>NC_091737.1:11715039-12965039 GCF_030179905.1 Drosophila bipectinata
CGTCTTTAATGTCAAGGATCACTGCTTCATAGCCCGATTCTTCAAGCAGCCCACATTCTGCTCCCACTGCAAGGACTTTATATGGTGAGTTTCATAAATATATGTTCCAAAGCTCCTCAAAATTGTGCCTACTACCTTTTGCATATAACTATGCATGTGTATAGTTCACCACATATAGTTCACTCCTGCCGCCACAGCCAGTGGCACTTGTGGGTCTACACAGGCGGCCACATAACATCACTGGCCAGAATCGATAAACGTCTATTGACAAGGCGAGAGAAGCGAGCAACAAAGGCAGAACAAATAACAGAAATAGAGCAACAAGAATATGTTACCCACTACTAGGTTAGCTAAAAAATCACAAACTTTAAGACAAAATTTAAATAGTTTCTTGGTTGGAAAAACCATAAAAGCCACAATAGCTTCAATTACAGTTTGTTCAGGTAACCAGAAACAGGACACAGTCTCTGAAATATTTAATTTAAGGAAAAACCAGCCAAATCTGTCTTAATCCATTGTTGCTCCCCAAACAAAAAACAAACAGAACAGGAGGGCCAACGAAAAAAATAGACTGAAGTGAAGTCGGGTAACCTGTTTACTTTTGGTAGTCCTGACAGCACAGTCCCAGTAGTCACTTCCTGGCCTTAGAGCCTTGCTTCCCCGTGGATTATAAATCAATTTCATGCGCATTAAGTTCACCTTTCCCCCCAAAAAAAAGCAAGAAAAACATAAATTCTATAACAGGATTTCAATTTTTACAGCGGTTATCAGTCGGGATATGCCTGGATGTAGGTATTTCAGAGAATATATGTATATTTCTAATCTGTATGGTTTTGGAGTAGAGCTAGAAAATACAATATTTATAATATCAACTGTAGCTTATCGAATGTATGTTTGTGCTAGAAAATCATAAGCCAGGGTGTTCATGAACAAATTCAATTCCACAACACACACATCCTTGGCAGCATAAAATGAAATCTTATTGAATTTCCATTACCAAGTCAGAGAGAAGTGGAGTGTGGGCCTGGGCCAAACACAAATTAATTAATTCAGCACTTTATATTCATAGTCAGAGATGCCCTCTAACCACAGACACTTTGACGAGCAATTCCAGTGATATTAATTCATATTTAATAAACAAACACGAGGCTGCGAGGCTCACTGCCACCGCAAAGTGCCACAAAGCCAAGGCATTCTGTTGCGTTGACAATTTAAAGCCAGCGACTAATGAATGATATGGAAAGTCGCTCGGTATTTGAGAATCTGGGCATCTGGGACATAAATCCAAGTCAATTTATTAGGCTTGTCTCATTTTGTTCCGGGGCGGTGACTTTCGTCATCGCGGCTTGTTGCTTCCACTTCGGCTTCGGTTTCGGTTTCGGCTCTTTGGCTAATTGTCGGGGAAAAAAACATTTTAGCAATAATTAAATTAATTGCTGTTTAAAATGCGCCACCAGCCGACATCATCGATCTATGCCCATAGAAGGCGGAAGCCGAATTTTTCGTTTTTGGGGAACCGAACCCACCAAACCCCACCACCAAAAACCGAAAGCCGAAAACGACCCTCCAAAAAATAGCAGTCGCTTAAATGGGGAGGCCAACAAAAAACAACAGTGGCCTGGTACTTGCCTCGCTACTCTCTACTCTGCCACTGCATCATTATTACACGTAATTAACGCGCTTTGACAGCAATACCTGCCCCCCACTGGCCACGCCCTCTTCGGAAGAACGCCTGTTTTCGGATGGGGGGCGCCTGCAACTAATTAACAACTTCAGCCACTGTTACAGTTCGGGTTGACTTTTAATTAATAGTGTGGGGGCCTTTGGGGGCACGACGACGCACACGGACCGGGCGCGTTGCAAAAAGGCGTTGCAAGCACGTAGTCGATCCACTGGCGGTGGTGCTCAAATTGGGTGGTTTCGGCTCCAGATCTGGGTGTTGGTGGTAGTGGGTTTTGGGGTGGCCAAGTGTCGCCCGCCTTCGTTTGCCAGGCAGCAGGTGGAACATTTGCCATGTTTGTGGCACGTCATAATAAATATCAAATAATTTTATTAAAATTATTAGGGCATTAAAATCAAGCCAAGTAAGACCTTTAACTTTCAGGCTTTTCAACCTTTCCCTTTTCACTTTTTGGCATTTGGTTTGATTAATTAACTCAAAATGCAAACATTCTTAACCCCACCCATCTCCTTGTCGGGTAATAGTTTTTTTTATTCGGTATTCTGGTGGAAAATATGCGCTTAATTAAAAATTGAAAAGCATAAAAAAGGTGCAGTGAAAAAATATTGTTTTTGCGAAGCGAGAGCCGGGTGGAAAATGGAATCATAGTATAACTGCAGGCGCGGGAAAATTGCTTTTTCACTTCATTTGATGCGCAAACAAAAACGGGGCGAAAAAAAAGCAGACCAAACGACCGACAGACAGCCAGAAAACAGCAAAAAGCCACGAACAGACAACCTGGCCAAAACAAAAGAATTAAAATTAAATGAAAAATACGGGCTGAAAGCCAGCGACTGGGGAAGCAAAATAAAATTATGAAACAAGCCACACAAATCGCTCCATTTTGTGTGAATTGTCCTGTCCAATGGCCGACAGCCTAATCGGATCAACTATCCTTTGGGCTTAACGGAGCAAAGTTTAAACGGGTCTCCATTGGCCTCCATTCATGCTGAAACTTATTCAACTGGCAGTTGGCAAAAGTTGCCTCAAAACTTGCTCCTTCTTTAATAAACAAAACTAAAAAAAAATATATATATGTATAAAGTATAAAAACGTATGCATGCATTTTCCGGCTGTGCATGTGAATAATTTGCCTTGCCCCAAATTGCAAGCTTGGCCAAAAGGGCTGGGAGCTGGCAAAGCGGTTTGTGGTCAAGTCATTTATGGTCGAGGGTAGGCCACTAAGGCCGGATAATGGTGAGAACAAGTCACGTAGGTTCTAGTATTTAAGACCTAGAACAGGATCCGACAATTAAGCATTGCTCCGGAATGAGGCCTTTAAAACTTTTCTTTTTATTATAAAAATAATTTAAGCTACTTCCCTTAGAGTGGAAAATCGAAAATATTATACCCTTTGTAGATATTATCGCTCAATTTCCCTTTGTGTAGTTATCATAAATTATTAATTGAAATAATTAAAAAGCCCCCATCATTCGCCTGAAAATAAATAGCCACAAAGCCTAATTGTGGCATTTCATTTTTGAAAACAACATTTAAATAGTCCTTTTGTGGGCGGCACTCCCATATTGATTAAATTGAAAAGACCCCAGGGCTTCGGTCCTCCCATTTGAGCCATATTGATTAATATCGAATTAAATATTTATGCTAATTGGCGTAATGTCAGAAATGCCACGGAAAAACGAACGAATGCAAATTGACTCTCTCTCTCTGCTTAATTTTCATGTTTTCCAGGGGCTTCGGAAAGCAAGGATTTCAGTGCCAAGGTAAGGGCGACCTCTCCAAGGAATAAAGAATTGAAATATAATACTTTTCTTCTGCGATTTTCCCCTACAACATTCAGTTTGCTCCTATGTGGTGCACAAGCGTTGTCACGAATATGTCACCTTCATCTGCCCTGGAAAGGATAAAGGCATCGATTCGGTAAGTGGGCACAAGCACATATGCTAAATAGGATATATATTATATATACCGTTATAGTTGTGCATAAGTGAATTGACATTTCCGTAATATGCATTTCCATTTGCGAGCGGTGTAGGAGTGGCAGGATGTAGGGGCAGGTCTTATTTGCATTGCTTTTAGTCTTTGTGGGCTCTGTCAAATTAAACTGTCATTTGGATTTTCGGCTATGCCCGCCCGTCCGTCCGTCCGCTCCAGCAGTGTCCTTAGTGTCCCAGCTGTCATGTCCTGGTCTCCCTCGTTTCCCGACTCAGCTGTCAACTTTGCTTTGCCAGTCTAAGGCAGACGACTCGTTCTAAAAATGCGAATGCGAATTTCCCTCTGCCGGCTGTAGTCGGTAGCCCGTAGCCGAGTAGCCTGGTGGGTTATGGAAAATGTCATTTGGATTTTTCCGCATACACATTGTGTATTTATTCATGCAACCCACTAAGGCCGTCTGTCCGAGAGAAAATATGCTCCTAGCCTGGGCTAAAAATATGAGGTCTCAGATGGATTTTTATGTCCCGAGCATAAGGAATTCTCAGCAGATTTTTCAAGCTACTCCCTCGCTCATGGAAAATGCACAGCAAGAAGAAAGGACTTTTCAAATTAACTTGAGTAGCGATAGTAATACTAACTTTAAGTAGATTTTGTCATTTGTTATGTTCACAGTCCGGATAAGGAGAGAAGTTGTTATTTTGTCATTGTGCTCTGTTGATTTACCATGAAAAAAAAAAACTTTATATTCTTTTCCATGTGTGCATCCACCAAAATCAAAACCAAAAACTCAATTCGCTGTCCAACTCACGCTGTCACGAAAACCACGCACCAAAAACCACAACAAAACTATATTGAAAATGTTATTGAAAAAAAAATAAATTCAAAAATAAATAAAGGATTCACCAAAAACTCAACACAATTTCGAGCCATTCACATATGCAGGACCCACGTTCTGCGATCATTGTGGTTCCCTGCTATATGGCATTTACCACCAGGGTCTCAAATGCTCAGGTAACCCCAAAACCCCTAAAAAAACCTCCAAAGTTGTGCTCTTTAACCCTTAAGTGTTACCCCCAGACCTCAACCCGCTACCTTCTATCTTTCTATCTCTAATCACAAAACTTTTTTCGCGTCTCTCTTTCACTTAACTTTTAATCCTTTTCCGAATACCCTGTCTGACAGTGTAAATAATGATGATAATGTGTGTGCGAGTGGCTGTGTGTTTTTGTGGGAATTAAATTTTAAACTCAATTTGACCAGGTCAACAACAATAACAACATGAACGGGAAAAACTTTCTTTTACAGGCCAAAAAGTTAATTATTTAAATTGTTTTTTACCTACAAATAAATACATATACTTACATATATATGTGTGTGTATATATGCAGGGCGCACCTTTGTAAATATGTCGATAAACCCTTTCTACTTTCAACTTTCTCCTTTCCCTCCACAAAATAAAAAGGTTTTCTTTTTTTGTTTTCGGTTTCCTGTACAATGCCTGCTTGCTTTTCACTTTTCCGTAACCGAACCGCACTGAAAGTTTTCTCTGTGTGTGGCACGTGTTTCCACCGACCAAGCCCTACCAAGCCCCCACACCGACTCCCCATTGCCACCCCTCCCCCCTCTCTGAAAAAACACTTTCCTCTACTTTCCCTCGTCCTTTTGCAACCAATTCATTTGCATAATTATGCACATGCCAGGGATACGTCGAGGAGTCCGCACAGAAAATTGGGTGGAAGGCCAACTTAGTTGCCAAACAATGCTTGTCATTTGTATAGAAATTTCTGTGCGACTCGCCGCTACTGATATAAATATAATTTTAATGTATTTTTTGGCTACCCACGTACAAATTGTGAATGTACTGCAGATAAAAAGTTTCGAGGTTGTGCCCCAGGACACTTGCAATTTTGGGAAAACATTGTCATTCTCGTTAAGCTGCCTAGGATCCTTTTTACATTCGAGAGCACCTGCTTACCAGGCACTTGCTTGTTCTATAGAATTATAAAGAAAATACCTTATAGTTTAAATGCTACCCTTTTCCTACCATCATTTGTAAATAGTTTTCAGGAATTTGGTTTAGGCCATGTTATAGCCACATTATAGCCATGGCAACTGTCTTAATTAGAGCAAGCCAAGTGTAAATACCAAAAAGCAAGGCAAATATTCTGCGAATTTGAGACTCAAATGTCACATCCGTCTGTCCCATCAAGTGTGATACTCTGTCCATGGAAACCTTGAATTAAATTTGCCTACAATTTCCATCTCCACCTCACCACCCCTCTTATCAATTACGCACACATACTAGCTCTTATCATGTGGGTGGGTGGGTGTGGTTGGTGTGTGTATGGTGGGAGGAATACAACGTGGCCCAATAAGCTTGACTGTTTCCATTGTCTGGGAGAGACATTCTGGGCGACAACATCTTTGGCACTTTATTGCTTTTGCTTCAAATCGGATCAAATTTATTTTGAAGGCAATAGGCAAATCAATTTTGGCTCAGATTCACACCTGTTTTTGGCCAACATACAAAAAAGCTAAGAGCAAATCGATTGCAAATATTTTATTGCCTTCTTGGCAGCCAAGATTGAAATCGGAATGCAGTTGGTCTCATGGAAGTCTATCAGAACCATCCGATAGGAAGAGAGATACTGGCCCTGACCACATTCAGGAGGGAATCCACCCGGCAAACGACTCTTATCTGGGTTGTCGGAATAAATGACATGGCAATTTATATTTGCCAACGCCTGACGACCCATACCCCCAATTTGTTATCGGGCATCAGTTGTTAATATGCTGGCAGTTATAGTACATACATATATAGGTATGTATATATGACGGCGTTTTATATACCAAAAATTACATTCAATGGAGTAATGGAAGCTGCCGCCATCCATCCAGCTAGATGATACCACGATATGGAAAAGTGGTTTGAGGCAGAGAGCTGTGGCAGGGGCAGTGGCAGGAGCAGGGGGCACAAATTTGTTAGGTGACAGCCAGCAACGCAAGGAATTCTGTGATAAATTTCGCCTGGAAATATTTTTTCAAATTTTTTTGCGCTGGCACGTGGCAAATAAGTAGGCGTCAAATGGGGGCGTGTTAGCCAAATGAAATTTTATCTACATGCGTGTGCGGGTGTGAGAGTGTTGTGCGGAAAAAGATTTATTGGTGAAAGTGTCTGATGGGGGGGGCCCGTTTGTTTACGAGCTCTTCATGTGGCCTGATACAGTGATGATAACAATAAAATGAATAACATATATATTTTTCTGGAGACGTGCAACTTGCAACCTTCGTAAGTTTCGCTAACACCTGTGGCTATCCAGGGTCCCACGACCCTCAAAAATCGTGCCCCACTGAAGGGCATACACATACGAAAGTTTACCTTCAATTTGATTGCATTTTATCCAAACAAATCCGCCCACTTGCCACCCACAGCCAAGCCAGCCCGCTGGAGGCCTTGAGCATGCCCCCCAAAGTATGCAACAATTTTTTTTTCTACGTTCCGCCGATGCCAAGGTCAGGCGCGCGTGTGTATGCGATTGCGAGTCTGTTTGCTTTCTGTTGGTGTTTGTCTTTTGGCAGCAAAGGATATTAATGGCTGAGCAGCTGTTGAACCTTGGCAGAGACAAACAACAAATTGCCAGTACCCCCACCGAAAAAAGGCGAGAGAAAGGAATGTAAGTCTGTGTGTGTGTGAACTACTCGGCGGATGCTCATGCATGCGCATAATGCTATCAAATGTCCTTGCTTACAGCAACCAAAAACCCACCCACCAGCAACTCACTAGCACCACCGCAAACTAACACAACAATCGAAAACTTGGGCTGTGAGCCTGAAATGTTGCTGATGAGTTCGGGGCCTGCCATATGTCTGTGACAGTGCCACCGGAAAGTAAGTGCCACACCACCCCATCCTACCCACCCACTCATACACAGGCCCACAAAAAAAAACCAAAACTTTAAAAGTTGTCCGTCAATGTCACGTGTGTGTCGAAAAGATACTCTTGATTTTTTGTTGCCTTGCTTTGTTTCAAGGCGCGCTCGTGTGTGTACGAGTTCCTTGAAAAGGATTAGGTGGCAATTGTCTCTTCAACCTTCGTAAAAGGATATTTATGTTATCCTGCCAGCAACCTTCCATCCCATAAAAAACTCTCAGCGTCCCCCTCTGTATATTTGATTTAGCTGCTTGTGACATGTGACGGCCAACTTGCAACTCAATTAACGTCGCGTTTATTTCATTAGCACGAATCCCGAGCAGCGGCGGAAAACATTTGCACTTTGCATTTTCCCCATGGAACTTTTCGCAACTCTCAGAGGGGATTTTAGTCCGAGACTAAAGTTTTCCAGAGCTCTTTAATTAGCTTATGAGACTGACTGATCTTGGATGTTGTAGCGAAACTCATTTTAATGCATTTTAAAGAGAATCAAAGCCTTCCCACATTCTTCTTAAGTTGCAATACTTTCCCCAATCTGAATAATACATTCTTCACAATTTATATACTTTTCTTTAATACGATTATTAGTTAAATTACTTAAACACACTTTTTTGTATAAACCAGCTTACTGTGGCCATTATATGTGATACTACCTTATCTCATGATTAATGTGTTTATATTATTGATTTTGCACCTATTTGTGTAGATAATAGAAACTATTTATTAGCAACCCGTTAATTCCTCTATACATACCTATGCCCTGCGTTAATTTTCCATTAGTTTTCTCTTCCAAATCAAACTCGAAATCGGCCAGGCCCATCAAATGCCCCACAAATGGCAGAATGTGGCCTTCCTATCGCCGATGTTCTGCGATCATTGTGGGTCTCTGTTGCACGGCATCACGCACAAGGGTCTCAAGTGTCGAGGTAATTTCCAACAGTTCTTCCTCTCTCTTTCTCGGACCCATAGCCCGTCTCTTTCGTTTGTGTTTTGGTTGTACATACATACTTGTTTTTGGCGAAAATTTTGCCTGTCATTTGCATTTTTGGCGGCGTTGCCGCAGAGTTTTTAGAATTGTTGCAATTTACAATTAGCAGTGCTTTGTTCCAGCTTAAGTGTGCACTTGTCTTTGTGTGTGTGAGGGTGTGTACCTGTGTCCGTGTGTGTATGAGTGTTTCGCACACTTGAGCAAGTTGTTTGTTGTAGCTTTTCCGCTTTCCTACCCTTTCAGTTTGCTTTTCAGGCCATCACCTGCCTGCACTTAAGGCCTGCATTTGCTTTTCTTTTTAATTTTTGTGTTGACATCCTTAAGAACTTGTTAATTTTCACTTTATTTGTTTGTTTGCCTCAATTCGCACATGCATGCTAGTTGGCCAAAGCCACTTAATAGATTGTTACTAATTTCAAATGTTTGTTTCCTGAAGCAATATCTTTATCTGGTCTATTTATCGTAGAATTTTCCAAGCCATTTGCTTGGGCTGGGGCTATCGAAATACATGTCATACCTTTTTGGCCAAATAAAAAGGACCAAACAAATAATTTAATTACGCGTCACTGCTCAAGAAGACTTCGGGCCAAGAAAATGCCAAACAAATACAAATGAAAAGGCACTTGGCCGACAGCAAAATGCAAATTTGTGGTGGGCGGTGGGGTGTGGATGGCTGTACAATAGCCAGTGCGGTTTGCCATTTCTGTTTGAGCCTTCGATTGTGTTTGTGTTTGCGTTTGTTTTGTTATTCCGCCCGATACCGTTATGCGATTGTGTTTGGCTTTGTTTGAAAGCCTGTGTTTGTCTGCGGGTTGGTTCCTGGAAACATTCTGCCAAATATTGGAATTTCATTGATGTAAGTCGAATTATTTCCCAGCATTTTTTGGGCAACAATAGAAATGGCAAACAATGCTGAAAATTATACCTTGACAATGTTTTACAGATATTTCCAGAACTAAATGATTTTTTATAGTTTAAAATTTAAATAAATTAGAACACAAAGCATATATAAACAAATCTTAAAGAAAAATCTAAACAGATATCGTGAAAAGTCGCCATGATGATAAGTCACCACCAGTTCCTCACTGCTGTTCTTGTCCTACTTTTGTTTGGGAAAAGTAGTCAAATAAGTATATTTTACATTTAAAATTTAAGGTTGTAGGTATGTGTTAAAAACATTTTCTTTTTAAGTGTGTCCTTCTCAGCCTGACTTGGAACCCCTTTGCCTTACTAAGTGCGACTTAAGCAATAGTAGGGTTCCAGGGCATTGCAAAATCTTTGTTCAAAGATTAAACAAGATTCTAAATGATAATTGCAAAGAAAGAACTAAAAGGGTCAAACCATGGGAATAAGAGATAAAGAACATGGTTCCACACTGATACCTTGCAGTCTAACATAAAAATGCATACATATGTAAGTGGTGTGCTGAGATATGGTCCGCGACTCCAGAAAGGGGTTGATAAATAGGTTTAAATACCAAAGATTTTAAATGTTCATGTATTTTTCTTGTAAGAAATATTTTATGAAATAAATCAGCTTGGGAAACGAACTCATTGGAGTAACACCCATAATTTCTTGGGCTCCTCTTGAAACGAATGGAAAGAAGACTAATGAAGAGTCACGGCAAGCTTTAGCATCAATAAAACGTTGAAGAAGTTTAAAAACCGTAACTAAATAGTTTTTCACAGTCTGAGGGTATTATAATAATTGAAAAAATTGTTTAATGCCTATTGTTGTTAAGACAAGATGTTAATTCGCCAATAGTTTGTCATTGCGGCTTTTGTTCTACTTTTGTTAGACTTTTGCCAAGGATTTCGTTTGAGACGTTCGTATATTTAATAAACTATTTAAAATGTCACCGAAAACCTTATCCCTTCGAAGGTTGTGAAGATGGACTTTGTTTGCCAAAAAATGTGAAATGCAGGCGACCTATAACGTTGGTTGAGCCCATTTGTAAGAAGAAAGACAAATGTTGCAGCCAAATTACATACAAATAATATTAAACTAAAACAATGTCCTTGAAACGACATTGTCGTTTGAAACTAATGGAATGTAGACTAATGAAGAGTCACGGCAAGCTTTAGCATCAATAAAACGTTCAAGAAGTTAAAAAACCGTAACTAAATAGTTTTTCACAGTCTGAGGGTATTATAATAAATGAAAAAATTGCTTAATGCATATTATTGTACAGACAAGATGTTAATTCGCCAAAAGTTTGTCATAGCGGCTTTTGTTCTACTATTGTTAGACTTTTGCCAAGGATTTCGTTTGAGACGTTCGTATATTTAATAAACTTATTTAAAATGTTCCCTTAACTTCACCGAAAACCTTATCCCTTCGAAGGTTGTGAAGATGGACTTTGTTTGCCAAAAAAAGTGAAATGCAGGCGACCTATAACGTTGGTTGAGCCCATTTGTAAGAAGGAAGACAAATGTTGCAGCCAAATTCCATACAAAAAATATTAAACTAAAACAATGTCCTTAAAACTATATTCTGTATGCTTAGATTACCGTTTTTGATTGAATTAAACCGCAGCTGTAGCTTATGGTAAGAGTTTTACTCATTTTATTTTTTAAAGCAACCGCAAATGTCAGAGAGACTAAATTTCATCTTTTTTCTTGCTTTTTTGTCATTAATTCTAATTGGCTCTTACGGCCAGAATGACGATGAGTTTTGTAAGTTTCATAGACTATCGGAAAACCTAATAACATATTATTTCTAGATTGTGGCCCAAATGGAGCCTGCATACCCCAGAAAACTCCCTGTAACTATGTTCGCGTTGGCACCAATTGCTCCAGACCTTTAAAATGTTGTCTTTACATTGGAGGCTTGCTGTAGTAAATTGATTTGTTAAACAAAACATTCAATAAAATGATTTAACTGTGGAGGAATTCCAGTGAATTGATTGCCAATGTCTTCAAGATATAAAAGTGCTTTTCTAAGACATCTTTTGAGTTATTATGTTTAATAAACATAAACATTTCGTAGCTATAACTATGTCTTGTTTTGGACGATGTAGAGAATTGTTCCATTTTCAAAGACAATGATGATTTTGTTAAAGGTACACTTCATCGGGGTGACTATAAGCCCTCGAAAGAAGAGTTAAAGGAATATCTTCAAAATTAGTAGATGCAGTAGATAAAATTCTTTATTTTCAACAACTATTCGAGTAAAGCTTTTCACTGATCCGCATAACTGCAAAAATATTTGTTTATTTGCCCAAAAAAAGTGTATATTCAAACGAGAAGGGAATGTAAATATATGCAGGCATTCAATGGAAAAAATGGAGGCCATATTATGAGTATACACATGTAGTATACACCAGCACCAGCCAGCCCAGCACTCATATCTGTTTGTTTTTTAGCTCGGTGTTGTTTTATTTATTTTTGTTTCTCTTTTTTTTTTACCCACGCCAAAAGGAAAACCCTTTTTCCCCATTTTGTGTACACATTTCTGCACATTCTGTGCTGACCGACATGCCACAGGGCCCTCCACAAACGTAACTTAAATATCACGTATACGCAGCGGGATCTGAGCATTACGTATACGCACAGTGCGCCTCAATGAAATTAAGACCTTCCAAAAGTAATTTTACACTTGACCAAAGCGGAATGTGGCCAAGAAAGAAACAATCGGAAAGTGTAAGAAGGAAGGAGAGAGCAACAGGGGGAGGCAGGAAGGGGCGGGAAAGCGGATATGTGAAAGGAAACTGAAGCAATCAGCGCAAACAGGATAATGCCCACTGATGCTTGATGATGATGGGCAAAGTGCTTTAATTGAAAACAAAACGTATTCCATGAAAATGAATCGCAATTCGATTTTAGCAAATAATTTCCAATTGAACGCTTGCCACTTGTCGATGTCAGACCTGCCGCTGTGCAACAGTTTGTCAATTTCCGCCGGCGAGTCCAAATCGAGGTTGAAAAAAATTAATCCCGAAAGGATGCCTCATGGCAGATGGGTAATGGGTGATGGGTGGTTGGGTTGATGGTTTATTTACTGATTGGATTGCAAGGGAGAGCAGCAGCCGCTGGACGGATTAGTCGACTGCATTTCCACAGGTAAACTTTAGTTTTTCCCGCCAGTCGAGGTAAGTACTCTATTGTGTGTGAGCGTGACTGTACCTCAAAGTGAGTCTGTGTGTGTGTGCGTGTGAGAGTCCTAATCTGTGTTCCACTTTAACATCCAAGTCATGCCTATCAAATCCCACTAACCAAGTCTCTTAAACTCCCGTTTTTTAAAACTAAAAACACAAAATTACAAATATTTAAATGAAATATTTTTGTAAAAATATTTTGTTATCCAGCATGTGACATGAACGTTCATGCCCGCTGCAAGGAAAATGTGCCCAGTCTTTGCGGATGCGATCACACGGAGCGGCGAGGACGCATTAATCTCGAGATCAATGTCAAGGAGAATCTCTTAACTGTCCAGAGTAAGTCAGGGGAATACCCGTACAAATTTAAGCCGCTTAAGCATTGTAACCAATTATGGCATTGCGGCCCAAGTTTCTTGCTTTTTTTTGTTGTTGTTGTATATTTTGTTTCCCACGAATGCCTTAGGGGGGGTGCCAGTGGGTGAAAAGTTTACAGAATATACAAAAAAAAAAAGGCAAGTGGAAAAAATTATGCCCTGGGAAGCCGCAAAGTTTCTCAAGCAACACGCTTAAAATGTTACATCTTCTCCGTCTTTGTACTTGGATTTCTCCTCATCGTTCCATCGGCATTCGTTTCGTTTCCTGTTTTTTGGTTTTATTTTATTTTGTTTTTTTTTTTGTATTTTATTCAGTAGCGAAAAGCTTTGCAAGTGAAAGTTTCAGGTCCTTTGGGCTTCTGGGAAAATTGCTTACGATTTGCATTAATTCATTCTGCGCGCTTAAGGAAATTCTCTGTATTCGTTCTCCTTCGTTAGCCGCAAATGCCACATAATGAATACTAAACTGGAATGCAGTTTCCGAACAAAGGACTATCCCCCAGGACACCGTCCTTTGTTCGTGCTTAGAAGCATATTTCACGTAATTTCCGTAGAGGCTTTTGTGCTGCAAATGTTGCACTCAGCCAGGATGGGTTTTAATTGACTGCCTGGCTGTCGACATTATTAACCACCTTGTCTTTCAGTTAAGGAGGGTCGCAATCTCATACCCATGGATCCGAATGGACTCAGCGATCCGTACGTTAAGGTGAAGCTAATTCCCGATGACAAGGATCAGTCCAAGAAGAAGACTCGCACTATTAAGGCTTGCCTGAATCCTGTTTGGAATGAGACTATAACATAGTATGTAGATATTAGAGTTCCAACAAATACATTTTAACCGAAAATGTTGTTCTTAGTGACCTAAAACCCGAGGACAAGGACCGCCGCATCCTGATCGAGGTCTGGGACTGGGATCGCACCTCTCGCAATGACTTCATGGGTGCCCTGTCCTTCGGGATCTCAGAGATCATCAAGAATCCCACCAACGGCTGGTTCAAGCTGCTCACCCAGGAGGAGGGTGAATACTATAATGTGCCCTGTGCTGATGACCAGCAGGACTTGCTGAAGCTCAAGCAGAAGCCATCTCAGAAGAAGCCTTTGGTGATGCGCAGCGATACAAACACCCACTCACAGTCCAAAAAGGACATGATCCGGGCCACGGATTTCAATTTCATCAAAGTCCTGGGCAAGGGGTCGTTTGGAAAGGCAATATACCACAGAAATCTAAAAATTTCCGGAAATCTTACCATTTTTCTTAATATTCAGGTATTACTCGCCGAACGGAAAGGCAGCGAGGAGCTGTATGCCATTAAGATACTCAAGAAGGATGTGATCATTCAGGACGACGATGTGGAATGTACCATGATCGAGAAACGTGTCCTGGCCTTGGGCGAGAAGCCACCATTTTTGGTTCAATTGCATTCCTGCTTTCAGACAATGGTAGTTATTTTACTTTTAAGTGAAATTTTTTACAGAAACTAAATTCAACTTTTCAGGATCGTTTATTCTTTGTGATGGAATATGTAAACGGGGGAGATTTGATGTTCCAAATTCAACAGTTTGGAAAATTCAAGGAGCCAGTGGCTGTGTAAGTCTCATATTTATATTTTTATTGAAATATAGCCACCAAAATCTTAGATTAATAGATTTTGATGCAGATTTATGGAGAATCGATCTACGAATCGTTTAAGGTAATCCGCTCAAGAATCGAATGATTTTTGGCAAAGATATAGCCAACGCTGTGGGCCAAAATGTGTTCACCCAGCACTTTCCACATTTTGCAGGGTGTCGTCCAGAAAATTTGATAAAAAATCTAAAAAAAAATGATGTGTTTAGATTTTGATGCAGATCTCTGAAGAATCGATCTATGAATCGTTTAAGATATTCCGCTCAAGAATCGGATGATTTTTGGCCACGATATATCCAACGCTCTGGGGCAAAATGTGTTCGCCCAGCACTTTCCACATTTGGCAGGGGGTCGTCCAGAAATTTTGACAAAAAATTTAAAAAAAATCATGTGCTTAGATTTTGAAGCAGATTTATGGAGAATCGATCTAAAAATCGTTTAAGGTGTTCCGATAAAGAATCGGATGATTTTTGGCTAAGATATAGCCAACGCTGTGGGCCAAAATGTGCTCCCCCAGCACTTTCCACATTTGGCAGGGGGTCGTGCAGAAAATTTGACGAAAAACATAAAAAAAAATCGTGTGCTTAGATTTTGATGCAGAATTATGGAGAATCGATCTACATTTAAGGTATTCCGCTCAAGAATCGGATGATTTTTGGCAAATATATAGCTTTCGACTGGGGCCAAACTTTTTAAAATTTAGTGCTTAAATTTAGTTTATGGAGATTTACGTACTTTTCCCATTTTTCTATCTTTTAGATTCTATGCCGCCGAAATTGCAGCTGGACTTTTCTTCTTACACACCAAGGGCATACTGTATCGGGATCTGAAGCTGGATAATGTCCTTTTGGATGCCGATGGCCACGTCAAGATAGCTGACTTTGGCATGTGCAAGGAAAATATTGTAGGTGACAAGACAACAAAGACCTTCTGCGGAACTCCAGATTACATAGCTCCTGAGGTAGGATATTATTATTATACTTTAAAGTCAAAATATTAGAGGGTGTCCTATTTTTTCCAGATTATTTTATATCAACCTTATGGTAAATCGGTGGATTGGTGGGCCTACGGCGTTTTGCTTTACGAAATGCTAGTGGGTCAGCCTCCATTCGATGGCGAGGATGAAGAGGAGCTCTTTGCAGCCATCACCGATCACAATGTTTCCTATCCGAAGAGCCTAAGCAAGGAGGCCAAAGAGGCCTGCAAGGGCGTAGGTTTTTTAAGCTGAAAAACTTAAACTATTTAATTAATAATTCCCTTTTTTTAGTTCCTAACTAAACAGCCCAATAAGCGTTTGGGTTGTGGATCCTCTGGCGAAGAAGATGTGCGCTTGCATCCTTTCTTCAGGCGCATAGATTGGGAGAAAATAGAAAATCGCGAAGTACAGCCACCTTTTAAGCCGAAAATCGTAAGTATAGAAAGATAACTCTCTGTATAGTATTTAAATTTAAACAAAAATATCTTCCAGAAACACCGCAAGGATGTGTCCAACTTTGACAAGCAGTTCACATCAGAGAAAACAGACTTGACGCCCACAGACAAGGTGTTCATGATGAACCTAGATCAGTCGGAATTCGTTGGCTTCTCCTACATGAATCCGGAATATGTGTTTAGCCCATAAATCCCCTTCCTGATTCCCAGATCAAACCAAATTTCCATGCTGCGAGTTGTGTCCCTTAAGTCTCTTTTGATATCAATTACTAACTACTTTGGTAATGCAAAAAAGACATCTTGTTGTGTATACAATTAATCTTTGTTAAGTTTCTTCGTTTAAATGTATCTATATATTTATTGAATTGTTAAGTTTTGAGTTAATTGTAAGAGATAGTTACTGTGAAACAGAGCTTTAGTTATGAAATATTCGAATACTGTTCAAGATCAAGTCTCATCGTAAAGCCAAACAAAATGGAAAGCAATAAAAAGTATCATTTTCAACCACAAACCTTATAGCATTAACCCAATGATGTCCTTTCACTCTGCGTAGAACTTCTATCGATTCTGTCCAATTTCAAGCTGTTTCCAAAAAGCTATAAACATATTTCCGAAAGAATTTTAGCATTTAAATACCTTCTATTTGAGAGTTAACTTTTTAGCAAATATCTGAGTGTTTTTGTAGCAAATCAATTAATTTAAATAGTTAATGCGATGGAATAATACGATCGTAGTGGATTTTGAAGTTTTGGTCCAGGTTCAAACGTCATTGGATTGTAGTGCTCGCCCCGGCATTATAATCAAATCGAAAACGCGTTTAGGTGAGTTTGCCAAAAATAAAGAAACGGAGGAAATTAATCTTTGTTAATCATATTCAATACTTAAGCGTAAATATCATAGATGAGGTACTTTTAAATTCCATTAATTTATAAATGTGTGCGTAGGCTAATTTGAAATTTTTTGATTTAATAAAGAGAAGTGAAAAGGAGGAAGGAATATTGCAAACACACTTATATATAGCACGTCTATATATGAAGCTGGCATAGAGTCTCAATGTACCATAACTAACAAATTGCATAGCAATAAGTTAAGCTTAGAAAATACTTAATACTAAATCTGTAAAAGTAATAACTAAAAATTTATTTGCTCCTAACCGAGAATTCTGAGATTGTTCTTGAGTTGGAAACTTTAGTACCTAAACTGGAATCTAGATGCTAACAACTAACTATGTTGAACAGACAATCTACTATAAGCATGTGAAACTATAGTCAACGGATATACATATATAGCCTAGACCGATTTCCAAAATTAGCGCCAGCCGAGCTAAGCTTTTGTGCCTCTCGTAGCTATCTTTCTCTCATAGAAGAAACCTTAAAAGAATTCTTGCCAAACGAGGCTACGCATATTTATAGTGAAAATATATAATTATAAAACGATACTGACAGATCGGACTGTCGGTTGGGATCGGAATTTTTAGCCAAGCTAACTGCATAGGGCACAACAAAGATTCCAAAAAATACACATATATCATAAAAAACAATTGGTAAAGTGAGCGGAATATTTAGCTTAAAAGTAGTTTGAATTAATACAATTAACTGCATACAATTACAAATATAATGAATAATATGTAACTCCGAACTCGAAGCATTTAAAACGTTTAATTTACCTCTCCAATTTGAAATCAAAACTTATATTTAAGTCAACAAAGTAGATCAAAAGATATACTCGAATCGCAACCACAAGGACGATGAGAAGCACTCGAAGGATGTTCAACCCGAGGGGGAAGCCCGAAAGTGAAGAAGATATTTGCTCGTATTTTTAACAATAAATTGAAAACATAATTAACATAAATCTTTAGATGTGTATGCGTGTCTGAATTACTTTAATGAATTTTATGACAACTAAAATAAAAGAAGAAACATTTTTCAAGTCTGTTCGAATATTGAAAATATTACAATTTGAAAGAAATTCATTTTTATTATCAAACTATATACATATTAAAAAAATGCATATTGGTAGGACTTTAACTGCAAGAATATTTTATTTAGAGTCGACATTTTTACAAGGCATAATGTATTAATGTAATTTTGATAATTTTCATGGTCATTTTTTAAACCAAAATCTCATACGTATGTATTTTTATTGCATATTAACTTAAAATTAGTACAAAAACAAATAGAATATACACATATATCTATTTATATCTATAATATATCGGTGTGAATTACTCTTAACAGATACGATATTCAGCTAGAGATATAATACCACACGATATCAAAACTTCCAAAGCGAATAACTTCTCGATCGAACTCGAAAATGAAACTAAAAACTAACTATTTTTACATTTACTAAATTCATACACAAACCTCTTGTGGAATCAGTCGAAACTCTAGACCTTGCTATATTCGTACATATACGAATGTACATTTAAACAGGCCCCAACAACTGATTGTACCAGTAATCTATAATTTATTGAGCCAAGCCAAACAGAAACAGACAGAAAAACACAAATAAATCAAACAAAATGGCTTTGAATAAACCACACACACTACACATTACGAGTAACCGAGAGTAAATAAAAATACTAAATACATCTGAGTCTCCAAATAATATGTGTTTATGTGATAGGAGATTGGGGGTTTTGGAATACTAGCACCTTTCTAAAGTCCTAAAGCCATTTTCCATCATGGCGGACTATTTTCTTCGATATAAATTAAAAACGATAACAAGATCGATAACAGTGAGTAGCCATTTTGGGAAAAACTCTAGATATTTTTATTTATTTCCTCTAATTATTTTTAGATATTTGAGGTTCATTTCAGGATTTTTTCCTAAGCTAGTTCTTAAATACTTTCAAAAGGTATCGAAAATGTTTCTTATTTTTCCGAAACCTACCCAAGTATTATCATAAATTTTGGTTTTGCCCCATTCAGTATGCAACCAACTAGAGAATGTGAGGATATCGGACCATATATACACCTAGATACCCAGGTACGTACCCAGGTAAGAGACAAATAAAGGGACGAGGGCGATCAGAGGACCATGTTGAGGTTGGTTTGCGTGGCGGCGTTATCATTGATTGCGTACAAATTAACATTTATGCGTCCGTTAGCGTTAGATAATCTTATCGAGAATTTGCAACAATTAGATAGACGTGTCCAGCAGGCGCTGCCTAATCATCCTCTCCAGTCAGGCAGTCAGTTAGTAGTCCGTCAATAAAGCCAGTCATCGATTCGTTCCATCTGTCATGTTTGCCGTGAATTTCACCAGGCCAGACTTTAACTGGGACCTCAGGCCGAAGTTACCGGGACTACCGGATCGGGAGGAGTTAATGGAGCACAGCGATTTATGCATCTTCCAAAGGAGAATGCCCTCTGTGGCTATATTTGTACTTTACGGACTGGCTGTACCCACATTGGCTTCGTTTGGTCTCTGCACAAACTTCATAAACGCCGTAGTTTTCATGAGACCCAAGATGACACCCTCGTCCTTCAGCTACCTGGCTGCCCTCTCCTGGATGGACTGCATCTCCTGCTTCCTCATAACCATGACTGCCTTGTCCAGAAGCTATTTTTACTCCAGTCCTTCATGGATCGAATATGATTACAAATGGCAGACGCCACTTTTTGGCATCAGCACGGGAGCAGCCAATCTTATCTTGGCCTGCTTGAGCTTGGATCGATTCACCTACCTGTCCAGTATAAAGAAAACCAACGGAGCTCCACGATTTTGTCGGCGCAAGGTGGCTCGTTATATGATTGCCACAGTGATTACGATATCCGTGGTGGTTAATATGCCTTATTTTTTTGTTTTCTACGTCGATGGAGATGGAACTTGCCATGTCACGCAGTTCTATTTTTCCTTGTAAGTGGTCAGGACTCGTATAAGTAAAGCATTGGCTAATAGTTCTTTTATTTAACAGTTTTTATAAAGTTCAAAACTGGTTTACCTTTGTCCTGTTGGCCCTAATGCCTGCCATATTCTTGGTTATTGGCAACATGGCCATCATCATAGCCTTTCGCAAATGGACGAAGCAGAGCCAGAGATGTCACCAATCGGGTGGAAATAATGCCAATTCTCTCACCACTTCCAAGCGCTATCAGGTAGGGATTTAAATACTTTAAGTAATGTCGATTTTTTATAGCTAATCCCCTGTTTCAGCATCAAATGAAACTAACCATAAGTATTGTAATAGTGATTACACTTTACTTGATTGGAGAACTTCCTGCTCACATGACCTCCAGGAAGAGCTCCTTGAATTTGATATTTGGCGGAGATACCAACAAAGTAAATGAGGGTTTGATGGAGCAACTAGAGGTGATATGCATCACCCTGAATGCCCTGCAATTGTCTCTGAATATTGTGGTCTACGCCGTCATCAATCCCTCCTTCATGCCAGAGTTTTTCCTGTGCATGAAGGGCACCTCGGACATTTGTCTAGGATTGTGCTGCATCCGGCCAATGCTTCGGAGCTGGCAACGTTTCCTAGCCCATCGACGTCAGCGGATGCTGGCGGAGGAGCGAGGAGCTGTGGTCAGCAGTGTGTCACCCCAGCATCTGCCGGCGGATGAGGCTCCCCAATGCGGGTGTGAGAGTTGGGCCAGTGATTCCGGGTGCAGGAACGATGCTCATTGCAAGGCTATCGGCACGTTCACTATGGTCAAGGAGGAGGAGGCAGAGGGACACCACTGCCGACAGGAACCGGAGGTTTTCACCACTAGATCCAGCGCCTGTCTACACACCAAAGACACTGCTTCGGATGAGGAGTCCATCTTTAGTTCTAGCTTCATTATAATTACTTAAAATATTTATTAGTCTTTAATTTATTTACATTTAATAAATTATATTAGCATTGTGTTGTAGCGATTCAATAGACGATTCCAAATCTTATTGGTGAATCCCCTGGCTGCCGTCTCGTTTCCATCGAATACCTTGTAGTAGGCATCTCCTGGCGCAACCTTGTGGATAACTATGTGCATTGTACCATTTCCCTGGTTAGGGTCCTTGTGTAAGTTTCTTAGCATCCTCCTCAACGGTATTTTTATGCGGGTTTTATTTGCAGGATTAGTGTTTTCTTGAGCCCCAGTTGGGCTTAAGAGAAGACACATCAAGGCAAAAATAAGGCAATACTGAAGGTGCATCCTAGGACGATGTAAACGCATCGAGGTTTTAAATGGAACTGAACTGTGATGAGGAATTGAATGCATCTAAAGAGTTTCCAACTGGATAAACATTCAAAGAAAACCGGTTCTGATGGAAAGCCACAAACAATGCAACATTTATTTGGTAAACAAATAAATGGCCACTATAAGACCATAGAGTCCCAACACCTCGGCAAATATCAATATCAAAATGACAGATACAAAAAGTTTGGGCTGCTGGGCAGAGGCCCGAACACCTGCATCGCCCACAACTCCAATGGCGACGCCTGCCGCCAGTCCAGAGATGCCAACGGCCAGGCCGGCACTGAGGTTCAGGTATCCCTTATAGCCGCTATAAATTTTGGTAAGCGAACCAGCCAAAAGGACCGCAATAACCAGGCCGTAAATAGCAATAATCCCGGCCATAACCACTGGGATGATGGCCTTCATGATCAGATGTGGATGCTTTATTGACATGGCTGAGATACCAACGGCAGCCTTTGCAGTCCCATAGGCAGCTCCCAGTGTGGAAAATATAATGGCGGAACAAGCGCCCAATACGCAAAAGAGCCATCCATCCACGGGCTCATCCATCGTAGCGGAATCGAACTTTCTCATCTCATATTGATCCATTTTGGAAAAAAATGTGATTATTTCCTTGCTCGAAACTCCTTTGAACTTTTTCAGAATAATAGTTTGATTTGACAAAACAACTTTTCAATGTTTACTTTTTATGCGTATGTACAGTTTTTGAAAAATAGTTGACGTTTTGCTTAACTTTAACTATTACTTTTAATCTTAAAATAAAATTCTATACATTATATTGATCGATTATCAAATACACTTCTGCATTCTAAATTTCAGCATTCATTCATACGCTCCAAGAAATACTTTATAATATTCTATTCAGGCTTAAATTAAATAGGTTTCTACAGTTTATGAAACAGGCATAGTCATCTACTTCCCCTGAAGCTTGGACAAGAAATCCATAAGGAACTGATGCCTTCCACGCAACTCTTCTATAGTACGATTTTTGAGCTTGGCGCTCATCCGTTTAATAAGTTTCTCCCGATCCTTCGCACCCAATTTCATTTCGATTAGAATCACTTTGTCTTCCTCCCGAGTCCAGGGAGCTGAAACAAAACTGCTACTCTGGGATTTTGACGATGTACTGGGCGTTGCGGGTTCTAGAGCTACCGGGCCACGAACTTCTGAACTACTGCCACTGGCCAGTGATGCAACCACGTCTAGCTTGCAATCTTCATCACTATCAAATTGTGTGGTTATCACATGCTGCGGTGTTCCTCCGGCGCTCATGTGCAATGGCTCCATTTCATCCTCAGATTGATCCAGATCCATTTTAATCGGTGTCAGTAATGAAATACTTTCTCTACTTCCCTCCCGGCTTTCCACCTCTACTTTGGCAATCGAGGGTGGCGTTGGGGTTTTCTGTTTGGCCTGTGCAATGATTCGAATTCCCGCCTTGGTATCCGTCGCATCCCGGACACTTTCCTGGTCTATCAGAGTGCGTAAGCGTTTGGCACATTCGATAGCCGGCGAAGACGACGGTTGAGATTCGTGAATCACTACCATTGGGTGGTTAGAGCCCCGCTGCCTGCCTTGGTTTTGATTCTGAGGTGATCGCACCTTTTTACTGGGGGATTTTCGTTTATCCACATGAGGTGACGTGTTGGCTGCCAAGGGACTTAAGCCGGAGTTATTAAAAGCCGATTGCTTCCGCGGAGACACTTCTCCAAAGTTGATGGCTGTTTTCTTAGCATGCGGGTGATGATGAGCGTGAGAGCTCCCTACATTTGGAGTACTAGTGGCAGCATTACTAAAACTGGAGTTGGAGTATAAGCCAGCATTCAAGCGAATTGCATGGGCCCGGAAGCCTACATCATCGCACATCTCAATGGAGGAGCAGCTGTTTTGTTCGTCCCCTGTTGTATCTATGACCAAAGCACGGCTGGCATCGTCCTCCTCACTGCGATCGGTGGCATCATCGCTGTCCACATTGGATGCCAGACTGATTAGTTTCTCGCCCTGTGTTCGAATTGCATGCGCACAGGTTAAAGGTTCCGCGGAAGCCAGTGGAACGTCGCCTGATTGCTCATTATAAATACTGGCAGCCATAAAGGACAACTTGGCGGGCAGAAGCATCTTGGAACCATAGAAAATTCGACCATTTATGTACCGTAAGTGGCAGCTGGGTTTACTAGGCGCTGGAACATCCAAGAATTCTTGAATCGTCTCTGTGTATTCGCCGGTAGTGTTGTTTTGCACCTCAAGAAGATTTATAGTCTCCACTGGAGATAATATTCGTTTCGGAGGTTTTCCCTGCGGAAATTGTTGCACAAACCAGTCGCACAGAAACTTATTGCCCTTGAGCAAGGGCATTATCTTGTTCTCAACCTTTTTCATGCTCACATTGGGCAACTCGGCCAATTCGCTTAGGCATGCATATATCTTTCTGATCTGCGCTGGCTGCTTGCTGAAGTAGACGTTCAATTTGTTAATGAAGTTTGTGGCATTGGTTATCATGAAGTGCTCAAAGAATTTGCCAATTTCAGCAGCCTCGGCAGGTACCAAAAAATTAAGAAACATCTCCGCTAGTTCTGGGTGGTCGGGCATGAGAATTTTTTCCACTTTCTGTGAAAAAATAAGAAGAGTTTAGAATACTTTCACTATAGTAATTTAAGTGAATTTACCAAATATAGTTCCGAGACTTTATCCTTGTGTGGATCGAAGGTTTTCAACAAACTGTTGAACTTCCTGCAATCTTCCACACGATCAGCCTTCAGCAGAGTCTCCTCCACTTTGTCGTAGAAATTCAAAGCAAATACTGAAATAAATATACAATAAATAAAATGGGAGTTTCTTCTTTTTCTATAAGTTACTTACTGGCATCTTTTCGATTTCGCTCTTCGGGTGTGTCTGGTCTCAGCATTTGGCGCAGCATCTCCTCCTCCCTAATGGCCTTTCTAACACGTGCCGCCTCATCATCAGCCTTCGTTCTCTTTGGCTGCGTGGCTGTTTTCGTGGTAGTGGTGGCGGGAGCTGCAGCAGCGGCAGTGGTAACGTTGGCATTGGTGCTGCAGAACATCTTCAAATCTGTTAGCAGTTCGGTGTAGAGGTCGAGGGCCAGAAATTGTCTGTGTACGAGCTGTATCACTTCGCACTTTATATAGAGCTCTCTTCGCTTACTCAGGTAGGACCCGTAGGACGTGATTAATGACTGACACCGATTTCGCAGGTTATGGCGCAAACGCCCAAATAATTTGTGGTAGCGACCGCGCGATGGTGTTGATCCGTTTTTGCATTTTATCGTTGGGTTTACCTTTGGCTTAAAGATTTGGTAACGAGGCCGTTTACAACTCTTGCCTGAAAAAGATCGGCTTAGCTCCCGAACAGGGCACAGGTCCTGCTGTGTACCGGCTTCGGTGGTGGCTTCGCATTCGCTTATTTGCAGCGTATTTGTGAGCTCGTCCAATCTATAATTTATTGCACAAGGCGCGTCGTCGGCTAATGGAGGAGGAATTGGCGGCAACGCCAAGATATCGTTGCACTGTTCAGTGGTATTCAAGGTTCGATTGATATTCCGCACAATGTCTGTGTAGCTCCCGTCGGGTAGTAAAGGCACTGAAACCCCAGATGCTGCTAAACAATTTCCTGGACTGGATTCACCGCCAAAGACATAGTTTACATTAATTGTCAGCAGAGCATTCTCCTTCGCTGGGCGAGGTATCCTTTTCGATGGTTTCTTCTTCGGCTTGCGATCCTTAATGGGTTCCGAACCAGCGGCGCTGCCATCTGGAACAGCAGCCTGACCAAAGCTATCGGGCAGAAACAAATCCTCGCCCACAGCCTCACGCACAAACTCCAAATACGAGATACCGGCGTCGGATGAAGCTTTGACTGCTTTTGAAGGTCGTCGAGTATTGATTGTATCCCAAGAATTCTGTAAAAGGGGCAGTTGAAAATTTTCCGCAATTTATAAACACACAGAGATGGGAGAAGCAAGGTATATAATTATCGATAACAATTACTGATAAGGTTTGTATAGAGACGGCACATTTTTAGGTACACATTTAATTTATTACTTTTAAACTTAAGTAAAATAAAAAAAAAACATAAAGAAATAAAAATAAAAATAAAAGAATTATTTTTCTACTATAAACATTTATGGATATTGGAAATCGTTCCTTTTCGGTATTTTGTACACTAGCCCACAAAACAACACTGGTACCTAGCTCCCATCTCTAGCAACAACCAACCCATCGCGATTTCTGACTACACAAAGGGTATGTTAGCATATTTTTTGTTTTTAAATAAAAAATTTAAGATATTTCTTAAAATAATCAATAACAACACTAAAAAAATACTCTTCCCTTACAGAGTCAAAGATCCCTACTGCTGGAAACAAAGGAGAATATATAATTCCAAGTGAAACTCGAAACTGACCACGTCTGCACATTCCAATATGAGCAAAGTAACCTTCAAGATCACGCTAACGTCGGACCCCAAGCTGCCCTTTAAGGTGCTCAGTGTTCCAGAGGGGACACCCTTTACGGCTGTGCTAAAATTTGCCTCGGAAGAGTTTAAAGTTCCGGCAGAGACAAGTGCCATTATTACAGACGATGGAATCGGCATAAGCCCACAGCAGACAGCCGGAAATGTGTTCCTCAAGCACGGGTCGGAGCTGCGACTCATCCCCAGAGATCGGGTGGGGTGCTAACTAGGCTAGTATACCCCTATCCCTTTGTATTTCCCTGAGATTGTCCCCCCCTTTGTGAATTCTTATTAAAATGTTAATTGAAACTTCTGAATTGTAATTCTCACCTCAATGAAGTATTGCCAGCCACTGGGCAGCTCCGGAAAGCGATCCCTGGGTATCTTCACTATTCCGTTATAGAAGCCAAAAAGGATTTGGCTGATGGGCGGGGCACGATCTCGATCAAAATAATACTTAATAGGATTATACTGCTTCGACTCGCGGAGCTCCGATATCTTCATAAAAATTCTCCGGGGTGATTTTCCGTGAATTGTATCCTTGGCCATTCGTCTACAGGCCAGCCGAAGAGGATCTGCTCGTTTCCGTAGCGGTTTTGAAGAATTTCTAATAGCCGGCATGTGCTTTTCCAGACCTATGGCTATAAGCTGATATTCCGAAGGTGCATATACAGGAATGGGATTCAGTTTTGGTTGGAACGCCATGCGTGGCAAATACTGGGGATACATGAAGACCTTGCTATCCAGCATGAGATCCATTATGCGAGGAGCCAATCGCGGAACTTGTCGTGTATGGCCGTCCCTAGAAAAATGAGATATATATTTCAAATGTTTAAAATATGTAACAAGTCTACTCACGTTAAATCGGTTTCCTTGTTTATAAACTCCATCATCTTCTTGTTTTCCTCTTCGTACTCGTCACTACACAGATCGTGCTCCCATTTCCTTGCCAAATCAACCGCACCTTGCAGATTCCAGCAATTGAAAGTCGCATTTCGGCTTGCTCTTTGGTGGAGGTCCTCCAGCATTTCCCTGGGCTTATTGGCTAATGGATACAGTGTTGGATGGGAGTATGTCTGCAGATAACTCTGGGCTAGCATCTGGGTGTGAATGCGTAGCTGCTGTTGCATCATATCGTACTGGGGTTTGGTGAATCCCTTAAATCTTGCGAGGCTATTATAGTTGGATGGCTCCTCATTACGGAGATTTTCAAATTTGGTATCATACTCAGAGTAAACATGCTTTTTAACGGAAATGTACTCCCAGGTAAAGTTGGTATCATAGGGTTTGGTGTAACGATCATTAGTAACTTTGGTTTCATTGGGAATTGGCTCGTTATCCACTGGTTCGGGGCAGGCGTAATCGTTCACCAGTGGTGGATTGTACACTTCGGGCTCATTGGGAATCACTTTGGCCAACTGGAAGCAATTCGGTTGCCCTGGGACTGGAACCGCAATCAGTTCTGGAGGTTGGCTCAGAACATCTGTTGGGATATTCACCATCTTACAGGGCGTTCCTCCCGGACTCTTTTCCAGGGCTCCCTCTTGCACTACGACCAGTGGAACGGGCATAAAGGTAGTATTTGCCTCACATTGACCTGAAACCATACTGGATTGAAATACATCTATTTCCTGATCATTTTGTACCATCTGGGTATCAAAGTCAATCTGGCGGGTCACTTGTTCGATGGGATCTGCCGTAACATTAGCGCTTTCGATAAACTTCTGGGGAGTTTCCAGCTCGACCGATTCAAGGGATACTCCCTCCTGCAGCAAACCAGCAAACAGTTCTGAAACTAAGTCAGTAAGCTCCTTCTTGGATATATTGGCATCGCGAAGTTCCTCGGCATTATCGTACTCGGCGTCCATATTATCAGCCGCCACATACTCGGGATCATTGATGGGATCATCGTCATCGCAAAGGAAGCTATTGTCTGTAAAAGAGCTAACATAAATATATATGGCCATGACAACTATTCAAACGTACTCATAGGCTTTGTGAAATCATTCAGAAACTGCATCCAGTCGGCATCAGTGGCGGTTATCTCCGGCTCAATCACATCGCTGGGCTCTAAATCGGGCGGTACGAACTCAGACTGCAAATCCTCGATGGTGGTCTGTTGCAGGCAGAGTTTCGAGCGTGTTCTGGTTGCTATCCGTAAATCGTCCTTGTTAGCCAGATTCTTATCGAAGGGAACCTTAAAGCAACCATCTTCCGACAACTTAACCGGAGACTCTTCAGCTGCAGTGAGTGGAGTTTGGGGTGTACAAGGATTTGAGTCGAAATCCGAAGCTGCTGTACTTGGATCATCATCGGACTAGGAAAAATATTTATAATAATGGGGGGAACACTTCCAATATTAAGTACTTACATGGAAATCATCTTCCTTGAACGTGTACTCCTCATCCTCCTCGTCTGATTGCAACTCTTCCCGGATCAGTGCTTCAATTCCATTGTTATCCGCAGGAGTATCATTCAGTTGAGGCAGTGAAATACCGGGAGTGCAGTTCAGCTCCCTTGCCTTGGCACGAGTGAGCTTAGCTACCGATGGGGTATCCGTAATGATGATGGCACCACGTTTTTGCTGTTCCGGTGACTCCAAGGATTTCTGCCGCGCCAGCTCATCCTCTGCCTTTAAGGTAACCAGTGCCAAGACATGGTCATTGCGGACCACACTTCGTACTACCTTGTGCATGTCCTCGCTGCTGATGCAGTTCTCCCGGGCCACCTTTCTTAGCCGCCGGTCCAAATCTTTAACATCCTCATCCACTTGCGAGTCAAGGCTCTGTCGTTCCAGGCGGCGGCGTTTTCGCGCCCTCCTCGGCGTGGAACTGTTGCTCCGAGAGGGCTCTGACTTTTTGGAGCTGTTTGGCATTCTGGACCGTCATTTATTCAAGGAATTTCCCGCAAATCTCGAAACCATTGCAAAACAAAACACAAACAATGCCTGCACAAACTGCCGCCACTATATTTTCCGATAAGTTGAGTTATCGATAGTCATTGGTAACTCGATAGTCATTGGATATTGGTAACTATCGTTTTCAGTCACAGTTTGGATATCTAAAATTTTTGATTTCCAAGAATAATGTATGATTAAGAGCTCTTCTTATATAATTTTAGCTTAATTATATCCTAAGTGAGAGGAAAAACTTTAAAAGAATTTAAAATGGAAATCACCGCATTAGGTATTTTTAGGTTGGCCAAGAAAGTGCCACACTGGCCTGGATTTGTGTTTTGGTTTTTCATTTAAGTTGCCGGGCAAATTTTCCAAGTTGTCCCAGAAGCAAATGTCAACGTGAAAGGGTGCTGCCCAGGTGACACTAGAACTGCTCTTTCGCCTTTCCTTTTTGGACGGAGTAGTGCCGGAATAAGGTGTTCTTCCACAGAAGATATACCAAAAGGTAGGCTTACGGCAGAAAATGAATCACATGCCATTCATATAAGAATCGACTCCACCCAACACAGTAGAAAAGCGGCAGGATGACAGAAAAAGTCACGAAGCTGGCGTTGACCAGCCGCATCATAGTACTCGTGATCCAGATGCTGGCGAATGGAGCTCTGCCGGATCATAAACCGGATGTTTTTCGAATGCCCCTTGCCGCTGTTTCGGAGGAGGAATCAAAGAAGATGTATTTCGCGTGGCTGGACAAACTTGTGATCCGCTGTCTTGGAGGATTGCGGCACTGGGACGGCGAGTACTTTCTGCACATAGCCGGAAATCTATACACGTACGAGAACACCCTTGCATTCTATCCACTATTTCCGGTTATAGTGCGTAACGTGGCACAGGCGTGCGAAACACTTGGCCTTAGGCTTTCTGAAAAATCCATTCTACTCCTAGTGGCAGTGGTTTTAAACACCTGGCTCTTTTGCGAGTCTGCAAACCTGCTGTACCAGCTAACTCAAAGGATGTTCAATGACATAAACAAGAGCTGGAACGCCGCTTTGGTTTACTGCTTTAATCCGGCCACAATTTTCTTTAGTGCGGCGTACTCGGAGACCTTGTTCGCTTATGCCAGCTTTTATCTGATGCTGGAGTGCAAGAAGCCAGGCAACAAGAACTTTCGATTTTTTCGTATATGTGCTGCTTTAACCGCCTGCCTGTTGTCACGCTCCAACGGACTAATAACCCTGGGATTCCCGCTGTACTTCTATGTCCGGCATTTGGTGTTAAAAGGAAGGGGTTTCTGGCTGCAAGCAAAGATGATCGGTACCATTGTGGGTGCTCTTGCGATACTGCACACATACTATTTCTACATATATAGACTTTACTGCATGCCGTCTGTGACGGTGAAACATCCTCAGCACGTTTTGGATTATGCCGAAGAGCGAAAATACCTAGTTTCCGGCCAGGGACCAGAAGGATCGCCATGGTGCCAGTATACCCTACCTTTTCCGTATACCTACGTGCAGTCCCACTATTGGGATGTGGGTTTCCTCCGCTATTACAAATTGAAGCAGCTTCCCAATTTTATTTTGGCCCTTCCCATGTTGAGTTTCATGCACTGGCACTGCTACGATTACCTGCGGAACTTTCTACAAAGCGTTTGGCCAACAGCCACCTTGGCCAACTACAAGGAGTTAATCAAGACTCACACCACATTACCTTTCGTCCTGCATGCCGCTTTTCTGACCATTATCTGCACTGTCTTCGTGCACATCCAGGTGTCCACTCGTCTCCTGGCATCGGCCACTCCGGTATTCTATTGGTTCGCCGCGGATCACATGCCCAAGACACTAGCCAAACTGAAATTTCGCTCCGCAGGAGGAGCTCTATTTATATGGTGCACCACCTATAGTCTAATAGGAACGGTATGCTTCTCCAACAATTACCCATGGACGTGAAATGTGCCGGATATATAGTAGCTCGTAGCCAAAGAGACTGTACATCCACAAGGATTGCTTTTTTACTATGTAAATAATCGTTCGCGTTCACCGGATTGAATTAAAAATTGTTAAGGCGCTCAAAAGAATAGGATTTTGTACATTTGTTTTTACAAAAAAGCGCATTGATTGCTTTGCACTGTGATCCATCTTACTGGATACTTTTTAAAAATTTAAAAAACATTTTTATAGAATAAATTTTAAATATTTATGAAAGCTCTTAAATCTTAATAAAATCATGTCACGATTTTAATAAAAGAAAAAAATAAACTGGATTTTATTGTATTTTTGAATTAAGTTTAAGCTGCGCGGCAAGCAATCGATATGTTTAAAATCGATACTATTGCCTATCAAAAATGGTTCGTCTCTATTGATAAACAAAGAAAACGAAGGGGATTGTTTATTATTATTAAATTGTTAAGGAATCTGTGAATTTTATGGATGGCCATCTTCGTTTGCACAAGCTAGGAGACTTCATTACTCCGGAGATTCAGCACAAGGTGGCCAAAGCAGGAGGAAACATGGAGCAGCTCTCAGGTGTGATGATAATTATTATCATCAGTGGAGGCGTTCTTACCTCCCTGATGCTTTTCATTTTCGCCAAGCGGCAGATAATGCGATTCCAGCTGCGAGGACGACGGGGTCCTCATGTCCCAGTGGGCAACGATGCCAAGAAGGCGCTTAGACGCGAAATTGAACGTCGGTTGGACTGCATACCAAAGATTACCAAGGAGCCAAAACTTTTGTGGAACGATGGTGACAAGTATATTGTCCAGCCCGAACCAGAGGCGCCTCTGCCGCCGTATTACTATCGCATGAAGGCGGTAGATGATGTGAAGCTGCTGGAATCAGAGATCGCCCGGGCGGATGGTAGTTCTCGTCATGCGCCGGAAAGCTTAAGAGCGTTCCTGCTAACTACATTGTCGGTAACTTTGAACGGGGCTGGGCAGCGTATGATTCACCAGTATTGCGATATGTACGAGCATGCTAGGCACGATCCGAATGAATTTGGCAAGGACGAATACGAAGCGTATCATCATTTGCTTTTGAAACTGCTAGAGGCGTGAGTATTAGAGAGACACTGAAAACTCGGGAACTTACCAATTCCTTTTCAGTTCGAAACAGCTTAAAAACTACAACTCGCGTAAGGCATCGCCAGCTCGGACACCTCGGAAACAGACCAAAATGCACTCTCTTTTGGACCCGGCTCGACTGCGTCCACCCCCCACCATGGAAAATGTTCAGCCCAGCAGCGAACTAACCACTGGACAGCATGCCAAAGTCAATTTGACGCTAGGTCTGCAGGGTGGTGGCGGTGGTGTAGGTGCAGGTGGCGATGGAGACGCTGAAGTGACACCCAATCCACTTCATTTGCAAGCGCCTTCGGACAGGGATCTCATTATTCGAAACCGAATAAAGACCCCCACCCTGGACGACATCGTTGTGGAGGCTGATCACCACCAGAGCGGCGAATCGAGTGCCATGGAGGATAATGAAATTAAGAGCATATCCTCCGCCCATTTTCAGAGAAACTCTAGCAACGTTTAAATCAGTTTCCAAAGATGCTTAGATTATTTATCATATAAGATACTTATAAATTATGACCCATCAAATAAATTGTTTTCCTTACAAATTTATTCATGGTTAACTAAAATTTTGTTTAAAATTGATGTTTTCTAGCTGTTTCATGTTTTGAGATGAAAATACGAAATAAGCAGAGACGTTAAATTTGGAGACGGACTAGATATACTGGCGTCTTTTTTTACTGACTTCTTTTGGTTCCCACTTAGCCGAGTTCAGTTACTTCTTCTTGCAGTGATCACCTTTCTTTTTTTGAAAATCGTCTTTCCTCTTGCCGCAAGGATTATTTTTCTTATTTTTACCGCACCTGCCCTTCTTTTTGTTTTTACCGCATGTGTTCTTCTTCTTTTTGGCGCAAGGATCTTTCTTCTTATTCTTGGCACAAGGGTTTTTCTTCTTATTCTTTGCGCAAGAGTCTTTCTTTTTCTTAAAGCTTGCGCAGGGGTCTTTCTTCTTATCCTTCGCGCATGGGTCTTTCTTCTTATCCTTGGCACAAGGGTCTTTCTTCTTGTCCTTCGCGCAAGAGGATTTCTTTTTCTTAAAGCTTGCGCAGGGGTCTTTCTTCTTATCCTTTGCGCAGGGGTCTTTCTTCTTATCCTTCGCGCAAGGGTTTTTCTTCTTATCCTTCGCGCAAGGGTCTTTCTTCTTATCCTTTGCGCAGGGATCTTTCTTCTTATCCTTGGCACACGGATTCTTTTTCTTTTTGGCGCAATTTTTCTTTTTTGTCATTTTGGCGCAAGGATCTTTTTTGCTTTTAGCGCAAGGATCCTTTTTCTTTTTGCCGCAAGGATCTTTTTTCTTCTTGGCACAAGGGTCCTTCTTTTTTCCCTTCTTCTTCGCCGAATCCTTGGCACAGTGATCGGCTAACTGACTAAAGAGAACCAGGTCCAGAAGCTTGGCAGAGTATCCCATCTCGTTGTCATACCAACTGATCAATTTGACGAACTTATCGTTCAAGGATATACAGGCTTTCGAATCAAACAAAGACGTGTACTTGGAGCCAATGAAATCGGTGGAGACCATTTCCTCGTCTATGTAGGCCAACACACCCTTCAAGTCGCCCTTGGTAGCTTTAATCATGGCTTTTTGGATGTCTTCCATCTTGCCCGGTTTCTTGAGACGACAGGTCAGATCCACAACGGAAACATTTGGTGTTGGAACACGAAACGCCATGCCCGTAAGTTTTCCGTTCAGATCGGGAATTACTTTACCCACAGCCTTGGCCGCCCCGGTTGCGGCCGGGATGATGTTCATCATTCCGCTGCGACCATCCCGCCACAGCTTCCCGCTGGGTCCGTCGATTATCTTTTGAGTGGCGGTGGCCGCATGCACGGTGGTCATTAGTCCCTCAACGATCCCGAAAGTGTCGTTCACCACCTTAGCAATGGGCGCCAGACAATTGGTGGTGCACGAGGCATTGGAAATGACCTTAGTTCCGGGCTTATAACTGTCCAGATTCACTCCACACACAAACATCGGAGCATCGGAGGAGGGTGCCGATATCACCACCTTCTCGGCACCGTTATCCAAATGAGGCTGGCATAGCTTTATGGTGGTAAACCGTCCGGAGCACTCCACCACAGTTTTGACGCCATAGGAACACCATTTAACCTTTTTGATATCGGGCTCCTTCAGCAGCTTGACTGTCTTGCCGGCAACACACAACTTGTCCCCGTCCACCGAGATCTCCTGTCTGAATATGCCGTGCGTGGAATCATAGCGGAGCATGTACGCCAAGTAGTCTGGATCGAGGGACGGATCGTTGATTGCCAGTATATGAACATCGGGCCGCACCAGCGCCAGGCGAGCAAATATCCTCCCGATGCGGCCGAAACCGTTGATTCCTATCGCGGACATATTGGTTAACCAAAAGCTTGTATTTTACATTAAATTTTGTCAAATTTTAAACGACTATCCACAAGAAAATGAACCTATCAAATAAATGTTTATTTTAAAATTTTTAAAACTACTCAAGGCATGAAACCGACTAATATGGAAACCAAAAAATATTTAATGTTAGAATTAGAACCCAAGCTCTAAGGTTACTGGGATCTCCAAAAAGGTTGATCTATCGGAAAACTTAAAGCGGATGGACCTGCTGGGCTGGGTTTTGTACATACGTAATTATGCAGTTGGATATAAATCAATCGAAATTCGACCACCTGCCAAAACTTCTCACGAACAAAATTACAATAACCTTCGGGACCGCCCAGCCCAAAATTTTCTGGGGTCTTAAGAATCGAGGGAGTGGCGGCCAAATTGTTGCCCAAAGGCACTCACGCACTCACACAAACATTGGCTGACATAGAAAATCCAGCTTCAGGGGTCATTACTCACCTTTGTGTGGCACGCCACCTTACTCCTTCAAGACCCTTTTCACTTAAATGCACAAATAATCAAAATGTATTGAATATAGAGGGAAAGAAATGAAATTTAAAGATTCATAAAAGGAGGAAAAGCTCTTTTAAAGAGGTATTAGTCTTAGTCCTGTAACTTATCATTTTATTTATATTAAAATGAAACATTAAAAGTTATAAGAAAGCAATGTAGTATAAGTTCCAGTGTGTGCCTTTTTTTTGAGCCTAGCAAATGACGAAGACGGGGCCAGTGAAATTTCCATTCCGGCAGACCCATTGCCCTCCCATGACTCGGCTGGATACCCATTGAATTGAACATTTATTTAGTTTGGCTTTTAGTGGAGTCACCCTTCTCCAATTCGACCGCCACACATGCTCCTTTCAAACGGGGGAAATTGGTCTTCAACTGGCTATGACAACTTAACTTCGTTGAATATTTATGATGCCAGCCGGAGCAACAGCTGGCAACATGTTGCCCGGCAACATTTATTGACGCCCCCGCAGAACTTGGCCAAGACCAGAGAGTAAGGACCCTCTCTGCTGCCGCAAGAAATACTAGCTCTGCGCTCTCCAGGACCTGTGGTGAACTCGTCGTTGGGTGAGTGCGAAATTTGGGCCGCCGCCGCTGATTACGAAATGGTTGCAGTAATCGCAGGACCCGCCGTTGCAAGTCCTGTACACACCACCTTTTTGCTTCATTTAAGCCCGGGACTTAAAATAGTGCCCAATAAATGGTGAATACCCTCGCATCAAATCCCATCAAATTTAACTTTTTGTTTTATGAACGGGCAACGGTCTAGTCCGCGGCGGGGGTAATATCATGGGGAAAGCACTTAAAGGATCCCAGTTGGGTTCCAACACGCAGTCCTTGCAACTATGTTGTCCTGGCCGGCTTGTTTACTTTAGTGTCTCTGCCTTTATTCCAGTTTTTCACTTGCTTTTGTTTGAAATTTATGCGAAAAACTTTCAAATTCGAGAGTGGCAGTTGAGAAATGGCCAACAGGACGAAACCGGAGAGCAACAGGAGCAGCGCAACCAATTTTTCCATCAGAATCCTACTTTCCAGAGGAGCTTAAATGAAAGCCGCTTGTGGCACTAAAAAACTTTTCTTGAAAAAAGTGTTGAAATATGGCTCATGAGATTTCGAACAGAAACACTAAAAATTAAATGAAAATACTAAGACGATCACCTAGCAAGGACCTTAAATAACTAAGGAGCTTATTTTGTGTCAGCAGTAAACATTCTTAATCTTAATCACACTTTTTCAACACTCATAGGGCATTAAGAGAAATGGTGGCATTTTATATTTGTTAACAAAGATCACTGAGAAAGCACTTTACAAAAATATATTTTTTATAAACTTTTTTAACTCCTAAAAAATTAAAAATTACTTATGGTATTTGCTGAACTTGTAGATATCCTTTTATATACAATTATTTTGATAGATCCTTTCTATTTTTATTAGTGTACTACCACACATAAACGACCAATGCCAAATGTCCCTCAAGGGTCTCTTTAACTTGTTCACCGGCCAGAGAAGCGAAACTAAACTTGTCCAAATGTATTTAAGGCCAAATCGGACATTAAAGCAGACCGGGCTTAAACCAAGCCGAACAGGAAAACAAATCGCTTGCGAAATGTTGCGGAAGCGCCAATTGTTTTATTACATTTTGTTGTTACTGGTGATTTTTGCCAGGGTCTGGTGCTAAGGACGCAGTGCCTCCATAATTTCCACAGCTGTCAATGCGCTGCGGAACAGCTTAGCTTCGCAACACTTCAGAACCTTTCTCCTTCTCCCTAATCGCCTTGGGTTTATAGATATATAATGTATACTACTATATATGTATATATTTTCCATAATCGCCTGCTGAGTGGAAGTTGTGGAAAAATGTTGTTTGGCTGCTTTACGATTATCCGGGGGATCAATATTCAGCCACCCGACTCAAAGCTGCAGTATCTGGGCTCTGGCTGATTTTATATACATAGATGTATCCTCTACCCACTCCGTCCCGTCCAGGACTCCCTCTACAAATTGAATTGTCAAACACAAGTGCGCTTTGCTGCAAAATTTTTTGGGGGAACAAAGAACAGTGGTAGTTGGAACTGGAATTGGCGAACAAAGGAAGCCGGGCCAGATTCAGCCCGTTTGCTATTCAAACTGACAGCTAATTGTGCGCTCAAGTGCCTAAAAGGGGTGTGGCAAGGATTGTGAATTGTCCTTGCCAGAACTTGGAATTAAATCAAAAAGCCAATGCGGCAGATGCGAGTCGTTTATTTCGTTTCTGTTCGTTTCCTTTTCTGTTTTTTTTTTTTGTATTTGTTCTTGGACAAGTTGGCATTTTTGGCAGGTCATGAAATTCGTAACCTATACTTATCTGGCTAAAATACGAGTATATCTCTTTTTGCCAATAAATCCGTTGCAACACACATGGAACTTTTCTGAAAGCAAGAGGGCCAAGAGGGCGATGGGTTCCAGTGAAGTCACAACCCATTCAATGACTTCGATATAATTCAATTTGCATTTTTGCGGATGTGGAATGACATTTTTCCGCTTGTGTGTTTGGCATTGAAAGTTTCCGGTGACTTTCAGGGTAACTTAGTAAATGAGTTTTCAACAAAATGCGTTAGTAGCCATTTGGAAGGGATAACGATGGGATAGGAAACATAATAAGCTAAAGTATTTCATGAATTTCTAGCATTTGACTTTCTTGGAATTGGATGCGAAGTTTTGTTTTCATTTATCTGAAAATATAATAAATCAACAGACCACATTCCCTAAAAACCAAGCTCAACTCAATGAAAGCCAATTCCAAGGCTTTCTCTTAAATTCCTGCATTGATTTAATGAATGTTTCTTTACCAACTTTCGGATAAATTCTGCAACTTTCAGTCTTCTGTGTGGCTGGCGGCTTTTGGCTAATTGACCAAGTGAGGAATTGCCTTAAATTGAAATTCAATAGAATAACAATTAATTGAGTGAGTGGGTTCAGGTGGGGTAATTACCTTGATATATGCCTGCTCCAGGTGAACGGCAAACATCCAATGGCCAATGGCCAATGGCCACTCCATAAATAAACCAACATTACGTATACGCTCGGGATGCCCAGCACAGTTGGTGCTCGAGTCAAATGCCATGAAATTTCATTACCTTCAAGAGTAGCTGAAAACAGCATAAAAGTTAAGCTTCTAGCTAAACCAATTACACTTGCCCGCGACTCCAGGCAGCTAGCCTGGTAGCCAGCCAAGGGATCCTAAAAATAAGGACAAAAACTAGAAAACAACTAAAACAGTATAATGTCAACAGTGAAACCAGCCACACCAACGACAAATATGCTTTCATGACCAACCAGAGGAGGAACATTCGAATAGTGGATGGGGGTGGGGATGGAAGGAGCAGGAAAAGCAACAGAAGCCTCGGATTCAGGACATTAAAGAGATTTATTTATTTCTGGCAACATTGTGTGCCCGGCGATTTTCTGAAGCGTATAAACGAAACGGAACGAAACAAGAGCAATTCCTTCACTTGTCAGACGACACCTCGCCCCTCCAAAGCCAAAAAAGAATCCAAAAAGAGTACCAGGCCCCCTCCACTTTATCCAAGAAGCTCACTTTCTCACTGCGACTGTCAAAAACTCATTTATTATTTAAATAATATGCAAAGGAGTCAGGAGCGGGAGGCTCAGAGGAGGACACGAATAAAATTCAGCCTGTTGTTCATTTTTATTTGAAGGAAACAGCAACAAAAAAATGAACCAACTTTTGTGTCAAAGTTCGAGCTTGCCTTTTTTTTATGATGATGATGATGACGATGATGGGGCCCGACAAGTTAAATTTCTTTGGGCCCAAGGATGTTTGGTGTCAGTCCGCAGACATCCGCTGTCAGTTCTTGGCGGCAGAATAACAAAAAATAAAATAAACATAAACGAAACAATTCAAAATCAAATAGTTGATTGCACCCATGCATTTGAGTCATGACAAGTTTATTTATGACTCTTACTTTTTATTTAGTTGATGAATTCCTGTAGTTCCTAAATTAAATTAAAAGAATTGCCAAAAACTGCCGTGAAGGATAGGAAGGAAATGAGTTCAGCAAAATTTATTTCATGACATCTACCACTTACAGTGCCTTATCATTGTCACGACCTCCTCCGACTAGGTTGGGGGCCATGTATATCTTCCCTTTCACTTTTTGCATAAATAATTGTTTATAAGCACGTGCACATGACTTTATGGCCCTGCCAGGGTTTTATCATTCGGCCTGAAAGTTTGCCAAAACAAACAAAAAGGTAACTTTTAGACCCTATACCTGGAAAGTGATACATGTGATTTGAAGAGAACGAACCTAACTCAATAAGGATTGTATCCCACTAAAGGGTATTTAATATTTCAGACACTGTTTCCCCCAAGTGCCAGACTACTTTTTGGCCAAAAGAAGAAAACATGTAAAACACCAAATAGCTGAAGGCGCAAATTCAGGGTGTGGACTGAGAAAAGCCTGGGAAATTTTTGGGAAAGTCGAGGGCTTGCGTGACCGGAGTGTAAGAGGTGATAAATAACTGCAGAATGTAGACATCAGAGGCAGTTCACTTTCAGTTCCCCAGTTTCAGGACAAACAAAGTTGTTAGACAAACATCGCGGGGGTCTGTTATGAAGTTAGCCCGGCAGCTAATAGGCCGACAATTGGCCAAGTTTGTGCATCTAACGAGTTTTCGGACTCCCAGCGAGATGAATGAAATCCAATTTTCTGATTATGCCCCCTATAGTATCTTTGTGTAACCTTGGATTGCATTTTCCATTTTTCTGCTGCTGCTAGTGCTTGTTCTGGTGCTTGTCCTGGTGCTGGTGGTGCTTGTGGTGGTGGTGCTGCTGCGAATGTCCTTGGAAGTCACATATAGTGGACTGTGAAGATACTGTAACGTCATGAATGCGAAATGTGGAAATGTGAAATTGTGGTGGATTGAGATATTTTAGAATGCACTACGGCTATTGTCCTTGTCCTTGGCTAAAAATAAACAGAAATGTAAATATGCTGCGGGTAAGACAAAGCCAGCCAGCCAAACAACAATCGCACTGGCAATCCCAGTAATAATAATAACAGCAGGGACAACACACAGACACAAAGTGCTTGTTAAACAACCCAGCAGGATAATAGAGAGAGAGAGACAGGGACAAACAGAGCGATAGAGAGGCAGATAGTCATAAGACACAAATAGTATCTAGTAAGTAAATTAACTGCAAATAGGTGGGTAATGACATTCCTTAATATTAAATCGTTATAAGCATTGTTACAAGACCAAACAATAAGTAGTTCATGGCCAACATTCTGTCACTGTTTTCGTCCTGATGAGTTGTTACGCAGATAATTCCAAATTAATGCACCAAAGTGGACATCTGCTAATTGAGCTGCACTGCTGTTTTTGACATTCCGGCGAAGGTGGTTTACGACACGTGGATCTGGTAATTACCACAGCGTGATAATCACCTGGCATAAGGCCAAAAGCCTGACAGACACCTACAATTCGTATTTAATTCGTGTCATTTCTATATGAAATATAATTAACAATTCAACCTAAGATGGTAATGAGGGCAATCCAACTGCCCGAATAATCAAAAGCCAATTAATTTACAAGTAATTGACCAATTACTAGGCTTAAAATTCACTTAGCTCAAGCGGAGAATATCAAATTAATTGACAATGTAGTGAAATGTTTAAATGTTTCAATTGAAACCAATAACCTTAAACACTCACAAAGCCAAAGTCTATCTTTAAAGCTTAAATCCCTCGTCTACCTGTTGGCTTTCCAAAATATGTCTGCCATTAAAATCTTGCACTCCATTAAGCAATTAGATTTTCATGTAAATGACAAAATCCATTACATTTAATTGGAACAATTTTAAAAGCCTATGCCCGAGACCCTGCAAGTCGCGTTTCTCTGACACATATCAGAAGCAATTTAATAGGAAATCGTTTGGGGGATTTATTTTTTCGTAAATAATTTGGAATTCAAAGCTGTGATGGCATTTTTTATTGTAATTGGAATAATTATTTTTCTGCAGGCATTATTTTATTTTTGTTGGCCATGAGAGAAAGATACTTCAAAAAGCGTCAAGGATAAGGATACAAAAAATGCAATTTAAATGTATATGTATAGGAGGGCGAGGAGGATTTCTCTATCGAAATTAAGAAACTTTCCGTGGAAATTCTGCCACATTTTTGTTTCCTATTTGGATATCCAGTTTATTCATGTAAATGTGAACTAAAAGCGGCTAAAATTCTCATAATCCTCAAACAGGAAGCCCGGAAAACAAACAATGAACTAGCTGGGGGGGTTTCAAAATTCAGATGGGACGCCAAGGAGAGTATTCCTGCCTGACCGTGCATATTTTATGAGACCCACAAGTGGTCAGCGGGACTGGGATGGGATGGGGAGAGTTTGGGGAAAAGCAGTCCTAAGCTTTTAATTGGCTATTGAAAATGGAGGCCAAGTTTTCCACTGATGTTGATTTTTTGGGGTGGCAAGTGTGAAGACTCCAAGCATGCCCAAAAACGCCCACCACCCACAATACACAAAAACACATTTCATCAGCCAGCGACAGAGTGAAGTCATTTCCCCAGCAAAGTGCTCAATAAACTAGTGAATGAGATACTGCCACGTCAATAGAATCGGCCGTCAATACACCCATCCCATCATTCAGTCATTCATCCACTTTCCACCTTTTCAGCTGGGAGGTTGGAGGGCCGCCCACGCAGTTGATTGACTTTTGTTTTTGGGGGGCTTATGTCTATTAAATTCCTGGCACAACAAAATTAGCACACAGATTCATTATTTTGTTATGGGTGAACATTTCTTAAGAAAATAAACAATATTTTTAAAGCAATTTATGGGAAAATTAAAGAATAATGTGGAACGGAACTCGGAGGAGTTCAAATCGAGTCGTCTCGAGTCGCTATTGAATACACTTCCCATCAAGTGGTTTTGATAAGAAATATGATTTATTTTCAAAAGATAAGAGTCGCTAGTTTTGATTTGACACTATTTTATTAATAGATTATGAACAACAATAAAAACTAGAATATTTTTTGGAGCTATTTTTTCAACAAGCATCGGTGGTTCAGTGGTAGAATGCTCGCCTGCCACGCGGGCGGCCCGGGTTCGATTCCCGGCCGATGCATAGTACACTTTTTTTTACTAAACATTCTAAAATATATATAATTTTTCCTCTCAAATCAAACACAGCCACAAATTTAAGAGCCCAGTCAAGTCCATAACCATAAGCGTGCATGAATATTATAAAAAATCGTTTATTTTTTTGTGTTTGGGTAAATGGCAGGCCAGAATACATCAATTTTTATGTTATTTGCTACACGAAAGCTAGATTACTCATACGCCCCGAGTGCCGCCCTCGCTCAGAAGGCGAAAATGTTAAGGAAAATCACCGGGTGGTAGTGCAGGGAAAAGTGCACAAATTAGCAGTGTCCGAGAAGTGGGCGGGATTGGCGCGATTAAGTTGCTTTATCGTTCTATTAATCATACGCCATGTTGGCCATTCAACAGTTTTTCCGCATCAGCTCGGCCTGTCAGCTTAAATTATGCCTTAAGTGGTGCGACACCGATTAAATGTATTCATTATTCAGCCAGTTCACTCGCTCAAGAGCATTGTAAAGAAAGTAAAAGAATTATGGGCTATTTACCATTGAGCGGCGAAAGTTTTCATCGATTGGCGTCAACTTGTAAATTACCGCCAAGTTTGCCGGCAAAAAAAAATTGAATAATTATGCTAAAACCTCTTTAAGATGCAATGTAAAAGTTCGCACTTTCAGGCAACTTTACTGTCTGTAAATATTTGAGCAAGAATCCTGTGGCTGCCATATGAACATTGGCATTATCAGGTGCAGAGGATGTACATAGGGATGTTGGGTGGAAAGTAGGGTCCTTGAGCGTTGCCATAAATATTTAGGGGCCCAGCATCCTGGCATACATGAGAGCACGTGATGATGAGAAACCAACAACATGGATAAAGTTGAGTTCGCACAGGAGCCAAATTACACTTTATGCGGATATTACGCATACGACGTGGTGGCGGTAAGTGCCACGAATTGGCTTGCTCCTCACCTTCCTCTATTAAGATCCTAATTTAGCAAATCCCTATTTTAGCAAATTTATTCTTATTGAATTAATCCTTCTTCAACTGTTGCTGCTTCGTTTCTACTGTCAATTTTATTTGGCTCTCATGGCATATAAAGTGCCAGCCATTTGCCAAAGCCAGGCATGCAACGTGGTTTCCCCAATTGGAAAGGAGGGCGGTCTGGGTGGAGAGGGCGTGGCTCTCACAAGGGGCGTAACGGTGGCAATGGGTGGGCGTGATAATGAGCTGCAGTTTGTTTTGAGTCATGTGGAGGAATGGGCGGAAGGCAAAGTCAGAGTTAACGAAGCAACATTTCATTTGAGTTCCCAGCTATGGGTAGATATCTGTAGCCCCTTATTCCACATAATCCAGCATTCCCAAGGAGAACTTAAAGTCTTAGAAGTGTCAATGCCAACATCCAGTTCTTTGTTGTCCATTGTTAATGTTCCAATACTCGGAACTAAGCTAACCAGGCTTTCTTGGCTTCTTTGAGTTCGTTTTGGGGATTTAGTTTGGCAATTATAAGACCTCTAAAGGCAATAACTGGCACATGTCGGATGATTCCCAGTGCAACAGCAGATGCTTCACGAATTTTTTGGGTCATGTCGATTCCTCTGCCATTACAAATGTGAAATCAATTCTCCGATTGAAAGTGAGAAATCAAACAGAGCGACGGAGTGGGCGGAGGATTCCAGCACATCCTTGACTATGAAAATGGCCCGAAGCCTCCGTTTCCGTCAGTGCCAAAAAAAACCGCATAAAAGAAAGCTGGAGAGGGTGGGAGAAAGTGGGAGAAATGCAGAAGAAATGAACAGGAAAATTCCGGCAAACCAAGGAGTGAAGCAAAAGCCAATGAAAGGAGAGGCATCAAGGGAAATGGATCAATGTCGAATCGCAAATAGGAAGTTGATGGTAATTTCAGTAGAGAGCTTATGTCTTCCTTTGTAATTGTTCGATTGATTTCGAGGATCTGGAATAAGCGGAAGTAGCTTACCAGATGGACATGATTTAATTAGGAGCCTTTGTTAAAACGAAAGACTTTCTTTAAAGGGAAAATTGGGTGTTACTAACTAATTACTTGGGAATATAATTAATAAACCAAGAAGTACACCACTTTATGATTAAATATTTACTGAATATTAATGTGCCGGACATTTGTCAATTAATTTCACTTTGATTGATTGACTCGCACATCCCCTGCTTGTATTTATTCACTGACTTTCGAGTGCGGAAAATAAAAAATTCGCAAACAAATGGCCATTACAACATTGAGCTGCGCCAACAGGATGGGGTAGCGCTTGCCACAGACAAATCCAGTTACAAATTGCAACATATTTGCATTCGCCGTTTGCAACATTCACCATTGACTAAAGCACTCACTCAATCATCGCTCAGGGACAAAAGCAAATACAAACACAAGTACCAAAAATACGACAAAAATTTCCGCAGTATGTACGAGGGAAATGGTGGATCTGGTTTTACTATTTTTTGGCCAAAAAAAAAAGGGGGAAAACTAGTGAAATCGATTGCGTGCTGCGTTAAATGTCAGCCCGCAGCCAATTGCAGATGTCAACACATGCACCCGCCCAGGCAAACAGACACACATACACACACAAACCCACACACAGGCAGACCAAACTTATGTCCTGGCACACGCACATATTTTGCGCCTAAAAGATGCCAAGCGAAATTTTCACGATTGAAGGGCTGAGTGACAGGAAAAAGGAAAAGGGGAAAAGTGCCGGCGGAAAAGCGAAACATTTTTGATTTATGTGCGTTATATTACACGAGAAACAAAATTATTATAAATTACTGACATAAATAATAAGAGAGGAATAATATTTCTCGCCGTGTGGTTGTTCATTGCGTGTCAAAAGCGCTCAATTAGAAAATGCCAAAAAACTGTCTGGTGAATTCATTTCAATTTTACAGGACAGAGAACACGCCCCAAGCCTCCAAAAGCCCCCAGAAGCCTTTCCTATTAAATTCATTGTCCTGGCTGTCAATCGCATTAATTTATAATTATCGCGTACGCATACAGCCATCATGGACTACAATGGCCGACTAATTAAGGCAAAGCAATTATCTTGGGTAGCGACTAAGTCGGCCCACGGACCACTTCAAACTGCCATTAGGGGCGTGGCAGATCAGCAATCTGTCTAATCCCATCTGGTAGCCCACAATATCCTTATTCGCCTTAAATATGCCGAAAGGTAATTTGGCCAAATCCCACGATTTGCCTATTACTTATCTCAATGTCCTTGTCCTTGCCTATCTGCCTCCTCACTCCGCCAGCTGTCCTTGTGCTAGGATGTGTTTGCACTGTGAATTAATTAAACCGAATTTGATTATAGTGATTCTGTTATTTTTGCTTTTTTGATTGCAAGATGTTTAATGCAATGTAAACAGAAATAAATAAAGCTTTAGGGACCCCGCTTGCCATCTCTCTCTCCCACGTAATCTATTGTCTCACTTCCACCCCCTGAGTTGAACAATAAGCTTCCTCGATGTTGATAAGACGGGGAAAAGAATACAAAAGGAATTGAGAAGATGAAAGAAGTGTTCCTTAAAAAAACCCCGAAGATTCTAATACACTTTTTCGAAGGGTATTATTATAGTACTAATAAAACAATTACAACAAAATTACAACAGCAAAATTACAAAAAAAAAAATGCAAAAAAAAAAATTATAAAAAAATAATTACAATAAAAATTACAACAACAACAAAAAGACAACAACAACAAAAAATACAACAACAAAAAACTACAACAACCAAAACAAAAACCAACAAAAACCACTTTTACAAAAAATAAATAATTATTTTGCCGGTTTTTCGGGCCTGCTTAAGTGCAACCTATGAGAATCGAGGAGGAGGGCGCTATTTTTTAATAATTATTTTAAAAAATTTTATTGAAAATTTGGTAACTTTTAAAGCACTATTGTGTAATGTTTCCATACGCAAAAAAACCGTAAAATTTGACTCTTCATTACTATTTGACTTCTAGGCTCCCTTAAAAGTGGGCAATAAAAAAATGAGTGTTTACATTTTCAGATTTTTAATTAAAAAAAAAACATGTTTTCCTTTAGAAATTAAAGGACTTTGTCCGTCAAAAGATTATAATACCCTTCTGCAAGGGTATAAAAAGAAAAATATATTGGCATTCACATCTCAGGGGAATCTTTTAGCCCCCAAAAAAAAGTTCTTAATCGCCTTCAAAAAAAGCGTTCTCAACATAAAATTCCCACTAAACGTACTACGAAAAAAAAGGAAAATAAAAACCATTGGCTTATAAACAAGTTAAACAAACCATTGCCACTTTGAAATCATTTTCTAAAAAATAAAAATAAAAACAGAAATTGGTTGTTTTCAGAACAACCCCAACTAAAATTCTCCAATTTTTTTTGGAAACTCTCTGCAAATATTTGGTTTTTTGGGGTGTGCGGTGTGTGTATATGTGGTTGTGGATAAATTTTTGAAAATTTATTTGAGGCAGCCTGTGGCTGCATTTGAAGTGGTAACCATTACCAATGCGTGTTGAAACCTCGTCCTTATTTCGTCCTGCCCCTGTCATGGCCTCGTCCTGGCGGAGGGTATACATATTTGCATGGCAAATTTTTTGTTGAATTTCTTTTAACATTTTAGTCGGTTAATGTTTTATTCATGCGACCCCACAGAATCCCATTAACAAATTTACACATTTTCAATATTTTTGTGTTTTCTTAGTGGGAAATCGATAATGTAGTATAATAAAACGAATGTAAAAATACAAAAAGCTAAAAAATCTGTGAAATATTCAATTAGGCAATATAAACACAAAGATACTGGAATATTCGAACAATGCCATCTGCATGCTCGCGGCACTTATTTCAAAAGTCTATTTTTGAGTATTTTGTTGTGCCTGCTGGTGTCTGCGCACATTTATTTGGTATTTAATTATTTTAATTGAAAAAAAAACACAAACACACGGTTTCCTTTGTTTATGTGTGGGGCCTTGGGCTCTACGCAGTTCCCTCCAAACCTACATATTCCCACCGACGACCCTGTAAGAAATACTTTGGCTGAGTGATAAGCGGGGCATTAGTAAAGGAAATTTATTGCCGGGGTTTATGAGATGAGTTGCTAATGCCGGGATTTCACAGAGATCTCTAATGTGATTGCTGCGATTGCTGCTTTTCAAATGCCTCTGTAAAGTCAAGTTTTAAGTTGATATCTCAGTAGGCTTTGTGAAGCCTAAGTCTTGGCCATTCAACAAGTGAGATGCCAGAAACTCCAGTGACCTTGTACTTAAACATTTAAATACCAGTCTTTAAAGAGTGTCCTTAGTTTTTACCTTTTTAAGGCTGCCGGGATATCCCAGTTGGCAATTGCATAATGGACCGAGGACTGTCCCTTTTGATGTGACCCGAAGATTAGAAGGCAAACATGGACACACAGGTCGGATGATTAATAAACACTTTTAGTTTTCACTCACAAAAGGGAAGACCTTTTCCCCAATGGTGCCCAGAGTCATAACAATTAACTTTAAAGGTTTAGACATAAATCCTAGCACAATTGTAGACCCGACAAGGACCCGACATACATGTGTGTAATAGGACACAAAGAAAAGGCACAAAGTAAAAAAGTAAAAAATGAATAATGAATGAGCCGCACGCTAGCAGAAAATCCAGAAAGCCAGCCAGCAGTAAGGGGTACGAGAGGCTAACCGGGCCAAGTGGGCGGGAAAATGGGAAAAAGCTTGGCGGCCAGGCATGAGTAACACTTGACATTGCCTGGAAAAGAAAACCCACACATACACACTAACGGCCAAAAAGAAAATCCCCCCGAAGGCCCAGCCAAAGGAAGCTCGTTTCTACTGAATTATAATATGGCATGCAGATAAAACATGGAAAGTCAAAAGGCCCGGGGGGAACTACAATTAAAAGAGAGCCTTCCCCCTTATACACAGAGACACGCACCAAAACCAAAGCGACCACCCAGCCACCTCCCGTCACAAAAATGAAAATTCAACAATTTCAAACACTGCCGGAAATCATTTCCATATGTATATTTATATGATTCTCTGTACGCTATCCACGTTCACATGTACAAATACACCCCGAGGATAAGTGCAGGCCAAGAGAAAGAAAGCAAACTCTGGACAGCTTTCTAAGAATTTTCCATATCGCAAATATAAGGCCAAAATTCTGCTCTAACCATGAAAAGAATTTCTCAACGAGCCAACTCTGGCTGGCTGGCTGGCTTTTGTTTACGGCGTGCCTGGAAAACCGCACAAAGGAAAAGCCCAGAAAAAAAAACAAAAACAAAACCAAGAAAACAAAAACCAATTCAACAGTTTGTTGCCAGCAACATGTTGCCATCATACCGGCCAGCAACATAAGCGCCTACGCTCGACATGGCCCCGGGTAAAAATTTTGGCTCTCTCTTCTTCCTTGATGCGGCTCTCTAACGCTCTTGCTCCGTGTTCTGGCCATAATCGTGTTGAGTTTTCCACATTGATAAAAGCAAAAAACCTGGCCATAATCGAAACAGTCTGCAAAGGATTCTAGGCGCTAACGGTTCTTCAAATAAAAGTCGAAAATCGCAATCGTCGCGTGCGTTCAAAGGTTTTTGGAAAGTTTTTGAAATCAAAAAACGTTATTAAAAACAAAGTGAACAAACACTTTTGGAGAAACTCAAAATCCAAAAGTCATCTAAATTTGAAAAAGTAAATATACATATAAAACAAGTATTTTAAATATTTTTGATTCAAGAAAAGACTTTAGTTAAGAAACTTACAAAATATGAAAACAGAAAGTGCTAGCAAAAGTAGTTTATATTTTTCATAATGTATATCCTGTGTAGCTATTTCTATCTAAAATTTATATTTAATTCTAAATTCTACTGCTAAAAATTGATTTTTTTGAGGATTACCTCTTCTAAGCTCTTTAACTCAATTTTTTTCCTGTTTTCCAATCACATTATTCAAATTTTATAATTCCTGTTAAAAGCTTTTTAAATCTGACCCCAACTAGCCTAAGCTTCAAAATCCAGAGCCGACAAACTCGTTCAGATTTTTCAACTAGGGGCAAAAAAAAATCCAATTTTCAGAGCAATGGAAGTTGCCGAAAAAAGGAGCAACAGGAAAAAATGTTTGGCATTTATTGTCGACCCGCTGACAGCTTCGAGCGTGTCAAATGGCTTAAATTTTTTGTTCAGCATCCGGGTCTAAGGGGAGTAAGCGATGGAGGCTGCTAGCTGAAGGAGCTGCTTTCAATTAAGAGGTTGAGCCAACTCAGGCTTGTCCTCATTTATATGCCTAATGGCAGCCACAAGATCGTCGTCTGTCCTTGACTTTGCCTATTCATACGCAAAATTAAGCACAAAGGGTGGCAGATAATGAAGAGGGCCTCGGATGGGGATTGGATGGGAATACCACGGCATGGGGCAGTGCCAGACACTGGCATGTAGAGCTGCGTGCCAACATTTACGAGACACGTTAATTTATGCTCATTCATAAATCTGCCTCTGTGGAAATCCCTTGCATTTGCCGTCGCCAGAATGTATGCAACACTATATAATAAAGCAAATTGAAAATTATGACAAAACAAGGACGTCTCAGGACCAAGGCGAGGATGGAGATACCCTTTCTTATTATACAAAAAATTATATTAAGCTCCATAAGAAGTAAGGCATGATAAATTTTTGGGTTATGGGTAGAAATGTCAAATACCTTTTTGTTAATATATATAAGAGTATTTTGAAGACCTTATAACTTTTATTAACACCAACTCATCATCATAAAGCAAAACGTCTGGCTAATTGAGAAATATGTCAGAACACGAAGACCCCTTCTTAAGGGCTCCCTTGAAAACAGAATCTTTTCACATTGTGGCTGTAAGATGGTGCCAAAAATTATTAATTGGATGACAAACCAATTCTCGCTTGTTCTAAGCAGATTGTCCTCCAAACAACTAGGTTGCTAAATTGCTAATTATATTCTCGGTTCAACAATTTATTTGCAGTATTCTAACGCGAAGCGAACCAACAAATTGCATGTTCAAAATTCGAATCATTAAAATAACTCATTTCCCGTTCTTGTATTTTTGTTTGCGTTTCTCTCGATTTGAACAGTGCACGCGCTGAGGCAGCATAAATAAATAGCGACTATCAGAACCGAAAAATTATCAAAATAAATACCTATTGTTAGGCCAAAATGGGCCAACGAGCCACTACTCGACATCAAGCCAAGACTGAGGGCGTTCTGTTTGCGTTTCGCCTTTCGCGCGAATTTTAATGGCATTGGGAAGGAAGTGGGGATTTTCATTTATAAATAGCCTTCCATTTACCGAAGGGAAAAAAGGATGTTTGACTAATCGAAAGACAAACACAGACTCAATATGGCGACGTCACAGAGATGAGCAATGATTGCAATTAATTTGAATTAATTTCACACTATTCAGACGCCACGAGATTGATGGCTCGTTGTGAATTCAAATTGCGTGGGAGTTCGGGGCTTTAAATAATGATGCTGTCATGCTCCTGCCATCTCAATCATAAATTCCTTAAATTCCACAGACTTTGCAGAGTGTCCTTTCTCTTAGTTAAACTTTCGCACTTTGGCTGGCGAACTCTTACCTTTCTGATAATTTCCCAACTTAAATATCGCCCGCAGGTATTGACCGTAATTATCTTTGAACAATGTCAAAAACCGAAAGTGCCATTAAAAAACGTTCACGCCTTACGGTAATAATTATTCTAATTACAAGCCGTTTTTTTGGGGAAAGTTCTAGCCCCATGGGGCATGTCAAATATGTATCTTGTCGGGTACAAACAGACCGAAGAAGGCGGAGCTGCCACAGAGCAATCAGCATAATATTATTCTTGTTGTTTTTCCATTTTTTTTCCTATCGGCTCGAGTCTGAAATCTTTCCACACGCGGACCTCCAGCTGGTTAAATACAGGCCATTATTATTTATTATTATTATTATTATTCCTTGATGATTATTTACGCAAAAGTAGCGTAAAAAGTGCCTTCTATTAGCTATGTAAATATTTACAACGTGGGACAATTGAACAATTGGCTGAGGGGCCCAGGGGCTCTGGGGCTGGGTGGAATGCCTTGTGACGTCATTTAATGAATAAACATGAAGGAAGCCTATTAAAGCCCCGAAGTAAATACTCGTATGCATACATGTTTATATATTGGAATATTTATATATTTATTTCCACGTACTAACAACCTGCAATTGTTGTGATTTTTTTATGGTTCTGCTTTTTCCTGAATTCTATGAAAACTCAAAAGAAAAACATATGACGCAGTCTGTTTTTTTTTAGAGAAAATATTTCAATAGTGAGAACTTTGGCTGGTTTTTGGGGGTTTTTCATTTCAATGGTTTTTCTTGGTAGTAGCAGTCGTAGTTATGAAAACCCACATCACGCTGTGAGTGATTGCAATTTCCTTAATTGGGACGGCACTCTCTGCTTTTCTCGAAAACCATCCAACTTTTGTTTAAAATTCATAAAAATTGTATGAGAACTCTGTGAAAGGATAGGTTACACATTCTACTCTGATATTTATAGCATCGGGTTCCTGAATTCCAGTTCTGACCCTCACAACTGTCAGTCCTGCCGGGCTTAAGTGACAATTTTCAAATTGACTGACTGGCATATCCATTACGCCGCACCTGTCATCGACTATAATTTATTTGATGTTCATCAACAGGAACAAATTGGGAATTGGGCTTTGAATATTCAATACTCCATTCAACCCATATGACGTATACGCCCTGTATCCATACAATAGTAGTTCAAAAATTTGGACTCTTTGTCAGAGTCTAATAAAACTACATAAGATTGACCGCATGTGGAGTTTCTCATCACTTTCCATCTGCCCCTTGGGAATTTAATTAAAAATGTCCAGCGCCCAGCGGGTTTCAGTCGCCAGACAAAGGAAAAAGCGTGTCATGACGAAAAAAACGAGCACAAAAAAAATCATTCTTTTGTGTTGTTTTAACAATTTTCATAGTGGAGTATTTTTCAATTTAAATTCAACGGATTCTAATGGCTAACCATCTCCGGAGAAGCTAATTAAGGGGCCTCCACAGTGGGCAATAAAATATAATAAAATTGCAGCTGTGGCAGACAGCAAAAAAAAACCAAAAACTTGTGTAAACCAACCACTAACTTTCCAGCACATTTTCACACATTTTCTTTAGCACGAGAGGAAGAAAAAAATAGAAAAAAAACAAATGGCTAACTAAATACACAAAAGCTTCCAAATAGCGGCCAAATCCACAACAGCTCGTAAACAACTCTTGGCCAGCTCTCGGCATGACAAATATTCGGAAATCAGACAAAAATTTTGGGGGCCGGTGGAAAAATAAAGAAAATATAAAGTCCAGGTGCATGATTTTCGATCTGTTTATGCAGATCATCATCGAACACTTTCCGGCTGATCGTTGTAATTGGAAAAATTAGTTTTCCAACACGAGTATACAAATTAAGCAGCTTATAGACAGTAAATTACAAAGGAATTCTTTTTTCGATAATTGTTTACAAAAAAACCGAAAAAAGACAAAGGAAAACCAGAGGAAGAGGCATCGCTAATGCAAATTCCATAAATCAAGAGATGCCATTAGAAGAATCGAACTAAATATATCGCCCGTGCAAAGGAAGGAAAAATAAATAAACCGATTTATTAAAATCAAATCCTATAAACCATTCAATTAAGTGAACTCCCAAAGGTTAGATGTGTGATTTATAATTAAATCAATTGGAACGACCACTTTTGGGCAATTAAAAATTATTTTTGCACCCCATAAGTTGTCGTTCTAGTTTGAAAATTGGATCATAAATTATCGGAGAAAAGTTCCTCTTGCCAATTTTTTGTTTTATCTGTGAGTCTTCCTCGTTTCCACCCGCACGTTCTTGGCCTGTAGATGACCTAACAAATTGGCATTTAAATTTTTAACTGCATTTTTATGATGGCCTGCTGCCACATCCCACATCCTTAACCTACATCCTCCTCCGTCCCAGCTCTGACAGAATGCCATCCAAATAAAATAAGCCGTAATGCAATAAATAAAACTGTTGCTTTTGTTGTCGGCCCTTTTACAAATTGTCTGCCACCACCGGACCCTGGGCCATAAATTAAACCCTGGCCGAATCCGTACCCTCTAAGCCTTTTGGGATGAATCTAAATCTTTTGGGGTACGAGAGGACATGCAAATCAATCCTGGACGTAGGCGTTCGGTTTAATAACCAGCTTACAGGATTAACTGATGGGCATTCCTTTTTATAGCCAGTCATGCATAAATAAACATATTTCTTGAGGCATGCCGAGTAAATGTCAATGTCAACTGGATCGTTTTGGGCTGGATTCGGCTTCCTTGCCTTCTTGCGTTTGGTGGCCTAAAGTGGCCCAAGCCAAGGCTAAGTTTATTATGCCGCGAAAAATGCAGGCACTCTCGACTCGAGTGCCTCCGTGTAACCCTTGCACTCAGAACATTCAGCAGAAACAAAGAACTACGTCAAAGTACACTCACCAACACGTCCAAACCAAGCAAGGACTAAGTTTTCTGTTCTTCTATAATTCAAATGTTAAACACAGTGATGGTTCTGGTTGCAGAAATGTTTTTGCTTATAATTAAAAAAGTTTGTTTTATAAAAATTATCATAAAAATCAATATTGTAAACTATAAACCTCTATAAAATATTAATAATTATAATAGTTTTAGGCCAATTAAAGAAGCCCTTGCCAAGAGTGTGTCAACATTTCAATGATTTCTATAGAATGCACAAGCCCACAATCCTGGGAAACCTTGCTGTCACCTAGTCACTCACTCACTCACTCACTCACTCACTCATTCATTCACTCAGTCATTCATTTAAATTCCCCTTGGCTGGTGCACTTGAATACATTTTACAGCAGACTGTCTGTCTATTTGGCCCGTTCATGTTTCAATGTCAGTGGAGGGAAGTTTTCCGTATTATTATTTATGAATATGACTTTGGCCGACATATATACTATTCTGTGGCACATATCAGGGTATGCAAGGGTACATATATTTATATGGGTACTTGGTAAAAAGTACTTCTAGTTTAACAACTGCTTCGCACTCGAGGGCGGTAAGTGAATGCGTTTTGCAGTAAAGGTGGAAGAATTATGGTCAGGTAGTAAACAGGAAATTTGCTGCAACACGAAGGCTAATGGAAATGCGAGCGGAAGTCCTTTCATTGTTACACACACTCACTCTTTGCCTAAGTGCATTTTTAGATGCATTAGGACATTAATACCATGATTCTATTAGCCCACACACTTTGGTTTTATCACCGACACCGGGAAAGCATAAAAAGGGCCTCAAGGAGAGTTACGTGCAGGAGGTAATGTGGCATTGGATCGCATAATTTCAATCTGTGTGCACTCTCAGCTCGCTTCTACAATAAATTATAGAAGCTTGTCGGCCATTAGGTTGTAATTAAAACTATATTTAGACGCTCTGCAGGTATCGGACCGAATCAAACGCAAAACACTAATGCATAATTCAGACTTGGCAGAAAGCCGCAGTCGGGCAAAAAGTGCTTAAAATAGAAATAATAACACAGCACTGGGGCGGGCAGACACGACAGCAACAAGCTACAAGGAAACCCAAGAGCGGAAGGAAAACTAGGTGAAAGTAGGGAAAGCGGAGAAAGGGTAGCAAGTGCCAAGCCGCCAAGCCGTGAGAAGTAAATAAACAGAACAAAACACTTGAATTAAATTGTGAACTGTGAGCTTAATTCATTTAGAGCCAGGACATGCCTAAGGACGTTGCCTGAGAAAAAACAATTGTTATTTTGCATTTTAATTAGTTTATTTATGGCAGTGGTTCTACACTAAACTATGTGAGATACAGATAGGATTCAAAGACATATAATATCATATAAAACTCAATAAATTATAAAGAACACCCACTATTTTTAACTGTGCATGTTTTCTTTGATGGTCGTGTGGTTAAGAGCCTTGTGAACCACTGTCAATGTCAGACAGTCAGACCGAGAGGACTGAAAGCCAGTGGGACAGAGGCGTCCCATTGACAGGTAAGCAGTGGAAAGTCGTGCGTTTTGCTTTCTCCACTTTCCCTGCTTTTTTCCCAAGCACTCGAACACGCGCACAAGATCTGAGAGCGGGGGCCGGAGAAATAAGACACAACTGAGAACCAAGAACCAAGTCCCGAGAACTGGGGGAAATGAGAACTGAGAATGTAAGCCAAACCGTCGCGGCTTATGCAATCCGGCCAACGAGGCTTGACAGTTTGGTTGCCTTATCTGCGTTTTTGCCTCGAGGGCTCCTCGGGTTTTATTCTCGCTTCCTGCCATGCAAGGCGGCCATTAGTGACGTTGACTCAGCCAAAAATATTCCCCATTCAATATTCCTATTGATTCATTTTGCCAAAAAAAAACTATATTTTAATATGAAGTTGGCAAGTGGGTTTATATACTTCTGAAAGTTGCGGTTTATGGTTTTTTGGTAAGAAAGTTTTAAGGTTTTCTCAACTATTTGTTTGGCCTTAAAAGAAGTTTAATTTGTTTTTCTTGCAAGATGCAAATTCGTTCTACCTCTGGGTTGCGGCTTCTGACCACGTTTAGTCAACGCTTCATTACACAATTTATATTAAAGCCGTAACTTAACCCGCAACACCCAAGAGGCCACATTGGCTGGCAGTTGGAGTCGGGCCAAAAGTATTTGCCATATCGCACTCGGAATGGCAAAAGTTCTCGACCAGCATTCCGCCATAATCGTATAAATACGAATACAATTCTAGCCTATTCCTATTCTGTCCTATTCCCCTGTGTGTGGCCCACTATTCCCCGCCACCAAGGACAACAGTAAGGGATATTCGTTTGTGCTCCACGGCAGTGGGAACAATAGCGGAAGAGGCTCCAAGCCATTGCATTGGGTGTAATGCAATTTCCAGGCCATAAAATGTCATGCTCCCAGCCTGGGAAAAAACAGAGAAAAGTCTTTATGTTTGGCTCTGGAAAAAGCGTTTGCAGGTAATGGCCGTCATCACAGAGTCGGTTAATGCCGCCAACTTGTCCGAAAGCAGATAACACAAGTTCCTAAAGTGCTCGCGAACAATGCGGAAAGTTTCTCTGCAAATTAAATGAAAAGTTAATATTGGCAACGACTTCGATAAACAATAGCAACAATGGGGGCACACAGTCAACAAGTTGCAAGTCCTAATGCGATTATGCCACCAAACTAAATGTCGACCAATTAAAATTAACGAGGTGTACTTACCACTTTCCTAGTATCCTGATTAAAGTCTCGTAACTCAGAATAAGAAACCATTGCCGAGGCAAATTAGTGTTGATTTCCATGTAGAGCGATAACGGGTTGCATTTAGTGGCAACAGCTGCTGGAAATTTATGCTGACAGTGTTTCTATTTTGAGCTTTGTTTTAGCCACATCCACCGCAATGAACTGTCAACGATTCCCACCGCACATATCCGGCTAGATGAGCACTAAAACAAAGCCAAAAACAAGCTCCATTGGCCAGGACTTTCATGACTGCCAGGACTCAAAATGTATTTTGCGGCAGCTCAGCATCCGAGCAAATCCTGCGCCAAAAGCCTATTTTAATATGCGCTTAGTTTAAATTGAAATTTCAAACATTATTTCCGCATACCTCGGGCTTAAAGATTTATGTGTTTCCCATAAATTAAAGAAGCGTGCTCTGTAGACCAAGAAACACCAAAATGCAAAACATTTAATTCATTTTTATTAAACATTTAAATTAATCCTGTGAACACAATTTCAAGGGGATTATAAATGAAATAAAAATAGGATAATGTTTCATTTCTGCTGTACTGGTTCATAAGTATGTATAATAATAACGTTGATTTATGTTACTTATGTAAAAATTTGAGGTCAGGTTTTATTGCAGAATGGTAGAACATCGTTTCAGAAATCGTTAAGGTATTCTTCTTAAGTATCGGATAAAAATTGACTACGATATAGACATGGTTAGGAGCCCTATATGCTATTTCTGGAATTCTAAGGGGTTCCGTTAGAAAAATTTGAAAAATATCGTTGAAAAAATTTTTAGCCAGGTTTTGATGCAGAATTGTGGAGAATCGTTCCAGAAATCGTTTTAGGTATTCCTCTCAAGGATCGGATAAAAATTGACCAAGATATGGACATGGCTAGGGGCCGTATTGGAGGTCCTGGGGTTTCCAAGGAGTTCCATCAGAAAAATTTGAAAAATATCGTTCAAAAATTTTGTTGCCAGGTTTTGATGCAGAATTGTGGAGAATCGTATCAGAAATCGTTTAAGGTATTCCTTTCAAGGATAGCATAAAAATTGACCAAGATATGGACATGGCTAGGGGCCTTATATGGGGGTCCTGGATTTTCCAAGGGGTTCCATCAGAAAAATTTGAAAAATATCGTTCAAAAATTTTGTTGCCAGGTTTTGATGCAGAATTGTGGAGAATCGTATCAGAAATCGTTTAAGGTATTCCTCTCAAGGATCGGATAAAAATTGACCAAGATATGGTCATGGCTAGGGGCCGTATTGGAGGTCCTGGGGTTTCCAAGGAGTTCCATCAGAAAAATTTGAAAAATATCGTTGAAAAATTTTTTAACCAGGTTTTGATGCAGAATTGTGGAGAATCGTTCCAGAAATCGTTTAAGGTATTCCTCTCAAGGATCGGATAAAAATTGACCAAGATATGGACATGGCTAGGGGCCGTATTGGAGGTCCTGGGGTTTCCAAGGAGTTCCATCAGAAAAATTTGAAAAATATCGTTCAAAAATTTTGTTGCCAGGTTTTGATGCAGAATTGTGGAGAATCGTATCAGAAATCGTTTAAGGTATTCCTTTCAAGGATAGCATAAAAATTGACCAAGATATGGACATGGCTAGGGGCCGTATTGGAGGTCCTGGGGTTTCCAAGGAGTTCCATCAGAAAAATTTGAAAAATATCGTTCAAAAATTTTGTTGCCAGGTTTTGATGCAGAATTGTGGAGAATCGTATCAGAAATCGTTTAAGGTATTCCTCTCAAGGATCGGATAAAAATTGACCAAGATATGGACATGGCTAGGGGCCGTATTGGAGGTCCTGGATTTTCCAAGGGGTTCCATCAGAAAAATTTGAAAAATATCGTTGAAAAATTTTGTAGCCAGGTTTTGATGCAGAATTGCGGAGAATCGTTCCAGAAATCGTCAGCCATGTCCATATCCTTGAAGGTATTCCTTTCAAGGATCGGATAAAAATTGACCAAGATATGGACATGGCTAGGGGCCGTATTGGAGGTCCTGGATTTTCCAAGGGGTTCCATCAGAAAAATTTGAAAAATATCGTTCAAAAATTTTGTTGCCAGGTTTTGATGCAGAATTGTGGAGAATCGTATCAGAAATCGTTTAAGGTATTTCTTTCAAGGATCGGATAAAAATTGACCAAGATATGGACATGGCTAGGGGCCTTATATGGAGGTCCTGGTTTTTCCAAGGGGTTCCATTAGAAAAATTTGAAAAATATCGTTGCAAAATTTTGGGGCCAGGTTTTGATGCAGAATTGTGGAGAATCGTATTAGAAATCGTTTAAGGTATTCCTTTCAAGGATCGGATGAAAATTGAGTTGGATATACTCATGAATCAGGGCTATATATAAGCACTCTGTAGAAAATTTGTAATTGGATGTGTGTTGATCAAAATATACCCCTGGCAATGGCCACAATCCTTTTGAATATGTTTTCAGTTTAAATATTATTTTAAATGTCTTCCTTTTAACCACATCGTGTTTTCGTCTCCAGCAGCGCATCTGGAACCCTTGCTAAAGCCCTGAGCTTTCTTTCTTATTTTTAGCGCCACCCCCCACAGCCCATGTACAGCAATTTTGTTTACATTTCTTTCTGCTTTCTCCTTTTGCTTTCTTTTCTTTTCTTCTATCTGCGGGCGTATTTAACTCACAATGACTTGTGACAGCACAGGGGCGGTGTCAACTGGTGTGGATGGGGGCCAGCGCAATGGGGGTCACTTGTGGGGGGTACAAACACCCTCACCACCCATACTCATACAAATGCACTTTTCCAGCGAGACTCCCAATGCGACCATTTCTCACTTTTGTGGGTCCGTGTTTCCGTGGGTTCTGTGGGTTTCCGTGGGTGTTGGTATTTTATGCTATTAATTTGACAGTTTCAGCTGCGCTGACAACTGGCTTTTCCCCAGACAGCGAGCATAGCATTTAATGGCGGCAAATTAATTGTTGTATTCCTTGCTCCTCCCCAGATAATCAACTAGCATCCACACTAGCATCTCTCGCATAGAAATGGATTCCGCCGCCGCTGCCGCCGCCGCCAAGCGCGTTCAGATCGAAAAGGCCCACAACTTCATGCGCCAATATCGTGATCCGGAGTCGCGGGAGCTGAAGAAGCTGTCCGCCAATCAGTTCATGGATGTCTGGGCCCACTACGACAAAGATGGTAAGTAGAGTAAACTTCAAAGCCAAGAGGTTAGAGCAACATCTTACTATTTGTGTTATTAGGAAATGGCTACATTGAAGGCACCGAGCTAGATGGCTTTCTGCGGGAATTCGTGTCGAGTGCCAATGCCACGGACATCAATCCAGAGGTGAGCATTAAGTGGATCTGGCAAGTGCATATTCAAAATTAATCTTCTCGTGTCGTGTTATTATGCAAATCCCCCAGGCTGTCACGGACACCATGCTCGAGGAGCTGAAGTCCTGCTTTATGGAGGCCTACGATGACAATCAGGATGGCAAAATCGATATCCGAGAGGTGGGTATTGGACATATAAATGCCTCCTGGCATTAGTTGGCCCCAGAGAGTTTTGTGTACAACCCGAAACTGACCGCATACATCCGTATCCGCACCCGCACACCCGAAACGGCCAACGTGTCGTATGCGCAATGTTGTCTGAATGGCTTTTGTGTATTTGAAATGACATTTCCTTGAGAGTTGGTGGCGCCTCTTTTTCCTTTTCCAAATTGGTTTTTAAATGTCTCTACCTTCTCGAGGGCGCCCCTTCTGCATTTTCCTGTCAATAAATTATTTGGCGTTTTCTCCTTCAAAAGTAAGAACTTTTCTGGCGAGGTCCCACCAGAAAAAAATCCAAAAAAGAACTTTTTTTCTCGGTTCCTTCCCACATTAAATGAGTTTTTAATTGAAGTTGGACCAGCAGCAACAGCAGCCGGAGCACGGACTATTGAAAGGAGATTTTTGTGTACATTTTGAATGGTAGAAATAATAATAAAGCACATTCGGTGGTGGGCAGCTCTACACAATGGTCTTTTGATAAATGAGCCCCCCGAAAAGAAAGTTGGCGAAAGTAAAGTGAAAAGTTCAAGTTGCAGGGCCCCCATGGACTGCTGATTAAGGTTCCGTGGCCCACAATACGAACACAATGGCCCAGGGACTCCAATTCATAATTCATGCGGCCTGCTCATTGCTCATACGCCATGTTGTTCCAACGAACGACAATCGATTGAATTGGCTTGGAGGATAATTTGCCTGTTTAACCCATAATAAGCCGTGGCTTGTCAACATGGGATGTGCCAGAGGATAAACTTTAATTGCGATAGTGCATTAATTACCCAAAAGCAAATAAAAATGCAAATTGGAAGAGGAGCGAATTAAAAAGTTTGCCACGAGAAACGAGCTTGATCGGGCCACAGATGATTACAGCTGAAAAGGCAAGGAAGGGTTGGGCAACGAAAGGACCTTGCGATTCGACACTTAAATTATGCCGGAAACTTTTAACGAATGCCTGAGACAAAACTTTGCAAGAGTTTTTTGGTCGTAATGAAAGTGCAGCAGTCCTCCAGTATCCTTGAGTTTCTACGCGATGCACCCGAGATATTTAAGCCCAGTAGGAGTCCCTATGTGTACGCCTATTTATAACCTATATAACCTATTTTGTTATCCAGTCACGCAATGAAACAAAAGAAATTCCTTACACCACATATTTTTCAATTATTTTCGCAGCTCGCTCAACTTTTGCCCATGGAGGAGAATTTCCTTTTGCTCTTCCGCTTCGATAACCCACTGGAGTCCAGTGTTGAATTCATGAAGGTACGGTGACAATCTGGAATTTTCTTAAGAAATTCCATTTAATTATTTGAAACCCTTCTCTCTTTTCCTTTAAATTAGATCTGGCGTGAATATGACACTGATAATTCGGGTTATATTGAGGCGGATGAGCTCAAGAATTTCTTGCGCGACTTACTCAAAGAGGCCAAAAAGATCAATGATGTGTCCGAGGACAAGCTCATTGAATATACTGATACAATGGTAATAAATAAATAGTTCATAAATTATTGTAATAATTTATTTATCAATCTTTAATTTATACTTCTTAGCTTCAAGTATTCGATGCCAACAAGGACGGTCGTTTGCAGCTGTCGGAAATGGCCAAGTAAGTGTCCTTGAAGTCACTGGCTCAAAATGCTCTGGCGACAGCCAGCAACCTAACTTATTTATTGCAGATTACTTCCGGTTAAAGAGAACTTCCTTTGCCGCCAGGTGTTTAAGGTAAGTGGTGACAAGCGATATGACAATGACTTCCAGCCAAACCAGAAAAACATCGTTCAATTGAGGAAATTGCCGAGAAAAGATACGATCCATATTTAAAGTACTTAACGTCGCGATTTTCTGCTTAAGAAACTGGAACAGACTTCACGGCTTGCCTTGAAAGAATAAAACACGTTTAGCACTTAGGTTAGATATTATATTTTAATTAAACACTAGCTGCAGCCTGGTCAATCTAATTAATTTAGCTTTTGCAACTCCATCAAGCCAGCAAATGTATTTTTTATATTTATTTTTCGAAAAAAAAAACTGTGCCGATTGGGGATTTGTGTTTTCCTAACCCTGTTTGGTACTTCATTTTAGCAGATCCTTTCTACAAATTCAACGCAGTAGGAAAACATTGAAATTGAAAAGTTGTGGCCATAAAAAAGGAACCAACTTGGGCGCACAATAAACGGATTTTGGTCCCTCGACTCCTCCAGCCAATTCCGGCTGCCTCGCAACAAATAAAGCCATGGCCAAGCCAGAAATAGCAATGCTGCCAAAAATAAATACAAAAAAAAAAAACGTAACAGAGCAGACAAGAAATATTGCCAACAATCGTAAAAATAAACGAAAGGAAAGCTCAGCTAAAACAGTCAGGTGTTTTTCACCCAGTCGGTGAGAATAAAATACGTGGAATCAATTTCCGAAGGCAGGCAGGCGCTTTTTCTTTTGGCCAGAATCGTCGTTCGTTATTCGTTGTTGTCTCGAGCGTCAACAGATTTGATGTGATTTGAATTGGGTTGTAAAAAACGGGGAAGCTAAACAGCAACCACTGCATAAACAGAAGGTGGAAAGTCCCCAAATGGCTGGCCATTAAATACTTTAATATTAGTTTTCCCGCACAGCCAGATACCCGAGCAATTAGCCAAAGAAAAAGCCATGTGGTGTTGGGGAAACAAACTTTTTTTTTCGTTTTTGCAAACAGAGAGTAGCAGAGCCCAAACGGCAGATGTTCAGGGCAAAAAGGGACATTTAAAATTCCCCCGAGAAATTGAAGGAACTCATTCTGTCTTGGCCAAATGCTGATGATGCCAAATGTGGTTAAATGAAGGCAGCGATGTCGTCGTTGCATTTGAGTCTGCCACCGAATGTCACGTAACATGCCACAGGCCAAAACTTGGCCAAAAGTATATGTATTTCGAACATGTTTGCCGTTCTCGCATTTTAAGCATTTTTGTTGAAAAGAAAATCGGGAAAAGCAAACAGGCATTTCGAAGCAGCAGCTGCTTCGTGCTGAGTTTTCCCAAACAGAACTTTCCAAAAATTTATGCAGGCCTATGATTGATATGTAAGGGGTAATACTCATCTTCAATTCCGCAATCAATAAGCGTTTAAAAGGCAATAGGTTAGCGGTGTTTCTTCGAATTTGCTGAGCCCAGCCCTTTGCCAAATTTTTCGAATCGCGTTTTCCACGCCTTCTTCTAGGATTTCCTTTTCGCTGTCGCCTGCCACATGAACCACATCCCCCCACACAAAAGTAACAAATACTTGTATATGGTACAAATAGTACATCGAACAGCAAAGAGACCACATCCATGTCGATGTTGTTCTTGGCAATCAAGTGGGTTAGACACACACACATACACTGAGGAAAAAAATAGTGGGCTGGCGTGGGGGGGTATTGGGAATGGGATTGTAGCCAAGAGCTCTTATTGTTATTTGCTGCAAATGTACGTGCTTCAGCCGCATTAACGCTCATTGCTCATTGGCAGCAGTTGCCGAAAAAGTTAGGAGGGGTGTGGGGGGCGGACAATGGGTGGCAGGGTGGCAAATTCAAGGGCGGGGGCATGGGGATGGTGCATCGACAACAGTGGCATCGAAATCAAAAGTGTTGCATTCAAGCTGTACTCACTTTGTATTGGTTTTGGGTTTCAATTGGATTCCCATTGCACTAAATCACATTGTTGGCTGGTTTCGCTCCGACGCGTGTTTGGGAAACTAAACGGAAACATCACCTGGAATTCGGCTAATGAAAATCGAGGTTTCAATGTGGGATCGTTAAAATATAGTGTATTTGAAAGAGTATATTCCCCAAAAAAATTACAAAACAAAACTTTGTAGCCCCCTCTACAAAATAAAACTCTAGCAACATATTTCCCTAAAACCCAAAAAAGTTTTAGAAATTTGCATATTTCGGGTTTCTAAAAAAAAAATGCTCGTAAAAATGGAAATCCCTTTGGAAAAGCCCAGAACTCTATTCCAGAACAAGGCACGCTTTATGGATGTGCACTCTGCGGTGCAACACCAGAGAGGCAGCCAAGACGAAGCCACAGCAATGAACAATGCTCGTTCATGGCTCGAATGCCACATATTTGCTCATTGTTACAGCTCGCAGCACAAACGACATTTTATTTCGGTTTTATTGATGCAAGAGGGCGCGGAGGGATGGCAGGAAAAGCTGTGTGCGGCAGGCCAGGAGTCATGCATCACAATGTAGCGAAACATGGATGATTTTAATCGAAAACTCCGACGCGGACAAGGTTGCTGTCTCTCCGTTCCAAGCCACTGAGCTCTAATGCCGGTAAGAACCATCCGGCATGGCCACCTGACCGCTTCCGATATGCGTTTACTCGAATATTGTATAAAAATTCATCAACATAGTACCGCCACCGCCATCGCCACCGCCTGCGTCATCGTAAGTCGGCCGTTATGAAGTGCCATAAAAAGCAGGCAGAGGAAAGCTCAGGCAGCCATAAAATAGGCATTTCCAGCACATTTACCCAAGGTGCAGTTATTACTTTTATATAATTTCTGAGTACCCGCAGAGCAGGCCATAAAACCCCGAACATGCATCAGCATTTTGATAACCGCAGCGGGATCGGTTGGGAGGTAGTAAACCCCCGACTTATATGCAAGACACATTGCAGTACAACCCCAAGCATCGGTAATTTAACGGACGCCCCCAAGACAATTTCTGCACCCTACTATATAAAGGTCTGAACTCTGACAGCAACTTCTGTCCTAGGGCATCCAATTATGTGGCGCAGTGTATGGCTGGCTCACGGCCAAAACTGGCGGAAAGCGTTATGCTAATGCACATCACGTATACGCCGCATGCACCGCAACGAACAGTGACATAATGTGCTGCAACAGGAAAAGCGAATGGAAATGGATGTGGGCCAGAGGTGGGGAGACAAGCTGCGGACAGAAAGAAAGGATAGAAAAGACTATGGGAAATTTTAGGAGAAGCTAAAAAAGTCCAGGATGTGGACAGGAATGGTCTACCTTAGTTACCGCTTTTGTGGTGAAAAACGGACCGGTCCAAAGAATTTTCAAAGTGAAAACGTGACTCCGCGTCGGCACAGTTTATTTTTTATTTGAAATTAGCTTTAAAATTAGCGCGACAATAAAGCAAGAACAACTGCAAGCTCTCCGATTGGTAATGCGTTTGATTAGTTAACGTTCACTAAGCGTATACTTGATATTTTCCATTTATAGTTTTGCTGCATCCAGATCTTAGATCACCTAGCTTACTAAACTAAACTCTAGCTTAACAAGTACATTATAAGCAAATCAAGGCAGACTGACACAAGGTCCTGCCTTGATTTCCACAAAACCACTTAATTTTAGTTAAAATCTTTTCTAACTTTCTATTTATATATCTTTTTCGTTTTCCCCGCCTACCTCCTCTATGCCTAACCAACTACATCTGTATCTATATAAACATAACAAATATCTCTATATATCTATGCATACTCTTCTATAATCTTGCGATTTGTTTTTGTTTCTAAACCAACAACATGATAATAATCAACCTAAAACCTAATCTAAATACTAAATAAAAAAAATTGAAAATTAATATTATACTGTGCACGTGGTGTAAACATTTTTGGGCTGCCCACCTACCAACTTCCGATTTCTGTCACAACCAAACCATGAAAATGCAATTTGAGAATCGACTACGAAATAACTAAACTATTTCCGCAAATTTAAACTTTTGGCCATACGCTGTATATACAAAAATTTGCATATATCTACAAAAATCTGCAACCAATTGCACTGCCAACTATAAAAACAAACCAAAACAAAATATATATTTCCATAAAACAATACACAAACTATTTACATTCCTGCAAAAACCAAAACCAATACCCGAAATAAATTAAATAAATAACATAAAAAACTATATACATATATTAAAAATATATAAAAATCCACACACTAAAGGAGGGCATTGATGTAAGTATTTATTTTTCACGCAATCATCGAAATCAAACAAAAAATTCAATCACGGGGAAATAAAACAATATGTACACACTGGTGGCCCATAAAAAAAAAACTCGCAATAAAATTGTATAATTTTGTATCTTGTTTAAAGAATCATTTTTTGTTTCACACTTGATGAGTAACTCAAGAATTTATATTGATTCGAGTTCTGTTTTTGTAGTTTGATTGTTTTTTCATCTACTGACCAGATAACAACAAAAATTGTACTACAGAAACACAAAACCACTTAAAATACTTTGAATTGTTTCAACAAATGTTTATAGAAATGCATGTGAGAAAAAAGCATGGAAAATTTTCCCATTATTGTATGTGATTGAATCAGTATATAGAGATTAGAATAGTCCCAAGCTTATCTTTATTTACTTGGTTAAAGTTTGAGCAATTTGTAATTTTAACATTTTAAGGAGGCTCAGCCTAAGGATTTGCCAATTTGCCACTGTGTGTGTGTGCTGGCCACAGAGAAGCTCTCACCAGTAGAATGATAGCTATGAGCTACTAATTAGACTTTTGATGGCATTGGTCCACCCCATTTCCCACTTAACACATTCCGGCCCAAGTACGTGAACAGCTTTGGCCGTAACGATGTGAGGTCCACACAAATTACACGTTGATGTGGAATCCTCCGACATCCTCCTGCCTGGTAACCTTTTGCATAATTTAGTCATTGAGTGGGGTATGTAGGTGTTGGAGGAGCTGAGAAGGGACCAAAGAACGGATATATATTTTGTGGCATTGCCATATGGATAATGGCAGCCGCAGGCTGGCACGCTCTCTGCCACCGGCTTTTCAAAGTGTTGAAGTGTAAAATAATTACTTCATTTTATCAAAGTGTATATGTATATGTATACGAGTATGTGTGTGGGCGTCACGTTCAAGGCGCAATTCGACTTAAGTGTGAGCCATTTGACAAAAGACCTGGCCCAGAGCAGCGTTACATTTATTTTATTTCGGTGTAAAATTCAATTTAAAGAGCTTTGCAACCGCTAAGTGGAAATTGTATAATGCCAGGCTAAGCCCATTTTTTTGTAAGGCTTAACTGTGAAAAAAGGGTTGCCACTTAATGGGTTTCTAATCCCGTTAAGAACGGAAAAGGAATGCGCCAAATGCGTTTTTGTGGCGCCAGTAAAACAAATGTTATCAGACCTCCACAAGGATAACGAAAACTAGGGTGACCAGATAGCTGAGGTGGGAAATACGGACACCGCCGTTTTGTCGTATCCCCCCCCCCCCCCCCCCCCCCCCCCCCCAAAAAAAAACTCTTAGGAAACCCAAGTTTTCCCTTTTTTTCGCAGTGCCGCACCTGCTATAAACTTTGAACTTGAGGCGCCACCTTGGCCATATTGCATAACCCCCGAAATTACAAAATGCAGGACCTTCCACATACACACACATGTCTGGGGCTGTGTGTGGGAGAGTGTGTGTGTGGCAGTAATTCAGTGTTTCGGCGGGAAAGGAGGGAAAATAATTCGAGCAATTCGCTGAGCACAAATGGAATCGATAAATTTCGTGTTTCCCTTGTGGAAAACGCATTAGGCAGGGCATTCCCCGATGAGGAAAGCAAATGGAAAAGACAAATCTGTTGTACCTGTACAATAATTCATATTAATTAGCGAATGTCAAAGCCATAACACACACATAATTGGCAGTATGTGTTTCGTTCAGCTTAATTAGGCTTTAAGCATAAGCATAACAAATGAGTGTGAATATTAAATACCTTTATTTTTTGTATTATTATCCTTTGCATGAAATTCAAATGATTCCACTGGGACTTAACTTGGCAAGATTTGTGGCTGGTTATTAAAATCCATTAAAAAAAAGCATGTCCTCTGCATGAAGTCATTATTTTGATGCTTTGTATATAATCAATTCAAATCAGAACTGGCACCAAAACACTTCACAATTCGTAATAATAGATCAATAATGTTTTAGGGGAAAAACTATTGTCCTATTCCAGTTGGTTGTCTAATAATCTTGGCCACCAAAGTTGATATTATCCTATACTTTTGTTTAAATGTCATTGAAAGAGTTAGCATAACTTCAAGAAGGAACCTTCTTACTTTATGCTAAGTCTTAGGTTGTCTAAATTGTAAATCATACTCTGAAAATGTGGAACATTACGAACTACTCCTCTGATTGAGATAACTTTTCCCCCAGGGCGCTACCAAGCTAACCAAGGAGGATATTGAAAAGGTCTTTTCCCTCTACGATCGGGTAAGTTAGGAATAAAGTCTTGGAATTATAGAAATTATAAAACTTTCACGACACAACCAGGATAACAGTGGAACAATTGAGAATGAAGAGCTGAAGGGCTTCCTCAAGGATCTCCTAGAGCTGGTCAAGAAGGTGGGTTTCTTAACATAAAAAATATCAATTTGTTTTATATTTGGGATGCCCTTAGGATGACTACGATGCCCAGGATCTGGCAGCCTTTGAGGAGACCATTATGCGGGGAGTGGGACACGACAAGCACGGCAAGATCTCGCGCAAGGAGCTGACCATGATCCTGCTGACACTGGCCAAAATGTCGCCAGATGAGGAGTAAGCTCAATCAGGGCCCAAAATCCCAGCAAACATCCCAATAAGATTTTAGCAGACTCTATTTTTGTCACCCAATCGAGGGGAAAAATACAAATGAAGGCCATCGAGGGCCTTGAGGCAATTGTTTACTTTAGAACTGCATCCCAAGGGGGCAGTAAAGAAAAAGATTTTGGAATAGAGGGACAGGAGATCCTGAGAGACAAGGGATCCTGTCCGAAAACAAAGCTATTGGTAAAATATAATATAAATGTTTCAATCTTAAATAAATGTTTATCGTACGTTAAGCTGTTGAGAGTATATTTCCCCAAAACGAAAAAAAATCAAACCAAAGCGGAGAATTATCCAATCAAACAATTTGCAACTCAGAATCGAGCCACTTTAAGTAAACAACTAAGAAATATAAGAAAGAAATATAACATCAAGAGATCAGTACATCGATTTTATATTATATTATATATGTATTTATATTTTCTATGTGTATTTGCATAAAGTATTTTATTTAATTACCAATTAAAATTTGAAATAAAATTACCTACATTTAAGCGAAAACAAGCAAATCAGTAACGATTTATTTGAGATTATATAAGTATAAACTATGTAGATAATTGTTGTTAATAATTGTGAAAATGGATAACTTTTAAAATTGCAACATAGCAAGTATTCTTTGCCAAGGCTCTACTCAAACATCTATATACGTGTACTATGTGTATTTGAACCTATGTATATCTCCCGCAAACATCAATCAATCAATCAAGAGCCACTTGCCACAGCCCTGAGGATGGACGCACCTAATACAGGTAAAAGCAAATGCATCTGCCGCCACCGCCCCAGGACACGACAGTGTCAAAGTACGAAGGGTAGACGCCACCTGCTGTTCGAATGCATCCAGTTGGACACTCGTCCTTGTCGTGGCTCAAGTGCTGCAACAGCCATTTTCCATCCGAGGATTTTCAACAAGAGGAGATTGTAAGGCAGAGATTTAGATTCAGAGCAACTGGCAAGCATTTCCATTTCAATTCCTGGCCTGTAAGAAAAACAAATCGGAAAACTAATACTAAAATTTAACCTACAAAGCTATGAACTATCCAATATTTTTTTCAAGGTGCTATAGCTATATACATATACAACTCGAATGAATCCTTTCAAAATTTTATTTCATTGCTCTTGGAAACCTAACTAGAACAAATACTCTATATTACTAACTTAAGCTTTAAAGTCAAGACAAAGGCGGTATTTGCACAAGGATTTATTTTGGAAATAATGCTTACAATCATTTTAAAAATAAACCCTTGTGTAAACCCAATTGTACGTAGTGACAAAATGAAAACTCGTACGCACCCGTACAAGCAACAAAATGCCAACTTAATATATAAATAAACTAATTACGATACAACTCTATATGGTACTTATGCTAAACCTAAGATATTGTTCAAACCACTTGCATGTAAAGCTTCGAAACGGACTTTCTCAATATACAAATATCGAATATCTATATGGATAAATGTCTAATACTATACAAATACAGCAGAAATGTTTTAATAAAATAAATACAATCTATGCAGACATCAAGGGGTCAGCACTCCAAAAGCAAGCCTCGGCTTCAATTGTTTTTTTCCCCCTCTACTTTAATAAATACTATCTATATTATGGTCTTTTCAGATGTCCTGGTAACGAAGATTGACCTCTTTCTGGAGATCTAGGAGGTTATGTAGTTTCTTGAGTAAGAAACTAGCGCTCTGCACTTTCTCGCTCAAAGCGGGAACCCAAGCAGAATCATCCTCCGATGACTCGATCTGAAACATTTCTGGTTCAACTAGATCGTTTATAGTATCCATTATCTTCCTGATGCGCGGACAAAAGCTGAAAAAACTTTCTTTAGTCTTTTAATTTACTAAGATATTTCTTTAACTTACCATTTGGCCCCCCTGTATCTATCACTGATAATTAACTCCCAGGCCCTACAGTTCTGCAAATGCCAAGCGAAATTCAATATCTTTATAGAGTCCGTCTCTGGTTCCTTGTACTCCACAATGCTCGCCCTTTGAGCTGGCGGTAGTTCAACCTCCTCTAAAGTCACTTCATGCCACACAACAGGCTTATTTTCCTCCAAATCTATATCATTGTAACTTAAGACAGTTAAGTCCAATAATTCTAGGCGTTTTTTAGCAGCTTCCGAGACCCTTATATGTGAGTTAGTTCCAAAATGTCTTTCCAAAAAGTGTTTCGCCTCCTTGGGATAATCTTTGGGCGCTGGCTCACACATCGGGCTGAGGTCCGCCATTCTGCCGTTGTAGGTTAACCAGGAGGGATTCGCACAAGAGGCGCGACTCGAGTCATCTGCGTAAGTAATTTTTGTTTGGCTAAGAAAATGGAAGAAAAGCTATTAAGATGGATAATTTCAAGAATCTTTAACGATTACAATTTTTATTCAGTTAAACAGTTGAAATAAATTATCAGTATGCTATTGATAATATTCTAAAAGAAGCACACTTCGTGGCTGAAGGATATATCCCCTATGATCGGTCATCCACGCACCCGGACTCTACTCACCCGCTGCTAATGCTGACCACCAATTTGGTAATGGGCCCGCAGCGGGGCGTGACAATTTCAGTTCGAATCATACGGACAATTTTATACGAAAACCAAGAAAAACCGGACAAAGGCTAACGAAGTCTAAGTCTAAGGCTACTACTACTATTTTCTGGAACTCTCCATGTTGTCTAGTTTCTGCTGGTATTCCAATCTCTGGAGGATCGTGGGATGAGTGTGATGCCAACGGGCATAGCAATCATCATAGATCGGGAAACTCATGTGATCGGCGTAGATCTTCACCAGGGCCATCCTGAGGGGTATGGAGTAGCCCATTTGATGGGCGAAACGATCGGCAGCGTACTCGAAACGGCGTAGATTCCACAGCATAAGTACATTAGCCAGGACCAGGTACGGAGTCATGGCGAATCTCAGAACTATGATGAATCCCACGATTATTGGACAAAGTCCCTCTTCGAAGCCCACTGCCATGTACAAATAGGGGCAATGGAAAAAAAGACCAAAGAGTGCCATGGTCAATAAAAAGTGGATCTTCATGATGATTGTGGCTTTGTAAAAATGTCCATGCTTCCAGTGGCCAAGTTCGTGGCATACCACACCCGCCACCTGGACGTTGGTCAGTCCGCGGCCCACTTCGTATGGTTGGATCTCGCTGGGATCCAATCCTTTGTTAAGCAGCAGAGTGTCGAATATTACGATCCGTTTCAGACAACAGCTCCCGTAGAAGTAGGCATTGCTGTACTGCATAGTCCTGGTTCGGATGATGAAAACCCGGTTCATGGGGAAACCGACCACGTCGCAAACACGCTTTACCTCGGCGTAGAGGGCATTTCCTTCTGGCAGCACTACCTGTCTACCAATGCACGGGATGCAGCAGTACGGCAAAAAAAAGACCAGGCTAATGGTGAAGCCGGCCCAAAAAAGCCAGAACCAGAGGAAGAAAAAGAATCCGATCGTCTGCACACTGAACACAAGGCCCAGGGTGATCGGGATCAGGATGAACTGGCTCAGTAGCATGGCTATGAAGCCCACGCAACAGTACAGATACCATGGAAACTTCCTTTGCATTCCATAGCGCAACTCCAGGAGACACTTGTCGTAGATCAGCACCGGCAGGAAGCGGATGCATATGTACACCGTCAGGTAGAACACAAAGACCAGGCTGACCCAGATCTCCGCTGTCGTTAGAGCTTGCAGCGTCTTGGAAGCCAGACCCCAGAGAAAGGCATAGAAGCCGAAGATCAGCTCACACAGGGTAATGATCAGGTCTATGAGAGTCTTCCAGATCAGGAGCTCTGTTTTGTGAAGCTCGTAGATGCGGGCGCGATGGAAGATCTCCGGCGGGATCACTCCTCTCAGTTCCTCCGGCACCATAATGGAGTTCATGCATACCAGATGCTAAAAAAGACCATGGAACCGATCGTATATTAATCATAGGGAGAATACCAAGTACCCCGACTTACTTGTCTCTTTGTGAGTATTATCTCCCAGATGCGGTCAACTACTGCAATCACACATAACACCACCAGGACAATGAGAGGATCTATTTTTGGCCAGAACTCGTATTCGAATGCCATTTAAACTGATCATGACCGCCAAAACTAATAATAACTATAAATATATGTATTTTATGATATATCTATAATATCCGAGCGGGATTGTACAATCAGAACCTACTTAGTTTGTATAATGTATTGACTTTTTGTGTATGTCAGCTTCCATAGTTGAGCAGCGTGTCCAAGTGCTCCAGACGATCCATCATGGTGGGATGGGAGTCATGCCAGCTGGAGTAGCACTTGTCCGTCACAGGGAACACCAAGTTGTCGGCGTACAATTTCAGAAGAGCCGTACGTAGTTCTCTAGCGTATCCCAGCCGGAAGGCGAACTTGTCAGCCTGGTACTCGTAGCATCGACCCAAGCTCAGCATGACAAAGTTGGCAAAGGTCAGGTACGGGGTCAGCACAAATCCGAAGATTAGGAAAAACCCAACGATGATAGGCTGGACTCCCGGGGCGAATCCCACGGCTTGATAGATAGGTCCGTGGGGGAAGGTAATTGTGAAGAAAATAAGCATTAGTATTAAATACACCTGAAACGTGAATACAGTCTTGAAGAAGTGTCCGTGCCTCCAGTGGCCCAGCTCGTGACAAACCACCGCCACCACTTGTTCGTCCCGCAGACCCTTTCCAATCTCCTCCGGCGGCAACTCGGATATATCCCGCCTACCTCTGTTCAGCAACAGGCCGTCAAAGATAATGATTCTCTTGAGGCATCCAAAACCATAGAAGAAAGCATTGCTGCCAATGTTTGGATCGTGAACCTTAATAATGACCACCTGGTGCGCCGGGAAGCCCACTTTTCGGGTAAGATGATCCAGCTCAGCCTGCAAATTGGTATTCTCAAGGGTCACGCGTTTGCCCAAAAACGGATCGATCAGAAAGGGAATAACTAGCATCAGGCCAAACGTCAGAACCAGAGACTGAATATATAGGCCGAAAGCTGTGAACACACCCAGCCAGAGGGTCAGAAACACAAGACCAACTACCATGGCAGTGGTAAGAAGAAAGCCCACCATTATGTCCACGACAAATTTCACGATAATGGCTGCCACTGATGCCTTTTGCCGTTTGTGCAAACTGGGAATGCATAGCTTTTCGTATATCGCGCCGGGAAGGCTCTTGATCCAAAAGTAGATACTCAATATGAATACGAAGATCAGGTTTAGAATAACCTCGTGCTTCATCCAATTGGCAATGGCACACTGTGTAGTCAGGTCCCACAGCCATGCATAGAGTCCAAAGTATAGCTCCAACACGCCCATTATCACCACCACTACCATAGTATTGACAATGGTGAACCAGCCCTTGTGGATCTTGTGAAGACGCATCTTGTCGAAGAGATCCTGCGGCAAATAGGGACGTATCAAGTCTGGCACCTCTTGTACTTTGTAGACCAGGTGTATCTAAAATATAAAAATAAAATATTCTAAAACAAAGAATTTTAGGAAGGAACCTTTTAGGGACTCACCTCGCGAAGCAGCAAGTAAATGCCCCACAGATTATCGCCTATGTGGATAGCCAGGAGAAGATACAGTATTAGTACTGGGTCATCCCAGAAGTGCTCAGACATTTTTGGTTCCTATGGCAACTTGACATTGTAGGAATTTTTTTTTTAATTTTGAAAAGTTTTTATGACATCATTTTCTGTTGAGTTCTGATTGAGGGAACTATAACTACAGGTTTACATGTTTCGCCTACCTTATATGTCAATCTGACATATTTAAAACTATAATATTGAATTGTTTGCTGAAAACTCCCAATAATGTAGATGTGTAATCGATGGTAAACAAATGAAAAATTTCGTTGGGAATATCCCTCCGCTTTATTATTAATTTTACGTAAAACAAAAGAACAGAATAAACTTTGGTCTTGTGTGATGTGCGCTATCTAGTTTAATTTCTTGCTTGCCTTAAGCTCCTGCAGGCGTCCCATTCGCTGCAGCAAAGTGGGATGAGAGTGGTTCCATGTGGAATACAGCCAGTCATAGACAGGGAAGCCAAGATTGTCCACATTTAGCTTGATAAGGGCACGACCCAACTGCTCAGCGAATCCCAGCTGGAACGCGAACTCGTCAGCCTGATACTCGAATCGTCGCGACAAAATAGTCATAGCGAAATTCATGAGTGCGTTGTACGGTGCCAAGACATATGTGAAGACGATTAACAGTCCTACTAGAATAGGTCGGGTTCCAGGTTGGAAACCCATAGCGACATAAAAAGGTGGATACTTGAAGACGTTGCCAAATACTAAAAACATAAGGAAAAGGTGGATCTGCATAATAATAATGTTTTTGGTGACGTGTCCCAGTTTCCAGTGACCCAATTCGTGTCCCAAGACAGCAAGCACCTCTTCATCCGTGCATCCCTTGCCCTTTTCATCGTCCGATAGTTCCGAGTCATCAGGTTTTCCTTTGTTCAACAACAAGGTGTCGAACAGCACGATTCGCTTTGAGTTCCAAAGGCCATAGAAGTAGGCATTGCTATGGGAGGATCGCTTAGATCCCTCAACCACAAACAATTTAGTGAGTGGGAACTTCAGCGAGGCGGCCAGATCCTCGATAGACTGGCGCAACGGTCCCTTCTCCAAAGGAGTGTATTTGTCAAACAATGGCGCAATAAATATAGGGTAAATCGTGAGCAGCACCAACGAAATAATTCCAGTAAACATCCACAACCAGATGAAGAAGTTGTCGCCGCCCCGCTGAACAATGAAGATGAGTGCCGCCGTGATGGGAATCATCAGCACCTGGGTGACCAAAAAGCTTTTGATCTGATCCCAGACGAAAAATCCAGCAGTCTGTTTGTTGAAGCCGTGAGTCTCCTCCAGCACAAAGATCTTGTATATCTTGAAGGGCAGCGACTTGAAAGTGCTCAGCACATTTGAGATCAGAACAAAGACGCAGCTAACGAGGATCTCGTTCGAAGAGTTCCAATTAAAGTGGTCCACCACCTGAATGGACAAGTTCCAGATAACGGCAATCAATCCAATGTATAGTTCCAGACAGAGCAATCCAACGTCGGCTACAATCGCCTTGAAGATGCCAAACTGCTCCTGATCCAAGCCATATTTTCGTGCCTTATGGAACGTCTCCTCGCCCATGTGTTTCGCCAATTCCTCTGGCACTTTCAGTGCAGTTCGGTACACTTTCACCTGTGGGGCAGACAGAGAAAGAAAATCGGCATGTTAGTGGTCAATTAACATTTGCGACTCTAATTTTATCATTTGAATTGATAAAATTCTTCGCCCTCTTATCCGTCTCACTCGCACGTGCCGGTTAAAACAAATACACCCACCTGGCGAAGTGCAATATAGATTTCCAGGGCATTTTCAACAATAACCAGGGCCAATATGCTGAAAAGCACCGTGTCCGCGTCTAAGGGAGTCATTTTATCACCCTATTTTAAGTTATTTCAATAAAACTGGAATTTTACAAGCGCCAACGACTGACGCGATTTTAAAAGTGTTGGAAAACGTTTTTTTTTTTTATTATGAGAAATTGTGAAAAAAACGGCGGAAAAAATTTACCTCTGAAATGATCGAAGGTTGATTTAAAAGTAAATATTCTGTTTTGAGGTATTAACTTGTAGCTTTAAATCTGAGCACTAGCCTACCTAGATCCTCAAGGCTACTATATGAGGCTAACATATTATTATATCAGTTGATATTTTTTCATATGTATGTATAAAAATTTTTGAATTTAAAAACAAAATAAATCATTTTGGTAACCAAAATAATTTTCATTTTATTTATTTATTTCTATACAAAAGTTTTAAATAAGTGCGCCATTAATCCTTGCTCTCACCCTACTGTAACTATCGCCCATCTCTAAAGCCATTACCGGCAGTACTGTTTACTTTATAAGCCCGAGGAAATATGTTATTTTTGAAACGATTTTACAGCAGCTCGCAACGAATAGCCCAGGTGGCAAAGTTCAGCACACCAGGAGACTCATTAAGCATTCAGGTAATTGAGAAGTCAAGCGGTTTCACGTTATTCCTCTCTCATAATTCCATGTTAATAGGGCTGGATACGTAACATCCGCAAATTGAAGAGCAACACATTTCTGGATGTCAACGATGGATCCACAAGTACCAGATTCCAAGTGGTTGTGCCCAAGACTCCAGAGAACCAGCATCTCGCGCCTGGCAGCGTAATATCTGCCCAAGGACAAATCCAAGTGGCACCCAATGGCAGTTATGAGCTGCATGCAAGTCATGTGGAAACGCTGGGTAATTGTGTAAGTTTTCCCTGTCTAGTTTAACTAAGTAACTAAGTTCTCTCCTCCAGCTGATGGACATCTTCAAGAAGGCTACCCTTTCGCACCAAAGCAAAAGCTCCCGCCGGAATACGTCAGAGAGCATCTACATCTTCGTTCCCGCGTGGATTACATAGCTGCCCAAATGAGAATCAGACATAAGGCCCAAAAAGCCATTCACGACTACATGGATGAGCTTGATTTCGTTCAAATCAATACTCCCCTATTGACCACCAATGATTGCGAGGGAGCTGGAGAGGTATTCCGAGTTCAACCAGACTCTGAAGCGTTACTGAAAAATATGGCCAAGCCTAATGTTCCCCTAGACCAGAGTTACTTCGATGAAAAGGTCTTCCTCAGTGTATCCGGTCAATTGCACCTGGAGGCCATGACCTATGGTCTGGGAAACACTTACACCTTCTCACCCGCGTTTCGAGCGGAGAACTCAAAATCCCCACTACACTTGGCTGAATTCTACATGTTTGAAGCAGAGCTCTCCCATTTAAAAAAAGTGGAGAAGCTAGCCGCATTTATTGAGAAGATGCTTAAGTCAATAACAAGTCGTTTACTGGAGTCAAGCTCAGAGGATCTTAACTTCTGCCAGCGAAACGCCAACTCTTCCTGTGACCTAGCCTGGTTAAATGTGCCGTGGAAGATAGTCAGCTATGACGAAGCTCTCCAAATCCTGCAAGATAATGTTGATAGCCTGAAAACCCCTATTAGCATTCAGGATGGGTTCTCCAAAGACCAGGAACTCTATTTAGTTTCTCACTTCGCCGCGCCAGTTTTTGTTGTGGACTGGCCCGCTCACCAGAAACCTTTTTATATGAAAGTTTCAAGAAAGAACCCAGACAGAGTCCATGCTTTGGATCTCTTGATGCCAGCTGTAGGAGAACTGTGTGGTGGAAGCATCCGTGAAAGTGATCCCAGCATATTAAGCTCCCACCCACAACTGCCAAAAAATCTGGCCTGGTATGTGGACCTTCGAAAGTACGGCGGGATCCCAACGGGGGGCTTTGGAATGGGCTTTGAGCGTTACTTGCAATTAGTTACAGGCGTTAAAAATATTCGGGATGTAATACCCTTTCCCAGATATCCCCATAGCTGCAAGATGTGATCTGTTCTACGTGCAAAATGTTTTGGACTTTATTGTTGAAAATCTATTAAACTTTTATTACTTAAGACGATGCTTTCGAGCTTAAGCTTTTTTTTAAATGTTATTTTTTCTAAATCATAAAATCTTGTAGAATACCTGCTATGTTATAGGTATTTACAACTGCCCCAACATGGGTTTCCTGCCAGGCCAGGCTTCCTTGGCGTATTTCTTTTTCTGTGGTCCCAAAGCATCTCCTTCGCCACTCGAATCGTGGGAATCTTCGACATACCGACGAACTGAATCATAAGAAACGATTGTAGTAACGATAATGAGAAATATTTCCATCGAATTCTTACCGTTCGCATTGGCCATGGCTAGTTTCTGCGCCAGTGACGAGTTAGCTTCCACATCCTCATCAGAAACAGGCATTACATCTGGAGCAGGGTTGGGGAGAAGAAGGCCCAACTTGGAACCAATGCTTAACGGAGATATAGGCTCTAGATCGCCCTTCCCGTGAGATTCCGCCGGCAGTCCCTGATACAGCGAGTTTGTGGGGGAATGAGGTACTGTGTTGGGCGGCGGCATTTCCCTATGATGTTGTCCGTGTTTCATGTCTGCCAGTGTTTGCTGGAACATCTGATGCAAGTGGGCAGCGTTGGCACTACTTCCCGAATGAATGCCCATATGATTGACATCGAAACGAGCTCTCTTCGCCGGCACAACAGTTGTCTGCACCAAGTTCCGGAAGCGCCCCACATTAGGATCGACATCCTCCGGGTTAATGACGATTTCTTCATCGTTAAAAGTCACATTCCGCGGGCGTCTTCCTTGCTTTAGTGCGTTCTGCTTCCGCAGATTGGTGTCATCCTCGATTCCCAGCATTGAGATGCGCCTGTTATGAGCTGTGTTGTACTCCGTGAGATTCTAAAGGAGAGAAATACCATTATTTCTTTTGTAAGGTTATTATTTACTAATTTTACTAACATCCAATTCTGTTTGGCTTTCGGGAAGACCAAGCAGAGTTCCATCACTCGTTTCGCTCAGTGGGAGGTCCTCCATGATGTTAGTATGGTGCCCCGACGGCCGTTCTCTGAGAATGTAGTTCCTCGTGGAAGCTCCAAAGTGGAAAGTGCTGTTGATCTGCAGCTGGGTGGGTTTGTGGGCTTCAAGTCTAAGTGTGCCGATAAAAGTACCGTGAGCTGTAAACGAAAAGTTTGGTTAATGGCTTGGGATTAGACTTGGCAGGATTAGACTACTTACTAGAACCCAAATCTACGAGGTAAGCGATGTTCAGGTGTTTGTGGTACACAAATGCTGCGTGCACCCGCGAGCAGGACGCGTGATCTATACAAAAGTCATTCATCTGGCTATTCCGCCCAAATAAATAGCATCTTTTCTCATCCACCATAAGTTTCTGGACCAGTTTCTCATCCTTGAGCACGTCCAAATGCAACCCAGTGGGCGGTTTGCCGGCCCTGAAAACAACGTCAAATATATGAATGGTACAACAAACTGTCGCATTCTGTTGTTTACTCACCAACTGGGTATGTCGTAACTGTTCGCCATGCGTCTAACTCCTGTTAAACGCTTTAAAATAGATAGAAAAGAATTTGTTTATTTATATGGTAAGTCCTTAGCCAGTGTGTCCACATCCACAAAGAATAAATCTGATTAGAGTGACCAGATGGCAGTACATTTTTAGGCGGGTTGTTTATTTGAAATATTTAAAAAAATTTAAAAGTAAGCCTTTATATCAGAATTAATAATATTTGCTCAAATAAAATAATAGTTTATCCAATTATTCTATTAAAATTTAATTGGTTTTAAACTGCATTATGCATTTCAACGACTCTGGGCACACCACATCTTCCAGCTCACAACATTTTCCATCCAACTGACAACAAAAACATAAATAACGGCCAGCTGACAAATCTAAAAATAATACCTTGAGTTAGTTAATCTCATTAAATAATTAACGTATGGTGAAAAGTTAAAGGCTTTTCCAATGAAAGCAGTTCTTTCAAGCCCTAATTACGCTAAAACTGAAAGCTGTCAAGTTCAAAACCGGATTTGGATGCCCATGAACTCATCTCTATGCCTTTTGTGACGTCCAAAGTATTAATCATAGATAATTAGCGAGTAGAAAAAATGGTTACGACAACGGTGATAGCGGATTTATGCATTTTCCTGCTTACATGGAATGTTGGGACACATTCGCCGCGGGATCAGCAGTTGGCATCGCTACTGGCTCTCAATGGAAACAGCACCTGCCCGGGAAATCAGCTACCCGACATATATGTGATCGGAATGCAGGAGGTGAGCACCAAACAGGTGCTGAAAATCTTCCAAGATGATCCCTGGGTGCTCAAGATTGCCAGTGCTCTGCAAGAGCACGAGTTTGTTAAAGTGGAGGCCAAACAGCTTCAGGGGATTCTTATCACCATGTTTGCCCAGCACAAGCACATCCCTCACATGAAGAACATTGAGACGGAGGCGACACGAACTGGGCTTGGTGGTCTATGGGGAAACAAAGGAGCTGTGAGCATCCGGCTATCCCTATATGGCACAGGAGCTGTTTTTGTTTGCTCCCATTTGGCGGCCCACGACGACAAGTTGAAGGAGCGCATTGAGGACTACCACCAGATTGTGGACAACCACAAGTATGATTCAGTGGGTTATCGCAGAATATTCGACCACGATTTTGTGTTCTGGTTTGGAGATTTGAACTTCCGCCTGTCCGGAGATATGTCTGCTTGGGATGTGCGCACAGATGTGGAAAATAGACGCTATGCTGATCTTCTCAAGCTGGATCAATTAAATATTCTGAGGGAAAAGGGCAACGCCTTCAGCCTGCTGGAGGAGCAGCAGCCTGACTTTGCGCCCACGTTTAAGGTACTTTGTCTTATCTTTTTCAATTCAATTAACGTTATTTTCTGGTGAGCTCAGAGCTCAGCTACTTACCCAATTAGTCTGTTATTAAGACATCCTCTGCTCGTAAAATAATCATTTGATTTTCATTCAAGTTTGTCGAGGGCACCAACGATTACGATTTGAAGCGACGACCCGCCTGGTGCGATAGAATCCTGCATCGCGTGCAGAGCAACGTTTATCCGAGCATTGCCCTCAGCGCCAATCAGTTGTCGTATCAATCGCATTCGGACTATACGCTCTCCGACCATCGACCCGTATCCGCCACATTCAACTACAAGGTCGAGTCCGTCAACCAGACCTTCACCGACGAGGAGCTATACGAGATGACGCACGGAGCTGCTTCCAATCCAACCGCTGCTCCAAATGTTAGTTTAACCTTCGCCTTTATTTTGCTTGTAGCCGTGCCGTATTTTCAACATTGATTTTGCTTCTTTTGTAGTTGTTGTTTAACGCTGAACTAGAACAGTGGTAACGCCGCCATGACGTCCCATAGTTGTTAACTATTAATTGTGTCAATCGATATGCTTCTAGATAAAATCTAAAGTAGATTTATAGAGTAACGTTAAAGACTTCCTTTCAGAAGGAGAACCGTGAATGAAATAAATATCAAGTACAATGTGATGGAATCTCAGCTACAAAAGCAATACAACAAGTAATTCTCGAGTGATTTAAATATCAGATATACAGATATCATATAGAAGAAGTCAATTAAGTTAGATTCTCTGAAAATTTGTATTTTTTTTGTACAAAAAACAAACCTGTTGATCGAATAAAAAAAAGTTTACCTCTCAAGATGAGTCATTGGATTTGGATTTAATCGATGCAGACGATTGAATCTGCATGGTCTTTATTAGCTAGGTTTCTTGGTTTTGAACAGTTCTTTATACATTCGCCAGGGCAAATAAAATTAAAATTGTATTATATAAGTATATAAGCCACCATTAAATTATGATTAAAGCGATTCGCTTTGCATTAACTTAGAGCAAATGTACGGATCTAAAAATTATGTATGGTAAGAGTGGTGGTTTTTGCACAGAGGGTTCATAAATATATGTATGTATGTATAAGGTATTATATAAGTTACGTGTACAGGTGTATTTTTGGATGAAGCATTACTAGTACTGCGGGATAAATGCTAAGGTATCATAAACTATCGTAAAATTGCCTCCTCAATTGCGTTCTGTATCGACTTTAGATGTGGTTCAGATGGCACTAACAACAAAACAAGAACCGAACATATAATTTTACACATAGACGTTAAATAATTTCATGTCTGAATATATAAATATTAGTGTAGATTGCCCCTTTTCGAAATGTCTGTTCTAAGGGTTTTTATTAATCCCTTTTCAGCTTAGTTCACTAACGGACGTTTTGTTCTTTTTCTTTGCTTAGATACAAAAGCAATTAATCTGGTTTCACAGTATCTTTGTTATACATATATATTCATATATATATATTTTTTAAACCATACTGAGTGGTCCATACTGAGTAATTGTTGTCGTTGGATAAAACGATTGCATAAGCGACACCGAACCACAAAAACCACGCGACCTTTCCGCGTGTCACCGAACATAGTTGATATCTAGCTAGTTACATAGATAAGATTGAGTGTTGTGTGTGTGTCTGCTGTAAGTATAATCTCCAGTCGGGTTTTGGTTAATTTCGATTTCTATTGAAGAACACATTTGTCTTTGCCGCCACTTATGTCGACCTGCTCGAGTTCCCTCGCTATCTCGTGATCGTCTTCGATCCTATAAATACAAAATATTATGATATAAGTATTTAAAGCTAAAATATGAAGCTTCGATAAGGGTACTTACGCTTGTTCCTGATTGTGCAGATGCTGAACCAACTGGTCGCGCTTATCGACAATAGTCACCAGCTCCTCGAGCAGCAGGCGTTCCTTTTCCCGTTGCACTTCCGTTTTGCGCCAATCCTCCACTGATTGCGCCGCCCGCAACTCCTGATTCAGCATCGTAAATTTACGTTCCAAATCTTTTTCTTGTTCGCTGGGGATGGGGGGAAAAAATACAAATAAAGTCAAGATAAGGCCAGCAAACAGATTGGAGGTCTTACAGTATGTTCAACTGCATTTGTCGACGAAGGAGGGCATTTTTCTTGTTGACCAGGGTAAACCATTGCGATAACAGTTGCTCCTCGGTTTCCTCGGTCTCTGCGGAAGGTTCAAATAGTACAAAATTAGTTGGCATTAATGATAACGAACGGGGTGATAAACTAGTTTTAGAATAGAATAGAGGGCCTGTTCCAATTTCCACAGAACTCTAAACACAATTTCGTTATATACAAGGCAGTTAAATAATTAATTGTATGGTTATTTATGTGAAAGCCCGAACAGGCCCCAAGGTGATAAGGTTTAGTCTAAGAATGCGTCCTTTGGCGATTTCAAAAGCTGCTATAGAGCTGTAGAGCCCTGTGATTAGTGAGCATTTTGGGACACGAAATGAATACAAAGTCCGAACAAAGTTAGACACAGTTTGGAACAATTTGGCTGCCCGGCTGCCCAGTTAACAAGCAAACACAGAGACACAAATTAGAACAAACAAACGGCACAAAGTATGAGCGAGCGAGCGAGCAGGCGGGCGATCAGGCGGTCAGGCTATCAGGCGGGCGGGCGGTCGGTCGGTCAGGCGGTGAGGCGTGGCAGTGCTCGGCGGAAGCGGTTAGAAGGAGCGCAATTTTCAGTATTATGGAGATGAACCGCACTTTACCACAATGATTGTGACTATGATGGATACACATATGGGGTCGAGGCTGACGGCGTCGCCTATGGATCGGCCTGCGATCCTGTTGCCGCCGGACATCGTCATCGTCGCTGCACGCGGGCAGGTTATCACAGGAGGACTGCTGCGATGGGCAGCTATCTAGCATATGGGAGTAGGGCACAACGTGATGTACATGATGCGGGCGCAGATGGGAGGGCGAGTGGTGGGTCATGCTCGATGAATGGGCCGGCTTGTTCGGATTCACGAAACATGACTGCGAGCGGGGCCGTTGGCGAGGCGGAACCCTCAGTTGGGAATGCATCTCATCGCCGGTGATGTAGACACTTTCACTTGACGTGCCCATGTCGTCATCCTCGCTGCACGCCCCACTTCCAGCACCGCTGGTACCACCACCACCACCAAACAGACTCTCGTCATCAGAGTCCAGCAGCTTAATACGAATCACATCACCACCACCAATACTATTTCGGATTAGCCTAAGGAACGGGTTTCTACTGCGATTATTACTTGGATTGCCGCCCATAACGGCGCGCAGCTTGGCTTCCAGACTGCTGGCCTTTTGGTCGATGGCCTCCTGCTCCCTTTCCAGAGCCTCCAGTTCGGACTCGATGTACGACAACTTGTCGCCCTGAAAGGGAAGTTTATCAATACAGTTTCAATAGGATATCTCTTTAAACATTACCTTCTTCTCGTGCTTTGGTGAGATGCGGTCCACCAGCCCATTGAAGGACTGCAGCGGACTGCCTTTAACCCTCGGATCGCTTAATCTATGACTAGGACTGACCGGTTCCTTCTCGTCACTCTTCTTGGAGTGGTCCCCGAAGAACTCATCGGCACCGTTGTGAATGGGCGAGATGGTGCGCTCCTGCGAGAAGTTGAAACGCTTGGGCTTGGTGGGGCTGGTGGGACTCTCGATGGATACGCCGCTCTTAACACGCGTCTCCAAGATGAGCCGGCGGGCTTGCTCTCGCAGCCGCTGTTGTCTCTCCTCCTGTCAGGGAAGTAAGAGACTAAATGAGGATCTGCTCCAGATGGTAATATAAACATTACAAAAGCATACACTTGAATCACGATTGGATTTAAACCAAATATTTACAGAAACCAGCTGTTTTAAATAATAAATATTTAAGGTAAACGGAAGAATCTACAAAATATGTATCTTAATCTAGAAAAATTTGATTGTATGCTTGTGCAATAGCTAGTTATAGTAATTAATTATAATAATCATGCAAGAGATAAGCTGCGCTGCGTGCGGCGGTCATTCTCTCTAGCAGGAAGCTACTTACGTCGATCCCATCGCTGCCATTGGAAAGCTTTAGCTTTTCCATCATCAGCTTGGCTTTCTCGCTCATCGCCTTGTGGCGCGTTAAAATTCGCTACAAAACAAAATTAAAAGTGAAGCCAAAAAAGGGAAAATAAAATATTTAAAAAACTATAAAACTAAAAAGCTAAAGCAACAACTCAATGGAAAACTTCAACTCAACGATAGAACACGATAGAATCCGGTTTATACTCACATTGGCCGCCTGGGAATCGAGAACTGTCAGGGAGGTGTTCTCCTTGCCGCCCAGCTGTGTGGCCTCGTCCTGGCCGTCTTCTTGGGGCGGTGGTGTTTGGCAACTGCCGTGCTGCGAGGCGTTTATCGAATTCTTGTCCTTTGTGGGTGAGAGCACCTTGCCCAGTATGTTCATCGAGTTGTTCAGAATCAGATTCTTAACATCCTTCTTGCTGGTTGGCGACAACGGCTCGGTTTTGTTCAGGGCCGTCAGAATGTCGTCATCGAAGGTGCTCTGTTGGATCTTCATGCGCGAAAAGGACATACGACTCTGGGACAGAATGTCCGATTTGTAGTTTCCAATCACATAACTCGATTCATCTGCCGTAGAACCTGCAAGGAAGGATATTCTTTTAGTTCATCCAAATGCTCCTGGTTGACCTGGTTTTCCTTACCAATTTGTTCGATTTTCAGCTGCTTGCCTGTGAAATGGGCACGCAATTGATGCAAATAGGTCATCACGGCCAGCTTGTCGGGCACTGTCAGCAGATTCATATCGCGCGGCTCAATGACCCGAGGTATTCCCAAGGACTCGGCAGCATCAAAGGCAATCTTGCAGTTGCCCACCACCTCGTGAGCACTCAGCTTTGACATGTCTCTGCAAAAACACACAAATATCCAATCAGTCAGACATCAATATTTGAATAAAATAGCTTTACTTACATCAGCTCTGGTACAAAGTGATGGATAATGGCACAAAAGGCCATGCCATTGCGCCAGCTGGTGGTCAGATTGGTGACTTTGACATTGGGATAATCTTTGGTTACTTCTTTGCACCACTCCAGCAGATCCTGCCCGGGAGTGTTCTCTTTTAGGACGATCTTTTCCACTGGCTTGAGGCTGTTGTTCACAGACGCTGTTCCACTAACTCCCGACTGCGATCCAGTGGATTCATTTATCACAGGTGCCGGACCAGGTATCGGGGAAGGTTCATAGCTCTTCTTTAGGTTCAGGGGCTGCAGCTCAGAGCGCTTGGAACTGGTAGAGACATCCTTGTTGGTCTTCTCCTCAGCTTTGGGAGTTTCCTTGATGGTGATGCTATTGGCCACGCTCTTGGTGGAGTCATCCCTGATAGACTCGACCGAAATATCGGCCACCTTCTCCTTCTTCTCGTCAAAGTTTAATGCCTTGCCTATCTTTGGCTTCTCAGGGTCCTTCGTCGTTTTGGGCTCCAGGGGCGTGGAAGTAACCACCTTGGAGAATCCAGCCACCCTAGGCAGCAATGTCTCTGCAGGTGTCTTCGGCTGCTGGGTCTTCGCCTCACCTGGAGACTTGATGGGGGTTTTGTCCACCAAGGACTGAGCTCCACTGGGAGTTTTTAGGGACTCGTCGGCGGAAGGACCTCCACTGGCTAGAGGCCCACTAGAACTGCCAGATGCAGCTGTGGACAAGTCTAACTTGTTGGTAGCTTCGCGATCGCGATCGCCATCGGCGTCTAGTTCAAAATGCAATTGATTAAATGACTCGGCCAAAGGAGTTGGGTCTTCAGATAACGAAGGTACTACATAATTACAAAAATAAACAAAAACAAAAAAAGAAAATCAAGTTGTACAATCGTCTATATACACTTTACGCACAAGATACAAGTTGCAAGTGTCTGGTAATCATTCAAGATACGTGATGTGTTGTGGATGTTTTTTTTGGGGAAAAAAGAGTAAAAGTCAGAGAGAAGAAACTTTTGTACACAATTTCTACACATTATATAGGCTATAAATAGAGTCCATTGTTTGCTGTTTCGGAGAATGTGAAATTTTGATTTGTGGGAATTAGATCATGCAAAAGTTTACAGATATAACCATATATGATATGTCGTTAATCATATGCCTGGCGAGTGATTACGATTACTGGGGGCTGTCAAGATACTTAACCAAAGTACATTTTATAACTATGGATATTTTCTAGTCCATTTTCATACACTAACAATAAGATACAATAAGTACATTGAATTTAGAACACTGTTCAGAAACGTTTAATGGCAGTGGGAAGGACTGCTGGACCAGCTTACCACTTAGGGGGGTGGTCGCGTCAATGCAACCGTTGAGGCTCGTTGTCATCTGCTCCAGTTGTTGGGTAAAGTCATACAAGTTGTCTGTGATTTCACTGAAATTCTCCAGATCGGGTATATCCTCCAGGTCGTCCAAGGGCGCCACATCACAGTTGTTGTTCACGGACATCATAGAGACCACGCTCTGCATGTCCTCATCGCTGCAACAGATTATTTATATTTAGAATTCTTTCTTGATAACGAAAGATGGACTTACGTTGCCTTGCCCTCGCGGAGAAATACACAACTAATGGTTAGTTCCAGGCTGGCGGCTGTGATCTTCTTCGAGACAGGCTTTAGTGCCAAAGTAAAGCTCTGCTGAGTGGATTCTATGCTGGCATACTTTCTCATATTGATACTGGCATTGGCCAGCACCCGTTTCTTGCCCATGGGAGTAATCTACAAAGAGATAAGGTAATGAATTCTGTTCCATAAATACCCTCTCCATAAAACTTACATCTTCAATGACAAATGTCCAGTCCTTGTCCTCCAGCTCGTGTGTGCGGGGATCCTTGAAGAGGGTCACCGATATGGTGTGATTGTCGGGCACGGGCCAGGATATGTTACCCACCAGCGGATTCATCATGTCCGGCTCCCATGGCAGGGGGGCACTGGCCTCTCGTCTAGATCGTCTGGTCCAAACTATCGAGAGGTTCGAAGGTCGCCTGGAAAATAGTCATTTTGGCATTAAAATTCTCAAGAGTTTGTTCAACTTTTTGTTATATTTTCGTCGTTTTACAGTCATACCGTATAACGAAGACCCTGAATAATAATATGCCGGGGTGCCGGATGAGCCACAGTAATAACAATATGTATATGGTGGGGCCCTACAGCTGATAAATGGATGTCTGTATGATGAATTGTGGGTTGGACATGATGTGTTCATAAACAGGAAGTGTGAATATTGTTCTTGGGACTACAAAATAACTACAAATAATAGCGTGGACAGTATTCCTCGCAAACAACTTACTGAAATTGATTGAAAATAATCAAAAGTCTTACTAGAGAGAGCTATCTACGTCTCTTTATCAAGCGATTCATTGATATGATCAGTGTATCTGGCAAATTACAGGGAATACGTAATAGAATATCTCTCAACCTTTCATTAGACCCTGTATCACTTGGCTGAGCACTTGAGGATGAGCCCACCCCCCGCCCACATCGTCTAATGGCCTTATCCACTTGTCCAGACTACTTACCACTTGGCGGTGGTTTCCAGATGCAGATCATGATAGGACGCAGTGAACTGGAATTTGGCAGCCCGCTTGAAATTGCGCTGCAATCGCTTCCAGACGCTGGCCATTGTAGCGGGTGTGGATCGTAGTCAGTAGTCAGTAGTCCAGTGGGTGACTTTAATTTGGTTTCTGTGCTGATTGCCCGTCGTCGTCTTTGAGGTTTGTATAAAAATTAGATCCGATACGGCTCTCTTCGTTGCTTGTCTGCTATGTTCCTTGTGTTCTTAATTCATATTATCGTGTTTATATGGTAGCTTTTATTGGGCGATCTGGGTATAGATAAAGAAAATGTCTTTACATTTTATATAAAAATGGAAAAAAAAAACAAAAAGTCTTTGGCAGGGCTTTCTGGGTCATTGAATCTTCTCATTCACAAAAAAAAAAAACTGCAATCAATGCACTTTGCAGGTGCACTTGTTCAGGTCGGAAGGTTCCTCTATGGAAAGTGAAATTCTACGAGATATAGCCGCGAAAACAAGCCACAGCAGTTGCGGAAATAAAAATCGCTAGTTTCGGAAACATTTTTCAAGAAAAAAGGAATCCCGGACGCTTTGTTGTCTGCAAAAATACTCAAAATCGAAAAACGAAAAAAAAAAAAAACACACGCACACACACACAGACGCACCAGTGGACACACACTCGTAGTGTTTGTTTTTGTGACCTTTAGTTGTCATTTTTCACATCGTTGTTGTTGTTTCGGTTGATTTTCTCGACTTTCTTATAAATACTCGCTAGCATTACAGCTTATTGCTAGTTTTGTTTTTATCTATTTATGTCACTGGCGAATATTTAGCAAACTGTGTATATACAGCGACGTACATACATATATATATGTACGTACATACTGAGCACCATTATGACGTCACTCTTGTTTTGGTCTCCGATTTCTGGGTAAACCGTCAGACCCAATGCTCCACGAGCATCGAATTAATATACGCTATACGTTGGGGGAGCACACTCCACTCTTCACACTTGGCGTTGTCAATTATCACCCCCGTCCGCTGATCAAATGAACCACAGCGGTCCGTGTTTTTTCTGCTATTTCGATTGCGAATTATTTACAATTTTTGTTGATATCAAACTTAAATTAATCGATATATTTTTGTTGGTATATCGATTGTTATATCGAATCAGATTCTTATTTGAACCGGTTTGACGAACCGATTCAGGGCCGGATTTACATTCAAGGGAATTTCGGATAGAAAAATTTTTATAAAAATTATTATTTTATATCCACTATTGATAATGGTTATTTCATTTCCCCATATGCAACTACCCATTGAAGATCTCAACTGCAACTAAGATTCCAAGCCCCTTGATTTTATTTTAAACGCAATTCGATAAATTTTATTTATATTTTAAATCATGGTTTCGTTAACATTAATTACAAGTATTTAAAAATTAGGCGTGGCTGCTGTTGTATTGGTTTTTTGTTGTTTTTTTTTTCGTTTTCGATTATGTTTTTTCGATTCGTATGATCAAGAGAATGTTTAATTGAATGTGAAATTAGCGGTTTAGTTCTTACTGCCATTTATGAGTCTGCATATGTGCCATGCAAGAGTGGGGGTGCGCATATGAGTACGAGTCTTTGAGTGCAGTTGCGTAAGTGTTTGGGGGGCGGCTCAGAGGCGTGGCAGTGGCTTTATATATTTTTAAATCCTAGCTTGTCGTCTTCGATAGTTATTGGAACTTAAGCGGTCATAACTATAGCGAACGAAAACAGATGGAAAAAGGACAAACTTATTAATTGGAATTGAATCTCTTAGATATAGATACAGAACGGGCGTATCACAAAAAAAAAAAGCGTTCAAACAAAATCGCTAACACATGTCATAATATGCTGGAAGATATCACAAACAATTTGCTATCAATAATTTAAAAGATAATCACAATTGGTTCTGAACCAAGCCACTGCAATCATCAATTCTACAACCGAGAATTTGTCGGAAATGCTTCTCTACTTCCGCCCAACTGCCACGCCTCTTGAGAATCCGTAATAATCACACGCTACGCAGTTTAGGTCTTCTTCTGTTGGCTACAGAACTCCTTGTAGGCGCGCTCGGTCTCCTCGTCCATCTCAGCATCCAGATCCAGATCTCCACCGTCGCGCAGATCAAAGTCGTCTCCATCGCTGCCGTTGGCTTCGTCTTGGGCGGTCAGGAACTCGCTCTCCTCGGCGGTCAGCTCACGTCCATCGGGTCCATAAAAGACCGGTTCATCGCTCAGGCGCGGCGGCTCAGTAACCGTATCCTCCTCTCCGCCCAAGGAATTCGACACCTTCCTGCCCCAGTTGTTCTGCTGCAATGAGATCACACTGGCTGCCATCGGGTACTTGCCCGGCGATTTGGCCTCAATGGCCTGCAATGCAATGATGATATCCTGCATGTCCTTGGGGCAATCGGCAGTAAGATCATAGCCGGCCAGCTTAAGAGTCTGGCAAATGCAACGCACATTCTCATTGCTCTCGCTGGCCAGCAGCTTACTCAGCGAGTACACAATGTTCACGGCAATCAACTGAAGACGTGAGTCGTCCTCGCCGCGCAATTGCATGTACAGCTCGGCGAGGAAGAGTGCTGTCTCGCGCACCTTCTGCTGCTCGCCGGAGCGCATGTACTTGGTAACTTCCTCCTGATGGTAGTCCAACTTGCACTTGAGCAGTGTGTGGAAAAGCGAGTCCGGCTTGAAGTTAAGCATGTGCAAAAGGTTGTAGAGCTTGGCGCCCATGTATCGGAAATTTGGCTGCTCGATCGACTTTTCGAAAATGTCTTCCATTGCAATAGAAAGCACGTAGTTGTTATTCTCCATGCCATCGAAAATGGTCAGGAAACGCGAAGCAATCGCATCAAATTGGCCCGGATTCTGTGGGAGAGTGTAAAAAATATTTGTTAAGTACATGTGTCATAAACTGGCAGACTCCCCAACATTCCCAGATAAGAAAATTAGCTTCTTGGTACTCACCTGGTTAAGGCAATGTATGACGGTGTCAAGGTATTCCAGTGCAATGGTTGCCATGTCCGGCTGAGCGTTCGAGTTGGAGTTGGCCGACGACGAGGACGATGCCGCAGCGGATGATGTGCTCGGTTGCTGTTGCTGCTGTTGTTGATGGTTCTGGTTTTGGAAATACTGCTGCTGCTGGTTGTGCTGGTGGTGCGCGTGCTGCTGCGGCTGCTGCTGGTGGTGCGTCGGCTGTGCGAGTTGTTGGAATGAGTTATTCAAGTGGGCATGCCTTTGAAACTTGACGTGTTGGTGTGATTGCTGCTGTTGTTGTTGGTGGTGGTGGTGTGTGTTTGGTTGGTGTACCTGCTGCGGATAGAAGTTACCCGTCGCCTGCGGATTTCCAATGTTCAATCGATTCTGCACCGAATTGGCCAGCTTGTGCATGTCATTGTTGAACTTCTGATGGTTGTGGTGATGGTTGTAGTGGGACTGCTGTTGGTGGTGCGGCTGCTGCTGATTTTGATGATGGTGCTGCTTATATCCATTCGCATAGCGCTGCTGCTGTCCGTGGTGGCCGCCCCCTCCGCCGCCACCACCCTGCTGCTGGTACTGCGGCTGGTGGCGCTGATGCGGTGGAGCACCTCCACGAGGAACAAAAATACTGGCCGCGGCCGAGAGCTTGGCCTGTGCCGGAATCGGCTGCTGGTATCCCGAAGCTACTGCCTGATAGTCCTGAACCTGGGCGTAGGCCTGACGGGCCCCAGCCCCGTACTCGTAAAGATGGGCCTGCTGATCTAAAGGCATGCCTCCTCCAACGGGACCACCGGCGTTTGGGCGGCGCAGCTGCTCATACTGGTCATCGGGCTGAAAGGGGGCGCGGCATTCCATTGTGGCAGCGGTGGCAACTGAAATCGAAACCAATTATCAACCAAAATCGGATTAGTTACCAATACGTTGTATCACATTTGGTAGGCAACTCCAGCGTGGCCACATCCACATTCACAACTCCGAGCGTCACTGGGGACGCCAATGTCGCGGACATTTTGTTTTCTACTTTTGTAAAACTTTTTTTTTTTTTTCTTTCTTCTTTGAGGCGAGGTGATTCTTTTGAAAATTCACTTTTCACTGCCGAATGTCTCTGGCTGTCGGAATGAAACGCTTATGATTGGAAAAGCCTACCTGAATTCTGTCAAAGCCGAACGAGTATACGTCGCCGATTTTCTTTTTTCTCGTTGCTTGCGTCGTCACCTTTTCAACTTTCGCCTGCTTTCGTCTGTCTGGTCGTTCCTCTACGTCGGTTCCACGCTGCCTGATAAGTTTTAATGGCTTATATTACTCTGCGATCTGACCGCTGGCCAATTAACAGCATTTGCTTATCGCTACGCACCTATTATTTGCGCTATTGGCAATTTTTTAGAATTAATATTTCGCCTTTTCACCGTCGGGTTCGGTGTGACCACATGCTTCTTGCAAAAATTTCACCTGGCTTCGCTGTGGCACGGTGGTTTTTATCGATAGTTGGTAGCGCAGGTAAATTATATATACAACTTCTTGTAATATGCTTTGATTTAAAATATTTATTATAATTACCAAATCAGAATCTAAAAAAGGAAATTATTAATATAAGAAATGTATAATTTTTGAGATTGGGATAATTTTTGTATCTATTGTGAACCATCGAAAATATTTTATAATTTGCAAAATGAAACTAACAAAGTATTATTATTTATTATAAATTATTATTTATTTATGAATCTCAAGAATTTACAATAAAAGAATAGGTAAATTTTGTACTTAAACAATGGAATCAAATCGGCTTGTTATTTTTTTGTATAGTCACTACATATACGGCTGGTCACACTATTGTTTGTTGTCTGTTTTTCGCCAGCTTGCATGTGCAATTAATTTATTTTTTTAATTATTCCCGTAGCTTTGCTTAGTGGGCGTGACAGCCAAAACCATGTGAGCACAAAGAAAGTGACACAAGTGTCTAGCCGCAGCATCAACTAATTTAAGATAAAGTGCAATATTTACACATATACGTATTTTTTAAAATATAAGTGCGACGATTTCGTTATAAATAAACTAAACGTGAGTATTCTGGCGAAATATGCAGGTGGATAGCACCTGCTACTATACCGAATCCTTATATATTCATATTTTTCGGTTGCTCCAGTCCCAATATTATTCAATTTTAGTGAATCCCCGAAAGTTCTTCAAGTAATTCATTTCTTAGTTCCTTTCTGAGGTCGCAGTGACGTTTGTGAGTCAAACGACAATAGATGTATGTGTGATAAACCGCCAAGTTCATTCACACTTATCTGTTGTTATGTTTATACTACACTGGAAAAAACAAATATGTACTATACCGCACTTAAACTACTATTGTGTGGATGAATGATAAATTGTGGCTTTGAGTGGCAGATTAATTGGAGAATTTTCTTAGAAATTATTACAAAACATTCTACAAACAATAGGTGGGGCAACTTCCCTCAGTGCATCATTACCATGACTCATCCTTTCATCTTATCTATAAGTTAATTCAACAAATGAACAGTAGTGCTCGATCGATTTGATCCAATCCGTTCCATATCCGAGTTTGGCGTTGGATCATTGAGAACTCGAAAGTGCAAGGATTTTCAGTGGAATTGCCATTTTTGATGTGTCATGAGTTCTAAATGTTTGGAGTTAATCACGTTTGTCTCCTTGGCCACTTGTTGCAAAAACAACATCTTTTGAGTGAAGCAATTTCTTATCTAATTTCACCATTCTGCCTGGTCGTCTGGTCGTGCATTGTTTCCAAGTGGGTCAAGACCGCTTGGCGCCGAAAATGAGCGATAAACGTCCTTACATCTGTGTTCACTTGTCCAATACGATTTATTATTTTGGCCAAATATTCATTTACTTTTCTGCATTCTGTATTCTAGTGCCAAATAAAGATAATTATGGCGGTCCTACAGCACGGATATAAGGACATCATGTTTGTCTACTTGGAGGCATTCAAAAAGGATTTCGATTGCAAGGATGTCCAGGATTCCCTTCACAGTATTTTGTCAAAGGAAGAAATCGAGAGAATCATCAAAAGCAAGGATGCCGAGAGGGCAACGTATCGACTCTTTTGGTCCTTGCTCGCCAAGCCCGAGTCGCTGGTGAAGGACTTCGTCGAGGAGGTTTTGAATCCGAAAGATCAGCCAAACTACGAATTCCTGACAGCTGCCCTACAGGCTGAATACCAGCGACCTAGCATAATAACCAAAATGTACATCGAGCAGCGGGATCGCCTCTATAACGATAACCAAGTCTTCGCCCAGTACAATGTCAACCGTCTGCAGCCGGTAAGATATTTCTCATTTTAATAAAAATATTTTAACTTATTTATATTCAAATTCCAGTATCTGATGTTGATGAACGCTCTGCTTATGCTCAGGCCTGCCAAAAATGTGGTTATAGATGGTGCACTGGGTTCCGGAAAACAGTGGCTAGCTCTGGACGTTTGTTCTTCGTTCAATGTTCAGCACGCCATGGACTTTAAAATCTTTTGGCTGAACATGAAGAACTGCACCAGTCCCGAGTCTATTCTGGAAATGCTACAGACCCTGCAGCATCAGATAGACCCCAATTATTCACCGCGTAGTGATCCGCCCAGCAATATCAAGCAACGGATTCTGAGCACCCAAGAGGAACTGAGACGCCTGCTGAAGAGCAAGCCCTACGAGAACTGTCTTCTGGTCCTTCGGAATGTCCAAAGCGAGAAGGCTTGGAGTGCCTTTAACCTGAGCTGCAAAATCCTTCTGACGACGAGATTCAAGCAGGTCACTCAGTTTCTATCGCCGGCTACCACAACTCACATTTCCTTGGACGATCATTCGCTGATGCTGACACCAGATGAAGTGAAAGCCTTGTTCCTCAAGTACATTCACTGTAGTCCGCAGGACTTGCCAAGGGAAGTGCCTACGAAGAATCCGCGAAAACTAAGCCTGATTGCCGAGAGCATCAAGGATGGTCTGGCCACTTGGGAAAACTGGAAACAGTGAGTATATATTTATATGTTTCAAATTCAATTCCCAATGGCATATAATTATTTCTTGTAGTGTTAATTGTGACAAGCTGGCGACCATCATCGAGGGGGCGCTTAAAGTTCTTGAGCCGCTCGGCTACCGGAAGTTGTTTGATAGACTGTCCATATTCCCTCCCTCCGCCCACATACCCATCAATGTAAGTGCGTTCTACACCGAAAAGGCCATTGTTTGTAATCGTTATCACCCCAGCTCCTATCTCTGATTTGGTTCGACGACAAATCCAGTAGCGAAGATGCGATGGTAGTGGTGAATAGGCTTCACAAATACTCTCTAGTGGAGAAACATCCTGAAGAGTCGACCATTAGTATACCCGCAATATACTTGGAGTTAAAAGTGGATGGTGACGATCATGCCGCGTTGCATCAAAGGATTGTTGATCACTACAAGTGAGTATAATGAACATTCCGGATGGTGATATTTAAAACAAAGAAATAAACGTAACTTCATCAATCACAAATCACCCGTCATTCACTTTATATGGTGGAACAATAAAAATATTCTCTCTTTGAAGCATCACAAAGGCATTCGACCATGACGACTTGATTCTGACCTCCCTGGATAGATATTTCTATAGCCACATTGGGCATCATCTTATGGCTATTGAGCCAACCGAAAAGGTGGCTCTGTTTCGAAAGGTTTTCCTCGATTTTCGCTTTCTGGAGCAAAAGATTCGACATGATACGACGGCTTGGAATGCCTGTGGATCTATTCTAGATACCCTGCACCAGTTGAAATTCTACATGAAGCACATTTGCGGTAATTATTCCATTTAAACGAATAAAAACTTAATATTTATTAATTTTTTTAATATTAGATAATGATCCTCATTTCGAAAGATTGGTAAATGCCATATTAGATTTTCTGCCAAAGATAGAAGAGAATCTTATTCGTTCCAAGTTCACGGATCTCCTGAGAATTAGCCTAATGGACCAAGATGAAACCATTTTCGGAGAGGCATGTCGGCAGGTTCAACAGTTCAAGGACCGCGTTTGGTTTTTAGACCAGTGAGCATAAATAATCCCTCTATCTTTAAGATAAATGTTAACTATTTCAACTATTTTTAGTGGTCGGTTTCATCAGCGTCGGCAGATCATCAATTTGGGCAACAAGGAAGTGCGCCTGGTTCTGTATTTGAACGACGATTTCTGCCTTATGGCGTTGGCTGGTCAGGAGCTTCTCCTCACCGATGTGTCGCTGGAAGCAGAGGACACCTACCTCCTTAAGGACGAAAACGACAGCAGTGAAACTCTAAGGATGGAAGTTTTTAACAACCAGAAGCACTTGATCACTCTGCATAGCAACGGCAGCGTCAAGCTCTGGACACTATGGCCCGAATGTTCGGGTCGACGCCACAGTGCCGGCAGTCGACAAAGAGTGCGGCCCCCTGGCTCGGCTCACCTCCGCAAGCCCACCGAGACTCGCGGCCCCAAACAGCTGGTAAACAGTGCAGTGAAACGCCTGATTGTCAGTCATTTCGACCAAAAAATCACAGCATTTTATTTAAACGAGGATTCACTGTCTGGTAACAAGACGCAGCTTCATGTGGCCTTCAGCAACGGAGATGTGAACATTCTAGAGTGGAATGAGATCGATCAGGTCTTTAAAAAAACACAAACGCCGACTCTAAACACAAATCAGCTGGAAATACGATCCATTGTTCAGGTTCTTAAACGATACTATGTGGTAGTCACCGAAGATTCGACGCTAACTGTCTGGGATCTGTTCAATAGCTTCGGTGACAAGCCGGATCTACCAGGCTTCGATGTTCGAAATGACACCCTGTTGGCCATGGAGGCCTATGACGAGAGAAATGAAAATGCCACCGTCTTGCTAATCTTTAAACACACTGTTTGGCGGCTGAAGTTTATACCGGGACGCCTGGTAGTTTTAGATCAGGAAGCCGTGGAGCTTTCAGAAGGAAACTACATCACCTGTGGCAAACGTTCGGCGGACGGCAACTACCTTTTGCTGGGTACCATTGAGGGTTTAATTGTGTACAAGTTCGATAGCGATGATCCGGTTCTCCGGAGCAATGTCAGCGAGCAAATAGAATGCGTGGATATTTATGAACTGGATGATCCGGCGTTCAAGTACATTGTTTTGTGCGGAGCCAAGGGCAAGCAGGTTCTTCACGTTCACACCTTGCGCGCCGACCCACACAATAGGAGAGGAATCGTCTGGGTGCATAGCGCAGACGAGGCCAGTGTAAAGACCAGCGCCCGCTTAGAACCGAACATCTACCTCCGATCGCTGATGGACATGACGAACGAAAGATCTCAGCTTCTGGTGGTCGACTCGAAAGAGAGAATCCACCAGATCGAAACAGCTTCCGATCCAAATGCCCGTCGCAGATCGAGCATTTCGACGTGGTCCACAATTACCCCAACCCACGGGGCCTCCAAAATGAGGATTACTGCCATATCTTCCCACGACCATGAGCATATTTTCGCTGGCTACGCGGATGGCGTGATAATCGATGTCAACCGGGATGAAGTACTGCCACAGGAGTTTATAACTGAACCCATTGACTACCTCAAGCAAGTTAGCTCCAACGTGCTGGTGGCTTCGTCCCACGATGCTCAGAAGACTGTGATATTCCAGCTGAAGGAAGCGGATAACGAGCAATGGCCCCTCTATTTAAATATAGGAACTAAGTACGCATGTCTAGTTGGAGGTCCTTTTCTTGTATTGTTCTCCGACCACGGGGTGTCTGTAAGTAGATCATTCTTTCAAATGTACCATTTAAATGAAAAATATAATTTTTCCTTCTAGCATGTGGACTTGACCAACCCTTCAGCCTTCGTTAGACCCGAGGAATCCGACGATTTCTTGGTTGGCTTTGATTTAAAGAATGGTCTTCTCTTTCTTGCTTACGGAAACAATTACATCGAGGTAGGATTCAGGAAACCACCTTTAAAAAAGGATCTCTATAACTAGAAACATTATCTGCAGGTGTTCCGGTTAGTCTTCAGTGATTCTCACCTGTCGTACAAACTGATTTGTGAGGAAAAGATCGTACAAAGGGATAAGATCACCTACTTAGCGGCCAGCGAGGATGGAACTATGTTTGGCGTGGGATTTAGGAATGGGATTATAGAGGTATGTTATTTCTAACCACCCTCTACCTGAATGCAGTAAAAAAGTATTTAATTTTCGAAACAGCTTTTCTCACTGGATGACAGACAAATAACTCTGATCAATAGTATTCAGGAGGTCCATGAGCGTCCTATCCGCCAGTTGCGATTCTCGCCCTGCAAGCTACTGCTGATCAGCTGCGCCGAACAGTTGTGCTTCTGGAATGTGACCCATATGCGCAACAACCAAGGAGAGCAGCGCCAAAAACCGAGCCGCAGCCGCCGCATCAAACTGCACAGTGTGGCCCATGAAGACTCCGTGGATGCGGCTCCGATTGCTTCCGATTCTGATGCAGAGACGCCCATGTTGCCGCGTCAGTCCTTGGCCGACAGCCAGAGGGAGGCGGAACTGTGGTTAAATAAGCGGGGAAATGCTGACCGGCCGGAGCTTCTAGCCTGCATAAAGTTCGTTGGAGATGAAGCCCGGCAGTTCTTTACCGACAGCACGTTCTCCAAGTTCTATGTCATCGACGACGAAGGTGTCTATTATCACCTGATATTGCTGGACCCAAGTAGACTACAGCTCCCGGAACAAAGTATGGAGAAGATTACCGATCGTTCACTGGATCAGATTGGAGATCTGCGATATGAGGAGTATCTGCGAATTGTTGAAAGCCCAACCGGGCAGACTGAAGACAGCGAGGGAGCCGATGTCGTGGGTAGTTTAGTCCTGGACAAAAATAGCACAATAGATGACATTGATTTGGAACCGCCAAACACGATACTCGAGGAGCACACCTCATGACGCCAGTGGTGCGCCTCTTTGGGGCGCACAAATCTGGATAGTGAACCCTACAACATGGCATTTATAGGCTTACTTATCTATTACCTAGTGGTATTGTTATTCTACCTCCTGGGACCCGATTTGTCCTAGGCAACTGTTCGTCTGTATGTATAGTAATCATCAAACAAAAAGTCATATCTCAGAGGGTGCGCGGGGGCGTTGTCCTGCCTTTTGTTGGCAACCCACCCACCCACTATACCGCGAAATAAACGACATTTTACGAAACGACAAAGCGAAAGTTCATTGCCTTTTCTCTGCATTTTGAATACGAACATTTTTCTCATGACATGACATGGGTGTTTCAAGTAGAGTATCTTTACCCCAAAACACAACAATTGCAATTCGTATCTATAGTTTTTGTCTGGTGGCCGTATAAGACACGGAGGGTGGGGGCCGCTCCTACGATAAAAGGGGGCCACTGTGAGCATGTGTGGGTGGGTTTGTTTTGATTTCTAGATGGCACGCAAGATCGAGTGTTGCAAAACCATGAGCCCTCCAGTGCTGGAAAAGATCCACGCAGTATGCAACCGACAACACTGAAATTAAAAACGAGACTTTCACAGCACTGTTACAACATTGTTTTTTTAAAGAAAGAACGAACACCAGCGTGAAACTGAAAAAGAACGTCGAGCGCTCGCGAAAAAAAAAAGAAAAAAAAATACCTGCTTTTGTGGTATGCAATTAATCGCAATTCGAGTGCAGTAGAGTAAGTGCTTCGCGAAAGCAATCGCAGATGGGTTCAGTTGAGTTGCGTGGAGGAGGAGGGAGGCGAGAGGCAAGAATGATGCGCAGCCCGTTCGTTTTCATTTTGGTTTCGTTCGGTCCGTGAGCTCATTGCACAAAAGCAATAAATGACTTCAAGTGCTCACACATACTGTCGGAGCGAGAGCAACAAAAAAAATGCATACACACAATTGTGGCCTGGTGCATACTATGTGCATATTTGTCAAATGAAAAAAAAAATGTTATTCGCCGTTCGCCCAGGAGATAGTGTACGCGAAATTGGTTGAAAATGATCTCTAACCTATCGAACGCATACATACACACATACACATATATGTAGAGTGGCAAGCAAAAGCAACAGCACCAACAACAACAACTAAACAATATGGCTGCCGCCACTTGTTAGAGATATAACAACAAAATCGGAGTGAACCAAGCCGTCCAGTTGTTTATCGTGTGCTAATTAGTCTGATCGCCGCCAGTATCCGTACCCGTACCCGTACCCGTACCCGCACCCGCACCGCCAAGCCGTACATCCCTAAAATCGAATTAAGCCCAAGTACTGGCGCGGTTCAAGAGTTCAAATCCACCCAAAAGGCATACAGAGAAAATTTCACACGAAATGCGTTTGCGTTTGCGGCGATGATCGCACTCGCGCTACCACCCTCCCCTCCCCACACTCCCACACACACAGACAAACACAAACACACACTAACACTAACACATACAAATACGAAGCACACACCATAGGCGTTTGTTGTGTGTATACATATTTATTCAATTAAATATTTGCGTTTAATTATAAAGAAGTGAAATTGCAAGATTTGATTTATTTTTCGAGTGTATGTCAACATAGAAGTGAGATCAGAGCAGTGGGAGAGAGTCGTCTTAGTTGTTGTTGTTGTTTTCTATTTTCCATGCTAATTGAATTGGCTTGAAAGTAATTTATTGAACAATCAGCTGTTTTTATTCAAAGTGTCGCAATATCGGAGCAGGATTAGGATTCCACATCGGATACGGAATTGGCAAAAAAAAATGTGCGTGTGTATACTCCTGTCCGCGTTGACCCATTAGTATTTTATTAGTATTTTAGTTTTTTTTTTTTTTCGGCCAAAACTCGTTTTCCCCCCTCAAAGCCCCCAACAAGAGCGTCGTCATCCATTAAATGTGTTTCGTGAAAACTAGTCAGCAAAAAGCACAACAACAACAGCAGCAACAACAACAACAACGGTTTTAGGGGAGCACAGGGCGCAGACGTTAACGGAAGTGTGAGAGTGAGAGAAAGAGAGGGAGCCAAAACAGACAGAAGCAGTCAAAATATTAAGAAATCCTTAAAAAAAAAAATAAAGTTAAAAAAATATATATAATTATTAATATTATTATAAAATATTAAGAAAATAAAAACTTTAAATTTTTTTAAACTAAAATCTGGATATGTAACTAATATTTTGACCGCTATTGTTTCTATTCCCGTTAGTGTGTGTGCGTGTAGGAGAGAAAGAGAGTGTGCGCGTGTGGGTGTGTGCTCTGTTTGGAATAAAAACAATGAAACTGCAAGGAGATCGCTGCCTGCATTTCGCCTCTCTCCCCCACCCCCTTGCAACGCCCACCCAAAACACAAAAATATTTTAATGTACATGCATTAATGCCAATAATCTTCAAACGAATTTCTACGCTCGCAGGTTTAAGTGAAAAGTGCAAAGTGTAGTGCAAAAAAAAATAAATATTAAATCCAATAATAAAAAAAAAAATAATAAACAAAAAAAAAAAAAAAACAATACTGACCAAAAATCGACGCAATTTAAATCAGTTCTGGAATAGCGATTTTTCGGGCCGTTTTACAATCAGTTTTTGGCGAGCTCATTTAAAAATAGCTCCATCTAATTGCGTGGAAGGTGGCCCCTACTCTGGGCAAGAAAGAAACCCCCCCGTACCCCCTCCACCACCTCCAATGAGAAGCACACCTATTGGTATTATCCAAGTGGCTTACGCATGCCTTTGAATTTGCATCTCCAGACAACAGCAGTCAGCAGCTTCCATCCACCAGAGAGTATCCTATGGATGACCCATCAATAAAAACACGGTGAGTTCAGCATTGTATTAATATTAATGATATTAATACTAAGTCAGTTATAAGACTGACTCATAGTTTAATTGCTTTCCGCGATAACGAAAATATGTTTCCTGTTTCACTTCCCTCGAGAGAGATACAATACTATGTTTTTATACTCGAGATGAATGAGTGAAATATTTCAATGAAATAAGATTTGTATAAAATATTTAAAAGGGTTTAAATGTAAATAGTTTAGAAGTAATGAAGTTAACTAAGAGATAACTAACAGGAACCAATACCCATAGCTGATATGCCAAGGGCTTGGATTATCAAAGGCTTGCTTTTAGTTAGTTTTAGTTTTTAAATTGGGTTTAGTATTAAGTATTAGGAAATAAATTTCTGAAACGCACTGTTCATTTTCTACCAATATGTATAGTTTCGCCCCCCAATGACCTGGGGTTGGTTTGGATGACTTAATACAGAGACAAATACAAGCCAAACGAAGGTGTAGTAGGGAGCGGCCAGTTTTCACATTTTAGCATTTATTTCTTTTATTGCCGCCAGGGGAAGTTTTAGCCCAAATACGAGTAGATTTGGCGAAACCAATAGCTTTCTACCAAGCTCAGCTAAAGGTGGTGGTTTTTTTTTTTAACTGGTTTCAGTTTGGAAATAATTTTCGGATCTAAAGATAGATAGTTGGAGAGCGAATTCCCTTATAGATCAAACAGAGAGACATATTATTGACAGAATCAGTCAAAAAAAAAAAAAAAAATTATAAAAATGTAAACATTTGTGAGGCTATTCTGAGGTCTTGTCCGGCTGTTATGGAAATATCTCATCATCATGATGATGATGAATTCACCAGGCTGGCCTGCCTGGGAGTCGGGAAATGAGCTTTTATTATAGTCAGTCCGGTATATAGACAAATCCGCACGTACATACATATATCCATTGCCCATTCACATGCAAAATGATCAAATAAACAGCAATTAAACTGTATCTATTCTTTTGGCTGATTTAATTTTAGCTCAATTAAAAGAGCCACCCATCAGGTAGCAGCCATCAGACATCCAACTACTAGAGATCGCTTGACATTGGCTTTATGGGTTGGCTTTGGCCGTGACTTTCGTTACATGTTGGTCGCTCTCGGTCGGTAATCAGCGACCCCGCCTAATCACAAGCTATCTGGTGGGAATGGGTGGCAGAATGGCAGAAAACAGTTCCGTCATGAAATGATTTGGCTTTGATTGCCGCTCATAGATGATTGCCAATCTGCATGGGTCCATTCCATGAATGCCATGAAACTATTTCCATAAAATGCCATTTTTGTGGGTATTTGTGGGTAATTAAAGGAAGTAGTCTATAGATCCCAGTCTTTGTTCCATTGTTTTGAAGATCCACTAATATTTAGTATCTCATCCATCCACCAGGTTAATAGATTTGTATGAACATGAATACGATGAAGTCCAGGAGCTGCCAGAAGAAACAAGTATTCAGCCTCAGCCCCCGGAGTCAAGCACAACATCCACGAACGGCACTGCAGCAGCTACTGGAGGCACAGGAACATCTGGTGGAGGGCCATCTGGAGTTTCGTCGCCACCGGCGCCAGCCATCGCTGTGGATTCGGTACCCGAGCTGCCAGCGCCCAAGCAAAAGTCTGTAAAGAATTCCAAGAACAAACAGAAGCAGAAGCAGGTGGCGAACAAGTCGAAAATTCCGAGATCCCCATCGCTGGCGAGCAGCTTAAGCAGTCTGGCCAGCACCCTGAGCGGTCATCGGGATCGCGACAAAGATCGGGACCGTGATCGGGAGAACCACAATAGCCAGAGTTCAGTTCCTCCACAGACGCCGCCGTTGCCAGCCAGCTACCAGCAGTCGAATAAGCAGCAGGGCCAGATGAATGGTGACACCAACACCACCACTACCACTGGTGGAGGTGTGGCGACACCATCCACGCCCACGTCCCTCAACAATAACAATGCCAACAGTAGCAACAACAACGGCAGCATAATGACCGGAGGTGTGCCACTAAATCAGCAATCGGATGGCGTCCAAACGCCGGGAGAGCGGAGCAGTCTTAACCTGGGCGGCGGTGGCCATTCCCAGGAGCCCACCACTCCAGTGACGACACCGGGAATAGTATTACCAAAAAATTTTCAGTATTTAACCCTAACCGTGCGCAAGGATGGCAACGGATACGGCATGAAGGTATATATGAGCTTCCAAGCTAGACCCTAAGATTTATTGGACAGCTTTTTGTTTGCAAAACTGAGTTTTGATGAAATTCGTTTGTTTTTGTTTGCAATTAGTAGTCGTACGATGAGGTGGAAGTTTGAAACCAAAACCTAATCCTACTCCCATTCATCTCTCTCAGGTTTCCGGCGACAACCCGGTGTTTGTGGAAAGCGTCAAGCCCGGAGGGGCGGCTGAGATTGCGGGCCTCGTTGCCGGCGATATGATACTGAAGGTCTGTGGAGCAATCGTTTTCCGCTGAAGACGGACGATTATAAAGCTTGATCTTTGTTACATTCCAGGTTAATGGCCATGAAGTGCGACTGGAGAAGCATCCAACTGTTGTGGCTCTCATAAAAGGTGCGTAGTCCAACTACTAGTTCAAAATTGTCTAACAAACTTCACTTATTTTTAGGTTACAGTACAACAATTTGGTTTATTTGGGTGGGCTGGTTGGAGAGAAATCTTGGGCAGCAAGATTGCGGGAAAGATTCGTCAAGGGAAATGTCATCTTGGCCCACCCGGGCATCGGCACACCTTCTCCTTTTGCGGCAAGTCCTTGGGTGGGGGGCACTTGCGCTTCTCCTTGGGACAAGGCTTGGGCTGGCGCTGCTTGCACTTGCACTTGCACGATGACTTCTTGGCCGGACGCGGCTCGTAGATGAACTCGTCGTTGTAACGCTTCTGGCAGTGCGGCGGGATCAGCGGAGCCCGGGAACAGTTCTTGTCCTTGCAGTGCGGCACCAGTTCCCCCTTGGGTCGCTGGACTAAAGGCGTTTCGTCCAGCTGGTCCTTGGATATCTTGATCTCCTTCTTTTTCTGCTCCTGATACTTGCGAATGCTTTCCCTAATGGCCTGAAGGTAGAAGGGTATCTTCTCGAAAACGGCTGCCAGCCCATAGGGAACCAGACTCAAGACGTCGAAAACCGCCTTTACAAACTGATTGTAGTAATGGACGCCGAAGAAAGCCCACTGGCCCTGAGGTGGTGGCCTGGGCGGACACATTTTGAGCTTGCGACGAGCCTGATCCGCGTACGGCTCGATCTGATCCCGCGCATCCACATACACCTCCTGCGTGTCATCCGGGGAGCCCCAAACGCCATAGTTCCTAGTGGCCACGATCACGGCATATACAATCCCAGCTTTCACAATCAGACCGACAACCATTTTTCCAGCCCCTCCAGTAAGGTTTCCCAAAGTTTTGTTTGAATTTTGACGGATGGAGTGATGGGGTCTGCGTTCACCCTCGTTTCTTGCACGTCACGTCATCCTTAATCTTGGGCGAACGTACTGGTCTTCCGGACTTGGATTGCATATCGTGCGGCATCTCGTTGAAGAAGCTAGTGCCCATGTTCTCCGATATCATGCCGTATCTGTCTGGTCGGAGATCACCGTGAAAGTATTTGGATTTCTGCCTCGAGAGCTTTGATTCGTTAGAGGTAGTGCTTGTTTCGTGGAAGGGACTGGCTATAATCTCACGGGTGTGCTCCTTAAAGTCCCTCGCCCAGTCGGGCAGCCGGAACGAGAAGTAGAATCCTCGCTGGAGGGCCAAATCGCAAGCGTGGGCGGCCAGTAGCTGGAAATCCTTGGATTCCCTGGGCGGCAGTCCCATCCCCTCTGTCTTGTCCTGATTACCGAAATATTTCGTCAGCATTGTAACCCCTGTGACCTCACCCTGAAGCTATATTGATTTTGATTCTCTCTGATTTCGACTTGAATATTTTGTGATTTAAAATTGCATTTTAAAAGCCAACTAGATTGGATTTAGTTTATTTAGTTCTGGTCTTTAATTAAAATTTAGGATTTCTGTAAAGGCGGTGGCTATTTTTTTCCTCCATCGAAAAATTTACTGACGCTCTCCTGAACATCGGCCGCGGCCCGGGACCAGTAGTCCGGAATCTTCTTTATGGCTAGCCAGGTGTCGTACAGGGCATCATTGATGGCTTCCGTAAGGGGTTTCGGCTTGGGCTCGCACAGGGGAGGCTGGCAGAGCTTCTTACCCAAGTCCTCTTGGGCCCGTTTCATCCGCCGTTTGTCCTCCTCGTCAAAGAGAAGTCGATGACTATCAGGCGCCATCAGGTCCTTGGGAGTGGGCTTCTCTTCGTGGCCATCAGCCCCAACCGGAAGATCAGAGGCTGGTCTCTCCGCCCCAACCCGATGTCCAACCTCATCCCAGCTGCCGAACTCCTTGGCCAAGTAGATGGTGCCGGCCAGGACCAAGAACCTTACGAATCTGCCCAAAATCATGTTGAAAGTTTGCCTGGATTTTAATTTGGATATTTCATAGTGTGGGAGTTGTTTTTATTTCCAAAACAGGGACTATATTGTCTAATTTCGAGATATTTTTCAAAGCTTTATTGACATTCTGGTTTTGGTTCGGTTTCAGCCTCTACTACAGTGGAGCTTGCCGTGAAGCGAAGCCAAAAAATGACGCGACCCACTTCGGTTAGTGTGGTGACGCCCTCGACCCCGATACTTTCTGGAAGGGATCGCACTGCTTCCATAACAGGACCCCAGCCAGTGGATGTAAGTTTATCGGAAATTGTACTTGTAGATGCTTTACTTTAAAGATTCATTCTCCAACAGAGTATCAAGCGACGTGAGATGGAGACGTACAAAATCCAGACGCTGCAGAAAATGCTGGAGCAGGAGAAGCTGAATCTGGAGCGCTTGAAGGGTGACCAGAACAATCCCAGCTACAAGTTGTCGGAGGCGAACATTCGCAAGCTGCGCGAGCAACTGCATCAAGTGGGTGCCGAGGTGAGTAGGGGGGCATAATGGTAGTGTGTAGGGCATAGCCTTGAGTTAATTAGGTAAGGTCCAGGTCCAGATCTCCCACCTCCTTCCACCAACATCAAATTAATAAACGGCCAAGCTAATATAATCCAAGCTAACCCAGCTCTCTCGCTGTTCGTAACAAATATTTTTGGTTTGTGATGCGCCGAAACAAAATTACCCGAAAGCTCCAACTCCAACCCGATGAACTTCAAACAGGGCAGGGATCGGTTGAAACGAATTGATGCTACATGATCTCTCTCTTTCTCTTCCATCTTGAAACCATCACGATACCCTAACACAGGATGCACCGACTGTTAAGCTCCAGGCAGCCGCCGGCAACAAGAACACTGCATTACTAACGCCCAACCAAATCCAACACTTGTCCACGTCCGCGTCCGCCACTCACAGCAATCAGCAATTCCATCCTCTCCACCACCATCACAACCACCACAACAACAACTACCCGCAGCAGCCGACACATCAGCAGCCCAGCAGCAACTCCTCACCCGCATTCCTCTCCCTTCTGCCGCGTTCCCTTTCGTCCCTCTCCCTGGGCACTCGCAAGAACAAGATCGACAAGGATTTCGGCGGTGCATCGTCGCCCTTCGGCCTAACGACTGACTTCCTGCACAACCAGCGTATGAGCCACCAGGCCGAGTCCATGTCGCAGTCCCTGCACCAGCATACAAGCTCCACACCCACCTCCACGCAGTACCACCAGCAGATGCAGCAGCAGCAGCATCGGTTCAAGGACTCGGGATCCTCGTCGAAAAGCAAGAACAAGTTCGCCATCTCGAGGAGCCTCATTGAGGAGGATGTGCCACCGCCGCTGCCGCAACGCAACCCACCTAGGACACTGAACTTGGACCTGAAGAACGGCAATGCATCACCTGGAGGCGGGTTAATGGCTCCCGTTTCCGACCTGGACCGCGCCACCAGTCCCCAACTGAACCGATCACAGCAGCAGCATCACTTTCCCAGCAGCAACGAGAATAGTCCCAGCAACGCCAAGTCCAAACGTTCCAAAACCAAGACCAAGGCCCTGTCCGACCCAAAGATGTCCACGCAAATGTTCCTGCAAATGGAATCGGCCAGTTCGGGAGGAGCTGCCGGTGGATCTATCGAAGTGGACGGTGGTCCACCGCCACTGCCGCCTCGATTGCCGGGCATGATGACCGAGGAGATGAGTCGCGGCAGCTGCCAGAATCTCAACCAACCGAACTCCGTGGCCACGTCGTTTAACTATCCACTGGTGTCCACCACCACCGCGGTTCAGGGCGACAACATGAAGAACGCCTTTCCGCTCTCCCAGCGGCCCAATATTGTCCAGCAGCTGCAGCAATACCAGCAGCAGCAGCAGCAGCAGCAACATCAAATGGGTGGTGGCCAGGCCACATCAGTAAGTAGCCACAGAAACTATCTCTACCGGGAACCACAACCTCAATCTTTAATCCCCTTATTCTTTAATCTTCACCACCCCCCCCTCGCACCTAACATTTATGTGTTTCATTGCTTTTATAATTTAACCAACGCTACCCCATGAGTCTAAACCTTAATATGTTATTAATATTAATATTAATTTTAATCTGCTTACTGCCAGCGACAATAACAGCTACCAAACACCTTTGACTACACCTGAGTAACCCTCGGGATATTATGTGTATTATTTGTGGGAGATGACTGTAGTTTCTATAAGCTATCTGCAGGTTTAAATAGATATTGCCTCAGTTGGGCCTGATTTATGGGTTATTCTTTTAAGTATTATTCCAACCTTCACTTACATTCGATGTTTTACCTCCACAGGCTCTTGGACAGACGCCCAAGCTGGGGAAAAACAAACACCGTCGCGTCGGCTCTTCTCCAGACAATATGCATCCTCGGCATCCAGGTAAGAGAGCTTCTATATCCAATTCCAATCTCAATAAATTCATAAAACCCCCGTTCCAGATCGAATGACGAAAACCACCTCTGGCTCCTGGGAGATTGTCGAAAAGGATGGAGAAGTCACACCACCCGGCACTCCGCCGCCACCTTATCTCACCAGCTCGCACATGACAGTGCCCGAGGATCCCAACGAGAACTGTCGCGGCGGAGGGGCAGCTGGAATCTTCATCGAGTCCCATCAGTTCACACCGATAGCAGGCGCCTCGTCTCCCATCCCGACTTCTCTACATTCCTGCCACATTCAGGCGGCCCAGTCGAATGACACGCAGAAGGAGATCATCTCGATGGAGGATGAGAACTCGTCGGACGCGGATGAGCCGTTCATCGATGAAAACGGACCCTTCAATAATCTTACCCGTCTCCTGCAAGCAGAGAATGTCACCTTCCTCGCCATCTTCCTGAACTACGTGATCTCGAACTCGGATCCCGCGCCGCTGCTCTTCTACCTGATCACCGAGCTCTACAAGGAGGGCACCTCCAAGGATATGCGAAAGTGGGCCTACGAGATTCACTCCACGTTCCTGGTTCCTCGTGCTCCGTTGTCGTGGTACCGCCAGGACGAATCTCTGGCTCGCGAGGTGGACAATGTGTTGCAGTCCGAGTTCGATAAGGTGGAGATCCTGCGCACCGTCTTCCTGCGCAGCCGTAAGCGTGCCAGGGACTTGATTAGCGAGCAACTGCGCGAGTTCCAGCAAAAGCGCACCGCCGGTCTGGGCACTATTTACGGTCCCACGGACGACAAGCTGGCAGAGGCCAAATCGGATAAACTGAGGGAGCAGATTATCGACAAATATTTGATGCCCAACCTGCAGTTGCTTATGTAAGTAAAAAGACTCTTCTCCAAAGAACCAAGTCCCTAATCCATTTCTCCTCTTATAGTGAAGAGGAAAACACTTCTCCCGAGGATGTCCGTAAAGTGGCCCTCTGCTCGGCCCTGTCCACGGTGATCTATCGCATCTTCAACAGCCGGGCGCCGCCGAGCAACATTGTCGAGCGGGTCCATCACTTTGTGAGCAGAGACAAGAGTTTCAAATCGCGCCTCATTGGAAAGAATCGCAAGGTGAGAATCGAAATACGAAAATCTCGTCCAACCACAGCGCACATGTTTATTTTTAAACGTTTCAATTCAACACTCCATAGATGAACGTTCGTGGTCATCCATTGGTATTACGTCAATACTATGAAGTGACGCACTGCAATCATTGCCAGACGATAATCTGGGGTGTGAGTCCGCAAGGTTATCACTGTACAGGTAAACGCGCTCTCTCTTAAACTTGTGTACAAAATGATTCTCAATTCTCGCCATTTTCAGACTGTAAACTGAATATACACCGTCAATGCGCCAAAGTCGTTGACGAGAGTTGTCCCGGTCCTTTGCCGCAAGCCAAACGTCCTGCAAATAACGATAAAATCAGTAAATTAATGGGAAAAATTCGGCCGCGCACTAGCGACGTCATGGGAAGTAAGTCTGGGTAGCATATACCAATGGAAGCCTTAGATACTAATTGGTAATCTTTTCAGATGAGAAACGCAGTCGCCAAGAGGAGGATATGGATGTTGACCTGACGCCAGGTATATTTTCTCGCAAAGTTCTCCCAAAGAATCTCCCTCCTAATTTCATTACAATTCTCTTTCAAGATCGTGGCAACTCGTCGATTGTGCGCCAACCTTCCGATCGACGGCCAGATGCCAACATCTCTATACGTTCGAATGGAAACACTTCCTGCAACACCTCGGCACTGAACACTACTGACCTGCAGAGCTCTTTTCACGGCAGCTGCGCCAACGACAGTATCAACACCGTCGGTGGCGCCATGGACTTGTCCACCAGCGTGGCATCTACGGCACCGTCGAGCTGTGGCTCCGTTTCCGCCGGTCTGAGTGGCTTTGGCGAGCTGACGGCACAGGATTCGGTGGATAAGGATGCACGTAGAGAGCGGTATGGCCATGAAAAGCATGAATTTCTTGCAATTTTCACATAATTCGTTTAATCTTCCAGTTACACGCAACATGCTCAGCACAAGAGCGCCCCGGTGTCGGTGAATCGCTCGGAATCGTACAAGGAGCGCTTGAGCAACAAGAGGAACCGCAACAGTCGTCGCAAGACCTCTGATCCAAGTCTGTCGTCGCGACCCAAGTAAGTGTAGTTGTCGCGGAGAAGTCCTGACCTACTATCCCTTTTCGGTGGGCGTCTCAGCTTACCGAGTAAATTCTTCCATGCCACGAGACCACTCCCTAAACCCTCGCGGCTGAAGCTACCCCAAGTAACCGGATATTAATTTTACTAATTAATGTGAATTGCGCCGCAATGCAATCAATACTCGCTCGTATGTAGACGCTTTCCATTGCAGAACTTTTCCACAAACTTTCCGTACCATTCCCGGTTAGCTCGAAAAGATTCACGTAAAGTTTTTCATTTTAATTAAAGCACATTTTAGTTGGCGGGGCTATGATTAGGGGATATGAGTGCATTAATTCCTGCTGGCGAACTCCCAGACCGCCCCGCAGAGCACTCGACCGTCGACTAGGGTATCCCGCCTTCGAGTTGTCATTACAACTGTCCCCCCGTCTTTTGTTTACGGTGACTATTATCGTATATGTATGTGGTTAGCTTAGCAGTCACGGTGGATAGTTGATTAGACGCCGGCATTGACATCGATTATACTTTCCGTCCCTCCATTCGTCCCTCCACACCAGTGCCAGTCCAGCACCAGCGATGTTAGTCAATGCCAGGTCACCTCCTGGCATCCAGCTACCGCCATTTCTTACCATTTCCTGTTGACTAACTGTGCGAGCAACTGGTTTCATACAAACACCTGGTGCTGGTCGTCCTTAATTCTTAGTCCCTGTTGTCGGCTGTGACCTAAATCATCGGAGTGGAAGGATAGATAGAATATATCCAAATAATGGAAAGAAATATACGTTTTAATCGGAGCAAGAGCTTCAAGACAACACTGAATTTCGAGGGTTACAAGTAACATACTCCTCAATATTTAAAACAAATGCATTTTTCTTAAAAAATATTTCTCCAATCTAGTGAGGAGCAACCAGACTTGGGTCTCGCCAACGCAAACTATGTGGCCAGTTCAAATTCTAGTCTATCTTCAGCTGGCGGCAGCGAGAGTCCCAGCACCTCGATGGAGCACTTTGCCGCTGGTGGCGGAGCCGTGGGTGGAGTCCAGGCCATGCCGAGTGGCCTGAACCAGAACCAGCACCCCCACTTCTTGATTCAGCAGCACGCCCAGCAGCACTGCCAACAGGATTCCTTTCAGGGCAGCCTACCCGGATCGGCTGGCAGCGTTGCAGTCAACAGATTCTGGGGAGCTGGAGGACATCCCATGCCCAGGCAATGGAATATGGAGAGCGACGACGAGGACGATGTCAACGAGGCGGACTGGAGTTCCATGGTGGCCGCCGAGATGCTGGCAGCTCTAACAGATGCCGAAAAGAAGCGCCAAGAGATTATCAATGGTAGGTCTTTAATTATTTTATTCAAGGCTGGAATTTTTCACTAAAAGATTCATATTCCTCCTCCAGAAATCTACCAAACTGAACGAAACCATGTGCGCACCCTGAAGCTGCTTGATCGGCTCTTCTTTTTGCCGCTTTACGAGAGCGGGCTGCTCTCCCAGGATCACTTGCTGCTGTTGTTCCCGCCCGCCCTGCTGCACCTCCGCGAGATTCACGGCGCCTTCGAGCAGCAGTTGAAGGGGCGGCGCATCGAGCACAACCATGTGGTTAACCACCTGGGAGACCTGTTGTCCGAAATGTTTGATGGCCAATCGGGCGACGTACTCTGCGAATATGCAGCCCAGTTCTGTGCCCGGCAGCAAATCGCCTTGGAGGCGCTGAAGGAAAAGCGCAACAAGGACGAACAGCTGCAGAAACTGTTGAAGAAGTCCGAGTCCCACAAGGCCTGTCGCCGCCTGGAACTGAAGGACTTGCTGCCCACTGTGCTGCAGCGCCTCACCAAGTATCCCTTGTTGTTTGAAAATCTTTACAAGGTAACAGTGCGAGTGCTACCAGAGAACACCATCGAAGCAGAGGCCATCCAGAGAGCTGTGGAGTCCTCCAAGAAGATTCTTGTCGAGGTCAACCAGGCCGTAAAGACAGCAGAGGATGCTCACAAGTAAGTTTCAAGTCAGTTTCTTGAAAAACTTTTTCTTAATCTGGTTCCTGATGTATCTAGACTGCAGAACATTCAGCGCAAGTTAGACAGATCCTCCTATGACAAGGAGGAGTTTAAAAAGTTGGACTTGACCCAGCATCGCCTCATCCACGATGGAACTCTGACGATTAAGAAGAATCCAGGCGTTCAGCTTCACGGTCTTCTGTTCGATAACATGATCGTTTTGCTAACCAAGCAGGTACGTGGAGGTATATTCGATGAAGGCATTAAAATCTATCATGGTTCCCCATTCCAGGATGATAAATACTTCTTGAAGAACTTGCACACTCCTCTGTCGGTGAACAACAAGCCCGTTAGCCCCATCATGAGCATTGATGCTGAGACCCTGGTGCGTCAGGAAGCGGCCGACAAGAACTCGTTCTTCCTCATCAAGACAAAGTCATCACAAATGCTGGAGTTGCGAGCTCCCAGCAGCTCGGAATGCAAAACGTAAGTGGTTGCTTTGGAAATTGGAGACATTTTCTAACTTTTGTAAAATATTTGTAGATGGTTTAAGCATATATCGGATGCTATTGCCCAGCACTCGAAGAATCGTTCGAAGAACGCACCGAACAGCCATGAAACGAGCGTCAGCGATACACCGCTCTCCACCATTCCCCATTCCAGCACCAAAGATTCGCTGGAGCTTACCTCCGATGTGCCACAACCGATGGCAGCGACGGCCACGGTTACCACAACCCCTCTGGCTCCAATGCTACCAATAGCCACCGTAACCCCAGCACCAGCGAGCAACACCAGCTCCATATCCGGAGTGCAGCTGCGAAATCCGCAACGGGATGCGGGAACCAATGATTCTGATGCTGATTACGTGAACACACCCAAGCAGCGTTCGAGCCAGAATGATGTCAATCGCTCGATGTCGATCAGGAGCAGTGGCGAACCAAGCCACCGGGCCAATGGATCGGAGCCAGGCGATGTTACTCTGCGCCATTCACAGTCTGCCAGGGAGTCACGGGAATCTCGACCGGGGTCCACTGGCGAGGAACGCAACTCGACCTATGGAATGGTGGGTGGGCACTCGAAACGAGACAGTGCATCGATCATCTGCTCGAACAATTCGAACAACACGCGCACCTTGCTGATGCAGAGCCCCCTGGTGGACTCCACGGCCATCCAGGTCAGTTGCAGTTCGGCCCATGTCGCAGAACCGTTTTTGACACCCGGAGAGAAGCTTCGTCGGCTGGACGCCTCTATTCGAAATGATCTGCTGGAGAAGCAGAAGATCATTTGTGATATATTCCGTTTGCCCGTGGAGCACTACGACCAGATTGTGGATATTGCAATGATGCCAGAGGCGCCGAAAGACAGTGCAGACATTGCGCTAGCTGCTTACGATCAGATTCAGACCCTGACCAAGATGCTTAATGAATACATGCACGTTACCCCGGAGCAGGAGGTCTCCGCAGTGTCCACTGTGGTGTGCAACCACTGTCACGAGAAGGACAAGTTGCGCAAGAAGCCGGTGGTGGCCACGTTGTCCTCCTCTAGCGATACACCGCCGCCGCTGCCGCCACCCAATAGGCAGCAGGCACAACCGCAGGCCCAGCCGCAGATTCCGCCGGCTAGGCCGATGCCCAAGCTCCAGCCCTTGGACCTTGTCGAAGTTGCCATACACGAAGACGACGACGGCTACTGTGAAATTGACGAGTTACGCCTGCCGGCGATTCCGTCCAAGTCGCAGGACTCTGTGCCCACTACTCCACTAGCTCCCTTCAAAGCGGAGCCCAAATCTCCGAAAGAAGTTGCCGAGGAGCCAGCGAAACTCCAAAGAGCGGATGCTATTTCTCGGGAGCCGTCGCTGGAGGAGAAGGAAAAGGTTGCTGAGGAAGCACACCCGCCGCTAGAAGCAGAAAGTGAACAATCTAAAGATGAAAAGGAAACCCTGGGAACGGAAACATCCGATGAAGCTGAAGGTTCGTCGAGAAAGGTCGATAACAAAGAGGCGTTGGATGAATCACAAAAAGAGAACAACGAGGAAGCCCCAGTAGAGAAGGAAGACAAGCCCGAAGATGATAAAACCGACGTCAGCGAAGCAGTCGTAATATAGTTACTGATTATATTTAAAACTTGTGCTAATCTTTTGGTTTTTTCAGATCGCTGAAGCTTCTGGAACCCTAGTAGATAGCTCCACTCAGACAGTTCCAGAGACGACAGCCGAAACGGATAAGTTATTCGGAGGATCGGGCAGTACTTGTGGTCCGAATCGCATCCAGCATGCGAGTGCCCTCGAGCCGAGTGTGCCCTGTCATGCGCTCAGCAGCATTTTGACCGTACTGAACGAGCAGATTTCCCTGCTTTTGGTAGGTTACCTTCTAAATATATGCCTTAGAAATACTACTAACTGATTCCTTTATATCGGCAGCCAAAAATTAATGAACGCGATATGGAGAGGGAGCGTCTGCGCAAAGAGAATCAACATCTTCGCGAGCTATTGAGCGCTCAACTGGGACGCCAGCGAGTTGATGAAGTAAAGGTAATGAAACTATATATTTCAAAGATAAACAGACTAAATGATTTAATTTTATTTTAAAGGAAACTCCTTTCGATCTTTCAAAACTAATGCATGCTGAGGATGTAGAGATTGATGACGATATTGACGACGCCATTTCCAACAGTTCACTGACGCCAACGCCCACGCCCATACCGGCGGAGGCGGGTTCGAGCAGCGCGGCCAGCAGCCAAGTTCAGACAGCGGAAGCCATGAGAGTTAACAGCACTGAGGACAAGGAATAGGAGACTTGTTTAATTATTTTGTATAAAATACATATTTGTTCTTGTTTTCCCCTCCCCTCCCCACCCCCCTGAATGCGCATTCGTCCAATTGAATTGGGCGGCGATGATGTTTTACGAGTAGCCTTGATTAGAGCATGCCTTTTACTATTGTTAATGTAGCTACATTTGTTTCTTAAAAATATTATGTATTCCACAAGAACCAATAACACTTGAATTAAGATTATCTATGTCCCCCCTCGTAAAACTAATTAAATACATACATATATAAATATATGCATATTATCGACTTAAAGAATATGATATCTGCTAAAAACACAATGTTTGATACATTTATAAAGAACAATAAACAATATATAGTTATTGAGACGAACGAGAGCGCCTTTTCGCCTTCTTCGCGTCTTCTTTCCAAATCTTCAAAGACTCAACCCCCAACCACTGAAGAGAGAAGTGTCCTAATCCGATCACCTCTTTATGTGAGTGGGTCTATAAATAGGAAAGCGTCTCGTTCGAGTTACGCACGCAATTAGCGAAAGTACTTAGCGAAGCGACAGGGCTCCTCTAAAGAGGGAAATTCCTAGCCACCTATTTGGCCAGCACCAGAGTGTATCTATAATTGCTCAGTGCGTTCTTGGCGACGCTGCTGTGAAAATCACTTACTGGGCACTCTTCTCGCCACGTCGCGTCTCGCCACACGTAATCGATGCAAGATTTCGGTGAAAATATTCAGCAGGTCCACAATGACCAGCTGGGCAGGTGAAGTCCATACCATCCTCCGCTCTGTATTCGGTATATAATAGTGGTTTGTTTTCTCCCCAGGCACCTGGTGGCAGGGATGAACATCGAACCGGGTGATACTCTGCTGGAGGAGCGCCCCCTGCTGGTGACTCCTCACTGGGAGTGTGGCCAGCTCAAGTGCGCCCAGTGCTTCCAGGAGTCGTACGTCATCTGCCGGCGGTGTCAGGTGTATCCTCTGTGCATGGATTGCAGTCAGCACGATGACTTTGAATGCAGTTTCTTTGCTAGTGGAGCAGGGAAAGGTATCTGCAAGGATATCCTGGTGAAAAACTATGGCATATGTGGTCTTCTCAAGTTGCTGCTCCTCCTGGAAGATCCTGCCACTCGACCTGATTGTGAGACGCTCGTGGAACGGCCAGTTAACCTGGATGATTATAGGGATGGGGACGGAATGTGGCAGGAGCATGAAGAGCAGGTGGTAAGGCCACTGATGGCCAGTGGCCTACTGGAGGTCCTTCCAGGCCAGCAGCTGACGAGTGATGTGCTGCACGCCCACTGCATCCGTATCGACAGCAATGCCTTCGAGGTGACCGCCCGGGACGGAGACACCTTAAAAGGAGTATTCGTGTGCGGAGCCAGTCTGCCGCATAACTGTGTTCCCAATACGGTGGTGGCCTTGGACGAGCAGTTCAACATGAAGCTCTATGCAGCTGTGCCCCTCCAGACCGGTGACATCATATACAACTCCTACACGAATCCCCTGATGGGAACCAGCCAAAGGCAACATCAGCTACGTCTCAGTCGCCGCTTGGACTGCTCCTGCTCCAGGTGTCTGGATCCCACGGAAATGGGCACCCATATGAGCAGCATGAAGTGCCGGGAATGCTCCCAGGGATATGCTGTCTGCGAAATGGACTCCGAAGGTCGACCTGGCGACTGGCGCTGCTTGGAGTGTCAGGCCACCATGTCAGCTGCCAGTGTGCATGAGCTGTTGGCGGAGGTGGGAGGCGCCTTGGTGGAGGCTCGCGGTGAGCTGCCGGTCTACGAATCCCTGCTGACTCAGTACAAATCTATGCTTCATCCCAATCACTTCCTGCTGCTGGACATCAAGCAAAACATAGCCAGCATTCTGCGGGCCGCCGCACTAATGAACTCCATGGAGCAGCCTTGCAAGAAACTGCTGGCTCGCAGGGTGGAGCTATGCTCCGATCTGTTGCCCGTCTGCCGGGCCGTGGTTCCGGGCATTTCCAAGCTTTATGCCATCGGCCTGTTTGAGTATCTTCTGGCTCTGATCGAGCTGGTGGAGCTGCAGTTTGCCGAAAGTGATATGACCAAAAAGGAGTATGTGGTGAGTCAGGGATATACCTTCTACCAAGACTTGGTATGACTTACTTTTGCGTCTTCTTAGGCCCAGCTAAGGACTGCCAGGGTGGTGGGCAAGGAAGCTATGGATCTGCTACGCTTTGAGCCGGAAAACTCTGCCGAGGGCTACCTCTCCGATCGTATTTCCATGGAGTTGGAGCGCATCGACTCGGATTTGAATAAATACGGAGGCTAGCGAACAGAGAGTGCTGCTGCCGTGATTTTAAATTTAAAATAAATTAGATTAGTCCAATGGAAGAGGAATGTCTTCCCTTTCTCGTTAGTTGTTTTTAGTTTTTTTTTTTTTTTTCATTTAGTACAATGTGTGCTGACGACACGGTTCAACGTTTGGCTGGGGGAATGGGCATGGGAAAGGGAATCATTGACCAAGAAATAAATAAAGAATTGTCGTTCAATTAAAAATAAGCATTCGCTAGCAGTCGCACTGGCTGTCAGTATGCCAAAGGAAGCCGAAGGGAACGGGATCAAATAATGGCTGCAGTTACGGATGATTTCGCCAAGAAGTGCCAAGTGAAGCACAACGATACGCTGGGCAGGTGGGTCCATCTACTCCCCATCCTACCTTAGCCTTATCCGTGTGGTGTCTCTTGAAGATTTGTGATCGCTCTGGGCAATATACGAGCTGGTGAAACTTTGCTGCTGGAGGAGCCCATCGTAGTCCTGCCCCACGCTGGCGACAGACGGTGCTCCAAGTGCTTTAAGTTGACTGAGGACTTTTGCCGGTGAGTTTGTGGAACTTTTCGGCTTCAGTACTTACATAAATCCCATATAGAAAGTGCCACCTGTTGGCCTTGTGCGGGGACTGCTCCGAGCATGACGAACGAGATTGCAAGAGGCTTTGCGACCTTAAACTCTCCGAAGAGCAAGTGCATCTTCTGCAGGAAAAGAAACATTCTGAAGTGCAATCTGCCCTCAAATGTCTACTTTTGAAGGAAAACTTAGAAACCCAACCCCTTTATGAGGAAATGTCTCAAATGGAAAACCAACTAACAGCCAGGAGAGGCACTGAAATCTGGAAGAACTACCAGGAACATGCCTATGATCCTCTGGAAAACACTGGAGTTCTTAAGCAACTGAACAGTGAGGCTAACGAGGATCTCGTGCAGGGTCTATTGGGGGCGCTGGACGTGAATGCCTGTGAGATACGAGCCCCGGAATCAGGGGGTTCCATGAGGGGACTATATCGCCGGGCAGGACTCTATCCGCACAGTTGCCTGCCCAACCTGGTAACCGCCATTGATGACGAGAGACGCATAAAAGTGTACGCCAATAGATTCATAGCTGCTGGGGAGATACTCTACAATTGCTACACCAATATTCTTCTGGGCACCGAAGAGCGTCGCCACATCCTGAAAGCTGGCAAGTGTTTCGACTGCAGCTGCTCCAGGTGCCAGGATCCTACCGAGCTGGGCACGCACATGAGCAGCTTTATCTGCAGCAGTTGCGCCTGCCCAGGGGGTTACATTGTGCGCCAGCCAGAAACCGGGACCTGGCAATGTCTTATTAATCCGGAACATACTCTCAAGCAAGAGTTCGTGGCCAATATGTTGGAACGAGCTAAGGAAGAAATATTTCACGCCAGGGACGATATTTACCGTTTGGAACTTCTCCTGGCTAAGCTTAGTCGACTTCTCCACGGAAATCACTACCTTATGCTGGATCTTAAACAGAATATAGCCTCTATTCTGCGCCAGATTCTACAAAACATGGCCCATCGTCCGAATAAAAAGGTCTACGAGCGCAAGATTCGTTTGTGCCAAGAGATCTTGCTGGTCCTGAAAGTGTTGGCTCCCGGAATCTCCAGGCTGAAGGCCATAGCCCTTTATGAGTTGGCCAACACCCAAGCGGAGTTGGCCAGAAAACTTTACAGCGAACAAGAGCAGAGCTCCAGGGATCTTCTGGTGGGTTATTCATAACATAATGTACAAAATTCCCAATAAATATGATATTTTCCAGGTGGAGCTGGATCAAACGGAGGTGATGATGCGGGAGTCCCTGCGTATGTTGCTCTTCGAGCCCTTGGCCACTCCAGAGGGTCAGCTTTCGCGAAGCATGCTCCGGGAGCTGAAGGATCTCCAAAATGACATAAAATTACTACAAGAGCCCAATGATGATGTGGTCCAATGAAAACCATATTTGTTTATCATTTGCTTTTGTTAAATAATAAATTTTGGATCATAAAAATCGGGACTACAAAATGAACATAAACTTTTCCGTTAAAAGTTTAAATTCAAAATAGAAGCAGTGTTGGTAAACTTAAAACTATCGTTTGTTAGCATACCTTACCAGCCCTGGCAAGCTTGCTTGTTTTGTTTTCGCAATTTAAAAATCAAAACAATAAAAGCTTTTCCAGACAAAAGAGTTAATTTAACATCCAAAAAGTGTTACCAAAAAAGTGTTGACACAAAAGATGGCAAACAATGGCTAGGAACAGAAACAGCTGATGGGAAACAAGTCGAAAACCACCCCCGCCACAGGAAGGGAACAAAACAGAGAAGGGCGAGAGTCTCAGCTCATTTGCGCTTTACATCTGCTGCGGTGGAGATAAGTTTCTCTTGCTGATTCAAAACTTAATTCAAGTATCGGAGCCCCAGCAACCACAGATGCTGCTAAAGTATTGACAGTAGTCAAGCCGCCCTGCCCCCGTCTGGAAATGATTCGGACGTTGTGAAATAGTGGGCTTAGTCATCGGATCCGAGGAAATCCCCTCTAGAAATGGCTCTGGCCAGCGCTGCCGCTGCCCTCTTGAAGGGCTCCCAAACGCCGCTGCAGCAACTCCTGGAAGACATCAACTTTCAGCGGACCAAGGAGATGCGCCAGTTGCTCAAGGATGGTGGGTATTCCAGAAGCAGTCTGTAGATAGGAATCCCATTTTAATGGGAGCTGAGGCGTGAAAAATCTCGGAGAAAATTGTCTACATTTGCGCATTATCGATTTGTCAAGTGGCCAACCCCTAAAGGAGTGTTACAGCCTTCATGCGCGAGTGTATGTCAGCTTTCCGCCCCACTTTCCGCTTGCAATTTGTTTTCTTTTATGTAAGCGGCTTTTACTTTTATTTCTAAGTGGGTGGGGGATGGAGGTGGCGTCCCCAAACAGCTGTTCACCTGTCGAACGCTTTCCTCAGGCAATCTTCTCCATTTCTTTACTGAAGAGACAAGTCCCTTGTATATTTATTCATCCTAGCAACGGATGTATCTTTTTTAATGAAATCCTTTTTTTATCCTTTAAAATAAAGGGTTAGTTTACTCTTCTGTGTATTCAACCCTCTCTGGTTCTCTGAACAAATACAAATCTTTCCCCCTTTTGCAGATGGCGGATTTGTGGTACTTCAGGGCACCACCTACTGGACGGACCTGTTCGTGCGCCACTTCCTTTTCCAGACGGAGCCAGTGCACAGCATCGACTCGGACGATCTGCTTTTCTTTGTGCGGAAGAAGCACGTAAAAAGCTCCTCGCGCCACATGCCAAAATTTGAGGTAAGGAAACGCCACGAAAACCTCAATTTGAATCCCTAATCATATCCCTTTCACAGACTGAAGTGGAGGTATTCCGCAAGGACTCGCGCAAACTGCCAATCGGCGATCCCGATGTAGACTGGGAGGAGACAGTGTACCTCAACATGGTGATCCATCAGTTTGATTACACTTTGACCCTGGCCATCTGTACCAGGACCTCGCCCAAGGAGCTGCAGGTTTTGAGGAGGCATTCACAGCGTGTCTATGCGAGTCCTAGTCGCCGGAAGATGGACACCAAGGGAGAGGGCGAGGAGATCACCTATCCTCACATCTGCTTCATGGTAGACAACTTCGATGAGGTGTTCAGCGACATCCTGGTGCGCGATGGAGAGATGGTCTGTGTGGAGCTGGTGGCCAACGACAAAGATGGAGCGGTGCAGGGAGTGATCTTTCTGGGTTCCATTCGCTACGATGCATTGAAGAAAGTCTACGATGCCAGGGTTAGTGGGAAACATCACTCTTGAAGAAGCTGTTACATTTCTTTTCCATTGCAGCAATCCAGTCTGAGCTCCAAGGTGGCGCAACGCATGTCCTTTGGCCTCTTTAGTAGCGGAGCCGGAGTCCAAACTCGCTGCGAATTCGTCCGTATGAAGGGACCTCAGGGAAAGGGCCATGCGGAAATGGCGGTCACCAAGCCGAAGGGTTCCGGGGTGGAAACGCCCACCAGCGAGCCGGGCTTCTGCGCCACGGACATGTGGGATGAGTGGGAGGAGGAAAACGACGACTACTGCACGTATCGCCACCAAAGACGCCTCAGTGATCCGAGTGCCAATCTGAACAACTTCTCCCGCTACGGTTGGCGCACAAAGAACTCCAACAACCCGGACATGGTGGGCAGCGGCACCAGTTCCAGTGTGGGAGCCAAGGCGCGCTCGGAGAACGAGGGTCTCGATTCGCTGGCCAGCGAGGTGTCCGAGATCGAGGCTGGGGACTTGCGCGACGGTCAGTTCCTATGAGTAGTATTATGTATAAGATTTATGTCATGGTTTCCTCTTCATTTGAGCATCCTTTAGTTGCATGCTATTCACATTTGTGTATTGCAATTGTTGCCGTAGTGCTTTAGCCGCTTTTTCCGCTTGCTCCTTTATTCATTTATGTTCAGATTCCTGAGTTACTTCTCGTAATGTGTTGTGGTTCAATTGATTTTCCTTTTACGAGTACAATTTCCAACTATCGAATTTATATATATACTTATATGCCAGTGCCAGTGCCATTGCCCCCCAGAGACAACTCCAGAGTATATATATAAAGCAAACACCAGACATTGCCGAGAAAGCAGGACAAATGATACACTAATGACAACCAAAATTATATTCCTTTTGGCTTTGGTTTCCACACTTGATTTTGATATGGATTGATTGAGGGCAAGGGATATAATGGAGGACATCCTCATCCAGTTCATCACATCCTTCCATTAACCTTCCCTCTAGAAATTTTTGGTTTTAATTCGTGGTGGCTTGTTGTACATTCACTATCCCCCCCCTTAGATGATTTCTGAGTTATTATTTACACCGCTTTCTGTTGCCAAAATTATCTATTAAGTTGCTTGGGCCGATCCTCGGTTGTACATGTGTGTGTATGCGATGTATTTGCTTTTAAAACGCCAAAACCGATCTATATCTACTTGTAGATCAGCAACGTCCTGCTTTCTCGGCCTCCGCGGCAAAACTGCACCCAAATCCGAACTGCGAAGCCCACAAACAAGCTTCCGGTGACCCACAACAAGATACGGTGTCCCATACGTCTCCTGGGAGCTCACCGGAGATCCCAGCTGCCGCTGCTGTACCGGCAGTGACTCCGCCACCACTTAGTGCTGCCGTCGAAGTCACGGTCGTCGGGGAGAGTAATGGAACTGGACAAAGCTCCTCAACGGGATGCAACTGCTTCGGTGGTAAAAAGTGCAAGAAGCGCTGGGCAGCGGGCAAGAGCTCCGACACTCCGGAGATGTCCGAGGTATACTGCCCCAGCTGCGAGGATCCGTCCAATGAGTCGCCCGCCTGTCTGGCCAAGATGCCGGACAAGCGACCCACGCGACTCCAGAAACCCAAGGCATCTAGCATACTGAGTGTGGAGAGCGAGCTGGTGGTAGGGAAGAGGAGTAGTTTCAGGCTGCCATCGGAGAGTAAGCGCAAGCAGCAGGGTGGAGGCATAACCAGGAGCGCCTCCCTGAGCGCCGCCGATCGCAGAACCAGCATTCCCACGGCCAACAAGAAGATTATTCCCCCCAGACTACGCTCGGCCAAGAACAAGGATCAGGATAAGTCGAAAGACAATGACAAAGATAAGGACAAGAACAAGGAGAACGACAAGAAGTCCTCCAATCAGAAGGTTAATGGCAGTTTCCTGTCCAAAATGTCACCCAAACGACTTAAAGGCGGCAAGGACAAGGACAAGGACAAGGAGGGCGACAAGGAAAAGGGGAAAACGAATGCTCCAGCCAAAAATAAAGCGGCAAACAACAACAATCCTAAGCCGGAGGAGAGCTCCAAAAGCGACGAGTACGAAATAGCCGATGATGCCACTTCCCTGAATGGCAGTGAGTCGGAGGGAGCTGCCGCCAAGATGGCCATTCTCAGTGAGAGCGACAGCAAGCTCATGATCAGTGTGCGAGGACGCGAGGAGCTGCCTGTGGTGGAGTCCCCCAAGACGCCGCCGAAGCGCTTCGAGAAATGTGTTCGGGTTCCCGTCGGAGAATCGGAGAATCATCCACTGCAGCCAAACGAAAACAATGAGAACTTGGAGGTGCTCGACGAAAACAAAGTAATCTCACCCACGGAACTAACGCCCATGTTGGACGTGGCCAATGGGAATCAGGAGCCATCGAGTGCTACCCTACCGCGGACCGCAAAACAGGCGCATGTCAGTAAAATGATGCACCTGGTGCCCAAACGCAGAACTCCCGATGGCACTAACATATACTACTGGTGCGATGTGCCCAAAAAGGCACTAAAAGGTCACTAAAATGGATATTTCTTTATTTTCTTCTAATCTATTGCACGTCTTCAGTAACTGTCTGGCTAAGATCCTAAAATAACCTAATAAAATGTATTTTTGGTTCTTCTTCCAGAGCTAGACGATGGCGCTTATAATCCCCTGTGGACCAGTCGTGGCTTTACACAATCCTTTCATTTTTGGAAGGAAAACCGAAGACAGCAGTCCACTCCGCTCAACGCATTCCTCACATATGTGACACTGCCCTGGTGGAGCATTGCAAAGGGTAGGATATATATACATAATTAAATACCATCTATTATTTCAATATCTTCTTTGTTTTCAGATCTTTTGGATCACCGGGAAACGCCTATTTTGACTTTTTAGTATTAACTTGATTTGCGATTGTGATTATTCTTTATAGTCCCTATATGCTTTATAGTCCTCACATGTACTACACGATCGAATGCCAACCATGTGATCACTCTCAGTTCAATCTATCAGTATAGATTTGCTTTGTTCTTGACCAACGTTAAGTTTCCTAAAGCGCATCCACACGGATCCAACTATACAAATTTATAAGCTACGAACTACGAACTACGAACTACGGATAGTTGACGATAGACGACACTGTTACCGATGATATGGGAATATATACAAATTGTAATATTATTTGTAAATTGTACGGCAACATTTACACCACGAAATATATTCGAAATAGAAAAAAGGAATAGGCATTTAAATCTGACAAGACAAATCGGCATCTGTGGTGTACTCGGAAGATTACTCGGAGCCGGAGGCATCCGGCTTCGGGTCGCGAAGATAGCTCTGTGAATCGCTTCTCCGGCTCGGCTCGGTGGCTAGTCTGTTGTTGAGTCTCGCCTGAATCGGTCGCAATCCGTCTTATTTACAGTCCAGCATCACAATCAATTCAAGTGATAACGTGGGAAACAAAGGCATCGAAGATGGGGCAATCGCTGCCACTGCTCATCCGCTTGGTTGTCGTCGTCTGGTTGACAATTAACACCGTCACAGCCTGTCCCCGGGCACCCACCCACTTGCCCCATGGTCGGCGCACACGCGGCGACAATGGATACAAACTAATTGTCGCCGATGGACCCAACGGATATGTGCCCGGCAAGACATATAATTGTAAGTCAGGGAGGCAGTACGTTTCGTAATCACTGCCGAGGGGTCACTCGAAAAATGAACACAAGAATAGCCGCAGTGATAAGAGCACAGAATCCAGAGCAGAGCTCACATAATATAGAGGCGATGTTGGTTGTGTTCTCATTTTTTTTATTTTTGGTTATTGATACAGATAATCAAACTTTCAAACTTAAGCTCCTTACTACAAAACAATGCGTATCAGATTTAAAAAATTGTATAAATGTTACACTTTTGGCTTCTAGTTTAACAGTCTGAGATGGACCTTCATACACTTCTTGTGTATGGAATGTTCTTAATATAACTCTTTTTTTAGTGCTTCAGTAAATGCTTCCTGAAACGAGCTTCAGTAGTGAAATGCTCGTCGCAGTTATCACAAAAGTACAGGAATCGATTATAACGAGGAACAAATGAGAAAAGATTCAAGTAGTGGTTGACGCTGGAGGAGGGTTCTATCTTGTGGAAAAACTTCATGTCCACCTGACCAGTAAACCATGAGGATATTTGATTGAGTAAGCGCTTCAGTTCGTTGACTTTCAGGGTGCAGCCCATCTCTCTGTTTAAATCCTTGACAAAATTGGCCAATATTGTATCGAGTGGACCCTTTATTTTTCTTGTGTTCCAAACAGAGTCGTGCTTTTTGTAAATCTCGCAGAACTTGGCAGCCTTTTTGTGCAGTTCATCCACATCTTCTTGCATCAGCCTATCCTCATATTTGAGGTTGTAGATGATTGGCAACTGGAAAAGGGAAAGTTTGGATAAGAGGGTTTAGGTTCAACTCAAATACAATCTATACCAGCTTACCCCTATAGAGATAAGTAGGACCAAGTCGCTGCTCTCTTTGTTTTTATCCTTTAAATCAGTTATAGGCTTATCCTGCAATACAGGATTGCTTGCCTGGGATTGGATTGCTGCCTTTATTTGAGGTTTTTTCGGAGTATAGCATTGAATCTTCGTGTTTGATAATTGTTCCCTATTTCGAAAAGGCTCGATTGGCTTGGGAAAGTTATTTTCCAATGATAATCTTTCAGCTTTAATTTTTTTAGAATTCTTTTCGCTTTTTAAGCTCTCTGAAAGCAAAGACTCTACAGTCATCGGGGAATTAACATTGATTGGAGAAAGGACTTCCACGTTTCTAATTATTGACTTAGAAGATGATTTTAAACGCTTTTGTACTTGCTGGGAAGAAATCGATCTCTTAAATTGATTTTCTACCAACAAAGTAGAAGTGCTGCCTAAAGAAGACTTTTGAACTCTTACAGTAGACTCTATGGACTCAGTCTGAGCCTCTAACTTGGTGGTGGTAGTGGTAACATTAAAAATCCCTGGTTCTTTAGCAGGCTCCAGCACATTTTCTTTTAGGGTTTTAAGAATATGCTTCTTGATGTGGGTCAGCCGCTTCCTGGACTGACGGGCAATGGTGTGACTTTTAAGATTGCAGACTCGCAGGGGCCCTCTCTTGGCAACCTGGCAGCGGTCATTCTTGATTACAAGCTGTTCATCTTGTTCCTGAGCTTCTTTGTGGGAATCGCTGGAAAACAGCATAGCTTCCACTTCTGCCACCACGTTTTTCGAATCGTGTTCCTTCTTTCGTTTAGCTGGAAGATAGCACCTTGGTTAATAACATGACGTCAGTTAAAGGAATAGTTTACATACGTGGGTTCGGCGGGACTTCTTCTGTATTCGGTTCATCCGACTCTCCATGCATCCCGGAATCACCACTGCTGGTATCGATTCCCGGAGACTGGCGGTCTTCTTCTAAGCCACTGGACGACATCAGCTCCTCCACGCTATACACATTTTGTTCCTGATTGAAGGGCAGGACGTCTCCATGTGCTAGCTGGAGGTGTCTTACAAATTTCGGCAGACCAGTGAACATGTCGCGGCAAAAGTGGCAAAACAAGGCCACCATGTTATTCTTCGGCGATATCACAACATCGCCACACTTTTCGAAGTTCACGTCATTTCCCTCCAGCAAGTCTAGAAACGAAGTCATTATATTATACAATTTTAACAAAACTATACAAAAAATTAAAAACAAAAATCGGCGCGTTGTCAGTGCTAAAAAATAATCTAATGAGGCAACAGTGTTGCAAATCGAAAAAAAACGTGGCCAAATCTGATATCGTAGAAAAACATAGAATGGGCTGCCACATTTTGGAATGTGGAAATATCGATAGTTTTAAAAACATATTAGCGCGATTCATCGAAGAAGTTTAAAATTTGGTTGTTGGCAGTACTTCTTCTAGGATCTCGAACCCACTCGAAAATCCAGCACTTCACCCACTTCACCATCGCTGCTGAGGCCCACACAGGAGCTAGGCGTCCCCAGGCAGCAAGTCCGAGACGCGTAGGCCGATTCCAACTGTTCAGCGATTCCCTAACCCAGTTTAATGATCGCTGTGTGAACACGGTTTCCGAGGCCGATGATCTTCCCAAAACTGAGATTCAGGTGATGTGGGTCGCCCCTGAGGCGGGTTCTGGCTGCGTCTCCCTGTCGGCAATGGTCTATGAAGGCCCTAGAGCATGGTTTGCAGATGATGGCCATCTTTCCACGGTGATTTGCGAGAGGAAACCGGATGCGGCGGCTGCCCAAAAAGAGTGTTGCGCCTGCGATGAAGCCAAATACAGTGTAAGTAAATCTATTTTCTTGTTACACCCTTGCAGAAGTTACTATAATTTAAAAAAAAACCCTTGATTTTTACACACGGAGTCATCTATATTGTCATGACTATATTATATCCAAATTACATCCGATCCTCAAGCGGAGTACTTTTATAAATTTCTTGAAAAATTCTGCATCAAAACCAAAGATCCAAATACCTTGAACGATTTCTAGATCGATTCCCCGTCATTCTGCATCAAAACATCAGAATTAAATTTTCGATCGAAATTTTTCCTTTTTTTTCTGATACAACCCCTTGCAAAATCCATGATTTTCATATATGGCACCTTGCAATGTCTATATCTTTGTCAATTTCCATCCGATCCCTGAGCGGAATACCTTGAACGATTTCTAGATCGATTCCCCGTCATTCTGCATCAAAACATCAGAATAAAATTTTCGATAGAAATTTTTCCTTTTTTTCTGATACAATCCCTTGCAAAATCCATGATTTTCATATATGGCACCTTGCAATGTCTATATCTTTTTCAATTTCCATCCGATCCTTGAGAGGAATACCTTGATCGATTTTTCGATCGATTCCCCGTCATTCTGCATCAAAACTTCAGAATTAAATTTTCGATCGAAATTTTTCCTTTTTTTTCTGATACAACCCCTTGCAAAATCCATGATTTTCATATATGGCACCTTGCAATGTCTATATCTTTCCCAATTTCCATCCGATCCCTGAGCGGAATACCTTAAGAGATTTATGGAAAAATTCTTCCCAATTCTGAAATTTATTTATGATTCATTTATTAATAATAAGCTATAATTTATTTTATTTTTAGTTCGTTTTCGAGGGCATTTGGTCGAATGAAACTCATCCCAAGGACTACCCCTTTGCTATCTGGCTGACCCATTTCTCGGATGTGATTGGAGCCTCTCACGAATCAAACTTTTCCTTCTGGGGTGAAAATCACATAGCCACCGCTGGATTCCGTTCCCTGGCCGAGTGGGGCTCTCCATCTGCCCTGGAAACGGAGCTGCGAGCCATTGGCCCTAAGCTCCGCACTCTGATCAAGGCCGCTGGCTTGTGGTATCCGCATGTTAATCAGAACACCTCTTCCAAGTTCCGCGTGGATCGTAAGCATCCAAAGGTGTCGCTGGTCTCTATGTTTGGTCCGTCTCCGGATTGGGTAGTGGGCATTAGTGGTGTGGATCTTTGTACTGAGGATTGTAGCTGGAAGGAATCAATGGACTTTGATCTCTATCCATGGGATGCAGGCACTGACAGTGGCATTTCCTATATGGTAAGTACACATTTTTATTTTTTCTCTTTAATAACCGCAAAAAATAACCTCCATTCTTAGTCCCCCAATTCGGAGACTCAGCCTCCGGAGCGAATGTACCGTATCACTACAATGTATCCTGAGGATCCCCGAGCTCCTTTCTATAATCCAAAAAGTCGCGAAATGACTCCGTTGGCCAAGTTATATGTCCGCCGTGAGAAGATTGTTTCCCGTAACTGCGATGATGAGTTCCTTCAAGCCCTCCAGGTGGAAACGTCCGATGACGCCGAAGAGCAGGACACTAGAGGTGGGAATTTTCGTTATTTTTTTTAAGGAAAACATTCTAATCCAATTTTTGTAGCTGAATGCCGTGTGAGTGAGTTCTCGGCCTGGAGTCCCTGCTCGGTGACCTGCGGTAAGGGTATCCGGATGCGCAGTCGCCAGTATTTGTATGGCCAGGCGGCGGAGCAGGCCAAGTGCAGTCGCCAACTAATCAGCAAGGAAATGTGCGTGGCGGCGATACCCGAGTGCGCCGGTGGTTCCACCTCCGGCCGAGATCGAGACGAGGACGAGGGCGAAAATCTGGCCAACTCACAGTCCTTGGTGGGAGACAATGGCGAAGGAGCCGGTCTTTGTAAGACTTCGCCCTGGAGCGTGTGGTCGGAGTGCTCCGCCAGCTGTGGCATCGGAATCACCATGCGTACGCGAACCTTCGTCAACCATCTTGGTCGCAAGCGCTGCCCCCACATCACGGTGGTGGAGAAAAACAAGTGCATGCGGCCAGAGTGCACGTACGAGCAGGTGGAGTTGCCCGATCCAATGTGCCCAACCACCCAGTGGAGCGATTGGAGCCCGTGCACCTCCACTTGCGGCAAGGGCGTGACCATCCGCACCCGCTTGTTGCTGCTGGAAAATGGCCCCGAGAAGGAGAACTGCACACGTCGCATGGAACTGCACCAGCAGAAGGAGTGCAATAATCCCACCGACTGCCACATTAATGCCGAACAGGCCAAGGAGATATGTGTCCAGGGTCCGGATACGGGTCCATGCCGTGGAAACTACATGCGCTACGCCTACAATCCTCAGACCCAGAGCTGTGACGCCTTCAACTATGGAGGATGTCGGGGCAACAGGAATAACTTCCTTACCGAGAACGATTGCCTGCACACCTGCAACTCCATCAGAGGAGCTAAGGTCTCTGGAAACCCCAGGGAGTGTGTCCTGTCCGAGTGGTCTGGCTGGTCCGCCTGCAGTGTCTCCTGTGGCGCTGGCTTCTCCGAGAGCCGACGTCATGTCATCAGCGAGGCCCAGAACGGAGGTCGTCCTTGTTCCAAAAAGCTGGTCAAGCATCGTCCCTGCACAATGCCATCCTGCTAGGCCATCCTAGGGGTTCTCTTACATTCACCTGAGAACTTGAAATAAGAATTTATTGATTTTTTGAAATGTAACTAAAAAGGAGTTTTTTAATAAAAATTAAAGCTTTTTTTGCAATAAAATTAAAGTAAAAACTACTATAAAAAGATAATCACATTAATTGAAAGCTTACAGCTTGATATTTTTTTTGTTCTTATCAAAACCCAAGCCATAAAATACCTTCCTTTAGTGCAACTGATTAAATTGCATTTTTAAGAGTGAAATTTTAAAACTCTTTAAGGTCGTCGACTAATTTTGCGATAAGAAATATAATCATGTGATTCCCCTCACTAGAATATTCTTAGCACCGTTGTTCAATAAATAGGGTCTTGGTATATTGCCAGAGTTTAGTTTCAACTGGTGTCTTGTTACAAGAACGCGTTTCAATTGTGAACAAAAATTGTTTTATATTTAACATTTCTTAAACAAAACTTAATATTTCTACCTCAAATGGGTAATAATTCTACAAAACAGAAAAGGTGAACTCAAGATTCTCAGATATCTACCCCAAGTTCTAAGTCTAAACCACACAATATCGCATTAAACACTGTCGCGCCTTCCACTTATTGCCATTCGCTCGGTAGATGAGGTGTAGGTTGAAGGCCACCTCGTGCTGCAGCCCCAGGATAGTTTCGTGCTCAGCAATCAGTGGGTGCAGCGGCACGGCCAGCGCCTTCTCGTAGTATTCCACTGCCAGATGGAGTAGGTTCGCCTGATGATAAATGCGTCCCATGTTGTACAATATCTCTTGTTGAGCGGCGCAATCCGCCAAATCGGTGCCCGCGCACCGAAGCTCTTTGTAGCGCTGGGCAAAGGCAATAGCCTGGCTAACAGCCGCCGATTTGCGGAGGACCTTTCGCTGTATGCCCAACTGATTGAAAGCCGCCGCTATACAGAGAGCCACTATGGGATCGGGACTTTCGCGGAGAATCGGCATATAAATATTTAAGGCATACTTAAACGAAGCGCAGTTGAGGTGGTAATGGCCTTGGAAAATGCGCATCTGCTTCGTTTCTTCCGAGAACCGTTGCATAAGTCGCCGCATGTAGCGGTAGTAACGAACCTCGTCACCCTTCTGTATCATCAGAGCGAGCAGATTCCAGAGGTTCGCCTGGCTGGGCTGTTTGGCAATCAATTCGCGAAGGTATGAGAACGCGATGGCGCAATCGTCGTTGAAGTAGCACACCAGCACCATAATGCGCTCGATCTCGTCGTTATAGAAGGCGAATCTCTTAGTGGTCACCATAGCGAAGCAAATCTTCTCAGCGGCTCCGTATCTTCCATGCTCGTGGGCCGTTCGCACCAGCTCCATGAACAGATCAAACTCATTCTTGGATGTCAAGTCGGATGCCTCAGTGGTAGAATTCTTTCCAGATTCCTGATGATTTGAAAAAAAATTTATATAAGTAGCTCGAAAGCTTTTAATAATGATGTGCTCACCTGTTGTTCCTGCTCCACATTGGCCGTGGTATCGGCGGTCTTGCTTCGCATCTGGATAATAGTCTTCAGGCTCTCTGCATTGTAGGCGCTACCCCCATTGGCGGCGGCCATCATTTCCTCACGGTTATACAGCTTGATAGAATGCCGGCTGAGCAGCACATAGCCTACGTCCAGGAACTCCTCGATTCGCCCAATCTGCTGTAGCATCACGCACCGTTCGTATAGAAGCCGAGCGATTACTGGTCCTTCTCCATCCCCAGGTTGCTCTAGGGCTTGTACCGCCTCCTCGTTCCGACCCTGTTGCTTGAGCAGAGCGGAGAGGGTGAAGCGAGCGTCGTAACAAAATGGAGCAAGTTGCACCACCCGCTCATAGCACTGAATGGCCTCATTTGTGCGGTTCAGCTGCCGCAGGCACTCCGCTTGCCTTAACCATACGAACGCCGGGCACTCCACTGTATCTCCATCCGTTATGGGACTCATCAGAGCTATGGCTTCCGCGTACTTATGCTCCTGCATGAGTGCCTCTGTGATGTCCATGTAGAGTTCCACTCGATCGGCGGTAAGAGTGATATGCTCCTGGACGTTCTGGATGAGGTAGCCCAGCAAATGGTGGGCTCGCATGTGAATCAAGCTAACACACAGCTTGGCCCTCAGCTCGGGAATAAAATCGTCGGGTATATCGCAAAAGTAGATAAGTTCCAGACTCTCCTCCTGGTCGTTTTCAATTTCGAAATTGGTGCGCTCTCTAAGGCACTTAAGTACCTTTGCGTACTGCTTGTTGAGGATCAGCAGCTCCAGGTACATATTTATATCCTCCAGCGTAAACCGAGCCCCACACACGCTGTAGGCTGCCTCCATGGCCTCCAATGCCAGGCCGTGCTTTCTCAGAGCATGGAAGTACCTGGCCACATTCTGGGATGTAGTCAGGCACAATTTCCACTCCTCGGGCGGCATTAAAGGAAGCATCTTAAGGTATGTGAACATGGACGCGTTAGTTTCGCCCATCTTTTGAAGAAGCTGAGCTTTCCGCAACCGCAGTTGGTACACCTTGGGCAGCATTTTGATGGCTTTGGTGTAGATGAGACGGGCGCGGGATAGATTACCCTGTTGCACCAGCAGATCCGACACCCGGATCCACATGTCTCGATCTTGAGGATTCAGGTGCGCTGCTAGCGTCGAGAAGTTGAGAAACTTCACTTCATCGCGGTTCTCATAGATCTCGGCGAGTGTATAGAAGGGTTCGCTGGCTAGAGGATTCTGTCTGATGATCTCCATGCAGATACGTTCGGCAGTTTCGAAGCGTCCACGGACGAAACTCAGATTAGCCTCTCCCATCAATCCTTGAAGTGCTGTGCTCAGCTGACTCTTTCGAACGCCACCGCCGCCGCCCCCGGATCGAGCACTGCTGGTGGGCAGTTCTGACCTGGACTGTGCCTGGGCTGAAGTGCTCGGCTTCATCTCCACATGCTCCTCGTTGGATTCCTCCTCATCATCCTCGTCTTCGTCGCTGGCCTCAAGTTTGGTGCAAAAATCAGGGAACTCTGGACATAGGCCCTGGACATAGCGCTTGATCAAAGCACCCTCCTCCTCCTCGGCCTCGTCGATAATGTCCACCACCCGCAAAGGTTCCGTCTCCTGGAACTGTCCCAGTTCGTTTTCCGGCACATCATTACTATCTATTTCCTCAATTAACACAGATTCCGAGCTTTGGTCCATTTTTGTAAACAAACCGGCCAGTGCTGCCGTTGTTGGCTAGATAGTTTTCAAGCTATTTTATCGATACCACCGATAACAATGACAGTGTTGGTTAGCTTTGAAAATAGTATGGTAAACTTATAAACAAGTGGCGCTAATTTGAGACGCTATGGAAATAACGGAACTTCCTCTGAAACGAAATGCGCTTTTCCGCGAATACGATTTTCTATATAAAATACTTTTTTGTGCTGCTCTTGAACGCGTCCCGTGAATGTTAACTCTTTGTCATTTTTATTTTAAGCGAGCGCGAAACGATGCAGATCATTGAAGATCAGGAATTGGTGAGTTATAAATTTTTAAATATTTAAACTTGTATTTATTTATGAATGCTTTCAGTTGGATGCACAGCTTTCGTGCATTGGCAAGCATGCGTCCAACTGGTTGCACCAGAAGGATAAGTACTTCGATTTGGCTGGCAACCAGCCAAAGCTCGACTATGAGGCCCAGCAAAAGCAGCTCCAGGCCAGGCAGGTCCGGTAAGTTTTGTCCAATTGCTTAAAGCACCATGCTACTTCACGTCCTTTCCGATCTACACCAGAATCTTAAGGATGATGACCATACTTTCTGATTATCCGCCGAGTAAGGAAATGCTCAAGGCAAAGATTGCTGAGTTCACCGACGATTCCTTGACCGAAAACAATGAAATCTTTGCGGATTATCTGGAAAACCGCACGCTTGAGTTCTACAACGTGTGTTCCGTGATGACCACCCTGCTCACCATTGAGGACCTCTCCACCATGGAGCAGTATACCCAATTAATGTGTGCTGATGTGTCTCCAATAAAGGTTTCGAAGCTCGTATTCGAGATAAAACTGCCACCAACAGAGGTAAGTCCAGAGGATTTCGTTGCTCCCAATCTGGATGATGTGGTGCTTGTGCCAAAATGCAGCCAGCTGGCATCACCGCTACCAAAGCAGCTTATAATGGCACTGCTGCCGCACCACCATGAGTATGTGGATAAGAAGGATCCGATGCGCCGCCATGTTGCTAGCGTGGAAAAAGTTAACCGCAACAGTGTGCAGTTCCGTTTTAGTCGTGGCACCTTTCCAGGAGATGAGGTCATAACAGGCCAACGCTTTCTTGTGATAATCCGATCGAGGCGTATACCCACCCGATACATGTACCGTGCTCTCAAGCTGCTACAGGATACCCCATCGGTGCGCCGATATCTATTCCCTTTCCCAGAATGGCTCACCCAAATGGTGAAACAATCGCAGATCCGCATGGACGGATGTGCGGCTTTACCCAACTGGTTGGAGGTGAAGCCCCAACCAATACCAGCTCCCCCGGCCGAAATTAGCCTTTTAAATCCTTCCATCAAAGACAATGCAGAGCAGTTGCAGGCAGTCCAGAGGATTGTGGCTGGACCCAGTCTTCAAGGACCCTACATCGTGTTCGGACCACCAGGTACGAATAGTCTACATCTAGGAAGTAGAACTGGGGGGTTCCCCAAGTTACCTTAACCTAATCTCTTCTAACAAAACGTATTTTATATCTAGGCACTGGCAAAACTACCACTATTGTGGAGGCCATTCTACAGCTACGCCTTCAGCACCCGGGAAGCCGTATCCTTGTAACCGCCGGTTCGAACTCTGCCTGTGACTCGGTCGCGATAAAGCTGTGTGAGTACTTCCAAAGCAATGTCTATCTTCGGGAGCAGTTGCAGAAGCAGATTGATTACCGCTCTGATTATCAGCTGATCCGGCTCTTTTCCCGATCAGTAACGCGCAAAGGATTGAAATCGGTGCCGCCGCTATTACTAAAGCATTCCAACTGTTCGAAGAAGACTTACAAACACCTTGGAGTGTCGAGTATTATGGAGTACCGAATCACGGTGGCTACATTGTCCACTGTCGGGAGACTGGTTACCGATGGCCTCAGTAAGCTTAAGTTTTTCACTCACATTTTTATCGACGAAGCGGGCGCTTCCACCGAACCAGAGACATTGATAGGGATCATGGGCGTGAAGCAGACCACCAATTGCCATGTGATCCTTTCCGGAGACCACAAACAGTTGGGCGCCGTGATAAAAAGCAATAGGGCTGCTTCGCTGGGACTCAGCCAATCTCTGATGGAGCGATTGCTTCGCACAGATCTCTACCAGCTGGATGAAAACGGTAACTATGATCGCAGCCTGCAAACGCGTCTGCGTCAGAACTATCGTTCCAATCCGGAGATCGTGCGTTTGTTCAATGAGTTGTACTATAACCGAGAGCTCATTGCCCAAGCTCCTGCGGCTGAAGTTAACATGGCAGCGTACTGGAAACTACTACCCAACGCAGAGTTTCCAATCATATTCCAGGCAACTCATGGAAAGACCTCGCGTGACGAACAGTCCACCAGCTCGTACAACCGGCTGGAGGCGCAGGTTGTCTGCTGGTATGTCAAGCGCCTCCTTAACGACGGACTGGGCAGGGGCACAAAGGTGAGTCAAGAGGATATCGGCATTGTGGCTCCGTACACTGCTCAGGGAAAACTCCTGAGCCAAATGCTCAACAGCCAGGGACATGGAAATGTTGAGGTGGGCAGTGTGGAGACCTATCAAGGCCGAGAGAAGCCCATAATCATTGCCAGTTTGGTACGGTCCTTTACCAACATGGGATTCATGCGAAATCCCCGTCGCGTCAACGTTCTCCTTTCGCGGGCCAAGTCCCTGCTGATTCTAGTCGGTAATCCTGTGACCCTTCGCCATCACCGCGACTTCCAGTACATAATCCGGGAGTGCAAACAACGAGGTACTTATCTCTACAAGAAAAAATGCAACCAGCAGCAGCGGCCGGACTTCTTACCCGATCTGGATGAGGACGGCTTCGACGCCACCTTGCCATACTGCTCTGATTCTGATGATGAAGAGCTTACTCCGTGGTTTGCTAGAATGCCGCTTGACATAAGCGTGGTCAAGGGCAAAGGCGAAGACCAGAAGCTCCAAGCTATTCGTAAGTATTTTTTAGTGGATGTTCATGTATTGGTAATTAATTTGTTTATATTCTAGATGACAGTCCGGCATCCATGCGTTTTAAAATTAAGATAAACACCCTAAAGTCGGACGTCAAGGCTTTGCAAGCCAAGCTATCGAAAATTCCAATGCCGAGCTCCCAGAAAAATTGAAACTTCCGCAGTTAAACTTAACTCATAAGTTGGCATATAGAAGCTAAAGGAAATATGATTTAGATTTAGATTTAGGAAGAAGAATAGACTTAGGTAAAATGATAAAAGTGAGACCCATAGAATAATACGAGTTTAAGGTGCATTTTCCAGAAGAAAGTTCTTAAACCTGAAATGGATTACTACATTGATCTGTTAAACAGAAGTATTGGTATTATTTTTTTTAATGCAAGTTATATATATAAGAATTCTTAGTGCAGTCTTGGAATAAACTGCAAACAGAAGGATACCACTGATATTCCACTCAAAGGTCTGCAAATGAAAAAAAAAACAAGGAAGAGAATATTAACTTACAAATTACCGACAAAAGAAGTACAAACGGATGAGTTTCATGAATGTTTAGTTAGCTGCGACGTTTCTTTTTTTTTTCTCTATTTTTTAACAGTGTTTTATATACGCTTCTAATATTATATCATTATATATTTATATATTTAAGCAATGTCTACATAATTAGTAAAACGATTCAAAAATACAATGGAGTTGCTGCGTTAGGTTTCGAAAAATGTTTCAAAATAGTTTCGTTCTTGCATATTAAATACTCGATTCTATTTTTTTTTCAACGCTTCTTGATCATTGAAATTCGTTCAGTCTTTGTTAATTAACAACTTTGTTAATGTGTTTAAATGTTTTTGCTTTTTTTTTTGGTATTTTTTTTTTAAATTTAAGCAAATATAAGAGAAATGTGTGTTTACGAAAGAAATGCCAAGTAGAGTTAATAAACGTTTGTTCGATTTAAAACCTTTGTTTCTGTTTTTGGTTCGTATTAAAATATATATATATATTATTATTCTTCATATAAGCTCGGTTAACGCTTTTCTAAAATGTTTCTGCGAGTGTAACAACTACATTTGGTATATATATTCAAGACCCAAAGACCGCTCCAACCAGGCCGCCAACATTTTTCCAGTGTTATATCGGTGTCTGGATTTTGATCTACTTTTGGATGTTAAACTAAAGTACCATCCGCCTAACTCCGCATTCCATGCAGAATTTGGCGTGCTCAATGATGAACTTGGCGCCACATTCGTGGCAGAATTTGGACATTTTCATACTCGAAGACATGCTGGACGTGCTGGAGTGTTGCCGGCTGAACAGAGAGTGTTGTGATGTGCTCGGTGTCATCAGTACAGAGGTGTTGTTATTGATGGTGTTACTGTTGTAAGCTGGCGGGGATTGGGCCTGGTGCTGCTGCTGCTGTTGGTAATTGTAGTTGCTGGTAAGCTGCTGGTGCTGCTGGTGCTGTTGATTCTGTTGCACTTCCAGAGAGTTCTCCGATCCGCTGCTGGACGACTCGGCACCATCGCCACTCCCATTGTTATTGATGATGCTGCTCCCGTTATTGGCGAAGAGACGCTGCCGGGCCTTGAGGGTTCCGTACTTGATTTGGGCCTGGGTGGAGGCATCGGACAGGTTGCTGGCCAACTTGGCGCTCGCCGTGTGCGGACGCATAAGTTGCAGTTCACTGGAGCGCTGACGGGACAAGCTGAACGGGGAATTGCTGCTTAAATGAAAAAGGATTAGCTTTAGAAATCACAATCCACTTAATCTCTTACCTTCCGTATGCAGAATCCGTGCTTATCTTGGAGCCGGTCCCACGCGACAGCATGGTGTAGCTGTCCAGGCTGCTTAGCTCATCCGAGTCCGCCGATGGCGACGGTGTCGGTGGAGAACTTCCTTCTACCTGCTGGTGCTGCAGTGGCTGCTGTTGAAATGTGTGTTGCTGTTGGCCATTTGGTTCTGGATCTCTGATCTGTTGCTGTTCCTCGCTTCGTCCACCATTCGCTATCAAGGTCCGCCTCATGGACGCACCCGCCTCCTCGCCTAGCTGCCGGAAATCGCTCTGCATCTTCTGGATCAGGTTCTTGGCATTATTCAACTGCACGTTGGGAGCCAAAACGCAAGAGCTCGAGGACGGGACCAGTCGATTGGAACTCAATTGGCTGGGCCGATCACCGAGCTCCTCGCCGACGTCCTCCGTGTCGCTAATCTTGCTGAACTTGGCGTGCTCCGGTTCGTTGCCGTTTTCGATGTGCAGGACATCGATGGGGGTCTGCGAATTGCCGACCATATGGCGGAGGGAATCTGGCGATATGGGGGATTTGCCCTGGGCATTCGCCTCCGTTTCAATGCTAATGAAGATCTCCCGCTTCTGCTGATCGTCCGCTGAGTTTCTATTGAAAATCTCCCGCTTCTGTTGATCCTCGGCGGCGGCACGTTTCTCCAGCTCCGCCAAACGGCTTTGAGTCTCCAACTCCACCAGGCGGCTCTGCTTCTCCATCTCGGCCAGGCGAGTCTGCATCTCTAGCTCCGTCAGGCGGCTTTGCTTCTCCATCTCGGCCAGGCGGCTCTGCTTCTCAATCTCTGCCTGGCGGCTCTGCTTCTCAGTCTCAGCTTGGCGGCTCTGCTTCTCAATCTCCTCATGCTGGCTACTGACATCCGTATTTCCGGACATATTCGAATCGGACCTGTGGGCGTGGACATCTTTAGACTTATTGTTATTATTGGACTGGTGGTTTTGATGGTGTTGTTGTTGTTGTTGTTGTTGTGTGGCTGTCGGTTGTGGCGTCGAAGTCGCTTTCTGGAACGAGCGCTGGCGGCTCGTCGAGCGATTCAGAAGGAACTCGCGACAGTCCTTGAACAGGGGGAACTGCTCGTCGTCATTCTCGTTTTCGAATGAGGAGAGGAACTCCTCGAAGTCAAAGTCATCGAAGGTGGGCATATTGCTGTGTCCATGCACCATGGGCATCACCATGGGCAGTGGGTTGGCCAGGAGCTGCTTTTGCTGCTGCTGCCAGCACTGCTCGTCGAATTCAATGGAGGACCGGTTCGCCTCGTCATCCGCCGAGCATCCAGAGCTGGCATCTCCAGCATCCTCGGGTGAGGCATCGTAGAGGAACTGATTGCGTCCCAATCGCATCTTCCGCTTAAGGAGATTCCTGGCCTCTCCTGACTGCCGCCTCTCGTGGACTATGGTGGATTGGGAGCTGCTGCGGCTCCGGCTCTGGGACAATTGCTGCGGCGTGGAACTAGCATCGGAGGAAACACCACTATTCACATGCAGGTTGTCGCAGGCATTGATCAACTTGGGATCTATATAATCTCCGGCCACAGAACCAGTTGTGGATCCGAGGCCCGATCCCAAACCAATCTCCCGTCTGGGCCCGAAGATGCTCTCCAGCTTGATGGGCGTCACTGGCTTGTTGATGGGTTCCAGCCGCAAAGGAGTGACTATGGGCGGGTAGCTGCTGTTCTCCTTAACCACAGTTGGGGATTGAGGCGTGGGAGCCACCGGCGTCAAGGGCGGAAGCTGCGTGGTGGTCGTGGGCGTGCTCTGGGCCAGGCTCTTGGCAGAGTTCTGCTTGCTCAGATTGTTGCTCTTGTCCTTCAGGTCCTTGCTAGTTAGCTGAGTAGCCAGTTCAGTAGCCGCCGCCGCCTTGGCATTCAACTGCTCCAGCTCGTGCTCGTATTTCAGGAACACGGCCAGGGAATCGGTCTTGGCCACACTCCGCGTCGGCTGCGGAGACGAGGTATCGGTCTCAGTGGACACTCCACCCACTGGCAGCTTCATCATCTGTTTCCGGTTGGAGGCACTCGTATCGCGGCGCACAACCCTCGGACTATGGAAATCGTTACCACAGGCAGCCCGGACAGGCATCTCATCGTACTCTTCTGGCTTCAGGAAATTCGTAGAGATGGGTCCTTCGTCGGACAGACCTCTTTGGATGGTGGGCCGATAGTTGGTGGCGAACAGCGGTCGACTGGGCAGCAGGGGCGTCCTGCGTGGTCCCCTGAGGGACGATGTGCGTCTGAAGTTGGAGACTGGCTGAACCTTGGGTGTGACTTGGGCAGGTCGACTGCCCAGGCCGGAAGAGGTCAGGGAGGTGGTCATGGATATACTGGGTGCGGCGAAAGGTGTAGCTGTCAATGGTGTCTTAGGTTTGTTGGGGGTCGGTACGACCTCCTCCTGCGGCGGCGGCGTGTTGGGTGAGCAGAGCTCCTCCAGCTGCCGCTTGGCCGAAAGGAAGGGGTCGTATTTATCGCCAAGGCCGCTGTTAAATAAAATATTTAAATAATTTAATAATCGGTAAAAAAATTTAGTTAAAATATTAGTAAACCACCCATGGGTTGCTCTACCTGGCTGTCGTTTGTTTGGATTCATTTTGAGTTTTGGGATTCACTTTTAAGACTACAAACCTCTTCAAGCGGCGCTTGCCATTGGGAGCTGTCTTGATGTACATGGTGCCATTCTCGTCCTGCTCGAGGAGCACCAGGCGACGGCTAACGTTGTTGCCCTGCTTGATCAGGGGCGGCAGGGTCATCACTGGCTCCTCCACTGCCGCCACTATCTCCTCCTCTTCCTCACTCAGTGGCTCCTCCACCACCACTCGGGTATCGTCCTTCTCCAGGTCATCGTCGAAGTCAAGTTCGCTGGTCTCTTCATCTTGATCGTAGGCCTCCTGTTCTTTTATCTCGTTCCCCAGCTCCAAGCGTGGTAGGGAGACCTTCCCAATGGATTGATTGATGGCCTCCAGACTCTGCTTCAGTTGGGGCATCGGCAAAGCTCTCATGGGCTCCGAGCTACTCAGGGCACCAGTGAAACCTGCCCCGGAACGCTTCTTAGGCCGGCACAAGGTGCGCATGGTGGTGGACTCCAGCTTTATCTGAATCTCGGCTCGAGGAGACTCGTCCTCGGAGACGGAGAAGGTTGCTTCGCGTTGCTTCCGGTGCAGAGGCACCAAACTTGAGTCGAGCGAGGCAAACTCCACATTATTGGGCAGGACTGCATCTTGTTCCAGAGCGCGCAGCTCAAGATTTGGATTCTCCCGGTTCCGGAGGCGTCTACGTGCCTGGCGCACCAGTGGTATAGAGGTATGGGAGGTTTTGGCCGCCAAGCGGGCGATTTCTTGATCATCCAATTGGACATTGCAGATTGGTGTTCCACCTGAGACGGAACAGCGTGCAGGAGATTCAAAGGAATTTCTATTAGGAATGTTTTCAAGCTCTGAAGGTACCTGCACTCCGAAACTGTATAGTTCTACTTTAAGAAATAAATCCCCTCAGATCAATCCCTTTATTTCTAATTCTAATTTACTATATCTTTCCTTCGTTCCCCTTGACTTCCTTTTTAAAAACTGAAAAGCCCAGTGGAGGCACTTCCACCTGGACTAACACCAGAGGAAACCTTAATGCTTGGCTGGTCTCTCAAATGCCCCGATGCGAGGCGCACTAATTAACGATCATGAAATCGTTCCGGGTTCTTAGATCTTACAAGTTGGAGTGTGTCGGAAGATAATTGGAAAACTGCATGCACCATGGAGGGAAAGGCTCTAGCCCAATCCCCCAATCCCAAACCCACCCGTACCTTTGCGCTTGATCAACCCGTTGAGCTCATCAAAAGTCATGGTTACTTGCGGAAGATTGGGCAGGCTGATCTCCTTGTCGCCCATCTCCAGTTTGTCCCGCCGGGATCCACTCTTGCGGCTCCGGGCGGGCTTGAGCGCTTGGGGCTCCACGCGCCTCAGCCGGTCCATGGTCTCGTCGATTTCGCTGCAGGCCTCCGACGGCTTGCGCTTGGAACGGTGGCTTATCCGCTCCCTGGGTGGCGGCGAAGACGGCGGATCCTCGTCATTTGGCCTGTACAGGCTCATCTGGTTGTTGGTGACCTGGGTGGTGCCGCGAGAGGGTTCGCCTCGAACCTTAACCATTTGATTGCTGAGGATCAGGGCGAGGCATGAGTGAAGATCGTTGACTGACGGCACTAACTACAGTGTGTATTCGAACTATGCGACGGTGGCTATAATTACGTTATACGATTTACGGTTTACGGCTTACGGTTTACGGATTAGACAACGACAATGCCAGTAGAGCAGCGGGGGTTAACGACTAACTAGTCTAGTCTCTAACTATAATACTCACTTATCGCTGTGCACGGACGAGGTCATCGATAGAGACATCATGTTAGGCTTGGGTGCTGACATGTCTCCCGCTTCCAGTACCTCCTCGTGGTGACCGGAGTACTTGTCCCGGGCGAGGGATCGCTTCGTCCTGCCGAACATCGCAATTAAATGGAAAAAAATGAGAACAAGAATCACAAACAGAAAAATTAATATTGGGTTGTCAGCAAGATTTGGGTATTGTAGTTCCATATGTATGTCAGTTCCCGCCAGGCTTACTTTAGATTGGGTGGCCGGTACTGTTTCCTTGCCTCCAAACGTTCCTTTGCCTTGCTTGTCTCCTGGGAGTTCCCAGACTTCATTGTGGCCTGTATGGCCTTCTCCTTGCACCACTCCACGTGGCGGTCGAAGGCCTTCGGGTTGAAGCTGCGGTCGCAATGGGGGCAGCGATCGCAGGCAGGTGCCTTGATGCGTTTGGCCAAAGATCGTTCCCTCGGTGCTGGTGGAGCTGCAGCCGGAGATGGTGTGGCAGCCGCCACTGGAGCCGTGGCCAATGGTGCTGAATCCCCAGAGTTGTTGGAGAGGGTGGAGGCTGCCTTGCGCAGAGAAGCTCGAGCTGTGGAGCGAACCATTTCGGTTTGTGATTTGCGACGGACGGGTAGGGGCGAGCTAACGGGCTGTTAACGAATAAAAAATTCATTAATTTTAATAGAGCCAATCTTTAGAATGTTTTGGGTATTTTTAGAATATTTATGTTACTTTTTTGGGTTAAAATATAAAGACTTTCATCAGTCTTTTGAGTGTACTATGCCTACGGAACGTTTTCTTACTTTTCTAAGATGGTTAGGCGGTTCTCAGATGGTTCTTGTCATAATTTTAATATTTTAAATACAAATCTACAGTCTTTTGTAATTAAATCTCTTCTTCAGACTCCAAAAACCCTAAATCTATTAAATACTAATAAAGACTCCCAAAAAGACCCCCAAGAACTCACCTCTGGTGCTGCCTCCCGGTTTTGGGACGATGGCGAGACCCCTGGATTACGTTCCGCATTCGGCAGGCCAAAGTTCTTGGGCAGCACATAGGTGGACAAGGAGGTGCCCTCACGGCGCTGACGGGACGAGTCGAAAACCTTGCGCTTCTTGGACGACTTCTCACAGATGACGACGTGTTTGCGAAGGGCACTCAGGTTGAAGGTGCGACTGCAGCAGGGACATGGTGTCAGGTCGCTGCTTTGGATGGGGACGTGCTCCGGCACTGGAACAGGCAGACCGCTGGTCAAAGGCGGCGGCGGCGGGGGCAGCGGATCGTCGTCCGTGCCCCGGATAGTGTCCTCGGCGTCCAGATCCGTGGTGGCGTTGATAGCTGAACAGAACGAGAAAAGGAACGGGGTTGAAAAGTGAGATACGAATATCGACTGGAGTTTTTTTTAAGGATAGCTGCGAGCACTTTGGCAATGTTTTGTAGATGATGTGACTTAAAAACTAAATGTTTTCTCTACGCTAACAAAATAACAATTGAATCGAAATCATGAAAATTCCAGCTTGCTCACTCCGGGCGTGTTTTCTTCCATAAATACTTCAGAGTTGAAAGGTAAAGGGACCACCAGGTGTTGCGATTTGAACTTGAGCCAAAAGGAAAAGGGCTTGGCTCTGCAAAGGGAAAGTCTAGACTCCACAGTCTAGAGACCGAGGAAAAGTCATGGAAAATGGCTGACAGCCAAGTGAAAAGCACTTTATGGTGGATTGTTTTTTTTTTTTTTTTGGAGCGACAAGTTGTCTGTCTCGCAATAAATTCCCCCAAAAAAACACAATAGGGGCTCTTCTCTATTAGCCGCGTTTAATTTATTGCCATTATTTTGGGTCTTTGGTGCGCTGCCTATAAATTGGTATTTATCCGCCTGGCCGGAGACTGATGAAATGTGGCCATGTCCAAATCGAGAAGCTGGTCACCGCCAAACGCTTTGGGAATGCAAGCCGTGGGCGGGTATTTGATCTCGAAGAGCAACTGGCTGGAGTTCAGTGGATCACAGGTGGTTTTTGCCAACGTAAGCCCACATCGAAACACTTTATTGTAAGTTCTATTATTTGATGATTCCGTTGGGATACTCTTCAAACGTCTTTTCAAACGTTCTACCTCTTGCAAAGCCCATGGCGGAATGAATCTGTAACTGTGCCAGCTAGCAACTGTGTGGGCATTGAGGAATAATAATTAGAATCAGCTCAGAGTTAGCATATGGAGAGCTAGCTGAACCATCAATGAGGGCGGCCACTAATCACAGACATGGAGCAGATCCAATTATAATGCCGGGCCAGTCTCACCCACAACCTGGCATTCACAGTGCGGATTGCGATTACATCAATCAGCAACACGCACACCAGAATTTCCGCAACAACTCGAGACCCTTGTCTCATTTCCATTTCAAATCAATGCAAAGTCGTATCTTACGCAGTCTTTTATTTTATACCATCTAATGTGAAGAGAAGTGGGTGAGTTGGATGGCCCCCCAACCACCAGGAGGCAACATAACCATTATGTATCTGTCTGAATATCTGTCTTGTGCTAATGATGCTGCTCTGGTTATGAGATATATGCAGATGCATTATGTGCATCTATATAGTATGGTCGCCCATTCCACTTGAGATCTTTAAAAATAACAGCGGCTGGGCGTCTGGGTCTCTGATTCTGAGCAGATCTCTGAAGATCTGGTCAAGAGTTTACCAGATCAAAAGTTGAAAGCCATTGAGGCGAGTGATGAATGCCACTTTCAATAGTTTCTAGTACAAGTACGAATATGATTTTCCAGGTTGCACAATACCCTGGCCCATCTAAAATTTCGTTAGTCTGTGTCTTAAGTATTTCCATAGTTTGTTGTGTGGTTGGGCAAGCTCTATAAGCCACTTAAGTCTTCGGTGGTCCCATAAATGTGTTGTTGCCTTTGTGCAATATGGTAAACAGTTTTCCCCATTTCCCATACGAAGCGGTTTCAGGTTCTTGGCTACACCGTGAACTCTCAACCCTTTGACACCCGAGGGTACCTGAACGGGCATTAAAAACAAAACCCAGGAGTACCTTGGTACGGGTTAGCTTTAAAACTGACTTGTTTACACTGAGGAATATTTTAGTGGAAAATAAACAGTCTGCTGAGGAACTTTCTGTGAATGAAAGCCAAGACTTGGTCTAGGGTTTCTCTGTTAAAACAATGATTCTTAAGAAGTCTATAAGATAGGCAGTTTTTAGAGGAACTGAACCGATCAAAACCCTATTAATTCTATTATTTTCCTAGTAATTCCCCATTAATCAAAGCTTTTCAGTTTCAATTTCATTGAGACAACCAGAAGGTGACATCATTAGGCTTAAGCTTTGAATTTGATAAGCCAAAGAAGTCACTGAATAGGTCACCTCCGAGGGAGATTAAACAATTGGAGCACAATGGAACAAATTTCTTGAGTAGATCAGATCTGGGGGAGGTTCCTCAACCTCTTTTCAGTCTCAGCTTTCACCAGACAGGTAATTTGGCGTTTAAAAAACGGTTATTGCTGAACAAATTAGTTGCTAATTTGCATTGAAAATTACTTGATTTAATTGCAGAAGCTGTTGGTTTTGTTGGATTGGCATGCAAATGGTGGTTAGTCGGACTGTTAGTGGCCACATCGATCTTATTGACAACGATTAAGACGCGTTGCAGTTGATTGCAGTGGCTTTGATTGGTTAATATTGCTGATGTTGCTGCAGTTGCTGCTGTTACAGTTGCTGCAGTTGCAATTTCATCAATTTTTGATGCTGCGCCCACACTTGAAGGCGTGTCCGACTCACTTGACTTGGCATTAGTTGGCTGTTTTTTATTGCGTTTCAATGAAAATGTGTTCCGAACGCGGGAAAATGTTGACAGTTGTTGCTGTTGCTGCTGCTGCAGTTGCTGGTGATGTTGCTGTTGCGCCTCACTAAGCTGCAACGAGTTGAAAGAACTTTGCTGCGGCTGTTGCTCGAAAACGTTAATGTTGGCATTTCCATTCGCATTTCCACAGCCATTTCCATGGTCATTTTCCTTTTCGTTTTGGTTGAAATTAAGTTGCGCTTTTTCACCGGCCAGCAAATCATTTAATTGCTGGTACTCCTCGTAAATTCCACGACTGTGCCGCTTATTGATCTTGCCCAATGGCTGAGACTTCTGAGACTTTGATTTGAAGATCTTATTCCACATTTTCTTGCTCATCTTAAAGGCGATCTATTCACAAGGCACTGGTATTTTTAAACACATTATTCGCCGCCCCGACAAACTGCCCCGACAAAACTCTTGTGAACTTTCCGCGTAGCACCGTCGCTTCTTCCGATTCGAATCGACTTCTCGTCTCGACGTTGAACTGGCAACGACTGCCAGCCAGCAAGCAGCAACATTGGAGCAAGCAACCAGCAACATCACAACCAGCAACCAGCAACATCGCAAGTTCCGCTCTCGCAGCAACTATTGCCGGCGCGCATTTTGCATGAAAACAAAAATAGTTGGACTCCAGCTTTGGCCAGGGTGTGGGTGTGGGTGTTTCTGTGTTGCTGGCAGTTGTGGTTGCCATCAACAAAGGCCACGATTCTATACGAAGTGCAATTGTCTGCCGGCTGGTTCCCTTCCCTTGTTTGTCTTGTCTTTGCGGCTGATTTATTTAAAGCCGCCACTGCTTCAGATTTTGCTGACTTTCTTCTCAATGGAAAATTGCCATTTTGAAATTGAAATTGAAATCTCAACCGGCCGACCGTCCGACAGACAGATAGACCGGTCGTCATCAGTCAATCAGTTAACGGACTTCAAAGAGCTCCCATTTCCTGGCTAATGGGAATGGGTGTTGCCCCCTACACACACACACACACACACCCATGCATACAGTTGCAATTATGTCCACTTTTGGGGCATGAAACACATCAGTTGCATAAGTGTGCCAAAAAAGGTAGACGCATTCGGAGTTGCAACTGCAACATTCGTCAGCGACACCAGCAACATTTTGGTGTTGCAGGCAACTCACATAAATAAACAGCTGGCCGCAAAAGTTTGGGGACACATTATCGTCGGAGGGGCTTTAAATATAAATCAGGGGGCATCACAGCTGGGCGATGGAGTTGGTATATACGATACACTGGTAAAAAGTAAGAGTCTGCTTCGAATCTTATTAGTCAGATCATTGTCTCTAATTTATGCTTAGCCCCTTGGCATTTGGCTGGAGGTGATCCATTCAGCTTTTATTGCCTTTGTATAGTGTATTCCATATTCGTTCATCGCCTACGTCTGCCTCACCATATTTGTGTCTTCTGTGGAGCTCTTTTTCGCGACGTTTATTGTGCTTTTCTGATTTTAATTGAAATGCGAATGCACTTTTGAGTATCGTATCCCCATCTGTTGTTCCCATAAATCACCATGTATTGCAGCATCCGCTCCTCCGAGCTGACCCAATGACGTCACTCTTATGCAAGTTGTGGCAACTTGCCTTGACTTAAGTCAACAAAATTTTTTTGATTTTTGCACGTGCCAAGAGGAAACATAAATGCTCGAGTCATGAACTTGAGCGGGCCCCCCAATTCTCGGCTGTTTATATTTATATCTTTATTTATCGACCCAACAACTTCCCGTCCTAACAGGGGGAGGGAGGTGGCATGGGGCATGTGTATTAGGGGGGGCAGGGAGGCAGCGGCATCGTTTGTGGTCGCCCACGCGTCGCGACTTTGACTTGCCACCAAGCCTTGGATAATCTTTGATAATTGTCACGCTTCGAGAGCGCCAAAACGAAAATAGAAGAAAATGTTGCAGTTGCATATATCTGGCTGCTCCGTTGCATATATCTCGCTCTGGCGATTTTCACGTTGCAACATGGCGCCCTTAGGAAAAGTGAAAAGTAAAAGGGGCGCGTGCGTATAAATAGTCGAAAGATCTAGATGATGTGTGGATGGCATTTTGGGGGCAAGGCGGCGACACGACCGAAAAATATATCTAAAATATATGATTTTTTCAAAAAGTGAACTTAAAACTTTATGTTTCCTATGCACTGGGAGAAATGGGGTTCTGTAAAAGGGCTTATAAAGAGGACTTCTTGGAGTACTAACCTCAGGTGAACCTCTGGATATCTATAAATCTCTTTAGAAGAAGTATCTATCAAGTGGCTATAAATATTATCTTAGGGTATTAGGTGCTCTGGGCGACATTTCCGTGGCCCTTATCCCCATCTCCCCAGTCCAAAGCACACGCTTCCCATATCGACAACATAAGACTGCCGTATTCTCCACTAATTAAGTTCTATTTCTTCCAGTCGTCGGCCCCTCAACTACCTCTGCCGGGCCGCCCCATCCCGCCCTGATCATCTAATGAAACCATTTCAGTTCATTGGCGCCCAGCCCCCTCTCCCTTCCCCCTCCCCTGTTTGGGTGTTTTCCATCGAACGCATTTTGCAGATTGCACAATTTTCCCGCTCTGTTTTCATTTTTCCTCCAAGTTTCCAAGTTTCGTTTTTTGTTCTTTTTGTAAGCGAATGGGTCTCGATGTTGTTGCAACAAATTGAAGTTGATTTGTTTGTTGCTGGCACTGTTGTTTGGCAGTGCTGATTGCTTTTTAGAAAGTGTGAAATACATTTTTGTGTATTTGTATCTATATCTTTTGTTTTGTATTTTTGGGCTGTGAGGAGAACTGGGGCCGTTAATTGAGGCAGGTAATTTTTGAATTCGATTTTGATTATAAACAATCGATTAACAATTCAATAAGTAGAGTGTTTAATAAAGAATTAGTCATTAAATTAATTTTAAAACCATTTAAAAGGCTTTCAAAACGACTCACTACGGCGTTTGGTTCGTCACCTACATGGACAGCATTAGTAGTAGCAGCAACAGCACGGCAACACTGTTGGGGGTAAAGCTTTCATCAAAGCTTCTCTTTTTTTTGTATTTGGCGGGTTTTGTTTATTAATTTTTAAGCTTTACTTTTAACCAATAAATTTGTACTTCAATTGGACATTTAATTGGGAAACTGCAATCCATCAATGACAAATCTTGGCGATGGCAGAAGTTGTCCCTAACACAGAGAATAATGTCTTGCAAAACGGGTTTTATTCCAAAGCCACTGATAGCCAGACAATAATAATTACTTTTATTCGAATTGTCAATAAAACTGGTTGGGATTTTGACTTTGGCATCAGTTCTATTGGCTAACAAGCTGACTCTACTAAATGTGGTTCAATGTCAAGGAAATTCAGTGGATTAGTCGGTAGGGGGAAGTCATTTGCGAGTGGGCCGAGAGAAGTGGGTCAAAAGCCCCCAACTGCCGATCGTTTAGGCCATATAGGTGGTATACAAATACACACCATAACCGTCGACTGGCACTGAAATAGTTTTTTGTACTTATTTATTGGCAGTATCGGAAACTTGGTTAAACCGGGCACGCAAATCTCCGGGCCAGACGTGACTGACATGGCTAAACTCGGTATAGATACGCCCGATTTCTGTCAAGCCCATCTGGCTTATGATTATGGTCTATAACTCAAACGAAGCTCTTTGTTTCCCTTGACTTTGTTTCAATCTCTAATTGAATTATTCTCGATTGCTGCGCAAAAAAATTTCAAGATCCCCAACTTTGGTTGGTTCTCTCGTTTTGGGGCTTGTCTTTAATTTAATTAAAACTTATTTGATTTTCGTGGGTTCTCGTGGCAGTTTACTGCAAATGGAGAATTGACATAGATATGTCAGTTGCCACCGTTGTTGACAATTTGTTGGCTTCTCTTTTCTGTTTTTAAAAAGTTTATTTGAAATTCCTTTCACGATTGGTGTTTGTTTTGGTTGAGAGCTTTTGCAAAAAAATATTCTGTTAAATATTTGCAATAAAAACTGATGTCATCTAGTGGTTTGATAGAAAGCTGGGGTTTTTTGATGGATTTTATATATAGATTTCTTCAAGGGGCTTCCTATTCTATTCCTAAGAGTTACCTATATCCGTTGTAGATTTTTTAATGCCCAAAGATTTTATAGATCATTTTATATTTTATAGTCTTTATAAAAACTTGTATTCCCATATCGATTTAATTTGAATACCATGTTAACTTGATCATAAAATGTGACTTCATGCTTTATGGAGTTCATTATATATTCATATAGCCCCCATTTCCTATCCCCCCACCTATTGGGTAAGTGGTTTTCTAAACACTTCCTCCACAGTAGTTGGAGTTTGGAGTTTCTGCAGCCTGGGGCTGCATGCCAAGTGTTTTTTTTTTCGGTTTATTTGGGATTTTGTTCGCCTGCGCGGAAGTGGCTTGAATATTTGAGTATTTTGAATTAGCCGCACTTTGATTTTACCAATTGGAGAACTGAGTGATAAGCACTTAACTCTAGGGCCGTTATAATTGGCTGGCGGACTTACCAAAATCAAAGTGATACATGGTCGGCAGTTCCCGGGGAGTTGTGGTTCGGGTCACCGAGCTGTGCTGCAGCAGGGGAGTGTGCGGCGGCGTGGCTATGAATATGGCCTCCAGGGGCCTCCTACTCGACTCAGATGTTGCCATTTTCTTCACATGCACTCACTATCACTATCACCAACACCGAAAATTGATGCAATGAACTTGCTTGTTAATTTGGCCAAGATCTCTTCCGCGGTTGGAGCGTCTTTACTCGCCGGCGTTTAAAAACGCGCCAAACTCTCGTCCGCTCCACATGCAACTTTTTGCTTCACTTTTTCCACTTAATATTTTGTTTTCTGTTTTTCGGCAGCTTACTTAATATTCATTAACGATTTTGCCGCATTGCTAATTAATCATATTTCGTTTTCACTGCACTTTCAAAAAATAATACACAAAAAGCGTATTTGGAAATACTATTTTGCCTAATGTTTCTTTTGTTGTTTTCACAATATCCAATTTTTTTCACCATGCACGCTATTTTTTGTGGGTTTTTGTGGAGCTGGTTGGTTGTGTGATTGGTTCACATTTGAAATTCGCTTTGTTAGTTGCAAGTTTCCACCAAAAACTTATGGAAATGTGGTGTCTGGGCATGTAATTTTGGGTTCGCAATTGCTTTTGGATATCCGAGAGGTGCAATTGGAGTTACCAGTGGAGTGGAGTGGAGCTCCTCCGAAAGTTCCTTTTTGTATCTGTATCTGCAAAAGGTCAGAGCGTGAGATATGAATTTTAAACAAGCTGTTGCACTAAGAGATGTGTACTATATGGACATACATATTTCTTCAAAAAGTCACTAGATATATTGGCTATACCAATGCGGCTAAGCTCATATTAGCTAATTTGCAAAAAAAAAAAAGTTCACAACACAAGCGTGTATCTAATGAATACGCAAAACAGAGAATATGATGAAATCATCTAAACATAGACTGCGATTTGGCGAGGGGCTTTGTTTTTGTTTCACTTTTGGGGCTTGGCTCACGCAATCGCAAATTAAGGGTAAAAACAAGAGGGAGTTGGGGTGATTGAATTGGTTTCCTAATAAGCCAATTAATTACCGTTAAATATTCGTGTCAGCCACTAAAGCTCGCTGTCCTGTTGGGTCGAGCGGTTGAAACCAGACTGACACCGAGCTGAGTAATCCCCCCAAGAATCGAGAGCTCACTTAATTGCAAAATGGAAAGTGAACCCCAAACCCCAAAAGCCCCGACATTGAAAGCAATTGAAGATCTTTTGTGTATTTCTCCCACAAAAGTCTCGAAAAATTCCAAATTCGCACATCAAAAGTCTCTGAGAGCCAAACTTTTTCTTTTTCTGGTAATTTAATACATCAATTAAGTGCTGAACACAGAAAAAACTCAAAGGCCAAATCTTAAATTATACTTTTTTTTTTGGCAATAATGACCAGATATTTGCGTGGAACTAATCAATTATTTGGACTACAGTTTCAAGGCTGAGTGAGATTTAATAGCTGGGCTCATTACCAATAAAATACACACCTGAGGATGGTCTATATAAGCACGAATATCATGTGAAGGTATATAAGAGATAAACTAATCTAATAACACGCTTGTCAATATCTATGTTTGGCGACAACTAAATCTATAAATCTTTATCGCTATTGACAGATGCCATATGCTATATTGAACAAGTTTGTTGGGTAATTGTTGGTTTCACTTGAAGCGATAAACTCGTTTCGATTTTTACATGTGCCCCGGCGCTAATTTATGTACCCCACCCCCATCGAAAACAAAAAAATATCCATAATATAGAGAAGAAAAAAAAATCCAATTTACTCGTTTTCCTCGGGTTCTACGCATAGCGATAAGACCTCAAAATTTATGTAAGATTATTGTGCATAATTTGAGTTGAAAGGTTTGCCGCTGCTTCTCGATATATGTAAGCATATATAAAGTGACTCTTGGAGCAGCCATATCAACCATATTGGGATAGGACGTGCTCTGAATCCGGTGGAGAAAATCAAGTGAGTAATTTCCAGCTGAGATTTCTTTTATAAGGGTTCCGTGTTCATGCATACGATGTAAGGAGATGACTTTAATTCAAGCCCAGAGTCGTGCTGAGACTCTTTCAAACTGGTTTCCTTATTAAGCTAATGTATTTATTTATTAATATCTCAAAAGATTGTTTTTTATGCGGCTTTATCATCATCTTCATCATCATTTTTCGCCACCCACTCAAGTCATTCCAAGACGTTGACGAACTCTATCTTGATCTTACTTCATATAAATCTTATATGCAGCTCCCACGCTTTAAAATTCAAGCTTAAAGCTCAATCTGATCAAGAGGATGACAAAACGATGGGAGTTTCTTGAACTCCAGAGGCTATACTATCATATAGTACCAACTACCAAGTTAGTTACAGATGTGGAGCAAAGGTGCCTAAACAAGTGCGGCTTTTGTTATTGTCGTTCCATTCGGACAAGCTCACCTTCAAGAGTATCTGCCCACAAAGGCATCACTTTCGATTTGGCACAGTAACGGATACGAGGGCCCAGCAGAACAAGTATCTTTCGAGTGGAAAGAATCCCCATGCATTGTGTGCATTTGCCTTTTCTGGTTAAGGTCACGTGGAGTTCCAATCTTGATGTCCGGAGGTGTCAGTTTACACAGATCTCGGCTTGGCGGGAGTGGTGGGAACTGGCACCTTATCGAACATGTGTTTGGGTTTCTTTTTCAGTTTACATCTTGTTTTTATCAGTCATTTCTTGATAAATGCAATTGCATAAAAGTCAACAAGATAGTATCTGAATGATATAAGGATTGTTTACAAAAAGGGGAAATATTTAGCTAAAATATACTATACTTTATGAGAACTTTAATTGAGACTTCTGACTTGAGTGATTCATTAGGAATTAAAGCATTTCCTGTTTTTAAAAAGAGTATCTCTTAATAATTAACTCATTCCATTCCAAGCCTATAACTCATGGGGTTACCTAGTTTTACTCAACAGCTTCTGAGCTCCATTTGCATAGTATTGGCATTAGAAAACCAATGGCTAATTGAACCTACAGATCGACATGAACAATTATACCTTGTTTTTTCTCTCCACATGCACCTGCATTTTCAATCAATTTGTCAGCCAATCAACCTGCTAGGAATTATCGGTCGAAACCGAGGGGTAACAAGAGACCTAACACCCGCAAAGACCGCACGATTAGCGAACTGGCACTCAAATTACTGGAAACCGATTAACCACACAGACGATCATCATTTGGCGGTATAATTAATGCAACGTTTTTTTTAGATAATTTTTAAGCTTTCGCCAGAGCCAGTGCCAGAGCAGAAGAAAGCCATAAAACGTAGTCACAGTCGGGTTGCTGCTCCTCAGACTTAAGCTTTGCTTTGTTAGCCAGCCAGGGGTCTGAGAGGCTGATGTCATTTGGCAATCATCTTGTGAGCTTGTGAGTTTGTGTTTTAGAAGTAGTCTCGTCAACACGTCACTCCAGCCCCAGCACCAGCCAGTCTCTCGTGTGAAGGTTACCCAGAATATACCCCGATCTGGAAACAAGACGAAGCACATTTTCAGAGGCGTGTTCGGATCTCAATTTCAAATTAGAATTAGACTCGAGTGTGCCGGAGACGAGAGACTTTGTCAATAGTAATGCCTTTGTCTAAGCCACTTGTGTTTGATGTTAATTGTAATGAACAGTTTTTGTTGCTGTTCCGAGTGCTTTTTATGCAAATCTTTAGGCCATCAAGCAATGGAAAAGCATTTTCTGCTACCTCTTGTGATTGCCGTTTATTGGACTTTTTGGAGCGTTTCAAATATGCATGGCAAATAGCTTACCAACTGTGAAATACTCCAAAAAAAGTATATACATATATCCAAAAAATCAGAGAGTTAGGTGAAGGGAGATATGGTGGAGAAATGAAGGAAAATGTTTATGAATTGATTTTTTATTTCAGACATGTCTTGTTTATGCTCACTTTCAAATTTATGGTTTCTTGATTCACCTGCCGTTCAAGTTCCCAACTGCGTCGCGAAAAACGATATTTAAGAGCCACGTTAACGAGCAATGGGTAAACATCAAGCCACCGCCCTCACTCTATTGGCCATTTTCCACCAACAAACAAATCAGTTACTTAGCCTCGATCTGCAATTAGCACACAAATGGCAAAGTCTTGCCTCTCGGAACTGAAAATGGGAAATACCCAACAGATTTTCCGCGGCGCATTTCGGGCCATTTTATCGATTAAACACTGAGAAAGGAGCAGCGAAAGTTCTGGGGAAACATGGTCTATAAATGGTATAATGACGCGAGGCATTAAAGCCGCACCCAGCTGGCCACTCGCTGGAACCACCGATGTCCTTTGGACAGGGGGTTGCCCGGGATGTTGTTGTTGGTGGGTGGCAAACAACTCCGGCCGGAGTGGTGGACTTGTTGTGACCGGTTGGCGGTTCCAGTTGCCATGACGAAAAATGCACACATGAGTTGCCATGTGGGCATGGGATCCAAAAAGTTTTTATCTGACCGAACACCAAGAATAAACAAAAAAAAAAAGGGTCCTGCTTCCACTATATGCTCCACTTTGACCAGAATCGAAAAGTGGATCATGTTTTCCATATAACCTAGAGATAAATAAATGCCCTGGCATATCTTATCTAAAAGATAAAAAATATAGAAGACTAGGCGAAAAATTGAAAAAACCTTATCACTTGGCTTGGGTTGGGAATATCAAGATGTAAACATAATATGAGCCTTGGATATGACAGAAGAGCCAAGTAAATATACTTTGCGCATTAATTTAATAACTTGGATAAGCTAAAAATATGGTTTATTTACTCAAGACCCTTTAGACTCTATAGACCTATGTGGGCTATAAATATTAAGTAACTAAGATGAGTTAGGAATGTGAACAATTTGAAAAAGTATTCCCATACATATTACATTTCAGTCGCAACCTGAGAACCAGTTGGTTGTTAAAAAATGCCATTTGTATTTATGTTTACTTAAATTTTAGCTTTCGGTTTTCGCAGTTGTTTGCTCTGCTATTATTTTTGTAGTTTACCTTATCGAAATGGCCAAAAGCTGCTAATGAACTATTCGTGATGATGATGTTGTTACCGATGGTGACTAAATAATTGCCATTTAATATGGCTATTTAACTTATCGCTCTAACTCGGAATCGTACTACTATGTATTCCCACCTGTATTTTGTTTGCTTGGAACTTACCTTGAGAGTGCTCCTTTCGACTAAGTAATTGAAATTCCGCAAGGTGCACTCAATGAAAATTGCTTAGACACCTGAGCGATGGATTACTGCACTTCACATCAATATCGTAACACATAGCACATTCATAATAAACACTGGATCGTCACTTCCCCCAAGAATCTGGGGCCTAAAAAGTGCAGCTACTGGCATATATATTTTATTGAATTGTGTTATTTATGCAACTTTTAGAAGAAATCAGGTTTTTTCTTCCCTGGATTTTGGTTGCCGAGCTATATATATATATGTATATATATTTATTTATGCCTTTTATCTTTATCACACCCGCGACGAAGGCGACTCCGAACGTCTCGACGGTTCAACGAGCGCGATTCGAATGAGCCGCCGACTTGGAGCGCTCCATCGTCGCTGCTCCGCCTTCGCTCAGTGCTGTGGTGGCGGTGACGGTGGTGGCTGGCGACTTCGTCACTGCAATGTGAATTTTTAGTTTATACATTTTTTTGGCTACCCGGTTTGAGCCGAATTTTAGCAGCCAGCCCAGCAAATAAAATATAGGAGTGTTTTTTTGGGCAGGAAGCTCCGAGGGGGAAATGCGTAGGGGGAGCCTGCTAATGTGACAGGTTTCGGCTTTGTTGGCTGAGACATGAAATGGATGCCACCAATTGATCGCCACCTTTGTCTGACACTTGTTTTCCAAACGTTGGGCTATTTTTAATAATTTTTTGGAAAAATTGTTCACCTTTGTCAAGTGACATTCGACGCGTGCCCCCAAAGACAAAAAAATTAAAATAAATGCTTCCGCTACAGAAATTTATTTGAGATACTTTCAGAAAGCTATAGCCGAAAGGAAATGGGCGTGTCAGGTGGGCATCCAAGATCGGCTAAATTAAAACGCCGACGCGTGGCCAACAGCTAGAAGAGAAATATCAGATCAGATCTGATCGAACCGGATTGTGTAAGCCCACGCACCCAGCTGCAATTATGGTTAATTGAAGGGGAGAATGTAAACAAAACATCAAATTAAATCCAACAAATCGGTGAAGCGAGTATACAAAATTAATTAATATTATTTTATTATTTCACTAGCAAAGTTACACAGATAAACACTTTTCAATAACATTGCACTAGAGCCACGAACGTTGACAGTTGGGATAATAGTAATAGCAGATCCATTTCGCATTGCGATGTTTGTACCCTCGATTACAGCACTAATTGCAGGATAGAAAAATTGCTTTATAAAGGTTACGTTTTTGGTGGTTTTGAATACGGCACAGGACATGGCCTCCGTGGGGGGTGGGAGTGGAAAAAAGAATGATTTGCGGCGCCTACTTCTGGCTGGGCGTGTAGTACATAGAGTGCAGGAACAGCCGGGTAACCTCACCGATCACCGAACGGTCGGGAATGCTTTGAGCCATGCCGTATAGCGCGAACTTGCCCTCGACAGGCTGGCCAGGGTCCTTCATGATCTCCGCCGTACAGCTCTTAACATCGGCAATGAACTTGTCCGCAACACCGGGCTGCGTGTGCATGTCCGTAACGCAAATGTGAATACTATTAAAAGATAATAACCAATTACAATCAATTTGGAGGCATTTAAATGAAATTTTCCTACCCGGAGGGGAACTGTAGGGCGTTCAGGTTCCAGCCCAGCTTGCACAGAGAGTCGGAGAGCCGGAAAATGTCGAATTTCTTTGAGCCCAAAGCAATCACGGAAGTGGCAGGTTTGCCAAACACGAAGATGCCATTGATGTCGCGAACTCTGTAGGATTTTCATTGAATTAGAACATGATTTCATAGTCAGATAGATTTCGAGTTAGCTTACCCCCTTTCGATGTATCGGGCAGTGTCTACAATACGCTTGGTGGCCTCCAGGTAACCATCATAACCGAAGCTCATCATGGTTGCCCAGCAGGCGGCGATGATACCTCCGGCACGAGAGCCATTTACGGTGGGAGAGCCGTACACGCCGCCAGGCCAGTCGGTGGTCACAGTAAACTGGTGATCCTTGTACTTCTTGTCCGAGTACAGGATGACCGAAGATCCCTTGGGAGCGAATCCGTATTTGTGGGTATCGGCGGAGATACTAGTAACACCCTTGACTTCGAAATCGAAAGGACGCAGCTTGTAGCCGGCATTGCGGACCAGAGCGACCACAAAGCTTCCCAGGCAGGCATCAACATGGACAGGAATATCGTACTTTACACCCAAAGCAGCAATGGCTTCGATGTCGTCGATGGTTCCGTAGGGGAAGTTGGGAGCAGAGCCAACAAGCTGAAGGAGGCCCAACGTGGTATTAAAATATGATTTCTCAAGAAGGTACTATCAAAATACTCACCAGGATAGTGTTCCTATTGATAGCACTCTTGAACTTCTTGATGTCCACCTCTAAGGTCTCGGGATCGACATCCACGGAGCGCACATGAATGTTGAAGTACTGACCACCCTTGTCAAAGGCGGCGTGCACGGTTTTCGGAACCACAATGTTGGGTCTGGTGATGCCCTTGTGCTCCCGGGCATAGTCCCTGTAAGCCTTCATGGCCATCACGATGGACTCGGTGCCACCGGTGGTCATGGTGCCGCAACTAGCTGCGCTTCCGTGGAATAGATTGCAGGCCATGCGCACAACCTCAGCTTCCATTTTGCACACGCCAGGGAAGAGGTCTGCGTGCAGTGGATTGGTGTAAGAGGCCTTGCCATAGACCTCAGTAACTAGCTCCACCAACTCGGGCTTGTAGCCATAGACGGCACCGGACACTCGTCCATCGCGCCAGTCATAATGGCCGGCCTTCAAGTGCTCATCCACCAGGCGGAGGATCTCCGCCTTGCTGAGACCCTTCTCCGGCAGCACCTCCGAGTAGGTGAGATGGGCATTGTTCTTCTGGATCTCTGTTTCAAAATCATTCTTGGCTTTGGCCAGCTCCGTTTCTATCTGGCGACGAACAGCGGGAATTTTCTTGGCGAATTTGAAGAACTGGCGCTTGCCACGTACATAAATACCTATGAATGGGGAAAGGAAAGTAAATTAGTGTCTAGCTTAAGACGCATTTAAAATCCCCAAAAAAACATTATTCTAATAAAAAGACTGTTTTTATAATGATCATCTAGTCTAAATTACCCGATAAAACTCATATATGTATTAAGACTTATCTAAAGGTGAAGAAACCGAAACAAAGACGGCTACTCAAAACCCGAAAGTTGTTAAATCTCACAGTACTCGATACCTTATCGTGTACCATCATTCTAATGGAAACCATTACGTACACATGTATTCTAGAAAGTGACGATAAAAATTATTCCTAATTTGGTGTATTAGTCATTCCTACGGGAAAGTCTGCTATAGGTATTTATAAAGGTGTCTAGCCTTTAGGGGCAAAACTATATTGGTTTCTAGGAAGAAAAAGATGTCTTAATCTTATCGAGACCGGAGGCTTTAGTTGTTGAACTTTGCATACATATCTCATCGATGTTTAGTTGCTATACGTTTGAAAAAATATTTTGACGATAATCTAACGTAATCTCTTTTTCCAGATTAAATACAAAAGTTCGGGGAGGCCATACGACGGGTACATGGCGATTGATCAAAATTCTTATATAAGGCGCAAAGTACATGGCAAATAATAGTCGTTCTTAGAACTATTTCGTTCAACTTAAAGTAGTTCCACTGTATATATGGGGGTGCTAAAGGAACGCACCCGAGGCTCTAGATAAGATAGTTTAATGGACTTGGAGTTGTGACAAGCCTTGTCCACAAAAATCGGCTGATTTTGACCCTATTGTACATACATATATCTATAGACTCTATAGTATAGAGGGTTTCCCTGTGGAGGTTCCACTCACTTTCATCTTGGCAGATCACAGTGTAGAGCCAGACACCTCCCAGAACTGTGGTGGCTGTGATGGTGGCCACTTGCCAGGGCTCCTTGGGTCCAAAGGCTCGGTTGATGCCCTCGGCCACGGGCTTGAGACAGTCGCTGCCGGAGAACGGACGCATCTTTCGGCAGCTGGAATATACAAAGGGGAGATCGGCCTGTAGTCGAGTTCAAATGGCTCGTTCCGCACTCGCGCGCTTCTGTACGGTAAATGATCGCCGGATCAGCGTATGTGGGGCGACAAATACAAATCGCTTGCCACTGATAAAGTTCTGCGCCTGTGGTAGTCCCACACCGATTGGCCAAGTGCAGTGTCAGCTTTGTTATGGTTGTCGACGCCAAACAAAGGTAGCGGTTACTCACCTGTGCGATCCGGCTGGCTCAGGAGCAGTTCAAGTCCAGCTTCAAACGCGGAAGAGCTTCAAAAACACGTAAACGCTTTAATTGTGAAAACACATAGCGGTTTACAGCTGTTCAGTGTTGACGTTTTAGCTTGGCCAGTAGACCCCAAAGAAAAACGATTATTCTGAAGCAGAGGAAAATACCTTTTCTTTCACCAACGGTTTTGTTATTACAATATTTGTGAAAAGCCTTGATTACTGCCCAAGTTATGCTTTATGTGTCTTCATTTTCCTCGTAAATATCCTGCAAAAATAGGAGTCAACTGTTGCTCGCTAAAAAACTCAATCTGGCAACTCTGCAGTTATCGATTGTTTCATAATAAAGAAATACCATCACTAGTGATAAAAACCAAAACAAAATCATGTACCTGTTGCGTTCGTTGAAATTATCCAAATATGCAGCAGCCACAGCATTACGGTCAACCAGACGTGGACTCTCGGATCTGGTTTTGGTCAAAGAAGAGCAAGGAGTTCGGGAAATAACCCTGAATCACCCAAAAACACTCAATTCCCTATCCATGGACATGATGTGTGCCATTCAGGATGCTCTGGTGAAGGATAAAGACAACCTGGACCTGCGGTGCGTTGTGCTAACAGCTCAGGGCAAGGTCTGGTCAGCGGGTCACAACCTGAAGGAGCTCCACAACGATCCAGAGGTCCAGAGGCGGGTTTTCCAGAAGCTGACAGACGTAATCAACGACATACAAAAACTGCCGGTGCCGGTAATTGGAAAAGTAAATGGATATGCGGCTGCTGCGGGCTGTCAACTGGTAGTATCCTGCGATATGGTGGTCTGCTCCAAGACTAGCAAGTTCTCCACTCCAGGGTGATTAATTTTGTTCCCTAAAAGCTTTAAATCCTCTAATAAAATCCTATTTCAGAGCTGGAGTTGGCGTTTTCTGCTCGACGCCCGGTGTGGCTGTTGCCCGTGCTATATCGCGTCCAAAGTCTGCATATATGCTAATGACCGGACTCCCAATTAGTGGCGAGGAAGCTTACATATCAGGATTGGTAACCAAAGCTGTAGCTGCCGAGGAACTGGACAAGGAAATCAATGAAATAGCATGTGCCATAAAATCAAAAAGCCGAGCCGTAATTTCTCTCGGCAAGGACTTCTACTACAAGCAGTTGGGCATGTCTCAAAGCGAAGCATACGCGGCTGCCCAGGAAAAGATGTGCGAGAACTTTCAGCTGGGCGATACCAAGGAAGGCATCACTAGTTTCTTTGAGAAACGACCTCCCAATTGGAAGCATGAGTAAAGGAACGAGGGCTGTGAAATATTGTTGAATTAAAAGAACCAAATGTGCATTTATGTTGTATTAAGTTTAAGAAGCATTGTTTTAATAAATCAAGTTGATGAATCTGTTATATATCTTTATGCAACGATAAAGATCTCTGTTTAATCCCTTTTTTTAATGGAACTACTCCTCGATTCCAAAAGGACCTTTGTCTTGAAATAAAACGAGTTGTCGTGCTTTCGAAAAGTGTGCTCATTCCATTTTTAGGTGTTTAGTTTATTTTTAAGTGTTTTGTGAAAATATTCAAAAATACAATTACAATTCTGCATAAATAAAATATATAAATGTATATCATGTGATTCGGTGCTTCTGAAATTTGGCAGTTTTTGCTGTTTTTTATGGATTTTCCAAATAGATTTTTGGCTAATTTCGAAAGAGTCCGGTTCTATTGCTGTGAGTCTTTTTTTTCATTAAAGGTTTAGTCTAAATGGGAACTGGATAAGACGAAGAAAATTCGTGGGGCCGCGCTGGCGTTTAATTATAAACCGAATACCTAAAATGTTTGTAATTGTAGCTTAGCTTTCGCCGCTTTTATTTAAATATTTGTTGAGCTTTTCGCAGTGAATTAAATATAATAGAATACCTTTAAAAGATGAACCACTCGTAAATGTATAAAAATTTGTATATAGTATAGCTATAGTAGGTGCTTGCATAGGGCTTGCATAGACATTGGCCAAAAATTATTATAAACTGTGCAATTATCATTATTATTTCATAGGAAGCTAACGAACGGAGATCCGCTGGCGGATTCCAATAGAAATATTGTATTGTATATAGCGCCATGCAAAGAGAATTATAACGAAGAAAGTTTTTTAAAAAAAAATACGATTTCTAGTAATTTGTAATGACACGTGCTAAACTCCTAAGGATTTATGACCCCGTGCGAGAGTCCGCTGCTCCTCGGATCCTCCGCATAAAGGAACAAAATGTGTGCTGATGTGGATAGTTGGTTGGTTGGTGTGCAAGTGCATGTTGTGCGGGTGTCGCTGAGTGTTTCAGTGTTTTGAGTGGGTTTTGCGATGGTTATCCCTGCCTCCTCATTCCATGTGCCTTCCATCAGGAAGCTTAGACCTCAGTGACGGGGCGCTTCTCGATCCAGGCCTTGATCGGTTCCAGAGCGTTGATGGCATCCACAACGCCGCGCAGAGCCGGGTAGGGTTCCAGCAGGTCACGCTTGACCATGTAGTTCATGTAGTCGGTGATGCCTGCAAAGTAGACATCAGCCCAGGTCAGCTAAAAGGGTGGAGAGGTTAATAATCAGATCATCCAATTCGATTTGTTTGAAACACACACCTTGGCCAGAGCCAGGTGACCGTCGTTGTCCTTCACGGTCTGCTCGAGCTTCTCCAGGTAGAATGGAATGACCTCCGCATTCAGGGTGACCAGCTTCTTCTCCTTGATCTCGTCCTCCGGCTCGTACGAGACGACTGCAATTTCTATACATTAAAAATTCCAGAGTTAATCAAGGACACTGAACATGAAACTGAGGCACACATTGTTCGCTACTTAGACGGAAGTCGTTAATGGTGTCCACAACGATGTCGATCTGCAGGTCCTCCCAGGGAGTAGCACCGCACAGACCCACGGTCTTGGCCAGGAAGCGGGCCATCGAGATGCTCTGGTGAACACGCTTGCCATCGACCTCCAGAACGGGCATCTGACCCATGGGCATGGCTTTTGGAAGAGGGTTAGGTTAATGACGTCAAGGTGTAAGAGACGTAGGACTTACTTGGCTTCAGGGCTGGCCACTCATCACGGGTGACACGGACATCCTCGTACTCGATACCACCGTAGGCGAATAGGTAGCGGAGGGGCTCGGCCAGGGCCTTCACATTGAAGTAGAACAGCGTGTAGCTGTGCTTGATTGGCTCGGCGGGCTCTGCCGGAGGAGCGGCCTCGCCACCCTCGACAGCACCCTCTGCCCCCTCGGCTGGTGGTGGCGCCTCGCCCTCGGCTGGTGGTGCGCCCTCAGCTGGTGGTGCTTGTGCTTCATCGGCCATTTCTCCGCTTACTCAATGCAATTCCCTGCAAAAAGGATGTCAGATATTATGATTGATTTTTCGAAGGTTTCACATCGTTGCGAAATAGTTTCTATATTTTTAGATTCTATTGCTGATTTGTTTATGTTTGTTGCAAGATTGAACTTTCCCAATCAGTCGATAGCTAGGAACTCGCGATAAGCAGAACGTGATAAAAGTTGGTAGTAGTAACTGAAGTGGGTCAGATTATGCGTGCCAGATAAAGATAATTAAAGGCTTTTAAGACCTAAGATAAGGTGTGGGATGTCCAGAATATTCTTTCTTTAGAGCCAACAAAATCTTCGTAGGGGGTAAGATACGTTCTATCTAGATAGCTTGTTTGAGGCACAACAGAATTGTGATACACATTTATTTATTTGCTTGCCTTATTTGGTCGTATCTCAAGAATACTGAAAATAAATCAAGCGAGCTCACTCCAAGGCAAAAGCTGACAAGATAATTACCATAAAACTGCAATATCTAGAATGCGCGGTGGGCCTTTAAAAGTATTTTTCTTCTTCCCAAAGACCCGGGCGGAAGTGCATTGATTGTCCCAGAGACAACACACCCACGCACCACTGCTCTCCCTGGCAATGGTCCCCCCCCCAGTCGTCCAATCGCCCACAATTTTCTGCGGATCTGAGCAAAAGTGAGACTCAATATCTTTTGGGGCGTTGGCGCTGCTGGAATTGTGAAAGAACTGACTAAAGGGGTGTGGGGAGTCCACGGGGCAAGAACGCCCCTCCAAGCTACAGAGTCGACACTTTTCGTGCCCTGACTCTGTAAATATTTAGACGTGGGATAGGATAAGGCGTCTCCTGCTGTGGATGCCATGTGGAATCCAAACCAGTTTTCGCAAGTCAAGTATCTTTGTATCTTTGAGTGTTCGCCATGCATCGCTGGCAGATTTTGGCAGGGCGCCCAGTCAGTCACTGAGTTCTCCGCCTGCCACCCCCGCTGGCAGTAACGCCTGATTGGCCGGCCGCCGGACTCTTCCGCTGCAATTTTCGGTTTCTTTCTTCTCTGTGTCTCAAATTGCAACAATCGATTTGACTTTTTGGCGTTATCTGGTACTAGCCATCTCCCTTTCTAGCCATCTATCTCGTCGGGGTCTTCCCTTCCCTCACCCTGGCAGCTTCAATTGAATTTAATTTAGTCGATGTCTGTGTTTTGGTGTCATGATTTAATTAAATTTCGATTTTCTGATCTATTTTGGCTCTTTGATCTCCTGACACTCTGGCACTACAATCGAGAGAAAGATAATGATTTCACTTAAACGTGGGAAAAGGTTAGCGAAGATTATCCAATCCGATCCATGGGAAAAGTCAGAGATCGGATTGGGTCAAGGACCCAATTGGGTCCATAATATACGTCAATAAGTCGGAAAATGGATTCACGTGCACTCGGCCAGATGTCCAACTTTTTCCTAGGGGTCTGATTAGCCATTTAGTGACGAACGGTATCACGGCTTATCACCAGTAGTATACGAAAGTCTGAGACCCCTAGTCTCGATCGTTGATAGCCAGAGGCATTCACTTCCATTATCAGTACATGTCATTACTGTTTGTTTGAACGTCTCAATATTTTTCAATTTCATTCGGAAGGTAGAAAGATTATTGGGGTTATATAAGCCTTATTTAATTTAATGAAAACTGCGGCACTATTTGTTCCGATACGAGTACCTCACGCTTCGAAATACGTTCACGCACTCCACGGTCGACGGAGGTGGTTAGCTCGTTTCTATATTTTAGTCCGATCTGATCGATCGGCTCTGAATGGGCAGAAGAAGAGGTCTTTTAGTTGATCGGTTGACGTCGTTGTCCTGTCCTTCACATTTTTTTTTTTTCGGTTGCCAGTTGCGAGTTAGGCGACAGATCTGCGCGAACTGCGAGGCTGTGAAACGAGTTCAAAACTTTTCGATTTCGAATGGATTGACCCACAAATCAATCAAAGACCAATTAGAATGTATAACTAAATTTAGAACCGAACCGAAACAAACCGAACGCATTCATACAATTTCGTTTTTATCGACCGACTTTGACGTTCGAAAACTGAATATTTTCCAACTCTTGGCAAGGCTAATCCTTTTTTTTTTTTTGTTTGTCGGCTGTGTTAATTACATCACACCTTGAGGGGGACTATGGACTCGATGATTTCCAGGATCCGGATCTGTTTACCTTACCTCTAGATAGAATCAAAAAAATTGCTGGCACTTCTGGTCTCCCAGTTCTGTCAATTCTGGCAATTAGCGTTGCTCGGTCCTGCTCCCGCACTCTTTTCTTTTCAGCTGGCGCCGTTTCACACTGAACCGATCGCAGCAAAGATTCCACAGTAAGTGACTTTCTTTGCCGGCAGCCAAGCTTTTATACTCTCACCGCTCACACTCACTTTTACACAGGGGAAAATTCTAATCCAAATTGATTTTTCCATATATATATTTTCTCTATATTGGTAGACATAAATAAAATAGGTAACTATGATGAAAATGATTTAAATCGTAAGCTTTAGTATCGGGTATTTATACAGTCACTTCCTTTATATCTAAAAATGTCGATTATCATATTATATTATTGATTTTTTTATTATCTTAATTTAATAATTTAAATTGATTTTTTCCGGTGTACTACTCGGTTGTCCAACCCCCACCATAAGCTTTTTACTCTCACGAGGGTCTTCTTGAAATAGTGGGGAGCATTGGGAGAGAGATACCCTTTACTGTGGAGCCTCTCCCCATGGTACCTGTGTATGTGTGTGTAAGCCGGCCGGCTAACTAAAGGTGAGAGCAGGCAAGAGACAAGGCGCCTGCAAGTGGGCGTCTAAAGGAAACGCATTTAATGAATTAGTTAATATATTTAACCAGTTATTTAGATGAGAGCCACACTCTCTTACACTTAGACAGTCATTAAATATGCGGATTGAAGAATGCCAAGCTTCAGTTCCAAATCTAGAATCTAGAATCTTGTTTTTGCAAAAAAAAGTCTCCAAAAGGCACACTCTTCTGTCGTAGCTTACACTCTTCGTGATTAGAGAGAGAGAATCCAATTTTAAACCAATTATAGTAGCAAAAAAAAGTTAGTAAATATTTGTTGGTGCTTTTAGTGGACCAACTAGTCTTGTTGACTGCCCACTTTAATTACACAGTGCGACAGTGGTTTGGAACTTTTGAAGAGACCTAGTAGGAATTGTTCATTAGGTCGAGTATAGTATAAAACCATGTTTGAAATTTTTCCTACACCCTCAAATCTTGATTTATTGCGAAAAAACGGTTTTTCGAAAGTGTTTTGCTCTTAAAAATTCCTGAACGCGCAATTTTTGGCCGATTTTCAAGTTTTTTATGTTTTTCAATAGTTAAATGTGGTAGCTTTTGAAAAAAAAATACATCTTCAATTTATTTAAACAGAAAGGACACAAATTTTACAAAAGAAACTGACTTTTTTGAATTTTTGTCACGTTTGTCGAACTTTGACGCCATTTTTTCGGTACAACTTCCAAAAAATGGTATCATTCTTAACACATATTAATATTGTCTCATTAATCCTGAATAAAACAAGACCAATTTCATTTCGAAATTATGAAAATTGTTGAAGTTATTACGCTTTTCCCAAAACAAGTCAATTCAAATTCGAGCGCACCGTAACAGTATGTAAGTACCAGTATGTAAGTTAACAGAAAGATAGAAACTCAATGGAAGATTATTCTTGTCAGTCTTATTTTTATTGATTTCATAGCTTTTATTTTTTCATTTTTAGCATTTTTAAACATTGATAAAAGCTATGAAATCAATAAAAATAAGACTGACAAGAATAATCTTCCATTGAGTTTCTATCTTTCTGTTAACTTACATACTGGTACTTACATACTGTTACGGTGCGCTCGAATTTGAATTGACTTGTTTTGGGAAAAGCGTAATAACTTCAACAATTTTCATAATTTCGAAATGAAATTGGTCTTGTTTTATTCAGGATTAATGAGACAATATTAATATGTGTTAAGAATGATACCATTTTTTGGAAGTTGTACCGAAAAAATGGCGTCAAAGTTCGACAAACGTGACAAAAATTCAAAAAAGTCAGTTTCTTTTGTAAAATTTGTGTCCTTTCTGTTTAAATAAATTGAAGATGTATTTTTTTTTCAAAAGCTACCACATTTAACTATTGAAAAACATAAAAAACTTGAAAATCGGCCAAAAATTGCGCGTTCAGGAATTTTTAAGAGCAAAACACTTTCGAAAAACCGTTTTTTCGCAATAAATCAAGATTTGAGGGTGTATGAAAAATTTCAAACATGGTTTTATACTATACTCGACCTAATGAACAATTCCTACTAGGTCTCTTCAAAAGTTCCTCCAACTTTTCTTTTTTTGTCGCACTGTGTTATAGTTTAAATACTGAAAGTCAACTAAAGAACTGAAGAAAATATACATATTTGTTAGATGGTATTCTGAATCTTGGGATGTGTGGATATTATAGTTTTCCCACACCTCCCTTAGTGCATCAAAAGAAATTAAATCGAATCTCATTGATTGCAAAAAATATTTAATGGGAAATCGGCAATTAGCAACGCCAGGAAATTCGAAACGCCAACATGCGGCGCCGGGACTTGGACTGAACTGGCGGTGCCTGGCGACGAAATTCGAGTGCATCTTGGATGTATGGTTATGTGGGTGGGTTCTCAGGTTTACTCGACAGGGTTGTCGGCTTAGTTATAGTTCTATTTTATTAAATTGAGCTGGAAATTTAGTTTTTGTTAAGCTTAAGATGTATGACTTTAATTCGATCTGGATATCAAAATAATATATAAAATGGCAATAAAACATTATTTACGCATGTATTTAGTTATATTTTCAATTTATTTTTGATAATAGTATAAATGGGATAATAAAGAAAATAATATAGACTATTGTTTAATGAATCATATATTTCAAATAGTTTAAAATAGTGACCGTTAACTACGAAGACATTTTTTAGCACTCACTGAAAAATTCCCCCGAAGGTTTGTGCCTCTGATGGGTTGGTAACCAGGCTAGGTGCAGAACTTGGCCCAGCTGCGGCGAATTGGACTTATTGGCTAAGCGAATTCAAAAGACCGTTGCAAAGATTTGAAAAATTTCAAATTCGAATTAAATTTAGAATATAATTTATATGATAAGTATTTAAATAAAAAAAAATTACCAAATATTATTTAACGAATAAGTCATTTATTTATTTAAAATGTATGAACTTGTGGAATATTTATATTTTCAATGGGATTCCCCTTCTTCTATGGTCCTGGGACTACCCAAAAAATGCAAGCAATAAACTCCATCGATTTCACAAGCGTGCAAAACCCATGGGACTCCCCATAACAAAAAAAACCTACCGGCTGGAATGGCTGGTCTGGCTGGGTGGGAAGAATTTCATACGTTTTGGCCAAGTTTTGTCGGCGGCGGGGCGGAGTACACACATACGCTCGAAAATGCGCAAAGATAAGCAGAAAAGTGCAAAAAGCTAAAGAGTTTTGGGCCAAATGACAAAAAAAAAAGCCAAATGAACGAAAACAGAGAAACGGCTGGGCCGAGAATTAAGCTGAAATCCACAACAAATGGCTGATTTGTGGCCTTTAATGCGACTGCGTGTTGGCGGTTTCCCGCGTAGTAGATTGCCCGCGTAGACCTCGTCGACTGATAAGATATAGCAATCACCCTACCACCTTGCCGCCCCCGGATGATAAAACAGAAATTTCGAATACGCTGACGAGTGCATGACGAGAGCGGGACAACTGGAAAGAATTCTGACAAATCAAGTATGGTAGGTGGTAGTGGAGTCACCAGGTAAGGGAAACTGAAACTGAAATGTTTCGGATTGGGTTTGTTTTGGAATCTGATCTATGTGGCACAGACTACTTGGGGACTAATTAAGAATTTATGCCGCCTGCACTGCCAGAGCTCCAACAAAAAAAAAAAGAACGGCAAGGAGGCGGAGCAGGCTATGACAATAATTTGCTGTGGAAAATGCGACACAGACCGCTAAGTAGAGAGAGAGAGCAATCTAAATAATAAAAAAAAAAGCGAGCACATAAAAAAATGATTATAACCAACTTGGCAGGCAAACAGTTAAAACCAGACAGCGAGCGGGAGAGTTGAAATAAAAGGCAAAAAATGAATGAATAGAGAGCTGTTGGGCGATCGCGAGAGCTGATATTTCTCACACTGGGGGCTGCAGTGCAAATTTGAACCGTCAGTGCGAATTCAAAAGCACAGGTGAGCGAACGTTCCGTCTTTCTCGGTTGACAGTGTTGCCTACTCTATCGGCCGCCCTCGTTGTCTCTCTTTCGCTCTTCCGGCGGCAACGATCGCCGCCAAGAACGGTTAACAGTTCGAGCCAAAAAAAAATAACAAACATTGCGTATACGCAGCGTGACCTTAAGCATACGATACAAATAAGTAGCAAGTTGAACCCTAAAATCTAAGTGCCGGAATTGGCAAGTGTATTCAAAAATGGCAAGCGGTGAACAAATCAAAAATCAAATCCAGTCTGCACGCGCTTACAAAACTGTCTAATTAACACGTGCCCACAAATTACAAACTGTGAAAATCAAAACTTGAAACTATAATTAATAAAAATTAAAGCCACAATACCTGAAAAAATATTGCTAAAAATAAATCAAGTATTTTCCAGATATAATAACCCTCGAAATAAACCCTCTAAATCAAAGTCCCATAACCCGACATTCTTGGAAACTCCATTAACATTGTCTTGTCGGAAATAAATCTGTTTTTAAAACTTCAAACAAATTCTCTAGCTGTCGTACTAACTCGTGTCAGTAACGAGCTATTTCCCACTTTTAGCCATTATTCTGTTTAGCTTGGTTCTCTCATTTGTATCTTTTTTATCGGCTGACTAAACAGTAACACAGACAGATACATTTGTTCAGTATTCAGAACCCTTATTTTGTTAGCTGACTTGGCTGGAAACGCATCATCTAATTGGGGGAATCGATTCAAGGTTTCCAGGTATAACACTATTTGCCTGCACCTCTATCATAATAATTTTTGATAAAAGCCATTTAGATAAGAGAACCCCACTATCCCCACCTTCCGATTACCAAAAGGCTATGGGAGTGGGCCGGAAATTCCAAGAAGTGGCTTTAAAACTCATTCAAACATTATGAAAGGTGTTATCGAATCGATCTACACGATTCATTATCTTCTAATTATTTCCAAAAGAATATACCCTCTCCATTTGGAGCTTAATGGGTAAACACAATGGAACTTGCATGTGGTGACTCTAAAAGCCCAATTAAGCGGCTATAACCAGTTTGCAATCTATAAATAACGATTGAAAAATCCCCCTAAGAAGCTTGCAGATTTTTGGGCAGATTAAGACCTGCCTGATGGCTATTATTTAGGTTACTCACTAACCTAGACTTTGTAATTATGGAAAGACCACTCGAATCTGTATCACTCTAGATAAGAGTAGTCATATTCCCCACAAGAGGGGAAGCACTTTCCGTGGAAGTGCACACAGGTTGTTCAATGCAATAAAGGCAGTTGTATAACAAACATATGCCTTTTGATAAGATTGTGCCGAACTATATATTGGAAGCCCTCAGCCCACTAGGATCTTATCTAACTGGGTCATAAAGGCGCAATATAGTATCTGCATTGTGGGGCTTCTGTTTATTGATAAATTTCCATGATATTGGCCGAATTAGTAAAGCCACTCCACTGAACATCCAGAGTCCTCAGGGCTAAAACACGACTTCGATGACTGATGACTCGATTTTCCTCACATTCTGGGTGTGGGTGCACTTCCTGATCTTGCTTCGCATTAAAGGTGCCTTGAATTTTGCCGGAGGGCAGTAAGACCGGCATCCAAAGTGTAGTTGAAGGAGTACTTTCCCTGGCGCAGGCAAAGAAACCCGTCGCGGATACTCTCATCCAAGGCTGCACAGACGCGATCGACCAGATTGGCCAACTCGTTAAACCTAACGTTCTGGCGAATGGCAATATCGATGATAATCTCATCCTTGGTGGCCAACTTTAGCTTCCTCATGGTCCGGAAGATGTTCACATGGGACATTTTGAAATAATTATTTTACGAAAAATCAGAAAACTTTTAAAACTTTTAAAGTTTTGTAAAATTTTTGAATTTTTTATTACAACGTAAAATTTTGTTAAATTTTTGGATTTACTTTTGATGTTGTCGGTTGGGATTACAAAATGAAACTGAAAATGAAAAGTTCGATGAGCCCTTACATAGAATTAAAATTACAGGACTGACTACTAGATGGCAAGAGAAATCACCTTGAGATTTAAATTAGTTGGGGATTTCTGTTTCAACCATGAAGTAGGCATTTCCGGATTTGAAATGCATTTCTGTAATTTTGTGACTTTCTTTTGTTCAGAGGGAACTTTGTACTTCCTCCTCGAGCTTTTCATTTGGTTTTCGCCTCATTTGCGCTCTCAAATGCCTTGCACTTGTCGTTTTTTTTGTTTAAACAACAAACTCAACGTCATCCATAATTAACTATACACAGAATTTGTGACTTTGCACATACTATAGTATATAGTAGTGGTGGAACCTTAGACAACTTGACGTCATTTGCCATTAAAATAAATGGCTTTGTTCTATATATGTATATGAAAGCAAATATTATATTTAAGTGTCTGCATAGATCATCGGGGATTAGAGGGATTAGTGTAGTGTGTGGTTTAATCTTATATAAGACTTTACTGAAAAGATTCCTATTACCCTTTTTGACACCATTTTGTCAAGCCCTCCCCTCCTAAATGGCTAATTAGCTGTACAAACTCGATTTCAATTATTTATTTATAAGCTTTTTAATTAGACATTTTTTTTGTATATTTTGCAGCGCAATAAGCTGGCGAAATAAGACTAAAAAGCACTGAGCGATACGAATACGTGTTTCCACCAAAAAAAGAGGAAAAAAAAAACCGAAAGATAAACATTCTATATATACTTGGCTGGCGGTGACAAAAACAAAAAATAAATAATAAAAAAGCTCTGGGCCATAAATGTTCAAATCAGCTGGAGCGTGGGGGGAGCGCTGTTTTTTGTAGCCAGAGAGAAATGCTCGTCGATTGAGACTGTGGAGCTGAGAGTATCTAGAGACGCTAAACTGACAAGAAAACCACTTCTGATAAGGCTTATCAGTGCCAAGAGGCTTCCAAAATGGCCGACGAAGATCTCAGCCCTCTGCCTTTCCGCAGGGAGCGGAACCTCAGTAACAGAAACTTCAACAAAAGAAACTCTCGCCGCCGCATCAGCCAGCAGGCGGCGGAGCAGGAGCGCCACTCCAGCACACTCGAGCCCACTGGCAGTTGTACTCCGGATTCCAACGACGTCGCACGGAGAGACAGCACCTCCGCGAGCAGCTCCAGTTCCAGCTCGTTCCAGCTCTCGTACTCGGTCAACTCGGACACGGAGAGCGCCTTCAATCGCCGATCTCTGCTCAAGATGCGGGCCGCCGTCGAGGGCAGTCCAGATCCGGACAATCCCACCTCTCCCGATCCCGCCTGGCTCAACGTTCGCGAAAAGGTGCATCGGTTCGAGGCGCAGGAGGCCAACCTTCTGTTCCAAAAGCAGGAGCGTAACAGTCTTAAGCTCTTGGAGAACCGCCGCCATCCATCCTTCGAGGAGTTCGCCAGCGACCATGGCACCCCTCCGGCCACACCTCCACGTCGCATCCGCCTCTTGGGCCTGGGCAGCAAGCGGGTCAGCTCCATACCCAGTACACCGGTCATCATACCCAACATCGATGAGGTGCGATCCGAGGACGAAGTGGATCAAATATCCGACTTTGAAGCTGATCCCCATACCGATCCCCATACGGGTGAACATTCCGAGGAGCACATTATTGAGCACAGTGCCTCGGAGGTTCTGACTGTAGGGGATTCCCAGGTGGTACAACAGGTGCAGCGATCCATTAGTGCCGATCAATCCCAAACCATGCCGCTGAAAATGCGCAACGATAAGGATTTTCCGAGGTGAGTGTTTGCCGATGATAAGATTTTGTATAGTTCTTTGTAGGGGGGTATGTGAGTAATAGAAAAGATATAGGGATTATAAAAGATAAGGTGCATCAAGGTGAAACTACATATTTACTGAAAAGTAAACAATCAGTTTTTATTTAAAAATAATTTTATTAAATTACTGCCAACTATTAACCAACTTTATCAGGTTAATATTTCACTATTAATATTTTACTTCGCATTTTAACAGTTGTATAATAATTGCTTTTGTCGGACAAATAGTTGGGTAGACTTTACTTATCGTGATTTAAGCCAGAATATATCCCCTTCTTGGAAATGGCCTTCCACCAAAAGTTTGTTAACTGGATTTCGCGGTCGCTGAGCCTCCTTTACGGTGTGTCAAAATCAAATTATGCGATTCTAGCCATAAAAGCCCCAACTATTCGCAACACTCGCAGTATCAGAGCTTAATTGGCAGAGTGTTAATTGGGTTTTGGAGCACTTTCCGCCAAACCGGTTGGAAATACCCCAAAAAAAACAACGATACGAAAAATAGTGAGCAGAGCAGGCAATTTCTAGTTTCGAGAGCATTGACAAAAATTGGAAAATGTCTCTCTGGCTAGCTGGGTTGATTCAGCTTCAGCACGAAAATGGATGACTCCCGGAAAGGCCGGGAGAAGGACGACGCCGAGGCGGGTCCCCAGCGGGATACTGATGCCTCCGAAGAGGCTGTTGAGGAGCGCGAGCCGCGGGTGAGGATGGCGACGCAGACAGACAGGAAGCCTACCTATGTCTCTCAGGCCACCGGGACCAGTGATGATCCCTTTCCACGGCGCAAGAAAAAGAAGCCGATTCGACTGCCGCCGGGAACGAAAATTCCACAGACCCCACAAACCTCAATGGATTCCATGGACTACTACCAGCCCGCGAGTGAACCCTCGAGTCGGTACTCGAGTCAGTCCACGAGTCAGCCCTCTAGTAAGTCCTCGAGGTCGGAAAAGACGAGTTCGGAAAAATCTCAAGACGTCCGGCGGAGAAACGCAAGCACTTCCGAAGAGGAAGTAGAAGTGGAAATCCGGGCGGATCGGTATAGTAGGCAGGACATTCTACGTAGCAGATCCCTAGAGGATAGGCGGTCCACCAGCCAATCTGCCAGGCAAACGAGTATAGATATTGAAGAAAGGGATACTGTTTATGGTTCCCGCGAGTGGCACGCGTCGATCGAGACATTAAATATGGACACCGAGGGCTGGGTGGCAGGGGTCTGTACCATAACTTCCCCCTTGCCCTGAGACCTTAGCAATTTTCCAAAGTATTTTCCAGCTAACGGGCTTCATCAGTACCGCCATGGCCATCGTTCTGATAATCATAATCTCATGGTTCATCATCAAGCAACTGGACTTTATCATGTGGGTAGTGACCTTATGCGCCAGGGCGTTCGAGGAAGCCTTGAGTATTTTCCACGATGGTAAAGGTACCAATCTCATTGATAGCGAGAAGCTCTCAATCCCTGCCAAGGAGCCCCCGGATTGAGAATTTAGGACGCCAGGTCTCTGACTCATTATAGTATCTGTGTTTTGAGGTTGCTACCGTCTTATCATTGGGCCTCCACTTCAGCTGACTCACTCGAAAGTCTCGGGTGGAGGTTGGTTTATCTAACTACTTATCATATTTGCGCTCGTTCCTGTTGTTGTTTTCTTAATATTGTCTGGGGGGTTATTTTCATAAAGGCACTAATAACGAGCTCTATAACAAGAACCTTAATCTCCTTCCTTTCACAGAAACTATCGTTCCACGCCGAGACGCAAGACTGAAATCATTGGGACCACCAACGAACATGTTGTTACAAAGTTTAACTCTCTCTATCAGCCCAGAGATGAGTGAGTACTACTCTATCAACTATATCCACAAAACATTTACTAAATGAAGTGTTTTTTTTAGAAACGAGGAAGAGGAGATTGAGTTGCGGGAGAAAAGCGACAAGTGCGTTCTTCCCATTCTGGACGAGCTCATCAAAACGGAGGAGGCCTACGTGAAGAACCTCTTCCTGGGCATCGAGAACTACGGCAATATCTTCCAGCGCAAGGATCTTCCGATGGGATTAAGAGGCAAGAAGTACGATTTGTTTGGAAATATCGAACAGATAGCCGAATTCCATCGGGACGAGTTCCTGCCGATGCTGCAACGTAATCGCAGGGATTTGAAACGTTTGTTTGATGAGTTTCTGCAATTTTTGGATGTATGTATATATTAATCTTATATGTATTTTCGTTTAAAAATAATAGTTTATTTAATTTTTAGCAAAACTGTTTCTATGGCTATGTGATCTTTACCATGAACAAGCAAAAGTCCCTCAAGCTGTGTGATATCTACAAAAATTACTTCCTTGTAAGTTTAAAAAGAAATCGAAATAAAATAATTATTTAATAATGATATTTATTACAGAGTATTCGACTGGAGCTTGATGATAAATTGGGAATCAATAGCTTCTTGGTCCAACCCATCCAGCGCATGGCTCGTTATCCTTTGCTCCTCAATCAGTTCATCAGTGTAAGGCCTTGATAAATAATCCCCATGAAGAAATTAAAACCAAAAATTTTATAGACCTTCTTTAAGAACCGTGATCTTGTGTTGAAACCAATTATCGAGTCCTGCTGTCGGTTGGAGAAGCGTTTCCGCACCCTGCTCACCACCACCAATGAATCGGAGACCATCAACGACATAGTAGACTGCCATGAGGTTGGTTTCCTCTCGACTCACATCTGTTTAACTTTTCTAACTTTCGACTTTTCGATTTGCAGTTCAATGTCTACTACCAGGGAAAATTCCGGAAGGTTAACCAGTTCCAGGTGTTCGACTATAAGCTGAAGCGCAGCTACTCGGCCAAGGTGTTTATTTTCGACAAGTGCATCATTTACACGGAGATCAAGGGCAAGAACCTGATCTTCCACGGCCGGTATCCTTGCGAGCACATCGGAATATCGGCCAAGACCAAGTCCTTCACGCTCTACTACGAGCGTAGGAAGCAGCAGGAGTGCGAATTCACTGCAGATGCTGCCCAGATAGCTCAATGGCTGGACCTCATCCGGGACATGATCAATAACTATGCCAACGAGGAGCGCCAGAAGCTGCAGGAGCGCTACTGCCGCGAGAATGATCACCTGCATCGGAAGGCGCCCAGTTTTTCGCTTTACCGTGACTCCAATCGCTTCAGCACTGACAGTGGCATTGGCAACATCTGGATTATGCCCAGACCGGATGAAGATGCTGTCGGCAATCGCACCACTTGGTATGCGGCCACCTAGATCCCCAATCAAGGACACCAAGGAAATGGGTCAAAATAAAGAAAAGCTATAAGGAAATTGTTTCCACAGCTCTGCCTGTAAGGCATCCAGGATATATAAAGTCAAAACATTGGCTTATTGTTGTTCGCAAAGGCGAGACATAAATCATATGATTTAAATGCTAAATCACCAAATATCGTATTCTAAGTTTAGTTATCTATTAGATCTGTGCATATTGCTGTATTAATGTTGTCACAAAATGCAATTTGTTGAAACTTCTTCAGTGCCTGTGTTGTAGGCGCTAGGCGCTAATAAACAAAATAAAATAAAAAATTAAAGAGAAAATCTTAAGAGGCGACCTTGTTTATATCTTTCACCCAATTATTCATTAATGAAATATATCTATGATACATTTTTTGTGGAAGAAACATCCGCTACTTCCTTCCACCTTTCGCCTGTAAAGTCACACGCTTCACAGCCGTCAAAACAAATGAATCCATCATGAAAAGGTCGCACGCCATCGCCGTTGTCATGAGAGCCCGACGTGAGGCAGCTGGGGCTATAGTCCCCCGATCCACCCCGGTCGGAATATTGTTAATGATACGACACGCAATACTTGAAACAGCGAAACGACTTGTTTCTGTCTGTGACATCACTAAGAAAATGTATAAAAATAAACAAATGGCGCATATAAATAAATATAAGCAATTATTATTGCTTGCTTGCTATTCATCAATCGCGCCCAGAAGTGCTCGAAGTTTATTTATAATTCCCATCGTTTTTGCCAACTCATCGGGGTATTCTTTTAATTTCAATTAAAAAAATCAATTGTTTTAATAATAAAGCCAATAAAATGTGAGCAATTTAGCAAGTGAAATTCTTGAAAAATGCAAATGACAAACCAGACGGCAATTGTTGCTTTTCCGGTGATCTCTGTGAGATCATCAGTTTAAAAATTAAACAAATAATGTGAGGATAGAATAGTTTAAATGACAAATTAAAAATAAATGCTATTGTACCAAAAACTATACAAAATTTGATTTATAGACCCAGAATATCGAACAACCAGTTTGCAATCGATACACCCCAAAACAAATCATTTAAAAGTTCAGGGTTATAGTTGGTCGATAGTCTATGATTATTGGTAGTAGCTATAATTACAGTTATTGCCGGCCATTAGCCATTTTCCAAAGACCCCTAATGGCTATGCAAATATGGAATCATATATAGCTTTTTATTATTTCAGCTTCGATGATGAAAGCAAAAGTGTTACAGACATTCTATTCCAATGCCGCCAGACTTTGATCTCATTTTCACAGTTTCGAATCACTTTTTGATGTTTACAAACAAAGTGTTCGGCGCGTGGTCATTTGAAAAGAGAGTTTTTCAACTTAAAGAGCAGTGATCGAATGAAATATTGAGAGATTGAGAGAAACCCGCGAAGCTTTAAAGCTTATTTTTGCAGGTTTGTGGAATGCTTTCGGCAACCCGCCGCTCAATCAAGTTTTGCATTTGAATCGGAGTGGATCGGATCGGTACGGGCACGGTGTTGGCCAGAAAAAATGCGACGATACCGTCGGCGGTTGCCATAAAAGCCAAATTCGACAAACGCCAATAAATCCAACAAAAAGTTGTGAAAAGATACCAACCATGGAGTTGACACTGATCACGTTGAATTGGTTGGATGTGATATCCGTGGCAGTAACATTTATTGTGATCTTACTGGTGCAGGTTCTTAACGCCTATTTGCACATACTGACCGACAGTGAAGATAAGGCCAAGTCGATCGATGTGGTTGACAGGGCCTCGGTGAAAGAATGTGCCATCTTGGAGTCGCGAGACTCTCCGCCCACAACAACTACACCGCCAAAAACCCCAACAACACCCACGAATGGAAAGCTGGAGAAGCAAGCCAGTCTGCTGGATAACGATAGGTAGGGCTAAAGTCTAAAACTGGCTTTGTTTAAATTTGCTACTCCACTTGGCAGCTGTTTTTTTTTTTGGTTTATTCCATTAAGTGTACTACGCCCTTTGTTCAACAATTGTGGTATTGTCTTACACTAAACCTACTGTGCGTATACGTGATAAGATAGCGTATACGTAGCGTGGATCTATGACTCGCTAGAGTTATTTTTAAAGCTTTTTCACGGTAATTTGTAAAGCAAGAGTAATGAATAATGGATACATATAAGCATGGTAATTTTCGACTTTGATTATAGATAAGAAAAAGCGTTTTTTTTTTTATCAATTGTTGAGGAAGGAAGTTATAAAAAGATAACATGGCTTGTTGCGTTTTATAAAGGAAATGGTTGTAGTTAGAATAGTTATCTAAGGGACTTCCCTTCGGTTCTTCACAGTGTATTGTCCCATTTACGATCAAGGGTTCTCACGGCTTTTGTTATTGTTGTGTTTCTGTCACGTTTGTTTCGTTTCCAGCGGCATCTCACTGACTTCCATCAATACCTGTTCAACATCAGCAACACCGGCGAACTCATCGCCAACATTACGAACACAACACAATGGCTTCCACACCTTCCACACCTCGCACACCCTCAGCTTCGAGACCCTGGGCGACGAGTAGTAAGTACCATAAAGTTCACAAAATCCATTCCGTTTAGCACTTTATTGGTTTACTGACATTAACAATTTACACTCAATCATCGCTATGTATTATCCGACAGCCACGAGGACGAGGATACGCTTTCTCTCGAGAATCTCTTTCCCTGCGATCAGAGCGAAATCTATGCTTCTAAGAAGATCAGCTTCATCATTGATGAGCTCATCCAGACCGAGGTCAACTACGTAAACAATCTGAAAAAGGGTCTTGCCAACTATGGCCAGCTCAAGGACCAGGAGGATGTGCCGGAAGGACTTTGTGGCGAGGAGAAGCAGAAGCTATTAATCGGAAATATCTCCGAGATACTTCAGCTCCACGAAGAGGAGATACTGCCGCTAATGCTGCGAAATCAAAGGGACCTCAAAGGTCTCTTCGACGAGTTTGCCGTACACTTCGAGGTGAGTTTGGGGAGGTGAAGGGAGCTGCGTGGGTTGGGCCCATTAGCCAGACTCGTGTCACTTAGCCAAGTAGCCGTTAGACAGGTTCCGACATCTCTGCCGGCCAATCGATCAAATATTCTTTTGTCTTCCGTAGGCACTCCAAACCAAAATCAAAAAACCTCAAATATTTACCCAAAGTAGAATTAATTATATATTTTTTTCTCCACTTGACACCTGCGATTGCCTAAGTGATGAGTGACGATTTCTTCATTACGTTTTGCCTGGTTAAGCATTTTTCACATTTTTTTATTTTATTTTTAACCCCTCTCACGGCGACTTAATGCTAATTTAGCACTTGTCCATGTGGGTTACGCCAACCGTTTGGGATTCGGTAGAGAATTTCAATTAACGATTTAAATAAGTAATATATTTCTTTATTATTTTATTCCTTGTAATGTTTTCTGGCTCACACCTCGCTACAAGTGTGTCAGCATATCTCATTCTTATGCCGCAGCATGTGGCTCGTAAATTTTTGAAGAAATTAAGTAAAGAAGACAAAAAAAATATATCATATTCGGATTATTTGCCAAATGACAAATGGGGGAGCTTGGCGAGTTCCCCTGATAAGATTGAAATAATCACCAGAACACAATAATTGTAAAGTAAAACAGAAACTGGGAACAACAGCTAGCACTCAGTAACGAAAATCAGTTGAAAATTGTTAGGGCAAACAGATATTTAATTTTTTGCGTCTGGGCTTGGGGCTTCACTTGCCGGCAGTTGACGTCATCGGTTTGGCGTATTCGGGGAGAGTCGACAATTGAGCGATAGAACCACAGATATATATAGTATACTGAACATGTCAGATATGGCTATGGAGAAATCCCCAAATCAACATGAATTACACTTCAGTGGATCTCGTTAAAAGTGCTCATTTCGGATAGATTTTGTTTTCGGGGCACTCTCCACAACGGCCATGTGGCCATGTGGACTTAAGTGTTGACAATGCAAACGATCAATTTAAATTGAAATTGTCTGTGGCCCGAGGAATTCTTTGGACGCCACTCGGACGCAATTCTCTTATGTCACTCGGTGCTTCCAAGAAATCTCAAATAAATGCCATAAAAATGAAGGAAATATGCGGTACAGTTTGAAAAACTGTTCCCATAGCAGGTAAAAATTCTTGTTGGAGCACCCTGAGGATTTTGGCATCTTAATGTTGAACAGACATGCTATAAGCCCCTTTTCGGAACTGATTTATGTTGATTTTTGTTATTTTTATTTCGCGCAACCACTTTGCAATCGGATTTGCTCAAACAATTCTGACTCACAGGACAAGCGTTAAGCGAAAAATTTTGCTAAATATATCATAAAAGTGTTCAAAAAATTTGTTTATACGTATTTTCAAATATTTTCATTTTCCCCGCTTATTTTGGCAACATGTTGTATAAACAATAGACGCACACAATTTGTTGGTAAATATAAAATAAACTAATGTTATGGGTTTCCTCCTCAACTTTTCCGTCAAAACGCCTCTCGTCTAGAGACTTTTCACAAGCAATTGCCAAATCGATTAGTTCTGACACGAGAATTGATGTTCTGACCGGAGAGGCCTAGTATTGATTAATGTCAGACCTTGGTCGAGTCTCCGACTCCAGTCTGAGCTTGATTACCACAAAAGTCCGAAGATCTGGCCAGTGGCCATAAATAGAGACGCCTTCATTTATTAATCGGCTTTAAATGGCCAAAACATCAAGTGACAAGCGTGTCGATCAGACTGATTTCTCCCACCAAACCACAGGCGCAAAATCAATTAAAAGTTTTCGTACATTCGGATTGACATTCGAGATGGGGGGTTTTTCAAATGGCTTCAATCGATTTTCAGATTTCTGATTTGAATTGTTGATGTTTACTCTCAAAGAAAACAAATGATGATGACTTTGAAAGGGGGCAATCTCTGGTGGCTATAAATTTTGTCTGTGCAGAAAGATTCTTTGGGCAATGATGTTCTTGGCTTCTATTTTTGACAAATTTATAAGATGTAGATATTTATTTTATAGCCAATAATATTATGGCTATATATGAGTAATAAGAAATTATCGCTATTAATGGTGGTAGTAGATGGTTCTTAATAATTATTCAAGCAGATGTGAGGGGACATTTTTGTTTAATTTACTGTCTTGTGTTCGCACCGTTTATATCCCCTATTTTTATTCATATACAGTACCAATTACTAAATTAGACGGGATGCATTGCAGTGAGAAATTTCATGGTAATAAAATGCCCGCCCACCCCACACAGAATTTAGCAAAATGCAAAAATAGATTGTCACCTTTGGCCGGAAGACAGACAACGACAATTGTTTAAGGCAGTCAGCTGGCTAAATCGCATTAGACATGCAAAACAGAGACCTCCGGTAGGGAAAGGGAAATATTATGACCGAACCCGCTGAGACAGAGATGATTATCATATCTTTTCTAAATGCACAACTTCGAGAGTTCTGATTCCGCAGCCAGGCAAAGCTAATGAAATTAAAATGGAAAGGAAATCGTTAGACAAGCAATTTTCTTTGCAGTTTGCACTAGTTTTCGGGTTTTGGGAAAACATTTGCATTGGCATTGGCCACAGATAGCGACAGGAATTTCAAATTTTCGCTCTAGCTTTGCCAAGGTTTTCCCCTCAAAAACCCAAACCCCTCTCGACTCAAGTTACGTGACTTAAATGCTTAAGAAATTATGATTTCGCCACCAGGCAGACTAACATGTGTACGGTATATACAGTGAACACTATATATATCAACGATGTGCCAAGTGTTGGGCTAAAGCACATGGCCGAGACACAAAGGTTTCACGAGCTACATATATTTGATTCTTTTTTCTTTTAGAAAAATCACTTTTATTGCTATGTTAGCTTCACGATGGGCAAGAAATCCTCTATGCAGCTGCGACAAGAAAATAGGGAGTGGCTACAGGTAAGCAATATACCATAAACATTATAAAAACTAATTAATAATTAATTACCTCCATCAGACCTATCAAACTTCGATAAAAGACAAGCTGGGCATCGACAGCTTCCTAGTTCAGCCCATCCAAAGACTGACAAGATATCCATTGCTTCTGCAGCAATTTATATCAGTAAGAAATACTCTTCTCAAAAATTAATTAATGACTAAAAGCGATAAATTGTATATTAGGAATTCTACAAGAGTGGCATTAGTTGCAAGCCAGTGTTGACAGCCGTTTGCAAATTGGAGACGCGAATGCGACGTGCTCTGGATGTGGTCAACCAGGCCGAGGAGATACCCAACATCGAGGAACTCAATGAGGTAGCTAATAATATTTATCACCATGAAAATTAATATTTAAAAGCAGAAGGAAACATTTAAAATAGTCAGCTACAGAATCTGATGAAATATAAGCATTTTTTAGACTATAGTGAGAGTTTTGATATGGACATGGCTAGGGGCCTTATATGGGGGACCTGGATTTTCCAAGGGGTTCCATCAGAAAAATTTGAAAAATATCGTTGAAAAATTTGGTTGCCAGGTTTTGATGCAGAATTGTGGAGAATCGTTTCAGAAATCGTTTAAGGTATTCTTCTCAAGGATCGGATAAAAATTGACCAAGATATGGACATGGCTAGGGGCCTTATATGGGGGTCCTGGATTTTCCAAGGGGTTCCATCAGAAAAATTTGAAAAATATCGTTGAAAAATGTTGTTGCCAGGTTTTGATGCAGAATTGTGGAGAATCGTTTCAGAAATCGTTTAAGGTATTCTTCTCAAGGATCGGATAAAAATTGACCAAGATATGGACATGGCTAGGGGCCTTATATGGGGGTCCTGGATTTTCCAAGGGGTTCCATCAGAAAAATTTCAAAAATATCGTTGAAAAATTTTGTTGCCAGGTTTTGATGCAGAATTGTGGAGAATCGTTTCAGAAATCGTTTAAGGTATACCTCTCAAGGATCGGATAAAAATTGACCAAGATATGGACATGGCTAGGGGCCTTATATGGGGGTCCGGGATTTTCCAAGAGGTTCCATCAGAAAAATTTGAAAAATATCAATGAAAAATTTTGTTGCCAGGTTTTGATGCAGAATTGTGGAGAATCGTACCAGAAATCGTTTAAGGTATACCTCTCAAGGATCGGTTAAAAATTGACCAAGATATGGACATGGCTAGGGGCCTTATATGGAGGTCCTGGATTTTCCAAGGGTTTCCATCAGAAAAATTTCAAAAATATCGTTGAAAAATTTTGTTGCCAGGTTTTAATGCAGAATTGTGGAGAATCGTATCAGAAATCGTTTAAGGTATTCCTCTCAAGGATCGGATAAAAATTGACCAAGATATGGACATGGCTAGGGGCCTTATATTTTCCAAGGGGTTTCATCAGAAAAATTTGAAAAATATTGATCGAAAATTTTGTTGCCAGGTTTTGATGCAGAATTGTGGAAAATCGTACCAGAAATAGTTTAAGGTATTCCTCTCAAGGATCGGATAAAAATTGACCAAGATATGGACATGGCTAGGGGCCTTATATGGGGGTCCGGGATTTTCCAAGGGGTTTCATCAGAAAAATTTGAAAAATATCGTTGAAAAATTTTGTTGCCAGGTTTTAATGCAGAATTGTGGAGAATCGTATCAGAAATCGTTTAAGGTATTCCTCTCAAGGATCGGATAAAAATTGACCAAGATATGGACATGGCTAGGGGCCTTATATTTTCCAAGGGGTTTCATCAGAAAAATTTGAAAAATATTGATCGAAAATTTTGTTGCCAGGTTTTGATGCAGAATTGTGGAAAATCGTACCAGAAATAGTTTAAGGTATTCCTCTCAAGGATCGGATAAAAATTGACCAAGATATGGACATGGCTAGGGGCCTTATATGGGGGTCCGGGATTTTCCAAGGGGTTTCATCAGAAAAATTTGAAAAATATTGATCGAAAATTTTGTTGCCATGTTTTGATGCAGAATTGTGGAGAATCGTACCAGAAATCGTTTAAGGTATTCCTCTCAAGGATCGGATAAAAACTGACCCAGATATGGACATGGCTAGGGGCCTTATATGGGGGTCCTGGATTTTTCAAGGGGTTTCATCAGAAAAATTTGAAAAATATCGTTGAAAAATTTGGTTGCCAGGTTTTAATGCAGAATTATGGAGAATCGTTCCAGAAATCGATTAAGGTATTCCTCTCAAGGATCGGATAAAAATTGACCAAGATATGGACATGGCTAGGGGCCTTATATGGGGGTCCTGGATTTTCCAATGGGTTCTATCAAAAAATTTCAAAAATATTGATCGAAAATTTTGTTGCGAGGTTTTAAACAATTAATTTATTTCGTTTATTTTTCTTCTAGTTGGATCTCATGCAGTTGGGAAACTTCCGCCGCTCTACGGAATTCGACGCCCAGCATTTTCCGACCCGGAAAAAGTACAGGGCAAAGGTCTTCCTGTTCGATCGAAGTCTGGTTTGTACGGAAATCCGGAAGAAGCGGCTGGCTTACCGGCAGCACTACCACTGGGAACACGTGGAACTGCAGAGGCCCCTGGAACTGACCACCTCCAACGCCAACAAGATCATCAACCTGCTGGTGAAGCAGCAGGAGAATGGATCTGGTGGATCGGGAGGACCCAGTGGAAAGCGCGAGGAGTTCTCCTTCGTGGCCTCCGAGGCTGCTGTGGTGAAGCAGTGGCTCCAGGCCACCCACAAGATCATCGAGATCGCCCGGAACGAGCATGCCCGCCGAAACACCTTCAGCCTGCCCATGGACTTGGTGCTCGGAGTAATCATTTCCATCTGGCTGATATGGCAGTACTTGTAGACAATCTTCCTACCCCATCGCCTCATCGTCTATTCCCCATCCACTCACAACCTTAGATCGTAGATATCTATAGAATAAAGCTAAGTTATTTTGTAGTTTTTCTGTTCTTGTAGTTTTCTGTGTGTGTCCGAGCGTAAAATAAGCTTGCTGCAGTTTCTTGACAAATATTTATGATAAATTGCCTTTGCAGTGGCCAATCCCAGTCTTGTCGTTGTCCTTGCAGCAGAATGTAAATAGCTTTTCATCTTTTTCATCGCAAGGCCCAAGACTGGGCTGCCTTGTGTGGCAGTCACCGAAAAATTTATGACAAATCTATTTATTTAGAATTTATGATGGCCTGATGCAGGAAGCCCACAGAAAAAGAAGTCAAGTCACGGTCTGCGAAAATCTAATGAACCATAGGATGGTCCAAGGATGTGGATATGAGCTGTTAAAGATGTGAATGGTATTTAAAAATGGTTTATAAAAAAAGACAATAACTTAATGTTAGATTTATTCCCTAAGCCCCCTAAAGTAGGCTTTAATAATATTCAAATCATCCTAAAAGTTTGTATATTTTGATGCATTTTTCTCACTGTTTTGATAGACTCATTTCAAAAATAGATTTCCCATATTGCATGTCCTGATTATCCGGTCAAACGGACACATCTTTTTGCCTTTTAAATTGCAGGCAAAAACGGCACTAATGAAGTTAAAAAGCTTTTGGGGGAAAATGGCGGGCGGATGTCCCATCTCGCTGGGATGGCTCTACCATCTTGGCCATGGGTGTGTGTGTGGGTATTTTGGGATGTGACAAAAATTTGCACAAAAGCAATTTTTTAAGAGGGCAGAAAATATAAAACGCGACTCCCCTGACATCTTGAGCGGCGAAAGAGACAGACAGCTGGGCTTGGATAGAGATGGAGGATGAACACTTCTTCATGTGAGTTTCGTCGTCTAAGCAAATTTTTTGTTGTTATTTTCCTATCTGCTCTCGCTGTTGGTTTATTATATTATGTCATTTATGTTGGCATGCCGCCATCGCATCCGCTTGCCGTTTGCTCAAGGGATCAAGGATGCTGCGGCTGTGAGGGGGTGGTGAGGATGTGGATGCTTGGCAGGATGCTGGCTAAAGGATAATGCCCGTGTTCTTACCAGGCAGCTTAAGTGTATTAATGTCTGTCAAGTAGTTGTCACAAAAGTGACGTGTATGTAAACGATTTGACATTTTTATGAGCCAAAAAGTCGCCGAACTGAAAAATTACAAAATTTCTAAAAGAGATGCAGGACCTCCTCCTCGTATTCCTTCCCCTCCTCAACCTCCCGTACTCCTCTGTCGGCTATGTAAATATTTCAATATTTCTAAGCCATTGGCTTTTAATTTTTGGCTATGCCCCTCACGTAGTTTGTTCTACATGCTCCACATGTTTTTTAAACTAAATGCATAATTTCGAACGCAAGACAAAAAAAAGCGAAAAAGAAGAAGAATTTGGCAATAGAATTGTAGAATGCCGAGGGCATAATTTATTTGGGAATTTTTTTCTAGTCTTTTTTTGGGTGTTTGCCTGGCACGTCGTTGGGCTGGGAGGGGGGACAGCACAAATTTGCCAAGTAATTGCACAAATTATTGCACGTAGGCGGGCAACACATGATGTCTGAGGAAATTTAGGCGCCACAGCTGGCGCAGTATAGATAGATTCCACCCACCAAGCTCCACTCCCCCTTTTCATGCTACATTAAATTAACTTGACATATTCGGAAATGGAACTCGCACAAGCCCGGGACCACAACTGTTGCTAATTTTTGCTTAATATGCCCCACACACACGAACACAGCCACATAGATATAAAGGCTCATCCTGCGGATTCTCCTGATGCTTCATTGGATTTGTGCGTATCCAATTCACGCCTCAACGCCAGTTGTTCTATCCCCACCCCATCAGATCCATCCAAAAGGACATACATACGTAACTCCCCATTGCTGGAACACAAATTGTATTGCCATCGCATGTAAATGCAACACAACACTTAGGCACGCATCTAGAACACATCTTCATCCATCCAGTCCGCCCAGCGGGTCCTTCTGTCCTTCTGTCAGTCTCTGGATTTGCAAATACGTTTAGTTCTTTTGCTCCGGGTGCTCGAAAAAGTTCAAATTTCAGCTGCGAAATGGCACGTGAAACAATGTGCTTCTCTGGAAATAAAAAGGAGTTGGAGTAATCCTGTGAGTGGGTTACAGTGGGTAGAAAAATAAAGATTAGGATAAGCTAGTCGAAAATTCTAGGAAAATTTTATCTTAATATTTATGTAAAAATGAAGTCTAACTCATAATAAAAAATAGGTTAGCCAGAGAACCGGCTTCACCTGAACAGAGCTTTACCCTGTTTGTTACTGGAGCTATATTCCATAGCTTCTATATTTTCTTATTTAATTTTATCTACAATTTGTATGCTTTTGTCCCACTGTCCTGGGTATGATGGCACAAATCAAGCAGAGCGACAAATGCCCATGCGAATGTGTGAATTTGCCGACGATGACAACTGATAAAAGATCGAATTGCGCATCTGAATTCAAGGAAACTCTCCAGGACACGTTCCTCAACGGCAAGGGAAAACAGCAATGTTGAAAAGAATGAGAAGGAGAAACCGAAAGGACCTTAAGACCCTGGGTTAGGCATAATGCCGCCTGGCATTAGATAAAAAACAAAGGCATGTAATTTTCGGGGCATGGCCTAAAGCCACACAACGAGCCGAGCAAACGGAAACGGAAACGCTCGATAATCGCACAGAGTGCAGCGTCATGTGGTGGCATGGGGCAAGAGGCATAAGGGCAGGGCTAGAGAGAAAAAACGGGGCGTGAGGTTAACACGTTTAAGGATGATGCTGCCTGATGGGCGATGGCTGATAATGCGAGGGCGGCGAATCACGTAAGGTTAGGGAAAAACTCACACTTCCCCTTTTGCCACCCAATTGATAAATGCTCTCTGTTAAGTGGCATGTTTTGGGTTAAATGCGGTGTAAAATGTGCTTACCCCCCCAGAACCCTAATGGCATAATAACCTGGCACTGCCAGAAAAACATCAAAAAAATAGTAGAGAGAGTGCCACCATGGAAATCCCATAAGGAAGGTAAGTTTCTTAGATATTTTCTCTCGCTGTAATTGAAGTGTGAAATGGTATGGTTATATTTTGACTCCACCCCATCTGAATGACAGTTCAGTTAGCAGTCAAGACACTGCAGCAACAAGAACAACTTGCAACACCTTGACACTGTCAACCCGGCAGCACTGACGCAAATAAATCGCTCCTCGTTGGCGCACCTGGCGATGTCAACATATGCTCTGCAGATCCCAAGAAAAGCAAATGCATCGGACTTATCCAGGGGATAGGGCTCGATGGGGGGCTCGTGGAGGTCTAGCCGTTCAGGCCGTGTACATACATCTTGCTTACAGGGCGCCAAATTGAAATTTAAAACGGAAAAACCAATAAAAAACAAGTTACAAACGCCACCGACGGGCGGCAATACAAATTGCACTGACGACAGCTGAAAGGCCAAAGAGCTGAGCAGCCCGAAAACCACCCGAATACCACCCGGAACCACCCAAAAAGCCACCCGATCCCAAATGCAATTCGCGCCCGGGACCAGCATACAAATGCCTTTAGCCAAAGGATAATATAATGCACGTTGTTGAAGAATAATGGTCCTGCCAGAAGACAACGTCGCCATCGTCGTTGTCGTCCAAGGGACTAAGCATGTCTGCCATCCCAAAAAAAAAAAAAAAAATGGAAAACGTAAAATAAAGGAAAGGGCACAGTCCCGGCTTCTAAGGAGCCCTGGATTCAAGGAGAACGAACGGACAATAACGATGCCGAGGCAACGGCAATGACAGGCAATTTTAATAGAATCTGCGTCGGGTATGGGTCTACGGACTTAACTTGGTGCGTGCCTTGGCCTCAGGACATCCCGGACAGCTTCAATTTGCAGCACCAGCCTATGGATTTTCAATGAACTGAGAAACAGGATGCGGCATCCCAGGGGTTGTGGAAATGATTTATACTCCCGTCCAGAGTCAACAATCAATGTTCAAAATTCGTTGAAGAAAGACCTGTTGGAATCAAAAAGATTAATGGTAATATTTTGGTATTTGCTTGTGTAGTATTTTACCATCTCTAGTAATTGCAATTTCTACGGAATTATTAACAATTATATGGTTCCGATTTAAGGAATTTTTTTAATACGATAGACCAGTTCCGATTATCTCCCCAAACAATGAAGTTACTATTACTGATCGTCTACGGAATCGCAAAAACCTGGTCTCATGTGGAACTTATCACACATGATGCCTTTTATGCTGCGATTGTTAGCACTTTCCCAGATCAGAACATTATCTTTTCCACCGAAATGATACGAACCAGCATGCTCTTCATCTACATTGGAGTGGAGAAGACCGAGTCTTCGGAAATGGAGAAGTCACTGCACTACCAGGGCCTCAAGCTCTCAGACTATAAGCCCGACTCTGAAAAGATCCTCAACATGCTCTGGCAGGATAACGTGGTGGCCAAGAGCACTACTCGCTTTTTTGTGAAACAGAGTCTTAAACTGTCCACTGAGTATCGAATGTTTATGAGGCATACGGAGGGAAGGGCCCAAAATATCGTCTTTAATGCCGAGAAGCTCAAGGAAGTCAATGAGTTCTTCAAAAGCGAAATGGGCGAAAGAATGGGCGAGGTGATCAACGAGTCCTACTGGAAGCCGGACAACATGGGCCTCCTGGTCAACGCCATGTACTTTAATCTGAGTTGGGAGCGCACCTTTAATCCGGCTGCCACCTACGACCGCGAATTCCGAGTCAGCAGTCAAAAGACAATCAAGGTTCCCATGATGCACGAGGACAGTAAGTTTGCATTTGGCGTCCTGGAAAAACTACAGGCCACCGCCCTCCTTCTGCCATTTTCGCAGGGGGACTTGACTATGCTCCTGGTCAAGCCGAACCAGCCGGATGGACTGAGTGACCTGGAACAGAAGCTATCCAAGCTCGATGTTCATGACCTGACGACCCGGCTGACCATGTCGGAGGTGTTTGTGGCCATTCCCAAGTTTCATGTCCGCTGCGACTTGGAGTTAAGGCCGGCTCTGGAGAAAATCGGCATTAAAAAGATTTTTGTGGCTAGCAAGTCCTTTTCCACTTTGTTGCAAAGAAATGCCCTTTTTCAGATATCCGGAGTGAGACATATGGTTTCTTTTGAGTTTCAAGAACAAGGCATTGGCCCTCCGCCAACAGCAGTTGGTGAGTTTTTCTTGTATATTTCTTATTATTTAATTTAATTTCTTATTTTCAGGTAATGGCAGCTTGACTCATACCTTCAATGAAGTTAAATACTTTCTGGGAAATCATCCATTTGCTTTTTACATCATCGACAAGGAGTCGACTTTTTTTGCAGGACATGTTACAACTTTCTAGTTTTGTTTTCAAGAAATCTTGGGCCTAATACTCTGTTATATTTTTGTAAATATATTTTGTTCTTATTCGAATTTTGGTTTCTGTTGTTTCTCTTGTCAAAATTTTTGTAATCTCAAACATATTTTATAATGCAGTATTAATTGGCAACCATTTTTGTGTTAAACTTGTAAATTTTGTAAATAAATATTAGAAATCACAATGGAAGCCACTCACAAGTCTGAAGCCAAGATGCGAAGCTCTGAGCTACGCACACTCCAAATTTTGGGTTATCCTGTACGGATTGTCCAATCTGAGCCGCGTTTCAAGGTGGAGGTCATCGTAAAGTCCCTAAACTTTGATCAGGTGGGAAGCCCTGATCCCCGGGTTGCCTGTACACTGCTCTTCACTTGCCCGGAACAGTACCCTCGGGCCTCGCCCACGGTTCGTATTGTTAAGAAAAGGAACTTTCCGGACTTTCTTGAGCTGCTGATGCTGACGGAGTTCGGAAGACTTAAGGGTTCGGGACGTGGCAGGCAGCAGATAGTCCGGATGGTCACAAAGGCCAGGGCCTTGGTGGAGCAAATGGCGAGGCAAATGAAGAAGGAGCTGCAATTGTTTCAGGATGCCGAAGAGTTGGGTATGGAGGTCCTCACTTCTTTTAAGGAACTAAAGTTCTAATCTTCTATTTACCTTGTAGATGTGCTCTAACGTCACTATCTCAAAATTTATTTTGAATTAAAAAATTTGTATAAGTATCAAACAATAAAGTAAGATATTAGTTGGAGAAGCGTATTAGTTTAATGTGTGTTTAATTTATTAGCTAATAGACTTGATTTGTTTAATATTCGTATAAAATTCATAAATGCCTTCTAGCATAAAAGTAATAATGATCATTTGTGGCCGCGAATTCATTTATTGCGGGTGCTAAAATATCTTTTGATTAGCCTGCGGAATGTTTCTGGTTGTGGCCCATAAGAATCCAGGTCATGTAGCCGGCATATAAATCCCAGCAAATTCATGCATGACCCATAAAAGACCTGGACACCACCACACCCACTCCATAAACTGGGGAAGCGAGAGCGCTGGCACTTCAGGAACATATTTCCTATATATGACTGCAACTTTTGGTAGAGTCAAGCCGGGCGGGGTATAAAAATTTCAACACGCTTACACAAAAATTGCCAATTAAGCGCATTTATGACTGCAACGCAACGCCAGCGGAAGTATGTGTGGCATGCAACTAGAGTGAGGCGTGGGCGGAGGCGGAGGCGGAGGCGGAGGCAAGACTCCCCTGTGGAAACAGTGTCTGGCCCATAAACATCCTTAATGCGTGGACGTGTGCACTCCGAAGACGCTCGCCGGATTATTAAGAAACAATGAAGCCGGAACGCCGCTAGAAGCCATAAAAGCGGACACATAATGCCCGGTTTATGGGGCAAGTTAAAACCGGAAACTAAATAGTTGACACCGCGCGGACATTGACCATCGTGGTGGCGTGGAAGAGGGGCGGAATCCAGAATCTCGTAAAGCCATCCGGGTCAATGACGAAAACATAATTTGTAATTTGAATTTGCTTCGTGTTCAAGCATAAGCAATGAGGGAGAAGGCGTATCCTTTTGACTTTATTTTTGTGGGCCATATCAGAAATTCTGATGGCGTTTCGTTTATGCCCCATATAGTTGTGAAGGATTCTGCAGGATTTGTGTCTTCGCAAATTAGATAAATAGTTGCTTCTTTTATTTGCAAAACAAATCAACTAAAATATGAACTTTTTCTTTAAAAATTTTCCTCCGGGAGTGAGGCTTTCAGGGATACATTTATCCTTTTTGGCTGATTTATGCGCTTATCACGAAGGCGTCGCTGTTTTTATATCCTTGTCGTCGCCGTCGCCGTCTGTTGGCCATAAATGTCCTCGCCAGAGTCCTGCTAACAAATTTGCCATTTTAATGCTCCTGTTCCGGGTCCTAGCGCTTTTCAATTTCTGCACAAATACCTGGGACATGGCTTAGACGTTCGTTCTTCGTCCTTCAGCCTTTGTCGATGTGGGGTGTGACAGTTTTTCATTACGCACAAATCCTTTGGGCATACACAGTCACATTAAAAAAGGATGTTGACTTAAAGCACCAAAAAGAAAAAAAAAGGATACAAAAATATAAGAAGGCAACGACGTCGGCCGAATAATAAAAATAAAAGCTGTAAGCAAACAAGATTGTGAGGAAAAGACTGCAGTCTTAGGTATTTCATAAAAATCGTCGCCAGCTTATCGTTGCTTTAAGATGTCTGCATGTCCTGTGTGTCTCTGTCCTGGGCACATGTGAGTGAGTGAGTGGTAGTGGGGGTGTGGGTGTCCTTTGCCCTGCGACACTTTGAAAGTGACATTATGCAACTTTGAGCGGCGGCAACAAGAACTGCAGCTATCTAAATTACCCAGAGACATCCGGCTTGGCAGGACGTTCTTATATGCTCAAGGATCAACAGGAAGCGCCCCAAGGAGTCTGACTAGCTCCTTATTCCTTATGTGCCACTTGCTATTTTTGGCTTATTTTTTTTTATTTTGCTGCAACAGGAAGGAAATGTGAACATGCAAAGCCAAAAAATAGAGTCCTGGCTAGCCGGAGATAAGTTAAGTAGAAGTCGCCAATTAATGTGTCGTCCTGCACGTGTTAACATTGTTCGCCCACTTCAGGCGACCAGGACCAGGACACAGGGACCACCATCAGGAGCACCAAGTGTCCGCCAGCCAAGGCCAAAAAGTCACGTATTTCTGCGTGAGTTGCAGACTCGATAGCAGTTACCCTTTTAAAGTTTGAATTTATCCTTTTGTTTATAGACTTCAAAAAATAAAACTAAACCCTTTTGGGTTGGAAGGATCCCATTTATTTTAACACCTTATATGGGAATATTGAAGTTGCACTTAACATCGCAAGGAGGACAGAGATAAATGATATTGATTCACCTAGAAAACAAATCTAATCCTGCGAAGATGGCCTTCGCATCTCCGTGTTCATCATCATTTGTAGACGTGTCACCACCGGAACAATCATCTGGAGACCCAGGTGCTGCTCTAATGTCTGGGCAATCTCCTCGTGGAGTGCCTGCTCCAAGGCGTCGCTTATGTTGCGCTTCTCCACAATTTCCACATGTGGCACCTGAAGCGGATAGCTGGCCGGGCAGGTGAAAATCAGCTGGAGGGCGTAACCGCCACGTTCCCCCGACCCAGCTGCCGCAGCTCCGTCGTCGAAGTTCAAGGTGGCCAGAGGTACTTTCAACTGTAGCCTAGGTCGTCGGGCAAGGACCATGTAGGCCAGACCCAGATAGTGCATTGTTCGGACCTCGTTGTCCTGCAAATCCCCAAAAAAGCGGGATGCCCTCTCACTATCCCAGTTCGACAAGCTCTCCTTCCTGATAATGATTATCCTTTCTCCGGCTTCGGTTGATGTTCCTCCAGCTATTACTCCTCCACCTGCTTCTAGGGCTGCTCCTCCCGCTCCAGCTGCTCCTCGCGTCCTGTGCGTCATCCTTCGCTAATTTCGAATTTTGATTATTCCTTTTATTTTTGTTTAGGAAATTCCTACTTTGCCAAGACTGTTGCTAGACTTCCGAAATAATCTGAAATGTAATGCCAGGCAATGGCTGAAAGAAGATTTGCATAGTCCTCCCCATCAAAGCAATAACAGATGGATGGATGGGACATCAGCCTATCATAAGGCCTGGGATCTCATCAGAGTGGGGGTTGGGATTTGGTAAGGATTTCAAATATGATGAGGTATGAATACCCTGCCATTGAAGGCACAATCACTAGACTTGTTTATACTATTTGTTGGCTTCAGCTTTAACGCGAATGAGAAAACCCACATCCCCCTATAAAGAGTATCATAATACCCTTACCGCAAATTGAGTTTTCTCGTTTTGGCTGATTTGATTAGCCCAGATTTGCTGGTCTCAGTGCTATGCAAATTAGTTGTGTGATTATCGCGAAAATTGGCAAACACAAGGAGGACTCCACACCCACCCTTCCATCTTCGTTCGCTGGAAAAGAAGGCGAAACCACAACCCTCGGAATAGTTTCCCGAGGCAGACGTGCGTGCTCTGGCCCCCTCCGGCACTTGGGAAATCTTCCACGCATATGAGTAACATTTTTATTAGCCTCCGAGAAATTTGCATTTTAAAGCAGTTTCAGTCACGTGACGAGGTCTGATTAAGCCGCATGTGTTGAATGAAAGGATAGATGGATTACTGGATGGTGGGTGGGTGTCCCTTTGATTTTACGCCTCGCCGCCTTCGTATAGTGTCGTCGCCACTAATGAGAGAAGATGCATGAACACTCCACTCGTTCGGCATCAATCAGGATTCAATAAACCAAAGAGCAGCTTCAATCTTCATTAGAATCCGTAGAGTGACGTAAAACCCGTTATCGCACCCGTACTCGTGCCCGTAACCCGCATCGAACTCACTCAAACATGTTGCAACATTGCCCCTACAACAGCCGGAGCCTGAGCCGAATGGGCGGTGACCCACCCACATTTTCCGGCCACTTTTCCGAGGGAAAGCTCTCGGCTGTCGGTGCCAGTTGGTTGGCCAGCTGGCTGTTCGTTTCGAGGAAAAGTTTGAGGCACCTAGCACCCAGATGGAAACGCCCCGGAACGTGACCAAATCGCATTCGGGGCGTGTGCACCCCGAAAAGTGCCGGAGAACAGGAAGGAAGTCCGGGTCCGGACTGCGGAATACGGACTACGGACTACGGACTCCGGACATCTCCCCTGAGTACTCCATACTATACTACTTTTCTGATTTTCAGATTTTCCCTCAATCTTGTATTGACTTTTTCCAGTTGCTGTTTTTGCTGGATTTTGCCACTTTGATTGGCTGGGGTTTGAGTTTTGGGGGGTTTCGGGCTTGGGGTTTCGGGTTCCAGGCTTTGTTTCCTTCCCGAAAAGTTTCCTGAAGCACTTGTTTACGATTTGAAGTGCATTTTGAAAGGAGGCGAGGCATGGGAGACTCGGCGACTACTGTCATAATTTCAGAAGCTGAAGCTCTGCCATGTCTGAGCCATCGATTGCGATCTCTCCTCCGGCAGCAAGTGTGAAAAGTTTTCCACTTCGGCAGCAAATCTCAGCTGTTAAGTTCCTTGGTTATGCTAATGAGGCAAACTTTGCCACTTCTCCGATCGCTGGCAAGATTGTTCATAATTGAAAGTTTTGTTCCTGTCTGTTTTTCGGTTGCCCGAACTTGGTTTCTAGTGGTTGCCCCGGATGGGTTGCTTTGGGGGAAGCCCCACCCTAAATTCAGACACACCCTCTTATGTTGAACAAGTAAATCATATTTGTAGCTCTACTTCGCCCTGCCCCCTATCCTCTATCCCATTGATAAGATACTACCTTTCACCGAAGGTTATAAGAGGCCATTCTTAGCAGAAGTGGAGGAGGAGTATCATTACTGCCTTGCCAGCATGAAGTACTCGACCCTGGTAATACTGGGCCTGCTCTTGGCCCTGGCCTTCGTGGTTGAGGCCAAGTCCAAGTCCAAGAAACAGAAAAACAAACAGAAGCAGAAGGTTCTTCCCCTGGCAGAGCCCTGTAGGCCGGAGAACTGTAAGCTTCCCGAGTGCCGCTGTTCGGATGCCGTGCTGCCCAGGTCCAAGTTTCAGGGCAAGGAGAGCGAGATCCCCCAGTTTGTGACCATCACCTTCGATGATGCCGTCAATGCCGTCAACTACGCCCAGTATGAACTGCTTTTCGATGGACTGATCAATCCCGATGGGTGTTCGGCGGCCGGAACCTTCTTCCTTTCCCACGAATACACCGACTACGTCCGTGTCAACGCTCTCTACCGGGCGGGCCATGAAATCGCCCTGCATTCGGTGACCCACGGCGATGGTACCGACTACTGGCGGTCTGCGGATGTGGCCACCATTGAACGCGAATTCGGGGCCCAGCTGAAGATGCTGAAGGCCTTTGCCAAAGTGGATCCCAAGGATGTTCATGGCATGCGACTTCCCTTCCTGCAGATTTCTGGAAATAATACCTTCGAGGCTGCCCGTCGTTTGGGCTTGAGCTACGACAGTTCCTGGCCCACGCAGCAGTTTAAGGATCCTGCCATGTGGCCCTACACCCTGGACTACCAATCGAAGCAGGACTGTCAAATCGGACCCTGCCCGGAGGCCTCTATTCCCGGGCTCTGGGTCAATCCCATGGTCACCTGGACGGACACCGAGGGCTACAGCTGCTCCATGATCGATGCGTGTGTTTATCCGCCGGAGGACAAGGTGGACGACCTCTTCGACTGGATGTTGGAGAACTTCAACCGCCACTACGAAGGCAGCCGTGCCCCATTCGGAATGTACTTGCACGCAGCCTGGTTTTCGCGAGGACGCAGTTACTTCGGAGCTTTCAAAAAGTTAGTTTTCAAAAAATTAAACGAATTCCAACTAAGGTGACCTTCAATCCGCAGATTCATCCACCATTTAAACACCTACCCAGATGTCTATTTCACCGGAATTTCCCGCATGTTGGAGTATGTTAAACGTCCCGTTTTGGGAGCTCCCTTCCAGGAATGCCCGGAACTGCCGGAGACCGAGTGCCGGGCAGTGCAGTGTCATGTCCAGAAGCTATCCACCGGCGAGGACCGCTACATGACGGTCTGCGACAAGTGTCCTGCCGTCTACCCGTGGCTGGACAATCCGCTGGGCGAACAGCGGTAAGCCCCCAAGCCTATTTGGCCAATAAAGAGAATACACTGAGAAAACGAAAATCCCAACAACATAGTTTCGCCAAAATATTCCGCAATTATCCAGATATATTTTTGGTGAATTTTGTAATGTAGCCGCCATGTAGGGCCTCCATTTTTAGCCAAAACATTGGCTTTTCCAAAACAGGTCCTTCTAAACAAATTTGCATACACCATACCATGGATTTAGCTGATAAATGAGCCCAAATTATGTTTCTCTCTGTGAGACGCTTAATTAACTCATTCAGCGGAGAACCCTCGAGTGTAGTCATATTTCATAGCCATCTCATGAATTAATACGCAAATTTCCGGGTCCTCTAACATGTCCTGTTTTTGGGGTCCTGTCAATGCAGCTGCTACCTGTAAATAGCGTTCCGACCGACACAGCCAACACGGCCAGCTGCCTTCGGTTGCATTTTTGTTAATGGACCTCTAACTAATGACAGCCTCCGGGTTGCATATCAGTCAGAGCCGTAGTTGTAGCCGGAGCTCGAGCCGGCCATGGAGTGGGTATCCTGTCCGGCCGCATTTGCGGTTGATGTCGCAAATTATGTATGCGGTCGGCCGAGGAGTCACCTCGTCCCAGAGGTGACCTAAGCTGGGGGAGGTAGCAATTGGACAGGTTGGACATTTAGCCAACCACAACATATTGGTTGATAGTTGGCATGGCCAAGAAGAAGGTAGAGTAAGACGGTGGCAATCGAGGGCCCTTGCCAGTTAGCCAGGCCTAATGAACGTGGAAGGATAAGGTTACGAGGGAGGAGATTTAAATGCGGCTTGCTTAAGTGAAACTTCCCTTCCAACTGACCCATTAAAAAAATAACTTTAAAGAACTTTTTTTTTAAAGAAATTTATTCACAACTTGCTACACTAGACTCTTCTGTGACAGTGTTTGTTGGCCAGGACATAGCCCTGAGGACAATTGGCCTCCAGGATGTTGTAGGGTTTCACCTGCATCGCTCCAATTTCGTACCAGGGCTCCGCAGGGCTCGATTCATTAAGGTCAGCTGCGCTATCCACCTTAATATCCATGGCCTCCACAATTTCGCTGTCCGTGGCCAGAGCTCCCAGGACCAGGATGTAAAAAAATAGACAGAAAAACACTGTACTCCACGATGCCATGATAGAGGTGGTTCGTATCCGCCGAGTAGCCAACAATAACTGAAGCCAACTAACCGATTTCGATCAACCATTACAATTCGATGGCCAAGACAATTGTGAAAGTGGCCAGAGCCTTATAAGGCAGGTGGCTGGTACAAGGGCTCTTCACATTTTTGCTTTCCAAGGCTGGCCGACAGCATATCAGATCTGCCTTGATAGATTTCAATTTTTGCATTTCAGGGGGAAATATATAAAATATATATACAAACAATAATAAGCAAACAATGCCTCAGACATTCAAGACAAACGAAGAAAAACCCAGCTTTTATGAAAATGAAGAGAATGCTTGAGAAAATCGCAACAAAACTGTGCAAATATTTGCTGATTACTTTCCGAAAGTTGCACTGATTAACAGCCGCACGGAAGTCTTGTCCTTTTGTCAGGATCTAACCTCAAGGACCCCCATCCCAGCAATTAAAGAATTCACCCCTCAACTCTCACCCTCGTGTTTAGCATAAATTTTGCATTGTCTTCGGGAGGATGGAAGGTGGTTGTCATAAATAAATGACTCTACGAGCCTTGTGGCCCTGCCTCAGCTGTCTGTGACCTAAACAGGCATTATTTTAATGTACTTTTATGTAGTACACAGCCGAAAAAAAAGGTTTCCAGTATTTAACCCACATACACACACGCACCCACCGCCAAATGACATTTTTATGTTTCAATTTTCAGTTTCTTTTCTTTTAAGGTCTTCGCGAAAATTATGCCCACCACCCCAGAGCATCATCGTCCTGGCACTTTGATGATGATGACGGTGGGTGGTGTCACTGGGTGGGTGATGCTGGGCCCTTCCTGCCTTATGTGGCCTGCCTTGGCTGATAATAGAATTGTCAAAATTATTGCCCCAAATTGCTGACATTTATTAGGAAGGTTACAGACCCCGGGAAATGAAAAGGAAACCACTTAGGTTATGAAATATGTATGGTTTTTACGTCAATCTTTAAAGGTATTTATACCTTTTAAAGACTTTAAAGAATCAACTATTTTCCGATTCTAACTGACCTATCCCGGTGACTCAATACTACCTTTTATTAGCTTATAATAACCTCACAACCATTTTGTATTTCAAATGCAAAAAATCGCATTTAGCGACTCACTTGTTTTATAGCTAATTGCATAAGGGGTTTCTATTTATTTTCCTGTTCGTCTTATCGAAAAAACAAACATTCTCGACAGAGTCTACAACTAACAACAGGCCAACAAGTCTCTTTTTCCGGCTACTGTCTCTCTGAATGATTTTCTAAATGAATCTGAAATTGAAACTGAAACCCAGTCAGAGTCAGAGACACAAACGAAGACAGAGACCCGGGCTTCAGTCTCGAGTCCGATATTGGCGAGCGTGAACGTGTTTACCTGGGCTTCGATTGCAAAATACTCATTCATTGGCATTAAAAACAATCATACTGCGATGGCAATTACACGGCCAGAGCTTGTGTTTTTGTTTGTTTGGCTGTTTTTGGTCTTGGACCTAAACCTGGCGGCTCGTCTTCCAAGCGATCGGCCAGCCGTCTTCCCCTCGAACTCCGAGCCCAATGGAGCAGTGCCTATCATGTTAGAGTCACGGCAGCGGGAAATCGATCTGGAGCTGCAGGAGGTGATAAGGCAGATGAATATGAGCCTGGTTATGCCAACGAAAATGCGGAAGGGCTTGGCGCGAACTACGGAAAGCGAAAACCGGTCGGAGCGACCAGGAAATGCTAATGAGGAAACCAGAAATGCAACCGAATCCATCAAGAATGCTGCCAATGAGAAGAGCCAGATTCCTTCTAGCGAATCCAAAATGATAACCTTTGCCAAGGAACAGGATTCGACAGAGAAGCCTCTGTGGGCTGAAATGGATGCCGTCAATATAACCGACTACAAGCCAAATGTGGTGATCGGGCCGAGAATCACGCTGGAAACCCAAAGAGTGTGTCCGGAAGGAACCATACGCAGCGAGGGACATTGTCGCAAAATCGCCTAAAACATAATAAAGTGATATTTTGTAAACAAATAGTGACCAGCAATCAGAAACGCAAATAAAACTGAAATAGAAACAGACAAATAGGTGATGCAAAAAAAATATACATAATCAGAAGCTAACCTTGTCAATATTTCAAATCAAACCTATGATTATATTAAATTCTTATCAACTATGAAATAACAACCTCTGCGACATGCGCCATTTTTCTCCCAGTGTAGACTAGTACAGGTATATCTGAAAAGCTTTTCAACTGCTCTGCTGCTTTGTTTACGTTTTGCGTTTTTTTGGGAGAGTAAAAAATTACCTCTCGCCTTATTAATTCACTTTGGGCTCCGGCTCCAGCTCTGCGGGTTCCCACAGTTTATCTGTCTGGTTTTTCGGTGGGAGTCGGAGTGGGAGTGGGAATGGGAATCGGTGTGAGAATGGAAAGATCACCGGATAGCCACCAACGCTCAGTCTCAAAAGCTTCGTCGTAGCAACCAAACGCGCATCTGCCAGATAGAAGTCATGCCGTATGCTGTTAACCCATTGATGCTTTGCATCTTTTTCCTGGCTCTGGTGGTCCTAGCCATCGAAGCGAGATCCCGACCCGGTGGCGACGATCGCATTGTGTTTCCCAAGGACGAGGATGGCCCTTCCATTCACTTTCCGTTTCCCAAAGCCAACATTACAAAAACTGCCACAACCACAACTGAGAGACCTGCAACCACAACAGACACAGGCAACACAGAACCCACCGTTCTACCAACGTCAGAGGAGGAACCCAATGGAAACAGCACAGTTCTACCCATCATTATAAATCGAATATTGATTGATACTGACAGAAAGTGCAGAGATGGATACGAGCTTCATGCCCAACGGTGTCGAAAGGCCGCTTAGTAGATTCTAAGAAATGTCAATAAATTAAAATATATGTAGTTCTACTTATACAACTAGTGTAGATGATAGATAGGCGAAATCTTTGGCGGTGATTAGTCAAAACAACATTCAAAGACTCACAAATGAAAAAAACAACACCAAAATCCCCCCAAACACAAAACAAATGGCACTTTCGGTTGCGGGAGAAACACAATGGGAAAGTCTAAGCTCTAGACCTTGTAAAGCAAACTAATTACAGTGTGGTCTCCACTTCGTGACTCATTGCATTTTCAGTTGGGAGTCATTTTTCTGTGCTCTCGGCTCCGCAGATCGATTGATGCGTTATCAGGTGTCATGAACCCGGCTTATCAGCTCGGCTTTATAAATATATATTCATTGCCCTAGCTATATCACCTCCCTAGCCGGAGAGTTCGCTTCAGTCTCAATCGATTATTCAAATACGCTGGTGGTTAGTCTGCTGACACTGTTTCGTGAAATGTCTTCCCAGTTCTTATCTCTGGGATGGGTTTTGGCGCTGACCATTGCTTTCTTTGGCCAAAGGTTAACTGCCTATCCGCAAAATCCTTACTACGTCGAAGGAAGTGGCGAAAGCGGTCCACGGGGTCATTGGAGGTAACTCAGGCTTTCAATCTCAGACAGAGTCAGATATGGTATAAAACAAATATTATTTTGTTTCAAAATGTCTCAAAATGTAGACACCATCACGGACATCATGACCACGGATACCACAACAACAATAACTGGCCAGCACATGGTCCAGTTGGAGTGCCGGACACACAGCCTCTGCCAACAGGACATTATCCCAGAAACCCATACAATCAAATTCCAGGAGGTTTTCGGCAGCCTGGTGGATTCTTTGAAGGTGGCCAAGGCTTTAGACCACAACCTGGACCGGGCTATGCTGCCGATGGTGGTTTCAACAGAGGACAGCCCGGATTTAGGTTCCCACCACCCGTTAATAATTATTCTCCCCAATATCCTCGACCCGGCAGTGAAGAAAGCTTCAACCCAAGACAACCTGGCTTCAATCAACCCGCGTATCCTCGTCCTGGTCAAATACCTGGTAATTCACCAACGTATCCCCGGCCTGGTCAGTTTCCAGGAGGATTCCAGCAGCCCGAGGGGGAAGAGAATTCAAGCCCCAATCAGCCCGGTTTTCAGTCACCCGATGGAAATAGAGGACAGCCTGGCAACCAACCCACTTATCCAAGACCGGGTGGTGGTCGACTTCAACCACTGCCTGGAGGATTTCAACAGCCAGACAGTGAAGAAAGATTGAACGCAGGTCAGTTACCTAATGGAAGTAGAGGACAACCTGGCAACCAACAACCAGGAGGTAACAGTTCACCCAATTACCCATTTCCAGGAAGTGGCGGAACTTCGTTCCAGTCGGGACCAAGTCAAGGTGGATCTCAACCGCCAGCTGGCAGTGGAGAAAACATCTTCCAACAGTCTCGTCCAAACCCGAGCCGAGCTCCTAGCGGATTTCCAAGTCGGGGCCAGACACCTGGAAATCAGAATACCCTCCAGCCCCGCCCTGGAAATGAAGAGGACTTCACGCAGTTTAACTTCCAGTCACCTCATACGCTTCAACCGCGACCTGGTCAGGATGAGTTCGCTGGTAGAGCTGGGAGTCCCGGAAATACCCTTCAACCTATTCCTGGTGGACAAAAGCCACAAGGAACGGTGATCCAGCCGAAGCCTGGCCAGAGTCCCACTCCTGAAAATGTGGACAGCAGTCTCAGTGACATTTTCAAGACCAATGAATTCCTGTCGCCCGAGTTGAACAGTCCAGGAGGATCCGGAATAGCAGCCCAAGCCGATCCCAAGTCGGATGCCACAGATATAAATCCGGAATCTGTGAATGAACGCAATCTCTTCGACACGGAGCCGCACTGCAAAGACGGTACAGAACTGATGTCGAAACGTTGCCGGAAGACTGCATAAAATGTGCTCAGAACGTCTCCACGTCATCCTGGAATTGGTGTCATACAAATTTAGTAATACCTTATTGGCCCAATAAATGTGCGAATTCAAGTTATCAAAACAACAGATAATTTTAATTAAAATTTGATAAATACCATTGTTCATTGTATCATTGTATCATTGTTTATGTAAGACGGGAAGAGCTACGATCTCAGTTGTTAAAATAACAACAAAAAACGAAAATGCGGCACAATAGGTATTGAAATCCAAATTTCCCAATTCAATTGATATTTTTCTTCCTAACTCTGGCTTCATAACTAGGTCGTGCAATATTTGATACATTTTTAAGGTCTGGATGTTCCTGGTACATTGTAAACACAGTCTTCCAGAGAACGATACATTCCAGAATGACATGCGCTTTCCTAACTTTTGCTTTAATGGCACTAATTGTGGCTTGTAATAGCCAGCCACCTCGGGATTGCTGGTTCAGTCTTGATGACACTTTAAAAAACAATCATTCAATAAAGCAGTAACTCCTTCGCTATAAGGGATATATGTACATACCTTACTACCATTGCTGTGTTTACAAATTTTCTTTACTTAATTAAATCCACATTATTCAAAGGGAACATTTAAACAAAATTAAAAAATGTGTAACAAATCCATTTTTCTTACAAAAAAGTATATAAAGCAAATCAGTTCTTAAAGGTTTCATTTCGTATTAAGTTTTTAGAAAGTGCACTTCAAAAATGATACGCTTTCTTGACATTCCTATTTGGCTTTTCATACCAGCCATATTTAATGTTTTTTGTGGTCGAAGGGAAAAAGAATCCTGGCTCTGCATTTCTACGTTGAGTCCCTTATACAAAGGTTAAATTGGTTGTTAAAAAAATTATGAAAACAATATTTCAATAAAGCACTTACTTTATACAATCATTCAATAAAGCACCTACGCTGTAGGGGACCTACTCCACTTTCTTTGCTGTGTATGGAAATTTTCTAACCATATCTAAATCCACAATATTTACAGCATATTAGCCATCTTTCATTTGGCTCTCTTATATCTCCTTGTGAACCAGGAATAAATCCCCGAGAGTGCCGTTCTACTATGTGTCCCTATTGGGGAGGCTAAATTCGTTTTTTAAAGAATTATACAAAAAATCATTTAATAAAGCGCCTAATCATACTCCACTTTCTACTACACTCCGCTGGGCTTGGAATTTTTTTGTAAATATTTAAATCCACATTATTCACAGGGAACATAAAAGAAAAATAGAAAAAAGTGTAACAAATCAATTTTTCATATAAAAAAGCATATAAAGCAAGTCAGTTCTTAAATGTTTCATATTGTATCAAGTTTTTAGAAATTTTACTTCGAAAATGATACGCTTTCTAGACATTTTTGTAAACCAAGGGAAAAAGACACCCGGTTCTGCGTTTCTACTGCAGGTCCCTATTGGGAAGACTAAATTTGTTTTTAAAAAAATTATGAAAACTATATTATAATAAAGCACTTACTTTATACAATCATGCAATAAAAGACCTTCGAACCTACTTCATTTTCTTTGGTGTGTTTGGAAATTTTCTTTACATAATTAAATCCACATTATTCACAGGGAACATTTAAACAAAATTACAAAAAAATGTGTAACAAATCAATTTTTCTTACGAAAAAGTATAAAAAACAAGTCAGTTCTTAAATGTTTCATATTGTATCAAGTGTTTAAGAAGTGCACTTCGAAAATGAAACGCTTCCTTGACATTCCTATTTGGCTTTTCATATCAGCCATGTTTAATATTTTTTGTAGACCAGGGCAAAATGACCCCCGGATCTGCGTTTCTACTCCAGGTCTCTTTTGGGAAGACTAAATTTGTTTTTAAAAAAATTATGAAAACTATATTATAATAAAGCACTTACTTTATACAATCATGCAATAAAAGACCTTCGAACCTACTTCATTTTCTTTTGTGTGTTTGGAAATTTTCTTTACGTAATCAAATATAGATTATTTACAGGGAACACTTAATCAAATTTAAAAAATGTGTAAAACATCAATTTCTTACATAAGAAAGTATATATAAGCAATTCTGTTCCTAAATATTTCATTTTGTATCAAGTTTTTAAGAAGTACACTTCGAAAATGAAACGCTTTCTTGACTTTCCTATTTGGCTGTTCATATTAGCCATAGCTAACGTTTATTGTAGACCAGGAATTCATTGCCCTTCTACTAAGCTTCCCTTTGGCGTTGGGGAAGACATACTTTCTTAAAAGAATTATAAAAACAATCATTTAATAAAGCACCAAAACCTACTCCACTTTCTTTGCTGTGTTTGGAAATTTTCTTTTACATATTTAAATCCGCATTATTCACAGGGAATCGTTAAACAAAATTAAAAAATGTGTAACAAATCAATTTTTCTTATAAGAAAATATATATGTATAAGCAAGTCAGTTTTTAGGTCCCTGGGGAGTCTAAAATCGTTTTTTAAAAAATTATAAGAAAAATCATTCAATAAAGCACTTACTTTATACAACAAGCGCATTGAATCAATAAAGCACCTACGCTATAGGGAACCTACTCCACTTTCTTTGCTGTGTATGGAAGTTTTCTTACCATATTTAAATCCACAATATTTACAGCATAAAGGCCATTTTTCATTTGGCTCTCTTATATCTCCTTGTGAACCAAGAATAAATCCCCGAGAGTGCCGTTCTACTAGGTGTCCCTATTGGGGAGGCTAAATTCGTTTTTAAAAGAATTATAAAAAAAATCATTTAATAAAGCGCCTAATCATACTCCACTTTCTACTACACTCCGCTGGGCTTGGAATTTTTTTGTAAATATTTAAATCCACATTATTCACAGTGAACATTTAAGCAAAATAATAAAATGTGTAACAAATCAATTTTTCATATAAAAAAGTATATAAAGCAAGCCAGTTCTTAACTGTTTCACTTTGTATCAAGTTTTTAAGAAGTGCACTACGAAAATGAAACGCTTTCTTGACAATCCTATTTGGCTGTTTATATTAGCCATATTACCTTTATATTGTCCATCAGGAGTTAACAGGTCGCAGTGCCTTTCTACTGCGGATCCCATTTGGAATAAATCCCACATTGGCTAAATTCGTTTTTAAAAAAATTATGAAAACAATATTTTAATAAAGCACTTACTTTATACAATCATTCAATAAAGCACCTAAGCTATAGGGGACCTACTCCACTTTCTTTTCTGTGTATGAAAATTTTCTAACCATATCTAAATCCACAATATTTACAGCATATAAGCCATTTTTCATTTGGCTCACTTATATCTCCTTGTGAACCAGGAATAAATCCCCGAGATTTCCGTTCTACTAGGTGTCCCTATTGGGGAGTCTAAATTCGTTTTTAAAAGAATTATAAAAAAAATCATTTAATAAAGCGCCTAATCATACTCCACTTTCTACTACACTCCGCTGGGCTTGGAATTTTTTTTTGAAATATTTAAATCCACATTATTCACAGGGAACATTTAAGCAAAATAAAAAAATGTGTAACAAATCAATTTTTCATATAAAAAAGTATATAAAGCAAGTCAGTTCTTAACTGTTTCACTTTGTATCAAGTTTTTAAGAAGTGCACTACGAAAATGAAACGCTTTCTTGACAATCCTATTTGGCTGTTCATATTAGCCGTATTACCTTTATATTGTCCCTCAGGAGTTAGTAAGTCGGAGTGCCTTGCTACCGTGGATCCCATTTGGACAAAATCCTACCTTGGCTAAATCCGTTTTTAAAAAAATTATGAAAACAATATCACTTACTTAACGTAAATCACTTACTTTATACAATCATTCAATAAAGCACCTTCGCTACAGAGGATATACTTCACTTTCTTTAGTGTTTTTGGAAATTTTCTTAATATATTTAAATCCACATTTTTCACAGAGAACATTTAAGCAAAATAAAAAGTGTAACGAATTTTTTTTTATTAGGCTTAACAAGCGTATTAAAAGGAAAGTTAATTCTTAAATGTTTCATTATGTCTCAAGATTTTTAGAAGGAAATTTCCAAAATGAAAAGCTTGACATTCTCACTTGGCTACCCATACTAGCCATCACAATGAAACCTTGTGAACCAGGAACCATTACGGAGGGGCTCGTAAATTGCGTCCATACTACGAGAAGCTATTGGGGAGGCTAAATTAATTTTTAACAAATTTTTAAAAACAATCATTCATTAGGGCTGGAGACTTCCTATATTGCGTTTAAAGTTTAAACTTTTTTCCGTAATTCGTAGAACTTTGCAGAGGATATTTTACTTTTGGTCAAAGGTATGCAACGCAGCAAGACATCTCCATACCCATAAAGTATATATATTTATAAGGATCAACAGACGAGTCCATATGGGCATGTTAGGTTGCCATTCCTTTAGTCCTTACGGTTTCACTCAGGCTTATTTTAAGTATAATAAGCATATTCACTTTAAATTATAATAGTTAACCAGAACCAATTCAAAAATATTCGTATCCACTTTAATACATTTTAAAGTCGTGCAACAAATTAATTTACTTTAACCTTTTATATGAGAAATCTTTTTAATAAATGAAGTACCAATTCTATTTTTCAAATGAAATGCTTGACCTGAAGAACTTTGAATTCATTTTTCGATAAACTCGAAATCGATTTTTAGCATTAGAAAGTAGCATTCATCTTGTAAATGTTAATACGTTTAATCGTCAATACTGTTCTTTCTGTTAAATCAAAGTAAAACGCTTTCAAATCTAGTAAAATATAGTTCTTTGAAATTTAATACGCGTTTTGTAAAAATAATTACATCACAGGTGCCGAACGAAATAAACAGACAGCTAGTAACCGAGAGGGTCAATACTCGTACTTAAAACATCTGAATGGAGAGAGATAAGCAGGGAAATTCTTGAATTTATGAAATAGAAAATAACCTATTCCGGTGCCAGATAGTTAAAAGGTATTCTAGTTTCAAGCCAATAGCAATCGGAGAGTTTTTAAGGATGCCAGTAAATTTTATAAAATTTGTTATCCTGATAATTTTGGCACATCTTCTTTCTGTGTCCCGAAAGTGTCCTGCGAACTTCACTCTTACTGGAAAACACTGCCGAAAAATAGCATAAGCTTATAATATATTCGAGATTAGAAACATTTTTATTATATTATGACACACACATTGTTTATTGGTTTTCTTTAAGCAAATAAACTGTATAATTATATTTAATTATAATAAATTGTTCGATTTTGTTCGATGTTTTCCACAAGTCTTGGTTGTATAATTTTGTTAAGCATCTGCCCGGCACCGTTTATTTGATGTTAAGTGAGTTCCATCCCGACAATTTGGAAGAGTTTCTAGGACAGATTGCACGAAATAAATCTCAGTGTCGTTGGCCGGAGGGAGGGGTGGATTTCCTTTTGCATTCGTTTGTCCAGAAGGATGATGAGGCATGGGGATCACCCATTGCCAGCTCAGCATCAGCAGCCCAATGATCAAAATCAACCTGGCTAACATTTTCGTTTTTTTGAGAGTATTATACCTTCTGGTCTCGGGTCTAGAAGCAACGCAACTAAGCTTAGCTCTGAAAAAAGCCAGGCTTTTATTGTAAGAAATAAAGACAGAAAGCTTTTGGCGAAATAAAGAGAAAAAATACTTCTCTTTATATGATTTTAAATTTTTTTTCTTTAGAAAATTTTGTTTACCTATGTTTTTTTTTGCATTTTAGTTATTATACATTAAAAAATTTAATTTCTTAAATGTACATTTTTAGTAGTTTGGTATTTTTGGCATAGAAAGCTTTTTTCGTGAAAAAATTATGATCACGCTTTGTTGGGTTAATACTATTTACAGTCTTTTCTCATTTAAAATATATTACATTATTAATTTTTTTATTTAAATAGAGTCGATTTATTACATCACTTTTGCTGTAGAGCGGCTCGCAGTTCATCTTGCTTAACATTTGCTGTTTTGGCCGCTTCTTTGGAGTCCGCTCCCTGATTCACGGCCTTCCAGCCCAACCAGCCCACCGTGTGAAGCACAAGGACTGCAATTCCGATGCGGACAGCTGGTCCGTATTTGAAGGTCGCCGATTTTCCACTCTTGACGTTATCCATTGCCAAAGTAAAAACAGATCTTAAACTGGGGACTGAGCAAAAAACAACTGATAAGCACGTGAATAAATAAATATGAGAAAAAGCTTTAAAGCTTTTTTTTTTTTACCAGGGCTATGGTATCAACGATCACTAAACAAGTTCCAGTTCCATTTATTTTTAAGTTTTAGATTTATTTTTATTTATAAAATAAGTCTTATTCTTAAATAAATTAAAAGTTTTCTTAAATACCCTCTGGAAGGTAAGCCCGACACTATAGTGCGAAAGCAAATGGCAGAAAATAAGAGAAAACTTTAGCAGCAAATGGCACACAAAACGCTCGTATTACATGCCCAACAAGTCCTGCAACGAGTCCTGCAGCAGGAGCAGCTCAACTCTTAGCTCCCCAAGGGGTGGCAGATAGTCTGGTGTGGTTGGGTTTCTGGGATGCAAATGGTTCGGGGGCTGGTTGCCCTGGCCAGGTGAAAGATTGAAGCTGCAGGCGCCAGGAATTAGCATGTTATGTTTAACGCATTTTTGCACCTTAGGCATTTGTTTGTGTGTGTGTGTGTGAGCCTGGCTGTGAGTCCTTCGACTTCGGTGCTGACTTTTGTTCGGGGTGGCACCCCCTAGCGACACATGTGCAAACAAGACGTTGCCTTACCATTGTGGGTTATCCTTTTGCGGACAAAAACACCAACAAGAACAGAAAGTGAGCAAACCGAGAACAAGAGCTGAGCATTTTCCGCACATTTAATCGCATTTTGTTTTGGGGAAATTGTTGAAAAGCTCACATGAATTTTAAACTGCGGTTTCCAGTAGCCGCAGAGGGGGCTGGGAGTTTTTCGGGAGGTTCTTCTTTGAGCCGCTTACGTGTGAGTGCCATTGAATAATGCAGTTTTTTTCGAGCATCCTGTCAGCCAAACAGCGATACCAACGAATTTTCAGCTGCAAATTAAATTGAATTTTAGCTGCGACATTTAAAAATTTCATGAGCTCAGCACACACTCCATATATGTATGTATATGTATGTGTGTGGGGATATGCTATACATAGTACATTGTACATATCCTTACCCATTTCCCGGCCCATTTTCGTGGGGAGAACCTCTTGCTGGGCTCATTAAATAGATGCCCGGTACGTGCTTCCATTTTGGGGCACATTTCATTAAGTGCACGTAAACGGCAGGCTGTCAACTAGCTGGGGGCGTGGCTTAACGCCCCCACACCCTACACACTCACACAGAGTAACACACACATGGGTAATTCCCAACGTAAACACTTTGGGAAAGCATGTCGCAAAGACATCAATTACGACATCAGCCGCATTGCCATCAGCATCATCATCGGTATCGAACGGTCATTATCGTCATCGATTGGCCCGCCAGAACACGATGATGATGTCAAATTTTGGCCCCAAGGTGGCGCCGGTACCGCTGCTGTGCTTGCTGTTCCTGCTCCTAGTCCTTTTCCCCAGGACCTAACCGCATTTCAAATGTGTTTTTATGTAAGCACTCAAAAAATACGAGAATCGTAAGCAAACTGAACCGGAAGACACTATGTTTCGATAGTATAAGTATTAGTTTCAAAATAAATAAATACCTCTACCTGCCTTTGAGGGTTTTGACTATTTTTTCACCATCCCTGCTCTAATCGAGACCTCCAGTGGAATCCTTTTTATATCTATGACCCGCACTGTCTGAAAGTTCTTACTCGTATTTGCCTTGCATTGCTTAAATAAATTTTGACTACGTGTTGTGAGTGTTTTGGAAACAGAAATGGCAAAAATAAGAGCTGGAGGGGACCAAAACGAGACCCCCGAGTGGTAGGACCCAAATGGGACAGTTGACAAAAAACTAGGCAACACTTAATTGTTGTTGCGTGCAACATAGCAGCAGCTTCTCAAATATTTATGCACTACAGCATTATGTACGTAGTTGTACTCGTCCGTATGTGACTACTGGGACAATTTCCACAACCAAAACACGAACACGGAAAAGTTCTCCAAGGACATTACACTTGAGTCGCTTCCAAGTAGTCATCATCCACTAATTGAGATCGTTGCAACTTTGAATTAAGCCAAAAATCACGCCCTCGCTCAAGGGTCATTCATTCATGCAGCGCGTTAAGTAATTAGAGGCGCCACTCTCCCACCCATTAGCGAAAATTTGATTACAAACTTCCAGTTTTTTTTTCCTCGTCCACTTAGTGTCAAGTCTTAAGCACGGGAGGGCTCTTGAAACAACAAAAAATATTTCAAAATGTCTAGGGGTGCCTGCTATTCCTGCTAACCCGACCTGCCCCCAGCCCGTTGCAACCTGTGTCACCTTTAACGGACTGTCAACGTGCAACAAAAACACTTGAAACTGGCAACAAACCGGGGCGGCAAAAGGGTCGTTCATCAAGGACTGTTTTAATTGCTTTGCAAAACGCGCTTACTGAAACTGGAGGGAATATTACTGCCGTTTTAACAGAAAAAGTTCAGGGCCTGGATGGATTGACATTTTTGAAGACTATACTTCGCTTAGTTTTGATTTTAAATCCATAAACTTTAAGGTGAGTACAACCACCAAGCATTATTTATAAAAAAAAAGTAAAATAAAGTGAATTTTATAAATTTTCCTTTAAAAATAGTTAGAAGCGGTCATGGTCGTACCTAACGAACTCAAAAAACCCAGCAACAAGTTTAGATACAAAATGTTGCAACAAACATGAGTAGAAGTTGCAATAGACACGAGAAAAAGTATCTATTCATACCCAAAAGCCTATGGGTTTCATTTCTTAATAACTAATTCAAATTGATTCAATAAAAAGGAGCACCACTCAGAATTCGCTCTATCCGTGTTACCGAGCGATCATCGAAGCCCTGCGACCCGGAGGATGCGGACACCGAAGTGCCACATCACAAAGGCCGCTGGACAAATCCTCACGCTGCCGAATAGAACGATTCACCTCATCAACGCGGGTGTGCTTAGCTTTCATCTAATGTGAAAGTATGTGAAGACTGACTACAGAAATGATCCTGTGAAGTATAGTCTTAAAGATACATTCCAACGCCTGTGGCTGTTGCTGCGCTGCGTGCCAGAACCACTTGGGAATCATAAACCAAAAAAAAAGAATAAAAAAAAACGACGCAACATGTTGCCCTGTAAGTATGCAGTGTATCTTTCGCTGTTTCGGGGGGATTATTCGTTCTATTTATGATTATTTCCTACCCTCCCGCTTGGCAACTGATCAGAAACGATCAGAAAGAACGAATAAATTGTAAAATAAATAAAATAAACAAAAAAGTATCCACTTGGCAGCGGTGGGATTCGAACCCACGCCTCCGAGGAGACTGGTGCCTTAAACCAGCGCCTTAGACCGCTCGGCCACGCTACCATGTCTGCTTGCGGCGCCAAATGCTCTACAACAGCTAGAACGAAAATGTATCTGTATCTACGTGCGCACATTTTTATCTAAATCTGAGTGTTGCTCAACCATCTTTATTGCCGCAACACCTTGCCTTTATATTTTTTTTCGGCCTCACTGCGGCGCATATAAATGCTCTCATTTGGCGAGAAGGAAAATGTCAATCAAACGAAATCAATTTCGGGCGCAAGCCTTTGCCTTTTGCCATTCAGTGTTGTGCTGCATAAGAATGTTTATTATGTGTATTTTACAAAACTGTCAGCAGTTTTTCCAAGACAGCGTCAGCTTAGAAATGCGTTTAAAATTCAAATGAAAATGCGAATTTATGCGTGACAGGCGGTGGTCGTGGTCGCCTTCGCTCACACATGCAACCGTAGCAACAATTTCCTATTGCTGCAAGCCATAAACTGAAGCCGGCGGCAGGCAGATGAAGCTGGAAGCCAGGAGCTGGGAGCTGGAACTGGAGATGGAAATAGAGCTGGGCTGGCGTCGGGCCGAGGACTCCGCAATGAAATTAGAAAATTGCAATAAAAATCTTTGCACGGGACAACGGGGAAAACAAAAACAAAGTCTGCGGTTTGTATAAGGGTGCTTGGAGCTTCGAGGGAAGAGGGTAGAGCAGCAGCGTTTGCGGTTTCATTAAAATGCCACCGAAAAAAGGAACAAAAAGTCAGACGCCGTGTCAGCAGAGGAAATATTTTCCACACACGTGAATTTATACAAATTTAAAGGGACCCGGTCTAGAAATAATTGTGAAATTTTTCAATTTCCCAGCCAGACAGACAGTTGCTGGGAAAATACAAAAAATCACGTACAGCTGGCCAGATGTCCTCGTTTGCAGGTAGAAGCGCTAATGGAGTTAATTGTGGGCATTATCAAGAATGTTTTGGGCGGCCCAGCAATGTCCGAATCAAATTAAATTTCAAACAATTGTCAAATAGAAATTCCAAGGCCGGAATTCAACAATGGCTGCATTCCTGGCGGCTTCCAGGATGTCCACTTATTATGCAGCCAGCACAGAGCTGTAAATTAAATGGATGACTCAACGAAATAGTTCAACCAAGACCGCAAACTAGAAAATTACTTGGAACAGCTAAGCAGCCGTCACAATGGAAATAGCTCACAAGCGGAAAATAGATAATAAACATCCCCCTTAGCACGGGCACGAAGGTACATTATGAGGGAATGTAGACAGAATCGAGCATTTCGAACTCATTCATTGTGTATAAGAATTTTGACAAACGCCAGATACATGGTAGCGTGGCCGAGCGGTCTAAGGCGCTGGTTTAAGGCACCAGTCTCCTCGGAGGCGTGGGTTCGAATCCCACCGCTGCCAAGTGGATACTTTTTTGTTTATTTTATTTATTTTACAAATTATTCGTTCTTTTCGATCGTTTCTGATCAGTTGCCAAGCGGGAGTTTAAGAAATAATCAGAAATAGAACGAATAATCCCGCCGAAACAGTGAAAGATACACTGCATACTTACAGGGCAACATGTTGCGTAGTTTTTTTTTTATTATTTTTGTTTGGTTTATAATTCCCAAGTGGTTCTGGCACGTAGCGCAGCAACAGCCACAGGCGTTGGAATGTATCTTTAAGACTATACTTCACAGGATCATTTCTGTAGTCAGTCTTCACATACTTTCACATTAGATGAAAGCTAAGCACACCCGCGTTGATGAGGTGAATCGTTCTATTCGGCAGCGTGAGGATTTGTCCAGCGGCCTTTGTGATGTGGCACTTCGGTGTCCGCATCCTCCGGGTCGCAGGGCTTCGATGATCGCTCGGTAACACGGATAGAGCGAATTCTGAGTGGTGCTCCTTTTTATTGAATCAATTTGAACTAGTTAAGGTGATATGAGTATTCGTTCAAAGTGTTTATTTTGATCGTACTTATTCTGAAAGTAGGGTTGTATCAACATTTGTATCTAAACATGGCGAGTCTCATGCATCTAAACATTTTTCAGTATTTAATTCTAAGCTATTGGTCGTATCTTCTTGCCTCAAATTAATACTTAGAATGCTATCGTTCTAAAGAATACACAGTTTCTGTGGTATTGTGGTGGAATTATTCTTCCTGATGCATTCTTGGAGTGCATTAAAAGTTTTGGCCGCCAGGAGAAATGCGTTCTGCGCCAGGGGAGGCAACTCCGCTAACAACGTATTATTGGCAATATTTTATAAGCTTGCCAAGAACCCCCTTGGAGTACCTACTGCTGCCCCCCTGGTCCTTTGAAAAATTGGCATGTCGTTGTAACTTTGCCAGTCTCTCTATGAAGTAAAAAATAAAATCTCTTGGCACATAAGTTTTGTGCACGTTAAGTACTTTTTCATAACCATCGCCGAGTTGCTGTTGTCTGGCTTTCGCGGGGGCTAGCTGGAAGGGGCGAGGACTGGAGGTGAGCTCCAGTGCCTCGGGGGCATAATATGCATATGCAACAACAGAGGGGCAACAAATAATAGAGAACGGCAATAAAAAGTACGATACACATTGAGGGAAAAGCTGGAAAAAAGGGAAACTTTAAATAGTTCCAGCTACTTTTTCGAGAGTTTTGCCAATGCGATGGTCCAAATGGAGGGAGGGGACTGCGCCAATGTTAAATTACTTTTAGAGTAATTTTTTTGCAGAGCTTTGGTTATTTTGTATTCCGTTTTGTGTAAAAGTTTGTGGCACTAAATTAAGCGATTACAAATGGCTATACTTGATAATAGAAATTATAAATTGATATCGAGCCAACTTGCCAGCAAAGTCCTGTTGTCGAGGAGGAACTCTTTGGGCAGCGACCCCAAAACTTGTAGAACCTTCTTCGCCATCCTGCCCCTTCAATTAGCTGCGACAGACTGAATAGTCTGTTGAGAGCTTTACAAGTCGATTGCCCAAAAATAAGTTTATTTATTTCGAATGAAGTTGCATAAACTCTAATTCTTTTTGGCATAGAAGAGCACCTTTTTTTGTGTTGTTGGGTGAACTTTGGCCCGGCACTCGTCATCAGCTGATTTGCTTGCCCTGCACGTAGCGTCATTTTTGACATTTAATTATGGCCGCTCTCCTTCCAGGAGGAGCTTTCCTGGATGTAAACTCGATTTCATGGCCCGAACTTACAAAAGGTGATTCCATATTTCGTTTCTTGGGGCTGGCTCTCCGGCAACGCGTGCTACGTGTGCATCTTGTACCTGTCTATTGTAGTTCCATATGCAAGCCGCATGACCTGGCCATGGCTTTGGCACTGAGAGAAATATATCTCATCTTGTTTACTCCCCTATATTTAGATCTAGTTTTATCTTTTTAGAATATAATTGTAAGTTTCCCGCAATAAACCACTCTTAAGATACATCTAATATCCTATTTTGTTCAGTGTATCCTTTTTTTTCGGATGGACGTGCGTTGTCAAAACTGCCGCTTCATTTTTTCCCCATAAAAATGGGGAATTTTCTTTTCTCTCGTTTCCGTGGGCCACCATCTCGCATCCTTGCATCCTGGACAACTTTGTGTGTGTCCTGGCGATTTATGAAAAAAAAACGACTAGAGCGCCGCACGTGATGTGAAATGCCAAAGGATTTTGGCCCAAAGGCGAACTAGTCTGTAAACGGGGAGTGTACTGGACAATGGCGTCTAAATTAATTATCAAGGATAACAGCGTGAAAGGTTCAGCGACGCTGCATTGTCTCCAGCCTCCTAATTCAATTACGACAGCTGGTAGCTTCTGGCTACTGGCTACTGGATATAGCCTGCCGCCTGCAGGTTGGGGGCAAATTAAAAAAGGCTTAGGCCAGAGTTAATACGGACTTAAGCGGGGTAATTAAAAGCCAAGGCTGCAATTGCATTCGGGAAATGTCTTTGCTGCCATACCCATTAAGGGTGGGGTGGTGTTGTGTTTCCTCCACCTCATCCTTCAGTACACCTCTACCACCGCCACCCGACTGCCGTAAAATCACGGACTGCAAATCCCTGGAGAATAATTTGAAACATAGAACCGAAGAAGCTGGAAGGTAAAGCCAGAAGACGATGCCGCCGAATCCCTTCCACATTAAAATATGATGAGCTCGTGAAGGCAACAACGGTACAAATGAAAACGAAGTTAATAAAAAAGGTTGTAAAGGGAGGGCGGGGCCAGTCAGGTGGGTGGCTCTCAGGTGTCTGGGCGTGCAAAGGGTGTCCAAAAAATAATCAACATAAAAAAGAAAATTATTTGCAATATTATCAAGAGCTACAAAAGTTACACGGCGAAGGCAAACGGCGAAAAGCCAAACGGAGAAATGAAAATGTTCAACAAGAAAATATAACCGGAATGAAATGAAAACATCACTGGGGAGGAGGAGGTGGAACATCGCGATGGGAATGTTCCAGAAAATGCAAGAAATTAGGTACAGTGGGTGGGTAAAACTAACTAAAAGATATAAAACATTTGAAGATTGTTTTCTCATCTATAGATTAATAAAGATGGCAAGTTTTGGCTTTAATAACCCCTTAAAAAATATTGATAAAAATTTCATAAATATTTTACAACAATCCTCCCACAGTACCAACTTCCAGAACCCCTGAAAGTGGAGGCCACTTGAACTTCCAAACTGCAGTTCCCGTTCGAGTTTTGTAATTGGGGTTAGGTCCGGCAATAAACACCCACCAGGCCAGGGCAGGCTAACAGGCCATAACAACAAAGCCAAAAAGTAAAACCAACAAAACTGAGATGCAAATTAAATTTGGTTTTAATCAAGCAGCATGGATCCCCATGTATTTTCCATGCGGGGGCCGAACACCAAGGCCGAGTTCAACAAGCAAATCAATTAAAGGGCTGCGCCCCGAGCATCAAGCATCTACATCCAAAGCCACAGAGTCAAGATTTAAGTTATGAGTGCCACTAACAAAATCATTTGTTTGTTGACCTCAAGAGTTGACGAGCGATTAAGACAATGGGACGGGTAATGCATTAGTCTTCTCCCCAAAAAGAAACACGAAACGTGATCACAACTTTTCCATCACAATTTATGGTTTGTGCATTGAAAACCCATATCTGAAGAGTGCCACGAACCGGTTTGAGCTTCGCAGTCGATTGAATCCATCGATCAAGTCTTGAGTGAGCGATTAAAGAGCACAGATCAAGTTCAAAGTCAATGCTGGCTAATGTCGCTTCCGTTGCCGTTGGCCCATGAGATGGCCGAAGAGTTTCGACAATATAAAAGCCAATGGAAGCCATCAGATCCGTAGCACACATCTTTTGTTAAGCGCAGCCTAAACACTCCTAATCATGGTGAGTTGAAGAGCCCCGAAACTAGAAACTAGAGCAAATATTATAAAACTTGATATCTTTTATAGAAATTCCTAATCATTGCCGTTGCCTTCTTGGCCTGCGCCTTTGCCGATGTGTCCGAGCTGGGAGGCTACGATTACCAGCAGCCTGCTCCTGCCCCAGTGGAGACCTACATTCCCCCCGCACCCTTAGCTCCTGCCCCGGCTCCTGTCGAGACCTACATCCCTCCTGCACCCCCGGCACCCGAGTACATCCCACCCGCACCCATCCAGGCCGAGGAGCCCATCATCGAGGAGATCGAGCAGCCCGCCCAGGACGGCTACCGCTACAAGACCGTCCGCCGTCGCGTCTTCCGTCACCGCAACTAAGCCAAATGGTTATTGTTATTGTTTGTTTTGTTGAAATGAGAGCAGCCTCGAAAAAAAGACTAAAAATTTAAAGATACTCCATCAGAAACCATGTTTTTTTGTCATTTTGGATCGCGAACCGCAAATTCCAGCTCCCTATCAACATGCTCCCATCGAATATGCTTCGAGTTCCAATGTCAAAGTCGCAATTTAAATGGCTTAAACGTATTTCCATCCCCCCGGCCTGCTTTGGCTATCCAACCCTCTTCAAGTGAAGCCAAAACCGTCGAAGGCCTAAACAAACCGCCCAAGGCCAAACACATGTCCTGGCCAAAAACTGGCATTCCAATGGATTCCGTTCCCCCTCCTGTCGATAGTCTGGCAGTAAAAAGGTCAAACCGACGACTAGACCAATTCGACTTAACCGAAAATTGCTGAAACATTCAATGAGTAGGGACAAAAAAGTGCTCCATCCTAGCGCCCCATCCTCGGATTCATCCACTCTCGATTGACTTCAGCCAAAGCAAATAAATCCTCGATTACAAAATCAAACAGAGTACAAAAACAAAGGATGGCGAAATGGAAAAAATGTTTGCCCATAATGCAAAATGGGAAAATATGCGAATTCAATAAGCAGCAAGTTGGCAGCCAAGAAAGGAAAAAGGGATCATTATATGGTAGGGGGACATTGGGTGTGGGTGAGGCTGTGGCTGTGGGTGTAGCTGTGGGTATGTGGTCTTCCTACAATCCCCTTTGCGACCCCCACAGGACATTTGGCCAATTGCTGTTGACTCTTTGCTCCGAGGCGACTCTTCTTTCTTTTTGCGGCGTCGAGTTCACATATTTTGCACTCACTTTATGCTGATGACATGCAAGTGGCTAAAATTATTTTTAGCAACCAACTAGGACTGGGTCTCCGGATCCATTCAAAGGCGAGTAATGAGCAGCAAATAAGCCAAAGAAATCAGCCAAAGAGCTATGGTCTAGGCACTGCAAGAAATACAAGGCCAAGAGAATAAGGAACTCCCTCTGCTTTAGTTTTCAGTTCCACTTATTAGATTTCAGTGCATTTGATAGAGAGGCAGCCGGATCCAGAGACCGGGACCAGACAGCTTCCATTTCCAGCATCTTCTTTGTCGTGACATACGGGAAATTCCCCACGGAGTCTATCAACTGTTGATAAAGCAAAATGTGCGTACGGCAGCTCCAGAGGCGATGGCAGAAGGACGCCTCTGGATGGAATTCTTTGCCTTTTTTGGTATGTACATAAGTTTATTATTTTGAAGGTAATTGGATTTGTGTTGCAGCAGTCGAGAAGTCGCCACAGCATAATAAGAAAATATATAAACTTCCCCCTCTCCACTCCAATGTGCAGGACAATGAACCTGGGGGCGCGACAATCTCAATCTGAACATATGCTCAATGCCCGAGGCATTGCCTCTGACCAGGGAGTCCATCCATTTGGACATCGCACATTGGCCATTGTTTGCACTCGTAATTGTTTTCCTAATGGATAAAGTCTATAAATTTCTGTGCTCGACGCGCGGCCAAATGCGAAATATGTCACGAATGTTAAGCGTTTTATAAACGACTGCGATCCAAGTGCGATGCGGTGGCAGGCGATGGCCTTTCCTGGGGGAAAGGAGTCCCGATTCTGGAATGCGAAGGATTTATCGGCGTTGGCCACTCAGCAGGACATAGTGCAATTTCGAATAGAGACCGATGCTGATGCTGATGCACTTTCCGGTGACTCGTAAATTAAGATGTTGATGGAGTCGCAACATCTTAAATGGTTAACCAATTGGAGTCGGAAGTATTTAAAATATATATATTTTAAAGAATTGATTGTTCAACTTTAAATTATAATACTCTTACGCATCATCAGTATTAAGATCATGAAGTCCTATCAGTTTCCTAGCATTGTCTTTCATAATTTGAATCCTGGTCACTCCCTCGTCACTCCGTCCACCATTGACTCTGACTTTCTTCAAGTCCTGCTGAGCCATCGGAAAGGTAATACCATCCCCGACAGTAGTGTACACTGGAATAAACCAGAGATACCATTTGTTGCCAAAGACTTCCAGAAAATTCTGCTTCATTCCCAGGTCATAGGCATTTTTGTTTTGGCCGCCTTCGTAAAAGTACGGAGGATATACAACTTCCACAGAGGTGTGGTTTTTAATAAAATGGGAAAGGGTGACCATGGTCATGATCCAGACACACATGGAGAATGAAATGATGACGACGTGCTGCACCATGAGCCACAGCTTAGTCGGAGAGTAGCCAACGATGTCAAAGTCAAAGCCTTCCAGGTACAACAAGTAGTAGAGCATCACGAAGAGAAGATAGATTAGAAATATGTCGGCGTAGACTAGGAAGACTACGAAGAACTTTGTGTTGTGGAAGTGGACGCAATTCTTGACCCAGGGACAATGGTGATCCTTCTTCAACACACATTGCCCACAAATTGAGCAGTGATGAGCTCTGTCCGGCTTTATGATCCGGCAAATGTCGCAATACCTCACAGTTCCCGATTTCGTGCACATCTTGACCGGTAAGCTCTTGGCTATTTGGCTCAGAATTCGTGACTTTTCCTCGGAGCTCTCGGTGCGCTTTAACCTGGCCACATCCTCGTCAGATATTTTCCATTGACTTGGTATGGGCGCCGGATCGGTGATGATACACTTACCCCATGTCCAAAGGAACATGACGAGCAGCACATGGAAGGTTATCAACAAGAAGGCCACCTCCACACAGCTCTCAACGCGATTCAAACATATTTGCACAATGAATACATGGTAAGCCCAGATGAGTAAGACCATAATCATGATAAGAGGCATCCACCTGGCCAAACAACAAGGTCCAGATCTTGGCTCTCGCTTTGAAGTACAGCACATGCTACGAGAAGACAAGCTGCGAGTCTTCTTCGATGAGGTCCTTGCATCCCCTTGAATGGTGGGATTCTACAAGCCAAGCAACATGTGGCTTGAGTTTGATAATTTTGACAAGGCCTAGTCCGATTGGTCTTGGGTTATATAAGGTATAGTATTAATAGCTTATGCCATATGTATGTCCCTGAAGTATTACCTTCAATGGACTCACGCTCATCTGTTTCTTCCCACTTCTCAAGATTTGATTGATTGGACGGTGTTAGCTTTTCATCATTTATTTTCTACTCTTCATCTTCACCGGAGTGAAGATAAATCAACAAAGTGTTGCATCTTCAAACAAAGTATTAACAGATTCCGCAGCAAATCACTATTTGCTGTGGCCTATCACATTAGTCAACAAAATGGGGAGCTTCTGTGACCTAGTTGCGGTGGCGGAACACGCGACGGCGGACGGTCTTGTAGCGGTAGCCGTCCTGGGCGGGCTGCTCGATCTCCTCGATGATGGGCTCCTCGGCCTGGACAGGGGCAGGAGGGATGTAGGCGGGGGCGGGGGCTGCAGGAGGAATGTAGGTCTCAACCGGAGCGGGGGCGGGTGCTGGGGGGATGTAGGTGTTCTTGGGTGCCGGTGGTGGTGGTGGTGGTGGGGGAGGGATGTAGGCCTTGGCGGGAGCCGCTGGTGGGGGGATGTAGGTGTTCTTGGGTGCCGGTGGGGGTGGTGGGGGTGGGGGTGGGATGTAGGCCTTCACAGGTGCCGGAGGGGCAGGCTGGGGATAATCGTAGCCGGCGGCTCCCAGCTCCGAGACATCAGCGTAGGCGCAGGCCAAGAAGGCGGCGGCAAGGATCAGGAATTTCTAAGAAAAAAATTGTATTTAATAAAATATAGAGGTTTTTAAAGTATTATCCTGCCACCCACCATCTTGAGGAGATTGGCTTGTTGCTGCTTGGATCACAAGTTGATTTGTGCTGCTGAACTCGAAGTGTGTCTTCGGTTTTTATAGCTCATTGTTTTCGGTGTTGCGGGTCAACCGGAGCTAAATTAATTGCATGATGCCCCCATGATACATGGGGGTCTTAGCCTCACTCAAAAAGTCGGAAGATAAACGCCAAACCGAATATGTCGAATAAACCAAACCAAACACAAGACAACGAGCCTCCAATGCCAAGGCAGTTTGACGGGTTTTCGGTTTCATTTGGGGTTTAGTTTCGCTCTTAGTTTCCACCTATTCGGCTTCGAAAATTGATATTAACTTTGCTTTGACTTGGCTCAGTTTTTTGTTCAAATCTCAAAAGAAAAGGTACAAAAAATGAGCTTCTTTAATTAGATCAAACAAACCTTTTGATGATGATTACCATTTGCATGTGGAATACTAGTTTCATTTTTTATACGAAATTGATTTGATGAATGTTCGTGGGTCACACGCTCGATCGGCTTCACGTTTTCTTAATTATTTCATTTTGTTTATGTTTTTATGGCAATTTTTTTTTTTATCTTTTTGGCTTTGGCTGGCCAAATTATTAGTAGCATATGCCGGGCCTATGGCGTCGTTTCAAGTTTATGCCAAAATTAATTTCAATTTGCTTAGATTATGCTGATCTTGGCAATGCCTGTCGGCGGTGTTGAAGTTGTTGTTTTCGGCTCTTAATTAATTACTCAAGTCAAGCGGGCTTTGCCTTTTTTAAGCATCTGGCATATAAACAGTTTATTTTAAAGTCGATTCGTCTTGTTTCCATTTTTTATTTCTTTTAGTTTTCGGGCTTGATTAAGTGAAGTTCTGTGCAGCAATGTTGTAGGCTTTATGGGAGTTTAAAATATGCAAACAAAACAGTGACAGCGTGGGCAACGCTGCGTATACGTAATAAATCTTCTTTCTTGAATATTTTAGTAGTTTTTTTTTTTAAATATTTCCCTGCAATAAAGTTGGCTAAATGAAATATCCTGACCCTTTTTTATAAGAAAAAACCATTTGAGAATTAAAGTATTAAATTCATTTTTTATTTAGGAAACTTCTCGCTATCCTTGAGGTTCTTTCAACAAAATCCTTTAAGGAGTTGCTCTCTAGTAACGGCGGCGGACCACACGGCGACGGACAGTCTTGTAACGGTAGCCATCGGCAGACACGGGCTCAATCTCCTCCAGGACGGGCTGAGGAGCCAGCACGGGCACGGGAGCGGGAGCAGGGGCGACCTTGACGGGAACGGGAGCAGGGGCGGGGATGCTCACGGGTGCGGGGGGAATGTAGGTGTTGACGGGAGCGGGAGCGGGCAGGGAGACTGGGACTGGAGCCGGGGCGGGGATCTCAACCTGGACGGGAGCGGGGGCTGGGATGCTCACGGGTGCGGGAGGGATGTAGGTGTTGACTGGAGCGGGAGCCACCTTGATGGGAGCAGGAGCGGGGATGGCAACAGGAGCTGGAGCTGGGGCGGGCACCTCAATCTGGATGGGAGCTGGGGCTGGGATGCTCACGGGTGCAGGTGGGATGTAGGTGTTGACTGGCACTGGGGCGGGGGCAGGAGCGGCCACCTTGATGGGCAGAGGAGCCGGAGCTGGGATGCTCACGGGAGCGTAGTTGTAGCCGGACAGGTGGGAGACATCGGCGTGAGCAACAGCCAGGAGGGCAACGGCGACAACCAGGAATTTCTACATCAATGAAAAGGATAATCAGTCAGGATTCTGGAGGTTCTATTCTCTGTGATCTACTAACCATTTTGATATGTTACTTGGAACGTTTGCGTTTCTAGTATGGTTTGGAATCGTAACCTGGGTTGTATTTATACCAAAACCTGGGCGCGGTGCAGAAACTAAAGTTAAACACTATTTTTGTGAAGAAGTGCGGATATGATGGTCTCTTAATATGCCAGAAACCAGAATTTTACGAGCCAAGCCAATGATTAACTAATGTACCCTACATTGACATAGAAGAGTCTTATGGACAGTTGGGAAAAATATATAGATTGGTTCAAAGATACTTTCAAAACTCGGTGGACTAAAATATAGTCCTTGATTTGAGAGTTTTATCCACTAAATTGTTTCCATAGCTTCAAAACTAACAATAAATATGAAATTTGATATTTAACCTCCATTATTCCTATCTTATACCATTATACACATCAAAATCATGTTAAAAATGTTTTTTTTTTTATCTCCAAAACATAGGGGCCATCGACAGTCCCTCAAACCGAAACTCATCATCATCGTTCGTACTTGCTTGCTTTTGGCATTGTTTTAATTTAAATATCATTTGCATAAAACATTTATGCCTTAGTGTATCAAATTGAACTACCAAAAGTAAAGCCGCTCGAAACTGGAAACCCAGCTAGACTTTTGGCACAACAAGCCTACAGCCGGCGGAGGTTTTTGTTTTTATTTTGTCCACAAACGCCAGACGACGAATGGCGAGTTCATGCGGCGGTCATTAATCTGCCTGATTGCCCATGATAAGGTGGCTAAAACAAGAGCCTATTGCTTAATTATGTATGGGAACGGAACCGAGCCCAGTTGGCCCAGGTTGGAGAGGCAGTGGCGAAAATCAGCAAGGCGATGGCGGGCTTCGATCGGGTCAAAAGTTGAACATGACGCCAGCTAGACCGCCGCCATGTGTCACTGCCAGCCGGAAAACAAATTAGCCACTGTCTCGGATAGAGAAGGGGAAACTGGGCGAAAAAGAGACAACTTTCGGTTCTTTGAAGGACATCAGGACACTTTCTCTCGCTCTGTCCAATTTTTAATTGCACAAATTGCTAATGAAGAGTTTTTCCGGTTGGTGCCAAAAATTCGCCAACGAGACAGTGTGAGACTCTGTGACGCCAAAGTGATTTAATTTCTGTTGAATTTGTTTTCCGCCCAAAAGCGTAAAGCGTAAAAATAAAGACCAATAACACATGCACATGCATGGTGGGAGCATGGAATTGTCAAAAAGCTATGCAAACAAGCACTTAACCCCTTCTATTTTGACAATTCCATTATTTTCGTAGCGCCAATAAACCGAAACTGCAAATGTATTTTGAACAAATACACAAACACTCTACCAGAGTCGGATATATCTGCTCCTCGAAGCGCCATGCTGGTCATGCAACGCTGCGTATACGTAATTTAGTTGTTTGCCTGTTAATAGTTGACATGCATTCCATGGTGGCGTCATCCGAGGGCAAAAATAGGAAAAACTCAATAGTTCGTTTCCCTTGAAGGGTTTGGAAAAATAGAAAGAAATATTTGTTTCGATTTTAATAGTTTTGCTAACGGCCTGGCAAAAGTTTTTTAATTCCGATCGAATTTATTGAACTGGGTTGTTTATTTTATGTTATTGTTTTGATTAGCTAACAATAGTCATTTCCCTTTAAAATCTGGAATCATTTGAATTTAAAATGCGACTCTCGATTAAGATTAATCCAACAATGGTTCAGTGACCTCTGCAAAAATGAACGATAACCATCTAAAGGAGACCATCTGGTGACCGGCTAATGAATTATATATTTGTTTTTTATATATATTTCTATCTAAAACTATGTAGACACGCGCAAAAGTGAATCGAGTTAGCCAGGTTCCATTTCGAATTCATCGAGACACTGAATTTGCATAACTATTTTGCAATGTCTGTGCCAAAATACGGATTAAATAAATATTCAAAATGCAACTACGTCACGTCACTATTTGCAGGAAATTTGACTTGGTCAACTCTTTCCAATCGATTTTCAGGAACGATTTTCCACAATCGACGTCCACTGGACCCCCCAGCTCATAAATTCATGCCCCACGATGTATATATCCTTATAAATGTGTACCTGAATGTGCGTTTATATATATGTATGTATATACTTTGGGCAGATAAATCAACGGGCGACAAATTAATGCTGCAAATGAAGTGCAACTGCTGGCATCGAACGCGAGAGGAATTGAGGACCCACCTGTCCAGGATAACGATTATTTTCGCGCCTCTTGCAGGACCCTGGCGCCGCTCCCCGCCTCTCCGGGACTCCGTTCTCGGTGTCGCCCCAATATGCAGTAACAGTAAAAATAAATGAAGGCAGTCAACGTTTGCATATTTCAGTGGCAGGCTCCCCTTGCCGATTTTTCACTCCCAGGCCTGGTACTTTCCTTTTTTTTCTACCGTACTGTTTTGTTTTCCGTTTTGGAGGTGGGTTTGGGGGGCAGTATCCCCTTCAACTGCTGATATAATTACGTTGATACTGTCAATTTCCCAACGATCCATGTCCCATATCCACGTGCACTCTGCACGTTCGATTTCGCACTGTCGTTTTTAAAGCCGTAAGCCGTAAGCCAGCCGGCCTGCGTCTGGGATTCCGGGCTGCCGGCGAGTTTGAGAGCCCCATCAATTTTTACGTCCGATTTATTGAGTGAGCCAAGCTCAGTGGGTATACCATATTTTTGGATGTATTCAGGGCTCATCCTGGCGGGCAGGATATTTAAAGCTGTATATTAAAGCTAGCATTTTGTGATTAGATTACATATTTTGGGTTTAATTTTTAAACTTTATATTTTGAAAATAAATACAGGTAATCAAGACTTCGTATACCATAAGTCCATGGCTATTTTTTGGCCACAATATTCAATTCATTTTCGTTTTACTTCTGCATACTTTTAGGCGGGCTGTCTCGTGATTATTTTGTAATCCACGGCGCCTAAAGCATTGATTACACATTTTCCGAGGGACAGGTGAGACAGGTGGGATTCGCCACCGTATGCCCTGGGCTCCGACGATTGGAGCCATAATGCGTGTTAATCAGGCATCATTAACTGCTAATTAAGTGCGGTTGAAAATGCAACCAACTGTCAATTGTTGGGTGTCTGCCGAACCCTGGCGGATATTCCTTTTTTTAAATTAATCTCCAGCTCTTCTGCCCGGGAAAGTAAAGTTCAATGAGGCTAAAAATTGGGCAATAAATCCCATATTGCAGTCGCTATTTGCATTTTAACTAATCGCTGGCAGGGATTAAATGAATAGAAAGGTACATATTTTTGGGCAGCGAAGGTTTGTGAGCTAGAGGTTGCATATTTTTAAAGTACCACCCTCTTTCTATAGTTAGCTATAGTTAGGAAAAAAAATTTTATTTCCTACCACACGAACTAATCACAGCTGATTGGAGTGCGGTATACCGGAATCGTCTCTAAATTGTAATTGGCTGTCTAATAATTTTAGTTGGCCCCAATCCCTGTATCAACCAAACACAAAGGATTCTTGATGCCTGTTTGTCGGGATTCCATACAAAGCAAAAATGTGTGTTTTAATTCATTTAATTGAGCTGCCAATATTTGACCAAAATGCAATTAACGAAATAAGCCAGGACAATCCATTGTGGTTATGCTAGTGGATAGTTGGTTGGAAAAAATAATTTTGTTTTAATTACGCAATTAATTTTAGTGCCCTGCTATTGGTTTTTGGTTCTTTTTAATTAGTATGCGCAATGGCAAGTGTAATATGTATGTGTCTCTGTGGTTGTCCTGGCATTCAGACAACTACCAAAAAAAAACAAAAAAAAAATAAAGAAAAAAGGTCCTGAAGCTTCAATTTCTACGCCACAGCCAGACATTTCCCTAATCAAATTTCAGTATGGATGGAATGAAAAGGAGCTTCGTCCGTAGACATTTGTCGCTGCATTTTCTTCTTAATTTTCTGCAGAGTCTTATGTCTGACGATGTCCTTGTACCTGCCCCACCCACTGCCGCCTCATCCTGGCACTTGTTAGCAGCCACAAGTGGTCAGTGGTCTCTGATGAGGCCAATCCACTCAGCACCAGTCTCCAGCTTTCAGTTCCGGCATTCCTACGCCATCGATTTGTGTTGAGGGCACCGGAAAAAATAAGGAAAGTTACAAAATATCAAAGCTTTAATGTCATGCCGACTTGTAGTTAATTTAAAAGATTTAATAGTAGTATTTAATATATAAATAGTTGACTCATTCATTTAACTAATTAATTTCCCACAGTGCAAATGAAAACTTTTGAATCTAACGAGAAAAAATTTCCACATCATCAAAGCTCATTCCAGGCCATAAATTTCGTGATAAATGTGGAGTGGCGAGGACTGTTTACTTGCATAAAACACGCTATCGAATCGAATCCTTAGGGAGTGTTCCGCAACTTGCCTGCAACTCCTTATTATCCCTCCCTGTGCCTCCGCAGCATCCTTCCATCCCCTCATCCAACCCTATCTGTCCGATGGCAAGCTGATTTCTAGAGTCCAGCCATTTCTTCAGGTTTCATAAATTTCCCACTCAAATAGCCGAAGCAAACTTAAGAGTTTTCTGACTTTTCCTGCATTCTCCCACCCCTTTCTGACCGGCATCTCATGTGATTTGCCATGATTGGAAAACAATTTGAAGACTTTCTTTTTGTTTAACAAGTCGAAGACGGGAATTTTTTTATTTTTCAATTCCCAGTTGGGAATTCGTTAGGAAACAGTTTCGAAGGGCTTTGGTAAGTTTAGAAGCGGTGACGGTAGACGCGACGACGCACGGTCTTGTAGCGGTAACCATCAGCGGACACGGGCTCGATCTCCTCCAGGACCTGCTGGCTGCTGGGCTGGTAGACGGGAGCAGGAGCGGGCTGGTAGACTGGAGCCGGAGCGGGGATGCTGATGGGAGCTGGCTGGTAGACGGGAGCGGGAGCAGGGATGCTGATGGGTGCAGGGGGCACGTAGGTCCTCACGGGAGCTGGGGCAGGGATCACAACTGGAGCTGGAGCAGGAGCGGGGATCACAACTGGAGCTGGAGCAGGAGCGGGGATCACAACTGGAGCTGGAGCTGGGATGCTCACTGGGATGGGAGCAGGAGCTGGGTTGTAGACGGGAGCTGGTGCTGGTGCGGGGGGAATGTAAGACCTGACGGGAGCCGGAGCTGGGATCACAACTGGAGCTGGGGCAGGAGCAGGGATCACAACTGGAGCTGGAGCAGGAGCTGGGATCACAACTGGAGCTGGGGCAGGAGCGGGGATCACAACTGGAGCTGGGGCAGGAGCGGGGATCACAACTGGAGCTGGAGCTGGGATGCTGATGGGTGCTGGGGGCACGTAGGTCCTCACTGGAGCGGGAGCTGGAGCAGAGATCACAACTGGAGCTGGGGCAGGAGCTGGGATCACAACTGGAGCTGGGGCAGGAGCAGGGATGCTGATGGGAGCTGGCTGGTAAACCGGAGCCGGGGCTGGGATGCTGATGGGAGCTGGCTGGTAAACCGGAGCCGGGGCTGGGATGCTGATAGGAGCTGGCTGGTAAACCGGAGCCGGGGGCGAGTAGTTGTAACCCAGGTGGGAGACATCGCCATAGGCGCAGGCCAGAACGGCAAAGGCAATAACCAGGAATTTCTGTAAAATCAAAACGTTTCAATGAGTAATCCTTGATCCTGGGGGGCCGTGTCGTAGAGCTCACCATGATGACAGCTACGATCTGCGGTTGAGTCGCTTCTGATTGAAAAGCCTCGCCCGCAATACTATTTATACAAAGACCGAGCCCACGAAAAAAATTCTGCAAGCCGTAAAAACTTGACTTCCAAGCCGACTGAAAACTGAAGATCGTCAAAACGGCTCATCTGAATATTCAACACGAGATGAGATATATTTGTTGTTTATTTTTCGGTTTTCTGGTTTTGTTTTTGGGGGTCGTCAGAATGAAGTAGCATTCGTTAGGTTCGTGTTTAATTGGTTTATTGCCTCACGGGGCTGGTCAAGGAATTGCGTTCGGCCATATGATGGTTAGATATATGGATAGGCAATATGTCTGGGTTAGTGGCTGACACCCCGAATGACTTCTAGATGACATTAATCCGAGGTGTTGTGGATCAGATGCAGACAGATGCTAACGGCAGACTTTATGGGCGTTTGGCTGGCAGCTGAGTAGATTTTATTTGACACTTTGGCTTAATAGATTTTAAATAAAATACATTTATTTTATTTTTGGCACATGCGTCAGGTGTAGCCGGAAATTTGCAATAATCGTTAGAAACGAATGCAGACTTTTGGAAACTGGTTGTTGATTGGGTTTTACGATTATTTTCGCAAAGGTTAGAAGCTATTGTTCTAGATTAAAAAATAATCTGAAGTTATTCAACAGCTTTGGCGTTTTATTTTTGGTCCGTTCTTGCAGACTTCATAATGGATTCTTTTGTCAAAATCGGCGCCCACAATCTCCAGAAATACATATTCGAATTTATGCTAATCCAATGGAACTGTAAGTTTTGAAACAAACACATTTTCTTCGCTCATCATTTTTCGACTAACCGACTAACGAACCCTTAGACGTCGTCAATTAATTGACCCAAACCAGTTGCCTTCGATTATGGCCATAAAAATGGGTCTGGCTGACGTCTGAGCCTAGACAAAATAGATATGCTCAGCCGGCCTCAAGGTCTTCCCAATTTTCGTCTAAGCTTCTCGATGAATTCTTGGAAAAAGATTGAATAGCGGATCAAACTCCGTAATTATATGATACGCACCTTAGATAATTGTTTAGACCTTAGTGCTTCAAATACTATGAATAACATTTAATTTTTATTTATTACTTTGTGGCGGCTATAATATTTCCTCATCATCTCAAGAGGCGTCTCCATTATTCACGGGTCTTTATCCGAGAGATGTTATAATTTGTTTCTCTGTCGGTATATGGCCGCAGGAACTAAATTGCAACTAAATATGAGTTTAAATTTCGCGCAGGTCAAAAAATCCATTTGCGGTCATCGTTTATTTGCCAAAACGACTTGGACACTTGTCGTGGCGTTGTTGTTATTCCAGTGCAAACACGTTAATCACACGTATTCATGGTCCACACCACGCCAAGTCAAACATTAAAAACTTGTTGTTAATTTTCTAAGCTTAGTTTTGACTACCAGCCGTCGTCCATGCGCGCATCTTTTTCTGCATTTGTTTATCTTTCATGTATGTAAATGCCGAAATGCCGATCTTGTTGGACATGCGGCTATACCGAGCCTGGCTTTTGTTCAACATTTGCATGGCAAATGGCTTCCGTTATTGTCTTTAGTTGGCCCGGTTTTATCTGTGCTCATATCAGCCGAATGTTATTATAGGCGAATCCCAATTAAACCATTGTTATACCCCCCTGGGGTCTTTAAACAAAATGTTTATGGCATGGACAAGTCTTCAAACTAGTTTTTCAATATCGAAGTAATCCCCGTTTTCCCATCTTTATGACCTTGACTTTGGGAGACTTTTTTTCGGGCATATGTAACCCATAAATTAATATCGATATTTCGGGGGTTTTTCTAGGCCGCTTCCTGTAATTAAGACAGGCCTGTTAAGTAGCCGTGTAAAGGTCAATTATATGATTTATTAGTCAAATTTACATATATGAATATTAGCCGGTTTTGATAAGCCAGTGGCAGTTTTTGGTGTGATCCGTGTTAATAAGATTTATCAAGTTCTACCCATAAATCCAACCTCTAGCTGTCGGAAGAGAAAATTACCAGAAAATATAAAGGGTGTCTTTTTTTTCGGTGGAACTAAAATCATAATTGACTCAATAGAATCATCGATGAGCCTTTGTTTGAATAGATTTGAATTGGTTGGTTGGTTTAACGAGTTGCTCCCACAACTCAAACAAAAATCGAACCGGTTATGGGTTTCATTTGTCTTGGCCAAACTAAGGCATTTGAATCCATAATGATGGAATTAAATATGTTGATTCTTCATTATGGAATCGTTATTATGTTTTGTTTTGGATAGTTTACATATTTAAATTAATGTAAAAATATGGATCATCTTTTGTTTCTCTAAATCTATAATTTTTTGAAGAAAAATAAATGATTATTGTGGTCTATTATCTTTTCTATTGCTAATAGTTTTCTTGCAACCCTCGCTGGTGGGTGGAGTTTAGTGTTTTGCCTTCAAACAAGTTATGTTTCTTGATGTTTCTTTCTCTCTCTGTTTTATTTATTCAAAACCACACGCATATACTAAAGATAAACTTTTTTTAGACAATAGTTTAGATTTTTTAATGCAGTGTTATATTAATTTTTTTGCCTCAGCCTGACTCCCTTAAAAAAATATCAACAAAAAAGCTGTCAGTGGCTGAGGGGGGTTGGTCTGGTAAAAGGGGCATGTGGCGTGGCAAGTGGGGGAGTGAGTCAAGTTACGAGGAATGCACAAAAGGCAACAACGGAAATGAAATCACGTACCAGGGGCGTTGTCATTCACAATGAGTGTGTGCCTTAGTGCTCAGTTGTTGTTACTTCTAGTGGTTGTTGTTGTTCAAGTTGTCAGCAGTCGCGGCGACGACAGAAGCTGCCATCCAAATATATATATAGTATGCAAGCACTGAGAAAAAATATTGACCAATTAATATAAGTTATGGAAGCCATTTGAAAGGAGTAATAACTGATCTCTCCCAGAAAAGGTCTTTTCGGAGTATTAAAAATATTATTTATATTATTGACAAAACCCCTGGTTTAATTTAGTTTTTCTCAGTGCTTGACTAACGGTATGTGTGTGAATGTCTAATGTCCAATTTCAATTTGGACTGGCTGGCTGACAGAGCTTGTCGCCGTCCACCGCAAATGGCAAACAATGTAAAAGGTGCCCTTCTTCCCAAAAACTGCTTCCTCCCATATCACTTAGAGGGCAAACAGCGACGGGGAGGGGGAAAAAGACAGTGACAGAGAAATGGGAGGTTGCGAGCTAAGTTTATTTACTTTTAACACGAAATAGTAAAGTTTACAAAAAGGAAACGTGCGCCTTGCGCTATGCTGCACTTCTTAGACGGTATACCGTTCTATGTACCATTGTACCGTTATGCTCGTGCTCACCGTGCAGAGTGGTGACTGTACCTAGGGATAAACAAATAAAAGTTTTAAGAATTTAAAAGAACAAAGTGAATTTTTAAAGTTTAAGAAAACCACAAATAATAAAAGTTAACCTCCTTGTTTTAAAGTCCTTTTTTTTATATAATCCCCCAAAAATAATCCAGTAAGTTAATCCACTTTCTTCGTAGTCCTTTCCACTTTTGTACCTTTAATTTATCATTTCGCAGGGATACCCTCTTTCTGGACCCTTTCAAAGGAGCTAAATAGAAAAAAAGTATAATTTTAAGCAGCGCATTGCAGTGAAAGAAACTTTCTGGCCAACAAGCAAAGAAAAAAGGTAGAAAAATTAGCGACATGCTGTGTGACGTGACTCGACTGCATTACGTAGCCGCCCCGTAACCGTTGGACTTGTCCCGCCAGATGCCTTTGACAAGGGGCGTGGCCCCGGCACAGGCACAGGCTCAGTCTCAGGCAACTCCCGTACCAAAGGACACAACTAAATTATTTAAAAACTCTCTAAGAGCAAAGAGGCTTTGTGCAATTAAACGCGTTCTCAACGCGCCACGCACATATGTGACAACACGCTCTCAAGTCCGGAGTCAGGACAAGCATCCTGCCGTAATGATACCCGTAATAATTACACCGCAACGGGGACACATGTGCCGGGTTAGTGGATGGAATGCCCGGTGCTTGCGTGTGCCATGCTGCTAATTACAATAAATTTGGCCAATTATTGTCTGGCATTGTTTTCGGCCCGGCCAACAGCGGCTGTAAACTTTAAGTAGCTCTCGACGAAGGAGCAGGACCAAGTTTCGCATCTATCGATACGAAGTCCTTGTTTCGCCGGAGCATGGCTGGCTAATTGTCTTCTAAATTATGATAAGAAGAAACTTTCCTTTTGGCGCTGCTTTGAACGTGAAGGTAGAGTCACTTAAAAGGGTCAATCGGGTCAGTTAACTCACATGTGAGGACTATAATGAGGGATATTTTCGGAAAGGGTAAGTGATTCTTAAAGGGTTCTTTGTGGTTTTTTATTGGAGGTATAAATTTTCAGTTTTTCCTCCCCCGATGCATCTAAATTACCGCCTGTCGTCTATGTCTCACAGATATTGTTAGCAATCAAGGCAAATCACAACGAATGTCAAACGATTTGCTTTATGACCCTCGCCACAGATCAAGACTGCAGTGATTTGCCTGGGGAATATGGCGAAAGGTCCTTCATTTTTATTATACTACTCGGAAGGCTTCTCAAACCCCGTTTTGTGAAAGGGGTGCAACATATGCGCGCTTCATAAAGTGCTTTCAGCCTTCTTCTGCCCCATAGTCATTCTTTCTGGTGCATGCCAAATGCCAAAGTAGATGCAGTCAAGTCGTGCGCCAGCTGAGAGCGCAATTTGGTAGAACAATACGATACGTATACGCCCCGTTGTTCCCTTTTGGCTTACTAAGGTTTACAGAGGGAAAAACAATAAGCTAAAGGGTTAATTGTTCTTATAAAATCATTATACAAGCTAACATTGTAAATTATTTTTTAAAGACTTTTTTAAGATTATAAATTCTTTTAAATAAAATATATCTTATATAATTAGGCTAATTTTTTTGAGTGCTCCTGCTACTGGCATTTAAAAATGCCTCTGTCTTGGTTTTTGGTCTTGGTGCCTGCTTTCGTTTTTGCCAAATGCGCCATATATTTTTTTAGGTTTATGTCTTCGTTTCGTAGCAAATATTTCCATAGAGCCGGAGCGAGCGAGACAATAATGCATATGTCGGGGCCCGTTGTCGTTTTGTTTTATTGCATATTTATTTTTTATAGCGAAAGTAGCAAAATATAAATCGTTGTAACGCCGTGCGGGCCACAGTTTTTGGCCCTGTTCTCTCTTTGCCGTTCGTATAAGTTTTTTTTTCCCTTTGTTTTCACTGTTTTTCTTTTTGGCAAGCACACAACAACAGACATAAGCTCTGCCAATCGCATATGTGGCTCAAACAGACACACACATGCAGAGTAGGCTGCTCGGAATTAAGTTCTCGGTTCGGTTTTTTGCCAGGGAGCTACTGAATCTAAAAGAGATGGAGGTGGGTGAGGTTGGCGAGGTGGCTGTGTGGTGGTCCGACCAGCAGAATTCAATCATGAAAGTTTTTCAATAATCCGCTTTGCCCCGATTGCATTTCAATTTGCCATCATTTTGGCGCAAAAACTTAATTTTCCACCAATTAGTTTTTTGGGCAGGAGAGTTGGCGGAGCTGGGGTGAAGCTCGTAATTGATGTGTGTGTCCTGCAAAAACATTTATACTTTCAGGAGATGGGTGTGCGGTAGCTGCCATAAATGTGCAGTTGATGATAGTTCGGAATGAAAGGTATTTTGTAGAATAATTTAAAACCAGCCATTGGTTTTTCTTATTTTGTTGAAATATTTCTAGTTTTAAGAAACCTAATCTAAAGCCACCTTAATCCCAATGACCCCCACATTGGCTTGGCCGTTTTAGCTTTTATTTTAATGGCCTTTCCAGGCATCATATGGCGCTCAAAAAGTCATTGAGCATTTTTATTGATCCCCTAGCTCACACACATACAAAGACTAAAGGATGCACACACACTCAGATACACAGACACACCTGTCGACAGGCAAGGCGAAATGGCCGCCAAAGTGAGCTCCGATAATGCTAATTTTATTCAAAGGTTATGCCATTACAATCCAGTGCTGCAGCCGGGGCCAAATACTGGCCAACAGACAGGAGATATAGCCAGATCCAAAAAGAGAGGCCAAAGGACGAGGAACTCGGGACGTACCGGACAAGGTACGATGAAGATGGAATGCAAGTACGTGAAGAAATTCACGAAAAATTACGATGGTCGCAGTGCGAGGCTGATGCACACAAAATTGCAAATCGTGGCCGGAACGAAGACGGAGACGGAGACTAAGACCAAGACCAAGACCACGGCCAGATGAGGCCAACAGAGGAGAACTGTAGACGGAGCCGTGTAAGCCTTGGCCAGGAGAAAGATTCCATTCAAAAGGGAAACCTCGCCATGCAGCATTTATTGCCAGCGAAGCGTATTTGGCACATTTGATGCGGCGCATAATGGGGAACGCCATTAAATGTCCATTGACATGGCAGCTCAGGTCCACTGGCCAATACAGTGGTTCGAAAAAGCTAAGAAAATAAATGGAAATTTGGGAAAAATGTAAAATAAATCTTTGAAAAAGATTTAAAGACTATAATAAAAGCTAATCATCTTGCCTAAAAGCTTATAAAACATGTATAATTTGAAACATCTTTAAACCACTGTTCTGGCCGTGTGGACAGTGGTGCATCGGGCCATCGACCATCCGGTGGCTCTGGCGGTGGCGCATCGCAAATCGAATGCGAAACGAGCGTAAATCGTGACCAGCAAGGATCTGCTTAGTTTTCTTATTAGCTGCGATTACATTTTATGTTTGTTGTTGGGTCAACATGGCGTATACTTCACTTCACTCCACTTGGCTTTATGGGTGTGCTTGTGTGTACAGTTTGTATGCTTAACCAAAGTCGCAGTCGAGGCTGCAGTTGTTGGTTTTGCACTTTTGCTGGCAACGATTTTTTCGCAGTCTTCTTGTATTTTTTATATTCTAACCTCTCTTTATTTTTTTTTTTGTACTGTACGTGGCCAAGTTGCAAAATGTCGAAAGTCGTCTTCGCATCAAATACGTTGAAAAGCAATTGGCAGGCGTTACTAAGTCCCCGTCCCCCATCAGCCCGCCAGCCCGTCATCCCGTCACCTCGTCCTTTTGGCTTGTCTACTAATGCGCTGCTGTTGGAATTTCTTCATTGAGTACGTGCATTAAATATCAAATCACAATGAAAAATTCCTACTTACTTTGCAGCCAAAAAAATTAAATGCATTTCTGGCGTTGCATACTTGCAGGCGCGCGTTCGACTGCGCAGTAATTTATTTTCCACCCATCGATGGCATTTATCCTTGTGTTTTTTGGCTTTTTGCTTTAATTGCTTGGCTTCATTTGTACAAAAAAAAAAGGAAAAAAATATATATGTATAGTATTTGGTATGTGATGATTTGGTGGAGGGGAATGGGTAGGATTGTATGATTGTGGAAATCAATTTCCTGAAGCAGAGCCAACCGCAATCGGTAGACAAAACAAAGAGACACTCAACTACAGCAATGCATATCAATTGCCGCTGACAATTTCAAATAGAAAACGTCTCAGCATGCCAATACAAATGAATGGAGCAGAAACCAGCAAGAACACAAAACGCTGCCTGTCAACGACAAACTGCAAAACAAAGTTCTGCTAAAAAAAGTGTACAAAATGGGGATTCAAAATGGGGTATGAATATTTGAGATACCCTGGTTTTTGGGCCAGTTAATAATCTTATCTTGCGAGATAGAATGAATCAAAGGTAAGAGAGCAAACCTCTTTATTTAGGAGTTTTTAGGTTTATGAAGAGTATAACCTATCATTGACTCCAAATTCTTTACTAGAGGGTAAACCTTATTGAAATGTAACTGCAATTGAGTTTTCTCTACCCACTAACCACCCACTTACCAGCCAACCAACCAACCAACCAGTTGCTGTCGTTTTGCTTTTCTATTATTTTTTCCATTGTCAACTGTCAATGAGTTTTCAATTGCCGCCAACTTGCATGTTTGAAGATGTCCCTCCGCCACTGCAGCCACCGATCCTAAGCCGCCAATTGGGTTTGGTTCTTGCTTTTGACGGTCTTGGTGGAGCTGCTCCCCTGCTGCGGAACTCATTTCTTCCCTCCTACCGTCCTTTTTTCAGATCCTGTCAATGGCAGATGCCGTAGTTGGAGCGGCTAATTCGCATGTTTGTGGTTGCGATGGCAAAAAAAAAAGAACAGAGAAAAGATGTCTTTGTTTTGACAGCAGAAAAAGTAGGGGCTTCAGTCAGTCGTAGATATCGCTTTCCATCCGCAAGTGTCATCGAATGATAAATGGTCGCGTATTTGTTAGGACATCGCGTGCCAGCAACTCCTATTCATTATTTCGAAAAAGTAGGTGTTAAAGTTGAGCGGTGACACACCCATTTCAATTTCAGAATATGAAATGAGAAATAGTCAGCTTCAGAAGTCAGGAGCTTAAATCAATCCATTTTTGTTTAAAATACTATCCTACACCTGTACACCTGTAAGCCCTTAAATAATTGAAACTCAAATACGGTATTGGTAGTATCATTTACTTACCCCAATTCAGCGAATATTGCCTAAATTTTGCATAGATATTTGCCCGGCAGCTGTGCAAAGTTGCGGCGAACATCTGCTACCAAAGACCAGAAATAAAAAGGTAAAATAAAGCAACGGCCTACGTACCACTCGTATTCGAACCGATTGTAACTGCTTATTGTTTGCTGCACTCGTATTTCCAATTCCCATTTCCAAACAAATGAAAGCCAAGGGGAGACGGCCCAGTGCCGTGCAAAAATTTTCAATTGGAACCCATTGATGAGTCTATATCCTTCCCGTTCCTACAAAATTCCCTTTTTTTTCGTATGTGTGTTTCGCATATGTTTGTGTCAGCACTACCAGCGGGGTGTGGTGGCTTCCGCCCACGGAAAATGGGGGGTCCTTTTGGGGCACAAGGCCGAAACGTACTCTGGGCCGCGGCTTTTGTTGACATTCGCGAAGCGAACGCCCACGTAGAAGCAATTAATTGGAAAAAATGCGCAAATAGAGTGGCGTTGAATGCCACGCTCCGCGGTTCCTCGTCCTTCCTCATCTCCTCCTCCACTGGCTCGTCTTCGTGGCAGGTGGCTTCTGTTGGCTTAACCTCCATTCCCCCGTCCGCATCCTGATAGACAGTCTCATTGCGATTCCTCTCCCACAGCCATAGTGTCTCCATTACAATATTCAAGCCTTCAAGACTTTGAGCTTTTGCCTGAAACCCAAAAAAATATAAATACTAAGTCCTTCTTGAGTGTAATTTATGGCTCCTGATAGTTAAAAAAATACATTTTTTAACCCCTTGAAGCCCTATAACCTTTTACTTTTATGTCTAAACATTATTTGCTCAAGTCCTTTGGCCAGTGGAATGCAGTTTGTCGATGGCTACGCAGGACTACTGAGGACAGGGGGCCGGAGGACGTCCTACCAACTTTTCTGGCTGTCAATGGCTTTTGTCTCGTGGCGCGCCAAAACTTTTCTAATTAAGTGGCAACGCCGGGCAGCCGGAATACGTTACGTTCCTGCCCCCCAAAATGTGGGCGGGGTCGTGGGCTGGCCACTTGTCCAGTTGGCCTACGAAGCGGTCGCATTACAATAAACTGTTATGGGTGGACTTTTAATGACCAGCTGGCTGCTGCTGTGGCAGCCGCCGCTTGTCTTGCCTCCGCTTCTTGCTACGGCTGCTACTGTTGCACTTGGGCCACTTGGGCGTTGGTGGGCGTTCGAAAAAAGGGGGCGTGTTAATGGTTATCGCTGTTGTTGTTGCGGTTGGCCAGCATTAGTTACAAAATGTCGTTAGCCAAATTATTTGCCATGTTGGCGGAAAAATTTTTATGGTTTTATCGGTGAGGGGGGGGAGAACTGCAGGAGTCCTGCCCTGGGGGTGAGAGATGTCCTTCGGAGCCTTGCACGACTAATTGCAGTTGAAATTTTGTTTTATGCGCACGCGGCACATTAAGTTTTATACGTTGTGTCCCATTGAAGCGACCTAGCGACGGGTGGGCGGAAATTTAACTAGCAAACTGTTAAGCCTTGTAATTAACTTAAGCCCAGTTACATTCACAGGAAATATGGCATTAGGAAAGTGGCCGAAAAGTAGGCAAAATCTTATCACACAAATTTTTATGAGGCATTAAGATGAGATGGGAGTTGGCCCTCCCACAACTTGTTTGTAAAGTTTTTAAAGGAGATATGCTTTGAATAAATTAAAATTCCACTTATTAATTATGCTTGTTGGTTTTGGTTTATTTTTACCGCCTCGAATGCAAAATCTTCCCTCTACGATTTTTGATTGTACATTCACCATTCGGTTGGGTTTTGTAAGCCAAGAGCTTTAAATATTTAACCGCTCCTGCATGCGGCTTCCATTTCAGCTCCAGTTTCGAGCCTTTATTGCCGGCGTTCCTGGATGCCAACAAACCGCATGCTGTTGTAGATTAAGCCACAAGACTTTGCTGGGAAATTCACTCCAATAACATCGCACATGCACATGCAGAACCCCGGCGAGGAGTCTGGGCCAGGCTCTATTTATAGTTTGATGTTGGGTTTTATTTGCAGTGTTCTGTTCTGTTCTGTTCTGCTTTTTTTTTGTGTGTTCGTTGTGCCTTCTGTGTACCTCGATTAAAGCGAAAAGGTCTGACTGTGTACTGTGTGTGTTTTGACTGGAATTTATATTATTGCATGCCAGAGACTGAAGTTAACCCGGCCCCGAATTTACCCACTTCCCCCCCCAATTTGTCGGTGGCAGCTATTGTGTTTTGGGGCAGCGAACAAATCACAACCCCATGTTGTATTGGTTTTTTATTGATATTTGCGGCTTACAATTGTTGCGCTTTGGCTGTCTGTACGGTTAGCTTTCGAATTTGTTGAGAACACTCTTTTTTTGGCCTTGTTCAAATTTCAGTTTTGCCTTCTGACCATCTGCCGGCCTTCAGCTTATTTATGGGCTCGGCCCGAAAGTTGCTCAATTAAGACCAGCTCACCTGTCAGGACCGCAGTCTGTAAATGCACTGAAAAATCAGGAAGGAGTAATGTAATGGAATGGAGGCTAGCCCTCAGATTTCTGACATTCTGCAACAAAACCTCTTACCAAAATGTTCAATCGATATTTTAATATTTTTTACAAAAATCATATATGAAGTATTTTCATATATATATATAAATCATTTTTGAAGTATAAGTAGTAAAATCATATCCGTCCAGCGTACGGATGAGAGCCAGGAATAACGTGATGGCATCCGATTTTTTGCCAGCTTAAAAACTCATTCATCAATTAAATCGACACATTCATCAAAACAATTTGCCCCATGTTGATGTCAACATGGTTTCACTGTGGCGACATCAATCGAGGACGTGTGGAGTGTCCCCTGTATTGGGAGGATATGACACATATGAAACGGCCTTCTGACTTTTTGGCATTTCATGCGGATTATGAAAGCATATGAATGTCAAAGGGAAGGCTTGTTGAATTGGAAGTTGTTTGATTTTTCTTTAAATTCTGTTGGTTGGATTGGTTGGATGGATTTGTTTCTGTAATTGTATCATGATTCTATCCTATGGATATATGACACATATGAAACGGCCTTCTGACTTTTTGGCATTTCATTAGTCTGCATGCGGATTATTATTTTATTTTTATTTTTTTTGTAATAGCAGGGTAACGTTTATTTAAAACTATCCATTAGGGACAACCATTAAATTTTATCACATAAACTTCACTTATAGATAATTTTAAATGTTAAAATGGTGGAAATAAATTAGAGTAGTAAGGGGAGGTCCAGCGGGTGGGTCCTTTTTAGTCTTCTGGGCTGCTCGCTGTTGCCCAGCAGGGAGCTGGCCAACAGGTTCGGGTGATTATGAAGCCTCTGCATGTAACGTGCGCTGCTTCTTTGTATCTCGTCCTTGACCCAAGGGAAATTGAGAACCTCGTGGATGGTGCGATTGTCATGATAGACGTGGGCCCCAGTGGCGATTCGAAGGGCTCTATTTTCGAAAGCTTGTATAGTTCGGACATTCGTCTTGCTCGCAGTGCCCCAGAGCTATTATGGCCTTGTAAATGAGGAGTATAGTGGAAGTTCTCAGCTTCGATCTCCTACCTATAAGCCAGTAGAAGGATCGAAGTCTTTGATCAGCCTTGTTTCCTCTTCTAAATCAGGTGGGGCTTCCAGGTGAGCCTCCTCCTTTCTTTGGTGTGTTTGGAAATTTTCTTTACATAATTAAATCCACATTATTCACAGGGAACATTTAAACAAAACTTAAAAATGTGTAACAAATCAATTTTTCTTACGAAAAAGTATAAAAAACAAGTCAGTTCTTAAATATTTCATATTGTATCAAGATTTCAAGAAGTACACTTCGAAAATGAAACGCTTTCTTGACTTTCCTATTTGGCTGTTCATATTAGCCATAACTCACGCGTTTTGTAGACCAGGAATGATTCATTGCCCTTCTACTAAGCTTCCCTTTGGCGTTGGGGAAGGCATAATTTCTTAAAAGAATTATAAAAACAATCATTTAATAAAGCACCATGTCCTACTCCACTTGCTTTGCTGTGCTTGTATATTTTTCTTACATATTTAAATCCGCATTATTCACAGGGAATCGTTAAACAAAATTAAAAATGAAATGGATTATGAAAGCATATGAATGTCAAAGGGCAGGCTTGTTGAAATGGAAGTTGTTTGATTTTTCATTAAAATTCGTATCTCTACTGAGATTGGTTGGATTGATTGGTTTCTGTAAAAGGGTTCGTGTTTAGTGTATCTTAAAGTTACAAGAGTGTACGCCATGCAAGAAGTTCCATTAACCAGGAAGGTATCATTTTTCATTCCGGAAGGCAGTGGCTTATAGGTTCCGTGTTTTGGACAAAGAAAAACTCTTCCTATTCCTGCTTTGTGTAATATTTTTTTTTGTTGTTTCTTGGGGATCCTTAAGGACTTCACACTTAATTGCTTTTTTCACGCCTCTTCCGCCACCCGAAAGGAATATTTAATACAGCCTGACGTTCCAGAATTGACGAGAGGCCACTGACAGCAGCTGTCAGCTCAGTTTGTATTCACGGCGAAGACAGCGACCAAACCACCCAGCCGCCCAAAAAACCACCCACTATGCCATCCCCCATCCCCCATACCCCATCACGTCCATGGCCTGCAAATTGCTCATTTCAAGGCTAATTTGTTAGCATATATAGACGCGAAGTGACGACAGAGGCAGTTGGGGGTCTACAGGACACGAAATAGTAGTGGGTATAGGTTGTGGCTCAAAGTTTAAATAAATGTTTGATCAAGACACTACGTCTATGTTTCTATGCTAGCATAGCTTTTCTAGCTTTAATCAATTTTTTTTTTAATTTTTTTGTATGTAACTAACTAATTTTTCTCTCTGCAGGTAAAGACAGCGCATAACTTGTTCGCCAAGGTGGACTAGAATTTGTCAGGCAACAGATGCACGCCCTTCCCCTTTGCACTTAATTACAGCGCAGTGTCAGCCAAATAAATTTATTTACATAATTTTAATTAAACAAGCAAACGGAAACTGTCACCCCAAAAGTCAGCCTGTCTGTCAGGGTCAAGCATGTGTCTGTCTGACTGTCTATCAGTCTATGTGTCGCGACTTTAGAAGATCCATCCACCCACCCATCACCCATCCAGCAACACCTGAGGGTGAAGTTGTGGCATCTTTTTTCAGGGGTGGATCTGGTGCTGCCAATTCTGGTGTGCTTAACGATATAATTAGATTGTTTTGTGGATGGCGCTTTTTTGTTTCTTGCCCACCGACTGTGATTTTCAATATGCCACACGGGCAGGTGAATTAACTCTCCCCCGCCCCGAGATACCCATCTTTGCCGTCTGATGTTTCCTTTTTTTTGTTGTGTTGTTTGGCCTTGTGTTTGTGGAAGTTGCGGCAAATTGGGGTGACAAACCTCATTAATTACAAATGACTTCATTTCTTTTGTTCGGCAAAGCATTCTGGGGGAAGTCTCTGAGGTGTGAAGTACGAGGGCGGAGGGTGTGTGAGTATGTTGTGACAGCTGAGGGGCAAAAGGCAATGGATATTTTCCTTGGAAATGGTTGCCAATTATCATGGTGATGGTATGGAATAAAATCAGGAAAAATGTGTGGACTTTGGGGAATGCTTCAGGATAGAGATCCCAAGCTTTTACAATGGCTTTTAGCATCATAAGGAAAAAAAAGGTGGCGGTGGAATTTCATTTAATTATTTTGACCACAACAACAGAGCCTGGTTGGCCTTGGAATCTCTTACCTCTGGCCTAATATTTCCAAGGAAGGCCATAATTCATTTTTCCCCAGAAAATCTAATTATCTCAAGGGTTAAATTGGTAAGCCTGTTTCTGGAAAAAATAACAATTAACCTTTTATTATATTGTTTTCAAGCCCGAAACCCGAAGCACTTCCAGCTCGTTTATTTTAGTTTTTTCCTTTTTTTCTATTTTGAGGATTTGTGGCTGTGTGAAGGAGGAAGTTGTGGCAGAGGAGAGGAAGCCGCGGAAGGCTTTTAGCCAAAGTCCCAAGTTGCTTATAAATTGTTCTATGGCCGCCAAATACATTGCAAAATGTGACAAATATGCATTTGGCAACAATAAATTTTACGACCGCAGTCGCCGCCGAAAATATTTCACACACAGCCTCATAGTCTGGAGTTGTGGAAACAAAGTTTTGGCGGTGCGGGCCAGGCCAAAAGGGGGGGCGGTGAATGGGGTTAGAGGAGATGAGGTTTCCGGCTAGGGAATAACTCCATATCCATATAAATATAAATTAGCATATTTTGCGGCGCCAGAGCGACGCCAAGTGCAATTCCTCGCCATGGCCAATTGTAATTAAATTGTCGCGAGGCCGGAAAAGCACACACACATCCCATCCATGCGCGTGAATAAATATAATTGCTAGATTTTATTGCTTCATTGTTTTTTTTTTGTAATTCAATTTGCCTGATTTATGCCGCCAGCTCAATCACAATTTGAAATGGCAAACGGCCAGGGTTCCGCTGATTTGTTGGCCTTGTTAACGCCAATTTATGGTCGGCATATTCTCGATGGCTGATTATTGCCAATTAGCTGCAATTGTGCCCCCTATCCCGGGCTCCTTAATCCCACGACTGCCTGCCTACTACCCCTTTCGCCAGTTGCATTCATCCCCAATTGGAGGGTTACAAATTGCAGGCATCAAAAAAATGAAAACCAACTAAAATTTGAGTGATTTTCCCACCAAAAAAAACTTTACAAACGACGCATGCGCTTCGGAAAACTATCTCAAATGGATAAAAAACAAAAGTCCTTGAGCGTTGGCTTATAGGATTCCACTCAAGAGCATTTACTCGGTTATGAGTTAAAGTTATGATGTTCGAGAATTATTTTAGACATTGTATTATTTAGTTTTGCTTTTTTTCTAATTTCTTACATAAACTGAAGCTTAACTTAAATTAGTTTAAGGCTTAACACTCATGACGTCTTCAGGGAGCAGAGAAGAATTAAGTACCCAAATGGCCTTTATGGCGAAGGTATCCTATTTTTTTTTTTACCATATAGTCAAAAGTTCACAATATATAGAAAGTGTGTCGTAATGAAAATTTTTTATGGACATGCTTGATTGTATCTTACGTAATTTTTGTACAATTTTATGTACAATGCACGTAAATAATTATGTATGTATGTGATTGGATGAATTTTGAAAAGGAAAGATACTTTTTTCCACATTTTAAGTTCATATTTTTTGATATTTTGCAAATGATTCTAAAACAAAGTACTTTTTGGCAAAATCCAAAAATTTATTGAACTTTTTATCAAATATTTTAGCTAAAACGCAATTGATTTAAAAACGGAATACCATATATGAATCACAGCTTAAATGCTTTTAATATAACATCAAATAATAAACAAAAATCCCAAAAAAAATTTTTTTCAAAATTTTAGCGGAAATTATGATGTTACCCCTTTGAAAAATTGCGAAAAATCGGTAAAAATTTTAGTTTCCAGGTTTTTATGGAAAAAGATGCTACTCTGAGTTCTGAAATCGGGAATGTATAACATTTGTGGATCAAACAAGTATTAGCCAAGTTATGAGTATTTCAATCAAAATAAGTCCAAAATTGGAAACATTTTTCACTTGGCCAAAATCCAAACTTTTGATGTACATTTTTGTGAATATTTCGGCTTTTACTTAAGCTACCTCAAAACGAAATACCATTTATAAATCAGGACTCTAACCGCTTGTAATCTGCATCAAAACATAAAAAAAATAATAAAACAAAAATTTTGGTCAAATTTTGGCTAAAATCATGATGTTAACGCCCCTTTGAAAAATTGCGAAAAATGGATCCATTTTTTTGTTGCCAGGTTTTGATTGGGAAAGATTCTACTCAAAGATCTAAGATCGGGAAGGTATAACATTTATGAATCTGCCAAGTATTAGCCAAGTTATGGATATTTTTGCATACCCAAAATTGTAAAATTGGGAAAATATTTTTTGTCCCAATTTTTGTCTCAAATTTTGTTTTGTGGGGATTGTAGGCGATGATCGCGAGGTACTTATCCATACTCAGACATCAGGATAGTTTGATGTCATCCAGATGTTTCCGTGTGTTATTTTTGTTAAATCTTAAGTCAATAATTCTAATGCAATTCTAATCAACTTCAAGGTCAAATCTCAGATCAACCGAGAAAATCCATTCGCTATTCAAATTTAAGCTAAATTTAAATTTAGAAGCTATAAAAAGCTCATTTTACACATAAATTCAACCAAAGTTGATCATGAAGCTGTCTGTTTTTAATTTCGGCGTTATTGCCCTCTTATTTGCTCTTGCTGAAGCCCAACCCAAAAACGTACCTCCTAGTTATGGAAAATAATCTAGGGAACAATAGGCATAGATTATAACGATTTTCCGAGAATATAAATATACATACATGTGTATATTTAAATAAATGTAACAAAATAATAAATTGTGCTTCTTTCTTTTTTTGTGCAATCAAAAAGTTAAATATTTTTTCTGTAGTTAGGATAAAAAATTATTTAAAGACGAATCTCACATAAACCCAGACTTCTAAAGTTTCATTATTTTGTAACAAATCTTTTAGTTTAAACTCAGTTCCTTATAGTTTATGGGCATAAAACCGGTAACCACTATTTTGAAGTATTGCAATGAAAGAACTATATTTCAAAGCAAGTTTTTCTACTAGTCCCAGATTAATATCTATTCCAAGTTAAAAACTTCTTAAAAATTCAAAAATAAATCTTTGGTCCTTATGCTTGTGTTTTTATTTAATTACAACAGTTAGAAAATTTATTTCAGTTAGTTAATTTTTTATAACTTTTTTGTTTAGCCATTAATTTTAATTTTGTTTTCATTTTTATTTTTGTTTCCGCCACCTCCACCGCCACCGCCACTGGGACTGGGGCTGCCACCTCCACCGCCACCTCCAGAAGCTACAGCAGGACTACCTGCAGGTGAAGAGGCAGGACTCTCTTCTTGAGGACTGGCAGATACAAGGATTACTCCCAAAAGGACCAGGAAGAAAACTTTTAGTTTCATCTTGTAGGTTATTTCAGTTAAATTTCAAAACTAACAAAATGTGACATCTGGGGAAGTCTATTTATACCCCGAAATCAGACGTGATGGTCACAGTTTTTCGATAACTATTTGTCACAGATACGGTTTTAATTTAACCTTAAAATTAATATTTGTATTGGATATTATATGGTTATGGAATATCTATAGCTTCGTTTTATTGTTTAAATTAATATAATTTAATAATTATGGTAATACTTGATTGAATCTTAACATATATTATCATCATATTTAGGGATTATACATATTAAAAGTTTTTGTTAGACTGAGATATTTTATTAGTCCCTTGAAATAGTCCTTTAATTAGTGGTTTTCCTTTAACTTACTCTCCGAGAGCATAACAAAATCGTTAGGATGCTACAAGCAATAAAATAAAAAGCAAAACGCAATTAAAATTATTTCAGACGGCGAGATCGAGACACATGCAGTGCGGCGAATGTTTTGCGTAATTGCAAAGCTAAGCTGCGATGCCTTGGGGTTTTCCTTCGCCGCCGGACACAGCTGGCGTGCGAAAAGTGCCAAGCGGACTTAACAATGCGTTACATTATTGTCCTCCCACTTTCAGAGTCCGAGGCAAAAACATTAAAAATCCATTGCACAAAGCTAGACAAATAGACGCACACAGAGTCGTGTTGGGGGTCGAGCAGACAGACAGACAGTCGGCTGGATATACTAGTATATATATAGTAGCATATATATAGTCGTATATCAGGCTCTCTACTCTGGTCCGAGTGGCTTGCTTAATTAATAAATTGATTGGATTGTTTTCGCAGCAAGGGGTTGCCTGTTTTTTTTCCCAATAGTTTTTGTTTTATTTTCAGGGTCAGGGGTCGAGTGTTTCTCGATTTAATCGCATTTTCTTGTAAATCTTGAATGAGAGCTCCCCTGAACGTCTATCTGGTCTTGGCTTTTGTTTTAATCAGGACTCTGTTTCCCAGTTGAGCTTAATATAATAAATTAATATGCTAACCAAATCAACACTTTGAAGGATGTTTTTGCCTCAGCCAGTTTGCAGCTCGCATTTCAAAAGTAGAGTCTGTCCTTTGACCTTTTTTTTTTTTGGTGGACTGTTAACTGCTATTAAGCTAGCCACAAGTTGCTACGCGACAGGCTAACACAACCTCACAGTCCCAGGCACAGACACATGGGAGTATCCTGCCTTGTTATTACAGCCAACAATTCAACAGTTATCCTTTGGCTTTTCCCCCGCCCTCCCCCTTTTTTTACGAGCGCCACTTGAACCCGTTTATTTTGCATGTGTTTGCTGGTCTCGTTCTCGTCCTGGTTTTTCCTTTTTTTTTGTTTTTTTTTTGTGTTTGGTGGCAAACACATTTCACATGTCGCCATCGTCGTTCTGCGCACTCATTTCCGCTTCCTGTTTTGTGGCCAAAACTTCAGAGCCACAAAAAAGGTTTGTCTATCCGGGGCGCCCCCTTCATTTCCCCCCCACACTTCCCATTTCTTGCCCTGTTTTTAGTACAATTTTCATTTGTACGCCACGGCCTCGTAAATCATGCGCTGACATGGCTAGCAAAATTGTCGCTGCAGTTCATAATAAAAAGATAAGAAAAAGGCAAAAAACAGCGAGAAATTCTACGGCATTGGAATTTCAACTGGAAAATATCTTTCGCATTGTGTCCGGATCCCCTGTATCCTGGTGCTAGAGAGGGGTCAAATAAAATTAATAAACTCAAGTGAAGGCAGCTGGTTGGATGGATAAACATTTCTGGCAACCTCAAGTGTAATTGAGTTTAACAATGGTTGGAATAAGCTGATAAATAGAATTCCCCTACATATTCCTATCAGATCTCTTGAATTTTTGGCTTTAATTATGTGTTGCGACACCGGGCGGCATGTTCAGCTTGCCCCCCCAGACACTGGGCTTGGCTTTATCCTGTCGGCGGAGTCGTCCGACGGTCGGAGTCGGCGGTGCGAAGTCCACACTAATTAATCCCTTTACGACTGAAACCTATCAAAACACAAGCTTAACTTTTCCAATAAAAATAACGACGACACCGCCACATAAACGAGAAAAAAACAGCAACGAGATGCGACCGGGAAAACCGCAAAAAGCAGAAAGCATAAGGAATCTGCTAACTTCCTATGACCAGGAGCTAAAAAAGCACTTGAAGAAATATAATCAAACTTTAAAATTATATATATTATTTATTAAAATTAGAACAGGTCCTAAGGCTTTATATTAAGGTAGATTATATGGCCAGAAAATATTATAATTTTCTAAAATTTTATCAATCTTGGTTATAATTTTTGTCCAAGTGCTGTTGACACTCAAATACCGAAAGAGCAGCCAACTCGAAAGTCCCTTACCATCTCCAACAGCAGCTAGTACAAGTCCCTGTCCGTGTGTCCTGGCGTCCTGCCCGGCTCAAAATGCAGCAAAAGTTGGCGCACTAATTACCAAGGATTAGTTTCATATTTGTTTGTCAACAGCGGCCAAAGCAGTCTGTGTTGGCCCGGGGTATGGGCCACTGCAACTCGAGCAGCTGCTTGTGGCTAAAACCACAAAAAAAGCGGCTAGCTCGAGAGGGAGGAATCCGGGGCAGGAATCCGGCGAGTGTCCTGTCCGACAAGTTGGCAAGATTATTTATGAGCTCGACTTTGGCCGAGGGAAAGTCGTGGAAAAAAAAGTGTAAGAGAAAAACGTTTAGCTGCCTTCGTATTCATAATGAAATTAAGTCGATTGAATGCTCTGATTATATTCAAAGCAACAAAAACCAGAAAAGGGCCAACAATGCGTGAGTCCTTTGTGGGCAGAGAAAAATAATTCAACGACAAAAAACACAAACTGAACTGTGGATACTCTTTTTACTAGTCCGACTTAATACTTTCTCTCTTTCGATGTAAAAACCTTTAAGTTTACTGCATTGATAAATCATAAATAGGACTATAACACAAACATCATAGCCGACACACAGGACCTGCTCTTTGGCATGTTTATTATGCAGGGAAAAACTTATTACCCGGCCGTTCGGAGTACGGACACATAATCAGATTGCAGAATGCAAAGGGGCAACCCTTGACCAACTGCTCGGATTGGGGGTAAGGGGCAGGACCGAGGACCAAGGACCAAGCACCAACCACCCTCGAATCGCATGTCTCTAATGTGATTGACCCTTACGCCTCGTTGCCGGCATAATACTTGTGTTATCCCTGGCAGGAAAGTGCAGGAGCCCAGGACCTCGTCTCAGGCAGGACTTTGCCTTTGCTCCCATGTTGGTCATCGTCGGCTTCAATAAATTATCACGCCATATAAAGCAATTAATTCTGCAGCTACTCGGCACGAGGGTTGTTTGTGTAAACTTTTCCATATTATTTGCTTATATAGTATCGACGGGCTTCCTTTTTTTCACTTTTCCACGTCGTAGCAGTACGCCGCATTTTTCGGTTCGGATAAATAAGCTTTTAATAGGGTTTCTCACTGGCCTGTGTTAATTGATATTTCCAGCGCCATCGTCACTTTCTTCATAATTCGATTTTCGATGTAGTGCAAATTTTTCAATTATTTCCATAGCCCATGTATTTTTTAGTGTCCTCGTTTATGGGTCTGCAAAGTGGCTTGCAAATTACTTTCGCCTTCACTTTTAGGGGAATATCGGAGGGTTATGGCCTTGGTTATGGGTGCTGTCATGTAAGCGGTCAGCTTGTAAGCTTGATTGGCTTTTTCTTGCGGTTCTCGCCACTACTGCCACTGCAGTGTAACAATGTTTGCTGGAAAATTAAGTTTTGTGCTCTAGTTTGCAGGACATTTTTTGCTACAAGCTGGAAGATGTAGCGAAAGTTTAAGGACATTCTACAACTTTAAGCTAATTCAACTTTATACAAAAATATCTCTATCTAGTTTTCTATAACTCCCCAACCTCCCATCATATATTGCATTTTATCCTCATAGCCATCCAGATAGGATACATTATGTTCATATGTCCAGTGCCAAGCCATCAATTTTGGGCAGGACAACAAGGACAGCCGCGCCTTTGTTTAAATTTTGGCAAGACACAATAATTTTCCTACGCAATTCTGTCATTTGGAAGGAACGATGGCCGATGTCCTGCCAAAATAAAGGCGTGTTCCGGCGCTCCTTGGATAAGTTTTTGGGGAAAAACCCCCACGTCACGACCCCATAAATTATGCTTTCCAAATGCATTGCTGTAGGCGGGGCCCTGTAAGCCCCACGCCCCATAATTAGTGCATTAATAAAGACAAAATAGAGAGAGAGAGAGACTGTCGGCAGATGGATAGACAATAGAATCGGATAGAATAGTTTTATTTATGTGATTTGCCGGCGCTGCAACGTCGGAGGCGATCCAATAAAATTGTCGAATCCGGCAAACGGCAAACGGCTTCTCGCTTGTTGTCGCAAACAACGCCATAATAATGTAATGAAATTTATGATGCGTATTTAATGTACTTCTCATCGCACAACACTGCGCGACAATAAACGACAATCCTTCGGTCCGGTCCGAGGGTTGGACAAGGACTTTGTCTTGCCGCTATGACAGTTGGAGTGCACTTGGAAATATTTGAAATATAGCTTCTATTACTGCCACTAACCATATTTCCATCCATTAAAACTTGAGCATTCTTTTCCACTGTGTAAGACTCTGAGGCCAACACTTAACTGATTTCAAAATTATATTGGCGCGAATGTGGAGTGGATTGGTGGGCGAGCGAGTGTGTGTATGCGTATAATATGGCATATAATTTTATTGCTTATTGTTCTCGCTGGTCAAGGCAGTATGCCCCGCATGCCCCGCCACCTTGCAACGCCCTCAACACCCCCCTTGCAGGACACAGCAATCAGCCCCCGACCCTTGTAATTTGTGCGTTTGTGCGTGATGAGAGGCCGCTAGGATTGCAAAGCGAGACGACAGGGTAAATATTTGTCCTGGCCAAACGTTAGTTGCGGCAATCTGGACACATATCTAGACACACAATGGGTGGCCGGTTCCCGTTCCTTGTTTGTTTAGTTTTCATAGAGTTTTATTGTCTCAACGCAATGCATTTATTGGAAAAACGATGGCGAAATTGATTGCCTTCAACCGTCACGGTTTGTGGCTGGTGTTTAATAAATTATTCCCCACAAAAAAAACACACACACCACCCCTTTAATCATATTAATTACTTAATCACTAGGTTTATATTTGGGCAAAAAATAAGTTCGGAGAAGCATAAACCCCTTGTGACGATGACTCATCTTTATCCACCATCCAGAAACATTTTTATGTCTTATGACAACATCAGAGACAGAGTTCAAGTCGCCTATCTTGGCCAAGACCATAAAAAGACAATCCACGCAAATAGACAAGTTAATTTCGGTAACTAATTTGGCAACAGCTAAAGGCCAACACACGCCTAAATCGTAAAATAAAATCAGATCCGAATGGAGGCGACTTGGAGCTGCTTTGACGTTGGACTGACACGTGATATCAATTTCTGGTTTCGTCCTTGTCGATGATTCAACCGAATCACAAAGGACCCAGCTGACGATGAGGTGCAAAATTGTGTGTGGGCCAAGGAATATGCGTCAAGAACCCATTCCTGTTGCTCCTTTTTTTTATTTTCGCCTGCGCACTTCCGCAATAATTTTTATCGCATTTATTTCTCTTTCGCTCTTTGAGAAAAATTTTTACTACCGCCATGCCTGCCTTGCCCGGCCACATTTCACTTTGATGGTGGCGAGGTGGTGCTCCGTGCTCCGTGTTCGGTGCCCGGGTGGGTCGGTTTGACTAGGCGCCACTTGAACTATGAAAATTTGTCCCGCCTTGCTGGCGCCGTGTTTATCGATCGCGCATGGAAAACACTTTTGCCATTTGCTTTATCTGCCAGCAAACATTGCCCGGCAGTAGCTGCCAGTGTTAAAGGGGTGGAGTGTATAGGAGGGCTGAGAAGGACAGAGGACTTCGGACTTGGTTCGTTGGTCTTGGTCCCATTTCCATTCCCTGACTGGCCTGACTTCTTCACATCCACAATTTCGTTTGGCGCATTTTCGCTTTCCCTCGTCGCGTGGTGCGTTCATAAATATTCCGTTTTTGCTTTGCTTTTCACGTACGACTCTCTCTCTTTGGAGGTCTGGTTGGAGGTTGGCTGTGTGTGTTTTCTGTATTTTAAGTGTATTTCTGTTTTTGCAGCAATTTCAGTTTTTATTCCCGTAATTTATATGCCCCCCACTTATTGGGGTAGGTTTGGGTAAACGTTTTCCTGGAAGTGAAACCAAAAAATACAAAAAAAAAAAAACAAGTTGAAAGAATTACCCTGGTAGCAGAGGGTCTAAAGTTATCAGAGGTTGCCACTAAGTTGCAATTACCACTAGCAATATTGTGGGTTGTGCATATGGCGGCAAACTTTCGAAATCGACTTTACATTAGAGACCAATTATCGTGGCATTAACTTGGCTAGCACTACGACAGCGAAAGGGTATAAGGGTTGGTAATAAACAACGAACCATCTATTATTATAACCAAATCTAGTAAACAAATCTTGGCAAACTTTAATGAAATTCGTTACTTAAACATTAAACACATAAAACAATTTAATATTTCCAGCATTTTTCAACCCCTACTCAGCCTTTGAACCTCTAAGCCACACCCTTAACAGATGCTTTTCAAGTGACCCTCATAATTTACAAAAACATTTCATTTTAAAAATTAATTTCAAACATTGCCCCCAAATGGAAAATTTATTTAATTGATGATTTACGTTGCCAGTCACGAGCTGGAACCCTTTTCTCTAATGAGGACAGTTGTTGTGGGCAAGTGTTAACACGGAAGGTCCCACCCATTCCGCCTACGCCCTCTTAAAATGAAGAAGCGCTGCTAATCAAATGTTAAAGAAGGATACCCAGGAAAGGGAGCCTTTCCACGTCTGTGGGGACCTTTTTGGCTGGAGATCTCTTAAATATTTAAGTGGGTAGACCTTTTTTTGTTTGAGCAGTAAGTAAGGAGGATATTCAGACAGAATTGAAGCACTTCCTGCTGCATTAAGAAATTTGCATGCAACTTTTTTGCTGCAGTTTTGGTGGCTGCCTTTATTTTTCCACCTGTCGCGTAAAATTTCACACAGGAGCATAAATTTTAGCCTGACGGCAACCGCACCGCTGGGAGGAGGCGGCTGTGGCGGCGCTCCGCCACCTGGCCACGCCCCACACCCCCTTCCAATTCCAGCCCCCAGAGCTCCGGTTGCAGGCGCTTTTCCCTCAGGCGACGCGCCGCATTTGACGCCACATAATTTTACTGTCGGTGGAACTTTTTGTTATCCGTTTGTTGTTTTTGTTTACCTCGGCTCCCTCTTACCCCTCCCCACCTTCGGGAAGCTTATTTTTTGGATCCGCCACACCCACCCCCGCCCACATTAGTCGCATTGGTGAAATTTATTTGGCGACAATAACAAAAGTTTTGCATACTTTTGGGCGGTTTCGGCGGCGTTTCATTTGCGATTTCGTTTTCGTTTTGTTGGCTAATTAAAAGTAAGTGCTGTCCCCACTTACCAGGTAAATACAGGTACAATTTTTTTAATTACTAAAATGGCCAACGAAAATATTGACAATTTAATTCTTAAAGGAAAGGAATCGATGTCTAAACTTTGCGAAAAAAACACACATTTTTTCGTTGGCTAAATTAATCACAGAAAGTGGGCAATTTTAAAGAACTATTTTGGAAAACTGCACACGTGTTCGTCGCCTGCGCCTTTGGCTCCTCTAGCCCCCTCAGCCCTCCAGCCACGCCCACTGGAGACGCCATTTTGCACGCGAACTTTGGCCGCAGTTTGACATTTTGCCGCAAGGAAAAAGCCACACGAAAGGAAAGAAAAACTTGAAAATAAAAAGGAGCGCGGCGAACATTTAAAACTTTCGCAGATTTAAATTGTCGCAGAGCCAGGACGAATGAAAGGAAAGGCTGCAGTTGACTTTGTCCACAGCCCCCATTCCCCCATCCTTCAAATGCAACTGCGACCTCAACTGAGAACTCAACTCGATGCGACTGTCAATTGCAAATGTCACACTGGAAAAGCTCTGAGGGAAAAACTGGAACTGAAAGTGGAGTCGGTCTTTCCGCTCGGCTGTCACTAATTCCCCCAGCTCGATTTGCATTTTTTGGTTACGGTTCGGGTTTGGTTTTAGGTTTGAGATTCGGGTTTGGGTTTGGGGTTTTCCTTTACCGTGTTGCACAAACACAGCGCAAGTTTTTCCTTTTTTTAGGTTCTGGACTGCGGCCATGTGCTGCGGCGGTTTTCCTAAATAAATTGAACATTTGCTAATATCTTGATCAAATGTCGCTGCTATACGGCTTGATAAATGGAAATTTTCTGTTGTCTGAAGGTTTTTCAGTTCTCTTGTTTTTCGGTGAAGCGTTTTGTGTTTTTTTTACATTCAAGGGCTTGTTTGATTGAGTGGGCGGTTGGCCATGTTTTCCCAGGGCCCTGACCAAATAAATAAACTCGCAATTGCCACTGGGAAATGTTATCGTTTTTTGTCTGATGAGCGGGAATAAAGAATTTTTTAGGTCATCTTTTAACATCAGTTTATCGGTTACCGGAAGTATAAAATAATTGCCAGATTTTGAGAAGCAATAATGCTACGCAAAGAATTTGGATCAGGAAGGTATACCAATTATAAATCTGAGAAGTATGAGCCAAATTATGAATATTTTTCCATTAAGAATATTAGTACAATTTCTACAAAGATTTTGATATTCAATATTTGGTCAAAATTTTTTCAAAATATAAACTAAACTTCGATCTGCATCAAAAGATGAAAAGAATCAAGCAATAAAAATTTTGGTTCAATTTTGGAAAAAATTATGATGTTACCCCTTTGAAAAATTACAAAAAATGGGTAAAAAATTTGGTTGCCAAGTTTTGATTGGAAATTAAGCTACTCAAAGATCTAAGATCGGGAAGGTATAACATTTCAGGATCTGTCAAGTTTTAACCCAGCTATGGACATTTTACCAAACCGAAAACTGGATAATTGGGTTAAAGTTCATAATATTTTTATTTGACCAAAATAAAAGATTTTGATATGGGTTAAAACAAAAATTTCGACAGTTTTACATCCGATCCAAAAACTAAATATCATTCAAAAACCAGGCTTGTATCCCTTTGGATCAGCAACAAAATTTAGGCAAAATCAAGCACATAAATTTTTGACCAATTTTTTTGTTAAAATCATGGTGTTTCCCCTTTGAAAAAAATGAGAAAAATGGGTCAGATTTTAGTTGGACAGGCTTTGATTGAGAATAAACATGCTTCAAAATACAATATCGGGAGGGTATAACACTTGAGGGTCTGAAAACTATTAATCAAGTTATGGACTTTTTTCCATTACAAAAATGACAAAATTAGAAAAATTGCAAATATAAAAAAAGTAGTTTATGAAACTAAGTCAAAAATGACTATTTTTGATAATAATAAAATTTAAGAGAAATAAAGTTTAAGTAAGTGTAATTTTCAAGATTCCATAGCGCCAAAGTTTTCCTTTTTCAAGCAACAAATTTACAAGACGAAAGCAACTAATAAGAAAGTACGTGCGAATAATTTTACAAATTAGACAAGAAGAAAGCAAGGAAGGACACACGACAGGAGGCGACACCGGCATGCTGGAGCTGAGGCGTGTAACTAGATATAGTTGCCGTAGTGCCTGAGCTACTCTTCGGGCCATAAAGCCCCCAAACTAACATGATAAGAGTGCAGGGACTCGTGTAGAAACCAGACACGCCTCAAACTTCGGTCCACAAACTGTTAAATTCAAACTGTAAACAAGAGGACTTGGCAACAACTATTTTGCGTGTCACAACAGTGGCTATCGTGAAACTCAAAGCGCTCAGAGCGGCGAGAGACTTCTCAAGGCGACGGCCACACGTCGTATACTTGATATCGGGTAGACGGTAAGCTGAGAGTTTCTACCAATTATAGTGGCCCAGGAAGATGTAGCCTCCTGATATGAAGTACGAATTTAATGCTAATTAAAGCTAGGGAGACATTGCATCACAATCCGAAAAAATTAAATATATATCCTTGGTATCATTCATTTGTCACGAGCCAGGATTCTAGAACCAAACAAAAAGCAATTAGCTAGCACAAATCCGAGGAAAAACAACAGGGAATCAACAGAAACAGATAGGGGCAGATGAGGCGGAGGGGAGAGGGGAGAGAAAAAAAAAGAAAAACAGAGCTACCCGGAAAAAGTCCAATAATAAATAAATAAAACTTAAAGCAACTCACATTAATGAGGCCGCTTGGCGCCACTTGGCATGACAAACATGTGGCGCACGTGGCCAGCAAACCCAACTTTGACTGCTCCCGGGTGTTGAATGCACAGAGCGAAAAGGATAATGAATACACTTATACATTGCCCGGCAGGGATGATTCTTTTTTGTGGCAGTGTACAAAGTGGGTGGTAGTCGGACTCCAGCACTAATTCCCTAACATGTCACGAATCATATTGAACATGCGGCTGTGCCAAATGATGATGAGCACTGGCCAATGATGAAAACAGAGCAGAGAAAAGCCAAGAAACAGGGTGAAACTGACACAACACATACTTACACCCTCGAAAATATATAAACATATAGATGGACAGACAGCCGGGCCAAGGAATTAAGCCAAGTGTTGTCTGTTTCCGGGGCAGGCTAACACTTAACTCATTTTCTACATGTGCCGCATACTAAGAGTGCACTGCCAATGCTCATTTTGGTTCGCTGGCAATTATAATTTGGATGTGCGGAAATTGTGTAATTTTTCACAAATTTTCTTGCATCATTCTGGTCTTCTGCAATCGCCCATTAATTATTATTTTGCTCGCACATTTCGCTGATTTATTGAGTGCCATCTGCGGACGGGGGACATGGTGATGGGGTGTGGATATTATTTTATTCGGTGCCTCAACAGCTGCAATCACTGCGGCCTACAAATCTCTGCCGCCTCTGTTGTCGGCAAACCAAAAAAATTAAATGCAAATTGCAAATGAAATTACATGCACTTCCACTTGAGAAGACAGCGGCGATGGCGTATAACCGAAAAATAAAAATTATTAAACAATCAACAGCTCAAACAGAAGCTGCGGCATACCTAGACGGGGAATCCCCGGCCCCCCACCCGGCGCCATTTAAAATTTTTATCCCCCGCCCCTGGGGGAGGTCTGACGCACATTAAAAGCCTGCAACATTCCGACCGCCATTAAGTCAAATGGATGAGCTTGTGTGTAATAAAATTTTTTATTATCATCTGTCGCTTGCGCTTGAAGCATCGAAATGAAAACCAAAAAAATACACAAATAATAAAGCCAGAAGAGAGTGGAAGATGGATGTCTAGGAGATATCATGGAAAATTGTAAATGCCCTGCAGGTGGAGCTTGGAAAATTATTTAATTACTTTCCTAAAATCAGACTCCCATTAAAATAATAGTCCAGAGATAGAAACTTGAAGCTGTTCTTGAAAAAAAAAAATCATTCTATTAAAATGAATCCAAAATTCAATTGATCCTTTAATCCTGTGAGGTCATTCATACCAGTATTGTCTTGTCTTGGTAAAAATTCACACAAAACATTACTGAACCCAAAAGGGAAAGAGAGGGATCTATAGACAATAGACAGAGAAAGAGAGACAGACAGGCTCAGGCATTCAGAAATGATGGCCACGATGGCCACAACAACCATTGAGGAATATCAGCAACAAACTTTCGAAAACCATTTTTTTCACTTTGTCTGCCAGCCAGGGAATATAAATATTTTTTTCACTTTTTTAGTTTTATGGCATTTCGAAAGTAGTGAGAGCCCCACTGCCAGAGTCCTGGCTGGCATTTTACACTCGAGTGGCGTGAAAATTCATTAAAAAATTGTGTTTAACATGCCAAACAACAAACACCAACAAAAAATATAAATATAAAACCCGCTTTTCAGATGTGCTGGGTGAAAAAAAACAAGGATGAAATTTTTGTGAAATTTTTTATTGCGGTCCAGCGAGGGCAAGAGGAATTTTTTGGGTCTCACGGATCTTTTGCATTAATGGCCGCACTTTTGGCGTACTTTTTGACATTTATTTGACGCATGGCAATGATGTTCATAAATCTTCTGCCGGCAAAATGCAATCCTCATTGCAGCACTAGTGGGCCTGGGCCATTTGCCCTCAAATTTCAATGCTCCCTGGCTGTGCTTCTTGACACAGCCACAAAGAAACAAGGCTTGTCACCGCCAGTTGTCTTCGAGTGAAGAGACCACCCAACCCAACCCTGTTATATGTGGAAAAACAATTTATGCCAAAGAAAAATATAGAATGGGAGCAAGACTGGGATGGTTGGGAACAAAGGAATGAGGCCTTGGTGACTTGTCAAACGAAGAAACGAATCCACCACCCCGAAAGCGAAATTCATTTGTTATGCAAGCTACATTTCCGTTTCCGGTTAACACAGTTAGCAGCACGACTCACAACCAATTGAATAAGCAGCCAGTACTAGAACAAATACTGCAACGTCAAGACGGAAAAGCAATTTGCATTTGTTCGCTGATTAATTACACCAGAGCTCCTCTAGGGGTACTTGATAAACGAAAAATACATTGGCAATGGGGATATTTTTAAAGCAAATACTCGTTAATATCATGTAACTGAAACAATAACATAAACCATGTAAGCCAAGACACCATTGTTTATACGATTACAAATCCGTTTTGTAGATTGTGTGAAATATATGCAAATTTTTTCGAAAGCGAAAAGTATTTCCAGCTTATTTGCATTTCTTCAACGAGCGTCGCATTGCGGTTGAAGGAAAACTCGAGCGGAAAAAGGTCGCTTGAAATGCATTTGGGTCCCAAACCCCACACAATATCATATACATATCACTAGCAGGTGTTGGGGGGTGAAACAATGGAAGTCAACCCACACGTTTTGCCCATAAATTTGCGCAAAACAAGTGTGTTGAGTATCTATCTATATTTAAGGATAATACTGTTTAAAGATGCTTCTATAATTAAAAACAAAACTGTTCTAATTAAAAAGCATTTTCATATAAAAATTCCCTAAACATTTCTCTAGTGTTTTTCTTTCAAGTGGCCAGCTTCATCACTGAAAGCCAAACATCAGCATTCAGCAATCGCACCCACCCTTTCAACATAACCACCTGCCCCACCCCAGCGGGTTTGCATGCTGCAGTGGCTGTCAAGTCAAGTTGCCCGCAACACGTTGCCCCTAATGATTTATTATCGCTCATGCTTGTGCTTATGAGTGCCGCACAATGATGTTGATGATAATAATAATAATGATGAGCAGCATGCGGAGACGAGGAGACAGGACGAGCACCTCGAGTGCGGGCATCCTTGCCGTTAATGTCTGTTCAGCTGCACTTGCTGTTCTGGCTTTCTGCATTTAAGCCATCACTAATTTATGCAGAGTCTCTTCTTGGCTTCTAAGCTGGAAATGCCAGCGTGCTAGTACATAGCATGTGAGTGTGTGGATCTTTCAATTGCTTTTCTATTTGCATTGGCATTAGATTCCATTCAATTAGGTAAGCCAACACTTGTGGAGCTTGGGATGAGAGATGAGATGCAAACGATTTGTTGTGCGTTGGTGTTATCTTAATAAATTAGCCTAGTTTGCAAATTAGAAATAATTATTAAGGACACTCAGCAAGCCATGAAGTTCTGTAAAGTTTGGGTGACATATTAATAAAAATTTTAAAAGTGTAAACACAAAAATTTATGTAAGTTACTAGAAAGTCTTTTTAAGATAAACATAAATGTAAGACCTTCTTTTCAGTGGAGTATATCAAAAAGTAAAAAAAAAATTCTACGTTTAAAAATGGCTGATCCAACCACAACCGCCGGACCATACCCGGAAAATGAAGAATTCTTCACTACTATCGCATCAGAAGCGGGGATAAACCCATCTATAGGACAAACTATAATTAGCTTGTTTATCTTCATTATAGTCACAGGCACACTCATAGTTAGATGGTTTAGATTAAATTATATGACTCTTTTGTAGAAAAAATGTTGTTGTTAAAAAATATAGGTTCTTGTTTTAGGGATACTTGATAGGTCTCTTGTGGAGTTATTGCTTCTCAAATTAAAAAAAGAGCAACAGCACTGGCAGTGGCAGACTTTTCTTCTTCAAATTAAAGGCAATCAAGCGTGGTCCTTCTGCCAGGACTTCTGCCGCCCCTCCTTTGCGTTTTCGGCCCTGGTCAGCACGGTTGGCATCTTCTGGCCGGCAATGAAGACATTTTGAATAGCACAACAGCAAGAGAAACAAAAACAAACAAGCGGAAACCAAATGCCAGCACTTGCCACTGCCCTCCAGTTTCTGGTTTTCCTTTCTCTATGGAGGTTCTTGTTTCATCTTCGTCTCTGGCTTGAAACACTGAGATTAAAATTTTTTTAAAAATAAAATGAAAATCTGAACTATATTTAATAGGGTTGTACTATTGACTATTGCCTTTAAGATATTTAAATCCTTTTAGTTTTGATTTATTGTCTTAAAATGTATTAATTCTTGTACGATTTTTTCTTTAGTGCTGGCCAAGTCTTAGCTCAGGTAAAAATAAATTGTAAATAATTCCGTTTATGCGGCATGCGAAGACAAAACACATAAAACTGCCAACCAACCAAGCAGCCCGGCAGCCAACGATCTGTGTGGTGGGCTGACAAGGGTGGCCAGGGGCGGGGCCAAAGGTGAACCCAAAGTGCTGTTAGAATTTACTGCGCTCGTGGGGAAGGGGATCCGAACCAGGACCAGAAACACCAGGAGTCCAGGGGGGTCAGAGGTAAAACGACGGCGCTGCAGGTCATTTTCATGGCTGCCGTGGCATACGTAATTGAATAGCAGACAGTAGGAATAGCAGCAGGAAGAAACGAGGGGAACAGCCCCGGAATGAGACCAAATATACCTCGCACTCGTTGGATTAATTTTTAATGAATTCTCTCCTTTAGCCTGGTCTCATTCCCGACCGACCTGTGTCTTGCGTCTCCAGTTTCTTGCCACCCATTTCCCATTCCCCATTTCCATGCTGCGACGTCTTGCATTTAGACCGTCTTTATTTGCGGCAGCCAAGACAAATACACAATAAAGCGACGTGTGTGTGAGCCAGGATATAAAAACTTAAGTGAGCTTGGAAAAAAGGGCGGTGCGAGGTGGTGTATTGTAGTGTATGGAGGGTGCGGGGGTCACTTTAACAATTTCTGCCATTTAAGTTTGGCGTCAGTCTGCTGTCTCATATGCAAATGTAAGTGTAGAGCGGGGATCCTTCTGCTAAAAGGAATTATGAGAAATATGCTAGTGCACAATGGCAAACAAACAGAAAAAGAATTACAATGCACATGCAAGCAGATTAACATTTAAATTAAAAAAGCAAAGGCTGAAAAGTGCAAAACCAACCAAACAAATGGGTGAGAAACAAGTCAGTAATCGACTAGGAAGTACCTTTGATTGAGAATCTAAAAAAATAAAGCATCACATATAGCTTATTTAATTGTTACTTTTTGCAGAAGAGTAAGTATAGAATATTTAAAATTGTCTTTAATATTTTTTGCTAATTTATTCCCTCTCCTATTCAATAATATCCGCTGTTATCCTTTGAAAATGCACTTGAACCGAAGTTTCCCAAAAAAGCTCGCTCGCACAGGACTCGCATTCTCTATCGCGGCTCCGCTCTCAGTTGCAAAACAGCTGCTCGTCCTGTGGCATAATTCCGTTTTTGTTGTCCTTTATTATTCTTGTGGCATATGCTAAATTTTTCTTTTATCCCCCAAACAAATTTTTTTTACCGCGAAAGCAAAACGTGGTCTAATTTGTTGCCTACTTATGAGCGCTGAATGTGGTGCAGTGATATAAAGTGCTTTATAAAACTCCCAGCAGAAAGAACTTAAAGAAGTTTATCTGAAAAAAAGGTAAAACTATAAAAGAAAAATATTTTTTTTTTTATAAATAAAGGTAATAATTTTAATTTTAAACAATTTATTTCCAAACATTGTAAAGCTGCAGCTGCAACAGCCAAAGGACAGCTGCCAAGAGCTTTGTGTCCTTATGCCAGAGCTTCAAGCCGAAAAGCTTTTCAATTGCAGTTTTGGAGCGCAAAATTTCAACTATTTGAACTTTCTATCAATATCAATAATATACACTTAATAGTTGCGATTCCAATCAAATAATAATGCAAAGAGGTAAGCTTTTTTTTAACTAAACGTGGTTTCTTTCTTATGTTAGGGATTATGGTTCTAAGTTACTCTTAAGAATTCTATAATATCAAGAAACTTAAAATACTTTTCTTGTAGTTTTAAAATAAAAATGTTGGTGCCTTACGAGTTTCCATAAAGATGGAAAAGAAATATACAAACAAACTTGTTTTTTTTTCCATTTTCTTGGTGCTGTTCACATTCTCAGATATTGCATAAATAATTTATGTAGATATTTTTGTCTTTTGCCCTTCTTATTTTTGTTTTTTTTGCTTTCACCCCTCGCAAGTGTCTTCTTCCACAAATAGTAGTTCCTCCAGTGCGGATTCAATTTTCCAAAGGTGGCCAAAGGTGGCGGACGAGTGCTTCTGCTCGAAAAGCTAAATGCATATTTAAATCAAATAAAATTCCTCTGCTCGGAATTAAATGTTTAAAAATTTAAGACCGACTTTCGCTGACTGGCCTCCCCACCCCCCCTTGGTGGCAATCATTTCACCTGGCCACCCCCTGGGGGAGTCGTTAATTTTTATCACCCCTTCAGCTGCATTCCACACCGAAAATGCATTGGGAAGCCCTCGGGCTGGTGTCTGCCCATTTCCTTTAGACGGCATTTCTTATTAAAGCCAAGGCGAATACCGAAAAGGACAGAAGAGGAAGCTTTGCTCGCCGCAATGGCAAGAAAATGCATTGCAAATTGGGTGAAAAGTGAACCCTGAAAGGATGAGGACTCTTTATTAAACAGACGGTGTATGCTCTGCTTAGTTACGGATAAATAAAATAAAATTCGTATGCCTATAAAACTATTTTTCTAGGAGCTAAGCTTATATAAGGTAAGGTATTTAGTGCATCATATGGTTTCAACTTAAATCTTAAACTATATACCCCTTTGGTAGAGTAAAATTTCGAATTGAAACGCGACATGCATACCTAATGACCGAATCTGCCCTGTCTTTCTCTCTGACTGTCGGAAAAGTAATAAAGCGTGGCCAACAAAGCGGATTCAAAGCGAAATTCGTCAGTAAAAGTAATAGAAATTGAAGCCTTGCCCCAAAACGAGGAACTGCAGTCTGTGGCCACAAAAAAAAAAACACACACCAAAGAAAGGAAACCCAAAAATAAAGGAAGCTTTGCCCTGGCAGGACTTTTTTTTTCCACCATCCACTGATTATGAATACGCAAAAGCTGACCGCAGGCTGCAGTCTGTTAAATTCGTGGGGTCGTCGGTCTTTCGGGTCTCGTGTCGCATATGTAAGCAGCACACGTTGCAGTTCTTTGTTGTAAATTGGCAAATATGCAAATCAGGTCCAGACGATCAACAGGAGACAGGACCTCCTCGCCATCATCATCATCATCAGTTGGCATTCATTTTGTTTCCTAGACTCCTAGGTTTGTGGCTAACTCAAGAGAAGAGTGCGTGCCTTTGGAAGCTAATAAAAGCTGACAGCCACTTGAAGGCCAAAAGTTGACCATAAGCTCTCTCTGAAGACCCTCGCTAATCTTTAGCATTTTAAACGTTTTCCTTAATCCTAATTGGCCAGAGTCGTACCAGCAAAATAAAAAAAAGGCTAAGAGTGCTAAAAGTTTGCAGTTGGCGGTTTTTTTAATGGCTCGCAAATCCGCAACTGAAGATGCGATAAATATGGGGTTGAGCCTTTTGGCCAAGCAAACTGAGCTGCTACATACACTACGCTGCCAACAAACAGGTCCTATACAGCCGCTTTTCAGGCCGTTGCAAAAGTTGCTAAAATATATAAAAATTAAAAACTTTTAGCCCAAAAATGTCAGCACCATTGCCAGACATCGAAAGCAGAGGCCACAGTAAAATTCAGCAACAAACCAAATGAGAACGAGAACGAGTACGAAACCAATAAAGCAAAACAAATCCACTTAAATGTGCCAAGTGACGACGGCCACAGGGAAAAAAGGACAAAACGGGCCGCTGATGCTGCCGAACCCGGTGCCGGAGCCAGAGCGGTGGCCAAAGTGACAAAGTTAAATTCGAAACTCATAAATTGGCTTATCCACTTAACTGTTAACGGGTTCTCTCTCTGGCCAGGACCAAGTTTCGTTGCCAACACAAAAAAAAAATATATATGTTGTAAGTCTAGGGGCAAAAAAAAAAAACAGCGAAGGAATCCCCGAAAGTCGCACTGTAAAGATGTAAAAACCGTTGGCTAATAATGGCCACGGCCCAAAAAACGCCACTCACATCGATCAGGCCAAAAACTCGGACTCAGACTCGACCTCTTCATTTGGCCGGAAAAGTTTCCTGTCGCTGGCTTCCTTCCTGCCCCTCGATACGTGGGTTTTTCCTGGAGAACTTTTCGCATCATACTTCAATCAGCGTTAGTCACTGGGGCCGCATGTCCTTCAACTTTGGCGGAATCACTGCACCGAGCTCGAGTCTGAGTCCTTGCAGCGCCAGGACTCCGGCCAACTCCTGATGACTTTCTTACGCTCGACTGGCTTGTGACTCACACGCTGCTGTCATCAATTTGTGGATGACCTCAGGCTTTGTCTTATATATTTTATTTTTACACGTTGCTTCCTTCATAAAACCAATTATGAGACCTTTTGGAAAAAAGCCTTCTTTCTCTTATGGCTTAAACCTCTTTTTAAAAATATAAAATATTAATTCGATTTGTATAGAAGCTCCCCGGAGTCGCAAGAGCGACATGTGCCACACTTTTTCCTTTGGCTGCCATTTGCAACAAATTGCAGCTCATTAGTTGGAAATATTGCAGAAAAAAAAGAATAAGCGCTGAGACAAAAGCATAAAACAGAAATTGAAAGCGCAGGAAAATTTCACATTTTTACAAGGCAAATGGTTTGAAGTAAGACAGTGGGGAAAATGAGGATAAAGTTAGCCCAAATACTAAGAAATATTTAATGAAAATTATAATAAAATCTATTATTATAAAAATTTATAAAGATAACCTAAATTTCCTAATAATTTATGAGCTTTTCTCTTAAAAATTTCCATAAAATATCCACCGTACAGGCAGCTGCAACTGATGCGAATTTCTTGCAAAAATTCCAAGAAGAACGAACGCCAAAGAGTTGTGCCAAAAGTTGCAATAAAAATAAAATACACCTGACGCCACTCGCAGGGCAGACTGCTTTAACGTGGTCGGTGGATGGGGGCGTGGCTGGCGGAAAAATCCCACAAATATGTGCATACTGATCTGAATGAAATGTTTGCATGTGGAAATGACCGGTCACTGGCATACACACAGCCAGAGACACACAGACACGCAAAGGCGCATTTATGGCATAATTAATTAGAAATTATACGCGTTCTGCATGTGTAATTTGCATATTAGTCGGCCAGCAGGCACCGAAAGAGACGGAAAACAGCCTGGCCAAGGTGAGTGCGACAGAGAGAGAGCTAAAGCTTCCCTGGGCGACATTTGCATGCCACAAGCTGACGCTTCGTTGCGGTCATAGAACATTCCATATTTGCTTTCCAGGGGGAATACCCGCTGGGTTGCAGGACTCCTGGTACCCCCCTCATACCTTCGGCTGTCAGAAGTCAATTAAGAACATTTTTAACCCAAGGCTGGGGGTTTGGGGGGTCTATTTTGGAAGTTAATACTCCATATAGCTGTGATTTCGCGAATGATCTGAGTAATTGGAAATGTGTCTTACGAGTCTAACAACCGATTGCGGTTGTGTTTTGGGGTTTAGTCCTTTTTGGCTGCCACAAGTGGAAAATCTGAAAATCCGCAATGCAATTTTCCAGTTGTTCGCTTCGAGGAGTTCCATTCCATTGATATTTTTCGCTTTTATTTAAAAGCCCTTAAATGTTTTCGCTGATTTGGCAGATCCGGTTGATTCCGGAGTGGGCAGACTCTTTAAGGATACACATCCCTTGGGGGATGTGCTAACAAACCGAAACCCCTTTAAGGAACAACATTGAGGAAATTTTAATGGCGGCGTAAGTAAACTTTATTTGATAGGCGCGTGTTTAATTTTCAGACCTGACACCTTTCCGCCCAACCACATCATAACTTATTTAACCCGCCGAATGGCCCAAAAATAACATTTGTGCGTGGCATAACCAATTCCTTTAAAGTCCACGACAGAGTGTCCTGCCGGATGTCTTGTAAATTCCTGCGGCGTATTTTTCCAACGCAGAAACAACAAACAGAAACAGCCAAAAAACTTGTTAATGGCCTTTGGTTACAACTGTCAGGGCACGTATTTAGGGGGGCGGAAACGTGGCAAGGGGGTTGCAAAAGTTTCAGTTTCTATCTAGCCCACCAAAAAATTAAAAAAAAAAATTATTTATGCCTCTTCTGGTCAAGTTCAGAATAAATCCGCACAATTTTCAGCAGCTAATAAAGCTCTCAACTATAAATAATTTACAAATTATCATAAATTATACGAATCAGCTGCAATAAAAACACGAAAAATAAATGACAAATTTGGTAATTAAATGAAATGAAAATATTGCGCAATGTGGGGGAGGACGAAGCTGAAAATTATTTATTTCTCCGCGAAGTTGCGCGCCAGCTAATGATGATAAAGTGCCCCAAAATCCTCGCACAACTCACCTCAGTATCGTATCATCTCAGGCCACTCGCCCACCTGTCCAAATGAGCCAAAGTTTCAAGTTATCAAAATACGAAACCCACAAAAATTTATTAAGCTGGGTGGGGGAGGGTTTGGGGTGGAAAAGAGCTGTGTCTAGACTGCTTACTTAATAATAATTTGCCAAACAGAAGCAACTGACAAACGAACAAACAAGCCAGCAGCAATGGCATCTCATTTTGAGCGGTACAAGCGTAGAAAAATACACTTGAAGAAAATAATTCATTGGCTTTTAACAAAAAATACTACTAAGAGTGCAAGCTTTATACTTTTGCAGTATAAACTCTTTAAAAACTTTTGTATTTCAATAAAAACTTCGTTAGTTATAATACTTTTTTCCTTGTGTCCTAAGAAGCTGAGGCCAACGTGGCGTATACGCAATATTTGCTGTAATTTACACCAACTAGTGTTGGGGGCCAACAGGAGAGGCACATGGCTAAAAGGGAGCATGCCTTGCATTTAAAAAATATATATACTATATACACCTACCAACAAACATTGTCTGCCAATGTCACTTTGTCCATCCTCTTAGGGGGTGTGTGTGTGTTACAACAAGTTGATCAAATGGCCAACGGATGCACGGCATAAAGAGAGATAGAAATTAAGAGGAAACGGCGGGTAGAGAAGGGGCGGCAGCTATATCCAGACAACCGGAAGGCAGCTCAAAATACTTTGGCCCAGCTTTTGTCACATTTTTGCAGGTTTCTGCATAAGCTCGGCCAATTTCCATCTGGATTACAATTCATTCCTTGTGGCTAAAGGCCAACTTTAAAGTGTGGCAAAGGCGGCACCTAGTGCCTGGAAACGCATTAGAATGCCAAGAAGTTTCCCCAGACGTGTGCGTGTCCTTCCCAGCTCTTGGCTCTGCCTGCCACTGCTTGCTCCTCGATTCCGCTTCCTTTTCCGTTCACAAACTCCAGCCAAAGCGAAACGGGAAAAGATGATTAATTCAAAGTTATTAGAAACATGACTGAAATTTATAATATCCAAAGATCAAGGGGCAGAGGATAGGCTAAGGAAAAACCCAGTAAAAAAATAAGGAAACTAGAGGTGTATGTTTTCAGCTGATTATTCCACGCCGAAAAATATGCTATATTTTTTTTTTCAAAAGTTCTTAAGAGAGAAATAAAATGGAGGACCATATTCAAATATTAAATATTAGTTTTTATCATTTTTGTTTATATATTTTATCCTCTTTGGCCAAAAACTAACAAATTCCCCTATATTAGCTTATCAGTAGATGAAGTGGCAGGCCCAGAGAAGAATGCAAATACAAAAGCTAAATCAAGAACTGGTAGTGGGTGAGAGTGGGTTGAGGCCAAAAAACCGCAAAATGCGGTTGAGCTGCAGAACCATTAATTTGTTTGTTGCCTGCTTTAAAGCCAGGACGAAGCCAGGTTGCGAAGGACGAGACGATTCGTGGCGAGGAATACAAGTGCAGGGAGGGGCTGGCATGGCTGGCCAGGCTAGTGTCGTTAGACAATTTGAAATTAATATTTAAATGGCTATGCAAATTCACTGGCAGCTGAAAATGAGCAAGTGCCTGTGGAAATTGCTGCGGTCGCCATGGAAGGAAACTATTTTCGACTTCACTGAGCAACTGAAAATGCGCGTTCTATTCATATTCATTTTGCACTCTACCGCTATTTATTATATTCATAAATTTGAATAAAGTCTGGGAATAAGAATAGAAAGAAAATTTATTTTTAGATGGAAAAAAATACTTTTTATTTTAACAAAATATTTTCTTTAGTCTTTATTTAAAGTCGAACCACTCACTCAATTACCACTAAAATACTGGGAACAGTTTCGCACTCATTTTCAAGCTCATCTCTTAAGAGCTTTTCCGAAAGAGAGAAACCAACAATGAAAGAGTACCACAAGAGCTTTGCACTTGAGAGTGTCCAAGTTATAGTTGTTTGTTGTCTCTGCGTTTTGAGGTAAACAACATATGGCAAAATATGGAAACAGTCGGCCTGCAATCTAAGTGGCTTAAACATGGGTATTCATTGGTATTGACTTGGTCAATAGCCAGAGCACTGTGTTAAATGTTTGCAAACACACTCAGAGCATATAGTTTTGAAATATTTTCACAAAAAATAGTCTAACAATTATTGCATAAATATGAGTAGGGTAAACAAACAAAAAATGGTGATTTTCGAGGTGCTAGCTTCTTTCTCTTTCACTTTCACTTGGGCATTTCTCTTTGAGCTTGGACATCTCTTGAGTGGCTTTCGTTTCGCTTCTTCGGTTCATTTCCGGCTCTGTTAAGTTAACATTTCCTTAACGGGCTTCCTTTTTTCGGTGGCAACAGCGGGCGGCCTTCCTTTACTTCCTTTTTGACTCATTACTAAAAGCCAGGCTTCGGGTCTTTGAGCTAGAACCATGGTGGCGGTTCGTGGCCAAGTTCGTTGAGTGCAACCTGCACTGTGCTGCGACTGCGGCGCCGGCGTCGAGTGCAACTATTGGCGCCTGGCATTGTATCTTCGTATCTTCGGTCGCTGCTGCGATTCTTGGCAACTGGAAACTGGCAACTGACTGAAACGACTGACTGCAGCTCGCAATCCGCCCAAGAAGCGCACTTTGATTGCAAGTGCCGCCCGCTTCTGCCGCCGCTTCTGCTGCGATACCGATACCAAATAGCGATTGCGAATTTTTGCGATTTTGCCTTCAGTCTCCAGCCGACTTCGTCTACGTGCGGTTCTCAGTCGAAAGTCGTTCGAAAGTCAGTCGTCAGAATCCGTAGAATTAGAATCTGTCGTTTGTCGTTAGTAGTTCGTTGCGCTCGCAAGTTGCAGTTCCGCTTTTCTCAGCCGGGATTTTAATCAAAAATACCAGCAGCCTATAAGCCCATATAGCCTATAGCCTTCTTTTTCGATTTAAGTTGCGCGCGCGATTTTTTCTTCCATGATCAACGATCTTCAGAAATAATTAGAACCCTGTGCTAACATTTCCAAACAAAAACCTGGACTTTTGTGGTGAAGAACTCAAGAAACAATAGTGATAAGTTTGTCACAAAAAAAGCAGTTAGTTAACAATTTAAAAATAAGGTATAAAAAGTGGCAGTTAAAAATTAATTTATTTAACTTTAAGTTTGTTAAGCCAATTGTTATATTTTTCTTATAATAAAAATTATATTTATTAAAAAAATATTCTCTTTATTTAATTTATTAATTTTGTTTAATTTAAATTCCGCCTTTGAGACACCGACCTTCTGATTAGTTGCATGGCTTTGAGGCAGCCAAATTTGCATTGGGTTTGTCTTTAATTTATTGGAAACTGTGCAACAAAGGAAGTTGTTGCCGTTTCGTTGCCCTCTCAAAACAAATTCCAAACTAACTTGCAGGACACCGCTGTGCCGCCCGCAAACCACTCCCCCCGCACCCATTTCTAGCATCTTCATCATCGCCATCATCATGGGATTGTTGGTTGTATTTTGGTACCAAATATCGTAACCGAAACCACAACATTCGACGTCAATCAGCAAAGCAGATTTCAATAGCTGCCCAGAGTCTCCAAGTTATTGTTGTTGTTGCCGTTGCAGTTGTTGTTGAACAACATTCGCATTGCCTTTGGCAAGTTGCTGGTGTAGACCGCCCCAGCCACCCAACCTAGCCCCCTCCTGAAAGCATTTCCCTCCCAGCTTCCAGCTACCAGCTCCTAGCTCCCAGTTCGGCAGATTCCAGCTGTGCCGAGCTGTTTCCGTTCATTGGCAACAGTAGATTGGCCCATAAAGTTGCAAGTTCCAGTTTCAATAAGCCAGCTTCTTTATCCGGCCAAATTGATGCAGATATTTTGCTTTAAAATTAAATTTAAACAATTAGCCAACAACAAAGGAAGAGACATTTCCAGGCTCTCCTTAAAAAGAGCCTTTCTTTGAAATCTGATAAATAGTATAATTAATTTATTTAAAAAGAAAATATAAATCGTTTTCTGTCAAAACATACCTTTCACACTTTTTATAGTGTCTACAGGATCACTTTTCGTCAATAAATCTGCGAATTTCATTACAAATCCGCACCTTGCCAGGCACTTTTCATTTAAACTGTCGGCAGGCTCTCAGTTTCGCGCCCAATCGGTTTGTATTTTAACTACTTTATCTTATATAAATCTATCCTGTTAAACGATTTGTTTTTTTATGGCCCCAAGTCGTGGGCATTAGGTCGTAAATTAAGGCAGCCGGCCAACTGACAGATGGACACCACGAATAGCACATTTGATAGGTAGGAGTTGGATACCAGTCCAGCCCCGTCCCGTCGGCTCCTTTCGGCTTTCATTAATTGCAGACACTAAAGTATTACTTTACAACATCGAAACTGCCTCACATGTGTCTCGCTAGTGTTTGTTTTTTTAGCCTTTGGCTAAGTTTTTAGTGTCCCATAACAAGTGATTTTTAAGTTTATCACGCGACTAGTTATTTCACACTAAATCCTATTCCCAGACGGGAGGTTATACTACGCCCTCCTTCCACGTTTATTTATGTTTCATTTTCTATGAAAGCTGAATGTCTTGGATTACAGGAAGTGTAATGGGATCCCTACTGCGATTTTTTTCTGTGATGCGGAAAGTGAAATATGAATCCCATACATGCCATGCCGCTTTAATGACTAGAAAGTGGTTAGTCCCTAATGCAAGTGTGCAACCTAAAGCTTGCCACTAAAATATATCCGAAAAACAAAGCGAAAGCCTTGCGACATGAAGAGGCCATTATTCAAAAAATAATGGCTCATAAAAGTGATTTTTCTAAAATATAAATACCATTTCCTGAATATCGATTTTGTTTTAAGAAAACTTACATAATCGATGGATTTCTCACTTAAGCTAAAATTTGTTAGACATTATTTTTGGTGATTGGTTAAGTGACTTTTAATGTTTATCTGCGGATTAAATTTGTTAATAGATTTCAACCATAAAAACTTTATTATTTATTATATAGTAGACTTGTTAGTCATAGGATAGCTGAAATTGTTAATTTGATAGTTAAAATTAAAGGATTATTTGCGACTGTTAGCCAAGTCATCGCCATGGGAAAGTGATATTCATAACTACCGTAGCAACTATCAGAAAGTGGCCTTTCTCGACACTCGACGGGCGGTAACCGAGGCATTTAGGCCGACTCTGTACAACTGCCAATCTGTCAACGTGTTTACCGACAGCCGGCGACCGAAGTTGCAACCGAAACCGCCACTCGGCGAGGCAACTAATAGGGAAATAATTAATATCCACTCTGATGTGTGTTATGCATTTTTGACTCAAGCTGATAATTAATTCGGCAGTCACTTGACGGCTTTTTAAGCTTGTTTTTTTTTTTTTGTTATTAGCCCGCTGCTCTAATTTCAGTTTTCTTTCGTCCTGGCCTAATTTTTAAATCTCATCCGGTGCATCTCTAATTCTTACTTGCAGCTTCTTTTTGCGTTTCGCCGTCTTTCGTCCTGCGACGTCGTCGTCCTTCTCTTCAATTGCCCAGGTAAGTTGAACAAAAGTCCCTGATTAGCCGTGGACTGGAGTAGCAAACATTCACCGAAGCATTCATTGGGAAAAGCCAAAGAAAGGCCCAGGAAAATGCTGGCAAAAAAAAAGTGGAACTCGAAGGGGCGTAAATGTGGGTGGAAATGGTAGAATGCACTATGCGCTTTTATGACAAATGATTTGCGATTTGTGTGTGCATTCGTTTGAGTTTTATAGACGTTTCATTACCAGCAACAATTCCTGTTGGCGCATCGTAAAAAAATGATTTCAACTGCAATGGAAATGGAAAACGGCAATGGCATTTCGACTCGAATGAAACTGCATGGAAAATTGCCAATGGGATGGGCCAGGGCGGTTTACGAGGACGAGGTCGGTAGAATTTGCATGGATTTTTAGCATCCAACCATTTGGCTTTTAATGCATCGCGGAGATAGTAGCAGTGCACAAAGTTGCCATTCAATCGTCATTGATGAGATTGATCTAGCAACATTGCAATATGCAAAGTGTTACAAAAGGCTTTCCATTAGGAAGCCCACGTCCTGAAAGCGAACAAAGAGCCAGTTTTCTTATTTGAGAGGCATTTCATTAAATTAAAAGAAACGTTTTGGTTCGAAACCACCTCTTTAGCCACGTTCAAATATATTATCTGCTGTACGAAATTAATTTACTGCCAAACACCAAACAAGTTCCAACACGGAACCCAAAATCACGAAGCCATCCATCCAAGTGGCGCGCTTCGAATCGATTGACTTTGCTGACCACCTGAGAGGTGTTGACTGACTTCCAATTCGCATCGTAACGAGTGTCAGGGAATGAAAAGATCTCTCTCTCGAGTCCTGGCAAGTGTTTGACTCCCCCCCTCCCAGAAGTTGAGCAGGAGGACACACACAAAAGGGGTTCAAAAGGTGCCAACACCCACCCCTGGGAAAATGTCTTTTGACAAAGACGTCGTGCTATCCTCTTTGCAAAGGACATGTCTCTGCTTCCACACTCATTCACTCAGTGTACTTTCAATGGCTTTAAAATGCAGCAATTAAACCGCAATTTCTATAAAATACGAAAGAAAACAATCAGGGCTGGGGGGCAGGAGCGAGCACAACAATTACGAGATCCATTTAACTTTGGCAGGATGCGAAGAATGCGACACATGTCGCTAAAACTCGACGGGGAGTCAACAAAACTGGCGACACGCCGTCTGAACTCATGAGAGGACCAACGACACACATTTATTTATACACACACATACCAATATATATATCATACATACGGTGGGTATACGTATTCGCATTCACATCCTGGCCGCGTTCAAAAGTCAGCAAACACAGAATAAAATCATATGAAGCGGGCAAGAAAACTTTGCGACATCGCTAAAAGCGCACAAGTCTTGCCTTGGCAAGCGTTGCAAAATATGAGCCAGCACTGCAAAAAAAAAAAAAATACATCAAATGCTTCATAATCTCTTAGTCCTTTTTTGGTGTCTAAGTGGGCGGTATTTTTTCTTTGTGCCAACGTACGACACAGAGACACAATCAGCGCAGGATGTTTTTGCGCTCATTATGCGCCAGCTGCAGCAGCAGCAGAAAATTTTTTGCGTCAACGTATCCTTTTGTTGATCCTGAAGAAGCTGAATGAAAGCAACATTTGATACTCTTTCCCAAAATGGGTAATACGAACCAGATAACTAAATGTGTCAATAATAATCTCGAATCAATTGTCAGAGTTGATGGCTCAAAACTAGTTGGCTAATGTGAAACGGTTTTGGCTTATGAGCCAGTAGCCGTTATGAACAGGCTGTTCGATCGGGTAATAACTTCAGAAAGTAGTTCAGTAATCGAAATGCATTTAAACTGCAAATCTTTTTTAATTTGGACTAATTAGTTTGGGAGTTGTCTTTCCTATTTGGAGAGTGAAGTGTATCCACTTTCCAGAGAAGAGTATGCCATTCAGAGCCAGGCCGGAGATAAAAATGTCTATTTTATGCTTTGTGTGTTTGCTGGAGAATGTAAATAAATAAAAGTGATGCATGAGTCCCTGCTCGTTGCATTCTTTGAGTGTGTTTTATTCGCAGGTACCAGGACGAGTGTGAGTATGAGTATGAGTACGGGTACGAGTGTGTAATTGAGTTTCACTTGACGAACAGACAGACGACCGTCTGACATTGACTTTATTCAGAGCAACGCCTGTTGGCAAGACAAACAACTGGGACTGAGACACGACGAGGCTGGGATTTAGGGAAAGGATAATGGCAGGAGGTGGTTGTATGTATATGTATATGTGCCTGTTTCGGATCTTATTTGTTGAAGTGCAAGCAGAAGTCAAGGGGTCTTAATGCACTTAAGAATTATGTGAGGCATGACAGAGAACTGGCAAAGAATTGAGCCAACAGCCAGGGACTATTCAAATTAGTTGGCTCAAAGAAAAGTTAACTCAATACGCTCCATAATCTATGAATATTAAGCATTGTCCGCAAATGTATCGGGATTAAAACCATGCAAAGAATTGCCTGCCTGGCTGTCAAGTCTCGTTCAGACAAATGCGATTGACAAACCCAAAGCCCACACAAACACATCGAATCGATTCGTATTGAGTCGAAAATGGGGTAGAGGTGCTAGAAAAGAGCCACAAAATCCACACAATACCAAACACCATTCGAGGTGTGATGGTGGGTGGGTGGATGTTGGGTGTCGGGTGTGAAATGATGAAACATCGGCATTTGCAACAGCAAAATACTGAATAAGTGATTCAATGAAGTGAATCGGTGATTGAATGCAAAACCTAAGAGAGCGGGCGAAAGCATTCTGGTAGCTGGCAAGGGAGGTCTATTGGAGATTTTTGGGGCTTTTTGGGGAACCTTTTGTAACCGATTTGCCTGCGATTATGGGCCTGGGCGGTGCCTTCCATGGCATTCCTGTATTTAGCAGTCTTCGGCTTTTCCTTTTTTGCCGAAACCGACATACTCGAGGGATAAAGACTCGTAAACCAGTTGATTTGTTTGATTTCCTCTTGAAATGGAAGTATTTTTCCAGGTATGCGATGGGGAGATACTTGAAGTGGTAAACTACTTGCTTTCTAAACTATTTTTAGAGGTTATATAACTTTCTTTAAAGATAATCCTTAGGGTGTATAATTATTTCATTTTACTGAGTTACTTTCCCTGGGTAAGTACTGGTCGATCACTGCTTCTATAAATAATTTAACATTCCTTTTGTCTTATTTGGATGTTTGGTGTTTGGCTTTTTGTGTTTTATTGGTGGCTTGGAAGCTGGGGTTCGGGGATTACTCTCTTTTTTGGGCGACGCCTGTGCCTAATTTTGGAGACCATTTCGCATCGCTAATGCTGCCACCAGTCGCATGAGTTCGCGTCAGTTGGCAACAGCAGTGGCAGCCTGGCCAACATGTCAGACCGCCGCCACGTCTTCCGCCTCCGGTCCGGACCAGGCCCGTACCCCCTCCCCTCGTACCATCTCTTCTCGCTGTCATGTCGCTGCACTCACTCGTGCATACATGAAAGTCAATTAAGCGTATTAAGTGTGCCTGTGTGAGTGCACATTCCCATTTGAGGGTATTCTCTCTCTTTATCCTGCCATCGTCCTGTCTCCAGGACCTGCCCGCTCGTCCGCCATCCCCCTCGTAATCGCGCTTATCATGACATTTCTTGGCATTGCCATCAAACAACAAACGATGTACGGTTTAAACCACCTCCTTCCTCAGCCGCAGGACTCTCAACCCTTTCGTGCAGCTCCTGTTGCAACCCCTTGGACAGGACTTTGCCATGATTTCTGTCGCTTCGATTTCTGTGTGAATTGTTTGCGGCTGATTGCGGTCCTTAATTTGCTTAAACTTATTCGCAGTCCATCGACGGAGAAGGATATACATGTTTATAAAAAAAGGGGTCAAGTTTGGAATAATTTAAGGGAGTTTTTGTATTTTGTTTGATGTCCTTTTTATCTTAACTACAAAACTAAAGTACTTTACTATTGTACTTGAAGTACTTTATTATTATTATCACATACCCCTTTAATTTAATTTATTTTCTTACTCTTCAACCTTAAATGATTGTTGGCTTGCCACTTTTGGACTTAAAGACTGAAAGATTGTTGTGTTGTGCAAATATTTACAGATTCTCATTAGGTTGGTTTGCTTTTCAAACAGCAACTCCATTAACATATCCCACCGGCTGCATTGCTCTCTCCTATTTCAGCCATATCTTTGTAGTCCTCATGTTTCGACTGTTTCTTGTGCTGCTGCGGAACACAAGACACAAAATTACGCATACGCCGTGTGGAGCGAGGGTGGCCGGAGCGGACTGACTGTTGCATTTGGCAAAGTGCAGGGGATAAGCTCAACATGCACAGGCACATAGAGATACACATACCCGTGCTCATACCCAGAGGACCAAGGCGAGTCTCCTTTTGGAGTGTTAATTGTCGTATGCAAATTTTTGCGCATGCACAAAATGTAACAAAACACGATTTTGAAAGATGCAAATTGGGTGTTGCTGCTGCTGTCGGAGTTCGGGGCGGGGTTATCCAAAGGGGAGTGAGGGGTGAAGTGTCAAAATAAGCTTTAAATTACGACACCCCTTGGCCCACCCCCTTGAGCTGCTGATCCTGCTGCTGCTGCAGACGTGCGATGTAATTTGCAACTGACAAGAGTGAAAGTTATGCGAAGGGCAGCCTCACAAAAAGTGTCAGAGTCGCTGGGCAAGAGAGGGTCTGAAAAGGGGGTCCGAAGGACCAACTGGTGGGTAGGTAGGTGGGCGTCATTCAGGACATGCAGTGGCTTCGACTCGGCTTCGGTTCGTTTTTGGCTGCCAGGGACAGCCGCATGCGTGATTGTGACATTTGATTAGGTTGCCTTTGTCTAAATGTTAATTTGTCTATTGAAGGTGAGTCGTCCTGGCTGCTGGTCGCCAATCTGCAACCAGGATACAGGACCCAGGACCCACAGACAGGGGCATTTGTCAGGACAGGCAGTCGGCAGTCTGCCTCCAAATTGTGGCATATTGTTAGTGGCCAAAGGGGAAAACAATGCCTGCATTTGACTGCTGCATCTCCGGATAATTATCGATTCAAAAGCAGCCCCAAGATCGCATAACTCACCCAGCCAAATGGTCTATACTGTGATGTTGGGCATCGGAGATGGAGATGGATTCATTGGAATGCGAATGTTAAATTTACCCTGGCGTCATTTTCAAATTGAGACAAATTTGGCATAGCCGGAATTTACTTAAGGCCATCTCACTTATTACACAATTGACAAAAGACACAAACGCATAATTGCCGTATAATAATCATAATCCCCACAAAGCAAACACACACCATCGCTCCCATCACTCCCCCAAACCGCCCACAGAAATCTCCAACTTGTCCACTAATTAAGAAGACAAACTCCGGGCGCACTGTGTGGATTTTTGAAGTGAACTATTTGAGCAGGACTTTGTCGTCGTTGTCGACGTTGGGACTTGTGCCAATATACGTAACTTAGTTTCGGCTGTGTTCTTAATAATGCAGTCCGCCTTGTCTCTTCCAGGATCCTTGTGGCTTTTCGGCCCGGCCAAGACGGAGCACTTCATTTGGTATTCAAATGACTAAGTTAGTTATGACAGATACCCGGCTCTGAACCGGATTCTGAGGCTCTATTTGCGAATGATTAGTTAAGGGGTTAATTTTGGCGATTAGCCTTGATCTGTTGGGGCTTAATCTGCATTGGAATATTACCTAAAGTTCTTGGCTCCCCGTTTTATGACTGAAACCATTAAAACGCCATAAAGTCAAACATTTTAAAACATTCTCTGACAAGCCCAGCTGCCAAAATACTTCCGTTTATGTCCGATCTGTGTCCCCTAACTCCGCCTATCTATTTTCCTGTATCTCACACAAAAAGTGTCAAGTGTTTAAGTGGCATATTCGATACCCTACCCCCTCCTGGCCAGGAAAAAAGGCAAAATGGAGCCCGGCCAGGAAGCCAAACAGTCGACATTTCTACGTGCCAGACATTCAAACCGCATTCATCTCCTCCCCCCATGGATGGGGCTCCATATTCGCACTCATATTCCCACTTTTGGGGGGCTCACTGTGCACATTTCCAGCTCAATTGCGCGCTCAATGAATAATTTAGTTGAAAATTTCAGCGCACTTTTTGCCAGAATGGTTGTTTTTTTAGGGATGTGTGTGTGTGTGTGGAGCCCACTGCAGCCCAAACCATTTCAAGAACTCCATACCAACTCGGAGCCATTCAGTCATAAAATTTATGCGTTTTTCCCCCGCACTCTATACCCGAAGTTGAAAAAAAAATATCATCCAGCGCAACAGATGAAAATGTTCTAACTCCAACTCCCCCCCAAAAAAAGAGGATTGTACCATGTCTGTATCGTAAATAAATTTTCCGAAATGTGGCAGAATTCAAAATTCTGTACTTTGTTATTGCACTTTAATTCGACCAGAGCAAGTCATCTGGAAATCTTTAATCACTCTCGATGCTGCATCAATTTGCTGGCCACCTGACGGATTGAAGGACAAAGTATATGTGATATGGGCTCGGGAACAATGCCAATACTCATAACTCCGTGCTGAAAAAGTGGAAAACTCATTTATCAAATGGCCAGAGCCCTTCTGACCAAAGAAACTTGCATTTGGGTGGAAAAAATGCAACAATTTCGGCTTGAAGGCGAAGAAAGCCAAGCCAAGGCGAAGCTGATGGCCAAGAGATGTGGAAAAAGTGGGGGATTGGATGGGCAAATGGGTGCGAACTCATAAATCATAAAATTCCAAGCCCGTCGTCGTCATCTATATAATCTTGGCAAAGGCCAATGAATGGTATCCGGGGCATTTTCTGGGCTATGATGGTGCAATTTGTAGCTGGTAAAGTGTGAAATTGCGTTGGCAAACGCGAATTGTTTAGTTCTTGGAAGGTTTTCCAGACCAGGCCATTTAATTTCTTATATTTCTGACTTGATTTGCCAACTTTAACGAAAGTAACTCCACAAATAAATCAATTAGAGACGCTTGCACCCATTTAAAAGTCGAGTCCCAGACCCGTTTCCATTTAAACCCGACCTGCAGCAAGTGTTGTCCTGTGTTGTCCTGTGTGGCAGAAATGCCAGACGCATTGGCTAATTGATATAAACGACTGTCTCCTACGGTTCGCAGTAATACGGAAGACAAACAAAAAATAATGGAAGCGTTTACCACGCAAGGAGCGCAGAAAGGTAGGAAAAAGGACCTGGACCTCAGCTTTCCCTGACTTGGCTGCTGTTCTTTTTTATTAAAATTTATGCCTCGGCTCCCAGGATGAAAGCTGCATTTTTCGTGGCCCTTTTCCGTTTCTCTTAAGTCCTTGCCGCCTTGAAGTGTTTGCTTTAGGGAAATTTCGAACATCCATCGAGGCAATGGCAGAGCACCAGGAGCAGCCTAATGCAATTCCACACCATTATTTTCACCTGTCCAGACCTTAGCAGACCAGACTGGAGGCGCACCTACTGGAGCCATGAATCGCTCTAACTTTGAAAACCACTGACATGCAACAGAATTTATAATCGCACACGAGCTGGCCGTATCCCTGTTGCTCCTGCAAACTGAATCTATTGGTCTACAGGCTCCTCCGCATTTTAAATCATTAAACATGGAAACCGACTGGGGCGAATGTTTCTATACACTATGCTTCCCTTCGAAATTCCCGAATTCGCCCAAATGGCTTCAAGCAATGGCCATATCTTTGTCAATATGTGTCCGATCTTTGAGCGAAATACTTTTATTGATTTGTGGATCGATTCACCGTCAATCTGCATCAAAATCTGAGAAAGGAATTTTTTTTAGATTTTTTGTCAAATTTTCTTCATTTCAAAATGTGAAAAAATCCTTGGGGAGCAGAGTCAGTCCCACAGCGATGGGTATATTTTTGTCAATATTCATCCAATCCTTAAGCGGAATACCTTAATCGATTTGTGGATCGATTCTTCATAATTCTGCATAAAAACCTACCAACAAAATATTTTGCCGATTTTTTTCCATTTTTTCTTGAGGGTTCCCTTTGAAATATCGAAAATTCCATGTGGAGGTCAATATGGCTTCCAGCGATGGCTGTATCTTTGTCAATATTCATCCGATCCTTAAGCGGATTACCTTAATCGATTTGTGGATCGATTCTCCGTCATTCTGCATCAAAACCTACAAACAAAATATTTATCAGATTTTTTTTTTCATTTTTTCTGGAGGTTCTCCTTTTAATTTTCGAAAAATGCATGTGGAGGCCAATAAGACCCCCAGTGATGGCTATATCTTTGTCAATATTCAAACGATCCTTAAGCGGAATACCTTAAACGGTTTGTGGATCGATTATCCATCCATCTGTCTTCTCCATCAAGAGACTTCTGCCTTAAACTGAATCAAATTCCTTGTCAAAAATACCTATCTAAGGAAAATGTTCGTAGTCCTCACTGCGAAGCACATTTAGGAACAAATTTGAAAGACCCTAGGAAAGGGTATTAAAACTTAAAATTCGAGTTATGAGCGCGGGTGTCGCAAAGTGGGCGTGTCGATTGCATCACGCTGCACACGCAAACGTGGGTGGGTGGCAAAGCAGAAAGTAGCCGGAGGAGAAGTGGGAGGCGCCACCGGAGCCTGGGCCTGTGCATCGTTCACCGGTGTCGGCTGCAAAAGTGCGTGTCTCGATTTCTACATAATTAAACTACGTCAGCTTGTCCGTCGCAAGCGGCTGGCTATCCCTCCCCCCCGTCTGCCACGCCTCCTTCCCCTATATCCGTATTGCCACTTCCGGCTTGCACCGGTTGAAAAACACAGTTTGGCTTGGTTTAGTTGCCTGTCGGTTCGGTTCACTTCAGTTTCAGTTTGCCTCGGATCGTATCGGCTCGTTTTCGGACCCATGGACTCCGGACTATGGGCTACGGGCTGTGGGCTATGGACTGAGGACTTTGGACTCCGGATTTTGCAGGACAACTTTGGCGCTAAAACTTTTTAATGCACGTGCCCGGGCAAAGGACGTGGCGCGTTAATGGGTGGGCGCAGAAATATGGGCGGCGGGATCCTTGCTAGTGCAGGTTGACTTTGGCTTCGATCAGGCAGCTAAAGTTTCCGAAAGCTTATTAAAATATTGAAATATTATATAATTTAAGATAATTTAAGAAGAAATACTTTGAATTTTTTAAGATCTCATCTCAAAACATATACTATATTAATTCATATTCTCTCAAGGCATATCCCTTATAATAAAAAGGACAACCGAAACTTTTGTTGGGTGCACACCGTTCTTGCAGCTTTGTGTCTTTTTGCTGTTGCTGTTGTTGTTGTTGTTGTTAGTGTGTGTTGCCGGTTTTTGGTGTAACTACGTCTGGCTCGTTTGCACGAAAATTTGCTGGAATTATTTCGAGCAGTTCTAAATTTCGCAATAACGAGCCGCATTTGACGGGCATACAAATTGCAATTGCCCCTTCCTTTTGGCCCTCTTGTTAGCCTTGCAGCCTCATCTGGGCCTTGGCTTTGTAAACTTTTGGGTTTCGGGTGTGTGGGTGAGTGCGTGCCAAGTTGTTCTTCGCCTTGCTTCGATTAGGGGCAAGTTTGCCTTGCCCCACGAATTTGGCCAAGTTGAAGGATGCCACATAATTAAATAGCTAAAGCTTGCCACATGCAACACAACAACCAAGAAGAAGACTACAACAATTTAAGTTGCTACATCCTTTGGCCCAAAGATTTGGACAAACTTAAGTGGCAAAATATTTGTGCAAAGTTTTTCACTCCAAAAATTAATGTATTTATTTATAGAATTAACTATAATAAACAATAGATAATTCCACCTTCTTTAAAGATATATTCACTCTAAAATAAATCAAATTTTAAGCTATTTTTTAAGAAAATATTAAATGCTATTTTTTCACTGTGTTTTCTTTTCTTGGGCGTCCTTTTTTTACTTTTTATGCTGCGGCAATCTTTTTGATTTAGCTGCGGAGCCATTAACACGGATTGATTGCCCCAAAGGACAAAAGACGGCAAGTGGCTTAAAGGACAACCGTCAAGCGCTGTTCTGGGCAAGGACACTGCTGGTGGGCGGCCAGTCCTGGGGGAGGAGCGAGAAGTCGAGTGGCAGAGGCAGAAGCAGCGGAAGATGGTTAGATGGATGGTGTGCGTGCAAAGAAATTGAAAAGTTGCTGCTTGTCCGACGTCTCTCTCACGCACTTGCACCCAATTTTTTGGCCCTTTGGCTTTTGGCAATTGATTCGAGCTTGATTTTCCAGTTTTTTGGTAGCACTATCTGTCTGTCACTGAAGATCGGTTTACGATTCCCGGGCGATTAATCGGGAAAAGTGCAATCTGCGAGACTGCCAATCTTAACTAAGAAATTGGCATACTAAAGATTTTTTTGATTTTCATTTACTTTGTAACTCATGCTGCCATTAAAAAGTACATTTTCGTGACACAAAACGTTCTTCCTCAGCTGGGCCGTAAATTGTTTTCTTAGAAAAGACTCGGAACAACATTATCGATTAAACAGCAAAACCGCCAAAAGGCTCCCCTTTCGAAGCCTATGGTTGGGAAGGACCTCCCTTCGTTCTTCCTTCCTTACTTTCTTTCGTTCATTTTGTTCGCCCACCCACACATGCTAATAAGAAAAGCTTTTGTTATGCATTTCCTTCCGGTTACGTGGCCAGACTTTGAGGCGCATTTGCGAAATTGAAGACGAAGTGCCACAGCCAGGAGCCAGGACCTGGCCAAGCCTTAAAAACGTAAATTGAAAACTTTGTCGGTCGCTGGCTGGGTTGCCCCGAAAGTGGGATATACTGAGTGTGGTTCCGGGTGGTTCGGCGGTGCGGTGGTGCGTGCCATGTCAACATAATTCAGCAGTTGATTGAACGGAGCTTGGAGCTGCAGGCCATAAAAGCGACAGTAGACGACATAAAACGAGGCACCAACGTTTTGTCGCGGATACTTTCTGCTAGTTTTAAAATCAAATGCCTCATTTGTAGGGCTTACGCCGGGGTCGAAACCCGGACACCCGTTCACCCGTACGCCCGGACACCCTGGCCAACCCCATCAAACGAGCAAGCCGCAGAGATTAATTTGTTATTGCCAACTCTACGGTAAGGGCTGTGTGGAATTTTTAGCGCAGCACTAAAGGTGCAAAGGAATTTAATTAAATGTTCTTCTCTCGGCGTCCTGGCATTGCGAAACTTTTGCACCACTGCAGCGTACTTTGGGCCCAAAGTTTAGCTTCAGGACCTCTATTCACGGGACAATGGCATCGAGTTGTCAGGCTGCCATTTCAGTGGCATCCTTACACACAATTGCTTACAAATTTTCAATGATTTTTTATACATTTTTGTTAAACTATAATAACTGCTTCCCATCAAACCCCTTAAAACCACATGAAATCAATATCTTTGGGATTCTTAAAGCCTTAGCACATTTTTTTTTGGCCAAAACGATTTGACTCATTTTCCTTTGGAGAACTTCCAAAAGGCATTGCTGCCCAACCGCATCCATCATAATCAAACGAGTAACAGTCCGTTTTCCGACCACAAAGCCTGCCACCTCGACTCTCCACTCCCTCCAGCCACCAGCGATTGTCCTGCCTTCAAACTGGCCATCGGACATCGACATCTGCATTTGCATCTGCTTGGGCATCCCATTCACAGGACTTTAAAGAGTTCATAATCCAAAATGTACACAAGACCAGGGACCAGACGAAAGAAAAATTGAGGGGCAGTACCGGGTTTGGGGGGGTCAGGAGCTAGTAAAACAAACTGATCAATGGGCTATAATACGACAGACTTTGGGACGCACCAAGCACTGGAGGAAAAAAAATCATGGGCCACCATGAATAGGGGGATGGAAGCCAGACAGACATAACACGGACAGCTGGCATGAAAAATTATTTACTGCAAGAAAAATCGCATGCAACATTTTTGCACCAAAAGCCAGAAAGAGTTGTGGCAAGGGGTCAGCACTAGGCTAGAGAAGGTTACGTGATGCAGGGATAAGGTCTAACAAATATAAACTATAGTCTTTAAAATATCAATAAGAGTAACCTTCGATATTTTTCTAAAATAAAAATATAATTTTTCGTGACACGATGCCATTGCTGAATCCACAGAAGCCCTCAGGGCCCAACATGAGTGAGGACGCATTGAGAGCGGGTTATGTGCACCATCGCCCCCTTCGGAAAACCCACTGACCAGCCGCATGATGAAGTTGCCAATGATGATGATGGCTACCGTGGAAGCTGGTAAATGGCAACTGGATGCCAGAAGCTGGAAGCTGCTAGTCCGGAACAGGGAGCTACGGAAAAGTGAAGACCGAAGGCCAAAGGAATGGGTATGGGAAAGCGAGTGCCCATGCCGATGCCGATGAGGATGACTGTGCAGGCGACACAATAATGCCGCCATTAATCTTCTGGCACGACTGATTTGTTTGACTTACGGCTCACGGCGACAGGCAGCATCAGCATCAGCATCCAACATCGGTGGCAGGGGCCGTTGGATGACGGGGGCTTTGGGGGGGGGCTTCTGATGGCTGATGGCCAGAAAGACAGAAAGACAGCTCTCGGCCTGCTTAAAGCACCAACTTGCCAACGCACATTGCAAAATAATTTGTGTAAATCATTTGCGCTCTGTCAGTGCATTATATAAGGCAAATCCCCACTGGAGCCTGGCCATCAACACTCGGCCTGTTTTGACAGTTGTCGCCATCGCACTGAGACAGGCATTCATAATTTGGGTCTTGTTAATGAAAGGTTTTTCTCAAAAACTTCCAGCCCGATGACAGCCAACAGTGGAGCTATCAACAAGACACTAAACAGCAGGAGTGCGGAAAAGTAAGTCTCAAGTTTACTGAAAATGCAACATCTATCTTGGATTGGAAAAGATATTCCCCGCATGGCAGTGTAAACAAGATAGTTGATATAAAGATTTTGATTTTATAACAAATGTTGGCCGCATGTTCGACAATCATTATGTCACATGCATGTGCGTTGTCTGTGGCTGCATCTCATGTCTGTATGTTGCATTTGGGTACCCCCTAACCACCATAGTCCAACCACCGATGAACTATCACTCAGTTTTAGTCTCTGAAATGGACTTGTTCGACTATCCGATTGGCCGGCAAAAAGCGAAATGCGAAAAGCGAAGCCAATCCATGTTACCAAAGACGACCGCAAATTACTCTCCACTTGAGTGCGAAAATTGCAATGGTCAGGGCAGGAAAAAGGGGAGGCAGCCGGGATCAGACCCCAAAAAGTCAGTGAAGTGAAAATAATTTTTTTTCGGTTTTAACCAGCTTGGTTTCTGGCCAAAACAACTGCACATTTGATGAGTCTGCTTTGCTGAAGATCAATAGAAAGGCAAGCTTAAAAAAAAAACCTAAAAAAATGGGAAATAAATATTATATTAAAATTGGATAAAATAATTAAACATGTAACAGAGTAAGGAATTTAAACATTAACCACGGATTGCCCAACATTCTGTATTGGCACCTGCAGTTTTAAATAAAAGTCATAACAGGGTCTTAAGTGGGCTAGGCTTTATGTTTTTTTTTTTGCGATTTTTCCTGGGTATTGTGCAAGCTTTTTCATTTCTTTCATTCATCACGCAGCGCCTTGATTGGCGACACGCCCACAATCATTTGTAGCCCAAGTCCGGACAAACAATGAAGTTTCAATGAGTAGATGCCAATTTTGATGGCAATTTTTTTCCATCTCCCCATTGTAGTGCTAGCCTGTGCCAAAAATGTGTTCGAAGCTCGATGGACAGCTGTCCAGCTTGAGTTGAGTGGCCCAGACCAGGAAGCAAATGAAGCCAAAAAGAAAGACCAGACCAGGCCACACCGCACCGGCTCACTCATTTTTATCAAAACCAAAATCATACAAAATTTGACAGAAAATTACACGACTTAATGCCGCCCACTTGCCGCGAGGAAAACAGCAGCGCAGCTTTGGGGGGAAAACTGGGAAAAACGAAAAGGAAAAGCGAGCAGGGGGCTGGAATTGAAATTAGTCAAAATTTGACTCGGGTTAGACAAATGGCCAGCGCGAATTTCAAGCGAAAAAATATCAAGAGGAAAACACTAGCCACCAACGTTTGCTTTTTTCAGCGTTTTCTGGCGATAATTATGAGTAATTTATTTAATGATGATTTGCATTGCGGACAAAACGTAAACAACGAAACGGAAAAGCTGGAAAAACTGTTTTCCACTTGTTTGTTCGCTGGCTTTTTTTGGCGGTCTCTGGCCCGCTCCTTGATAATTGCAGTTCATTTGCAGTTTTGTGGGTCGGTTGATATATGGCCAAAACTGTGAGTGAGTTTGAGCTGGCCAGTCGTTTTGTCGTGCACTTTTTTTATGGCGCTCATCAATTATGCTGAACGAACGCCTCGGAGTTGCACACACAATATGCCATTTTTTAATATTAAACCACTCCTTCCCTTTGGCAAATAAAAAATAAAAATGCAGACACACCTAATGGCCATAAAACTTTAACGACGCAACAAAACGAAAGGAGACTTCAAAGGCCAAAGATGAAAACAATAGTGCCAGAAAATCTTGTAAAAGAATTGGCCATAAAGATAGTGTTAAAGGTTAATAAATGCTCATAAACTTAAATGAAAAGAAAGTAAAAGTTTTTCTAATAATCGAATCAATCTTTTCGTCTGGTTTATTGGACTGAAATGAAAAAATGTCAGACCAGTTTCAATCAGCCAAATGCAACAGCCAACAAGCAAATAAACAAGAAATCGTTTTGTGTTTTGTGTTTAAAAGATTTTCAGCCTCAATGTTGGTTTGGGTCATATCTTTTCCTGTTCTGTTCTGTTTGTTTGCTGTTGTTTAAGCAAACAATGCGTGCCGTTGTTTGTTGGCAACAAATTGAACATTTACATTAGATTTTCTTTTTCCCCAACCGTAGGGGGACAGGGCTACAAGGCCAGTGGGTGGAAGGATGTCGAGGAAGGGGGGAAAATCCTGTGAACATTCAATTGTAATGCCCAGGAGAGTGATTCAATTGAATTTGTTTGTTTTAGTATACGGTTCATTTATTTGCAGAACCGAATGAATAACAGCACTCCCCATGCCGGCGCACTTTTCCTAAATGTTCGGAAAAATCTTTCGTGTGTAATTTGAACTTTTGCGGAACTTCCGGTCAAATGGTGAAGGCTTCTTCGTGCTCCCCCTCCTCATAACATATGCCATATGTATTGTTCAAGTGCAGATCCGAGTAGTGCTTATGTATTTCAGGTGTGTGTGTTCGTGTGTGTGAAAGTTTCTCAAGGAAAGTTTCCTGCTCCTGCCATTCTCCCCGGGGACCTCTTAAGATTTCATTGTGTAAATTTACTGCGGCCTTCTTTGTCCTCTCAGCCTGCATACAAAAAAGAAAAGACAAAGAAGGAATAAGCCAAGACCAAAAAATGAGGGAAAAATAAAAGAAAAGGCGAATGCAAAATTCAAATCGCGAACTGCTTAAAAATGAACAACAAATGAAATTCCCATAGGTGCCAGAAGTTCGCCACGTCTGCAGGCATTTAAATGGCGTACAGCGTACAGCGTACGGCGGACGGGGCGTATACGCAATCTCCTCAGCTGCGCCACCGAAAAACTTTTTCCCAATTGAGCCTGCATCCTTCGTGTCGCTGTTCCTTTCACCTGCTTTTGTGTCTGCGAACGGGCAACATTTAATGTCATGTTTGTAAGTTTCTAGACGATGCCAACATGTTACTTTTGGTCCGCCCCGGCGATTCCTTCCGCACTCCTTGTCGCATTTCTTGGCGCCCGTTGCCTTTCTTCCTTGCCAGCATAAAGTCACTTTCTGTCTGGGCTTCTAATTCGCCAGGATGAAGGTGTGTATGTATGCACTTTTCCGCCACGACAGATTTAATTTAAAGACATAATTCTATCATTTTTAAAGTAGGATATGGGACACTGACACTTAAAAGACACAAACAATAGTTAATGGTAATAATCCGTCTTTAAATCAACTTGGCAGCTTGAAAGACAAACAACAAGTCAAAGCCAATATAATAAAAGTTTTCAATATGCTGGGAAACTAAACTACAATGGCATTAGACTCATAAACAATTCATAAACACTTGGCACGCTCGTGTGCGTATGCCGACCGACACCCACAACTATACCCACAAGAGTCGGCAAGATTATGTCAGAGACAATCGGATTAATATCAGACAAGAAGAGCTCTGAGCTGAGCAAACATCAATGATACGACAAATTGTAATGAAAATTGTATTCAGATGAGACAGGGGGAGTACTATGTTAGTACTCTTTGTAAAGGGAAGGTGAATGGGTAAAGGGTTTCGGGGGCTGAAGGGAACTGAAATTGTTTTGTTGCCTTAGCTAATAATGTTGATCTGATTAGCCAAGACCCGGCAGCAGGCAAATACGATTTTGGCCGCCGGCACTTGCCGAATAGACTTTACAATTAAATCAGGGAAACGGTTAAGCGGCTGCCAGACAAATAAGTCGACTTACTTGACTCGGGCCTTCTCATTAACTCCGCCCCCACCCCCGACCCGAATATGTGTCAAAAGTTCGCATTTGAAGTAATTAAATTTAAATTGAATTCAGTCCCGGCTCGCTGGGGGGGAGAAAAAAAAAATTAATAAAAGAGGAAAAGCTGAGTGAAGAAAACTTTTTTAATCCTTTGCTCATTTGTTTTTTCCTTTTTGTCGTTTTTCTGTTATTTTTCGACTTTTGTGCGTTTTGTGCGTGAAGTGGAATGGGGCTGGGTAATATTCTGGGGGTTTTGGGGCTCTGAGATTGGACTCGGCATTGGATCCCTCGGCGTTTCGGTGTTATTAAAACTTTGAATGGAAAACTTTACTGCGTAATGGATTTGAATGAAAAGTGAAATATGTTGAGGCCACAGCAGTACTTCAATAAAAAACTGTTTTTATTTAATTACTGAAATGAGGAAAAAATTATGTTTTATTTGTAGTCTTTTGACACTCTGGAGCAATATTAAAAAATCTCACCGGATAACTCAAATGTTAAGTGAAATTGTGCCGGGAACGGCCATCGATGGTCGTAAAATGTATAAGCTTCGAAATGAAGCCATAGAATGGCATGGTATGGCAGTTGCGGAAAACGGCTCACATATACAACCATACCACCATCTCCCCCTCGACACCAACCAGATCCAGCTCTAATCGCTCCCGGTCCAAACCCCTTTTCCCAACAACCCGCTTGAATATTGCATCCGTTAGTGCATTGACTTTCATGTCGCGCCCCTCGCAAAATGAGTCACAATTAAAACCGATTCATGGTAAACTGAAATAAAGAGAAAATATTTAGAGACACGGGGATACCTAGTATTTTAATCATAAAATAATATAAACTTTTTGGTGTTAAAATATTTCATTTTTCTATTGTTTCTTAAAGTCTGTAAAGTCTAGTGATCTATAAAAATTTATGAACTTTTTATTGACTATTGTACTATTAGATCTTGATACCCAGTGGACTTACCTTGCTGGAAAGCGAAAGCGAAATTGTTATTGCAACATGCAACCGCAACTACCAAGCAACAGCAACAACAGCAGCAGTAACCGCTCTGTGGCTGCGTCGTCTCGCAATAATTGTGAGCAAATATTACATGAAAGCGCTCATGACTCTGCTGGGGGGAGGGCCAGGGGATCAAAAGAGGTGGGGGGAAGCAGGGAAGTGGCAAATTGACGGGGAGATTGGCGGGGCAAACAGCATATTATCATGGCAGGCGATGACGATAACCACAACAACAATGCAACATCATAATTATCGACAAAAGCCAGAGCTGGAGCTCCTAGCCCCCCTAGCCCGCCGCTGCGGCAATTATGCCAAAAGCGCGTTTATTATGTGAAAAGAAACCAAAGATATAGTAAAGTATATATTGAATTCAACTCTGGCTGGAGGAGCAAAAATCATTTGAGGAAAAGCCGTCAAGGAAATCGAGTATTTGTGTGTAAAAGAAAACCCAAGGAAAGCAACAAAAAAAGCGATCCAGAAAGTTGTTGGTGTTTAGAGTTGTCGGTTGGTTGTCGGTGGATTTTACTTTATTTAGACCACGTTTCTGTGGCGTGTTACGAAATCGATTCGGAGTTGCATTCAAACATCAGCAACAGTTATTGCAGCTACAATTATAATGCTCACAGAGGCAGCAAGTTGGCACATTTTTATTGTTAATTAAATAATGCGAAATTTGAAGAAATTAGTTAACCAAATAGTTGAGCCATTTATGCAATGAATAGTTTATTTTGTAGAGATCCTAATAGGCTTTGCTCTTTTTGTCACTTTTATTTAAATTAAAAACTGAAAAAATAAACTTGCCTTAAGTTGGCGGCCTTTCAGGTTTTATCCATTGATTTTATGGCACTTTCATTCGATTGATTTACCAACGCCCCTTCCTAATTGACAGCGGCATTCATTAGCCTCTCTTCCTGACCCCAAACACCCGATCGACAATTGACAAACACGGACATTCAGCTGGCAACAGGACGTTGTCGCCAGGGGGTCGGGGCCTATGGCGACAGGATGATGGCGGGTGCAAACACGCTGTGCACACAGACGACACCCGCCAGGCGGTTGCATGTGCCCCAGTTTCCGTGACCGCTGCCGTTTCCTTCCATCCATGTTGCACATTTTTGCTCAGCCTCCATCTGTCAGTATTTTGATTGATCATGATTTTACATTTTTTTTTTTGTTTAATGTAAAAGACATTCGTATTAATTAAAAGAATTTATTTTGTTTTGTACAGCACATTTCCCAATATTTATTTGAAATTTCTATACACAATTGTCTAAAAAATTTACCAAACGGGTATTCTAGTCTTCATATTTCATAAAACAAACATAGATTTTAAAATTGAAAATTTGGAAGCATTACTAAGAATTTTGACGTGTACTACTGGTGTGAAATGGACAATTTTGATGTAATTTTGATGAAAAATTTTGAGTAATGGATAAACCCGGGTTTTATGCGGGTCTATGGTGTTGATCGGTGATTCGTGTAGATTCTTCCCTTCTTGAAATTCGCAAGCATTACAACTATCTTGTCTTGTCTTAATCGGTAGTAGTTTTAGTTAATATCCGGTAGTGACCCACTCCTTAGGGTATCATTTTGTCATCGTCTGCATGTTATGAATGTCTCAATCGTGTGGTGAACAACAAAGAAAAAAAATGTTTGTTTTGGCTGGGTATGGGTCTTCATCCTCTGCATCTTTGTTTATAACTTGAACGGAACTAGATTTTTGGCCACATCCAGTCCGTTTGATCTGAGATGGTCCTGTGTAATCTTGGCGGCTTCTTCGGCGTATGTTTTAATGTCTTCTTCGTCTTCTTCAGACGAGGCCTCCTCGTCCACAACTGTCTCCAAGCCATCCACGTTAGCTGCATCCATGTCCGGCCGATCAACGGCCAACTTTTCAAGGCGCTTTTTCTGCTTCGCCAGGCCAAGCTCCCTGAACTTGGCCCACATGACCCGTGTCGCGTAGAGGGCCACGGCAGCTGCAGTCAGCCATGGGGTGTTCAACATCAGTTGGGCACCCGCGGTGGTTGTATCGGCCTTTTGGCTTGTGGTCTCTGGTGCTGCTGGTGCTCCTGGGGCTCCTCCTGGTGCTGCTGGCTCTTCTCCCATTTTGCTGTAAAAGAATTGTTTATATTATTATACTTACTATAATATTTTTTCATTTTATTTATTTTTCACTTTCAAAATAATAATTCGAATTTTGAATTTTTATTTACTTACACTTGGTTTTAAATTACAGTTAGTGAACAAGATTTTACTTATTATTTATGTTGTTTGCAGCTGAGGTGCTAGCGTTTGAATGATTGTTGTAGCCGCTGAGCGGATCTGGGTCTCAAAATTTCAAATAATCGGGTTGCTGAGGTCAACAAAAAAATTGTCCGAGCTGTAAGTACTATGGGATGAATTCACTTGATTTACAATAAAAAAATTAAAATTTTTTGCAACTTTTTTGCATCGAAGAGAATCAGGAGTGCCTTTAATTAATAAAGAAAATATAATAGATCGCTTTAGGAAAGAAAACGCCAATAGAAAAGTTTCTAGTTTACTGGGAAAACAAATGAAACTCATAGATGTACAGTGGGGAGATTAGAACCTTTAAGTGTTCAAATTAAAGTGTATTATTATGGGGTTCCAATGACTAGAAGCTGTCTAATAAATTATCTGCAACTTATTCTATCGCCCTCGACCCACCAGATTGTCATGACTAAGCTATGGGCTCTTGCTCTGGTGGATGTGTGTGTGTGATTTATATTTCATAAGCTGATGAATTTTGTAACAAGTTGTCACATTTGCCACTCGAGGGTTTTCCTTTAGAGTCACTGCCTCCCTCCAGCCACCCTGCTTCCTGCCACACCCAGTCCCAGCCAAGCGACAAATGACACAACGCAAACAAATGCAATTTACATTTGCTTTGCAACGTGAATGCGAGTAACTTTGTTTGCCTGATTTTGCATATGGATATACTAGTATATATATATGTATACTACGTATGGCACTTGGTGTTAATTTCGTGCGAAAACATTTCAGATTTCGTGGCATGTTTTTATTCCAACCACACATTCAGTTTGGTTCAGTGGACTTTGCTTTGCTTAGTTCTTTGGTTAATGATGTTTGTGTTTTTTCACAAATTATATTATGTTTTTAAATAAAACAACAAAGATTGGGTGGCGTTAATATACCACTCTCCCAAGACCCGATAGATTTTTTACAAATCCCGAAGTACACCTTTTACCAGCCTTTGGCGGTTCTATTCACGAAATTCATCAGGTTTTCGTGTTCATTTCCACTGGCATGCATAAATCTCCTTTCCTACCTCAATCTGTCATGACTATCAGAATCGGATCCATAGCAATTTCAATTGAAATTGGATTGTTATGTGCTGAGGAGTCATAAACAATGAATGTGCAACGTGGCGTATGAGCAACACGGCATCCGTTTCGACCTGCAACAGAAGTTCCTTTTGATCGATGTCTACGAATATCTAACCGTTCTGCCCATAGACTCACAAAATATATATATTAAGCCAAAAACTTAAAGCCACTTTATGGTTTATATATTTCTGTTATCACTTGGCCAGGATTAAAATCATATGGCGAGAACAATGAGTGATATTTAACGAGGAATGCATAATTTACCGCTCCGGAAGTCGTGGCGGAAGTTGAGAGTTTAAATGTGGCGTCAGTTTTCCGCCACCCGACCCCCGAAAGAAAACGGGGGAAAATCCACCCTCAGAGTCCACCCCTGGCACCGACCATAAGTAGGCTACCCCCGTCGACTGCACTTTGTTTTATTTTTTCTCTTTTCCATCCTGGCGGCTTTGTTAGCCTGCCGCCTCTACTTTTTGATATATTTTTTTGGCAGCAATTTTATTGTTGCAAAAAGTTTCCAATTGCACAATGAAAATGGTGGGTGGCAAGACCCCCCCGAAACTTTACGCCCACGCCTCCAAAACTTTTTTGGCCTGCAAATGCATTAAAACAATGGCCAAAATTCACAGGCTTGGGCCTAGAAGAGCAAAAATTATGGCGGATAGCCCAAAAAATTCGAAATAGATAGCTTAACCATATAGCCTGGTAAATATTAAGTTTCTCATTCTTAGCACACCTTTCCAGAGTCCATAAAGTAGCATTGACAACTAGATTTATGCATCATCATGGCGGCATTTTGCTTAGACAACTTTCTGGTGATTTTCGTTATGAACTTTACCTCCTTAATGCGAGTTTATTCGCATATATATTTTATTGAGTTCTATGGCTCGTATTTCTCTGGTGGGAGGAACACACAGCACTTTTCTCACGCAGTTTTCCGGGACGATTTTCCCACCCAAGGACACCCTACTAGTTGTCATTGTGAATACTTTGGGAGTTTCGCTTTGAAAGCGCCATAAATCTTTTTATGATTTTAGCTTCTCCTTTGGCAATGACTTGATTCGTCTTTTTCGCAGTGATTGTTATTGCGACTGCGACTCTGATGACTGTGACGCATACAAATTGTTGTATATCTATGCAGTATGGTTGCAAAATATATATACCCTATTAAATTATTAGATAGGTCTATTTTAAATACTTGTAAATAGGTATTCTCTACGATTAACTAACGTCGAAAGAATGAATTTAGCCAAAGAATAGAAGCTCTGCCATGGAGATTGTCTCAAAGATCCGCTCAGGTTATACAAATGTCCTTTAAAAACTATTGAGTGAAACAAGTCATACCCTAAGCTATCGCTCTAGGGTACATATACCTTCGGATCCTTCGATTAATCCCACTTTGGAGCAATTTTCAACAAACATTTCGCGGCAGCACGCAACGCCATTTTGGCGACGAATGCCATGAAAAAGAAAATGGCCCAAGCACGCGACGTCCCCGACTGGAAAAAAAAATGGTTCTAGAACGAAAAGCCTGGCTGGGAATCGGCTTTTGGCCAGCCCACTGTGGCGCCACTGCCACTGGCAGCAGCAACAGCAACAGCAACAACTACAGACAGCAACGTGGCCATAAGAGCGCCACAGTTGGTTTGGGTTCGGCATAAGCCAGGCGCCAGCAAAGTTGTAAAATCGGCAAATGGCATATAAAAATCGCTGGAATTGTTGTTGTCGTCACAGTTCAGAGTAGGTTTCAGGATTTGGTTCTGGCTTCTGACAAGAAGGAGCCCCAAAATTCAGTCTACCATTTCCTTGATTAATAAATTGACTTTCGGGGGACAGAGTTGCATCACTGGAAACAAATCAAAATTAAACATTTAAGTACTTTCGAAGTAATGGGCTAATAAGTGATTTTGTTTTAGGTAATAAAGCTCCCTTTAAGCCTTAAATTTAAAGCTCTATTAAGAGCCATTAAAGCCGACGGGTTAGAGGGTCATGTAATTAGGGTCAACGTGTGTCAAAATGTTTGCAGCCTAACTCATTACTTCTTTTTTTTTTTGGCCAGGGGCGTAAAAACTTTTATTAATTGTATGACATAAGCTGGACAGACTTTGGCTGGAAAAATTCTGGAGGGGACGGTGGGGCGAAGGATAATGGTGGAAAAACTGGCACAAATCATTACACACGAGAGCCAGGACCACGCTGACAGCGGACAATTCACACACAAGCCCCGCTCCCGCACTCGCACAACAATGCAAATTAGCGTCACCGTTTTATGCAATGCCATCGAGTCATTAACACATCGACGTCCTTAGTCCTTAGCCCTCAGTCCTGTGGGTCCTGTGACCTGCCTGCCGCGACCTCCGCCCTGGCAGCCGAGTCCTGTGAGTGTGTGCATGTGTGTGGGCATTAGTGTCATCAGCATTCGTGGCCCGTCACATCAACACCAATTTGTGAAAGTGAAAAAAAGAGGGACGGAGGCGTATGAAGAAAGGACCTCGTTTAGGTTTTATCCGCGTGCCTTTACATTAATTGAAATTAGCCGGCTGACATCCGAAAAAAAGTTACACGATTGATGGCCAAAATGGTTTGAATTTAAGGTTACAGAATAGACTGATTAATAGTGGGCTGTCTAACTGTTTGATATTTAACCCATTTTTTGCTCATAAATCCTTAGGTGAGGAATAAATTTGAAATGATTTTGAAGCCTCGAATCCATAATCAAGTCCTTGTAGAACCGAAATTCTAGTTGAGAGCCTGGTCCCCTGCTACAGCCACAATCAGAATTCGAGTACATCATCATCATCAGAGCTCGAGGACGACAAACGGCACGAAATATGGAAAAATGAAAAGGAGAAATCCAGGACATCCAACTGCCATCCCATACATCCATCCATCTAACCATTCATCCATCCATCCATCCGTCCATCCATTCATCCAGTTCAAAACCAGCTGGAGCTTAATCGCAAAGCTTTGGCATTGCTTCGGATCAGGACACTACATAAACTACAAACACATAGAGGGACTGAGACTGCGACTGCAGTTCGGGTGCAGGTGAAAGGATATATAGACGGGGATGATAATAATGTTGATGATGATGATTCCGATGGCGGTAAGAACGCTTGACAATGACGCCATTGAAAGCACTTTTGCCAGCATTATGTGGCTGGCTGTGTGATTCCGAAGCCAAGGTTCAGTTTGCGGTTCGGATTGAGTTGCTGGCGTTTTTCGGAAGCCAAGGCGCCGGAGCTGAGGCGGCGCGGCAACAGTTTCTCGGTTTGGCAATCAAAAAGTCATCAAATATGAATTTTACGCTATAATTTTTCACCCGAGCAGAAGGGAGTCACCTGAGCAGCCCATGGATAGGAGCTGTGGGTAGAACCCATTTGGCTCTAACGTTTAGCTGCCATTTTTATGGCTTTTCTGGCTTGTGAACGCCCTTTGGCACGTCTTTCAACTCAATTGCACTTTTGTGCATTTCTTAAAAATATTCTTTCCTTTCGGGCTCTCATACCCATACATTCAAGTATAGACAGATGTCGGTAGACACATTTGAATTGATGGAAACGTGTCCTGTGGCTTTCTGGCAAAAATATTCAATTCAATATACGCACACACGTGTCGAATGTTGATTGGAAGCGATTGGGAAAAGAAATCAGTGGGGAGATGCAGAAAACTTAAAGCAAAACTTTACAGATAATGTCAAATAGTGAGGTATCGGAGCTGGGTTTGGGGGAAATATTAAAAATGGTGTTTATGCCTCGACCTTAAATATACAAAACTTGTGCTTTAATTTTTTTTTCGTTGGCTGCTCTTTGTTAGCCAGCTACTTGGGGAACTTCTGTGCTCTGCGCTGGGCAAAAATTAAATTAAAGTTTATGCAAGCGTAACGGCAGCCAGCAAAAATCATTTGCCACAAAATCCACTAAAACCCAATTTTGTGCCAACAAATAAAATGAAACACGCACAAACAGCAGCAGTAGCAGCAGCAGGAGCAAGAGCACCAGCAACTTCTGGGCTAGCATGTGTAGAAATAACAGGACCAACAAGGAAAACCAACCATCCAAGGATCCAAGGACCAGACAAACTGATGCACCCAAGGAAAGCGCAGCAAAAAAATAAGAAAACATATCAACAACAAAAGCAAAAATCTGCCTCAAGACGTTGCAGTATTTGGCAAAGAGAATGGTGTACTGTGCACAGTCAGAAATGTTACTGAAAAAGGCCATCAACTCAATAATTGAATTACAAATAATAAATCCCATTCTTTATAAAGGTTCTTAATTAACTTAAAGTGATTAAAATCGTTTAAGGAATAATTCATGCGACTCAGTTCTGGACATAGTTTATATATTCTTGATCTTCAGTGTAGACAGAGGCTGGAAATGGGCGTCGATGTGGTTGGCTGGAGTTGGGATTCGGTTTTGTGGCTGTGACGCAGATAAGCAAAAGTTTCGCTCAGTTCTTGAGTTGAAGTTGATGTGAAGCTCTGGGGCTGAGAAGCTGGGAAGCTGTGGAAATGGCAAAAGGTTGGGGATCGGGCAACATTTTGTAGAATTGTGGAAACACTCATGAAGGGGGGCCAACCGAATCAGAACTGAGAAATCATGTCATTTGGCAGGCAACGCCGCAACATTTTGCCGCTTTTAATGTTAGCCAAACTGTCAGATGATGTTGTCTACGAGGATATTTCTTCCATTTCACTGGCAAAGTGACTCCTCCTGCAACATGTTGCAACTTAGGTAGCCCAGGGCACTTTCGGTTGTCAAAAGTAAAAATAAATTTATTGATATTTGATTTTTTACTTGGAGTCCTTTTTCCGAGCGATTGATACTGAGCAGGAATCAATTAAGTGTATTTTTTTCTTTAAATTTTAAGTGCAAGTCCATCCAAAACGAAATGGTGCCAGAGAACACATTCTTGAGCAGCATATCTCATCATTGTCGCACTAAAGTTAAATATAAATATTTAAAAAAATTTAATTATTATAAATAGATATAGATAGTCTTACGGTTTCTCCAGCCCTCTTGCATCCGTTGACATACAAAACAGCTGCCATAAAAATAGCCAAAAATATAAGAACCTCTTTTAATTTCATGATGCAGTCTCGAGAGGTTTAAGCTAAAGTATAAATATTTTACAAAGCAGTTTCAGCTTATATAAGAAACACGTCTTTTGTTTAAAAAAAAAACTTAAAAAACAATAAAACAGTTGGGTTTAAATACAATACAGACATATAAATTAATAATCATTTATACGTAAGACTTAAGAACTTTTATTGTTTAAATTGTATTCTTCTTTCACCTTCCTTCAACTCGGTATTTTTAAATGCAATTTTACAAATAATTAAATGCTAAACAAGACAAGTAACCAAAAAGGAAAGGGGAATTTATAGCGACATTGAGATACTCAAGTACTCGCACTTTTTTGCATCTCTTTTGGCAGCAGATGACGATGATGATGAAAGTCAAGTCAGTCAAGTCGGTGGTAACTTGAAGCCAACTTAGCCAGCCATCCAGCTGAAACTGTTGCCTGGCCAAAATACAAAAAAAAAAAAAAGAAAAGTACAAGAAAAAAGCAGCGATAAAAAGGTAAGCTGCAACAGCAGCCCAGATAAACCTTTATCAAAAGTTGCACCACCCACTCATCACACCCCCGTGATTATCTTTCCAAGTCAGTTGCCGTAAGGCGACACTTTTAGTGCACTCTCTTTCGTGTGACAGTTCACAAACGACAATGGCACAAACAAACAAAGCGGCTAGCAAAAACGACAAACAAACAAAAAGGACGAGACTTCTGCTGTCCTTCAGATGCCAGGTTCCACTGCTTTGACATTTGCCACCTAAAGCTTCTCCTTTTCTCCGACTTTACTACTTTTTTTTTTTGGTTTGGGTTTAGGTTTGGCAAAGTTTTTACAACTTATCACCCACTTTGGCATTGAATATTGCCTTGTTCTGGTAAGAGTGAAATGGATTTACTATTAATTTGTAAGAGATCTATTTCTATATATATACCTCTTAAAGCTTACATACTGATGACAAAATGTAGTATATTTGAAATCGCGCATACGCCGCGTTGCCTGTTCGGACATCACATTGTTGTCTTCTGGTATGATCTCGGTCCAGCAAGATCTGGAGCTTTAATTTACTAATTTATAAATCCAAACATTTGCGGCTACTCTCGTTGAGCTGACAACTGTCACTCTCAAGGCAACACTTTCTACAACTTTGCCAAATATTCAAGGTATATAAATATTTTTTATGGTTTAATCGAATTTACCACTAGGATTTGGAAAAAATTTTCACACTTGAGGCATTTACTATTTAAGCTTCAGGTGTAGCAGTCGCATCGTAATGCATCGGTTTCTACAAATATTAATTTTTGCCTGGTTAATAGTTGCACCTAGATGCCAACCAACAGCTGATGGTGGAATGGATGAACCGCCAACAAAGCCTACACCGCCAACTGTACCTTCTAAAGATCCTCCTAATGGAGGATCTCCTAATACCACAGATTCTACTCCTACTAATCCACATCCAGTCCCTACACCTCCCAGCAGACCAAAACCCACCGGGATAAGAACCAGAAAACCAATAAGAAGAGCCTGCCCTTATGGATACAAATGGGTAGGTTATAAGTGTACCCGAGAAGTCTATCATGCCGTACAACACCCGGGAAGCTTTAACAAGGTCTTGGATCTAAAATATCTAATCACAACTTCGGGACCGATAAGAACTAAGTATTTTACTCTAACATCCAAAACTCGTTGGCCTAATTATCACCCCGAACACCCCGGCCATTATGCTACCCCTCCTTGGTATTATGACCGGTTTCAAGACATTTACGACGATAGCGTTCGGCGCCTTGACAGCGGACGTACAACTGCCTCCTTTGGTAAATGGGCAGTCAATGCAGGAAATGACGACACACCTAGACCCCTCAGGAAGCCAAGATATTTTGATCGCAGATTTGAAGACTTTCGTGGTTACCAAGAGCGTAGAGGTCCGTACATGGACTATGAAGAACGAAGAAGACGGTACCGGGACTACGAAGAACAAAGAGGACGATTCCGGGACTACGAAGAACAAAGAAGACGGTACCGGGACTACGAAGAACCAAGAAGATCGTACCAAGAATACAAAAAACACAAAAGTCAATATAGAACCAAAAAAAGTCGTTCCAAATTTCAACGAAGGGGCTAACTGAAACAAATTCCATAGTTTTATGAACAAAACATGTCGGAACTTCTTAATTTTTAAAAATAAAAGGCACTTGTTTTCGTTTCTATCTTTTATCTTAAACCCACTGTGCCAAAACTGTAGATAATTTCAATAATCCAGCCATAAAGAACGACGTAGTCAGAGCCGTTCGCCAACTGTATAACCCAATCAGTTTCACTAAAATGGAGGTAATGCAAACTACTTCGTTTTTCTCGGTAACGCCATTGGACCTGCCACCTTGTGCTGCAGGACTCATATGGAATATCGAGGAGAACGCCTGCCTGCCGGATATGGAAGATGTTTCTGACGTGGAGATTAGAGCTCCAGTTCCCGACACCCGTTGCAAGTATGGATACTACTTTCAGCCGGTTATGAAGGTATGCACTCGAAAGAAGTATCATGTGACAAGAGGAAGCGGTAGCTTTAACAAGTGGTGGAAAAAGAAGCAAACGAAGTCAACACCAAAGTATGTCCCCAGACCGATACCAACCCCAGAGCCTCCCTATACAGGCGAATATTGGAAGTATCACGAATTTGGAAGAGATCGTACACGCTTGTTCTACTAGGGGCAAGAATACTTAATTTAAAAGCGAAAAGGATTTCTCCCTTGCCCTTCCTTCCTATTGATTCCTATAAATAAAATGTAATCACAGGATAATTTTTTTATTTCAAATCAATAAAAAAAAAATACGATTTTCTAGCCATATGAGGTGCGGTAACACAGGCCCATCCTTTTTTTAAAACCATCTGCGCATGCATTCTGACTAGTCTGAATACATTTCTTTTTGGTTCTATTGTAGACGGTATTCTTTCCACAAAAACGTTCAGGGAACATTTGTTCGAGACCGGATTTCTGGATCTTCCGGGTCCTTCGGCTCCTCCAGGACCTCTGTGATTCTATTAATCCCAGAAGGCACAAAAACACAAGTATCTTTACGATCATACTGAACAAATATGTTTCAAAAATATGAAAATTTTGTTTCACCTTAAAAAGCAGAAATAATGAATTATTGACGTATTAGCTATTGTTTTCAATCGGACATTCCATAAATATTACGTATATAAGCCATATAATTCTTAATAAATCAAACTTGAGCCCTCAAGAACTTCTATAAATTTTCCATTGCAGGTACGTTGCTGATTTGACGACAATGAAGGAAAAGGACTCTTGCCAAAACAAATGTCACGTGAGCCACACAAACTTTTATGCTTTTTTCCCCGCACTCCAAATCTAGTTTTGTTCTGTGCTTTTTTCCCCAATGCCGATTCTGGTTCATCATGACAGCACATAGAAATATTTGGCTAGCTCGACACCATAATTTTTTTTGTTCGCTTTTCCTTATTTCCTCTGATTTTCCTCTGTTTTGTTTGTTACTCTCAACCCGATCCGTGATTTGGCTGCCTGGAAATCACGTAAGCCGGAGGGGTAGAGGAAAGATAGTTCCGTCATGTGTCTGCGTCTACTTTGCTCTGATTACAAAACCCAACACGAGGCACACTGACAAAAACAATCGTTCTCCACATGCATTTTTCGAAATTTTAAAGGGGACCCTCCAGAAAAAATGACAAAAAATCTAAAAAATATTTCGTTGCTAGGTTTTGATGCAGAATTATAGAGAATTAATCCACAAATCAATTAAGGTATTCCGTTTAAGGATCGGATGAATATTGACAAAGATATACCAATTGCTGGGAGCCATATTGACCTCCACATGGAATTTTCCAAATTTTAAAGGGGACCCTCCAGAAAAAATGACAAAAAAATCTAAAAAATATTTCGTTGCTAGGTTTTGATGCAGAATGATAGTGAATTAATCCACAAATCGATTAAGGTATTCCGTTTAAGGATCGGATGAATATTGACAAAGATATAGCCATCGCTGGGAGCCATATTGACCTCCACATGAAATTTTCGAAATTTTAAAGGGGACCCTCCAGAAAAAATGACAAAAAATCTAAAAAATATTTCGTTGCTAGGTTTTGATGCAGAATTATAGAGAATTAATCCACAAATCAATTAAGGTATTCCGTTTAAGGATCGGATGAATATTGACAAAGATATACCAATTGCTGGGAGCCATATTGACCTCCACATGGAATTTTCCAAATTTTAAAGGGGACCCTCCAGAAAAAATGACAAAAAAATCTAAAAAATATTTCGTTGCTAGGTTTTGATGCAGAATGATGGAGAATCGATCCACAAATCGATTAAGGCATTCCGTTTAAGGATCGGATGAATATTGATATAAAGATATAGCCAACGCAGGGGGTCATATTGGCCTCCACATGGATTTTTGGAAAATTCAAAAACAAGTCTCTAGGAAATTTTTTCCGTGTAGTAAAAAAAACATTTTGGCAGCCAGGGTGGCGCGCTTTGTTAACGCCCGAGCTACCCTCGGATTCTTGGGTTGCTTAAGAGGATGAGGGGATAGGTGAATAGGTTTCGATGTTGTGAGATGCAGTGCAGCCAGTTTTTGCCATCCTGCAGTGCCTCATCCTCCCGGTTGCCAACTTTGTTTTAAGTGAAAATTGAAACTGAGCTCAGCAACTGTCCGATGGCTTTTTATTTGGTGATTGCTTAGCTGCTTCGCGTCCTTCCTACAAAAAAAATCTTGTAACTGAAAACTCAAAGCAAACGAAAAATCTACGTGACACCAGTGGAATGCCGGAAGAAGCTCCTCTAAAAAGGGTACGCCAATTGGATGAGGGATGCATAGTCTGGAAGTGAGACGAGAAAGAGGCACATTTTCAAGGATTTTTTATTGAGTAACAACATTATTGATTTAAAAGGTCTACTGGCTTATAATTGGTGTATATTTCCATAGGTTCAGCAAAGACAATATCCATATTATGCCAAAATTATAAAAATCTAAATAAACCGAAATAAAACTGTCAATTTTTGTACAAAATCCGATTTAGGATAAACAAGGTTTCCAAGCAAATATAAAGATAAATCGTATCAATCAAAGCCAATCCAATCCGTATCCGAAAGCGATGACGATGACGACCGTTTGGGGTTACTGGGCTTCTTTGTTTCTCTCTTAGGTTTATTTTTGGGCTGGGGCTTGTGCTTCTTGGGAACTCTGACCCGAGTACGGCGCACGATCTCTCGGCCTGTATTGCCATCAATGAAACGGCCGAATCTGGAATTGACGTACATCACATCGGCCGCGGATTTCGGGATGCAGGCTTTCGCCGGAAGACGACATAGCTGCCGGACAACATCAGACTGAATTGGCTTAGGTGCGCACTGTCTTCTCCTCCTGGCTCCGCCAACTTTCAGTGGCTTGGGCTTGGCCACTTTTCTTTTCTTTGCTACTGGAGATTGACGCATTTGAGAATGACTTTCTTCAGGCAATTCCGAAACCGATTTTTTCTAAATGAAAGAATAATTCAATTGCTTAAAGAATAAAAGTTTCTGATTTAATTCTTACCACTTTCTTGCTATAGCCTCTTGTCATTATTACTTTTTTTTAATTTTAAAAAAGGCTTACTTAAAATTTTTATTCTGGTTTTCTGACTACTATCTTCAACGGAGAATTTTTACTACTGACTGAATGCTTTCTACAAGGCTTAGATTTCTACAGCATAGCCAGCTGGGTTTTAAAGTTTAAAAAATATTTAACAATTTAATGAGAATATTTTGGGACATTCTGCAACACTTCCTTGATTGTGTGATCCTTGGGAAACTCAGGTGGAACTCCACTCCACTCTACTACCCCGCTTATTGACTTTCAAGCTCAGTTTACTTTCCTTGCGCTGTTTGACTTTGAGCTTGGCCAGAACTTGCTGGCCCCCGAGCTGGAGAACAGACTGCTGCAGGCCAGGAGCTGGTAGAGTCGGAGCGAAAGTCAGGGCAAAATGTTTTATGCTGTGCACGGTAAAAATTCACATAATTGCAGTTGGAATTCAACAAACAACAGCAGAGCGTAAATAGAAAGCGCAAAGTCAACAGAAAAGCGATAGCACAAAAAAAAAATATATATATATATATAAGAAGGAGTCAGGATACTCCTAGTCAGGCAAGGAAAAAAATTGTAGAAAAATATGTGAAAAGGAAGAACTGGATGGGGTATAGAATCAGCAACGTCACCGCAACAACAGCAGCAGCAAATACAAACAAACAAACTAACCTTTGACCCTCCGTTTTAGTCTTTATCGTTGTTGTTGTTGTCCACTTCAGGTGCGCCAAGTAATTGCAACTGAAACTGAAACTTGGCTAAGTTGCCAAGGAAACGGATTGCAACTAAAATTGAAGCTGAAGCGGGGGACAGAGTCAGCGCGGAGCACAGGATGCTCCGACCAGGACATGGAGCTCGGAATACATGCACACAAAAGCATTTCGATGCAGGTCATTGCGGCTAAATTAAAAGAAATCTACGCAGGTTGATCAGGATGAGGATGGGATGGGTTTGGCTCCCTCTTTGCCCAGAGGGAGGGCTTAGAGGATACATCAGAACAGCCCATTCCCGCCAAGGACCAGGTCACGCCCCACAGTTGACAATATAAGCAAAGATAAAGAACGGAAAATGGAGAAGCAGTCTGTCGTTGATTTTAATTAAAATCTTTAAGCTGCTGTTGATTATTAATTATAATGCCACTGCTAGCTGAGAAGGACCTGCTAGGTAGCCAGCTATACGTAAAAGGATAACAGAGAGAGGATTATAGAGTGGAAAATGACCTTAAATGTTGAATCAACGTGAATTATTTCAAATAATATATCATAATTGATATCATATCAATTATTATATCATATATATAATAATTGAATCACCTTGAAATTAAATTATCAGAAATGATTTATGTAAATTCGAGACTACCATACATACTCAAAAAAAAGGAAAACCTGAGCAAACTAATTTAAGCAATTTGTCAAAAGAAAACAAAACACAAAAGCCCAAACAACATCAGCAAGCCAAATCCAAACATAAATAAAGCACAAAGTGTCAGACGGACAAACAAACAAACAATTGGCCCACACCTGCCCCGTTTCAAGTGGGTGGAGATAGTAGGGGGATTGGGAGGCTGGCCGCCTGGCCGGCTCCTTTTAAGCTGCCAAATCCGACAATTAAATTATTGCATGACAAAACATGCACCGCAAAATATTCAAAGCGCGCCAAAAACAGGATGTAAACAACAATAACAGCAACACGATGACGGAAAAACAGGAAAAACCTCAGAAAACACACATCCCCCCAACCCACCACGCTGCAAAACATCAACAGCAACTAGCCAAAACATAAACACGGGCGGGGAAAAAAAAAGACACCCACCCACCCGTAGAAAAACCGAAAAAAACAGATTCATCTTCCGCAACAAGAACAACAAAGGACGACCAGAAAAAAACAACAACAACTTTTGGCCTAGGAAAATGCCAAAAAGGAAGCAATAAACGGAGGGACTTTGGGGCCTCCCCCCTCCAACTTTCGGCTCGGCTACAGCTAGAGCAGATATTCCATATAGCTCATGGCAATAATTTGAAATTCGATTACCATAACCAAGTACTCGGAAAACACAAACAGAGATCGCAGGGGTCACTCACACATGCTCGTATTCCAAAAAAAAAAAAAGAAAAGCGCGAAAAGTTAGGAAAAAAGAGGGGTATGGAGAAGGGTGTAGGGGGGGAAAAGCGACATTCCCGCTGCCAGAGGCGAAAAACTGCAAATGGCGAAAACGTTCGCTAAAAGGTCGCCACATCAGACTGCCAACAGGAAAAATGAGAAAAAAAAGAAAATTCCCTACAAAGAAAACAAAACTGGCCAAAAAGCCAAAAAGGGAAATACATCAGAAATTTTGGGCAAACAAGGCTCGACCACAAAAAATACAGACACACATACGGTGGACAGTGTTTGACAATGTCTGTGGGCTTTGAAAAAGTTATATTTGATATATAAAAAGTGATGGTATTTCAGTTCTATCTAAATATTCCATATTGATTAGTTTAAAGCATAGGCTGAGGGAAGTCTATATATAAGGACTATCTTGGTTTTAAATTTCTAGCAAATTAAAAATCGATTTTTGTCGAGGAGAAGACCTCGTATACCTCGACCTTTTATTTTATTTATTTTAGGAGCTCCTTTGGTCCCCTTTTTGAGGCCACCTCAGTTTCCAAACGATTTCAATTACAGCCAATTAAGCGAAAAATCGGCAGCGACAGCGGCAGACAAAGAACCTCACATACAAATTGCAACAAAAAGCCAAAAGATGCTAACACAGGCAGACACACACCCCCCTAAAATCCACCCACCACCCACTCACACACACACACTCGCGGAGAGCCGTTGGCGCTTTGCACCTTGGCGTTGCAAAAGGGAAAACTTTTTATTCAGTTTTCCACTCGCGCTTTCCTTGCCCCGAAGCCTCATCCTTAATGCGGCGAAAATGTTAAAACAAACAAACAAATAAATTAGTGTTCAATCAGCGTAATTTCTTCGACTATGCAGTCTGGTTGCCACACCCCCAAGTGAGTCCTTGCAGAGAGAGAAATTTTGAGGTATCTTAAGGGCATAATCTAAGGAAGATATCTATCTGTAAGGTACCATTAAGAAGACAACATGGTACTTTAAGATCGATGTTTACTTAAAAAACAAAATCTATAAAATCTTAAATCAATTTTAAAATATAAAAAAAAGACACTTTTAATTAATTAATATTTTATTTACAGTGTAAGGATACTCAGCCAAGCATGTTTGCCTTTTGTCTTAGGGCCTGATATGCGATTGTAACTTTGGTTTCAATTGCAATCCAAGACGGCACGAGGTCGTATTTGGGGGCGGTGGGTTGTATGCAAGTCCCTGTACAAACTTTGCACCCTTTGCAGTTAGTTGTAAGTAATTAAGCGAAGAAGCACAACAAGGACGACGAGGACACCAGGGGGAGCAAGGACTATAAAAAGAAGTAGCAAACAAACGAAATTTTCGGTAATTTGCTTAATTTGAATTCGAATGGAGGCAGCGATAGGAACGGAGCTGATTCAAATCCAGCAAGGGGGTTTTATGGGAAAATAAATGGAAATAAATTATTTTAAAGACATTAAGTAGTTTGTTATTATAGGAGGAGGAAGTGACAAGCTACAAAATACTACTCCTGCACTGCTTGACTTGCAAACATTGCACTGCTTGCCAGACTACTAATAATACTACTCTTCCTATCGTTAATGTTTCTACTACTACTGCTACTACTAATGCTTTTACTAAAAATACTCATTAAGAATCATAATCATTATAAGCTTTTAAACTTTAAAAATAACTAAAAAAAATATTAAGGCTGTAAAAAAAACATCTCTTAGTTAATCATCGTTGTATTTAATATATTTTTTTTTCAGTTGGGCTAATATTTATTCTTAGAACCCTTCCCACTCCTCAGGAAACCCCCTTTTAAAAGTGGGAACACTTTTTTAAAGACATTGTAGCGATAAAATATCTCGCATCTTTCACTCGAACATAAACTCTCTGAGCAGCTCATGAGATACAAAATCCGCATAGCGGTTGAGTGGTAAACTTATCTATTCGATAAATAGGGGGATTCCAAGTGAGTCATAACCACAGGGAGAAAAGATATAATTTTGTATTATTTTATTTAAATGCTAGAATACCTCCATCTTTAGATATTCTAGTCTAGATTGCTATAGATACATTTTTGTTTTGCCTTACTAGATATTATTTTTCTTTCAGTGCATGACACCCACGCATTTTCTCCAGCGATCTCTCTCTCTCTCTTTGGTTGGCGGTTAAGAGAGATATATTTATCATTTTGGGGAGCTGTGTGGTCTTGGGGAGCTGTGGAGCTGACTCAGATTGCAATAACCGGAGAAACACGAAAAAGACGTCACCGTTGCGTTGAGCTCACGATGATCCGATTTGGAATTCTGATCTCCCACTCGTGGCCCCTTTTCCCCCTCCTGGCTCTCGCCAGTGCGTCAAACTGGTTTGGCTTTTGGTTTTTGGCACGGATCGGCGTGACTTTTGCTTTATTTATGCCAATTTATATGCATTCGCCGGTCTCTGGGTGATCGCGTGCGCAGAAATTATGGTCTTAATCTTGCCGTTATTTCTAATTAGATCAGGGTGGGACTTCTGGTGCATGCTTTCTCCTTCTAACAATTGCCCCGGTCGTCCAGGCCCCTGGGTTATGCTGCCAGTTGGCGAGCCAATCCCTGTGCCCGTTTCTCAGTCGAGATCTTTTCATTTGGCGACCTCCTTTTCCTTTTTCTTAAAGTTTTTTTTTTTTTTTGTTTTCGCTACCGGTTACACACCCTGTCCAAAAGCCTTGAAACACGTTCTTGAGCTGGAAACGGCAGGGATTGGAACGGGGATCAGGAAGGGGTGGGGCAAGCACTGATCGGTGTGGGGTGAGTGGCGGAACAAGGAACAGGCGCAAAAGGTGTATCACAAACGAGAAGCAAACCCGTTTCAATGCCGGCTCTGGCCCTGGCTATGGCTCTGGCTCTGGCTTGGGCTCCCCAAAAACTGATTTACCTATACTATTTAACACACCGGGCACGAGCACTCGAAGAAAAATGGACTCACAGCATCAACAGTGAGAGAAAAAGGGGGTATCTAAGTCTAAAAGATATCTGGGTTTTAATATTCAAGATATCTTTCTTCCATACTTTATAGATATTCAAACTTCATAAATAAAATTCAAATAAAATACAAATATAGATACAAGATAGTTCAAGGTAGAGATGATAGATTAAGATAGAAGATTTAAAAATAAGTACCCTATTTTATATGTATTTTTTAATTTTATTTCCTCTATTTAAGTATCTATAAGAACTTATACTATTTTTTCTCTGAATCGATCTCGAAAACCTTACTTTTGTGTACTTTAGCCACTCGCCTTTACGCTACCCGCCTACCGGCAGGCCCTCCTCCTGCTCCCGCAGCTTCCAACCTCGATTCCCAAACTTCAGCTTGGTCAGCAGAGCAGCAGCTGAGTCGGCGGCGACGTCTGCGCAACTTTTGATTTTGCCTGGAACCGGTTTTGAACGGCGATCCAGTGCGAGTATCTTTCGGCTCGCATTTTGTATCTGTATCTGTATCTGTATTGCAGACGCAGGCTGCCCACAAGGCTGCTGCAGCCACCCGATAAATGTGTTGTTAATGATGTTTTCAAGATGTGCTCCAGTGGGCGTTTTGGTTACCAAGAAAAAAAGATGTCATTTGAAGATAATTTCTATAAGTAGAAAGATGAAAGATCTTGAATAAAAAACTAAACTATGATCATTTCGGGGTCGTTGAATGACAGTATTTATTATGATGGATCTGGTTGGTACTAAATTCCATTAGTATGCATGTTTATCAATTAGCCAGCTTTGGATTTTATTAATTATACATATTTTGCCACTCTCTTAAACATTTCAAAGTTGGCAATATTTGTATTATTTGTGTTTGTGACACACCGCCCATACACTCCACTCATTGTTGTAATCCATTGTCCATAATTGACGACCTGAAACCTTTCACTTGCGTATGTATGTACCTCCGACGGCATCCCCCCTGGGCCCCCGGATGATTTTGTTCATAAACTCCGATATCGGATCGTTTAAAAATAGTAAACTCACACACACAAGCATCTTCTAATGGTCTTCTAATAATAAGCCAGCCAGATACACATAGTGTGGAGCTAAAATCATTGCGGGGGCGTTTCTAGTCGGGTCGCTCTCTCCATAACCCCTCCACCGCTCCATTAATAGTGTATCTGGCTTTCACATGCCTGGTTCTCCTTCAGCTTCATTTCTCGTTCTTGCAATCGCTTACATTCACTTTTTATTACAATTAACCTACACACACACATTGAGAGCTCCATTGAGCCCACATTTGGGTGTACTAGTACAAAGTCCTCCCTCCAATACTTTTAATTGCCATGTGGGGGGTGGTGATGTTAACATGTTTTTAGGTTTTTTTGGTTTTCGATTCTGCTGCCAAAAAAAAATCCAAAAAGAACATGTTAAATTAATGACATAGAAATGTCAAGAAGACTCTTGGCTCTGAGACTCTGTGCGTTACATTTTTCTATTTCTGGCCCTGCATTTTGGGTATATACTATACACATAAGCTATATATGTATATGCCGTTATGGATGATGCATTTACGTAAATGATTTAGAACATATTGAACACATTCTGAAGGTGACATTGACAGAGCGAGAAAAGTTCTAATTTATAGAGTTTCTATAAAAAAAATCTTAGATATCTTATGCATCCATATTGTTTAAATATAAAATTTATTATCTGCCTCGATGAATGCAAATTGGCCCGAAAAGTCGAAATATAATTAATACAAGTTGCTAGCCGGCTTTATGTTCCGCAACCTACGGCAAAAAAAAAGCTAAACTGTCTGACTACTTTTGGCCAGTTAACCTTTTAGTTGATTGTCAACTCGCCCACTCCCCCTGGCGCCCCTCCAGACCCCTCCAGAAACAGAAAAAAATACAAATAAAAACAAAAGAAAATCCCCCCCTTCTTGAAACCACTCGAGGCGCCAAGAAACTCCAATTGAGATAATCCAATAAGAGGGAGCACATTTTCAGAAGAGAGAAAGTCGAGTCCAATACTCACCACTCTCTTTGAGTCAGAGAGATGGAGAGAGTGTCGAGTAACTTTTTGGTGGTGAATTTGAATTTTGAGTTTCCACTAAGCCGCCAAACATTTTCTTGGGGTTTGATTTGGGTGGAAATATTATTTTAAAAAGAGGGTTTATTTAAAAAATCTATATATTTTACTAATAAAACCTACCTATTTTTAAATAAAACTTTAACATTTAAATTGTTTACCTCAAAACAAGTCAAAACAAATCGCTCTTTTCGGTGAGTTTTTGAGTGTCTTTCTCTGGCAATCTCTATCTCTAATTGAGCCAACTGCAGTGTATTTATTAACCGGTAACTTTAACAGGGTAATGATATTAACCGGGTATAGGGATAATAATAAAGATATTGGTATTATAAGGATAAAAAAAAAAACAAAACTCAAAACAAAGCCAACATGACTCAATGGCCCTATAAAAAATAACGGAACTTCCGAATCCAAATCCAACCAAAAGATACGAAAATATCTGTAGGATAGCCTAAACAAATATCCATTAGTATAGTGGGATATTTGATCCTAAAACCCAAAAAAACCGATCGAGTAAGAATGTATCTTCGTCTTCCTAGTGCTTGGTGGTGGAACGATTCTCAAATGAGTTATTGAGCAAGAGCGCGCGTATCTGAGTGAAATTTGTATCTGAATTTTTGCTCTCTGGACTCAAGCTTTCGCTCACCGAGTATGAGATTGTTTTGGTGTCGTATTTAAGAGATACATTTAGAGCGCACTTGCCATTTGCTGTTCGGCGCTCGCGCGTATTTGTAGGAAGTACCTCCGAGTTTTGTTGGCCAGAAGTGCTACACAACTGAAGCATTCTACCAATTGAATCGTCTACTTAACCGTACTCCTCAGGTCAAAGCAAAAATAGGTGTTCAATTAACGCGTAACAGTGAGCCGCCGGCAAGAAATAAACGTAAAAAAAAAAAAATTAAGATTATTATTTGAAAAATCGAGCGTTTCTGCCGGAAAAATTATTAGCAGCGCTAAGCGAAGAAAATTTTTTGCCCAGTCACCGCAAAACGATTTCTGCAAACGCCGCCAAGAAGTAATTACAATAATTTCCAGCGAATTGTGCAACCAAACAACAACAACATTTTTCAAAAAACGCGCCAAACAAGCAAAATACATTTAAAAATTCAAAAAAAATTTACCAAAAAAAAAAACAGTGTTGAAACGCATTCTATCGAAGTTCCGGAATATCGGAAATACTTGTCTGATAAACAACAACAATCAGTTTTTGACAGCCGCGTGTGTGCCGGTGTGTGTGAGTGTATCGGTGTGTGTGTGTCTGTCTGCTTTTGACAGATAAAAGTTGTCGCAGGAGAGTCGTTCGGCCGATACGTACAAGCCAGAAAATTTATTAAAAAATAAAATATAGTGCAAGCCAGGCCGCAGAGAAAAGTCCATTGTTTTTGCCGGCAACGTTAATGACGTCACGTCGTGCCACGGCCAGCATTAAAGCCAACAACAACAGCAACCGCAGTATAGCGCGTGTTTAGCAACAGCAACAACAATAAAAGAGGTTAAAAATACATTACTACGGCCAAGTTGAGGAAGGAGTCAAGACGGGCAGCAGCTTCAACAACTTTACCAACAACCAGAAGCAGCACCAGCAACAGCAACAACAAACAGCAAGTCAGCTGGACAACCGAAGGTGTTTATACCAAAAAGATTGTTGGTTTTTTGTTTTTTTGTTCACTCTTCTCCACTCCACTTCTATTTTTGTTTAATTTTGTTTTTCTCTCTCTCTTTTTTTGCGCCTCAATCTTAAAACTCAACTTAAGTTTTTTTCTCTTCCCATTCCCCATCTTGGGGGCCCCACAGTCTGTGGTTTTGTTTGTTTTTGTTGTCGAAATTTTGGGAGCTGGCGAGTGAAAAGACGGAAATTCTTGGTTTTACTGTAGGAAAACGGTCATTATTTAGGGAAAGTTATTTTGGCCAAGTCAAGAAAAAGTAGGCAACAACAAAATTATGACATTTTCAAACATATGACTTTGATTTTTAATAGCAATCTGTTAATAAAAAAAAACTTGCTTAATCTGCTAAAATAAAGCACTGAGAGGCTTAATAGCCCAAAAATCAAATTGAAATTGAGGCTAATGAACTGTGAAATAATAATTAAAATTCCACAAATTGCCAAAACCGAAATTCGTCAGTGAATTATTGGCATTTTCACATACACACATATAATTTGTGGCAGCAGCCTCTAGGAATATAGCCTTTATATAGTATTTATTTTCAATATATTGTGTTAATTAACTGTGTTAGAAAAACCGTGTACAATTGTAATGCAAATTTAGCAATTTTTATTCTAATACCGGTTAAGGCCTAGGCCACGAAAATAAACAAAAATCCAAGCCACATGTGATTACAGTCAGTTTCATTACCATTATAGACAGTGAAATAATGAATATATACCCCGAAACACTCTATAATTGAATTAATAGCCTAAATAAATTGTTTTCATAGCTCCTCGAGCTACATTAATGACTTCAGACTGTGGAACTGGGAATAATGTGATTACTTTCTTGAACGAAACTGATTCAATGATCTGTTTAAGAAATTAGTTTTATTTTTTATTCGAGACTTGGCAGTTGGCACTTCTGTAACGCAGTGTAGTTTTAAAGTTTTCGTAGCAAAGTCACGTTTTTTATGCGATTCCGTCTGCTAACTCCACCCAATGGCCCATTAAATTGATGTTTATTTTGAGTTTCAGCTGCAAAATAAGATTGTTATTATAATTTTCCAGATTTGTTACATTTTCCCTCTGGTTGAGATATGCAAATTGAATTAGCTCTGCCTAGAAACTCTGACACATTTCGCTATTTTTCAGAGCATCGACAAAAGTGTCAAAAATTTGTTGCTGCAAAAATATGAGTCAAAGAAATCGTTTGGAAAATGCCAAAATGAATTGTTATTTCTGTCCATTTGCCCAACACACTCTGTCAAGTCATTCACTTTTTCACTGCTCCCCACATCTTTACTCAAAAGAAAAAAAACAAAAAAACCTTAAACTAAAAATGCCACGAAAGGCTGAAAGACTTTATGCCCCAAAGATGAATTTTTTTTTTGTTGTTGAAGGAGAATGGGACGCGGATGGAAACTTGAGGACTGCTGGCATGACTAATCGATTCGATTTTTCGCCAAAAGTCATGCCGCAAAAAAAAATAGTCGTTGTATGTGTGTTTGACTTGTAGTACGAGTGTTTTGTGCTTTAAGCTCTTCTCAATAGGTCGTAAATATTGGAAGAAACCCACAATCCCCCGCTCCGGGTGTCGAAAGTGTGGAAAAATCACTGTTTATTTGCGATTTAAGTTTGATGAGAGATGACAGCCCTCGAAAAAAGGTGACCGAGTTCAAACGAAAGGTACTCCGTACATATGCAAAAGGTCTCTCTTAACCTGAGACAATACAAAGCGAACTATTCATAGGAAAACATTTCCATTAACACCAGGAAATCTATTGAAATTTCCATTTCCAGAGGCTGCTGTTTTATATCTCGAGTCGATTTTTTGCATATAAACATTTTGGTTTCCTTTTCTAAGATTTTAGTTCTCCCATTTTCTGGTTTTCATCTTTATTTTTTTTGATATTTTGAAACATGTGCTCGTGTCTTTTCCTTTTCTAAAAATATCCAAACTTTTTCTCGCCTGCGTTTAGTTTTCTATATTTTTTGTATTTTTGTGTTTTGGCTTTTTTCAATAAGCTGGGGAGCAGCTGCTGCTGGCAGAGACGTTGGCAGAGCCAGCAAACAAGTCGAAAAGAAAGAAGAAAACAAAAAACAAACAATATCTATGTATCTTGTATCTGTTTTTGGGAGAATTTAGAAGAGCAGGGTGACCCAAACTGGCTGGAACCGAAAACGCTTTCGTCACAGAATCTCTCACAGAAACCTGAAGAACAGTAGTAGAAGCTTTTATTTCCTCAAGATACTTATTTAGGATTTCAAATAGTTTTTAAATTTGATTCAAAAACAGATTCCAGAAAGCTGTGTCACACCCTGTCTCGGCTCTTCTCCAAGCACATGCCAAAACGCAACAGAACCGAAAAAGAAATTTTTGAACGTGTTTCGTCGGTTGTTCTGGTGTTGTTGCTCGAGTATCTCTGGCATCTCCCATAACAAGCGACAGCTGCCGCACATTTTGGATGTATCTGCAGCTGTGCATCCACACAGGCGCAGGTATACCCGCACACAGATACAAAGATATTCGGATATATACATAGATACAACATTCTCCTCCCTCCCATTCTACCGCCCACTTTTTGGCAGCATTTTGGAAACTGCGGCGTTGCAGTCCAAAAATAAGTCCCTATTTTCCTCACATGCATCGAGATTGTGTGGCAGAGAGGCCAAGTTAACGCTTTTGAGTAATACTGCCTGTCTGTCTGTCTTTAACCCTTGACTGGCCCTACGGCCGACGCACAATTGAGATCAATTGGTCGCTGAATTGATTGTTTAACCTTTCGAGGCGTGTCTGCAATGCGATTATGTCGACCAATTAGTTCAAAGATTAACTCAATTTTTGAGGAATTTTTAAATGCCTCTCACTCTCAGTCTCAGTCCGAGTCACTCGCAGACGCTAAATATAAACAAAATTAAGTTTTGCCAGAAAAAATTAATTAGGCACAGAAATCTATGAAATTCGTAGTGCTTCCTCTTGCCCCAAGAGGACTGTGTGTCGGTATTCGTAATTTGTATTTCAATCTTTGTGTGTGGCGCTCTCGTATTTATAAGATAAGCAAAAGTTTATGAATATGCCGAAAAATAGTATATGAGAGCAATGGAGCGACCGAGAGCCCCAAGATTGGCGGCGAGCCTCGCTCCCAATATATGAATTTGTTTTTTGTTTTATGTTTTTGGTTTCCCTCACTCGCCTCTATTTTTTCGGCTTCCTCTCTCTTTCGTTTCGTTTTTATATAGATTTCCGACCTCTGACGTAATTACTGGTGATCGCGTTTTACGTCCAAAGAAATTGATTTGTGCTTGTGTGAACCAAAAATTTGAATATGAATCCGCCAGATACACAAACGTGACAGTCAATAGATTCAATAGGGCCGAGATCAGGTGGAAAAGTGGAAGCTGTGACCGGGACTGGGACTGGGGCAAGGTTTTCAATGAAATCGAAAATTTGAATCAAAGATGACGTATCTTTTCAAAAGTATCATTATCTCGAGAGCGATCCACAAGCTCTTCCTTATCGAATCCGTTTATTTACTCTTGCGGCACGCTTTGTTTTTCCCTCCAACCATTAGTCATAATTATAAAACCATATATAGACCGATCGTCGGATCTTTTTAGCACCAATTCGAAAGCCTCGCCACATTATTTAACCCCGCCTTATAAGGGACAGTAGCCCGAAAGATGCAATCTTCAGTGAATATAAATGTATTTCTTTTATCTAAAAGACAACTTTCGAAAAGATTTCACAAAAAAAGAGCACTAATAGCTGTCAATGAAATCAGTCAGCGATGTGTCTCCAAAAGTTAAGATAAATCTAAAAAGAGGAAAGCAGAAAAAAAGATAAACATTTGCTGCCCACGCATCGTGTACTGCCAAATTAATTAGCCAAGTCAGATGGATGACAATGAGAATTAATTAGCCAAGTCAAAACTCTATTTTTGGAGCAGTTTTTTCGGCTGGAAGAATGAGCCAAAATGAAGCTGTCGCTTCTTAGACAACCCACCTGCATGACATAATCCCAAGCGACCCGAACATTTAACCGATCACCATATATAGCTGACATTTAAGACTTGTCTTAAAAAATGGTTTTTGTTAAGGTTCGTTTAAAGACAGTAAAGATTTCCCTCCACTATAAGTTCCACGTTGCTTGTAATTTTGCAAAATATTATATAGAGTATAGGGTGATTCTCTGTTTTATCTAATCGCATTTATTGATAGCAGCCCCACAACTTCCACTTTCTGCACTATCTGGTTTTCACCCATTTCTTTCACTTTTTTTTTATGGGCGCATCGTTGAATATATGTGTCATACCTCCGGGGTGAGCCCTGAGTCTTTATTCATACAAACATATACATATATATCTTTTGTTGGCCGTGTTAGAGGAGCGTTGTATAATGTTGCAGAGCCACCGCCGTGGAGCGGTTACTGACCGATGTCTTGCTACGGCTTCGCTTGCGTAAATGTTTCTTTAAATGCATTAACTTGTCGCCCGCGGGGCAGGAGCTCAAAAGTCTGGTGTGCTGCTGTTGTTTTGGCCCTCTCCGGTGTTTCAAGCGGATTGTGTTGTATGGCTTTAGTCATCATAACTTTGGCCCGCACGGGTTAACTTCGCCGTGAGCCGTGAGTCGGCGCTCGGCCGCTCCAGTTGATATAGTCGCAATTCTTTATGACTTTCTGTATATCTAAAAAAAGCGAAAAAAAACATACTGCAAATACAATATATATGAGCCCACATATATGCACTTTCACAGGCAACTGTTAAACGACTGCGTTCTAGTTGTTAGGTTTGGTCGTCTTATCAGCGGAACGCTCTCGATTTGGTCGGTATGTCAGTGGTTGTAGTTTCACGTAATGTGGGACATGGGGCATACATATGTGTTGGGGGAAAATGGATGGGTGGATAAGTTATTGGGGGCTGAAAATTGATAGGGCTGGGTACTGGGTGCGAAATGAATCGATATGTGCTCTAGATAAAAAGAGCTACCACCAAGCCCGCACAATATCAGTTCATGCAAATTAGATTGGCGGACAAAAAACCCAAACTTTTTCACCTAAAATACATATTTGTGTCAGCTGTCTTTAAAGAGTTATAATCCAACCATTTCTACAATAATTTGATAATCTAATCTATTTAATTATCATTTAATAGATTTTGTTATCAAACCAAACAAACGTATTCGTATTTTCGAAATAATTTATATGAACCATTAAATTTGAACTTCATGGAAATCCTTTATTACTCATTTAAGTTGAAATCATAATATTACATTAACTTCTAAAGACATTTCCTGCTCTGAATGTTATCAAGAATTTAGTTAATGTGGAAACACCCATTTTGGGTTGAGAATATTAGTCCCAGATGCAACAGTAATTGCCCAAAAATTTATACATTTTATTTTTAATAGCACAGCTGCTTTTGGGTGTTGACTCAGCTTACATAAACATCCAGTGGAAGCTGAGTATGAAATGCGAATGTGAACAAATATTTAGTGGGCTTGCGTTAACAATTTTAGGAAATTAACAGTTTTTTAATCTTCACTCTCTCCGGGGGCTTCTGGTCGCAATGATTCTCCGGGCTTTCGGTTTTTGTCAGACTAATTCAACCTTCAAAAAAACACTTTTTGATACGAGACCAAAAAACCAGAAAGAAAAGAAAACAAAACCTACGATCAAAACTTGTTGAACTTGTTTTTCGTTTGGGGCCTGGGTCCGCATCAATTTGCATCGTTTTTTTGTCCGGCGGTTATGTATTTTTTTTCACTTAATGATTTTTTAATAACCCCAAAAATCGCCAAGACGAGTGTATCCTTCTGTCTGAAAGCGGGCTGAAGGTTGCTTGTAGGTCAGCGGATGCATCGATCTGCGGATTATATGTAGATATATGCCCACACAGCACGTCCATATCGTGGCGGAATGATGGCAGGAGAGCCTTCGATTATTCTTGGCCCAATTTCACGTCTAAACACTATTCGGAAGTTTATTTTCGTGCAGCATTTTCCACACCCGCTTCTGACCATAAATTTTCGTACTGCGTCAATGACACGGCTGCTAATTTTCTGTAGCCGTTTCGATTTCGATTTCTGTGCCTGTGCCTGTATCTGAATCCGTTCCGTAGCTGTTGGCCATAATAGCTTCTATATATTTATTTTTCTATATCGCCTATAGCCATAGACTGATGCCCCAGCCACGTCCGCTTGTGTGGGCGTCCCGTACCGTCCCGTCTGTTTCAGTTTCAGTTGCGTGTTCTTCATTTTTCCGTGTGTAAAAAGATTTTTTGGTTTTAGCCGAAAAAGTTTTCAAGAATTATTTTAATACATGCCATAAACATTAGCCCACACACACACACTCAGACTCAGTCATTCATGATGGGGCTTCAATTTCTCAGCTCATAAATTAAGTTAGAATTTATATCTTTGGAAATCAAGTTGAAATACGGAAAAGCAATTTGCAGCTGACATCATGCGGACGTATCCACAAATCCATATACTAACAAAAATTATAGATACCCACACACAAGTCTGTTGTGGTGTGTATATATACTCCATAAAGTTCATTAATTGTCTTTTCTGGTATCTTTTCAAATTGACTCGACTGAGATAATGTTGTGTCTATATGTGGTGGCGATATCTTTTGAAATTCCACCCGCTAGATACGCAGTTTGTGGATTATTTTGGAAATTATTAATGATAAACTTATAGTTGCAAAATAATCACACTATTTATCATACATATATATTTTTGTGGTTTTCAACTGAGAAATAAATAAAAACAAAGTCCGCAAAGCTCTAATAGATTTCTTTTTCGAAAAACTTTGATTCATTTGCCGTTGCAGTGATAAGATAAGATTAAAAACACACACACCTCCCCATTCTAAATATATAGAGGCACTAAATAACGATAAAACTCAACAAAAACAAAAAAACAAACTCAATGCTAATAAAAAAAAAAACGAAATATTAATATCACATTGTGTGCCGTCATCGATGATTGAATCATTACGAAATTCATATTCACATTTCTCCTCGATATGCCAACTCTAATGTCTCACCCAGTTATTTGATGCATTTAATTTATTTATATTCCATATATGTATGTATGTATAACGATTTTTTTTCAGTACTTAGTAATGCCCAAAAATAATATTTAATATTCCGTAAGAGCGGTAAGTGCGTTTATAAATTTATTCTCCTCTGCTATAAAAAGAAATTTGCAAACTGTGAGATAGAATACGATTCTCTTGGGCGGTGTCTCTCTCTTAAATGTTGCTTTGGCTAAAATTTTAAATCAAATAATTTATTTACCAAAATACCTAAACTGCTAAAACACCGCTGGGCTGGACATGGAGATACACGAGTAATATACAGTATACATATGTATCTCTGCGAATACTTAGTGCACTTTAGTTGATAATATTTATTCGTAGTATTAATTTTTATTTGGTCTATGTGCATTGCGCTGAATTGCTGATTTAGGGGCTAGGCTTTATGGCTATCAGGCTATATGGCTATTAGCTCTTGGCTGTCGGATCTTGGCTATATCCCCGCGCCCCTCCAGCAAGCTGCAAACTGGACGCCAATCGCTGCTCACGCTCTATATATAAAACGACCGGATATATCTCTGTGTATATGTCTGGTGAAACTATTTTTAGTGACTATATCATAAGTTGTATGAACGAGAAATTTTATTTTGCACACCATTCGCTCATTTATCCTAGGAACTATACATACATATACCTAATAGTCTATATACTGGATATGTCTGTCGACTGTCTTTTGTTTGTCTTATCATTTGAGCATTGCATTTCTGCATAAACCACCATAACTCAACCGATTTGCGCATTACTAACCCCGAAAATATATATCAACATGATCAGTTTCCACATCACGCATTTATATTTAGAGTCGCTCTGTCTCTCTCTCTCTTTATATATCTATCTCTCTTGCTCTGTTTACTATCTGTCCCTGTCTTTCGCCATTTTATTTTTTTTTTCTGTCTTGGACTTTAAACCAAGTTGGTATGATCCTAAAGTTCTATTCTCTCTTTTATTCTCATTTCAGATAATGTAAAATCAGCTTACACACAAAAAAAAAGCAGTTAAATAAAAGCAAAAAAATTAATAACTGCGTCTATCTATAGATCTATAAAAAAACACACACACACATCTATATATAAATATTATAAATAAGCGTTCGATTTGAATCAAAATTAAAGCCCAAGCTATCAGCTATCCCCACAAGCTTTGTAATCCAAAAAACGCTAAAGAACAAATCGATAAAACTGAAATCATACCATCTACTATAGATGCTATATGCTATATAATTATATAGGTGCTGATCTGTGCTCTCTTGAATCTTAGTGTTTTTTGTGTGTGTGCGTGTCGCGGACAAGAGAAGATTTGCAAACAAAAACATTTTCTAGTCGCTAGGCTATATACAAAAAAAAAACTATACAAAATCCAGCTAACCCAGATCCGAATAGCTATATCTGTATAACCCCGATATACACACGATGGCCAACGTTGTCAATATGAACAGCCTGCTGAACGGCAAGGATTCGCGCTGGCTGCAACTGGAGGTCTGTCGCGAATTCCAGCGCAACAAATGCTCGCGCCAGGACACCGAATGCAAGTTCGCCCATCCCCCCGCCAATGTGGAGGTCCAGAACGGCAAGGTCACCGCCTGCTACGACAGCATCAAGGTCAGTATTCCCCAAAAAATAGACCAAAAAAAAAAAAAAGACCCACCACTCCCCCAAATACCACACCAATCCTCTATTGCTTCGTGTGACTCGTAGACCGTAAGCTTCCAGTCTTTTGATTTCTCATCCCACAATATATTATATAATCCTAAGATAAAACCAGTACCAACTCCCCCCCGCCTCCGAATTAGGGCCTCGACGAAAACTGATCTTGTCTCGCTTTTGTTGTTTGTGCTTCTGTGCTTTTATGAACTCCATTTTGTTTTGGTATCTCTGTGCTTCTATATATCTTTAATACACACTTTACCTAGTGGCTGTCTCTCTAAGTGCCTATCAAATATACATAATATATATCTTTAAAAAAAATGATATAAATAATGCAGCTGAAGCGCCGGGCTGTGCTTGAGAGCGCTGAGGCTTCGATTTAAAAAATTAAATCTTAGTTGTTGTGTGTGCGCGTGAGTGTGCTTGAAGCTTGAGTCTTGGGTCCCGAGTAGAAGGCTTTAGCTTTTGGCTTACAAATAAGAGAGTTCCACCACCAATCGATAGCTAGATTATCAGATTATCAGATATCCTGGGAAAACCATCAAAAATTACTGCTAATCAACCAATTGAATCGATTTATAAAAAAACAAAAGAAATAACTGAAATTCTTGTCACCGTTCGAGTGAATTTTAGGCTACACAACTCTTAGACATGGACGACTTCAAGGTAAAGCCCTTTTTAATTAAATAATTAATATAAGAACTTAGCTTTAAGAGAAACGAATACCTTTGTTGATCTTTTCGTAACGTCCTGACCAAAAAAAAAGTATCCTGCCAAATGAGAGGCAAAGAGGATTCTATTTTCAATGAATTTTTTCAGGAATCTGTAAACGAAAAAAAAAAGGCAACGCGGAAAATTAGTAGGGTCGATACAAAAGGGTGAAAGGAGCTCTGCTTTCACAGGACAATGGCCAAACGAGAACTTGCAACACAAAAAATTGAGCTGCCTATTTGGTGTTTTTTTGTGGAAGGAAGCTTTTTGTTTTTACCCGCAACAAACAAACAACTGCCAAAGAATGGCAACATAAAGTGGAGTATTTATGTATACTACATAATGCTGACAAAATGCCATCATCATCATCATCAGTGGCAAGAGCAGGACTAGGAGATGGGACAGGAGCTTGGTGGCACAGCTTCACCATCAAATTTGTGACAGCATAAAAAATTACGTTTTGAAAATTTTCGTCGCCGGTTTTAGGCGTTGCTCGCCAGCCGCTTGTTTGGCCAACGGTCCTTTGTTATTTCAACAAAAACCCAAAGCGAGTCGGTCCTTAAAGTTGGGCATAGTTCGTCCTTTTCGCCCCAGCTTTCCCCAGCTGTCGCTCTTGAGTCGAGTGTGCAAACAATAGTTAAAACTGATGTTTTGTAAAGTAGCTCGTTGCCTTTTTTCTTTGGGCTTAGAGGAGGTGAGTAGGCGTTGTTAATTGAGCCACTGGATGCTTTAGGAAGGTCCTGGCTCACAAGGATATTTGCTTATCAGTCCTTCATAGTTGATTATCTTTATTAAGATGGCTATCCGAGTGGCTGAGCTAGTTACTCAAAAAATATCTGAATTATTTCTGAATTTATTCAGTAAGAATCTTCGGTAAAGTCAGCCCGAACATTTCCAATTATCTTTGATGGATCATTAGGAACGGGTCAGTTTTGGGCTAAAGTTTTTCCCCAATGTCATGAAAATCTCATAAGCCTTTGGCAATTATCCGAGACCACAGCTGCGTGATAAGCGAGTTTTGGCTGAAGGATCCGGTATCCTGAAAAAGCGGCACCAGCTGCAAGCTGGAAATGGAAATGGAATAACCCCACACACAGGCACATAGTATCCTACCCAGTGACCCTTGGGCGCTTGTAGTTTTTGCCTGGCTGGACGGGCAAATAAAGCTCAGACATTCATTGCCCACAAATTAATTGTGTTATCCTATTAATTAACTATGCAGTAAAGTTGCCGAGCAATTTCGTTCGCCGAGCGTTCTGCTTTCTCCCCAGCATTTCCCTTTTATTCCAACTTTTTTTTTTTTACCTCTTTTGAGTGCTGTAATTGTAGGCGAGTGTGTTTGCACTCATTTTCACCTCTTTTTGTCCCCTCCGAGTTATACCATGGGGTATACTATACTTTAGTACCGGGTGTGTGTGTGCTTGACACACAAAACGACCTGGGCTTAAATGTTTAACGAACTTAAGCGTGGCAAGTAACCAGCATGTAGTATATATTTATAATGGCCGCCAGTTCGAGGACGAAAGGCCTATGTACGAGTCCTTAGCACTCTCTCTCGGTGTGTGTGTTTAAACTTTTTTTTTTCTCAGCGGCCGCGACACTAATTTATTGCTAGGTTGCCGCAGTATATACTTTCAAATGCCATATCCCCACAAAGAACAAACTATACTCGCAATTGGGTCAATGTTTAGGGGTTTTATAAGCGAGATATAGTTTTTCAAATGTAGTTCTCCAAACTGTCATCATAGTCCAATAGCTCTTAGTTCAGCAGAGCGTTTCTTTTTTCGCTTAGTGACCCCTGACCCTTTTGGCCAAAATTGGCATCATTTCATTGGCAATTTCCCCTCAATTTAATTTGGCCACAATGAGCCGGCTGAAACTTTAAAAGCCACTCGGGAAGCGACCCAGAGCGAAATAAAGGGATCCGCTGGATAAAGAGTGAAAGTGAGAATAGCAAAGGGGGGGTTTCGGGAAAGAGAAAAATCGCATAGCCACAACATAAAACATTTTCCGGTTTATAATTTTCTTGTCAACACAATTTTCACGCCATGCACTGGCGCTGTGCAATGGCCACGGTGGAAAGTCGGTCCCTTCTCTCCCGATCTGTATTTTTCTTCCCTTTTTATACTCAGGCCCCCCTTCCTGAGAGTTTTTCTGGGCTGCCGGTCGACTGGTGGTGCCACTTTATCCGGCGTCCTTTCGCCGCTTCGCGCGCTTTTGCTACTTAACCAACTGTAAAGCTCTCGGCCATATTGTGTGGCACCTTATTTTTCTATTATATTCCCAACACTGCCACTGGAACATATTTTCCGCGTCCCCCCCCCCTCCCCCTTCCCCATTTGGTGGCGGCAACAAAAGTCAAGTTCCCATGCCATGCAAATTATGGTCGAAAAGGCGAAAAGAATGAAAGAAAATGGCGCCCCGCAAAAAGAAAATGAAAATGGCAACTCTTCCGCTTAAAAAAGTGTGTGTGTGTCAGAGACACTCTCATACACACATATTTCTCTCTCTATATATATATCCAAGGATTGAAAACAAAGGAGACTACTTTGACATCTTTGGTCTTTGTGGCTCCTCGGGGGCTTTCCGCTCTTGTTTATTCCAATTTTGTAGTTGACGCTTGAATTTCCGCGCCCCGAGCCTCCTCGGAAATACTTTGGTAATTAAATTTTAAAGACAACAGGATGCTAGAAAAAAAAAGACTGAACTTTTTGCACAGATTCTGCCCACTCACCCACATTACTATACATTCAATGTCATCCAATTATTTTTAATTCCATTATAAACCGTCTCTATTCTTCGTTTCTTCAATTCTTCAATTTGCCATGAAAAATTGTCGGACAGCATTGAAATCGATAATAATAAGCAGAGCAGATGGCAAAAGCAACTTAATGTACAAAATAAACCCAAAAAAAAAAGAAAAGTAAATCCAATTTAAATAAAACTTCTCAGAAAATGGGAAATATAGCGAACTGAAAGAGGAGAAGATTCTTCAATAGTTTCCCCAAAAAAAAATAGTAAAAAGCAAAATAATAGAAGCAATGGAAATGTAAAGAAATAAGTGAAAAGTTTGCGGTGAAACCTACACAATTCATTCGTCCTGTCGCCTTGCAAGAGTCTCCTTTCTCCTGGCATCCCTCTGCCGGAACGTGACTGCAAATCGAGCGGGCGAGCGCATGCCTTAAATAAAATAAATGGCACATTATCAATATAAACAAGAGGACGTCGCCGAAGGAGTCGCGTACGCGAGTTGCAAGCGTAAAGTTGTTAAGTTACTTAAGCCAACAAATGAAGCGAGCCAAGATGGAGTGAGCAAAGCGGGCCTTTACCCTCCGCCCCTTAGCTGGATTCCCAATTCCGCAGTAGCATTTCTCTCTGAGCCAGTCACGAGCCTGACAAATTGCACTTGGGCGCCAGACTACCTCCTGCCAGCCGAAAAAACTTTCCCGTTCTGACCAACAAACAAGCGCGCCTTCCCGCTCCAAGGCGCCAATTTCTTTTCATATGGCCTTTCAAGACAAAGACAATGGCAAACAAAAACTAATGCCCATTCGGGATGAATATAAATGCGAGCAAGGATTCTATTCCATTGAATTGAAAAATGTCGCAAGTTTCCGTTTCCCTGCGAGAAAGGCTAATGCAGTCGGCGACAGCAAAGTGTCAAAAGTGCATATGGAAATAGCGCCCAACAAATATATATTTTTCGCTTTTGGACCGGCAATTTCATTTCGCCGACATATTGCTGGATTATATATTCATACAAGTGCCAATCAGAAGGACGCCGACCGGAGACAGGTGACTTTTTAGGCCATCAACTTGCCTTGAGTGTTGGCCCGACTTTTCGATTGAAAAATCTGGATTATTGGATTAACTTGGAATGCTCTAATGCCAGCGAAGTTTTTAGGTATTCATGGCATTTCTTTTCGACTCAGTTTTGACGTCAGCCAAGTCATTTGAAAATTAATTAAAAGCAGCGAACAATAATGTGTAAGTAATGGCTCTTCAGTTGGGAAATAAATTTCAGCTTGACATTAAAGATTTTTCTGCGCTTTAAGCCACAACTCAGACTGCCAGACAGCTAAGCGTCAAACTTAGCGCAGAAAAAAAATATATATTGGAAAAAAAAGGAGAAACACCGACCGTTTCCAACAAAAATCGAGATCAATAAAAACGTCATTCAATTTATTTTCCATTTTTGTGGAACTCGCGAGCGAAATGAGACGTGTGTGGCAAGGAGGGAGGGATCTGGAGGCAGGAGGAGCTGCCAGGACTGAGGAGGGCCTAACAAATAATGGCAGACAGAAAACCCAATAAATTTAAAGAAGAAAAGCCAAGCGCTTGGGACTCGAGCAATGACTAACTGCATGGCATGGCATGGTATGGCATGGCAGGACGAAAAAAGGATATGTGGTATACCGGCAACCATATGTGTGTGCGTGGTGTGGTGTGGTGTGGCGTCTCTGGAAGTGGGTGCGAGTGTGCTTGGGTATATCAAATAACTTTGACTTTACACATTATTAAACCGCAATGTCGTCGACGAGTGGTGAAATAAAGCGAGACAAACAAACAAAGCAGCGTCACATTTGTAAGGATTGCAAAAGGACGACACGGAGCCACAATGCAGCTTGCAGTACAATCTGCTCCTGGCTCTCTAGCTCCTGCTTTTGGTCCTGTTGCATTTCGCGTTGTCCTACGCTTGACAAACTCGACAAACAATTGTCAGCCATGTCGCTACTCCTTCGCCTTCGCCTTCGCCATCTCCGTGGATGCCAGAATGGCAGTTGCCAGGCTGGTGAGTCCTTGGCTCGGGCTCCTTTGTCTTGACTGTTGCATTTTTGAAGCGAAATTGATTAAAGCCGGGCACAGCAAATTGTTTGCCCTGTAAACTTAAAGCCGTTCCAATGGACCCAGCTCCTTGCAGAGCTCCTTTCTTTTTCTTTTTCTTTTTTGAGTCCTGAGACTTCTCTCTCTTTCAGTCAAGTGCCGCATTTTCTTTTGCCTCGGGCGTTGCGGCAAAGTCAATGAGTGGCAATATGCCACCAATAATTCAGGTCACGCGAGATGTTGTCGCTGTCCTTGCAGCATGGTCGTAGGCTAGGAACAGTGGTAAAGGTTCTGAAGGATATCCTTTATAAAAAATATAATATATAGAGTATACACTTAACAAACTTTATGATTATGAAGGTCTTATTAACTCTTGTAACCTTAAAAAAATAATGAATAAAAAATTCAAAAGTTTAAAATTTAAAATGCTACCACTGTGGCATCATCGTCTTCGACTTAGTGCCAACGTCATTCGCTGCCTTAAAGCCCCCACATTGCCTGCTTTCTCCGCCTGCCACGCCCACTCTTTCAGTGCCTCGTGGCGTTTGGGAGTATTGTGGAATGTTCTATTGCCGTTTCGGTTTTCTTGTTGCTGTTGCCACCGATGTTGTTGTCGCACACATCCGCATTGTGTGCTCCATTGTGTGCTGACGTCGTTAGGCCATCTTGCTGGCACTTTGCCTCAGTCGCCTACTAGCTCCTGCTCCTGCCCAGGCTTTTCTTCTTTTGCTGGTTGGTGGCTGCTGCAATTTTAATGAAGCTGCGGCATGCGGCAAGCAGCGCCTTCGAGTTGCACGCGCCATGAAGCAACTTGCGCTTTTTATGCTCCAGGATGAAACGATGATGGCGGCATGGGTTAATATGGGGGTTAAGGCCAAAAAAGGGCTGACTAGAAGGAGAGTGGGGGGACTGATGATGATGCCCCGGTTGCCATTGTTAAATGAGCTCTACATGACAGCTGCCGTTTTGGGTCGGAAACTGCAACTCCATCTCGGTTCTCTGCAGAGACAAAATTGAAAAATTCAATTCAAGCTATTTGGCCAAGAAACAAGTATTCCCCCGGCTTCCAATTATAATTTCTCTCAGTGCCCTTAACGAGAAATTCAATTTCTCTCTACGGCTGGTCAAATTTCGAGACTGTCTGTCAATTGGGATTGGAAGTTTTCTGGCCCAGGCTGGCCTGACTTGGGCTAATAAATGAAAATCCACAGAGAAGAGTCTGAGGCTGAGTGGGGTGAAGAAAGGATAATACTCCCTTTAGACTTCCGGAGCGTTTGCCTTTTGAATAAATGCCATAATTTATGGTCAAAAGTTTGCCTGTGCACACATTTTGTGGCAAACACTTGAAGCGCAGCTATTTAGAATCCCCTCAGCTATTCCCCGGGCTGGTCATTTGATGATGATGATGACTACATGGGATCCATCTCCTACTCCATTTGGCCATCTGCATTTCGGCTCCCTCCCACTGCAGATTTTGCAGTTCATCTGAAAAGTTTGCTCGGTTACATTTCGGTGTCCATTAGTGTAATTTAGAACTCAAGTCCGATAGACTAGTAGGACTCTGGCTATGGTTCTGCCTTGGTCTCTGTCGTCTTCTGAACATCAGTAGATGGATGAAAATAAAAAAAAGGCTAACCGAAAAATAGAAAGATATTCAATTTACCTAATAGTTTTGGGATGGCGCTCAGGGTCATCAAATTACAGAGGTGCCGGGGCGGACGGACGACGGACTAAGGACAAATAATATGGGAGTAGGGCAGGTGCTTATCATATTCCTGGGGGTTGGTTGACAAACGTTTTCGGGACTAGTCGCCTTTGGCTTTGTTTGCCCATCTTACGCTCCCAGTCTCCCGATGGAAATCAAATGAAGCGAGGAGTGGAGGAGTATAGGAGTGGAAAATGCTAATCAACAATGAAATCGATAAATGTTTGAATTGTGTTCGGAGGCCGACCTCTCACTCCCTAACTCCCCAACTCACTCGCCTCCTATCGACTGTTCTCTTTCTATTCCTACACTCCTATACAGATATATATATATATGTATATTTGAGAACAAAAAGTGAACAATGAAGACCAGGAATACTCGTACTGTCGCTTACACATCGCATTTGCATATTATGAGATAGACAAAGACCGGAGGTGGGGCCGAGAGTTCATTGGAATTTGTGTTTGGCAAAGGAAATGAAATATTTTCAATGAATAAAACTAAAGACTGTCATGGGAAATTGGAGTGATAGATAAAATTAAATTACTTCAAGGATCCACCGCAGGCGGGCTTGCTCCTATTCATATTTTAAAGAGTTTCTTAAAGCCAGCTACCATCGCTCCATCATGGGATTACTTCCGTCATTTGGAAATTTTTTCGCACATATGTGTGTTCGTACGCAAAATCAATATCGAAATCCGAAGCTTAGTACCCCCTCCAACAGTGACAGCACAATTTAAGTTCCCTGGCCAAAATCAACAAATATCTTCCTCCTGTTCGATATATAAATTTTCTTTTTTTTTGTTGTGAGAGTTGAGGAGAAATTGAAAATGCGCAAAGCGCCTGTTTAAGCGTTTCAATTGATATCCATCAGCAAAGTGGCGCAACAGCAGCAGCAGCGGCGGCAACAAAAGCCATCCTGCGAGGGGTAGAAAAATAGAAAATCAATTCAATCACGCTTATCAGGGACTAGAGAAGAGCGAGAGCTCATCGACAAACGTCATCGGCAGAATCAGAGAACAGAATCTGGAATCGGGGCTCAGTTCGGGTGTGGGTGTGGGATTGTGCCACCCAGCTATCAGAGTTCTGGTAGTCCGAGAGGACTGCGGAAAAAAAATTACAATTCAAAAAGCATTTCGGTATGTTTACTGCCGCAGCACAAAGTAGGCGACTACTCACACCCGCCTCTGGGTGGAGAAAAATGGCGACAACAATAAAAATCTAAATGGAACTAGTCACCGCCCCCACAGACAAAATCCCATTCGTATTCGCTATTCGCCGTTCGCAGCTGAGAATGATTTACTGTCGTTTGTTTGTTGTCTCTGCCAAACGAAAAGAAATACTTTCGGCCAGAGAGATTTTTATCCCTTGGATTGGCAAACGTTTTAGACATTTTTACTGTTTATAACTATCATACCGCTCCCCCGGCGGAACCGCTTTCAACCCAGACATTTTCCATCTATCTGGCGCCATACTGTCCTCCATTTGAAAATGGTCGCATATTTATATCACTCACAGTTCCAAGGTTTGGGGGTTTTTTCTTTGGAGAGTGTTTGGGGGGGGGGGAAAAGGCATTAGCCTGGTATTGTTGTTTGGAGGAGAAGCTGGCTTATTGATTGCTCGAGTGTTGGATCAACAAGCTATTCATGTCGGTTGGTCACTATTAGCTGGTTGCTATGAGACTAAGTCAACATTATCGGTCAGATTAGGCCATATATATTCTCACAGATTCTCTTCCCTCATTAACTCGTTAAATCAATAGAGTCCTTCAGTTAGGACCAACTTCGTTACCACTTGGCCTAGGATGTGTGGCTCCTCGCACTCTCCAGTTATGGTTATCGTTTCTGCCATGCAAGCAGCAACCTTAATCACATTATCGCTCCGTGGCATATGGAAATATTAACTTGCTGCCATCATTGGCACACTCGAATGCCTTTTTCCCTCTCATTCTTCCAATTCCACTTCCACCCACACCCATCTCTTTCACTGTGTGCTAGTCCCATCTCTTTCTCAGCAAAGAATATCACCGTGGATGGGTTGGGGACTTATGGGCAACTTTTCCATCACTTTCCAAGCGATTAAACAATCAGCGGGCATTATAATCTCTGCACAAAGTCATGTATCATAGATTGCCTCACTAGGGGTTTCCATCCTTTCCATTTTCCTATTCTGCCAGTGTGTGTGTGTGTGGCATTTTCATTGGATTTTTTTCCTTTCCGAGTGTGTGCCATTTGATGCTGTCAAACATGATTTGCATATGCTTTTGGGTTTCTGGCTTGTGGATTAACTCTTGGCTTGGCGATTCCTCTTCCTCGATCGCGTATCGGTTCGATTTGCGACTTAGTTTGCCGATTTTAATACGCTTGTAAGCTTTGTGCGCCCAATTAAAAAAAGGCTGCCGCCCGATGTACATTTTCCATACCAATTTTCACTAATCATAATGCCCGATAGCGGTTTCTGCAGCTCTCAGCAGTCGGGAGGTGGCTCTGGCGCCGCCTAACAAATCGTTTTCCTGCTTCCAAATTACGAAACGGGCTTGAATCTTACGCTCTGTGCCATCTATCAACTTGACTTATTATAATGAATTCATTTAAATGACATTTATTGTCGCAGGTGTGGGGTGAGTGGAAGACGAAGCGCTTGAAAATAGGCTTAAAAAGCCATTATTGTCAACATTTATAATAGTTTCTCAAGAGCCTTTCCCCAGGAAGTGTGTCTTTACCTGCGTTTACCTTCTCCACCAGGTCTGAGTTACCTGTCTTCTTGGGCTTGTGTTTGTTTACCCACACACTCTCACACATCCCCAGACAGGCTCAAGTGGTTAAGGGTGGAGAACAAACGATGAAAGCATTCCTGGCCTACACTGCGTATGAGTTATGTTTATTAAGCCACGCAGGCAGCCCACTTTAAGCGCCTTTCGAGTGCCTGTCTTCCATCAGGCAGGAAATTCAAGCTACCCAAGGTTAACTCCACACTTTTGACAACTTGTGACAATCTGTCTCTCACTCATAATTATTATTATTATCATTATTTTTGGCTTTAATCCTTTCGTTGACAGCGAGCAGCTTCCCTTAAGCTTAATGGGAAGCGTCAACGAATTTCAGCTGCTGCCGCCTGGCCTCGTCTCGACTCCCGCGTTGCTGCTGTTTCGTTTTAATTTTCACTTCTCCTCATCGTTTTCGGTTTTTATTTCGTTCGTTCGCACTTTTTAATTACTTTTCTTTCATTTCGGACAACTCTGGCCACAATTTCGCAGTCGTCTCCTCACTCTTTGCAATTATTTCAGCACTTTTATTTGATAATTTCCCACTGCACTCTCACACACGCCACGCGAATTTATCATTCCCCCGGCAAATTCGTTACCGAGAGTGTCGGATGGTTGGATGGTCCGGGTGTGGCACGGAGATATAGCGACAATTTATGAGACTCGATGAGGAATGATTAGAAATGTGTTTATTGAGGGGGAAAACTAAAGGGAACTTTTGCTCATAGATGTCATAAACTTTTTCCAAAGAAGCTTTATTTGTCTGACTTCAAAGGGAGAAGATCTTTGGTGCAAAAAAAAGAAAGTTAATTATATCTGAAATTGAATATTTCTGCTTCCAATAAATTATGGGGAATGTCCCTAACCTTGTCTGCCAATTGAAATAATTTTGATCATAGAACAGAGATTTCCTTCTATTTATAAACACAACGAAAGCCGTTTACATTTGCCTGAAGGTCCTCAAGGATGTGCACTCGGAGCTAAATAATATACAGATATTTTATTTAAAATGAAATTTAATTGTCACATTAAATGCCACGACAATGGGGCCCGACAAAAAGGAATTAGAAGGAGCAGGGCACAAAAACAAATCCCCAAAGACACCAGAGGGATACGAGCACACATGTGGGTGGCTGAGTGTGAGTCCCCAACTGGGAGGGAATTGTTGTTGCGTGGGCCCCGGGCAGGCATTTTCCAAACGACGAAGAGTGGGACTTAACCTATTTACACAGTAATTTATTTGCTTATAAACATAAAACCACTTTCGTTTCCCAGAAGACGAGGAGCAGCCGGAAGAATTCGAGAAGTGAGTGGGCACCGGGGGCTAGGCAATGGGCATGGCATATGTTGAAAGCCATTCCAGGAGAAAGGCACTCACTTAATTTAATAATTTTCACATTTATTGAAGCAAAATGAACAAATGTGAGTCAAGTCCTTGGGTATGTAACATATGTGATGTTCAAGGATAGGCTAAAAATAATATTTATGCTTTTAGAAGATTTTTGTGGATTATCTGTACTGATGAAATCTAAAAATACCTCAATAGCAATAGAAGAAAAATCAGAACAATGTATTTCTCTGAAAGGGTATCCATGTGTGCCCCAGTCCCTCAATATTTTTGCTTCATTTGTGTCGGTTTTTAATTTTGCTGCCCTCCCAAGTGTGTGTGCATGAGGGTTGTGTGTGTGTTGGAGGCAAACACACTTAAAACTCAAATATTTGCATACACTCGAGTTTTGTTTGCATAAAAATACCTTAAAAAAAGTGGAAGACCAAGGCAGCAGGAGCCGGAGCAGCATCGAAAAGGCAAACTGAGAAAAGGAGATTCTATGGCACATGCAATCCCCCAGATTCGCTCCCTTGGCGCCTCTTCTTGCTCCTTAAGGCCCCCCATCTATGGTCTCCTTTCAGCCTTAGACCAGGGCAAATTTATTATCACACACACAAAGCTCAAAAAAAAGAAAAGAAAGGAAGAAAATGCTGCAAAGCCCAGGACAGGCACGAAATCAAACGAAATGAGGCGCACACACAAGCTCACAGGACACGGATCCTGACGCGTGAATAAAGCATTCGATGAGGGGGGAGGGATGGTCCCTAGATTGTAACATTTACTAGAGGTAATGTATGCCAATGCACATGAGACCGAGACCTCGACTCCATTTCTCCATTTCGTTTCATTTCTCAACCAGTCAGCCAGCCAACCAACCAGGCAGCCAACCAGGCCAGCAGCCTCCTCCGCAGGTGTGCCGTGCCTCAATTTGCATAGCTTTTGTGGAAATCAGGAGGGCGGGGTCGTTTGGGGGCCTTCGTTCCTGGGGAATGCCAAACAAAAACATGCCACGCCAGCAAAATAACCATGGGGTTCGATGCGGGGAAAAGCGGAAAAAGCGGCAAAGCCGGAAAACAGGGAAAGCTGCCAGAAAAGGAAGGTAAAGAAAGCGTTAAGTTTAGCGCAAAATTAAACAATCTTATTGCCCGGATTAGTGACAAAATTATGTAGCATACGATGGACGGGGCCCTCGACTCGAGTTTTAGCCATAAAGCCTGGGGCTGGGGCTGAAGAGGAGGCAAAGTTGCCATTTGGCAAGGAAAGCATCAGGTAAGATGCGAGAAGGCAACAAGGGGACATCCCCGACATTATGTTCTCCGATAATTGAGTGAGCTAAGGTAGGCAAAGGACCTCGGAGATTACCTTGGACGACCAGAGAAAATTGAAGTTGAGAAAGTTAATACATAGATTCCAAAATATAATCAGGCCTTTATAACTTTAGTTGGCCCCTCAAGTAGTACTTTAAAGTGCCTTAAAGTCCCTGCCCTTCTAAGGACTCGCGATATAATTGCAGGACATTCATCTCTGTCCTGGAACTTGGCAAACAATTTAAGCGTTATTGTTCCCAGGCCACACTAATTAAGTTTGATTCAAATATTGAGGCAGCGAATTAAACGCTCAATTTAACAAGGAACGCTGGCTGGCGGTGAAGGAAAAAACAACCTCACACACACACTCCACTCCTGCCGAAAAAAGAAACATAATTATGCAAATGAGATGAAAGAAACAAAGGCAGTGGCAGAAGAAAAAAAAACTGAAAAGGAAGCCAGGAGAAAGGAAAACACTGGCTCTTCGATAGCATCGGGGAGAGTGCAACTGTCGGAAAAGCGCGTGAGGCGGAAAAGCGCATAAGCTGCACACTGAAGATTGCGCATACGCCCCGTGTCCGACCGCAGAACATAACTATCCATACAACTCCACACAGTGTCGCACATACACAGCGTCGCAGAGGAAATCTGGGAGAGGACATTGTCATCGTCACCATCATCCGCCTGCGGTTTTCATTTCCTGGCCAACCTTTGGCTGCTCCGCCGGGCTCCTTGCCTTCTCACTGATTTAGTGCAAAGCATTTTTCTTGATTATTTTAGTATAAACATACGTATACAATTTTCCTTGGGTCCTTTTTATTTTCTTCTCTTTTTTTCTATTTGGGTGTCCTGTCTGCCAGCAGTGCCTGGAGCTGCTGCTGAGCTGGGATTTTTTCTTTTCGGTATCTGCAAGGCGCCACTCGGATGCCACCGCTTTCTCCATTCCAGCACGACCGACTCCCTAGTCCTTGGCATCCGTATCCATTCGCTTCCTTTCGGCGGGTGCTCCTGCTGCGTGAGAAGTCATAAAGCGATTTGTCATATTTATACAAGTTGATAAAATTATAAACAGCATCTCTCGTCTCCGGTCGCCGTTGCAAGGACAACTTGAGTGTTTTCGCCTCCTGCCTGGATGGCTGTGTGGCTGTCTGGTGTCTGTATCTTTTTGAATTAAATGTACGGCATTCGGTTTATGCAATTTGTAAACCTATGCCATGAAATTGAGCCTGTAATTCGGGTGAAAGATATTCCTGAATGTGCATTCATAGAGGTGTCCCTTTAAAAAAGGAATCTATATCTTTTCGGTAAAATGGTTTTCCGTAGCAGCCTTCCAATTAATGTGTCTGGCTAAACATTATGAATACTAATGAACGAACTGTCAAATGAGTTTTCCTCCGTAAATGAGACGGAATCAATCGTTTAGTTTTCCCAGCCACTCGACTTCCTCCTGTCCTGCGAAATGTCTCTGGTAACATTCAAATTACATGTTCAAATTACTGTCAGGATGCTTAAAGCATTTACGGCACGGATCTCTTGCTCTCCCCCTCGGAACTTCCTCGAAGCTAACGAATTTTATTTTAATATTTATTGTTTTTCACGGCAAAGGCCGACAAAAGCACAGCCACGTCCTGCCAGTCCTTGCCCCGGAGTCCGGGGCCACCCCGTTTTATTTTGGACAGCTGCTGGAGGCGGATTTTGGCTGCTGAAGATGACGACGGCAGCGCAGGCAAATTGAAAACGAAAGCAATGCCAAATAGAAATGTTTTCGCCGCCCCCGGGGGTGGCAGGAGGTAGCTAAAACGACATTGTCAGCATTGTCGGCATTATGTGCTTCCAAATTGGAGTTAACCTGGCAGGAAGCGGAGGAGGGTGGAAAGTGGCAATGGAAGGGGCTGGGCTGGATGGCGGCAGACAAGCTCTTGCTCTACCGTCGCCCTGTTGTCTTACTCAAAGCGTAATCATGGTCGTTTGTCGCACGTTTTCGACGGCAAAAGATGCATCCACATGGAACTTATTACTTTCATTTGGCTCCGCACAGCCAGCATCAGTTCGCGGATATAAATTCATAACAAATTCATTGCGCGCAGCGAAGCATTTAAGAGGCACAGGCCCTGCCAAAGACAATGTATAATACAAGCCAGGGGGAAAAAAGTGGAAAAAAGAAGGTAAATAAAGGAAGAGAAAGTGTCACCGATGCCGGCGTGCGTCTAATTTCGTATTTGCTTAGTCTTTGTGCCCACGACCCACACGGCGTATGCGTAATCTTGCCGCATAGCCTCGTATCGCTTTTGTCGTCTTCGCCACGCTCGCTGTTTGCTTCACGCAAACTTCACGCAAGCGGAGCTCACACGCTTTATCCACACGGTCTCTCAGCCCTGTCGCACTTCCTTCCTGCCCTGCGGGAATTGTCGACGCATATTTATGGGTCCTGGCCCCAAACTTTATTAGACGTGAAGACGTTGCCCGGCTTCCAAACTTTGGGCATCCGCATCGACTCCGCATTGAAAAGTTGCCCAAATCGAAACGGCTCTCCCATTATTTGGTTTTATTTACATAATGACATTTAATGATGATGATAATGTCTGGGGCATGACTTTGAGGGCGGAAATATTTTGCTGTTGAAAGGAATTTCTTGTTCAAGAGGCACCGAAAGTTTTTCATTGATTCATTGATGGTTTATCGTTGGCACGGAAATCGCCACGTGATTGGAGAGGTTTGGTGTTTCAATAAGTTTGTTTTTCCATGTCCTTGGCCCATAAACAAAAACAAACAATTATGGCTGCCTCAAGCTAAAGATCTTCTCAAGATTTTATATATTTTCAACAGAAAATTTAATCCATTGTAAGCATCCTCTTGCTACTTTAGGAGCATTAGCCAGCACACAATTTCCGTTTATCCGAAAGGGCCAAAAGCATTAGCCATCGGGCGATAAGTAGGCAACACTTTTTGGCCATTACTTGCAGCTTTAAGAAGCAAGACGCAAATTCATTAAAAGTCCCGCTCCCGGGGAGCACGAAAAATGCTTAACGCACATTTTGTAAATTGCCAAAAATCCCACCCAAGGCTCCCCACTTCGCCTTCTGTTGTTTATTATTATCTCTGCCCCCAGCCGCCCAGCCAGTTCGCTGCCCGCCGTTCTGGCACTAATTTCAAATTACAAAATATTCCATTTACTATTTTTGAAAAATGATTGCAAGCAATTTCATTTCCGTTTCCGTTACGACAGCTACGCCTCACGCCCCCCGCATTAGCCGAACCGCTGCAAAAACTAATTACAAACACATAAAGCCCAATGGGTGGCCGGTGGTGGCCAAGGATGCTGCCAAGGAGGATAGAACAATCCATGGCCGGGGATGATGATGCAACATGTGACAGTCGCGAAGGGGGTGTAAAATGGAATTGTCCTAGACTGCGGCACGCCCATCAAACTAAATTACATTTGGGCACAGAGCACAGGGCACAACCACTCCCCAAAAGCTAACCAAGATAGCTGGCAAAAAATAGAAAATAAAAGTGGCAGACGAACAAACAAATACCAATGGACTCTAAAGCCCTCCTCGTTTTCCCTCTAAGTGACTCCCAAGTTGAAAGTTTCGCATGAATTTCAACTTCTTCGTTGCTTTTTTTTTTGTCGAGTAACATTAAAACAATACTTGGCAGCCAGAAAAAGCTCAGGAGGAGCATAGCAATAGCAATTTTGTGGCCTTTGTGCGATGGCTTTTTAAAGTGTGTGAGCCAAAAGTTTTTTTTACCAACTGCCCCGCCAATTTGTGATGGACATTTCCTTTTATGACGCCTGGGAAAGTCAAGCTTCGGAAAATCTGAAATCAATCTGCCAGAGAGCGAGACCGGGGCGAGAAAATCGAAGCTGTCGTCTTCCGAGATTGAAGTTAGATTGAGCGTTATTCCAGCTAGGGTCTGAGGTCTGACCTGACCTGCTGTGACATTAATGAAAATGCAAAGGAGAAGGTTAGAGGACAGCTGCCAAGCCGGCTTCTGGTGGCCACCACCTTCTTGTTGTAATTGCCGGAGATTCTCCTCCTGCTGCTAATGCCTTCAGTTGGCAGAAGTCGTTGCGGCTGCTGCGGTGCTTTTGTAGGTGTTTTGTGGGCGGGACAAGCTTTGCCCGGGGAGGCTGGGGCCGGTCTGACCTGCAGCAATTACCAATTTTCTTGTTACATTTTAAAGCACGCGACTGCGAGGCTGCGGGCCCAATGTCCCAGTTTTGTTCTAGTTAGTGTCTCGGTGTGTCTGCCGCACATTAAGTGCACTTGAGGCATGCAGCTTAAGCTGATGACAGCCACGAGAAGGGGCTGCCCAGAGAATGGTGGCGAGAATTCCAAGGAGCAGGCCCAGAGGAGGCAGAAGAAGGTGATGACAATGAAGTGCATAATCTTTGTTGTCGTTTGAGGGTGCCCTGGTTGGTCATTAAATGCTTGAGCTCTAGAATCTAGAAATCTTGAATCTTGAAAGATTTAATAAATTTAAGAATTATTTTCTTTGAGAGATATCCTAATAAAGCCTATAATTAACCATTTTTCTTTTCTTTTATTCCAGGTATGTACATTTTTATAAACTCTCCAGTTTCTAAGTCAAAATATTCGTAAGTAAAATATTAAGCTGTTCTATCACGTATACGCCACAATGGCCGCAGGAGTTTAAGCTCGACAGGGTCGAAAAGTGAGGAAAATACCAAGTTCTGGGGAAAGAGATGCTTCATTAAAATAATCAGCTACAAAGCACAGAAAAAGTGACGCAAAGTATGCGGGAGAAACCAATGGGAGGGAAGTAAAAAGGGGAGGACGTGTGTGTAAGTGTAGGAATCCTTTTTGTGTCTTTGCCACGAATGTAAACAGGCTGGGACTGCAACACTTCTACAAGCACTTTCCCCCATTTCTCTGACACTCGTCAAATGCTCCTCCTTTAGTCGGCTTCTCCAACTTTGCCGTCGTCTTTCACTTTTATTCTCCGTGTTGTCTGCTATTTTTCACTAATTAATTATGCAGTAACAGCAAACAACTTGAAATGTAAGGAGATTAAAGCGACTTAAAAGGCATTTATGCAATGCCAGGCAGTCCCAGGCAGCAGCAAACAAGATGAAAAGAGCAGGCCGGCAAGGAGTAGGGACTTGACAAGTGTCAGGGCCCCAATGCCCCGCCCACTGGCAACAAAATTGCAAGACAACTTGGAAAATGCCAATGCATGTTTATGCCACTGCCACTGCCACTGGCACTGGCTGTGTGTCTCTGTGTTGGTGTCTTGTTAAGTCATGTTTACAAGAACAGCAAAGAGTGACAGATCTGAGATTACGGAGTGATAATTGTCTGGCAAAAAATTGTAATTCTTATCAAAATAATAAACCCAAAAAGCAATCAAGTGTCAAGTCTATTTTGTACATTTTTCAAATATTTAATTTTGTTATAAATTCTCCTCCTCCTCAACTCGTATTAATTTTCACTTAATTAAAGCCACCAACAACAAAGGCCTCGACAACGACTGAAAAGTTGGCACTTCTGTATTTTTTGCTTTTGACACAGGCGGGCAAAAAAAAAAGTTATTCCATACATATAGAAAATGCTAATTAAGTTACAAAATGCGCCGGGAAAATGAAAATTATAGACAAAAATACACACACACGAGAAGGTACACGCGTAAGTGTGTGACTTAAGTGGGCTTGAAGCGGCTGTGACATCGGGGAAACGGGGTGGTGGACCAACTCTTTCCCCCAGCAGCCTCTCTCGTTTGTCGCACGTGTGTGGCAGGTGCCAAGGCGAGCAGGTGAAAGACAATCCCCGCGCCCCATTCCTTCGCATACCCGCCTATCTCAGCCTTGAAGCAATTTATATATATCTTCTACATACGTATATAAATATAAATTTTTTTTATTATTTTGCTGTCACGTTTGTGTACAAAGTCGCACTTTGCATGTGAGGGTGTGTGCGGTTAAGAGTTCCACAAAAAGCACCCACCCACCCATGTACCTGCCTGGCTTACGTCTATGCCAGCCTCGACTTTGTGCCCGCCCTCCTTTTTTACTTTATTTTTTTTTTTCATGGAGTTGTAAATATAATAATGACAAGGCAGCGGAAAAATAATGTCGCGGGTGGCAGAGAGTACTTTTCCATCCTGTGCCCAAGACCAAGTAAATGTTTTCAGCGTGACACAAAGTTGCAACAATTGAGCGACAGTTGGTGTTGCATGGCGTGTGTTACGTAGGGTTATAAGCCAAAGGAAATTACAACGGAATATAATTTTGGGAAATGCAAAGAGATTATTTTTAAAGAATGAACTTTTTTTGGCAAACTTTTAATGGTAGTTCGCCTGCCATTAAAGTCTGTTTTTTTATGAAATTCATTCAACATTTATTGATGGATTGCATAAAATATAACACGCTTAACCAACAGTTGATGGCTGCTCTCAATTAAATTGGAAGCTGCACCTATGAATATTTAAATTATTTAAATACAATCTCCGACCGGTAGTTGGCCTGTCAGCGTTTTAAAGCGTTGCCCATATCCTTTGGCTGTCTCCCCACACATTTAACTCAACTTCCTGTCCATGTCCCAGCCTCCATTTTCAGCGGAACACCCGCATGTTTACCCCGGAAAGTATGCAACACTTTAAAGCTCTTTTGCGGTTGCTGCTTTGGCCGCAGCAACAACAACAAATTTTCCGACTACTGTGCGTTTTTATTGCGTTTTTCATGCGTCCCATGCGGTTTATTACAAATTGATTTTATTATTGTTTTCACTCCTGTTGCCCACGCCCTTTCCCCCGCTTTTTATTTGACATGCAGGCCTTGCTTTTGCTTTGTTTGTTGCTGGCTGCTGCTGGCGATTTGAAAACCGATTGCGAACACATGATTATCAGACTCCCACCACTCACTCACTTTCACCTCACACTCGAGTGCACAAATCCACCCGGCGATTGTTTAATTAATTTTATAATGAGTTAATTTTACGCTGGCCAAAAGCGGGAATTTAACATTTTTCATTCAACTCTCATTTGGCTTTTATGCGTTCGCATTGCGTTGCGAATTGAAGTCCGACACTGAATTCAATTATAAATTTGCTTGCATTTGCAACTGTCAGTTTAGATGCGCATGGGCTGGGCTAAAAAAAAAATAAATAAAAAAAAATCAGTACAAAATAATACTCAAATATAAATTCGTGTCAAATTATAGTTCCCAACCACGTATATTTTGCGAGTAGGATTTTGCTGGCCAACCGCCAGTTGTATTTTTAGAAATAAATTCATTATGTGACAAACTGAATTAAGTGCTGCTTCTGTTACTATTTAAATTATGATACAATTATAGCTAATCATTATTTTCTCTTAAGAAATAAGTGCATTTGTTGAAGCCACAAGAAATTGTGGATGAAATAAGTACTTAAACGAATTCCAATTGTCATTACTAGCCCGCAATGGGACAACTATTTCCCATCCCGTCCCGTCCTGCTGCCATTTTGTTTGGCGAGTATTTCTTAAAGAATTTTGCGATTTTTCATTTAGAGCGCTTTCTTGTGAATTCCAACTGTCTTGCGCGCCACCATTTCGCTTCCGCCCCCCTGCCCATTGGCAGTTTTTGCCATTGGCATTGCTCAGAATTCCAAAGTGGAGAAGCAGCCTCGGAAGCGGCAAAAGTTGGTCCTTTTCGACGGCGATTAATGTGCTGCAGAATGAAAGTCTTCTGCTGCCAAATTCCCTAGAATCTCTCTCGCCCAATCCCCATCCTCCGCTCTTATTTTTGTCTTGTTCTACGAAATGCCACAAGGTGTAAAATTGAATAATTGAAATGAAGCGAGGACACGGCTCCTCGCCGTGGATTGCCGAAAAGAAACGCGACAAAGTGAGCAACAAAGTTTTTACTTAATTGTGGTTAATTCTGATGGATTTGTGCATAATTGGTGAGTAATTAAATTTTGGGAATTAGCCGCAACAGGAGAACGGTATTAGATTTGCGTTGATTATTGGCAATTGAATTAGCAGCGCATTGAAGGCATGAAACAAGGATTAAATTGAAGATTAGCTAGCCGGGTAGCCGGATTTTATAGCGAAAAGTGTTCCTTTACTGTAGAGCTGTTTTTATGCAACCACAAGGTATGCAACACATTTTCTTTATTAGCCACAAACACTTGCATCCTTCTCAGATCCCCAGGATCCCCAGTTTTTTTTCTCGCCTTCTTGCTGTTGATTTTTTTGTGCATTTTTTTCCCCGCCTTTGCTGCTAATGAAATGTGACATTAAGTGGCGTTGCTGTAACTGCTGCCACGCCCACTCTCGCGCTGCCATGCCGATGGGCGAAATGCCGAAAGTGGCGCTCAGTAGCGCAATTTTAATTGTTGCCACCGCCACGGCAGCAGTGGCAACAACAAATCGAGTTTGTTTCTCTGATTATTTCTTTTTTTTCTGTTTGGGTGTTGCCTGTGTTCTGTGCTGCGGTTGAAACCCCAAAGGCTTTCAGACAAATGCCAGCCAAAAGACGCATAAAAAAATAAATAAAATAAAACTGCAGACCAGAGGCAAAAACAACAAAAAAAAAATGCCAAATAAAAGGGGGTTTGGTAGAAATCTGGTAAACGCAACGCAGAATGGCCAGAGAAAAAAAACGGGAAGCTCGAAAAAAAGTTTTTAATTAAAAAGTTTTTTGTTTAAATCTATGGAAAACGTCCGAACTGAGTCGTGTCGGGCTGGGGAAAGTGCAGCGTTCGCTGCTTTTGTTTTTTTTTCGAGGGATGAGCAATGAATTCTTACAGCTGGTTTCGTATAATTAGCCAAGATTAGCAATTGATGGCCGGAGATTGCGGGAACTTGTAAGCGATTTGGGGAGATAATTACGGGGGAATTAAGGCAAAAACAGGTTGTATCCATACTGGCCATATTAACTCCACCAATACCATGGCCTACTTTCGACCTCAATGTAAATTGAGTTGTTTTGGCATTTTATTTATGGGCCGAGAATTTTCCTCCACATCCGTATGTATGCCCGCCAAGAGTCAAACAGCGAGGCATGCAATTTAAATGCAATTGTTTATCCCAGGCCAGGGCCTCGATTTACCATTTTCCCTGCCGATGGAGGGATGAGCACGATTAACGTTTGTTTCGCCGCTCTGGACAATGCGGCGTATGCGCAATGTGTGTTCGAAGGTGTTGGCCATCTTGTTGTTGCTGCTGCTGGTGCTGCATCTGCTGTACCGCACATAAATTGCAATAGCAACAAGGAACAAAGCCCGTTTCGCGCTCACGCACTAATAAATTATTAAATGCACGCAATAAATTTCAAATTAATCGCTGATATTTATCTCTCATTGCACTGCCATTGTCCTGGCTGACAGAGAGCGAGTGTAAGCGAGAGGCATCATAATTATCCTGCTAAAATTAACCTCCTCCCACCTCCGCCCCCTCCGAAGGCTTTAAATTTTTTTTTGTAATTTAATATTTGACTCTCTTTAATTGCTGTTGCTGTTATGACTTCATTTCTCGTTTATTATTGGCAGTTCATTGCGCGACTGTCCGTATATTTTTCGCATACCTCATTGTTTTCCCGCCTCCCGGCTCCTGTATATTGTTAATTAAATTATATTGCAGCTTTTGTGAATATATATTCTGCCGACTATTTTTTTGCGCCATAGTGTGTTTGTACATCAAATTTTGCGTACGATTTTTAAGTGGCTTAATGGCAGCGAGCACTGTTTGTTTTGATTAATTTAAAAGGATTTATGATTGTATTTTGATTAAGGCTTAACAAATGGCATACCATTACAGCTTAAAACTTTCATTGTTTCGGCCCCTCTCTAATTTTCCCTTCATCATCATCAAATGTTTGTTATCGAGTGCAATCATCACAAAGAGCAGCCAACAAGCGACAAATATTTCACATTGTTTTTGCCAGAGAGTGGAAACTTTTTTGCCATTTACCATATTGTCCCTACCTCACACACACACATACCTAGAGTTATATCCATATGGTCCTGCTGCCCCTTCTGCATATCAAACTGAAAATTAACACAATAATGGCCAGACAAAGTCGTGCAGGAGACAAAGGGTCGGCAGGGGAGATATGCAAATGGCATAGAATTGTGGTCCAGGTCCAGATTTTCCTAGCCATCCAGCCTAGTATCTGCCACATTTTTCGGGACGAAGGACGAAGGACGACGGGCAATGGGCAAATGGGAGGCAAACGGATACGCTTGCATATAAATTATAACACCGGCGTGTCTATTAAAATGATTGTATCCGCTCGATTATGCACACACAGAGAACGAGATGGACTGGTCCCACACCTAGCCACATCTATGTAGCTCCCATCCCTCCTTAGCCGCCGGGCAAAGTTTTTGACTTTTCCACAAAATACAGGCACACGAATAACTGTATCTGTGTGTAAGAGATACATTTGTATCTATGACTTTCTAGCTCTAATTCAAACGCAAACTTTTAAATCACCAAAAATAGAGGTGAAAAAGCGGTCTTTGTTGGAGGAGAATTATCCAAAAATATTGCTCTTTTAATTAGCTTTGGAATGTTTCAAAAATTTCTCTTAGTGTTTATCTTTTTCACCATTTTCTAGCCCGATTTTCCGACTGTCTGTCAGTTGATTTTATGCTATTTTGACAGCTAATTAGTTGCGTGCAAATACTAGGCGTGTGTGTGCGCCCGATACTCGTTGTTGTTTAAGCCTAGAATTTATTTGGCCACTTTTTGGGGGTGCACTGCCGGCTGCGGCGTCAACAAATGCAAATGCAAATTCCGTTAGACAACTCTATAAACTAAACAAGGCTATAATTAATCTGCACAGCTACAAAGATGCACAGATAACTGGCAATCAGCTTAGATGCAGGTGCAACCGCAGGCAAAGGTGTTGCAGGTGGAGGTGGAAGCAAGATGTGCCTGGAGTTTTCCGAGCTTCAACTGCAGCTAATAAATTTTCCAGCAACCACAAGATGAGGGAGAAAGGTAGAGATGCTGAACAGAGACGGATAGAGTTTGCCCCAAACTCTGTGTGTGTGGCCTGTGTGTGTGAGTGTCTATATGTTCGTGCGTGTTTGAAGCGCAATTTAAGCTGGAAATTAATGCAGACTCCTGGCCAGAATAGAATAGCACTTCCCCCTTCGGTTGACCGCAAGTGCATCAGCCAGCCAAAGCTGCCATTCAAAATAAATGAGCTAAATAAGCAGCCTGACATGGCTGCATTAATAAACAAGCCAAGTGCAAAGTTTTCGCCACTGAGAGCCTGTTTTAACTATCAATTAAAACAGCTCGTTCCTAATTATGTTCGTGCGTCTATAAAATACCTCCTTTCATACCATCTCCTGTGTTGGCTTCTGTGTCTGTGTCTGTGTCCGTGTCTATGGGTATTTCATGTGTCAGCCACAGAGGCCATAACTTTGTTTGGCCAAGTTTGTTTTAAGGTTATTCCTGGATGTCCATCCATTGTCTCCTTTTGTGTGGCGTTTTGTGCCACTCGCTATTGTTAGCCCACTTGCTATCTTCGAAATTAGTCAAATATTTGTTTTTGCCATTGTCTGTGCGTGTCTTCTCTCCGAAACTGATTTATGTCTGTTGTTTCGTTTTGTGTTATTGATGTGCATAAATCAGGCGAAAGCAAAGCGCCAGATACTCCCAGATACCCAGATACCCAGGCCCAGTAATGGAAAGGACACTTGGCATATGTCAGAATGTCATTCAGTCGAAATGAGACTCTTGTTCAATAATAGCCTCGAACTAATAGTGCTTGATCTATATGGAATTTATTTTCATAATTAGTATTTTTACAGCTTTGTCAGAAGTACATATATTGCTCATTATGGCCCTCTAACCTCTAACCACCACACCATTTGTTGGAAAGTTGGCTTCTCCCCGACTGTGAACTCGCTGTCAGCAATTTCGGCATTTACATTCCAAAGTCAAACCCAAACAGTTTCCATTACCCTCCGATTTCCGCACTATCCTCTCCGCTGAAAGAGATGGGGATAGAGAGCAACTATAACAATTAGAATAATGGCAGCGACAACAACAACAACAAGGAGCTACTACCAAAAATTATGTAGAAACTAACTAGTGCTCCCCGCCGTTGCAAATTCTGGCCCTCGGCAATGCAAAAACATGCGTAAATTTATGCTAAACCAAATTGTTATTTAAAACACTAAAACAAAGATAGTAGTGATGGCGGGAAAGGATGCTGTAGTGCTGCAGCATTATCCTGCGTGTGTCTGTGTGTGTGTGTGTGTACAATATTAATGCACAGCATTTAAATGATTGCGGTGGTAGAGGGGGCAAGTGCGGTTGACTGATGAACTGGCCTCTGCAGCAAAGGAGATGGCATCAGTGGCAGACACGCAATGATCTGATTAAACATGGTAATGAAGTAGTCAAAATGTGGTGCAACGTGGCGTATGCGTAATTTCATATACACACACACACATAGACAGCCAGTGAGAGAAGAGAAGCCATATGTGGTGTTGCTGCTAATTTAAATTTACGCGCATCGTTCCATTTCCATGCGAGACCAGCGAACGAGTCCGTCCAGCCAGGACGCCAGAGGCCAGGGGCACAAAAAGTAAATCCCAGTTGCAGCAGCCAAATGAAAACAACAAACACACTCACATCCCCAAACAAGGACCCACACACAGACACACACACACAATATATAGCGTTCAGGACTGGCCTGACCAGCGCTTTCATATATCCCCTGACATGTATGTAAAATACAGAAAGCCGCAAGCATTCCCCAGCTCCATTTCCCTTTATTTTTTAGTAAGAGAGCTGTCATTCAGTTGGGTTTTGAGTGCCCAGAGGTTAGTAAAGTTGACAAAAATTATTTAAACAGAAAAAAACGCATTTAAAGTCAAGCAAAAATTAAAAAAAATTTTCATAAATATTATGCAAAATTTATAGAAAATACATATTTGTAGAAAATACCCTACATCTTGCCCTTTAAGCTTGTATTGACAATCTCTCATGTGGAATGCTTGTGGATTTCATTGCGGGCCTGAAATTTAATTTTCATGGAGTTCAGGCTTTACTTGGTTACAGTATCGATTTTATTATTTTTACATCAATGCATTTTTAATACAGCCCGCCAGGTTATTTTTTTCTCGCTAGCATATCCTTTTTTCTCTGTTCAGCTCAAATTTGCGTTTATTTATTAAAACCAAAAGGAAAAAAATGGAAAAGCATATTGGACGTTATTTGCCGATTTGTTTTAAACCACTTTCAATATTTATTAGCTCGACTGCATTGTATTTGCATTCCAGAAGGCCCGAACACGTCCTACACTCATTGCCGCACGGGAATACGGCACTTTATGCCATTATTTGTTTTCGCTGATTGCATTTGATTTTTGGCAAACGCCAGAAGACCAGCCAGAAAAACACACACCATACATACATACATATGTATGTGTATGGCAAAACTACTCCTATATCCTATATCCTATATTTGGGCGGGGAAAAAGGAGTAAAATAACTTTGACGGCCCGGTTTGTTAGCTAAACAAATACCACATCCTCTCGTTCATTGTTCATCTGGATGATGGGAATTCAAGTTTCGATTCCATCGGGGTATTGGAGTTATGCAATTGCAAGCAGATCCAAAGCTTCAGCTACTCAATGGTGATTAGGGTTAAATGCGAATTCACCAAAGGAGCATTTCCGTTTAGCTGCCACAATTCGCACACCTTCAAAGTGCAAACACTTCTAGGTTACCTCAAAAACCAACTAATTAGACCAGGTGCCACAGAGCTCTCCGACTTGATTTTGCTCCGCAAATGTTGACCTTAGAAGCACAGCTTCTCTATGTGAGTATGGGATGTAGGTGGATGTGGGTGTGGGCTGGTGGCTAGTGGCCAAACGACCAAAAGGTCAATAAGTTGCAGAGCAAACTTTTGCACGTGGAGCAAGACGATGGCCAGGGCCATAACCTCGGCTCACATAATCCAGATCCGCAAAAAGCACGTAAACTAGCAATTATTTAGTGCGACACAGTTCAGTGTGGGTGTGGACGTTTTGGTCGGTTAACCTTTAATAAACTGGTTAATAAAGATGGCCCCTACACGCAGAAATATTTCAGATCCTAAGATAGTTCCAAGTTGCTCTAAAAACCTAATTAAAATTCATATGATCCTTAAAAACTTTTTTCTTCTTATTTTCAGGTAAGTTTCAATGACAGTCCCAGGGCTCACCCCATTCCCTTGACCATTCGTAAGTGACGACAAGATTTTCTCCTTTTTTTTAATATTGTCAAAAACTATTTAATGCATTTTTCTTGCCAACTCCGACTGCACAACCCGCAAGTTCTTCCTTGGGGCCAACTGGGGTGCCTAGCATTTTTCATAGACGTCAAGTTTAAACGACTTCACGAAAATCGCTTAAAGCGGCAAAACGACAAGAATAATGATATTTTGCAGGAATTCGAGACCACAGACCGAGGGTTAAGTCTACATAAATACGAAAAAAATAATATAATATATAGAAGGGACATGCACCCCAGGGAAAAGTTTGACGGCAGACTGGGATGGGGCTTGGGGATGCACGCATATTGGTTTCGTTTATGTACTACTTGCAGCTAAAACTTTGCTCTGATTTCGAGCAGTATAACTTATATAAGTATAAATTTTTGCACTCCACACCCCCACCACCACAAAAAAATGAAGTAGAAAAATGGCAAAAACTTTAAACGGCGCCTCAAGACGATGATGATGATGATGGAGAACGGAAGTTCTACGCAGACGTTGCTCGAAAAAAAAGACGAAGTTCATAAGCAAAAAGTTCTGCGGCACTTTTCCGAAAAAAATGACAGTTGAACTTTTCTTTCGACTAACTGCACATTCTGCTACGTTTTTCCTGCGCCCTCTGCGTTTTTCTTGGCTGACCTTTTTTTTTAAAAACGAAATCAAAGCCCCGCCACATTTGTGTAATGTCTTACAGCAGCCATATAACTCATCAATAGGAGCCGAGCCGAGCAGGGCCAACATTTTAATACATTAGGTAAACACAGCTCAATGCGAAAAGTTTGGCAAATATTTTCTGCTTGATTTTACTCCGCCCACCCAGTCTCCAGTTTGTACTTTGTATGCAGCCCGAAATGAAGTTTTTCGGGCTCCCAAAAATTGTGTGCAAAAGTTTCTTCATTTTAAAAATGCACTTGTTGATTTATTGAAATTAATATTAGCCAGTCAGCCAGCCAGCTAGGCAGTCAGACTTCTCGTGCGAAAAGGCAACTGCAGGTGGGCAATGGAACTCCAGCCGGAAACTAATCAAGTTAAGTGTTAAGGGAGAGCCAACGGGCCAGCGGGCCAACGGGCCAACAAGCCATAGATGTCGGCCCGAAAGTCGTATATCAAAGCCAAATGTAATTGGAAGTTAAAAGCTGTAAGGGTTACTCGAGATCTGGACGGGGATTATCATCCTGCCACAAATCGAAGTTAATCCACTTAGAATCCATAAGTAAATTGCTCAAAATATGGAAACTAAATGAATTTGTTTTTCAAATTTTTATTAGTTCTTTGAGAATGGTCTTCCCAAGGAACTGTCTCCTTGTGGCTTTGTCACTTTAAGGACCAACTTGTAAGCCAATAAAGCTTTACAAGCTCCTTCTCTTCTTCGAAAAAAAAATATCAAAAATGCATGACAAACAAAAACTGTCACAGAACAGATTCATTCTTCGGAGTAGCGTAAAATATTATGGTAAATTTTTGATTAATTGCTCTGTCAGACACGCGTCTGCTCCAGCTACCTCCTCCTCCTCCAGCACCAGTGCTTTAAGTGAGTTGACATTCGGGGGGCAAGGAGGACATTGAGGAGAACGAGACAACAATTTGAAAATATTAAAAAAGTTTTCACTTGACATGTTATTGACTTGTTAAAATGTTTGCCTCGCTCGCCTTAATATCATTTCTATTTTTCCCCATTTTTATTCTACCCATCGAGAGGGTAGTTTCTTTCCCAGCTTTTCCCTATTTTTTTTGGTAAAGACTTTACTGTATTTTTTCTTTTTGTCGTCCTGCCTGACTGAGTTGGTTTTGGGTGCTTGGGCTGCTTATTTATTTATAATGTGGGACTCACTTGGCTATTCAAGCCACGTTTTTGCTTCATGCACGAAAATTGCATTGGCCTGGCCCGGGCCAAAGGACTCGCGTCCTTATCCCGGGGTTGTGTCGCTTTACCGAACGGAACGGAATGGATCAAACTTGTGTATAATTCGCCGAGGGTTGAAAATAATGTCGACTAGACTTTTATTAGACAGAAGCGGCAGTGCCGGCGTGTGCTAGCGAGTGTGTTGCAGCATCTCTTGTTGATTCTTTTCCGAGCTGTGTCTTTTCCAAAAAATTGGCAAGAAAAAGCTGAGAGCGTTGTGAAAACTTTGTCCTGGCGACAAAAAAATGGTAACCCAGGCACGAATTTCCGTCGTCTAGCCGTTGAAAAAATGTCTCCGGAGTGCGGAGTGTGTGGGGCAGCCATGTGCTCTATATGTAGATGCTGTTTATTTGACAAAGCATGAAAAATGCATGTGGATTTTGTGATCAGCGGCTGAGGCTCAATAAGGGATGTGGTTTCATTTTTTTTCTTGGGGGCTTATTCGGTGGAGTACTTCTGGTATGAGAGGTGACAAGCAACTGGGGTTATGTCCTTTCTTTGTAATGGCTAATTCATATTCGATATTTCCTGCTGAGGCTTTTCAGATTCCTGGCTTAAAGACCAACTTTTAAAGTTCACTTATCCTACCACCCCAAAAGCCGGAATCGCATAACTTGTCACATTCTCTTCTGGTCTTTCGGTTCTGGGGGAAATCTGAATCCCAAACCCTTGCAGCAGCTTTATGCTTGTCAACATATTTTCTAAGCTGCGCCAACAAAATGGCGCCTGAACAAAAGGACGATACCATAACTGTTATCTAAAGCTTTTTGCTTTTGGAAGACAACTGGGGACAGGACAGCTCGAGCAGGGCAGAACACAGGGCAGGCCAGAGGGGGTAGCTAGCAGAAAGTAGCAAAAAATGCGGAGAAAAGTAGTAAATTTTACGCGCATTATTTAAATTTACTTGCTTCTAATGTAAATTTACATTTTCTCTTTGCCCGGCAAAGGAAAAGAAGGAAATCCCCCAGAGCTGCAGAGTAAGTAAGCTTCCATGTGTGTGTCCTTTTGGTGGCATGGGAATGGGGTTCATCTCAGCTCAGTTCCCAGTTCCCACTTCCCAGTTTCCAGTTCGGTTGGATTCTCTTCCGAAAGTGGCAGCCAGAGGCGGGTTTTCGTGCATTGTTGCTGCCACTTTTTTTTCCCTATTTTATTCTTGAAGCAAAGACGCAGTAAACAAGTGCACGAAAACAAAACAAATCTCTTGAGAGCCGGGCCACAGAATCAAAATAACAGAAAAAAAAAAACAGCAGCAAAGCTGAGGAAGGAATTTATGTGCAAGTGGATGGGAATTTCCACAGGAGCTGAGTAAAAACTCTGGCAAAATTTGCGGTTCACTTTGGTTCCTGTTATTGCTGCTGTTGCCGTTGCTATTGTTGCTGCTGCTTATCGAAATATATCGGAAAGCTAGAGCAGCCAAAATAGCAATTCAACCATTCGGTTTGTTTTTCCCCCAACACTCGAGCTCGTCGGACTGTCTCTCTGACTGTCAGTTAGTCAGTCGGTTGCTGTCATTGTCTGGACTCCGTGGATGTCCCCGAACCTTGGCTTGACTGATTTTTTCTACTCATTTGTCGTCTGTCAGTTTTTGGCGCGTTGATTTCTCGCTGTCATTGTTCGGCATGCCAGGCACTGTTCACTTTATTATTTTTTGTAGGATACTATATCTAGGAGCTTACTCCACCTACCATAAGGACGGTAACACCCTGGACGTTACCTCTTTCGGTCTTCAATGTTTGTTGAGGTTCGGAAATGTCTATTACCCCAAAAAAACCAGGGCCCGACAGAGTTGATTGCTTTTTCGTGTATTTATTTGGCATATACAATATTGCACTTCCTGGAAGCTTTTTTTAAGGCCATTTTTGGCAAGCACGAAGCCAACTTTAAAGCCGTCTGCCGTGGCTGGAAAATATATATATTTATTCTGACCATTAGCATTTCACGCGCCGTTTGTCGAGAGTTTTGCCAGCAGCTTGCCATAAATTCTAATAACTCAGAGTTTAACATAAATTACCAGAGCGCATAATTAAAATGGCCGAAAAGTGGAAACACTCCGGCTCTGGCCCGGTCGCTGTGTCGAGCAGTGCAAATAATTGAAATTAAATGACATAAACATAAACTTTAAACAGAGACGACCAAGAAGCCGCAAAAACCAAACAGTTGACTGTGTGGAATGCAATCCACACAGAGCAAAATAAAAGTAAATTAAACTGTTATATGTTCAAAAACAGACAACAACACAGCTCTCAGGATGCAGGACACAAGGGGCAGGCATGCCGAGTATGGGGCAGAGCGGCGTGCGTGTTGTCTGGTGTCCACTGTCCTGTCTGCCTTCCACTGACTGTTGGCTCATCTGTCAGTGTGCGAAGATATGTTGAAATACGCCGCGTGTCATGATAAAGTATGTCGAGTGTGGAAGCGGAAGTAGCAGGAAGAGGAAGAGCGTCGAGGCAAGGCAGTGTGTGGGAGTGGTAATGAAAGCTGCAACAGCCACACGTTCAGTGTTCCCAACTAGATTTATAGTGGAGGGACGACGAATGGACGGACGGACGCAAAAAGCGCAGACAACTTTCTGTTGATAATTAAGAATAAATGCGAAAAACGTTTCAAGCACTCCCACTGCCACACAAAATAAATAACAAAGTGTGGAAAGGAATCTGTGTTGTTCTTCTTATGCTTACAAATTGAGCATAGCAACTCAATATTGTTTATTAAACAAAAAGCGCTCTTAAAGCGATATATTTTTGGACATTCTGGACTTGTCGTCGCCGCACCACTCAAAACCAAATTCTTTCCTGGCTCTCGGCCAAAAAACGAGACACAACAGCTGCAATAACAACAAATAAAATGGGATAGAGCCACACAAAAAAAATTGTATCTTTTGTGGCATTTGCCAGGAACTAGATTTTGTCGACCAAAAAGAAGCATTTCATGCAGTAAGACGAACAAATTTCGACTCGAACAACAACGTTGCAGGCAGAGGAGCAAAAAAAATTACCAAATAAAATGAGGCCTTAGTCGAGTCGAGGAAAAAAATACAAAAAATAAATAAAACAGGCCATGTGAAGTATTGCGGCTTGGGTGGCTAAGGAGGCGAAACAGAGAGTCATGTAAATTGAGTGGGATGTATTTGCAGTTTAGTCGAGTTTATGCAAATTAGAGTCTCTATCCTTAAAGCCCTAGCCAGGAATTTAATATTACTTCCTAAGGAATACCTTTAAAATAGTTCTTTAAACTCTGCATTCTGAATTTCTACCTCTGCCTGATTGAATTTATTTCAAAAATTAATTTGTCTTTTGGCTTTACTTTTTTTTGAGGCAAAGCTTGTTGCTTCAGTTCTGATTTTTAGGAAAAAACCGTTGAACTGAAACGCAGAAGCCACACCCCCACGACTGCATACTTTCGTAAGCCAAAAAGTACACTTGACATTTTTTATTCCTGGCTGCCGTCAAAGCGAGAAAATATTTCAAATACGAAGCCTGGCCGCAGAAAGTCCTTCAGCGGATGAACTTTTCAAGAAGTTCTTGGCGAACTTGTACAGTTCTGTTGGCTGGCTGACTGGATGCCTGGCCTGTTGGGCTGGCACTCGTTTCTCTAATAACAGGAATAGAGAAATACATAATAATAAAGCAAAGCGTTTGTGCAAATAAATATGCAGCACTTGAAATTACTTGCGATGAACTGACGATGGCTGCCATCAGCGGCGAGTCCTGAAACAGGACATCTAAATAAAAGAGATGGGAAACGGAGATGGGGGATGATGACCCAAACTCAATTTTCAGCAGCCCGCAACTCAATTGTCAATGAATAAATTTCCACTTGCCAAGGCAACAGTGCTCCCCCGAATCAGACTTGGTTTGGTTTTTAGCTTTGGTTTGGTCGGTAGTCCAAATCCATTATCCTTATCGGAGCACGGCCATCGGCGTTTGGTCGCGAAACTTTTGCTGTCCCATTATTTCTACTTGCGTTTCGTTTCGTTTTCATTTCCCACACTCCACGCAATTTTCCCCCCAACTCGGCTTTCCTTTTTTTTTTCCTTTCTGGCACTTTCTGGCATTTCCACTTTGGTTTTCGGCTACGCGTTTCCCCGCATTTATATTTTTTTTTTCCTTTTTTGGAAATTAATGACGCAAACGGCCGGAAAATTTAGTAACTTTTAGTCATGGCGTGTGGATGATTCGCCGGCGATAGGTTGGAAGTGCTTCCCACTGCTCATCAGCCGGATAACCATGAAATGTATGCGCCACCCAATGAAATCGATATTTATGAGCCTTTGTGTCTGTGCGTGTGTGTCCTGGTTGGTGCGATGGTGTTGCGGAAATAAAATGGATGGGTATTGTTGTCGAATCGCCAGGATTGGCATCTCTGAGAATCTCTGGAGCTTAATAAATTAAGTAAGCGAGAAGTTGTTTTGGTTTTATTAAAAAGTTTAGCTCGCTTGTTTAGGAGTTTTGTGGAATGAATGAGACTCACAAATCAACCAAGTGCCAAAGTAGAGAAAATAACTATAAATCCTTGACGAACATATAGAACCGCCCTCGCCTATCTGGGAGAATATCAAAAGCCAATTAGCATACATTTTCATGACAGAAGTAGTGAGAAGGAGATGGACAGTTGACAAAATCAAACAAGCAACCGAAAAATTTCACAGCACTTTAAACGTATGAATACGAGATCTGGAAACCCAAGGAGCAGCATCCAACATCCATGAGGACGATGACGATGATGGCATCATGTCAACAGAAGCATTTCCCCATTTTGTTTGCCCACTCGCTGCCTCACATACCCAATGTACATATGTATGTATGAATTCGCCCTGTATCCATGAAGTATACGCCATGTGGACGGAACCAAGTCAACGGAACTACTATTTGCTCCGTCCCCAAGTCCAAAGGCTCCTCCTATATCAAATTAACAAAACAAACGGACCACCAGCAGTAGCATGGCAGAAACTTAGAAACTACTTGAAGCAGCAAAATAAACTAATAAGCAAACTGAATGCCGGGGCACAAAAAGAGGACAGAACGATGTGAATAAAGCTGATTCGGATGCCTGCGAGGATGCTGCGTGTCCTTGCCAAGTTGGGCCAACAATGGGCCCCGAAAACAAGCTGCTCGGCCTCGGCTTAATAAGATAAATAGGCACTTGAGTGCAACTTCTGCTGCTGTTGCTGGAAAAACTCGAAACGAGTAAACTGCCTGCCTGACTGGCCAGACCAGGAGGGTCTCCTACTGGACCTGTTCAATATTTTGTTTGTTAATGATGAGCAAAGTTAACCGCATTATGGTTTTCAGTTTTCTGCCGACTCAGGCGCATTTCAAGCTTTAATGTTTCTGTGGCGAGTTAAATGGAATATGTCACTCTGATTTATGGCACCATTAAGGTATTAGTTGAAAATGACTTCAGGTTTTGAGTAAGGGACGAAAAATGCATAGCTCGATATAAAATAAATCTAAAAATAGCTTAGGATATTTCTCTCAGGAATCATATTAATATTGGCCAAGATATAGCCATCGCAGTGGGCTCAACTGTGCTCCCCATGCATTTCCCACACTTTGAAGGGGACTCCCCAGAAAATTTGACAACAAATCTAAAAAAAATTCCTTCTTTATATTTTGATGCAGATTGATGAAGAATCGATCCCCAAATCGTTTAAGGTATTCCGATTAAGAATCGGACAAATATTGGCTAAGATATAGCCATAGCAGTGGGACCGAACGTGCTCCCCATGCACTTTCCACATTTTGAAGGGGACTCCCCAGAAAATTCGACAAAAAATCGAAAAAAAATCCTTTCTAAGATTTTGATGCAGATTGATAGAGAATCGATTCACAAATCGTTTAAGGTATTCTGCTCAAGAAACGTATTAATATTGGCAAGGATATACTTCTCTCAGGAGTTCGAATTTTGCCGTTCATGCGTTTTCCATTCCTTGTTTTCCCATTGATGTAAAAACCTAATTTCGAGCCACATCCCTTGAACTCTCTTCCAGGGTAAATATCAGTTTTAATACATTTCTTTCCCTTTTTCCAATTGACTGTGTACTCCAATTACCCTGGAGTCGGATGCAACTGCTTGGGAATTGTCATTACTTTGGCACTGTGATTTACACTTCAAAAGCCGCCGCGAATCCTTTGAGAGCATTTCTTACGCTCTTGCGCTTTTTTCCCAGCTTCAATTTCGCTTTCTTTGGGTTCCTGCCCTACCAGTTCGCCTGCGTCAATTGAAATTTTACAATTTATTTGCCAGAGACCGAAGCTGATAGCCCAGACAACTGCTCGGCACCCCAATGTCTTTTCACTGGCAATAATATCAGAAGCTTTGAATTTGATTGGGAAAAATAGGAAATAAAATGCAAAAAAATTATTCAACATTTTATAAGAATTGAAATGCAATGAGCTCGGATTTTTTCTCAATGTAGGTAAGGAATGCCACTTGTAAAAATATTGGCATAAATTATGAAGCAGCCCTGCCTCTCGACGCACGAAGCCAAAAGGCGAAATGTTTCCGCTTAATAAGGCTTTCCGTTTCCGCTTCTGGCCGCCGTTTCCTTCCTTCCGCCCACACATACACATAGACCGTGGCATACACATTTATATACTTGAAGTTGGCACCACCCACACTCATCTCCTTGATCCTTGGACTTCCCTACTTTGTATGCATCGCAGGCGGTTTTGTGGTCGTCTCTTTGGTCGCCTCCATTTATCTGCTCCATTGTTAAGCTCGTTGTCAGCGCTCGGCAATTGATAATGATTATAATGGTCGCTGCTCTTCCTCAACCCACTGGGAACTACTTACATTACAATGCACTCTCCCAACCAACAGCCCAAACACCCAACCACCCACAAGTCGCCCCGCCAGCCATCCAATGAATGAATAGATGGCAAATTCTTTCAAAGCGCATGCAAATGACTTTGGATTTTAATTAAAAAGCAAGTGGCCTGTGCAGTGCATTTGATGAGCTTGATGTTGGGCGAAGAAAGATAATGATGGCTTCTCAGCTGGGTGTCCTGTTTCCCTATTTTTTCTCGCTGTGTCTCTTCTTTAAAGATGTGCAGAGAAAACACTGAAAATAATTCAAAAAATATATATCATTTTTGTAGAAAACCATTTCTTTCTTATTTTTCTCAGCGTGATTGGTTTCGAGAGTATAAAGACATAGCTGGCTTTGTGTGTGTGTTTTTTTGCTGGGGACAAGCCTAAAATGCTTTCAAAATAAAGTCAATGATTTCCTCTTCATCTCCTTTGCTTCCTTTTCCTTTTTTTTATGAATTATGCTGGCAATTATGCAGGCAGAGGCAACAATAACTCACACACACACCCTCAAACCCCCTGAAAGGAAGAAATTGTCAAAGGGAAACGGAGAGTGGGGAAAGAAAGCAAAAAGGGTTGGGCCTTGCTTCCTTTTTGGGGTCCCGGCCGCAGTCCTGGTCGCAAGTTGCTTTCGGTTTATTGAACCTGTTTAATTAAGCGTAAAATTCGCTTCTATTTGTCATCGAGATTTTTATTTTTATGGTCCATAATTAGCAACAGATGGAACCGAAAGCCATCCAAAATGCAGGCCAGGACAGAGTGGCAATAAAAATTAAATAATATCCTTAAATAATCCCACCTTTAAAGCTTAAACATAAACCAAACTAATAACATCCTTTTTCTCTTTTCATTTCAGGTGAGTTTTCTTGCTAAAGTCCTTTTATACCTTCCTGTTGTGGGTAAGAAATCCGAGAATTAAAGCTTAGCCTCCAGGTAACACTTCATATGTGATATGTTGAAGCCCCTTTCTCAGCTGTCGAGGAGGGGGGGGAGGAAAAAAAGGAAGTCAAGGCGGTTGTTGTTTTTGCTGCTGCACTTTATGGCAATGCGACACGCGATGCTGCGGCAACCCCAACACTCTGCCGCACACACACTCACACCTCGAGGTGGAAATTTTGCGCAATAAATAAAATTAAAGGTGGTGCACGTACGTGTGTGTTTCTGCTGAGGTGAGCGACTGGCAAAATGTAATTAGAATTGTACAGTGCGGTTAATATATCCGCCCACTTGACTGCGAATGTGCGAGCGGGTGTGTGAGTGTGTGTGTGTTGGTATGAAACAATGCCCACAATGCGGCTCCAGGATCCTTGTTTCACCCCGCCCACTTTGGTAACTCTCCCCATTTTCTGGTACTGCTTCTGGTGCTGCTCCTGCTGCCGCGTGTAAAATGCAAACGCGTCGCGTGTCAAACGCTCGTTTTAATGCCCTGCCCCACCAAGCCAGCCCAAGCCACCCACCCATCCTGCCTCCCATACAGCCCACTTGAGGCCAGACATTTGCAGCATTTCTTTGGGCTTGTTCTACAATAATCAAGACGAGGCCGCCACCCCTGTTGGTGTATAAAATTAATTTTATTTATTTTTTTCTGGCTTGGCCTGTGTTTGTGAGCCGAATCACCACAGAGAGGTGGTGCTTGCTTGTTTTTTTTTGTATGGAAGCCTGGAGCCACTTTTGGGCTTGCCCAGGCCGCCCAGTCGTCTCGACCTTCAAGTGGCTACTTTTAATTTTTTTTTCTTGGATTTTATTCTTGGCCCGTTGTAGCTGTTGTTTTTGTTATGGCCGTGTTACGTGCGCATGTAATTAGTGCCATTTCTCGCAGTCTAATTGGAAAATTAACATATGAAGTGTTTGTTTTTGGTACTTGGCCCACAACTCGGCCTAAATGCGATTGTAATGGAACTTGAACTTGGTTAACATTCAAGGAAATTACAACTTTAATCGCAGATGATGGTAGATGAGCTGGCACGCATTAATCATTCGGAGAAAGTTTTAATTACATAGCATACCTATTCGGGAGGTAATTATTATTTGTGTTCTGGCTTGGATTCTGTTTAGACTAGAATTTAAAATGTACTCCTGAATTGTTGCTATGGCTTTCACTCCATCTGACCGCTTTAAAAATAACTCACTCGAGGGAAACTAACAAAGCAGCATTCCAAGCTCGAAACTGTCAGAGCCAGTCCTCTTGCAGCAGCACCTCGCACCACCCCTGGCCAACCTAAACGCTGAGAGACAGACAAGTTGTAAAATATATAAAAATTTCATAATACTCTTAGTGGAAAAATGTGCCACAACATCTTCCTGTCTTCCGCTTTTCTTTTTTTTTCCACCTCCTCCTCCTTCCGCCTTTGTTGTCGCCTGGACTCTTGTCTGCAGATTGTATCTGCACCACCCACCCCCCAAAGGCCGCCCAAAAAAAGAAAACCTCCACACTGTGGAGTGTGTGGGTGTTGTTTTTGTTGTTGGTGCGGTTATCATACTTGTTGGCATTTTGGGTTATTGTTGTTTTCTGCTGCTCCTCTTGTTGCGGCTTGTCCACGCCCTTAGCCTAACTGCACCGCCTCCTTAGCCACCCACCCGACGACCTCTTGTATGTGTAGCATATAAAGCAAATTTTTATGAAGAGTCAGAGAAAGCTGCAACATATTCAGAAATTCTTTCTTTATTATTATTATTTTTTTTTTGGGTGCTTCTGCTGGAAAATTTAATAAGAACGAGATGGCAAGAGGAGAAGCTAAAGAAAAACCCGTCGAGAGGAAGGAAATTTTGCGGCCAGGTCATAAAATTACACGCCAGGTCCTTAGGTGGGGTGTAAGGTTAGCATTTGCCTAGGTATTTTAGGTATTTATTGGCCTACTAAGTGGGCTCTAAATTTGACTTATGCGTTCGTTTCCTTTCTTTTTATTTTCGCCGCATAAATTATGCACAAGTCCCTGACTTGGGGGGCTCGTAAAATGGGGCGAAGCACCGGACCCCATCGGTCCATCCAGTCCGGTGCTATTAAGTTCGGCCCCAACAGGGCGCAATAAAATCAAATCAACGTGACGACATTTCAGTTTACATCTCGACGGGTGGTTGGGCGGATAATAAAACGCACCAAATTTAAATTAAAAATCAATTGGGGGACAGTGGAGCCGGAAATGGGAAATGGCAAATGTATCTTTGTAAATGTATCTCACTTAAAAAGGAATACGTTTATTATCATTTTGTTAAGGGAATCCTAGCTTTAAAAAAATACTGAAAAATTTGTTAAGATATGAAGGACTCTTTCTATATCTATAGAGTTGTCTAACTAATTTATTCCATTGTGTATGGAAGCTTCCCCGGTTGCCATTTGACTTTTCCTCGAACTTTTCCCTTAGACGTGTCGCATAAAATGCCAAATTACAGTGTTTGACCAACTCCCCTGCCCTGCCCGGTTGTGGCCCTATCTTCTTGGCTCATTGTATAACAGCGAGCAACTTTTGCCATTGGCCATTATTTTTGCTTTTGGCTTGGCTTGCGCTTTGTCAGTTGTTAACCGTTATTTAATGCACATTTAATTTAGTCGTAAATAGAGAACGAGATCGAGCGGGAGATATTCACCCCCTTAAGGACTTCTACTATATATACTACTTTCCCCCGGAATGATACGCCGGGGAGTTGGTGGTCGGTCTTCCTCTTGTTTACGGCTACGGAGACATAAAATTTCAAAAGTCGCCCGCATCTCAATCGCCTTTCAATTCCCCCCTCCCATCCCTGCCCTCGCTCTTTAATTTGTTTTCGCCATTCTTCGACAGTAATTAACTAAATACAGCTTTGTAATGCCATCCTTGGGGAGTGGCCGCTGGGGGTCCGTGCCAGTGCAAAGGGGGCGTGGCAGCAGGAGCACGCACATGTGCGGAATAAATCAAAGCGTTTGGGTTCGTTCCCCGTTGATTTTTGCAATTAGAGAAGGATCAAGCCGCTCCAGAGGAGCGGAGGAGTGGAGAGCCGAGTTCATTAGACGGCTTAGCCTGGTCAGAGAGAAAGGAGAAAAGGGGTGGAGAAAAAGGAAGGTCGCGGGGTAGGAGTGGCCATGAGTTGCCACAGAGTTGCAATCGATGCGTGCAATTAAATGCTGGCCAAAGCAAACATCCTGCAATGCTGCCAGTGCCGAAGATTCCCCAGCTAATTGCTAATTGATAACAGTTCCAATTAGGGGAGCTCTCATGCGGAAAACGAACCGGGCCACAAATCAGGACACAAAAAAAATCACAGAAAAATAGAGAAACATTTAGAGAACTGGACTTTAAAGAAAGGATATCGCAATTCAAGCACTAAACATCTTGCATTCAATTTCCTGAAAATCTTCCCCAAAAACTCAATCTTAATTCACGCAAACTCGGTGGCGTCTTAAGAGCTTCTTTGCCTTGAAGGCGAATCCATCGCCAGGACACTGCCAGCTGTTGGCAACTGTTGCCGGAAGCGCCGGCGGATGTCCTTGCTAAACCGAATGGCTTGGCCGCGGCTGCCTGGCAGGAAATATGCCGAAGCATGAAATTTTAAGTCCTTCAGAAAAATAATAATCAAGAAGAAGGACTCAGAGCCTCTCAAAATGCACAGAGAGTTTAGTTCAAGATGGTTGTATTTGACTTAAAATATTAACTAACCTCTATTTACAAGTAGGCAATCATTTGTCATTTAGGGATATTATAATGTCCTTTAATTAAATTAAATTTTACCTTAATTTCTTGCCGTGTTAGGCGTTGAGGTAATCTAGGGCTTACAACGTAAGAGGCTGAAAACAGGAACGAGATGAGAATTCTTTGTTAATTCTTTTCGGTTGGAAATCAAAAAAGGATTATTAGCTCAAAGCTTTGTCGGCCCTGGCAGATTTAATATTGGCTGATTATGTGCGTCGGATGTGGGTCCTGAGGCAGGGAGGTGGGTGGTTGGTTGGTTCGGTGGGTTGTTGGGTGGTTTCAGCCAGCTGTATGTGTGGGAACTCACACAAGTGACGGAAATTGCTGCATAAAGCGCGCTTGATTGAGTTGACAAGTTGTAATTTCATTGCCGGAGCCGCGCGCTCACTTCATGTGCCTCTAGGATGGTGGGATGATGGGATGGTTGGATGGAGGGGCGCCTGGTGGATGGAAAATGGCTAAAAGCGACGGTGCGCGGAAGACCAAAAGCTGCGGGGAAACAGGAGGCGAAATGCCATGAAATTGACGCAACATCTGCGTAGCCGGCAGGCACAAGTGCTTTTCGTACATCTCCACTCTAACATGGAGCATTGGTTTCAATATGGCACTGGATGATTGGGTTAGGAATGGATATCAAGCCAAATATATACATATGTATACCTGAACACAGACACACACAACGTAGGCAAGTGAATTTTTGCCTCTAAAGAGTCCTAACACTTAAATCAAGCCATTATCATTTTAAAACTATTTATTCCAAACAATGGAAATAGTTAGTTCCTCTTTTATTTCCATCTCAACTTCCATTCTATTATTTGCAAGATAGGACTCTCTGCTACCTGCTCAACTTCCAGAGGACCCGACAAACTTTTCCCACGCAACAAACCGGCCGAGAACAAAAGCCTCCAACCAAGGACGAATCCTTGGCGGGCCTTCTCCGCATGCCTTTGATTCCGATTCGCTCACGCAAGGTCCTGTCGGGGGATTTTTATGCTGGCAGGATGCACCTGCTCCGCCTCGAGTTACGCACAAATCAACACTTTCGCTTTCAGCGAGACAGTTGTGGAGAAAAGGTTATCGAGACCTTGAAAGCTTCCAAGAAATAAATGGTTCGAGACTCCTTTTGTCTGAAATCATAGATCCGGAGCGAAGGCGGGTCTTGGCAATTAGCGAGCAGGGAAATCGAAACCCAAAAAATTTCCTTTGACTGCCAGGACACACAGGAAGCTCTGGCCTTCCTTTGCTTCGTTGTGGTACTGTCATGTTTATTAATGATGAGGTCGCACTTTCCGGATAACTAAACACATTTAATTAGGCTACAATTTCACTTCCCTTGAAAAGGCCGCCAAGTGGTTTAAAGTTTCGTCATGAGCCTTGAAAAATACACGCTTCCTTTTTCTAAGAAGCTGTGTTGTGCGACATATGTGAACTCGAGTCAAAGTTAACATAAAGTTTACGCATGATTTATGTGAACTTGCCACCCTGGATTCAAGAAAAACCCTCTCCAAAAGAACTTTCCAACAAACAAAATTAGCAAAACATCAGCTTGAGGAGAGGCAGGCCGAAAAACTTGCAGATATTTTCCTTTCTTTTGTTATTTTCTAAATTTTTTTCCAGCAAAGAGTCCCCTCATGTTTAACATACAACCCTATGTTCTGGAAACTTATTAAATTAAACTTCTACACATGTTTTTTGGGGGCCGGATATGTTCAATCTATTGTACACAATTTTATACGCCATTCTCCTTCTCGAGAAAAAAAATTCGAGAAAGTCAGCAAAGAAAGTGGCCAAGAAAGTTGGGGTTGTTGCGATGTGCGTTTCAAATTTCTCTCTGGGCCGCTTATCGACATGCCAAATAAATCATTTCTTTCTTTTTTTTTTGTGGAGGGCCGCCTTCAATGAAATCTCAAATGTTTCGGTCCCTGATTATTTTGGCAAGCGAAAGCCTTTGATTTCGCCCTGAGATATGGGCTGTAAATCTTGTCAAAAAACAAAAGCAGGAAGCCTAGAATTTATTCTATGTCGTGGCAAAGGAAAATGGAATTTAACTCTCCCAGTCTTTCTCCATTAACAGGTCATAAACTTATGCCAAAAACAACACTTGACACTATTACTTACCAAAGGAGAGAAGAAAAAGCACCAGATACATACACATCCATGAGATACAATTGCTCTAACTGCGAATAAAACAAACAGGAACCACAATAAAAAGCGTGTTGGCTTAGGTATACTGGCTTTGGCTGCATGTGTGCGTCAAAGGACACTCACACACACACACACTTACATGGCGAGGAAAAAAGGACAGGCGGCGACACTATGGCGCCAGTCAGTCACATTGTCGGGAGTGTTTCCCTTTTTTTTCCCCCCCACGTCCTTGGGAGTGGAAAATAATGAGCGACTTACACCCGTCTCTGGACTTTTTGGCCAAAAGTCCTTCGCATACGAAATTTTTCGCTTTGTTCCTTTGCGGCCCTGGGTCTCGGGTCAAATGTGGGTGGGTGGATTGGCAGGATAGGGTGGGCTGGGTCAAAAGTGTTGAAGTTAGGGCAAACAAAGTTGGTGCTTTGTTGCTGCTTTGGGGTCTGCTGCTTGATTAGATTAGTGAACGATTCTCAATGGGCACATTGATTGGCTTAGCGATTACTGGTAATCGATAGGTGAGAGAGCCATTCCATTTTAGATTTGGAGCAAAGCGTTTTGGGGTGGCTCTATAAGGGTTGCATCTAGTAGTATCTATACATTTTTGATTGATATTAATTCATTTCATTTACGCTGTTTTTTTTTACCCCAATTCATCAGCTGTTTCGTCACCCACGAGGCTGGCTATTTATGTGAATCGTTTGCATTTTGTGGAATACAATTTTAGCCAGCTAGCCTATAATTTGGTGCATTTTTAGCGCCGTGTTTGTAGCGTTTTTTATGGCTGTTTCTACGTAGTTGGCTTGCTGTCAGGACACATGCCATTCCATATAATCGGGGGTTATATGCCGGGGCTTCGAGGCAGGCAACTTGCCGGTGCCTGTCGCGGAAATGTACCGCAGACATGCAAACAAAACTTTTAGCCAATGTAGTTGCTTTGGCTAGCACGCGAGCTAGCTCCCCCCCTTAGGTGGCCCTTATATACATATAGCTGTATTTGCTCTGTTTTTATTATTACTCGTACTTCGTCGCGGCGTAATGCAAACTTGTTTATGTACGTGTGGCGTCGTTGTCCTTCTGTCGCATTGTCCTTTTTTTTTTTTGTTGTTCGCCCCCATTTGTTTGTTGGCCCTGTACTTTTATTTATTTTTGTTTTTGTTTCTTCCTCATTGCTTTTGTTGTGGCCCCTTGGCCATTTCTTTGTTGCCATTCCGGGCAAGCGAGGTGTGAGTCAAAGAGCTTTTTTTACGTTCCAGCCAAACTGAATTATAGTTTAATAAATTTATACATTTATTTTTCTGTATTTTTTTGCAAAAGCAAAAGCTGGCAAATAAATGGCAGATTGTCTGGCGGAGTTCATTTAAAACTTGGCAATGGGATTTTAAGGGAAATGGTGCTTCAAATTAAAGGACTTTTTCTTTATAGCAAGTGCTACAGTTTTTTTCGCCCTAACTGGTTTCGTAAACCTTCAACCCTCCTACCCTCTTCTTGATTTATTTACGCGGCTCCTGTTAATTGCATTTTCACCGCACTTATCTGCTATAAATAAAATTATATAATTACCATGCATTCTTTGAGGACTAAAGGCAAATGGTTGGTGGCTGGTTACTGGTTACTGGGTGACTGGCTGGGTTAGATATTTTACCCCTCAGAGCTCACACACACACACACTGGCAAATCCACTTAACGTTTTTGTGTGTGTTATTTAACGCGTGTTGCCATGGCAGAGAGTGGCCAAAACAAAAAGCACAAGCTGAAAGCCGAACAAAACAAAGGCAACCAACTAAAATGCGCAAAAAGGTAAAAGGCAAAGAGCACAGACATAGACACAGGGCCCGGCCAGGAGCAGGATGGGGTGGCTGTATAGCATTTGGTGGGTAAATGGGGTATGGCTTTCGGGTGGTTCCATTTTACATGCCGGCAGAAGCGCCTTTCCAGATGTTTATCCATGTTTTAGGCCGCACCGAAACTCAAAAGGCGCCGCAACAAAGTAGAATTCTTGTATTTTTTCCCCCTCGGTTAATTCGTTCTTTGTTTTCGGCGGAATTAGTGCTACAAGAATTAACCGAAAGCTTGCTGAGGCGTCGGAAAGGAATGTGCTTCAAAAGATACATCTATGTAGTTTAAAGCTTTAATTCGAAATTATAGGAAGAAGGACCTCGCACTGTCTGAATGATTTAGCTTTTAGGTATCTTCGCATGCTCGCTTCTTTTGCACTATTTTGTATTATGTTGATTTCCTCGGGGAATCGAAGACATGTGCATAGAGCATAGAGAACATGGCCACTGACCTCATATCCTTCGCATCCTGGTGAAGCAGCTAACCCCCCTGCTAAATTATTTATTGCAACATGCACACTCCACCCTCTAGATCCTGTAAATTTTTATGAGAATTTCGTGTTTAGAGCACTTGTGCTGAACTTTAAGTAATTGCAGGTTTATTGAAAAAGGAAGCTCGGTATGTGAATGGCAAATTACGCGCTTTATAAATTGTTTTCGCTGAATGTTTTCAATTAAATTAATGCATCGTTCAGGCTCCTTCTTTATTTCACTCTCTCTCTCTAGTGTTAGCCCTGGTGTTGGCCATGTTTAATTGCTTGTAATTTGCACTAATGACGACAGCGGCAACAACAACCGCATAACAAGTTCTTTCTCCGGTGGCTCGCCTGTCATTAAAACTGAATTTGATGGCTTGTGGTCGCCGTAGAATAATATAAAAATCAATACATTCAGCCACCAAGAATTCACACAATTTAATTAATAATGAGACATGCCAGCTATATAGGATTGAAATCTGCAACTAAAATTTCGTTAACTATTTATCTATTCTTCACCATGGTACTGGCAATGGCGCTTCTGGCTATTTACGCCATTTTTAATTGCAGCATGAAAAAGTAATTACGAATTTGCTTTGTGCCCTCCAACCTTTCACGCTTCTACTCCCACTCCTTTCGTGGGGCGTGGCACTGCAACTCAAACAAAATTATAAGCAAACACGCAAAACTGCCACAAAACTTGAAAACTGAGAGTTTTCCCACCCGAAAATAAAAATAAATGCCAAAAAGTGTGGAAAAAAAACCCTGGAAAAAATTATATCCTGCAGTCGTTTAGAATTTGAGTTGAGCTTGGCTTCGGTTTTTGGTGTTTATCCTCCTTTTTTTTAAGGGGGTTTCTCTCCGTTTTGTTTGGGTTCTCTAGACCAGACAGAAAAAGGCATTTGTCGCTGCTTCGAGGCGTTTTTTGGTGGCCGTGTTGAGCAAATTAATAAAAAGCAACTACAAACAGTCAGAGTCCCTGTTTTGGATCAAATTTGTCGGCGGGATGAATTTCATTTGGTAAATGGTTTATGGAAAAAAAAAACCCATAAAGGGTAGACCAAAGAAATCTGAATTGAAATGGCAGGGTGGAAATAATCAATAAGGTTTGATGCAAAAAATGGTAAGCCTTAAACCCAAATATTGGATTAGAGCAGCATACTTTCCAGCTAGATTTGAGTACCTGGCTGCCACAATTCGAATAATTCCTCTTATTTAAGATATAATCCCACAAAAATGTGCTTTTGCCGAGGAGCTCACATCTAACAAATACTGATAACGATTGATACTTTGGCTCCAGGACCCTCGGCAACATATGTTGCCCATTGGAGACCACTTGCACGTATTGCGCTCATCGCAATTTGTTTTGTTGATTCTGCTGTTGATTTGCTTCTGCTACTAGACTCGCAAACACACATATCCATGGGATGTATATGTATATGTATAGATTCTTTTTTATGGCCCACTGCCGCCCACAATTCGGCAGCCTTATCTCAGTGAAAGCTTTTGTACGGATGGGTGTGTGGATGTGTGTGTGTGTCCGAGGACTCCCTTCGAGTTTAATTTTGCTAATTGAAAAACGTAATAAGCCCGGGGGTTAAGCGATGGTGGACACACGTCGAAACTTTCTCTCCCTCCAACCGGGAGTCCTGTAGTCCTCCTGTCCGTACTCCTGTATTCACATTTAGTGCAGTGCTATGTAGAGTGCAAGTAAATGCATTACACTGACCTTATGGGCTTGTGGCTCCCGCCCTGAGGGGTGCCACTTGAATTCGTTGAATTAAATTAAAATAAAATCTTCAAAAAAGGATTAAAAAACGATGGCCGACTAAACAGCGCTTAAAATAAAATCCTCGACTGTCTCTCCAACGTTTACCTATTTATGTGACCCCACAAAAACCCCACGTTTTTGACCAAAACCCACCATTTTAGTTAATTACGAAACCGTAAAAAAAAGAATGGTTTAGAAAATTCTCTTTTATTTTGTTTCTACTTTGTGTTCTGTAGTTTGCCGGGTTTTTGACTGCAAATTGTCAGCGAGTGCAGTGGCAGGATAAGGGAAAACGGATCCGCCACATGAGTCTTCATGGTTAGTTGGTCCGAAGCGGAAAAAGGGAGACTTCCGTTCATTTTGCTGATTGTGTCTCTTCTACGGCTAATGAAGATGGCTAAGCTGCACTAAACACACCAAAGAGAAACGGGGATGTCTACTAACTGAAAGGACAAACGGCTAGAAGTAGAAAAAGGGTTGGGGAAAGCAATCCATAAAGAACCAATTTAGGCCAATGCACGTGGCGTAAAGCATACTTTTTTTTTTTTGTACGAGTCCTGCCACTAATCATTGGCATATTGCTCCCTGCTGCAGCTGTTGCTACAGCTTTTCCCCTTTACAAGTAAAACACTCCACTGATATCCCTCCATTTGCCTCCTTTTAATAACTTTTATAACTCCAGCTACTGGACCAACTATGGAGCTGGAAAAAATGTGTATTATTGAAATGACGAGCATAGAGGGAGTAGGAGGAGAAGGATCCTTTTTTTTATGCACTGACCAAAGTCATGCCTTTGTCCTTGCTAATTAACTTGTTGCGTCGTTTAATTAGCCAAGAGCCGGGCAGACGAGAGATAAAACAGGGAACTTTTCGCCTAACTGGATACAGCATCTCTCTCTTTTTTTTTAGCCAGTAGCCAGCCGCAGTGTAAATTATGAAAATTAAACAAATGCCGGAAAGTTTTTTAATTAACAAACGGTTAGTGCGTACTGCCTGGCCGCCACACCGCTCCGTTCGGCTGACACTAATTGCCAACAAGCGCCTGAAATGTTTGCCAAAAATGTCAAAAAGCTAAGAGCAAATGCAAATAAATTTAGCATAAATATTTATTATGGCCAAAGAGAAAAGGAAACCAATTGGGCGGAGAAAAGCCAAGAGGCAGATAGATGGCAGGAGAAAGAGAAGGACAAGAGATAGGCCGCCTTGCCATGACACTTGGCATATAAATCGAAACAGAAATTATGAGCACCGCACATCGCACCATTTCGTAATAAAAATATTTTGCGCTCAAAAATTGCATAATTAAATTGCCCAAAAAGTGGAGCGAATGACGTCACCTCCCTGTCAGACAAGCACAAAGCGTCCCCCCTACCCAGTCACACACCACACCCTCCATTCATTCATTCATGGGGACAGGCGAGTCAAGTCGAGTCAACTCAAGTTGTCTTCGTCTCACTGGCACTTCTCTATAAATAATTGCATGCGAATTTGTCAAGCGTGTCAAGGCAGAAGGAATGCTGCACCATCACCAGGGACCTGGCCCGGGGCTGGTGGGGCGGTGGGGATTGTAAAGTATCTCGAGGATGCGATTCGCAGTCGCGACAAATTTGCGATGTCTTCGGCATGCAAAGTGCGGCAACTTGAGTGCAAAAGTCGCATCATTATGCTGTATGCGAAGTATCCGCAAGCAGCTTACACATGTGCGATACATACTCCCCATATATACATATATCTGAATCAGAATATAAAAATATGAATATGACGTACTAGGGGCCAATTAAAAGGTAAAGGTCTCCAAGGACTTTTCTCATCAATCACAACACTCTAATTTCATTAAACTTTCAACTCTTCCAGGTTATAGTTTCAGGGTTTTAATTTAATTTTAATATCCCCCTCGCTTCCAACTATCTTTTGAAAGTTTTGCCCCAGCTTCAGTACACATATCATGGCCAAAAATAAAATGTTGCAAAAAATAGGAAAACTCTCTGTCTCGGCTTTCAGCTAACTCGCGGCTGTCGTAGATTTTGACATGTTGCAGCACCGTCGAGAGTCTCTGGAGGGGGGTTGAGCAGGTGGATAAAACTCAAGGCTGTCGGTGGAAAGTTCTTTCCGCGCTCTGTCTGCTTTTTTGGGCAAAAAGTTGAAGCGGTAAGCGGTAAGCAAGCAGAAAATGTCCCGCGCCTGTCAAAACTATCTAGCTACCTGTTTAAACGTATATCGCATCTGTCAAGCCTGGCTAAAAGCGTGCACTGCCAATTTATTGCCAAAGTTAATTTGCATGAAATATAAATAAACGCCAAAGCAACTTGAGAGGCACTCGGTAGATATGCTATGTCTGGTCTCGCCACAATTTAAATTAAATTAGAATTTCTCTTGGTGTGTAATTTAAAACTATTTTGCATAGAAACTAAAGTGCGTCTAACACGCTGGTGTTGCCCGCTTCCTTCTGGCTTAGTAGTTTCCTTCCTTCCATGCTCTTTTTTTTTTTTTTGCTCTTCTCTGCTGTGAAACCAACTTAAACTTGTTAAGCTACAGGGAGTTTTTAGCTTCACACAGTCGAAAAAAAAAATGTTACAATATTTAAAACTCAACTTGATATGCGCCTGGAAGCTTACTACGTCTTCTGCATGCCCTGCGTGTCTGTGTATCTGTGTGTGTGTGTGGGTTTGATTTATAGTGAGCCAGGATTAAGCTGTCTTTGTGCTCTACAAGAATGTTGTAGGAAATTTTTAGTATAATGCACAGAAGCAGACGGCATCGCATTTGGCCTAAGAGAACTCTGTATGGCTTCCGAATTCTCCCCCGGGGAAAGTCATTTGAAATATTGCCAGGGGGTGGGGACTGGAAAGGATCCTGTATCTATACCGATAGATACTGAATTAATGAATTGCTATTAGATTACAAAAGAGTCAATAACGGAGGTTCATTACTTTCTTAAAAATATTATTTATGTGAGTTTAAAATGAAGCCAAACATTTCAGCAGTTCAGTGCTCTTTAAATCTAATTAGGCGGTTCTCGAACCCAATACCCTCCCATGGGGGAGGCCCCTAGTAAAAAATCAATGCAAGGAAGCACATGAAAAATGGCGTCGTCGTATAACGGTATATTAATATGTAAATATGTATTAGCTCCGTATGTTTGGATATACATATACTTACGCAGTGATGACGACGACATCGCCATTGTTAATAGGATTACGAAGCACAGTGGCGAACAACTAGAACAACAGCAACAACAACAATAGGGCATAGAAAAAAGAAAAGCTAACGGCATTAGCAATGGCAGCAAAACCCCAAAAGCGAAAAAAATCATTTATAGTAAAACAACAACAACAACAACACACGCGAGAAGCCAAAACAGAAGTAACTGAAATAGCAAAAGTGCCAATGACTGTTGGCCAGAAAGAGAGAGAGGCAGTTAGAAATGGTTGTAAGCGGGAAGGAGGGCAGCTGTCCTGCGAAAGCGAGAGGGCAAACAAAACTAAATTAGATTGTGTGGCCCATTAAGGCATTAAGATTTCATTGCTATTGCTCTCTTGCTTGCACTCGCCGAGCTCTTGCCTCTCGTTCCGGCGTAGGGTAGACTACCCCTACCATATGGGACACTGTTAGTTACCCTCTTGACGGAGAAAGAGAGAAATCCACAAAGCCCCCCCACCCCCATGGCACACATGTGCGGCACTTAAAGCGTCGCCGTCGCACTTTAAGGGATTCACTCAAGTCGCTGGCTCACACAGCGAAAAAAGTATCTTCAAGATACACAAATGTATCTCTATCTGTAATAATAAAAAACCATAGTAACTGTATGGATATTGTTAACTATAGTATGTTTTTTCTTGACTTTATTTACAAATCATCATATCGAGATGACAATATTTTGTCTTGTGCATCCCCTTGAGCCTCCTTCCGCCCCCCTTGCCTTAATTTTGACCCCCCCTTACACCGAACTATGTACATTGCTTCATTTTCATTTTTTTGCACTTGAGTGTTTTTGTGTTGACTTGTTAGGCAGCTCGTAGCATCAGCATCCTGCCCCAATCCCTGAAAGAATCTCGGGCTACGTGACTTTTTGCGGTTTGCTTGGATTTGGCCAGTGAAAAGTGCTAAAAATTGCCCAATCCTCCGCCGCAATACCTCAAACACCACCAGCCCAGCATCCTACTCCCACTCCCAACCAGTGTATTGCCCCTTGTCGGTATTTTGTTTAATGACCTTGAAGCTGGAGCGTGAGTCGAAACGTATCTTGTTTCTGGCGGATGTCGTTGTCGAGGAGGAGTCCCATTCAGTGGCCATTTTAGTGGTCAGCTATATTTAATGGACCGTACACAAATCGCATAGAGAGTCTATTCGAGTGTGTTACTCTTTGTTTGCAGACTTTTAGGCGCTCGCCATTGTTTGGCATTTGACTTAATTTAAAGTGCCGGCGTCTAAGTGCAATTGGCTATGAGATGACAAGTGTCAAGGGTTGGAGGTGGAAATGAGCATTCCGGGCTAAGTAAACATTAAACCAAAACAATTTTCATTAAGTATCAGAGTTTGAAACTAAAACTATCTTAAATTTCAACATTTTCTAGTTTGAAGGACACTTTGTGGCTTAAAATTAAATTTGAAACTTATGCTTTTCCTTTTCTTTTCTTTCCAGGTAAATTACAACACCATTCCATATATTAGTTTTGACCCAAATATCTGTATCGGTATCTGTAAGTAAATTAATAGACGCATTCAAGTCTCGAATCTCGACTCTCGATGTCCAGTCAACATTTTGTAATTTTCAATTATGGGGAAAACGTTTGGGAAGCCGTCGTGTCAGCAGCACACACACGCTCGTAAAATGTTTTGTTTGTCGGTTAACCGGAATTTCGCATAATCATTTGCATACATAATAAAAATTCCCCAAATCATGAACAGCAGGGCCCTGGAACCTCCGGACAACTATTTATGCTGATCATCATTAACGGACCCCGTTCACCGTTCCGGCAAGAAAAGCCGAGATTCAACGAACAAGAAAATTAATTTATGTGCCGAAAGGGTTGCGAACTCCTTACATACTTGTCCCTTGGCTTTTTTTTTGAGGGAAAACTAAACTCCTTGAAGGGATGCTGTTTGGCATCCTTGGGCTGGAATAGAAATCATTAATATGCTGAGCTGTGCATGTGACAAAGGATACTCGCATTTCAATGAAAGACAACAATGCATTATAATGTGCTTATAAATATATTGAAAATGCTCGGGGCTCAAAGTCCGGGGTTCAGGTTCGAGCTTAGATGTATCTCAAGGGTTGTCCATCTCTGGCCATTATTTTCCCAGGCACTGGGGGAACTTGTTTAGATTTTTGGGAGTTTTCGTAGCGGGTTTGTTTGATTTTTCGGCGTTGATAACAAGTTCAGTTCTGCTAGAAGGTCAAACGAAAGTCGTTCACACGCACACAGATCACAATTAGCAGCTGGCGTTGAGTGACCAACACTCACTCCTTCCTCCCAAAAGTCGGAGGACTCTAAAAATTCACAGCCACCCCAGGATAAATCCATAATAAATTCCGAAACGGGACACGCGTTCGGCACGAACCCTTAGTTATTTATTCACTTCCTGGAGTCGGAGTCCTAGAAGAGTCCTGGAGACATTTTATAGTTTTTTTCCTCCGTCTCTGCCGGACTGTGTGTGTGGATTTCTCGAGTTTTATTGAGATGAATTACATAAACGCACTCGCCCACAAAAAGTTCGACCAAATGAGGGTCAATGCTGGGTGTTTTCTCGCCTTTTCGCTTACAAGTATTAATGATATAGGATTTGCTCTGATCTACTCCCGATTCGTGTTCATCAATATTCGGGCTTAGCCCGAGACGGGCCAAGGCGGAAGGGGGCGGCAAAATCAATAGCATTCCCAACTGGGTAGAAGAGCAAACAACAATTTTAATGTCCTTTCTCTGGTCTCTGGGTTCAAGTCGGGCGGGGGACGTTCATAAATTTTTATTACGTAATTGAGTTTGTTCGGTTTAGTTCTGTGGGGGGTTGTTGCAAATGCTTGCCAATGTCTTTGCATGAAACAATAAAACCAAATGTTGAAATCGTCGGAAGCGTTGAAAGCGTGGCCCTGCCCCACCCAAGAGCATTATTAATAAATACAAATTCCTTTTTGGGGTAAGCGGACGTTAGAGGGTTAACTTGGCCAGGGAATCAATAAACGTTGCGGGAATTGCAAATATCCAAGGGTTAAATGGGGTTTTGGGGGAGAAACTATGGAAATGAGGTATCGAAAAGTGTATAGGATGTGTGAGAATAAAACTTTAAAGTTCAAACACTCCAAACTAAAGCTTTCTTTTCATAATATCAGATATCAGATGTCTGAATATTCAGAAGCGTTAAAACGATTTTTTATTCATTGCGTCCCATTGGCCACAAAAAACGTAACAAGCATTCGAATCAAACATCTGCATTCTCATTATTAATTGATTAAGCTTGCTCCTCCTGCCAGCTGTATCTGCGGCTGCCGTCGATGGGCTCCCAATATTTTGACAGCAAACACGCGCCGGGGAGACACCAGAACAGAACTCGCCGAAAGAAATGCCTGAAAAAGAACAGATAAAGGAACAATAAATTTACATAAATTACCCGCATGAATGCCAAAGAGACTGGGTGGATGGAGGCACTCGACAAAAGTGTCCCAAATGGGAAGCGGCAATTCAATAAGGCGGAGTGAAAGGCAAACCTGAATTATGCGGCACGTTCCACACGTAACTGGGCTTCCAATTCCCGGGTCCCAGGGATATCTTCTGGATTTTTCTTGGTTTTCGGGTTTGGTTTTATTGTGGCGGGGTGCTATATATGAAGATGTGTCCCGAAAGCGAAGAATGACGCGCAATTAGCATGCTAAGAGGATATGAGGTACAAAGCGAGGCAACTGGCACACGCTCATAAATCAAGAAGAGCAGCCAGCAGCAGTCACCGTTAAAAGGTGTCCTATAACAGGATAACTCAAAAGTTCCCGAACCCTTTTCTTCTCCCCTAAACAATGGCCAGAGGACGAAAGGTTGAGGTGTCATCGTCCTTTATCCTTATCCCGTTTGCCGATTCAAGTGTCAACAATAAACAAATTTCTTTTACATTCCCCTCCTGGAATCCCGTCGTCCTATATCGCCCAGGATCCCTTTTTTTCTGTTTTTTTTTTTATTTATTTATTTTGTTGCCACGCTCATTGTAGGACCCACACAACCCTTGAGGAGGAGTCGTTGTCCTGGCAATCATGGAATTTTCTTCTCCACCCCCTCACTTCCGAGTTTGTGTCTTTTTTACTATTATTGTTATTATTGTTTCATTTCGTAGGCCGTTGTCGATGGGCTGGGCTATTGGTCCTGTCAAATTGCTGTCAACATTTCAAACCAGTTCCCAGTTTAATAATGTAAAAGTTTTCCTTCGGTTTACGTCGACTTCACACGCTCCCGCAACGATCCCGGAGCGTTCTTGTTGTCAATCGTGAGGGAGATAAACTTGGGATTTGTTGCACAAAACTTTTTCGTTCTTGTTAATTAAACTTGAATGCGTGTGTATGTCGGCGGTTACCACTGGTAATAGAACCGGAAAATGCTCCAAAAAGTGCCGACTTCTAATGAGATTGTGGCGCGACTTAATGGAGTTTCCTAGCACACGATATTTAACAGAGTTTCAACTTAAAGGTCCTTAAAGTTAGTCACTAGAAAGGTGAAAAGAATGAATAGTATCGAATTTCCTCTTAACTTTAATGGGGATTTTCGCTCTCTTATTTTGAACTGGCTAATTGGATCAAATCCACAAAGTCTTTTCACCTCATCACTCTTGAAACCCAAACTGCTCCTTTAATTCCCACTCAAGCGCTCTTTGACTCAAAGTCAGAGAAGTCCTGACAACCCTTCGCTAGTTTCTCTCATTCTCTGGGGCCTTATGGGAAAGCACTTCCGGTTTCGAGTTTGAAAGGAAGCCTTCTCCAATGCAAAAATTCTTGGCTTTGATTTGTGTGTGCTTGACTTTGGATTCGTATTCGGTTTTTGGCTTCTGACTTATCTCCATTTCCCATTGGGGGTTTGTGCTAAGTTGACGTCATCAACACCAAACGAGAAGGAGGGTTCTTCAAATGGCGAATGAGTCATCCCACCACCCCTAGGAATAACATTGCACCACTATATCCGATTTCAGTCCGCCCACGTAATTGCTTCCTGCAGATTTTCGGACATCGGACCGTGCATAATTAAGCGCTCTTGGATTGTATTTTAGGGCACTTAAAAATGCCAGACGTCAGACCAGGAAGTCGGCCAAAAGGCGAAGCCCGAGGCAAACACCTGTCAACTTTTCTATTTAGGCCGCTTTACTTTGCCAGCGCCCTCTGGCGCCAGTCGTCCGAAGTCACACACTGTGCGATGGGTGGGGGTGCTAGGAAGGGGTATGTTTTTTTGGGGGCGAGTCCACCCCGCTGCGGCATTTGCCAATCAAGCCTCGGGCGGTCTGCCGGTGACACGAGGTACAGGAAACTCTTTTGAAACGAGACGGTTGGCAATCGATAGATTTTCACAGGTTCCAGCGTATTTATTGGCATTACATTTATAAATGCCCCAATACTAAGGCCCAACTGCCAAGTGGCTTCCTATATCCCATAGATATGTGCACTGAACAAAATGGGTTATGAGATATTTTAATAAAAACTAAAATAAAACTATTAAAGCGGTTTTAAAGACCCCCTCGCTACTGTTCGTAATTTTTATAATTTTTGGAAAATTACACTCGTATATCCCTTCATAACTTTGATTTTTCCCCAGAGCTTTTCCTGTGTGCTTGTGCCTGGATGGGCTGTCACTTTTTCGGTTTCCTAAGCAGCTATAGCAGCGGGAGCAGGGAGCAGGAGCAGGAGCCATAACAGCAGTGGGGAAAAACCTCATGACAAATTCATTTGACTTACACATGACTGAGCTCCTGTGGCTGCCCAACAACAAAGGGCCGTGTCAAGTGTGGGCAAAATAGAGGTGGGTGGGTGGCTGGAAAATTTGACCTTGGATTGGGGTAGGTGACCCAACGGGGGAAAATTGCGGAAAATACTGTGATATATGCTGAGCCGGGATAAAAAGACTGGATAAGAGGATTAGGGTAAACTTATGATGTGTTTTTCTTTGGAATCGATAAATATTAAAGGCTTCAACGATAAACGTATTGATTGCGCCTAAGTGGAGAGTGGAAGCCCACAAAAAGTCAAGTGATCTATAGGAATTTAGGCTAGAAATATTCGAAACTTAGGAATTAGTTTTTACTGAAAAAAAGGCCTTTTTCTGCCCACTGTCTTGAGCTTATCCTTCAGTCATTTGTCATGCTTATTTAATAATAAATCGTCCTGTGCCTCCTGTAATAATTTCAATGGGGTGGCTGTAGTAAATGATGTTCCCCAGACCAAATATTGATTGAGCAATGAACTATCATTGCGGTCCAAGACTCTAACCGCAAAACAGGTCTCAAAACTTGGCATAATTGACCATAAAGTAGTCGTCCGAGCAATCAACTGCCCACCGCCTGCAGTTTTTAATCAACTTTTCGGTGGCAGACCGGGAGGACGGAAAAAGGTCTATCCAGGACATAGCTCAGTGGTCGGCCGTTAGAGCAAGAACTTTGCCCATAGAGCAGATGTTGTGTCCTCTAATCGAACACAAAAAGTCCGTGTGCGAATCCACATCAGCATCCGCCCCGGGAGTTGGCAAACTACCCCGTGGAGAGCGACTGGCAATGACCGTTGGTGTTTTGTAGCTTCGGTCGAAAGTCTTGGCCGGCCGGCAACCCTCGGTCCTCATTACAAATAAATATCTTTGACTATTTATAATGCCGCAGGGACCTCACCTTCGTCTCGGTTTCCCTGGGCAAATTATGCAGATTAGAGGGTCAGTTCTCACAGCTGTCGGGGCGAGCTTGTCTGCCACCTGGCTTTCGGATCGAAGAACAAGGCTAAAGGTAAACCAAGGTGCAGCCTCCTGTTGCCTTGGATTTACATAAGAATCGAATTTAATCTTTGGCCGCATAATTTGCCACAATTTATTGGAAAACTGGGCGCCCTCATTGAATCTAATTTGATGGTGTTTTGTGCTTTCTGTGCCAAACGGCGCTCCAAATGAGTTCATAATAAGATTATCTGGGTCACATGTGTTCAGCACGGCTGTTGGGTTAACTTTTCTGGCCCGACCTCCAAACTCGGGCATGTTTTTTTTTATTTGCTTTCCGAAAGTGGGCCACAAATATCGCAATCGCTGCCAGATTTCCTTGTGGGGGCATCCTTTCAATGCCAGAAAATGTCTGCATTAATTTTAGTTCTAGAACCTTATCTGTGCCATGTAATTTTAATTGAGTTTTGACTGGGTTTTATGGCTTTTGGCTCGGATAAAAATGCTATATGCCACTCTTATCTCCAATATGTCAGCCTCTAAACAATGGTCTCTCCAAGCGTCAAATGTCGAAGGGGCCAAAAATTGGGTAGAGCTGGAAAAAAGAAAAGCCAATTCCCTGTGACATGTCGCTCGGTCTGGTGGAAAACGCACTCTTGGCCAGAAATTTTTTGTTTTGTCACATGCAGGCCAAAACCAGAGGGAACCTAAATGCTTTATTTTTCGTTCACAGATCCTGGGGTGTGAGAAAGTGTGTCTGTGCAGCTTGATTGTAGATAAATATGACAATAAAATAGTCATAGAGCAAGGGCCTCTGGAACGCAACGTTGTCAGCTTAAAATAGCGAAAATATTTCCACACTGCTGCGGTGGTACAGTTGGCTCCAAAAAAAAACGCTGCCCCCTCAGGCAGGGGTGGGGGTGATGTGCGAAAGGGCTGACAGCGATGCAAGCGCAATTTGGCGCCATCTGTCGGACGGGGGATAGTGAACTCGAGTGGGCGGCCTTTGGGCGGAGGAAGGTATACCGTATAACGCACGTGATAAGCATATGAAATTTTATGGTAGCTCTATTTGTAACTTTCACCGGCTGCACATGTGTGTGTGTAGATGTGTGTATCTGTGTGTGTTACCGAACTTTTGCTTTGAAGCTTGTCTGTCTCCCTCACACCACCCCCCACTCTGAGATGCTTTTTGTGTGTGCGCTGACTTGGAAAATACTTTTTGTGATAACATTTTATGGCTTGACAAGGCAGCAGCATCTCAGAGGAGGGCTGGTGGGCCAGAGGGAGAGAGTTCCTTGCAATTTTTCCTTAACGAAAGAATTATAAAAGAAATGGCTCCCAGGAAGGCCAGGGCAGGGGCAGGGCTTGTGGCTAATGGCTCGAGTGCAAGGCATCAGTTTGCAGTATGACAGTTGCCTATAAATACCTAAAATGACAATGACAATGAAAGTTTGCATTTAATGGAAAACTCAGGCACTCAAAGGACTCTGTCCTGCAAGTACTCGATATGAAAAAATAATTTTGTCTTTTGTTAATTATAAAAAAAGCTTAAAATCAAACGAAAAGTGAACAGGGGATCGAGGGTAAAAAAAAATAAACACGCGTGTTTATGAGGTCATTCCAGAGTCGTAAAAAGTTCGCTTTGTGGTTCCGCAGAGTCCCAAACAGGAATTTGTCGCCCAAGTGGCTCCCTTATGTTCTTTCCCTGTCACTTTCTCCATCCCTCCGCTGGGCTTTCACCCGATCTTTATACGTTTGTGCATTTGTGTTTGTCATTGCCACTTAGCCTTATTAGTATGTGCAGCGGGCAACGGGCGTCTGCCAGACTGACTGACTGTTTGGCGGTCGGTCCACCCTTTCTGGCCAAAAGTGGCAATGAAGCTTGCCAAAAAGGATACACGGTGCAGTTCACATGCCACCCACACTCGTGCAGGACTTATTTTATGCTCTCCTTGCAACGGCAGCCCCAGAAAGTATGCAATATTAAAATATATACATATTTGTTTATATCTGAGTGAAAAGTAAAAAGTAAAAGAGTATGAGACATCAGACAGCTGTGCAATAACTGTACATTAAAAGTCATTGCATTCATGATATTATTTTTTATGTATTTTTTACCCCTACACACACACACACACCTCTGTATGTTTTTAACGATTTTTTTTTATCTTTCTGTTAGAATTGAAATTTTTTCTCATTTGTTTGCCAGCCCACCGCTGCTCATCATTTGCCCCGTTTATTTGTTTGTTTGTCTGTTTGCTGCCCTTCGGGGCCCCGACACGCCTACACGCCCACTCGCCCCTACGCCCTCACTTGGGCAGACAAAAAATAAATAAAGGAAATAAAACAAAAAACCACATTGTGAAAGTCCCTAAGCGGGCAAGCGCTAATGCTTTGTTGATGAACAAAAAACGTTGCACCAACAAAAAATAATAGCGAAATAAAAATCCCCAGAGACAGAGCTCAAAAATATTCATAATATTTTTCAGTTAGACTCAACAGTTGGATTTTAGCCCCACAGGCAGCCCGCAGAGGAAACTGTGGCAGCCAAGAAGCCAGCTTTAATTTAAAAAAATATACAACAGAAACTAAATACAGGCCATTAAATTTACGAAAAGTTTATCTATAAAATTTATTAGAAATTCTTCAACAAAAACACTAGAGTTATTAGGTATAGGTTTCTATTAATTGCACAATAAATTAAATCCAAGTAAAAATATTTGTCTAAAATAGGAAAACTTTTTCTTCTACTTTCAGGTGAGTTTTCGATGCCGACATTTAAGTAGTCGAAGTTCTAAAAGTGCGGCAAGTAAATGCGATGCTAGAGATACAATTTGTTGAACAATTTATTCGAGCTGAAAGTTTTCCATAATTTATTCGACACCTGAAGGAAATATAGAAAATATGGCAAGCCAATAAGCTGCCAGAGACCGAGACAGTCTCCAAACAGAGGCGGCAAATTAAATGCAATTCAATTTCTAAAATCAAATATCTCTCAGATACAGTTTATTTTATATATATGTATAAGTATATACAAGTATCTATGTGTTTGTGTATGTTTAGTAAGCGAGAAACACATGTTAGACAATCAAAAAGAAAGGAAACCGAAACAAGTTAACCACAAAATGGACAAGCAAGGACTCGAGGGCTGACAAAAGGAAAGAAGGGACAATTTTCCACTTTCTGGGCTCCCCCGGCCTTGGTCATTGCTTGGTTTGCTTCGGTTTCCGCAAACACGGCAAAAGATGTTATCCTTTATCCTTTTTATTTTGCGAAAAATTCAATATTTTTCAAACAAACAACACCCAGCAGCCAGCCAGGGAAGACAGGGCCGCCCATCAAAGGATAACATATTAAATTTGCCAACAGCAGCCATCCAGCCATCCAGGCAGCCAGCCAGTCAGCCAAAAGGACAATGCCATAAAGACAAGAAATCAATTTTTTTTCTTGCTTAACGTTGTGCAGAGAAAACAATTTTCTAACAATAAAAAATTGCCCAGGATATCGAAGGACTCGCACTCTCACACCACTCACTCACATGCAATGCGTGTGTGTGTGAGGCTTTAAAATCGAAAGGAAAGGAAATGTAGCCGGGTGTGTAGCAAATCATAAAAATCGAAAGGGGGGATGGAGACTGTGGCAAGTCATAAAAGCAGGGAAGAGGCAATAAAAAATGTTGCAAGCCTGGATGGGGAATGGAGGGCGACTGCCGCAGATAAAGATCCTAAGGACTAAGGACAAGGACTCGGGATTAGTCAGCTGGCCTAAAGTCGAGACTATAATTGAGGTGAAAAGTCCCAGGGAAATACCCCAACTTGTTCCTTCCGTTCGCCGGCAACTGTCAATGGCAACTGTCTCCCTACCAGCCTTTCTCTTTTCCGATTTTTTTTTTCGTTGGTCACACATGGCCTCCCGTCCAACTAATAACGAGGCTCATTTTGTGTAAATCGATAAAGTTGTTACATGGCAACATCAGCGGCAAGAAAAAAAAAGTTTATTTTTGTTGGCAGAAAAGTTTTCCTTTCCAGCAGAGGGGTAATATTATCGCATGTTGCACTGGCGAGCGTGTTGACAATTGAATTATTTATGTGCCTTTGGGTCTTCGTCTAGAAAAGTCTCTAGCTGGAGTCCGCTGTCCTTTTGTTTGCGCATTGATTGAATCCCTTCGATGTCCTGCCTGCCAGCCCCATCGCCTATTGTCAGTCAGTCCAGCTCATATGCGCTTTATGCAGTTTATTGGCGATTACATTCACTCAAGAGCAGCCAACGTCCAATCATTTTGTCCTGGTCTGCCCTCGTCCTGCTGCCTTCGGTTTGATTGTCATCGTTTGTGGAAATTTGATAAGCGCTTTTTGTGCTCCGCTCCCATGTATGTATGTGTACCCTCTCCTCTTTTCCCTTTTTGTGCATCCTCTAGGACATGTTTGTCCTGTCTCCATCTCCATCTCCGTCTTAGTCTATGTCTCTGTGTTTGTGTTTGCCAGCGAAACTTTGCTTGTTCGTGTCAGGACTTGGATCTTTTTAATAATGCGGGTTATGTGATGGATTTATTAAAAGCGTGTCCTCGTGTCGTCCGCCCGACTTGTGTTTGCCATAAACTTTCTCCTTGTTGGCTGTAGCCTGTTGTCTGTTGTCAGAGCTTCCCTTTTCAATTAGTTTGCCGCATTGAAATGCTTTGGCATGCCAGTATTGAATGTCAAGTGCTCCATTGTGACAAAGTTTAGAGGGTTAGAGGCCAGAGACCCAAAAAGTTGCCAACAACAATGAGCAGCGGCCCTCAAATAAGTATGCCATAATAATTGCAAACGATGCTCAAGGATACTCAAATATATAAAAGTAAATAAATAAATAAATAAACCATTGCCCGAGGACAAAACACACATATGGGCAATAAAATTTTTTATTCACCCACTCATTTAAACGCCAGGCGCCACGCCCCAAGCCGCACAACACAACAACCCGTTTTTATTTCTTATTTTACGATCATGCAAATGTCTTGGAGCGACGGCGTTGGCGCCAAAAAGCCGGCAACATATGTCGGACAACATGAAAAGAAATCAATTTGCCTGTGTCACGACCTTGGGGCCACCACCAACAGACCAAATCGAGGGACACACACTCCTGCGGCCTGTTATTACGGCATGCGATTAAATTATTATAGGGGGCTCGTTAATTTGCGGACACTGCGGACGTCCACAGAAAAGAAATCGCAAATAATCGCATTAAATGGGGCCACGCCCCTTCCGCCTCCGGTACAAGCCCTCCAGCCCTCCAAAAGCCCCCTGGCGAAAAAAAGGGAAAATCGATTAAGCAAGCGGGACTGTGTTGGTTTCGTTGGCCTCTTTTCATATTACATTATGATGATTATTTTTATCGCCGCGTCACGCGATATTTTCCCGATGTCGCCGCCTTCTGCTCAAATGGCTTACAATGCTCCACAAACGCAAGGGGATGCACTGGAAAAAAATACTAATTAAATCATAAATTTCAAAGAGAAACTTAGACAAAGGAGATCATGTTTAGAAAATGTAAAATTACTTGATTTTGCATACCTACTCCAAAGATTTTCTCTAAGTGCCGTTAAGGAAACGGAAACGCCACAGCTACGTGCGTGTGAGTGTGTGAGTGCCTAGGCAAACATTCTCCCATATCTATGTCGGTGGTTGTGGTGTGTGGCTGTGTAAACGACGCCGCCTTGCAAATGACTGCAGTTAAAAAGTCATCAATGTCTGCCAAAAACGAAGCTCGCCATTAAATGTTGCCGCAGCTTATACCAATCTTCTGCATGTGTCTATGTGAGTGTCGATTTCGCAACAAGGATAGCATCCAAGTCAAGTTTGAGACTTCCCTTCCTTCAATTATATGGCTTGGTTTGGCCTTCCATGTCTTTGCGTCAAAAAGTTGAAAAATGTGAATGCTGAAAAATTTATTTCCATCATAAAGGAGAGGAAAGGCGGTTGGGTGAGAAAAATGGCTGGCAGAGCACAAAATACCGCAACATATTAAGGGGCTTAGAGAAGAGGCTTTTCCTTTTCTTCTTTTTTTAATTTTTTAAAGGACCTACGTCCCACATATGGAATTAAACTGGAAAATAACTGCAAAGCAAACATTCTGCAATGTAAATTGATCCCAATTGCAGAATAAAAATTTCCCCCGAGGCCTAGCACTGCCCAGGGGATTAAACAAAGGCCTCCAGTTAGATACTGGCAACCAGATTAATCGTACCGCTGCCGGACCAAATCCCCCTAACAGTGTGCCTTCTCATACATACCTCTGCCCCGACCTGGGCTTCAGAGTCCCCAGCAATTTGTAAAGCGGCATAGCAATGTGGTCAAATCATAGAGCGGGAAAGCCTTTAGCTCTAGGCCCAGGCAGCAAAAAAAAATCAATGTGCCACAACACGCACACATGCACCGCAGCCTGTCGCAGGATCCTCTCCCGGCAGGAGTCCCTGTTCGGGCGCCACAGCGTGCATTATGCTACCATATGTGTGACTGAGTGTGTGTTGTACACGTGTGTGTGTGTGTGGGGTTGTGTACAAATAAACACGGCAATGCAAGCCCAACGGGGGCTAATGGGAAAGGGGCTGAGCTCTGGGGCTGTTTTCCTGCAGGCTGCAGTCGGTTTACGTTTAATACCCATATATATTGTTGCCTACTTTCGGGCGCAGTGGCCAATGGCCTCCAGTTTCCAGCTCTCTGCCCGTCACACCACCCTCCTTCCTCCTCCCCTGTTGGCCACTTTTTTAAAGCCCTTTAAATGTGAGCAAACTTTTCCACGTGTGCCGGCCATTCGGAGGGTAACGTTAGTTAAACGTATGCCATAGGGACAGAGAGGAGGGAGGACGAGCTGGAAACTGGGCGAGCATGGCGTTATATGGTTTGTGTATTGAAAATTGGATTTTCAATTGGTTTGCAAAACGGAAATTAATTCGGGGGCGCAACCGAGCCGAAGCCCCGTAACCGGCAGGCGAAAATGAAGCAATGACGTCCACACCGATGATGGCTCCTCCGGAATGATGATGATGGGGTGATGGTAGCGAAATGACCAGGACTACTGCACCCAGGTTTGTGTGTGCAAAAATAATGTGGAGCGTCCTTCTTCCTTATTTTCTCCGCACTTTTTTTTTTATTTTTGGCCATTTTGCTTCGCGAGTGGCGCTCTCAACGTTTTATTTCGTTTTTTTCGCTCTCCGCTTTAATTAAATTAAGTGAATTTCGAGGCTGATAAGCAGTGGCAAGTGAAATGAGAGAAATGCCAGAGGTGAGGGCAGGCGGCCGGAGTCGAGAAGAGGTTAAATGAGCAAATGAAACGAAAACACGGCAATGAGATAGAGCCACTACTGAAATGGCCATTTTAAATCAAGTGGGCCACGAAAAAAAAGACCAAAAAAACTCAATTTGCAAATTATAATTATATTTTTGAAAGCTTTAACAGCAGGTACCCATAATTGAAATTTTAATAAAACTGAAAAACAAGCTAATGCCCTTAAAAAGTGGGCTAACATTTTTCAATTAACACAAATCCCTTGAAAACAGGGACTTCCCCTTGACAATTGTTTGCCAAAGGTCCTTAGTTGCAAGTCTGATTGTCGCACTGGGCCAACTAGGAATAGTACCATATATGTATATGCATTCCGCAAGTGAGAAAGAGTGAAAAACGTAGGGGGGAATCTGTTCAAAATCCCAAAAGTATGCAACTGCAGTGGTAAAGGCCCCATTGAACGACTGAAATGAATGAGGAAACGAACGCCTGATTGAAAAAAAACATGGCCGCAGAAGTCGAGGCACGCTCATTGTTTCCCATGCAACACAGACACACTCTCACACATAGAACTCCACGGAGATACGGTAAAAGAAGAAGAGAAAAAAAAACACATATACGCACGGCTATTTTTCGCAGCATACTTTTAGGAGGAGTTCAGTGACTGCAGATACAGCCGCTGGCTGCCTTTTGTCTGAAGCAAATCGCTTAACATGCGCCGCTGGTCGCCGCCGTCGGTAGACAACCAATCCCCTGCTCGCTGGCATAGCCTCCTGCTCTCGAAAAATATCCCCCCCACAGCCCCGTCCCGTTCCGTCCAGCTTTTAGCCATTGTTTTGTCCTGGGCCGGGCAAACACTTTTCCCTGGCTCCTATGGCCGGCAAATATTGACCATTTGCCTTTTGCCAATTTGTTTGCATTTCAGGAAAATATTTTCATTTTCAATGCTCGCTCGGTTCTGCCGGCTAGCCATATTGAAAATTAAACTGCAAACTATGGTGCATCTAGTTGCTTTTATTGCTACCACCACCGTTGCCATTGCCGTTGCAGTTGTGTGTGGCACATGGAAAATTGCCTTGATTTCCCAGGCCATGCCTACGGTGAATTGTCATTTTTAATTTATTTTGTAGCTGGCATTTATACAATAAATATCTCACTGTGTCCACAGCATTTTTCTCCCCTGCCCCCCATTCTCTGGTCTTCTGGCTATTTTGAGGCTTGCTTGTTGTTTGCAATTGCTTTTTGATTATCTCTATTTGCTGTTTGTGTTATTGAGCCACGTTTCCAGCTAACACAAGTGTGTATGTGAAGGAAGGCCAAGTGAAAATAAATTGAGTTCTCCGTTAAGCGTTTAAAATAGTTTTTCACTATTGCCCTCTCTTTTAAACCCCATCAGACTGTCTCTTTCGGCAGGGATGTGTGTGTGTGGGTTGCATCTAAAGTGCTAAAGCTTGTAGTGTCGTTAGTTTGCATTAAATTTTTTGGCAACTGGCTTGGCCGAAATAAGGCAGAAAAAATAAAAAAAAATACAAGAGAAGAGTGTCAGGAATTATGCTTGTTTTCTTTTTCTGTTCATTTTTACTCGGCAACATTTTCTGCTTATGTTTTATGTAAAGCCTTAAATGGAGTTTCCAATGGATGGAGGCAAGTTTTTGGGGGACATGCAATTTGTGTGTGTGGGCCAAAGTGGCTTATCATAAGTTGTACTGCGAGTTCGAAACTCCAGCAATGCCCTCTATAATGTATGAGTATTAAAGAAAACCAACCAAAATCAGTTCAACTTTAAGACCATTTCCCACTATCTCTCCCAGCAAACATATTTCATTCGCATTATTCCAAACTCTTTGTCTATTTTGGCGTAAAACCCCAGACGGGGTCGCATTTTTTCCCCACTTAATGCATAGCAAAGTCGAACCACTAAACAGTTTTAAATTTGCATAAAAATCCGTTTTATTAACATTCAAAGGCGATTCCTATCGCCGCCAAATTGAAGAAAAGTAGCTAAACTTACTATGGGGACAGCCCAACTCTCTGGAAGGGCAGAGAGCGTTCCGAGTTCCGAGCAAACAGAAACCCTGAGCAAACGCCATGAAAATGCTAGAAGCTGAGAAGCTCGAAGGGCAAAAAAAAAAAAAAAAGTGTAAGAAAAATTCCTTTGCACTCAACAAAGAAGAAATAAATAACTTTCGAGTCAGATTAGCCAACTTGTCACGAAATGCAAAATGACATTTAATACCCAACGACTTGGACGAGGACGAGGACATGGTCTTGAGTGCTCCTGGCTTGTGGATCCCCGATCCCAGCTTTGCTGCTCCCAGTTGATGGGCAGCAGCTGCGCTCCAAGAAGGTGCCGGGAGGGGCAGGAGCAGAAAGGCATCCCAAGACGCATGTCGACCAAATGGCAATGCGATACGCGACGATATACATGACTGGACCTGACTTGCACTTGGCATGAAAACATGAGAAATTCCTTAGCCAATGCCGGTTCGCTCCGGCTACCCGCCTCCTCCATTTTTCCATTCCCAGAACCAGAATGCTAGACGACAGCGACATTGTTTCGAATGGCCTGGCAAAAGAAGAAAAATGGCTCTGAAATGCCATCACTACTATATATCCCATCCAAAGAAAAAATGGAAGAAGAGAAGTATGGAGTGAAAAAATAGAAGAGGAAAGCGAAAAAGTAATCATTGCAATTTAAAGCGGATAATCTGCATCAGACCGGAGCTGTGAAACAAGAAGCGTTGCGAGCAAAAAAGCCAACCGAATGCTCTAAAAAGGGTTCCAGTTCCAGTTTCAGTTGCACAACGCGAACGTTGGCAATGCAAATATGCTCCCAAGCCTCCCTCCCTGTCGCCATTTTTGCCATTTTTCCTCCTGCGTGCGTGAGTGGACACCATTTGCAATTTTCGCACTCGCCCTCATCCTCTTCCTCTGACTCTCTCGCTCACACTTTTTTGCACGCCGAAGGAGAGAGGCAGTCATGCAGATTACAATCGAAATGACATGAAAATGTTTAGTGTGGCGTGTGGAAAAAAAAAATATAGTAAAAAAAAGTGAGAATAGACAGGAAAAAGGGACCGAAATCGCGGTGGCAGTGTCAAGCGGCAGTGGAAAGAAAGTGTTGCATATCTACGGGCGCCAGCCACAAGAACGAAATTGCCCCCAGGTCCCAGGACCAAGTCTCCCTTCCTGCCGGCAAGGAGGTGAAACGGAAAACGCTTGGCACTCGCAGATAATGTCTGTCCCTCGGAGCACCACGGATCTTCCTTGGACTGTCCTGAAGAATAATGTCTTATTTGATTGTGGTCGGCAAATGCAATTTAAATTTGTTGGCAAAGCTCTTGAATGGAAAGAAGCTGACGCCAAATCGATTTATAGATTCATCAATAACTTAACACATTCAGTTTATTTCCAATGATAATTCAATTGGCCAGCACGATGCGGAGGGTCATCAGGTGGCAATTAACCCAGTTACCAGTTAGCAGTCCTGTAAATCGAAAAGGCAACAAGTGAGAGCGCTCTAAAAAATTGCATTAGTATTTCATTAAAGCAAATTAGTGCAATCAACAGCAAGTGGATGGCAGATACAGGACCGAACCAGATACAAATGGAGATACAAATGCTGCAATCGGTTGCTGTTGTTGAATAAACTCAAGCGAGGCATTAAATTACAGCCAATGGCGCCAATAAGCACAAACAAATATCCCAAAGTGGCTGCCATTCATGTGCGTTTGCATTTGTCGGAGTGTCTGGGTGTCTGTGTGAGTCTCTGAGTGTCAGAGCGAATGTCCTGAAAGTTGCCATTTTCCACCGACAGTTGCTGATTGAAAGTTTTTTGGCGCAGAAGGAAGGCGAAAAATATTTGCTGCTTGTCAATAAATATTTTGTGTGCTGTGTGTGCATTGATCGAAATTGCGAATCAACAATTCAAAGTATTCTGTTGTCCTTCCAAATATTTATCCAGCGCTTAGACAAGAAGCCCACCAGTGAGATGCCATTTGACAATTAATTAGTCAAATTTATGGCTTTGTCTCTTCTGATAGTTTTGAGTTTATTAAAAAGTTACTCCTGCTAGTTGTTTGTCCCACATTTGTCAATAGCTAGCAAATATTTGCAGAATCGCAGCAGCACAAATAAAAGTAAACAGAAATGTTGTTCGGCAACAATTATTTTTGAGTTAGCGCCAGTTGTTTGGCGCCATAAATCTTGTACAGCTTTCATAGCATCATAAATTTTAAATGCCATCACCAGCAGGGCAAAAAAAAAACATACAAAAAAACGAGTAAAAGCTGAAAATCAGAAAAGCATAAAAGAAGAAAAGGAAACCCAAATCGAGTTGGCATGTCCTCGCAACACTGCTACTGTTACTGCTGGCTGGTGGCTGGCTGTCCTCCACTGACCAGAGCAAACAATCAATTTATGCACACACAATTTTCCATTTTACATATAAATTTGTACTTTTTTCTTTGCACTTCTCTCATTTTTGTGCAACTTTGGCCGGGAGTCGTTGTTGAGTCGCTCGCTGTATGCAAATATTTGTTAACTTCATTTGCTCTGAATTAAATATAATTTACATGCATATTTGTTTGCCTGCCTGCTGGCCCGACTGCCTGCCTGCCGCCTGCCTTCTGGCTGCCCTCGTTTTTTTCCTGCAAATCCCTTTTCCACATGCCATGTTGCATGCATCAGGGCGCATTAGCCAACTCCTGCCCCCGCATTCTTTTCATTCGGCCATTATAATTATTGTTGACATTTCGGCTTAAAAACGAGAGTGTGAGCCGCGTTAATCCGTGGCCGTAATTACACCTGCTAATGAAGTGAAATTTTACTTTTGCGCAATTAAAATCGAGTTGCGAGCCACCATATTGCCCAAAAGTATGCTAGCCGGAGCCTTGTTTCATGTTCCTGCGGCATTCGGCCATCTTGATTTCCCTCCAATTTTTCGAAAGAAAATTGCATTCGCATTTGCATGCAGTTAATTGGGCCGGGTTTGGGCCAGCAATGTGTTGACAGCACGAACACGAAGTTATTCAGAGCTCCGGGTCATGCCAAGGATAACAGAAATTACAGGGGAAAGCACTTATTGCAGGCAAAGAAACTTTTTAATAGCTTTCAATTTTGGGAATATCAAAGGGACTGAAAATTCCTAATAATTTATAGTGGAAACTACAAGAGACTCCTGGTACAAGAAAAAACAAGAAGGCCTTGATGGTTACAAGGTCTAACCCTAAAATAAGATTACGATCCAAGAACTAACTTTAATTTTTAAACAAGACACAGCCCACACCATCGAGAACATTAACATAAATTTGTTTCCAGTAATTTATTTGAAATGACAAAAGGACTTTCCTTTTTGTTGGCCTTCGCCCCTCATAAACCTGTCCGGCTGTCAGTTCGGGCAATTTATTAACAATCTGCTAAACATACTAAGATATTTCCTTTCAAATTTTTTCGTTCACAGGGCCGCTGTAATCGTGATAAACCGCCGTGCAAATATTTTCATCCACCACAGCATCTGAAGGATCAATTATTGATAAATGGACGCAATCACTTGGCCCTCAAGAATGCACTGATGCAACAGATGGGCATCGCGCCCGGCCAGCCGGTTATATCGAGCCAAGTGCCAACCGTGGTAAGTGCCGGTCTAATACTTTAATTGAATTTTCCACCCTACGGACCTTTTGCTGACCTCCTCCTACCATTACGCGTTTACCACCGGGGGGAAATATGAATATTTATAAGCGAAGTTCTCCTTGCAACCATGACCATGAATATCCGAAATACCAGCCAAGAAAAATAAAATGAAAAATGGAAAATGGGAATTGAAAGTGCGCGAAATTGGGTGCCAAAGGGTATGAGGACGAGGAATGTTTTATTCATGCAGGTCCTGACAGGGAGAGAGATTGGTCGCCTTCCGTTTTTATAACAAATCGAAAATTAATTCTCAAATAATTTGCGACATGCTTTCTGTGGATTTGCAGCTAAACGACAGCCATCATTAGGGGGCATGTTGATTGTTGAAAAATGCATGAATTTTCATTATGGCCTTTAGCCGAACAGGCCCAAAAAAAGAGAAAAGGGTAAGCCAGTGCGTGCCAAGCATAATTTGTGCCAAAACGAAAGGGTCAGTTTATGGTCAGTGGAGGGCTTACAATGGGGTGTTGAGTCATTAGGCTTCAAAAGGGGCTGATTCGATGTTTGAGATGAAAACAGAAGTGCTTTAATACACATTTGGGGCATTATTCATAGGTAGATAATATATCCATTACGAGGAAAACATTTCCTCCAAATCCATGCGGATGACAGCTAATGTAATTACGCCCTGAAGGATGATGAATTATTTTGATAAATGACCTAATGACCAACTCAACCGAACTCTTGCAGGCCACAAATCCCTATCTGACTGGCATTCCGGCCAACTCGTACAGTCCCTACTACGCAACGGGACACCTGGTGCCCACCTTGCTGACTCCGGATCATACGGCCGTGGCCTCGCAGCTGGGACCCGTCGTCCCCCAAACAGTGCAGGTGGCCCAACAGAAAATACCACGTTCCGACAGATTAGAGGTGAGTTCCGGGCGATTCCCCGTCTTTACAATTACTTGAATATTTTTATAAATACGCTTATGTATCCATGGAAGTCGATTTACTGCGATTTAATTTACGCTTACGTTTTTAATAAATTTTGTTAATTTATTATGTTTGTTCGCCGGCGAGACTTACACGCAACGAAACAAGATGTTATACTTATGATTGTTATTATTTATTTTCGTGGCATGTATTTACAATTCTAATTAGAATTAATCTACGTATACAAATATTGCGAACTAAAACCGAAAACATTGTACAAAAGTTTTGAGTTTTCTTAAGTTTGCCAAGGATCAAGCTTAATTGCGATCAAATACCAAATTCGCCAATAACCAGAATTGATTCGAAAACGTTTTTTGACACACATTCGTATTTGTCTAACACCGCCAAATTAAAAACCAAATAAATCACAAAACTTGATATTATTGTCTAACGGTTCTATTACTTTTATTTGTTAAACTCTTTTTTATATAATCAAAAAACAAAAGTACCTAAGTATTCAAATTCAAAAAGATCGATAATAATATCTATCGATCACACTTTTATAGCAGCTTTGCCTAGCAGCTGCTTCTCAGGAGCTTATTAGGAAGCTTTCCAATCCTGTGTAAATAGCCCGAAAGGAAATGTATCTTAAAATTTATTAAAAAAGATTCTTTGCACAGATATCTGCAGATTTCATTTAATATTTTAGTTTTCGCCTAGATCTCTCAACCAAGCCAATATTTTTAGTTTATGAGTAGGGGAAGCTCTCTTTTCATTCCATCTCCAGACCCCCTAGAATCCTAGACTTTTTTCCGTAGCTCTGTTGTCCTGTAGACAATGTTTTAAAGGTCTACCCTCGAGATTCTTTAGTGCCATAGAGTTGGTAGTCGTTTCTAGACTTTGATTTTGAGTTACTCCTTGGAGATCCGAGCCATTATTTACTTTGAATCAGCAGACACCGAAATACTATCTACAGACAGTCCAACCCGAGCTCCCCGTAACGTCTTTGTGTTTTAGTTTATTCTTGATTTTGAATAATCCGTGCATTCCCGTTGTTCTCTTTTGTTATGTTTGTGCTACGTGTTTTTCTTGTGTTTTTATCGTACTCTAAAGTGCACCAACCCAAAAAAAGAAATAAACAGAAACCATTTGAAAACTAATCGGCATGTAGAATAAAATCGAATCAACAACCAAAAAAAAATATATAAAATAAAAACTGAGAAGAAATTCCAAGAGGCAAGTACCAAAAGTACGATAAAACAACAAAATAGTCAATCGAAACAAAAAAAACCGAAAAACTAACATGAATAATACCCAATTTGAAATGCATCCGTATCGGCTCTAACCACTAAAACCCAAACAACTTGCCTTCAATTTTGACTTGGAACGAATCGATAAAATATATATACTCGTATATTTTTGCGCAAATACTTAACTTTTCTTTTGATGAAAACTAAAACGTAAACAACAAAAATATAAAAAGTATAAACAAAACAAAAGAAATGAACTTCTTACTGAATATCCTTCCATTATTTCCAAACAAAACACACATACACACACCCAATCTACACACACACACACCTATACACACCTTCTCCGCCTTGAAAACCACACACACACACCAAACCGAAAATAAAAAACCACCACTGATCCACTCTGAACCACAACTGCTGCCACTTTTGCTATCCGCTGCCAACGCCCAACGCCAATCTACCAATCAACCAAATCTACCAATCAACCGATAACGATATCAACAATGCTGCAACTCCAAAAATGAAAACCGAACCGACTATATGCAAAATACACCTGTGTACGAAACACACATTTGCAATCCAAAAACAATGTATTTAAAAAAAAAAACCAAACTTAAACTTGAAACCAAAACCGAACCGCTCGCTGATGAACCAAAAATACCAAAACCGAACCGTACCGCTCACCGCCCACCGCCGATGAACCTCAACTTCTTGCGCTTATGTGTGTGTGTGTGTGTGTGTTGGCCCTAAATATGACGATGATGATGATAATGATGATGATGATGATGATGATGGCAATGATGATGATGATGGTGGCCTAATGATCCAGGTGTGCCGCGAATTCCTGCGCGGCGCCTGCAAACGGGCGGAATCTGAATGCCGGTTCGCGCATCCGCAGGATAGCGTCGCCAGGCACGACGACGGCTCGATAACGGTTTGCATGGACGCCGTGAAGGGCAGGTGCGCACGCGACCCCTGCCGCTACTTCCATCCCCCCCTGCACCTACAGGCACAATTAAAAGCGGCCCAAACACGCGCCACCGCTGTCGCTGCTGCAGCTGCGGTATGGCTATATACTATATATTTTTCTATACTTTTCGAACCTTCTCTTTTTCTGTTTGCGTTCGATACATTTTTGCCCTTTTATGTTTTCTTTTTTTTCTGATTTTTTTTTGTTTTGTTTTATGAGCTGCCTAATTATTTTTGGTTGATATTATTTTGATATTTCTGCGAATACGTTTGCCTAATGCCCCATTTTCACGAACTGATTTCTTTGGGGACACATCCACAATGTGTCTGTGTCAATCATAATTTGAATTAATTAATTAGGGGTCTCAAAAATATCTTCAAAGTATACTATGAATGACAAAGAAATAGCTTGTGAAAATGATGCTCATATAGCGTTTATCGTTTGTGTTTTCCAAATAACCTCAACAAAGAAATACAACACAGAATTTTACTCTTGCACTAACACGCCACACAAATATATAAATATATATATATATATATACCCGTATATCTGTATATAGCTAGCCGGAGGTGGCCTTAGGCCGTCTTGCTTAGTTCCAAATAGTTGATTAAATTTGCTTTAAAGACAGGATCAAAATTATTCAAAAATGCCATTGGAAATCTCTCCCTTTGTATTGATTTAAAGCAAATTTAATTAGAAGTTAATGCCGCATGCAAACAATTTAATTAACTTTATGCAAACACACTCACGCCCTCACAGACTCAAAATCTCTTTACAAATAATTGTTATTCCCCCTAAAGCTGGTAAAAAAAAAACTGGATGTGTGTAATCGCACAAATTTGTAAAACACAAATTATGCTATTTATTTATGCTGCATACTCAATGGGATTGCCAGTGGCTATGCAATAAACACTTAGGCGATCTCCGCTCGCCCCCCCAAAACATAGAAAAATACAAACCAATGAACCGAATAATTCTGCCTGATTCAACGTGACACATTTGGATTATGAACTCATCAGTTTTCCACAAAAGAGCTCGACTTGGTGTTTAAAAAGAGCCAAGACACACAATTGTTTTTAAAGTTCAATTATTGAAAAAATATTATCAGAAACCCATCATAGAGTAAACCATATAGTTGTGTAGTACCATCTCCCGCATAGCATACCTATCGAAAACAGGGTATAGCCCAATCGTGACTTTAGTTGAAACCCGAAATTATTTTACTGCAAATTCAATTGAAATTAAGTCAGTTGAAGTATCAAATAAAATTTTACGGTTAATTGAAAATTCATTTGACTGAACTTAATTATGTTTGTTCACGGCAAATGAAATGTCGCACAATCGCTGGCTGCATTCCAGGGTGCCACGGTGCACCACCGTATCATTTAGATGTTAATTTTGTTTGTAGATCAATAAATAATTATATTTTTTAAGTATAAAGCCCGGACGAGAGCAAACAAACCTTGCGGGCGGGTCAGGGCGGTTAGGTGGCAGAGCGTAATCCCGGCCAGGGCAAAAATAACCAGCAACACGGAAAATATGTTGAAGCTCACATAAAACACGCCATAAATGTTGATTTTCGTCGGGCCAAAATTAACATTTATTACAACGCGTTAAAACTTTGAGCACGCAGCCAGAGCAGGTTTGGGGGGAAAGTGGGCAGGAAAAGCAGGAAAAGCGGAAAAACGAGGCAGCCGGGCAGACATGGCAGACTCACACACACACATATGCCGACGTACGTGATTGCCTCATGTCCTGGCAAGGCATGTGTGTTTGTGCCTCTGCTGTATCCTGCGTGTCCTATGCGCCGTACTTAATTCGCGACTTAATTGCTTTCTGCTGGAAATTTATTTGACGCAACAAACAACAACGATGTCCTCGTTGCCTGGCCGAAAAACCTAGGCCCAGGGAGGTGCGGCGGTGCCGGAGAGGGACGGGCTCGAAGGATGACACACATAATTGCAGCATAATATCGCATAAAGTGAAAAATTGTTGCAGCATTTTAGGCGTAATTCAATCGAGGCTCCACTCGCGGAGCGGAAGGGCCCGACAAACGTGATTATTGTATGAAAATGTTCTTTGATACGAACATCGCGATGTTCTCGAAAGCACAACAAACATCCACAAACACACACACACTGCTGTGTGTTACTGCTGTCCTGGCCCTCCCTGTCGCACCACAGCAGCTGATAATTGTATTTATGGGTGCTCGTTTAATGTGATTATGGCCCTGGTAAAAATGGGAATTAAACGCTTACCTTATTGCACCTGACAACAATTTCGGTTTTTTTTTTTAAATTCATGCATTATTTGTATATCCTTCAAAATGTTAATGCCATTGATATTTCACAATAGCTATCATGTAATTTAAATTTAAAGAGCCAGAAGTGAATAAAAATTAAAGTTGTTTAAGGCCGATGCAGCGTTGCTGCTTTATTTCACATTTCTCATTATATATTATACCTTTGTAGACTGGTTCCAAGTTATATGTTCTTCACCCTTCTGATAATCTTTGTACATAATCCAAGTCCTGCATGCTGAGGAAAAATATTTTCCAGGCAATTACTTTGGATTTAGAACCCAGAGTTCCAAAAAACCCCTTACCCTTATACATACTCTTTATAACGATTAGCTCAAGTTCCCTTTTGTCCATTAAATATATATGTACTTAACCTCCTATATATATTCATGTAAAGTCGACATACAAAAACAGACAAAACACAAAACTTTGCCTTTGAATACACGATGATTTTACCCTCATATGATTTCCCTGTGTTATTTTGGTTGCCGTTGATAAGCGTTTAAGTTGTGTTTATTATGATTGCCGTTTGGCATTCTGGGTCAGAGCAACGGCCCCCATATGTCAGAAAAAAAGCTCCGTATCGAAGGGGATCTGGCCCCAAACTTCGATGTGTAATACCGCCTGCCAAATATGCCACCTGCCACAAACTATAATCCCGGCATGTAAGCGTGACAAGAGCGTTTCCCCGCAAGAAAAAAAAAGGAAAACCAAAGCCCGGAGGAAAAGTGAAACTGTGAAAATTGTGGGGACGCTGTGAAGGGATGGTGGGCGATGGGACAAGGAACACACACGGCAGGAGTCCACTTTTTTCGAACCGAACTGACCAAAAATGTAAATGTCAACCTGTACAGGACACGGATACGAATACGGACATGGACTCTCGGACACGAACGACATGGATTAGTCGGGCCGGATAACGTTTGAACCGGAAAATTAACTAAAAGCAGAGATTTCCATGCCAATGAATTGTCCGGCGGAGTCTGCAGTGCCTGCCAGCCTTCCTGCCTGCTGGTTTTTTATGGACTCGACCCCAATACAAGCACATACCCACACACACACTCTTACATGAACAGATATAGTGTACAGGGTACACCCCACGAAGTTGTCGCGCCCAAGCGAATTAATCCATTTGTAGCATTCATTGCCAGTGACACTAGCCCGGGGCAGGTCAACAACAACAACAAAAAAAGAGGATCAAGAGAGTTGGGTTGCCTCTTTGGCACCTTCTGACCCGCTGCCACTCTTCCTCGCCGGCTCCATTTAAATGCAAATTTGTGCACTCTCTCATATGACCTGCGCTCAAATGTTTGCTAAGTTTTTTGCCAGTGTCCTTTGTTTTGGTTTTTTTGCGTTATGTTGTGGTTCTTGGTTGTAAGGCACACATGTGTTTCCAGTTTGGCTGGAAATGCGGGGAAAAGTGAAACCCAATTGTGATAAGCATTGAGCCTGGAAAGGGAATTTGGGGCGCAACTCTGTGGATTCAAAACTATACATTGGGGTATATGATTTTAGGTCACTGTTGATTAAGTTATGTATGTTTTATATAAATGTGTAGCAGCAACAATGCATCGGTAGGTATAAGGACACACATATCTCTATTTTCCCACTGGCTCCCCCCGAAAAAGAAAATGCGAATGTGTCAAGTCAAAGTTTGCGAATCAATTGAGCGTGGAATTGGTGAAGCAATTGATTTTGTTGGCAAGCCAATGAATTTGCGATGTCTAAGTTAGATTGTAAGCTGAGAGTGGATAAGTTTTATTTAGAATGTAAGAAAACAAGAAGACCTTTACTTTGCTGGCTTTCGCAAGCTTATTTTTCTGAGAAGATACTCTCACCATAGGCTTTCACTCACACAAGACTAACTCGATTTTTGCTTTTTTATGAAAAACTAAAACGAATTTTTTAACATATTTAGTTGGTATTTGCGACATTCTGTTTTAAGACTCTTGAAATATCAAATGGAAATCGTATTTATTTGAATTACCATTGATTTCTACTTGATTTATTCATATTTACTCTATATACAAATATAATCTATATACGTAAAATTTGGTTTTTTCTATTTATTTACTTATCGATATCAAAACACTTCCGTACTCTTCTACTGTTATGTATTTTTCATCTGTTCGCCTGTGCCAATACACCCAAACACACACACACACTGTAACCGCTTCTACGATGGATGGTATCAACAAACACTTCAAACACCCACCCCGCCCCACACAAACACGCACACTTCAAATGCAAAAAAAAAAAAAAACACGAACACAAACAAACCGCACAAAACAAAACACTTAAAATGAAAATATTTTCCTCGGAAAATATTCCTTAAAAAAAAATGTGGGAAAAAAAACTACAAAATTGGACACACTAATTAATTATTCATGGCAAAATTGAAAAAAATAAAATTAATTTGATGGAAAAACAAAAATGCCAACACCATTGCCGCTTGAATAATTCAAATGGAAATCTCTCAAATATTTAATGGACACATCATTTAAATGCTTGTATATTTTAATAATTTTGCATATTTATGCGTTTCTACTTGTCCCTCTCTCTCTGCCTCTCAAAATTTTTTTTGATTTCCATTTTCGATGAAAATTTTTTCTTTTAATTTTCCACAAAAATGCCAAATACGCACACCAATACGACCGAACAAACACCCACACACTCTTACACACACACAAATACACAGACCTCACCCGTTACGGCGCACCATCACCAGCAACAACAACAACAATTGCAACAACAGCTGAACAACAACATCAACAACAGTAACGCCGCAGCAGGTGCAGCAATCACATCGACAACAACAACAACCACAAACAACGCCGCTGCCGCTGCCGCCGCTGCTGCCGCCGCCGCCGCTGCCGCCGCCGTCATGGGCCACCATCACACTCACACACTGGAAGTGGGCAAGAAGCGGGCGGCGGACACAACTGATATGTTTCCACTGGTATTTTTCTTTTCCTTCGATTTGTGTTTTGGTTTCCGGTTTAGTTTATTCCCCATTTTGTTTTTGTTTCGTTTCGTTTTATTTCCTGGTTTTCCTAACTCGTTTCAATTAGTTTTAATTGATTTTGGCTAACTTGGTTTTAAGACATTGTTGGTTGTTGAAAACAGTTAACATTTTTTTTTTGTTGCATGCATTTGGGCGGGTAGAAAATCGCCATAAAGGATATCCCTGATATATTTTTGATTAGAAAGTAAGAGTGATGTTGCTGATCACGAAGAAAAACCATTTGAATTATGAACCCTCCGTATTCAATCCCTGTACTCCTTGACGTGAAATGCTTTCAACTTTCACCTAACCACAGACCATCAGTCGCTCATTCATTCAATCACTCACTTACCATTCATCACCCACCAGCCCACCCAGTAGACCACCCACTCACTCACTCAGTTAGTCAGTCACATGCACATCAAAGTGCCATCAATTAACGTTTATTATCAGCACTGCCAGCTCGGCTGGGGAGGAAACCCCCCGGCATTTAATTTACAAAATGAAGTCATTATCCGATATATCAAAAGCGCAAACACTCACCGACGCACACTAATCAATACACAGACAAACACCCACATACACAACCTCGCACTCACCCTTACACCCACACCAGCACTGAGATACCTGTACAGTGCACACCTTTCGCTTTGGCAAGAGCGCCAGTTTAACCAATTACACGTGGCATATGATAAATCACAATCACAACACGAGCACATTTTACCTTGCCAAGTGTTAATTAAAATGATTTAACCGATAATTGCCAAGGCTGTAGCTATAACTGTATCTGTAACTGTAACTGTATCTGTATCTGTAGTTGTACCTACTAGCGGTACGGTAACTGTAAGTTTCTTTCTTTCGCTTTCGCCTCCGCTGCTGATTGCATTCGCGAGCTTAATTGTTTAAGTGCTTTTCCTGGTTAATTAGCTGAACATGCACCACCTGCAGCTGACTTTGTTTATCCCTGCTCCGTTTGCCGTTTACCATTTTCCGTTTTCCGTTTACATCACGCCCGTCACGGCCTCTCTCTTACACCCACAAATACTATCAAAGACATCACACCATTATCCACCTATTTAGGACTAAGTATTTGTATCTGTGTACCCATTTATGTATATACAATGTATCTGGATAATTCCACTGTACCGTGCCCAGAATATATCCACTAATTTCATTTGTGTTCTTCTCTCCTCTTCATTTGCTCTCTTCGATTCCATAAAATATTTTGCGTTCGTTTCAAAACTCCACCTCAATTATCACTGACAACTCTCGAAATCAATCAAACAACAACTCGTTAAATAATAACTGCGATATGTGTGTGCTAACCCCGATCTGATCACCAATCAATCAATCAAACAATCAAAACTATATCAAATAACGATAACCCATGAAACACCAATCAACAATCGACAACAAATCATACACTAACTGCATAATCAACAATAATCGAAAAATGCAAAAAAAAGATGGATGTTAAAACGGTTGGTTCCATTTACTATGAAAACTTCGTAAGTACTCCAAACTGAATGAAAAACCGACACTTACAGTATAGTAGGCAGTCTACACACATACTATTATAAAGATTTCTGCCCGACAATCCATAAGAAAAGCGATAAAAACTATATATCGAGATATGTTACTAACCAGCCAAACTTTCGATGATCGCCGCATGCAATCAAAATCAACCGAATTCGATCGATAAATTACAAAAATCGTGTCAATTGGATTGCTTTTTATGAATAACTTATAATTTACGCATACTATAAAATAATATAAACCATATAAACTTTGAGTTGCCTATAAAAAAAATGCCTATTAAAAGCTACTTTGAACACACATGATGATCGGTGAACAAAAAAAAATTTTATAAATTATGCGAAGAAAATATTTTGAAACCTTTTAGGCTTATAGATGTACTATGTCCCATCCATGTCTTTTTCGAACTTTTCACTAAGCTGCACGCAACATTCAACTCATTTAGTTGCAGATCTTGTCAAATTTTTTAAGTTTATTAATTTTAAAGATATGTATGATTTTGTTATATTCTTTTGTTTTAAACTTATCACCCAAAACGAAAAGAAATTGGCGAAAAAAAGCAAGCAAAGCGAATATGAAAATCAAAATTAATTAAAAGCAAGCTCGTTTGTAAGCAATTGTTATTATGTAAATGGTTATGAGTAGATTAAGTGGTAGGATAATGAAATTTGAATTCTTCTAATAATATTTTTTCAATTTCTTTTCTTCCAATCTATTTCTTGTGAATCTATATTATAGCAATTCTCTGGCATGGTGCCGTTCAAACGTCCAGCTGCCGAAAAGTCTGGCATTCCAGTTTATCAGCCCGGTGCGACCGCCTATCAGCAGTTAATGCAGCCATATGTGCCAGTCTCATGTGAGTATCCCCAACAACAACAACAACAACTACCAGTACAACCACAACAACAACAACAACAACTACATCAACAACAACAACAACAAAATGTATTACTACAACAACAACTACAATTAAGTAGCGCCATAACAACAACAACTACAACAGCAACAGCCAGTAATAATATGATTAATAATATTAATAATAATAATACCATAAATGCTGTAACTGCTACTACCAATAATATAATAACATCATCAACAACAACAACAACGACAACAGCATCATCCTCATCAGCATCATTAGAAACCGCAACAGCAAGCAATGCCACAGCCCCCACTAACCCAAGCGACAGTGATCGTGATCCCGATAAAGAAACCGATACCGATACCGATCGCGATCACAGTGATCGCGAGAATGCCACCTCTGCTGCTGGCGGTGGTGATGGCAGTGACAATAATACAGCGGATCAAGCTAACAATCAAGACAGTGACCAAACGCTTCAGAATCCTAACCCCAATCAAAATTCAACTTCTCCTAACGATTGTAATACAACACAAACAACGAAACCCACAACAGACGATACAGAAACATCAGACACTGCCCCAGCAGCGGCACCTGCCTCGCCCCCTAATGGCACTCAAACGCCTCCCTCGCTGACACCGCCGAGTGCAACCACTTCGGTGGCTGAAAGCCTTCTGCCCCTGCCGAACGGCCTCGGCGATAACAACAACTATCTGTCCTACATCAATAATAATCTTACCAATGGCTTGAAACCCATCCATCCGGACGAGGCAAATGGCGAGTCCGAGAACAGCACTAGCAACAGTGGCGCCCCCGCGGCAGCACCCACCACCCCCCGCAGTTATGCCAAGCAAAATGGCTACTATTCGGCCAATGGCCACAGCACTGGCATCCTGCCCACGCCGACCAGCTCGGCTGCCCCGGTTTCCTACCAGACCCAGGTCCAGGCTCAGACCAACCTGCAGCGCATCAACTACGCCGTGCCAGCCTATAGCTATGGAAATATGTATCCCTATGGAGGGGTAACCTCCTCCATGGTCAGCTTGTCCAGCTCCACGCCCTCTTATGCCCAGGCCCAGATGCAGCACCAACAACAGCAGCAGCAACAGCAGGCTCAGGCTCAGGTTCAGGCCCAGGCCCAGGCCCAGGTTCAGGCCCAAGCTCAGGCCCACGCTCAGGCGCAAGCTCAGGCCCAAGCGGTCTACGCTCAGCAGGCCTACGCCGCCTATGCCGCAGCTGCTGGTCTGGCACCACAAGCTGCCACTGCCGCCGGCTACTACCCCGATCCTGCCGCTCTGGCCAAGGAGGTGGCCCACAAGAACTACGCCCTCAAAGTGGCCAGTGCCGCTGCCAAGCCTGTGGCATCTTCAGCTGCCTCGGCGGCTGCTGCCTACACCGGCATGACCCTTAACAAAAGCTATATCGCTGCTGCAACAGGTGCAGCTGCCCCACAGCCCGTTCAGGCACCCCAGCCCCAGCAGGTGTCCATGGCTGCACTGATTCAAATGCAGGCTCAGGCCCAAGCCATAAATGCCCAAGCCCAAGCTCAGGCCCAGGCCCAGTTGCGGCAGTTCGGTTCGCTACCCAGCTCCGGCCTGTCCACTCCAGTGCCGGGAACTCCGGTACGCACCGCAGCTGTCGGAGCCGGAGCTCCAGCCAGTCAATATCCATCTGCTGCCCTGCTGCGCGCCCCCTCACCCATGCAGTACGCTGCGGCTCCCAACTACTTCTATCCCGGCATGATCCCGACTGCCGCCTATGCCATGCCACCAAACCAGGCTGCAGCGGCCCAGCAATACGCAGCGGCCACTGCTGCTGCAGCCGCACAAGGGGGCTCGCAGGGCAGCGCCATGGTTCTGAATCCCTACAAGAAAATGAAGACCTCATAAGGAGCTAACCGGAGACTTACTAAAACCGAAAACCTTACAATTGTACTTAAGACTATATGTCAAACTTAATTAGATTTAGACACATCGAAGACGTAAAATCATGTGCCTCAGTTTTCTTGAAGAACGAGAAGTGGAGAGAAGCGTTTCTTAGACTTTAGTTTAAACTTTACCATAGGCCTCATAGCGTTAGAGAACGACCCATGACACGATAGCAAGATCAGATCGTAGATCGATACTACTAACCTTAAACGAATGCCCAAATCTTGCAACAAAAAATAAACGTTAATTGATAATTTGCCATTAAGTTACTGGACAACAACAAAACAAACGAACTACATAACCTCACTGTGACTAAAAAGTGTTGCCATTTTCGCACAAGAAACGAAAAACAGATGCTTTCAAAGCATCACACTCGAACAGAATCGAAGCAGAAGTTAGTTGATAGTACTACCTAAGTTCCTTTCTCGGATAGCAATTAGTCAACTCTAGTTTTTAGATAGAGGTCACAAAGAGAAACGATTACCGATTACCGATTAACGATTACCGAAAGGACAGAAATCGAGAGAGATGAAACCACAACGAAGAACTGTGATAGCGAAAAGCTTTCCTGGGTCAAAAAGGATGTTGCCATTGCAATGATAATGATGAACGAATATGAGAACAGATTTCTGGTGGTGCTGCCGATGCTGGGTACAGTTGTGTGTGCTTGTTGCTGGATGCTTTAATCATGGCGGTAGCTAGTATAGCTGACTTTCTCTAAGGCTCCCGCCCATCATCATGCACTGACTCTCTCTTTCCCCATATCGCTGTCTCTTAATAATACTAAACGAGCTAGCTAGCTAGCGTGAATGCTGTTGTAATTGTTTAAAATTGTTGAGCAACGAGAAATGCATAACGAATATTGTCTAGTTTATATAGATTACCTATATGATATACATATTTACACCTAGCTGTACGTGCTGTATGCTGCTACCCATATACAATACGATATATACACTCACACTATGTACTCTAGCACACTATTATCATCCTTCCCTACCACATACCAACAAAAAAACAATTATAGAAAAATAGAAAAAAAAAGCATAAACATGACCAGGATCGATCTGTAAATCGTATGACTAGCTTACTAATCTGAGATCACAGTACAGTCACCATTCAAAATCACGATCACGTCTCTCTATCCGTTTCACTCTAACACACACTAGACACACACCCACACACTGACACACTACTTCTGACTGTTAAGCCAGCAAAATTGATTTATGTTAATATTTTGTTATCGAGATTTAACTTTGATCCGTTGACCAGAACTATGTAAAACCTCTTGATTTTCAACGACTATCTCTCTCTATCTCTTTATCAAAATCCTATCAAAATCCAACCATCATGCCCCCCCCTCATACACTCTTTCGATTTCGATGTATTATAAATGTTTTCCTTTCTGTAATCGAATTGTTAAGCAAGAAATAAAATCATTGACAAACATAAATAAGTTTTAATATTAGATCTCGTGTGATTATCAGTTTTTCATTACGTTCTTTTCTATGTAATTCTTACGTTGATATTTATATATATTTTATGTATTTAAAAAAACGTTTTTAGTGTAGCTATTATATAATTTTTTAACGTGTGTTCCCCAACGAGATATGATTGCCAGAAACAATGCGATACAAGAATAAAATTGCCACTGACTTGCGCACCTCAAGCCCTAGATCCCCTGCCTACACCCTGCACCCCGCTACAGATATATCCTTCACATCCGAGAACATCCTGTACACTTCACTATTCGATATATATGATAATCTCTGTAAAATTGTTTTTAATTAAAGGACTTTTAATGTTTTACAACGATTTGATGTTTGCCACTAATTCTTATCCTAATTCTAATCCTAATTTTAGTCTAGTTTTGATAGTTTTATTAATGTTTTATTTGAAATACAGTGTGTTTATCTAAATATATAGTTTACGAAAAAACAAAAAAAATATATTATATATTGTGTGTTGGTATTTTACTTTATTTGATTTACTTATTATGGTATTCAATTGATATTCGTTTTCTGTTGTGCCGCTTTTACATTTCACTTCTGACTTAATTTACTTCCATATCTAGATATATCCGATCCTGATCAAAAAAAACGAAAGCACAAGCATTGCTTTTGGGCAGAGCAGCACTTTTTCCTATTTCCCACTGCCAGAGCTTTGAATTCCCAACTTTATTAATATTTATTTTCGCTATTCCTTTCGATTCCACACCGAAACACTCACATTATCTTCTAGGACTGCCTGACTCTCTCCTCTAACCCGCTTTCCTCACTCGTGCTTTTAGTCCCGACGGGACATCCGATTTTTCTCATACCCATCTTATATGTTCTAGCTCTTAGAATAATGGCAAGCAAAATGAGTACGCTAACGGTAGAGAATTAGTTGTAAAATCTAAATATACCAAATATCTTAACATACATACTATTATGCCTATGGCCAGCTAATGCTTGGCTTACTATATTTACTCGATAAGAAAGATGCTTACAAAACATGCAGCGACCCGACTGTGGCAACCGAATACAATATTATTGATCAACATATAAATACGTATAGCAAGCTAAACTAAATAAAAGTATACTATATCCATCATTTATCTCAATGTCTTGCCCAAAAGTATAACATTATCTATGTGTGTCGTATGGTTACTTTTTTCGTTACAAATGTAGAACTGTTGCCTTTGGCCCATAATTTCAGCAACGAAAACTTAAATTTAGAAAGAGAAAACGCTCTCGAACTATGAACTAATGGGAGTAGAACCGAAAGAAAGCCCAACACACTCACCACTGCATGGCGCCAAGAAATAACTAAATTACATTTCAAATCTAAGAGCTCATATTTATTCCGCTTCTTTTCAACTTTGCATTGCACAAAAAACCAATGAAAAAAAAAACACAGCAAACAAACAGACACCAGAAAACCAGTATGTTAACAATAAATGCAATAATATAGCAATGAATTGTCAGTTGACATTAGGATAACAATGAGTTAGGCTGATTTTGAATATACAACAAACAATTATATGAATATTAAATGGAACCATTTAGAGAGCCTTGTGTGCCATTCAGATATAGTCGAATGGGTGTTCGAGCCCCCTCAACAAATCGATAACAGACAGAAGTACAGTACCGTCCAATAGAAATTCTAGTTTAGTCGTATCCACCTAGTTGCCTCCTTTTGATTTGTAGTCAAAAACCGACCATTACACACTCACATCATACACTGAGAGAAACCGAATGAGTTGTAGGGTTTAAAGTTTAAAGCCAGGCTCTCATATTGCATTCAATCCCATATACAAAAAGTGATCGAAAAGTATGACAAATTGCATGTCGAATAAGAGAGCAAGAATATCGAAGCTAAAAAGTATTCATGACATTCACAAAAAATATATATTACGAAATATATATCAATATATATCTATACACACATCTAAACACAAGCAAAACACTAATGAATATGTTATATCTGTGCTAACATTAGTCGTATTATTATAAAGACAAAAAATTATATTGAAATTATATTATATACGTTTTATTGTAAAAACCGTAAAACAAGTTGTTGGCTTCTTTTACTCGAACTTGGAAAGTGATCAACCCAAAACTAACATTCTATCTTTCTCACCCACTACTAATCCATACAACAGTTTGCTGTGCGTTGTCTCTTTCTCTCTCTCTCTATCTCTCTCTTTGTTGGCTGTTTCTCAATTAAATATTTTCCAAATTTTTTAATTTTTATTTGGTATATATATGATTTTACACCTCAGTTGGATTGTATTCATTTTGCTTATGACTTTAGTTAGGACAAGCTTCCTCGATATCTTTTCCTCAAGCGCTTCTTTGATTAACGATCCTCCTTGATAATTGTCTAGGCATTTGTAAACTCAATGTGCTCTCTGCTCTACGCTAAAACTATATATATTTTCTTAACTATGTCTCACACACCCACAAAACACCCAAACACACACACCCAATTTCCTTTGGTAGAACTCAAAAATACACATGGCTTGCTGGATGAACCAGAGATTATATATCTGTAATGTTTTTGACTAAAGCTGTTCTTGTCTATGGATTGATCTATATATATATATTGTCAATATATCCAATATACTCAATATACTTACTAGAGTTAAGCGCTTATTGTAATGTTTTCAAAGAAAATGCTTCAAGTTCTTTTTAGTTTTTGCCAACATTTTGCTCTACTTTAATCTAAGATTATCTTATTCAAGCAAGCCACTTAGTAACTATATTCTATAGATGCCACCAGATAAATACTTTCAGTCTTTAATATTTCTTCCTCTTAGCATGGTCCTACCGAAACTCAAGTTGAAGCTTTTCTTTGAGTATATTACAAAATTCAAGAGTGCTGATAAAGAACAGCTAAGGTTTTTCTGTCCCTAACCAAACAAAAAACAGACATTGCCTTTGACTATATTCTATTCTAGGGACCTCATCAGATTTTTTTTTTTTGGAGAAGTTATCGGGGAACTTAACTGACATCTACAAAACTGCTGTTCTTCGATCAGATCATATATTTATTTATGATTTATATTAATTTAGTTGGAATTTCTACTTGTGTTTCATTTGATTTCCTATCGTTGTACTATCTTTTCGATTGGAGCGTAATTTGTAATTTTTCAGCATGTGCTCAATGAAACCGAACTTTTTTGTAGCAAGTATTCCGATATGACTATGAGTATGATTATCAAGCAGTGACGTTGCAAGTGGCTGTCTCTTTCTACCCTCTATGATATATATAATAAATGTATATATCTATCTCGCTCGCTATCGAGACCGATATAACTACTACTCGTACATTGCGTTTGTTCACATTCATATATAACTCTCGAGTATGGCTTCTGAGGCATGTGGTATGATGGTAAAGCTATGTGAAAGCACTTCTAAGGTAAGCTGGTGCACCACCCCTCCCAAAAAATAAAAAAGAAAAAATTCCTAGCTTTTGTTTATTACATTTCTAGCGGTAAAGTTACGAAAACTACGATATCTGCTATATAGATGCTAAGTGTGTCTAATATCCACCATTTTTTTTTTTTTATTTGATTGTTTAGATTTTTTTGTCCTTTTATAATCGCTTCGATCGACGAGATTAAGCGAGATCGGAAATATCGATAACTATCGATTGGGCATCCGATCTGCTTAGTCCGTGGATCCAAACACACGCATAAACTTTTGGCTAGATAATGTTATTAACCGGAATTCTTTTTTGTTTCTTTTCAAACAATTTTTTCTTTCTTTTTTATAACAGCAGGAAATATGATCCGCAATGTAATATGTTTGACTGTTTGCTGAACATAGAGGAGACTATTCTCCGCCAGATATTTAACCGACACGCACACACATTTAATACCAAATCACACACACATTAATACCTAAAGATACATCTATACACATTTTTTTTGATATAGTTGGCAAGTTTGTAGTGCGAGAAGCTTTCTAGGTGAAGTTGCTTTTGAAGTAACTGCGAAACGCTTAAGAACGAGAACATCTAAAAAGAATTTAGAATACTGCTTCAACTTTTTCTGCGCGCTGGAAGAAACAGACTCTATAGCCCAGTCACATACACACCCACCACACACACTTACAACAAACACACACTGGTAAACCAAAGGAATTTAGTGAAAGTTTACTTGCGTTCCCCTTTGAAAATTTGATATCCTCTAAAAATGTACATGTATCTATCTACGATATTTGATTGAATTTTCCAGGCTTGTTTGTATGTATGTAGTAAGTATTTGCCTTTGTTTCTGTGTGATGTCCTGTGAGGAGCATTTGTCCCCTGCTTGTTAACCGAACCGAGCTTATCCTTTTGTTTTTTTTTTTCTCATTTACAGCATTTACGGCTGCCGCAGTAACAAGTTTGAAATGCGCTTCAAATGCAAATATTGTGAATAGCTGATGCTGCCAAAAAGTTTAATTTATTTACTATTTTTTGTCATTTTGTATTACCCGTTATGTTTTATTCTGCTATTTTCAGTTTACCGCTTAAATCGGCTTTTGACTGCGCTTGAATACAGTTTTAGTTTTTAGATCTACCATATTTTTTCCGCAGCGTCAACTAACCAGTTAAAGCTACGAAATCACCCCGCCCCAAAAAAGTATGCTATGTTTTATAATTTGCTAATTTGCCTGCTGCCGCCCAAGTTGAAAACCATACCGAACCGAACGGAACGAGACCCGGACTAATCTATTATAGTTTTAAGTGCGTTTTGCCTTTTTGCATATGCGAAAAACAGAGCCGGAAATCCGAAAAAACTTTTCCGCCAGCAACAAGTTAATTACGCGATGGGGTGGCTGCGGTGAAAAGGGGCCAAAGCCGTAATTACAACACGAAAACATTGTTATTTTAATGGGGGGCAATGGCGACGGCGATGGCGATGGCGATGGCAATGGCAATGGCGACGGTGGGCTTGGTGTCACACATTTACATTTATTAACTCGTGTCCCGTGTGGCCTCCGAAAACTTTATTTTCCATCCACACCCACTTGCCTGCTCCCGTGCGGTGGTTATTTTTTGAGGCTTTACCTTTATTTGCATAATTCGAAATCAAGGTACCCATTCGGAGTCAAAAAGTTGAAAGTAAACAGGTGAAAATAGGAAAATAATAGAGCTTTGGGGCTGCTGTAATCTCTTGTTTTTCGCATATGCGGCTTATGGCATAATTTTAAGTCTTTAATGCCAACTATTTCCTTTTAATTTAATCAATATAATTATTTCCTCTAATTTTTCTACCTTTTTTACATGCTAACACACACGCGCAAACAAAAATTAATCGAAAACAATCAACAATAATGTTAAAAACATAAAAACAATGTTCTCACCATTTTGCATGCAACTCAAACCAAATGAACCAACTATTTGTTTATGTTTAATTTATGAATAACAACAATCACGCACGGATTTGGATCGAAATACAAACACAAACGCTGCATGGAACAAAAACCGAAAAAAAACCAATTTGAAAACTATTTTGTATATTTTTGTGTCCACATATTCTTCTCATATGCATATTTTTTCCACTCACCGAAACCGAAACACACACTTTTGATTATCACACCGCCCACACACAAACACACACACACATTTCAATATAAAAATATTTGCCTCTATCTTTGCATATTTGATTCGAGGCATGTTTTTATCGGCTTTATGACCAAAAGCGAATCAAAAAATACCCCTAAACGCTTCCTGTGTCATCTACACGGATGCCAGTGGCCAGGTACTGTCTGCCCTGACTATCGGTGCTGTTCGTTGGCTTCCTGCATGAATGCGCCCGCTTATCCCCCAACGATATACATTTAAGAAGTCTTATTTTATACCCCCCTTTATCGATACTCCATAGAAAAGAAATAAAACACAAATAGAGCAGCAAGTATCAGTCGAGTCAAGTTTTCTTTGATAAATTGTATACCTAACCATAGAATTAAAGAGAGGCGGACGGGGGCTGTGTTGAGTTAATCAAATTAAATGCCGCTCCTCAGACATGAACAACAAGAACAACCAGAGCAAACAATGAGGCGTGGCCCAAAGGACGATGACGTTGATGGTGATGTCAGGAGATGCCATAATATGAGCCCTGAACTGGACACACCTTGGGTGTCATAGCTGTTAGCAGTTGTTTGTTTACCACACCACACTCACACCCCCAAAACCCACACACATACACACTCCTCCCACTTCATACACCCACACACACGCACAAACAGAGTCCTTACAATATATATAAATATATATAAACTGTGTATTCTCTCTATATATATATTTCGAAAACATAGCCCAACCGGAGAGGGGCCTCATGTACACTCAGTGTCCAATGCTAGTGAACGGCACGTTTTACATTATTAGGTATGCAGAGGTCGATACGATAACGATACCCCATTTACACTTGGTTAATTTCTTGGCCGATTTCTGTGTGCTTAGCCTCGGCTTTAGCTTTAGCTTCAGCTTTTCGTGTGCGATTTTTTGGCGAGGATCAAAGCTTGAGGCTTTAACTTTGAGTTCGGCTTGGCAGCTCTTTTGTTTTCCCCCGAAATTATTGTTTCTGTGTCGCCTCCAACAGAGGCTTCAACATGATGGTAAAGAAATTAACCCCAACAATTACGATCTCTCTTTTCTCTTTCTCTCTTTTCTTATACTTCTAGTGCCGCCTATTAGGATATGTAATTGTTACCGCCTAGTACAGCCCCAATAGACCATAAGAACCTAAGAACCTAAGCAAAAGCAATCAGATTGGTCAGATCAGATCAGATCAGAGATCATTTTTGAGTTCCTCAACGAGTGAGTTTGTCACCAAAAGTATAGTTAGCTCTCCTAGGTGCTTCGCTTTCGAAGCTTCTTTATAGCTTACTTGGCAAAATTTTAGTTGATCGAATACTTGCTGCTTTCACAGAGTGTTTTATTTCGTGGCCAACTTAATTTATAAGCTATGCGTTTAAGTTTCACCCACACACTCCTAATGATGTACTCCCAAGTCCCCCAGCCTGTTCCGAATCCCCGAAGAGATGAAAACAATCCCACAGCAAAAAAAAGAATGTAACTCAAATAAGAGGAACACGAATTTTATTTTCTATTTTTTTTTTGCGATGCCATAAATTATAATTTGACACTTTCGCATTTATAGATTATTTAAGTCGAAGTGAAAACTAGCTTAACATACGAATATCTATATTAAATGTACCATCTGACCACCGATAAGAACGGTCGAGACATACCTATACCATACCTACTACCTTCATATATATAGTTAGATCTATTAACAACGACTAACATCTGGAACTCCACCAACATCAAGCAATTGTAAAACCGAAACCGAAACCGAAACCGTATTTATTCTAACCAACCATTAACCATTATAGTGAACCATTTCAATATTATAAGATATAACTAATTTGTGCTCTTTTTCTTTTCTTTTTTCTGCTCTTCTCTTTTTTTCGAAACTGAAAACCGATGAAATATGTATGACCAAAAAAAAATACAAATAAATCCTTCAAAAACGTATCCTGAATCACACCACAAACCTACATACTCTTTATGATTTCCTGAATTGGTTTCCGTTTGCATCCCGCCATATCCCAAAAACAAACAACCAAAAATATGTCTGAAACACAAACCAACAATACAAAAAACTCTCATGCCCTATCAATCTATATAGTTACTGGACACCCTCCCGGTGTGCCAAGATTTTAATAGATCTATGTGCAGTCGGTTAAATTGTAGATTCGTTCATTTAACTGAAGGTAAGTGCATGTGCCTAAGTTCCTTCCTTTTCCTTAGTTCACTTTCGCTATACTTTCCCTTCCTTTCCTTTCTATTCATTTCCCACTCTTGGGTTAGTTCTATATCTAAATGCTTTTAGTGCTTTCTATCCTACGATTAGAAAATGTTGAGATTATTTTCGGTTTTTGTCTCAGTTGTAGTTAAGATAACACAACAAATTGTTATACTTAGTTGTGCTCGATTGGCCGCCGACTTGATTTCAGAAAAATCTTCGAAAGTTCTTAAATTTGTTTACATTATTTTTGTTAAGTTTTCCGTTTGGCTTTCCGTCAAGATATTTACACACACAAAAATACACAAAAGTATGAAATATATTGTGAAATAAACGAATAAATTCCGATCCAGGCAGCTAAAACAAAGACTTCGCGTCACTTTCATAAGATCTCATTGTAATTGTGTGAATTAAAGTTGCTGCTGTCAGCTGCTGTAATGAAATCTCCTTATTATTACGTAACAGATACTTGAGAAATTGTTTTTGGAAAAGCTTTCACTGTTTTCTACTGCCAACCAACTTACTAGCCCGCAGTTAGCCCACCTTATTACCAACTTTCTAATGGTTATCTCTTGTTTTCTTTCCCCCCTTCTTGACACCTCTCTAGATGACAAGGTCGAGGTGATTGATCAACGTGTTGCTGTGTGCCGCGATCACGCCAACAGCCAGTGCCGTCGCAAGCAGTGTAAATACTACCATATACCGATTGTCCTGCCGCCAGCCAACATCATGGCGGCCATGATCACCAGTCCCAGTGACGCCCAGCAGTCGGCGGTGGCCACCACAACCGCCAATCCTGCAGCGGCAGCAGCTGGCTACAACCAGGCAAGCAACTTGATCATCATCGAGCCGCAGCAGCAGCAACAACCGCAGCAGCCTCCGCCGCAGCAGCAGCAACAACAATTCAGTTACAGCAGCAACAACAACTACTATGCCAGCAAGCAGACCAGCAACATCTACCAACAGCAGCAGCAACATCATCACTCACAGCAACAGCAGCAGCAACATGCCCAGCAGCAGCTGCCCCAACACATAACCTACCACTGCAGCTCGCCCTACTCCCCCTCGTCGGCCTCCTCGTCATCCTCCTGCTCGATAGCCACCTCGCCCACCCTCTCCTCGGCCACCACCCTCTCCACCACATCGACGGCCACCATGCCCACACCCCAACAGCAGTACGCGGGTCCGGCCGCCACAGCCACCTTCTTGAAAGCGCCTGCCGGTTACTATGCCACAGATGCTACGCCCACTCTGGTGCTGAGCAGTGACTACAACTCCAACTGTATCCCCATCCAGGCGGCGCCATTCATCTCGCTGCAGGCGGCACCGCAGCAGCATCTCCTCAAGTACACCACCCAGCCACCACAGTCGCAGCAGCAGCAGCACGCGTTCGTGGGGCACCACTACCAGTCCCAGATGGGCCCGGTGGTGGCCACCACGGTGGCAGCCATTCCGGCCACTACGATTAGCATGGCACCGGCCACGGTGGCAGCTCCATCGACCTGCATCTAGGATTCAGGGAGAAAGGAAGGCGACTCTACTCATTTTCACATAATCGTATATTAAGTCAGAAAGGTGTGTTGCTTTCAAAATTGCTAGGGTTTTGGAAGCTCCAATTGAAGTCTCTAAGAGAAGACACTTTCGTCGGATTTCCCAAAACCTCTGACATTTTAAGGCCACACCATATAGAATTTTTGAATTACCAGTTCTTCACCTACCTAATTGAAATACTCGTTTTTGTCAACTCCACATCACTTAGATACTTATATTGCATATTCCTCACAACCTAAGCAACACAATACGTATACCAATCATTGAATATTCCCCATGCGATGCTCTCAAAGCTGAATTGAAAAAAATCAAAAAGCAAAATCAGAACCTCGATGGGCTCTAATTTAGTGAACAAGAAAGATAAAACTTCAAACAATCACATTCAGAAACACAGAACACAAGCAAACACTCACATAGACAGACAGTAATTGAAGTTTTTGATGAAAATTAAAGGTTGATACGAACTATTTACAAAAAGTACTATTTGGGGGGAAATGACAAGTAAAATCTAAAGAACTTTTTCGTACGTATAGCAAGACTTTAACGTGTAAGCCTTCGATTTACACATCCAGGTGAGATGCATTAGAGGGAAAATAATGAGTGACAACTCTACAATATTTCAAAAACCAAAACAAATAAAATAAAAATAAAAATATAAAAAAAGAAATAAAATAATAAAAAAAAAGAGTGTTGTTAAATGCAAAAAGAAACAAAAGAAAAAATTAGCAATTATAAATTGAAATTAATATTACAAGTGAAGGAAATTGGTGGAGAGCGCAGTTGCATTAAAATTAGTTACAAACTATTTTAAACTCTAGTGTTCCATATTTCAATGCAAGTAAAAATACAAATAAAAGTGGATACAACACTTGGTGGAGGAGTCAAGGAGTGTTAATATTAAATAAGTTTAAGCCTGACAAACAGTTCTCCATGGCAAATAGTCAAAATTAATCAAAAACAGAATCTAAATAGGCCATAGATAAGCGGCAATAACAACTAATAATAAATACACAACAATAACAATAATAATATCGATACCGATAACGATGAGGATGAAGATGAAATAAAAGTACAGTCACGTCCTATTTTTGCAACAACGATTTACTACAAGCGAGCGGCAAACGATCCAGATGTGCATACGGAAGGGGAAGTTTTATTAAGCAAGATGCCGATAAAAGATATAGAAACAGAGAACAGAGTACAGAAACCATACTCCTTTTTTACATTTTATAATAATGAACAGGATAAATCAGAAAACTACAGCAAGAGGAATCATATTTTTTATATACAAAACGGAAGCATCAAAAACATCACTGTTGAAAATAAACAAAATTAAGTAAAGAACAAGAAAGGTAAACAAGAAATTAATCAAATCTAAAAGGATAAGCATTTTTGCAACCACAAGAAAACGGAGACTTTTTTAAAGTGTATAATTAACTATTCGTTTAGCTGAATTCTATAGGAAATGAACAAAATACAAAACCCAAAAACCAAAAAACCGAAATTCCGAATAAATACGCAACCCAGCTCACAAAGAAATCTAAATTGTACCGTACTGTATCTTCCTATGCAAACGATTTGTAAGCACTATAATTGTATATAGAGATATACCCACTATATGCGACCTTTGCGAATCCAAACTTATTTTCGATTAGCTAACTGATCGTTTACAGTTTCCAGCTGTTGTAAGTAAGATTTGTGACTTGGTTTTTTTTTATATATGGGAATAAATTCAATTTTGAAAACACACAGAATAAGAATTACAATAAATTTCAGAATGGAAACTACTTATATACAAACATGCATACGTATATACACCCTATATGTATATATACTACATATATTTATGTCTGAACACGTATAAATATACATTAACACAAATATATTGATTATATATATACATATATATATTTACTAATGGCAACTAAACATGAAATGTGATCTTTTAAAGAAACAAAAAAAAAATATGAAGGAAAAATAATAATTTAAAGAGAGGGCAGGCAGAATTGGATGAAGGTAAAAGATATCGATTAGCAATCGATTACTAAAATGCCGTTGCAAGCAGGATAGTTAAATGTATTTTTAAATTGGTTCCATCTCGAGGCAATCGTAAAAATATCTCCATTATATAAGGATAACACCAATAATACTCGACATCTAGCTAAAGAAATTATTGTTCAGCAATGACAGAATTATCTCCATATACATTTAAGGACTGGCTATAATATACGGAAATTTGTTTTCTCGTCGCTATCACTTTCACTTTCACGTTTCACTATCTCTCACTATGCCTACTATCCAAAAACCATACCTAAACCTAACCACTTGTAGTATCAACTTCTTCAGCTCGCTAACTTCGAAGCCTCCACAAACTTACTCGATCACACACGGAAGTCGCATCTTTCCCGAGCTCCCGAATATAGTAAGAATGCCTAATAAGTTTCCGTCCATTATAAGCAGACCTTAAATCTATGTGCAACAAACAGCCGACAGTATGCAACAGAAAGTGGAACAGTTGTAAACGAAAATCGAATAATGAATAACGACTAACGAATAATGATAAAACTTAATAAATAAATTATAAACACACATACTCGTAGATTCTCAAACTAAACACTCGTCGACATTTTAAAAGTTACTAACCGTTAATATAATAAAGAACAAATGAGTAACACAATAAGCTGCAAAATGGCAAACAACAAATAATGATGTTTTGTGTAAAAAATATATATGTTCTTAAAATAAAAACACAAAAAAAAATGGGAAGAGAATAAGAAAAACAAGTAAATGGAAATGAGAAATCCTAGTTACTAAGCAAACTAACTGCATACATATAGGACACTATAGAATCATTGTACCATAGGAGATTTCAACTGAATTTTGTTCGAATTGACATCTCTCTAGTATGTGTAGAATAGCACGAGTTTGTAAACTAGAAACGAAACTTTTATTTGCCTTAACATCTAACCAATATATACACCAATATACATTGATTTCATTTTTAATAGTTTCGAATGGTTTGGTTCGAAAGCCCAACTCACTTGACGCATGTAAATGGCGCTCTAAAAAACGAAATGGAATGGTATAGGAAACCGGAAACTAAATAATAGAAGAAGAAAATATTTCTAAAAAATGAAAAAATGAGAAGGAAAATGAATTAATGTAGTTATGTGTAGAATCTCCTTCATTGTAAGTCATAGTTATTATTGTTAATTTTAATTTATATTTACACATATATATTAGATCATTATGATTATTAATTGTGAATATGATGTGATGTGTTTATTGAAAGTAAAAAACAAAAACGAAACTAAAACAAAAAACAAAAATACAATTACTGAATGTTGCAACGTAAAGAAAAAGAAACCTAAATTTATTGTACTACTGAGAACAGAGTAAAGGGAAAAAATTACATGAGAACCTTATTGGAAAATGTGTGAGAAAATCAATTTTACTCCGATGGTAAAATTATCGAAATGTGTGAAATTACACTATAATACACGGCATATGTTTGTACGTACTGTAAGTAGTTATTCATTTTTGTCAGGTGATATCAACGAATTTTTTAATATGTTCTTCAGGCAGAACTCTGCTGTAACCCCTATAGCCTTTTATACCCCAATGTTTTGTTTGTAATTCAGTTAAGTTTCTATATATTATTTCTTCAACTTTTGTCGTTTTTGTTTTGTGATAGTCGCGATCGAAGGATCGAAGAAAGAATTACGCGTAATTGTTGTTCGTTGTTTATTTTTTTTGTGTTCACATATGTATATTTTTTAGTTTGTCTTATTTTTTATAAATATACATTGTATTAAACATATATTAAATATACATTAATGAACTAGTATATACAACCTAACTATACACATATACAAATAAAGATGAATTGGAATAATAGATATTAAGGAATGGAGTTTTTGGCAGGAGGCGATCCTCAAAAGTAAATCAGAAAACCGATGAGAACAAGTTTGGGCAACGACTCTGACGATCGATAAACGATAACGATGATAAATGTACTCCTAAACAACAAAATTAAACACAAAAAAACAAAAAAATGAAAATTTTTTAAAAATATTTAATAAACAAATCATTATTACCTATTATTATTATTATTATTATATTTATTATTATAATGAAACAAATTTAGTTATTACTCATGTAAAGAACGAACAAGGAAGGCAAAGCAAAGCGAAAACAAATCTTGCATAATGCAACAACAACAACGAGATGATGTTGATGATGAAAAGCCGATGATGAAAATGAATAAGAAGCTGGCAAGCGATCGATGAAATATCGATGAAGAATGAATTATATTGATAATGAGAATACAACATTTAAAGTTATTTAGCAGTAAATGGGAAAAAAAGAATTAAAAACAAAACATGAAAACAACAAACATCAATGAACAACAACAAAACAATGAATACAATAAAACACAAGAAATAAATTTAAAAATCAAATGGTTTTTTAATATTTTGGTGGGGGATACGATGTTCTTCTAGTACATAGGTAATCGTTCAAAAGAATGCATTTATTCCGCCTAGGTGTACTCACATGTATGTTTTATTTCTGCTTAGCCGCAGAAGGCCAAGTCAACGAAAAGAAACCTGGCTTAAATGTCCTTTCTCTTTCCCTCGAGCTAGCGGAGTTTTGGAATGGAAAACTAAGCGTATGCAAGCACACGTAAATTCCCCAAGTTCCAGAGCTGCAAAAAACTAAAAAAAAGGAATTAAAATGGAGCAAAATATACAAATGGAGGAAACGGCAAAAGCGACACGAACCTGGCACATGGCAGTGAAAAATGTGCAAAAAAGTGAAAAGGAGGGCGTGGTGGGGGAGGGCTAGGAAACTTTGCCACACTGCCTGCAATTTTCCTCTGCATTTTTCCTTGGAAGTTGCAAGGCTGCTGGCGGCCGCATCCTTCCACAAACACACATGCGTTTAGAATGGCACGTAAGTTGTCTATTTCACACACCAACGCCCGCCGCTGCTGCCTTGCTTGCTGGAAAAGAAAAAGGAGTATCAGGTCCTTTGGGTGTCCCACTCATCCCTCCCACTTAGGGATGACTTGGTGGCCATATGGCGTCGTAACTGTTGCAATTAGTTGGCAGCGCACACAAAATATTGCCCCCCCGATACCAGCTTCCTTATATTTTTCAGCAACGCCAAAGTGTAATTAATGTGCTACGATTATTGATATCGAAAAAGGTGAAAATGGTCGGGTTGATAGTGCCAACACGTTGAAAAATGGGTCGAGATTATTACTCAACGACAAAGTGGACCGGTAGAATGGAAATTCCTTGTGGCCTGACTGGGTGAAAAAGTGTTAAAGTTTACTTTTAGAAATGCCTCTAATTTCCAAGGCCCAACCTCTGACCTTTTGTTTATTTTAATCTTTCTCAACCTCTGGACATAATCCTTCATATCTCTCGTGGCCGCTCTATCAGCGCGTAGAACATCCATTAGGGCAAGTGGGGGCGACACGGTCATGGCATACAAATTAACACAGAAATCGCTTTATTATCGGGCACTCTGCCAACTGCCACGCCCCCTTATGGTCCTTATCAGCCGGCAATTGACAATGGGTACATATATATGGGTCCAAGCCACTTTCGCATGATGTTGTTAATGATAATGCCGCTTCAAAGTGTCCTCTCTGTCGGTGAGTTTTCCCCATAACCCATAGCTCCGTCATTGAGGACCCCTTGCCTTGCAACACCATCGCTTTTTCCCATTCCTTGGCCCTCCTCCGTTGAATGTTGGCTAACTGACGTTGATGAGACATGTGGTGTGGTTGTTGCCGTTGCTGCCTCGACTGATGTTGCTGTTGGTGCTGCTGTTGGGCATCGTAAAAATCATTTCCCGTCGTACATAACACGTAACGTGGCGTTTATGTTTATGTCTCGTGGTCCTTGCACACACACTCGCGTACCCTTACACAGCAACAAGACAGGACATGAAAATTTAATTGTCGCTTAAAGTGAGTTTAAAAGGGGAGCGGGCGAAAGCTCATTAAATTAATTTAATCACGTTAATTAAAAACTGACTCAGAGAGAGGTAAAGGGCTCGCCGGATCGGTTTGTTTTTACTAAAATTTAATAGTGTCAAGCAAAATATTTACACATCACGTACACCTTACACACACCTGCGGGGCACAACAATGTAACAGGACTCCACAAGGAGCACAGGAACATTCCACCCTCCCCCGGGAAATGCCTGGAATCACTCTCTTGTTGTTGATGCTGAGCAATTTACGTGTCAATAAATGTCCTTCGGGGATTAGTAATAATTTAAAGGGTTCACTTACCCACAGCAATGGAAATTAAAGCATGGTCTGCGGGTCTAAACGAAAAATTCCCTAGGAAAAATTTCGAAAATTTGAAAAACGATTTTTCAGCAAGGTTTTGAATGGGGAAAGTCGCCTTAGAGTTCGCTGATTACTAAATGGTACTTTATTTGCTAATCGGATACAAATTGGCAGAGCTATGGTCATCCGAAGGGGCAAAAGTGGGGATTCTGCGAAAACCCACAATTTCGTAGGGGTACCCCTAGGAAAAATTTCGAAAATTTGAAAAACGATATTTCAGCAAGGTTTTGAATAAGAAAAGTCGCCTTAGAGTTCGCTGATTACTAAATGGTACTTTATTTGCTGATCGGATACAAATTGGCAGAGCTATGGTCATCCGAAGGGGCAAAAGTGGGGATTCTGCGAAAACCCACAATTTCGTAGGGGTACCCCTAGGAAAAATTTCGAAAATTTGAAAAACGATATTTCAGCAAGGTTTTGAATGGGGAAAGTCGCCTTAGAGTTCGCTGATTACTAAATGGTACTTTATTTGCTGATCGGATACAAATTGGCAGAGCTATGGTCATCCGAAGGGGCAAAAGTGGGGATTCTGCGAAAACCCACAATTTCGTAGGGGTACCCCTAGGAAAAATTTCGAAAATTTGAAAAACGATATTTCAGCAAGGTTTTGAATGGGAAAAGTCGCCTTAGAGTTCGCTGATTACTAAATGGTACTTTATTTGCTGATCGGATACAAATTGGCAGAGCTATGGTCATCCGAAGGGGCAAAAGTGGGGATTCTGCGAAAAGCCACAATTTCGTAGGGGTACCCCTAGGAAAAATTTCGAAAATTTGAAAAACGATATTTCAGCAAGGTTTTGAATGAGGAAAGTCGCCTTAAAGTTCGCTGATTACTAAATGGTACTTTATTTGCTGATCGGATACAAATTGGCAGAGCTATGGTCATCCGAAGGGGCAAAAGTGGGGATTCTGCGAAAACCCACAATTTCGTAGGGGTACCCCTAGGAAAAATTTCGAAAATTTGAAAAACGATATTTCAGCAAGGTTTTGAATGGGGAAAGTCGCCTTAGAGTTCGCTGATTACTAAATGGTACTTTATTTGCTGATCGGATACAAATTGGCAGAGCTATGGTCATCCGAAGGGGCAAAAGTGGGGATTCTGCGAAAACCCACAATTTCGTAGGGGTACCCCTAGGAAAAATTTCGAAAATTTGAAAAACGATATTTCAGCAAGGTTTTGAATGGGGAAAGTCGCCTTAGAGTTCACTGATTACTAAATGGTACTTTATTTGCTGATCGGATACAAATTGGCAGAGCTATGGTCATCCGAAGGGGCAAAAGTGGGGATTCTGCGAAAACCCACAATTTCGTAGGGGTACCCCTAGAAAAAATTTCGAAAATTTGAAAAACGATTTTTCAGCAAGGTTTTGAATGGGGAAAGTCGCCTTAGAGTTCACTGATTACTAAATGGTACTTTATTTGCTGATCGGATACAAATTGGCAGAGCTATGGTCATCCGAAGGGGCAAAAGTGGGGATTCTGCGAAAACCCACAATTTCGTAGGGGTACCCCTAGAAAAAATTTCGAAAATTTGAAAAACGATTTTTCAGCAAGGTTTTGAATGGGGAAAGTCGCCTTAGAGTTCGCTGATTACTAAATGGTACTTTATTTGCTGATCGGATACAAATTGGCAGAGCTATGGTCACCGAAGGGGCAAAAGTGGGGAACTTGCGAAAACCCACAATTTCGTAGGGGTACCCCTAGGAAAAATTTCGAAAATTTGAAAAACGATATTTCAGCAAGGTTTTGAATAAGAAAAGTCGCCTTAGAGTTCGCTGATTACTAAATGGTACTTTATTTGCTGATCGGATACAAATTGGCAGAGCTATGGTCATCCGAAGGGGCAAAAGTGGGGATTCTGCGAAAACCCACAATTTCGTAGGGGTACCCCTAGGAAAAATTTCGAAAACTTGAAAAACGATATTTCAGCAAGGTTTTGAATGGGGAAAGTCGCCTTAGAGTTCACTGATTACTAAATGGTACTTTATTTGCTGATCGGATACAAATTGGCAGAGCTATGGTCATCCGAAGGGGCAAAAGTGGGGAACTTGCGAAAACCCACAATTTCGTAGGGGTACCCCTAGGAAAAATTTCGAAAATTTGAAAAACGATATTTCAGCAAGGTTTTGAATGAGGAAAGTCGCCTTAGAGTTCGCTGATTACTAAATGGTACTTTATTTGCTGATCGGATACAAATTGGCAGAGCTATGGTCATCCGAAGGGGCAAAAGTGGGGAACTTGCGAAAACCCACAATTTCGTAGGGGTACCCCTAGGAAAAATTTCGAAAATTTGAAAAACGATATTTCAGCAAGGTTTTGAATGAGGAAAGTCGCCTTAGAGTTCGCTGATTACTAAATGGTACTTTATTTGCTGATCGGATACAAATTGGCAGAGCTATGGTCATCCGAAGGGGCAAAAGTGGGGATTCTGCAAAAACCCACAATTTCGTAGGGGTACCCCTAGGAAAAATTTCGAAAATTTGAAAAACGATATTTCAGCAAGGTTTTGAATGAGGAAAGTCGCCTTAGAGTTCGCTGATTACTAAATGGTACTTTATTTGCTGATCGGATACAAATTGGCAGAGCTATGGTCATCCGAAGGGGCAAAAGTGGGGATTCTGCGAAAAGCCACAATTTCGTAGGGGTACCCCTAGAAAAAATTTCAAAAATTTGAAAAACGATATTTCAGCAAGGTTTTGAATGGGGAAAGTCGCCTTAGAGTTCACTGATTACTAAATGGTACTTTATTTGCTGATCGGATACAAATTGGCAGAGCTATGGTCATCCGAAGGGGCAAAAGTGGGGATTCTGCGAAAACCCACAATTTCGTAGGGGTACCCCTAGAAAAAATTTCGAAAATTTGAAAAACGATATTTCAGCAAGGTTTTGAATGAGGAAAGTCGCCTTAGAGTTCGCTGATTACTAAATGGTACTTTATTTGCTGATCGGATACAAATTGGCAGAGCTATGGTCACCGAAGGGGCAAAAGTGGGGATTCTGCGAAAACCCACAATTTCGTAGGGGTACCCCTAGGAAAAATTTCGAAAATTTGAAAAACGATATTTCAGCAAGGTTTTGAATGGGGAAAGTCGCCTTAGAGTTCGCTGATTACTAAATGGTACTTTATTTGCTGATCGGATACAAATTGGCAGAGCTATGGTCATCCGAAGGGCAAAAGTGGGGAACTTGCGAAAAGCCACAATTTCGTAGGGGTACCCCTAGGAAAAATTTCGAAAATTTGAAAAACGATATTACAGCAAGGTTTTGAATGAGGAAAGTCGCCTTAGAGTTCGATGATTACTAAATGGTACTTTATTTGCTGATCGGATACAAATTGGCAGAGCTATGTTCATCCGAAGGGGCAAAAGTGGGGATTCTGCGAAAACCCACAATTTCGTAGGGGTACCCCTAGGAAACATTTCGAAAATTTGAAAAACGATATTTCAGCAAGGTTTTGAATGAGGAAAGTCGCCTTAGAGTTCGCTGATTACTAAATGGTACCTTATTTGCTGATCGGATACAAATTGGCAGAGCTATGGTCATCCGAAGGAGCCAAAGTGGGGATTCTGCGAAAAGCCACAATTTCGTTACCCATAGGAAAAATTTCGAAAATTTGAAAAACGATATTTCAGCAAGGTTTTGAATGAGGAAAGTCGCCTTATAGTTCGCTGATTACTAAATGGTACTTTATTTGCTGATCGGATACAAATTGGCAGAGCTATGGTCATCCGAAGGGGCAAAAGTGGGGATTCTGCGAAAACCCACAATTTCGTAGGGGTACCCCTAGGAAAAATTTCGAAAATTTGAAAAACGATATTTCAGCAAGGTTTTGAATGAGGAAATCGCCTTAGAGTTCGCTGATTACTAAATGGTACTTTATTTGCTGATCGGATACAAATTGGCAGAGCTATGGTCATCCGAAGGGGCAAAAGTGGGGATTCTGCGAAAAGCCACAATTTCGTAGGGGTACCCCTAGAAAAAATTTCAAAAATTTGAAAAACGATATTTCAGCAAGGTTTTGAATGGGGAAAGTCGCCTTAGAGTTCACTGATTACTAAATGGTACTTTATTTGCTGATCGGATACAAATTGGCAGAGCTATGGTCATCCGAAGGGGCAAAAGTGGGGATTCTGCGAAAACCCACAATTTCGTAGGGGTACCCCTAGAAAAAATTTCGAAAATTTGAAAAACGATATTTCAGCAAGGTTTTGAATGAGGAAAGTCGCCTTAGAGTTCGCTGATTACTAAATGGTACTTTATTTGCTGATCGGATACAAATTGGCAGAGCTATGGTCATCCGAAGGGGCAAAAGTGGGGATTCTGCGAAAAGCCACAATTTCGTAGGGGTACCCCTAGAAAAAATTTCAAAAATTTGAAAAACGATATTTCAGCAAGGTTTTGAATGGGGAAAGTCGCCTTAGAGTTCACTGATTACTAAATGGTACTTTATTTGCTGATCGGATACAAATTGGCAGAGCTATGGTCATCCGAAGGGGCAAAAGTGGGGATTCTGCGAAAACCCACAATTTCGTAGGGGTACCCCTAGAAAAAATTTCGAAAATTTGAAAAACGATATTTCAGCAAGGTTTTGAATGAGGAAAGTCGCCTTAGAGTTCGCTGATTACTAAATGGTACTTTATTTGCTGATCGGATACAAATTGGCAGAGCTATGGTCACCGAAGGGGCAAAAGTGGGGATTCTGCGAAAACCCACAATTTCGTAGGGGTACCCCTAGGAAAAATTTCGAAAATTTGAAAAACGATATTTCAGCAAGGTTTTGAATGGGGAAAGTCGCCTTAGAGTTCGCTGATTACTAAATGGTACTTTATTTGCTGATCGGATACAAATTGGCAGAGCTATGGTCATCCGAAGGGCAAAAGTGGGGAACTTGCGAAAAGCCACAATTTCGTAGGGGTACCCCTAGGAAAAATTTCGAAAATTTGAAAAACGATATTACAGCAAGGTTTTGAATGAGGAAAGTCGCCTTAGAGTTCGATGATTACTAAATGGTACTTTATTTGCTGATCGGATACAAATTGGCAGAGCTATGTTCATCCGAAGGGGCAAAAGTGGGGATTCTGCGAAAACCCACAATTTCGTAGGGGTACCCCTAGGAAACATTTCGAAAATTTGAAAAACGATATTTCAGCAAGGTTTTGAATGAGGAAAGTCGCCTTAGAGTTCGCTGATTACTAAATGGTACCTTATTTGCTGATCGGATACAAATTGGCAGAGCTATGGTCATCCGAAGGAGCCAAAGTGGGGATTCTGCGAAAAGCCACAATTTCGTTACCCATAGGAAAAATTTCGAAAATTTGAAAAACGATATTTCAGCAAGGTTTTGAATGAGGAAAGTCGCCTTAGAGTTCGCTGATTACTAAATGGTACTTTATTTGCTGATCGGATACAAATTGGCAGAGCTATGGTCATCCGAAGGGGCAAAAGTGGGGATTCTGCGAAAAGCCACAATTTCGTAGGGGTACCCCTAGAAAAAATTTCAAAAATTTGAAAAACGATATTTCAGCAAGGTTTTGAATGGGGAAAGTCGCCTTAGAGTTCACTGATTACTAAATGGTACTTTATTTGCTGATCGGATACAAATTGGCAGAGCTATGGTCATCCGAAGGGGCAAAAGTGGGGATTCTGCGAAAACCCACAATTTCGTAGGGGTACCCCTAGAAAAAATTTCGAAAATTTGAAAAACGATATTTCAGCAAGGTTTTGAATGAGGAAAGTCGCCTTAGAGTTCGCTGATTACTAAATGGTACTTTATTTGCTGATCGGATACAAATTGGCAGAGCTATGGTCACCGAAGGGGCAAAAGTGGGGATTCTGCGAAAACCCACAATTTCGTAGGGGTACCCCTAGGAAAAATTTCGAAAATTTGAAAAACGATATTTCAGCAAGGTTTTGAATGGGGAAAGTCGCCTTAGAGTTCGCTGATTACTAAATGGTACTTTATTTGCTGATCGGATACAAATTGGCAGAGCTATGGTCATCCGAAGGGCAAAAGTGGGGAACTTGCGAAAAGCCACAATTTCGTAGGGGTACCCCTAGGAAAAATTTCGAAAATTTGAAAAACGATATTACAGCAAGGTTTTGAATGAGGAAAGTCGCCTTAGAGTTCGATGATTACTAAATGGTACTTTATTTGCTGATCGGATACAAATTGGCAGAGCTATGTTCATCCGAAGGGGCAAAAGTGGGGATTCTGCGAAAACCCACAATTTCTTAGGGGTACCCCTAGGAAACATTTCGAAAATTTGAAAAACGATATTTCAGCAAGGTTTTGAATGAGGAAAGTCGCCTTAGAGTTCGCTGATTACTAAATGGTACCTTATTTGCTGATCGGATACAAATTGGCAGAGCTATGGTCATCCGAAGGAGCCAAAGTGGGGATTCTGCGAAAAGCCACAATTTCGTTACCCTTAGGAAAAATTTCGAAAATTTGAAAAACGATATTTCAGCAAGGTTTTGAATGAGGAAAGTCGCCTTATAGTTCGCTGATTACTAAATGGTACTTTATTTGCTGATCGGATACAAATTGGCAGAGCTATGGTCATCCGAAGGGGCAAAAGTGGGGATTCTGCGAAAACCCACAATTTCGTAGGGGTACCCCTAGGAAAAATTTCGAAAATTTGAAAAACGATATTTCAGCAAGGTTTTGAATGAGGAAAGTCGCCTTAGAGTTCGCTGATTACTAAATGGTACTTTATTTGCTGATCGGATACAAATTGGCAGAGCTATGGTCATCCGAAGGGGCAAAAGTGGGGATTCTGCGAAAACCCACAATTTTGTAGGGGTACCCCTAGGAAAAATTTCGACAATTTTAAAAACGATATTTCAGCAAGGTTTTGAATGAGGAAAGTTGCCTGAAAGTTCGCTGATTACTAATTGGTACATTATTTGCTGATCGGATACAAATTGGCAGAGCTATGGTCATCCGAAGGGGCAAAAGTGGGGATTCTGCGAAAAGCCACAATTTCGTAGGGGTACCCCTAGAAAAAATTTCAAAAATTTGAAAAACGATATTTCAGCAAGGTTTTGAATGGGGAAAGTCGCCTTAGAGTTGACTGATTACTAAATGGTACTTTATTTGCTGATCGGATACAAATTGGCAGAGCTATGGTCATCCGAAGGGGCAAAAGTGGGGAACTTGCGAAAACCCACAATTTCGTAGGGGTACCCCTAGGAAAAATTTCGAAAATTTGAAAAACGATATTTCAGCAAGGTTTTGAATGAGGAAAGTCGCCTTAGAGTTCGCTGATTACTAAATGGTACTTTATTTGCTGATCGGATACAAATTGGCAGAGCTATGGTCATCCGAAGGGGCAAAAGTGGGGATTCTGCGAAAAGCCACAATTTCGTAGGGGTACCCCTAGGAAAAATTTCGAAAATTTGAAAAACGATATTTCAGCAAGGTTTTGAATGAGGAAAGTCGCCTTAAAGTTCGCTGATTACTTAATGGTACTTTATTTGCTGATCGGATACAAATTGGCAGAGCTATGGTCATCCGAAGGGGCAAAAGTGGGGATTCTGCGAAAACCCACAATTTCGTAGGGGTACCCCTAGGAAAAATTTCGAAAATTTGAAAAACGATATTTCAGCAAGGTTTTGAATGGGGAAAGTCGCCTTAGAGTTCGCTGATTACTAAATGGTACTTTATTTGCTGATCGGATACAAATTGGCAGAGCTATGGTCATCCGAAGGGCAAAAGTGGGGAACTTGCGAAAAGCCACAATTTCGTAGGGGTACCCCTAGGAAAAATTTCGAAAATTTGAAAAACGATATTACAGCAAGGTTTTGAATGAGGAAAGTCGCCTTAGAGTTCGATGATTACTAAATGGTACTTTATTTGCTGATCGGATACAAATTGGCAGAGCTATGGTCATCCGAAGGGGCAAAAGTGGGGATTCTGCGAAAACCCACAATTTCGTAGGGGTACCCCTAGGAAAAATTTCGAAAATTTGAAAAACGATATTTCAGCAAGGTTTTGAATGGGGAAAGTCGCCTTAGAGTTCGCTGATTACTAAATGGTACTTTATTTGCTGATCGGATACAAATTGGCAGAGCTATGGTCATCCGAAGGGCAAAAGTGGGGAACTTGCGAAAAGCCACAATTTCGTAGGGGTACCCCTAGGAAAAATTTCGAAAATTTGAAAAACGATATTACAGCAAGGTTTTGAATGAGGAAAGTCGCCTTAGAGTTCGATGATTACTAAATGGTACTTTATTTGCTGATCGGATACAAATTGGCAGAGCTATGTTCATCCGAAGGGGCAAAAGTGGGGATTCTGCGAAAACCCACAATTTCGTAGGGGTACCCCTAGGAAACATTTCGAAAATTTGAAAAACGATATTTCAGCAAGGTTTTGAATGAGGAAAGTCGCCTTAGAGTTCGCTGATTACTAAATGGTACCTTATTTGCTGATCGGATACAAATTGGCAGAGCTATGGTCATCCGAAGGAGCCAAAGTGGGGATTCTGCGAAAAGCCACAATTTCGTTACCCATAGGAAAAATTTCGAAAATTTGAAAAACGATATTTCAGCAAGGTTTTGAATGAGGAAAGTCGCCTTAGAGTTCGCTGATTACTAAATGGTACTTTATTTGCTGATCGGATACAAATTGGCAGAGCTATGGTCATCCGAAGGGGCAAAAGTGGGGATTCTGCGAAAACCCACAATTTTGTAGGGGTACCCCTAGGAAAAATTTCGACAATTTTAAAAACGATATTTCAGCAAGGTTTTGAATGAGGAAAGTCGCCTTAGAGTTCGCTGATTACTAAATGGTACTTTATTTGCTGATCGGATACAAATTGGCAGAGCTATGGTCATCCGAAGGGGCAAAAGTGGGGATTCTGCGAAAACCCACAATTTCGTAGGGGTACCCCTAGGAAAAATTTCGAAAATTTGAAAAACGATATTTCAGCAAGGTTTTGAATGAGGAAAGTCGCCTTAGAGTTCGCTGATTACTAAATGGTACTTTATTTGCTGATCGGATACAAATTGGCAGAGCTATGGTCATCCGAAGGGGCAAAAGTGGGGAACTTGCGAAAACCCACAATTTCGTAGGGGTACCCCTAGGAAAAATTTCGAAAATTTGAAAAACGATATTTCAGCAAGGTTTTGAATGAGGAAAGTCGCCTTAGAGTTCGCTGATTACTAAATGGTACTTTATTTGCTGATCGGATACAAATTGGCAGAGCTATGGTCATCCGAAGGGGCAAAAGTGGGGATTCTGCGAAAAGCCACAATTTCGTAGGGGTACCCCTAGGAAAAATTTCGAAAATTTGAAAAACGATATTTCAGCAAGGTTTTGAATGAGGAAAGTCGCCTTAAAGTTCGCTGATTACTTAATGGTACTTTATTTGCTGATCGGATACAAATTGGCAGAGCTATGGTCATCCGAAGGGGCAAAAGTGGGGATTCTGCGAAAACCCACAATTTCGTAGGGGTACCCCTAGGAAAAATTTCGAAAATTTGAAAAACGATATTTCAGCAAGGTTTTGAATGGGGAAAGTCGCCTTAGAGTTCGCTGATTACTAAATGGTACTTTATTTGCTGATCGGATACAAATTGGCAGAGCTATGGTCATCCGAAGGGCAAAAGTGGGGAACTTGCGAAAAGCCACAATTTCGTAGGGGTACCCCTAGGAAAAATTTCGAAAATTTGAAAAACGATATTACAGCAAGGTTTTGAATGAGGAAAGTCGCCTTAGAGTTCGATGATTACTAAATGGTACTTTATTTGCTGATCGGATACAAATTGGCAGAGCTATGTTCATCCGAAGGGGCAAAAGTGGGGATTCTGCGAAAACCCACAATTTCGTAGGGGTACCCCTAGGAAACATTTCGAAAATTTGAAAAACGATATTTCAGCAAGGTTTTGAATGGGGAAAGTCGCCTTAGAGTTCGCTGATTACTAAATGGTACTTTATTTGCTGATCGGATACAAATTGGCAGAGCTATGGTCATCCGAAGGGCAAAAGTGGGGAACTTGCGAAAAGCCACAATTTCGTAGGGGTACCCCTAGGAAAAATTTCGAAAATTTGAAAAACGATATTACAGCAAGGTTTTGAATGAGGAAAGTCGCCTTAGAGTTCGCTGATTACTAAATGGTACCTTATTTGCTGATCGGATACAAATTGGCAGAGCTATGGTCATCCGAAGGAGCCAAAGTGGGGATTCTGCGAAAAGCCACAATTTCGTTACCCATAGGAAAAATTTCGAAAATTTGAAAAACGATATTTCAGCAAGGTTTTGAATGAGGAAAGTCGCCTTAGAGTTCGCTGATTACTAAATGGTACTTTATTTGCTGATCGGATACAAATTGGCAGAGCTATGGTCATCCGAAGGGGCAAAAGTGGGGATTCTGCGAAAACCCACAATTTTGTAGGGGTACCCCTAGGAAAAATTTCGACAATTTTAAAAACGATATTTCAGCAAGGTTTTGAATGAGGAAAGTCGCCTTAGAGTTCGCTGATTACTAAATGGTACTTTATTTGCTGATCGGATACAAATTGGCAGAGCTATGGTCATCCGAAGGGGCAAAAGTGGGGATTCTGCGAAAACCCACAATTTCGTAGGGGTACCCCTAGGAAAAATTTCGAAAATTTGAAAAACGATATTTCAGCAAGGTTTTGAATGAGGAAAGTCGCCTTAGAGTTCGCTGATTACTAAATGGTACTTTATTTGCTGATCGGATACAAATTGGCAGAGCTATGGTCATCCGAAGGGGCAAAAGTGGGGAACTTGCGAAAACCCACAATTTCGTAGGGGTACCCCTAGGAAAAATTTCGAAAATTTGAAAAACGATATTTCAGCAAGGTTTTGAATGAGGAAAGTCGCCTTAGAGTTCGCTGATTACTAAATGGTACTTTATTTGCTGATCGGATACAAATTGGCAGAGCTATGGTCATCCGAAGGGGCAAAAGTGGGGATTCTGCGAAAAGCCACAATTTCGTAGGGGTACCCCTAGGAAAAATTTCGAAAATTTGAAAAACGATATTTCAGCAAGGTTTTGAATGAGGAAAGTCGCCTTAAAGTTCGCTGATTACTTAATGGTACTTTATTTGCTGATCGGATACAAATTGGCAGAGCTATGGTCATCCGAAGGGGCAAAAGTGGGGATTCTGCGAAAACCCACAATTTCGTAGGGGTACCCCTAGGAAAAATTTCGAAAATTTGAAAAACGATATTTCAGCAAGGTTTTGAATGGGGAAAGTCGCCTTAGAGTTCGCTGATTACTAAATGGTACTTTATTTGCTGATCGGATACAAATTGGCAGAGCTATGGTCATCCGAAGGGCAAAAGTGGGGAACTTGCGAAAAGCCACAATTTCGTAGGGGTACCCCTAGGAAAAATTTCGAAAATTTGAAAAACGATATTACAGCAAGGTTTTGAATGAGGAAAGTCGCCTTAGAGTTCGATGATTACTAAATGGTACCTTATTTGCTGATCGGATACAAATTGGCAGAGCTATGTTCATCCGAAGGGGCAAAAGTGGGGATTCTGCGAAAACCCACAATTTCGTAGGGGTACCCCTAGGAAACATTTCGAAAATTTGAAAAACGATATTTCAGCAAGGTTTTGAATGAGGAAAGTCGCCTTAGAGTTCGCTGATTACTAAATGGTACCTTATTTGCTGATCGGATACAAATTGGCAGAGCTATGGTCATCCGAAGGAGCCAAAGTGGGGATTCTGCGAAAAGCCACAATTTCGTTACCCATAGGAAAAATTTCGAAAATTTGAAAAACGATATTTCAGCAAGGTTTTGAATGAGGAAAGTCGCCTTAGAGTTCGCTGATTACTAAATGGTACTTTATTTGCTGATCGGATACAAATTGGCAGAGCTATGGTCATCCGAAGGGGCAAAAGTGGGGATTCTGCGAAAACCCACAATTTCGTAGGGGTACCCCTAGAAAAAATTTCGAAAATTTGAAAAACGATATTTCAGCAAGGTTTTGAATGAGGAAAGTCGCCTTAGAGTTCGCTGATTACTAAATGGTACTTTATTTGCTGATCGGATACAAATTGGCAGAGCTATGGTCATCCGAAGGGGCAAAAGTGGGGAACTTGCGAAAACCCACAATTTAGTAGGGGTACCCCTAGGAAAAATTTCGAAAATTTGAAAAACGATATTTCAGCAAGGTTTTGAATGAGGAAAGTCGCCTTATAGTTCGCTGATTACTAATTGGTACATTATTTGCTGATCGGATACAAATTGGCAGAGCTATGGTCATCCGAAGGGCAAAAGTGGGGAACTTGCGAAAAGCCACAATTTCGTAGGGGTACCCCTAGGAAAAATTTCGAAAATTTGAAAAACGATATTACAGCAAGGTTTTGAATGAGGAAAGTCGCCTTAGAGTTCGATGATTACTAAATGGTACCTTATTTGCTGATCGGATACAAATTGGCAGAGCTATGTTCATCCGAAGGGGCAAAAGTGGGGATTCTGCGAAAACCCACAATTTCGTAGGGGTACCCCTAGGAAACATTTCGAAAATTTGAAAAACGATATTTCAGCAAGGTTTTGAATGAGGAAAGTCGCCTTAGAGTTCGCTGATTACTAAATGGTACCTTATTTGCTGATCGGATACAAATTGGCAGAGCTATGGTCATCCGAAGGAGCCAAAGTGGGGATTCTGCGAAAAGCCACAATTTCGTTACCCATAGGAAAAATTTCGAAAATTTGAAAAACGATATTTCAGCAAGGTTTTGAATGAGGAAAGTCGCCTTAGAGTTCGCTGATTACTAAATGGTACTTTATTTGCTGATCGGATACAAATTGGCAGAGCTATGGTCATCCGAAGGGGCAAAAGTGGGGATTCTGCGAAAACCCACAATTTCGTAGGGGTACCCCTAGAAAAAATTTCGAAAATTTGAAAAACGATATTTCAGCAAGGTTTTGAATGAGGAAAGTCGCCTTAGAGTTCGCTGATTACTAAATGGTACTTTATTTGCTGATCGGATACAAATTGGCAGAGCTATGGTCATCCGAAGGGGCAAAAGTGGGGAACTTGCGAAAACCCACAATTTAGTAGGGGTACCCCTAGGAAAAATTTCGAAAATTTGAAAAACGATATTTCAGCAAGGTTTTGAATGAGGAAAGTCGCCTTATAGTTCGCTGATTACTAAATGGTACTTTATTTGCTGATCGGATACAAATTGGCAGAGCTATGGTCATCCGAAGGGGCAAAAGTGGGGATTCTGCGAAAACCCACAATTTCGTAGGGGTACCCCTAGGAAAAATTTCGAAAATTTGAAAAACGATATTTCAGCAAGGTTTTGAATGAGGAAAATCGCCTTAGAGTTCGCTGATTACTAAATGGTACTTAATTTGCTGATCGGATACAAATTGGCAGAGCTATGGTCATCCGAAGGGGCAAAAGTGGGGATTCTGCGAAAACCCACAATTTTGTAGGGGTACCCCTAGGAAAAATTTCGAAAATTTTAAAAACGATATTTCAGCAAGGTTTTGAATGAGGAAAGTTGCCTGAAAGTTCGCTGATTACTAATTGGTACATTATTTGCTGATCGGATACAAATTGGCAGAGCTATGGTCATCCGAAGGGGCAAAAGTGGGGATTCTGCGAAAACCCACAATTTTGTAGGGGTACCCCTAGGAAAAATTTCGAAAATTTGAAAAACGATATTTCAGCAAGGTTTTGAATGAGGAAAGTCGCCTTAGAGTTCGCTGATTACTAAATGGTACTTTATTTGCTGATCGGATACAAATTGGCAGAGCTATGGTCATCCGAAGGGGCAAAAGTGGGGATTCTGCGAAAAGCCACAATTTCGTAGGGGTACCCCTAGGAAACATTTCGAAAATTTGAAAAACGATATTTCAGCAAGGTTTTGAATGGGGAAAGTCGCCTTAGAGTTGACTGATTACTAAATGGTACTTTATTTGCTGATCGGATACAAATTGGCAGAGCTATGGTCATCCGAAGGGGCAAAAGTGGGGAACTTGCGAAAACCCACAATTTCGTAGGGGTACCCCTAGGAAAAATTTCGAAAATTTGAAAAACGATATTTCAGCAAGGTTTTGAATGAGGAAAGTTGCCTTAGAGTTCGCTGATTACTAAATGGTACTTTATTTGCTGATCGGATACAAATTGGCAGAGCTATGGTCATCCGAAGGGGCAAAAGTGGGGATTCTGCGAAAAGCCACAATTTCGTAGGGGTACCCCTAGGAAAAATTTCGAAAATTTGAAAAACGATATTTCAGCAAGGTTTTGAATGAGGAAAGTCGCCTTAAAGTTCGCTGATTACTTAATGGTACTTTATTTGCTGATCGGATACAAATTGGCAGAGCTATGGTCATCCGAAGGGGCAAAAGTGGGGATTCTGCGAAAACCCACAATTTCGTAGGGGTACCCCTAGGAAACATTTCGAAAATTTGAAAAACGATATTTCAGCAAGGTTTTGAATGGGGAAAGTCGCCTTAGAGTTCGCTGATTACTAAATGGTACTTTATTTGCTGATCGGATACAAATTGGCAGAGCTATGGTCATCCGAAGGGCAAAAGTGGGGAACTTGCGAAAAGCCACAATTTCGTAGGGGTACCCCTAGGAAAAATTTCGAAAATTTGAAAAACGATATTACAGCAAGGTTTTGAATGAGGAAAGTCGCCTTAGAGTTCGATGATTACTAAATGGTACTTTATTTGCTGATCGGATACAAATTGGCAGAGCTATGTTCATCCGAAGGGGCAAAAGTGGGGATTCTGCGAAAACCCACAATTTCGTAGGGGTACCCCTAGGAAACATTTCGAAAATTTGAAAAACGATATTTCAGCAAGGTTTTGAATGGGGAAAGTCGCCTTAGAGTTCGCTGATTACTAAATGGTACTTTATTTGCTGATCGGATACAAATTGGCAGAGCTATGGTCATCCGAAGGGCAAAAGTGGGGAACTTGCGAAAAGCCACAATTTCGTAGGGGTACCCCTAGGAAACATTTCGAAAATTTGAAAAACGATATTACAGAAAGGTTTTGAATGAGGAAAGTCGCCTTAGAGTTCGCTGATTACTAAATGGTACCTTATTTGCTGATCGGATACAAATTGGCAGAGCTATGGTCATCCGAAGGAGCCAAAGTGGGGATTCTGCGAAAAGCCACAATTTCGTTACCCATAGGAAAAATTTCGAAAATTTGAAAAACGATATTTCAGCAAGGTTTTGAATGAGGAAAGTCGCCTTAGAGTTCGCTGATTACTAAATGGTACTTTATTTGCTGATCGGATACAAATTGGCAGAGCTATGGTCATCCGAAGGGGCAAAAGTGGGGATTCTGCGAAAACCCACAATTTCGTAGGGGTACCCCTAGGAAAAATTTCGAAAATTTGAAAAACGATATTTCAGCAAGGTTTTGAATGAGGAAAGTCGCCTTAGAGTTCGCTGATTACTAAATGGTACTTTATTTGCTGATCGGATACAAATTGGCAGAGCTATGGTCATCCGAAGGGGCAAAAGTGGGGAACTTGCGAAAACCCACAATTTCGTAGGGGTACCCCTAGGAAAAATTTCGAAAATTTGAAAAACGATATTTCAGCAAGGTTTTGAATGAGGAAAGTCGCCTTAGAGTTCGCTGATTACTAAATGGTACTTTATTTGCTGATCGGATACAAATTGGCAGAGCTATGGTCATCCGAAGGGGCAAAAGTGGGGATTCTGCGAAAAGCCACAATTTCGTAGGGGTACCCCTAGGAAAAATTTCGAAAATTTGAAAAACGATATTTCAGCAAGGTTTTGAATGAGGAAAGTCGCCTTAAAGTTCGCTGATTACTTAATGGTACTTTATTTGCTGATCGGATACAAATTGGCAGAGCTATGGTCATCCGAAGGGGCAAAAGTGGGGATTCTGCGAAAACCCACAATTTCGTAGGGGTACCCCTAGGAAAAATTTCGAAAATTTGAAAAACGATATTACAGCAAGGTTTTGAATGAGGAAAGTCGCCTTAGAGTTCGATGATTACTAAATGGTACCTTATTTGCTGATCGGATACAAATTGGCAGAGCTATGTTCATCCGAAGGGGCAAAAGTGGGGATTCTGCGAAAACCCACAATTTCGTAGGGGTACCCCTAGGAAACATTTCGAAAATTTGAAAAACGATATTTCAGCAAGGTTTTGAATGAGGAAAGTCGCCTTAGAGTTCGCTGATTACTAAATGGTACCTTATTTGCTGATCGGATACAAATTGGCAGAGCTATGGTCATCCGAAGGAGCCAAAGTGGGGATTCTGCGAAAAGCCACAATTTCGTAGGGGTACCCCTAGGAAACATTTCGAAAATTTGAAAAACGATATTTCAGCAAGGTTTTGAATGGGGAAAGTCGCCTTAGAGTTGACTGATTACTAAATGGTACTTTATTTGCTGATCGGATACAAATTGGCAGAGCTATGGTCATCCGAAGGGGCAAAAGTGGGGATTCTGCGAAAACCCACAATTTTGTAGGGGTACCCCTAGGAAAAATTTCGAAAATTTGAAAAACGATATTTCAGCAAGGTTTTGAATGAGGAAAGTCGCCTTAGAGTTCGCTGATTACTTAATGGTACTTTATTTGCTGATCGGATACAAATTGGCAGAGCTATGGTCATCCGAAGGGGCAAAAGTGGGGATTCTGCGAAAACCCACAATTTCGTAGGGGTACCCCTAGGAAAAATTTCGAAAATTTGAAAAACGATATTTCAGCAAGGTTTTGAATGGGGAAAGTCGCCTTAGAGTTCGCTGATTACTAAATGGTACTTTATTTGCTGATCGGATACAAATTGGCAGAGCTATGGTCATCCGAAGGGGCAAAAGTGGGGATTCTGCGAAAACCCACAATTTTGTAGGGGTACCCCTAGGAAAAATTTCGAAAATTTGAAAAACGATATTTCAGCAAGGTTTTGAATGAGGAAAGTCGCCTTAGAGTTCGCTGATTACTAAATGGTACTTTATTTGCTGATCGGATACAAATTGGCAGAGCTATGGTCATCCGAAGGGGCAAAAGTGGGGATTCTGCGAAAAGCCACAATTTCGTAGGGGTACCCCTAGGAAACATTTCGAAAATTTGAAAAAACGATATTTCAGCAAGGTTTTGAATGGGGAAAGTCGCCTTAGAGTTGACTGATTACTAAATGGTACTTTATTTGCTGATCGGATACAAATTGGCAGAGCTATGGTCATCCGAAGGGGCAAAAGTGGGGAACTTGCGAAAACCCACAATTTCGTAGGGGTACCCCTAGGAAAAATTTCGAAAATTTGAAAAACGATATTTTAGCAAGGTTTTGAATGAGGAAAGTTGCCTTAGAGTTCGCTGATTACTAAATGGTACTTTATTTGCTGATCGGATACAAATTGGCAGAGCTATGGTCATCCGAAGGGGCAAAAGTGGGGATTCTGCGAAAAGCCACAATTTCGTAGGGGTACCCCTAGGAAAAATTTCGAAAATTTGAAAAACGATATTTCAGCAAGGTTTTGAATGAGGAAAGTCGCCTTAAAGTTCGCTGATTACTTAATGGTACTTTATTTGCTGATCGGATACAAATTGGCAGAGCTATGGTCATCCGAAGGGGCAAAAGTGGGGATTCTGCGAAAACCCACAATTTCGTAGGGGTACCCCTAGGAAAAATTTCGAAAATTTGAAAAACGATATTTCAGCAAGGTTTTGAATGGGGAAAGTCGCCTTAGAGTTCGCTGATTACTAAATGGTACTTTATTTGCTGATCGGATACAAATTGGCAGAGCTATGGTCATCCGAAGGGGCAAAAGTGGGGAAAGTCCGAAAACCTACAATTTTGTAGGGTTACCCCAGTGGAGTACCAGGTATAAAAATATAATTGATTTTCCTGGTATCTATTAGGGTCCTTTCGAATATAAATTTTTATTCCAGTTGATAAGCAACTCTTACTCTAACTTAGAGAACCCTCTCCTAGCCACCAGTTCAGCCACTTTTCATCGCTGGCCAATAAAAATTAACTGGTAATTATGTTTCAACTGGCGCAACACCCAAGCAAAGTGGTCGGGAGCACCGCAAACTTAATTTCTGCACTAACCAAACGCTTCAATTAACAAGAACAACAAGTTTTTGGGGCAATGGCCAAGACCACGACGACGACCACGACTTCCACCTCTATACTACCCCATAACATAGTGCACACAAACCTACATACATTCAACTCCCATGCACCACTAAATTTTGTTAAGTTTTGTGAAACTTTTTTGGTAGTATAGCACAAACTTGGCTAACTGAGAGGGGGATGGCGCTGGTTCGGGTTAAGGTATCTCTCATGAAAAATTTAACCAGCCGGCCAAGAGAGTCGGAAAACTTAAATTTTATTGCCTATAAAGACGCATTAACTTATGCCAGGGCGAAGGCAAAGGAACTGGAACTGGAACCGGAAACGGAAGAGGGTAGCAGGGTGGCTGAGCGGCTAAGAGATGGCAAGATGGAGTGGCGGAGTAAGCGGGATTTCCATCGTCTGAGCCAGACGGTAAGCGACAAATGTGCGTGCGTAATTTATGCCCAAGGTGGGAGAAGCCTTCAGATGGGAGCCAAAGTGAATGGCTCTTGCATAACAACGACAAATTGAAGGGAGTGGTGGGCCACGATCCTGTGGCTAAAGCCACCTTCTGAGATGGCCTGGCATAAATTCCATTTTGGTTTTTTAGCCAACGCGGGCAGTTTTTGTGGCTTTGCGCTTCTATTGTTTTGCGGCCGTAAAACTTTTTCCCTATTGATCAGCACAAAAATGTGCTCCTAATTGAAATGTTTCCAAAGTAAATCTTGACTCCTGTTCTGCTGCGGCTCCTCCCATGAAAGTCCCACAAGGTGCTTTGTATTAGAGCGGCTTTTACAACTTTTTGATAGAGCTTATAGTTTGGGATTGGGCAAAACCACTTTGCCTAATAACTTGGACTTGAGTTATAAACATAAATAAGTAAATAGCTTGGTTTGGGTCATGGGTTTATGGGTTTTCTCGGGAAGGCCCTCAATTAATTTAAATAATAGAATTTACAAATTTCTATGAGATATTTAAGACGACAATATGGTGGAGTGAGGGCAGCGAAGTTTAATCATTTTTATGTTGCACCCTGGGGCACTTTTACTTTTACCCCTGCCACGCCCTCTAACCTTTCACCTCCTCCCTTGTCAGTGAGAGCCCCCCTTTGCAATATATAATTGCTGCCACCGCTTGCAACGTCTACACAACTTTGTCTGACCATAAATTTGCATTCCTGCTCCTTGGTTCCTGTTTCTCGCTTCTTACCTTTTTTGCCAGGGAAACTAGAAATATGGCCGCATGGTGCCCAGAGCTGGGGGAGAGGGCAGGGTCGGGTTACAGCCAAGGTGGACATAAAGTTTGCTTAGTAAAATTGCAGAGGCCGAACCTACATAAATGCTACATCTACACAAAGTATGTATATAACAAAAATGCATTGCGAATAAACAAGCGGCAGAACCTGTGAGTAATGTCCTGTGATATGAAAATTGCACTGATTTAGTGGCCGAAATGTACCGGGTCATTTATTTTCCCCAACTGTCCCAGCGGACTTAAAGATACCATTCTGCCGGGCTGCCAGCCATCAGGATACTCGCCTAATTGCTACAACTTAAGCCGAAGGACTCTCTCCCATCCAACTCAATATGATGCCGAGGGAGAAAAAATAGTATTAAATTCATATAATTTCCATTAGTTTTTTTTTTTTTTGTTTTTGTGAAAATGCAACTCAACCCCAATTAGGTTGGCAGGGGGGTGTTGGAGGAAATGGAACATTTTGCAACCTTCACTAACTTAAATTTTAATCAGCGCACACCCCTGGCAGGTTGGCTAAATTTTCTGTTGATTTTGTGAAATTTTCGCACTGCCATCGCATAAAAATTTCAACAGCTGAATCAAATGAAACGTAATGCACCCGGAATGCAAGTTCTTCATCTTTTTTTTTCTACAGGGGAAACCGGAGCTGAATTGACTAAATTAACTGGCGAGGGCAAAAAGTTTGTTTGCCCTTCAGACGTTTGCTTCAGTGCTTTTCTGGTTTTCTGGAGGGGGAGCTGGAGCTGAAAAGGACCTCAAGAGTAACAGGAACGGCAAGGATGGGAAGGCAAAGGTTAGTTGGCGCACAAAGGATTCGCGCTCAAATATTTGATTTTTGCTAAAATTATGCAACGCTGCATTAGGCAATCGCCGAAATGCACAAATTCCTTTTTTCCAGCAACAAAGGATTCTAAAAATATAAGTAGTTCCTAGAGGATGTGGATGAAAGTAACATTTACTACCTTACTTAATAATTTTATTCCAATCTATCGTCTTAACCGGATGATGTGTAGCCAAGGACAAGTAAGGAAGACAGGAAACCTTTATATACTTTTAAGAAGTATAATGGTAATATCGTTGCCACTTTCTTTACAATCCCTGACGAGAACACCTTATCTCATTTGTATATCGCTGAAATATCGTGGCTTACTTTTGAATAAAAGGGTAACTCCCTCTGCCAAGGGTATACAAAACTGGATAGTGGGGTAGCAGGTTGCATAAGCCTCAACGGAGAAGATGGAATGCAACCAAATCCCGTTGACATTCAGCCGGAGCCACAGGAGGACTCAAACTGATTCATGGGCTTTTCGCAGACGTCGTTATTGAGGACGAGCAGACGCCGCAGGACATTTCGGAGCTGCAGCAGGACATGAAGATGTCGACGACGTCAGAGGGCAGTACTTTGCATAAAATATTGAGATTCCGTGTTAAGCGGCACTTAATGCAAATGCGGCCGAAGCTTGTCAGCGGGCGAGCCGGTCAAAAATGCCAACACTGAATCAGGGGTGTAAGGATGGGCTTATGCCTGTATCTTCCAATAAAATATAAATGTAATTAAACTCTGTATAACTTACATATTGTACGGATATATTTGCATTTGAATATTGACAACGAAAAGGTAAACCAGCTGCTTGGCTAAAAATATTGGACATCAGAGTGGGTCAACCTGCGGCGACCTCCGACGCGAAGTTCGAGAGTCAAAGAGTGGCTTGACTTTCTCGTGTTTCTGGAAAATGAAAACAAGACTTTTGCCTTTCCAACTCTTTCATGTGCAACAACTGCACCTTGTCAGCTGCACATAGATACTCTCGCAAACACACACACGGGCGTCATGAGTGGCAGGCATAAGCAGCAGCTGGTGCATTTGCATTTCTGTAATCTGCATCCCTTCGTCCTTGCAGCAGAGTCCTCAAACCGTCCTGGCATCCTGATTCCAATGCTGATCCTGTTCAGCGGCTGTGGCAAATGTGTTTGCATTTCAGGTGTCAACTGCAAAAACACATCCAGCTTTGTTGCAATAACAAACAACATGGTATAGCCAATCCTTGCCCCATTTTCGTCCTTTTCGTCCTGCTCGGTGCAGCCAGCATTTCAAATACAATGAAAACATTTTACTTAACAGCAGCCAACAAGAAATACGAAAACTAGCAACATTTTTGGACACAAAACAAAGGCAAAGAGTGGAAAGCAATTTTTGTCTGGGCTTTCGTTTCGAGAGGTCGGATGGGTCCTACGTGTCTGGTTCCAGATTTTCGAAATCAATGCGCATTGTTTCCTTAATTTCACATTTTCACATGGCTTAAGAACGAGATCCTGTTTCGGTTTAAGCCGAAACTAAAAAGAAGATGTATTTAATTCAACAAACAATAATGATTTGCAACTGAATTGCAATTATCTGGATAAACTGTAAACAAAATAAATTCCCCGACCAGCTGTGACATGCAACAAAATTAATTACCTTCGCCTAGTGGGTGGAGTAAGAAGAAGCTGTTGCACTGGAAAATAAGAAGAGAAAATCCTTCCCCTATCCCCTAATTCTACTTTCATTCAAGCTAAGCAAAAAAAAAAAAGAGAAAAAAAAATCAACTCCAAAATGGCGACAAAATTGCAATGGGCGAAAATAAATTTCGGTCTAGGGTCGTCGCCAGCTCCTTGAAGTATGCCATGAATTTGGACATTAAGCCACCACCCACTTGAGCCACCCTCAACCACCCCGGGCCACCCCTTTCGCAGACAATTTGAGGCAATCATGCACTCGTTAATCTTGCTCAGGGGCCGAAAATTAATAGTTAACCTGGCCCAGGACACTCTCTTCTCCTTTCACTCCGAAGCAGAAAAATGTGCTGGCGAGCAAATTAAACTCGTTCTAAACACATTACGGGAGGATGCCGACCGTAGGGGGGGACGGTCGGCGATGTCCTGTTCAAGGAGCTGGCCTCCTGAAAAGACAAACAAACAGGAGCCCTGGGTGACAGACAGACAGACCAGACCGTTCGTCGAGCAGTTGGGCAACAACAAGAGCTAAACAAGATTAATTATACCTGAAAAGCCAAAGTCACTTTAGACCAAGTCGTGGCCTTTTGACTTCTCAACGCTGGCAGCGTCGTTGGCATTGGCGTTGGCGTCGAGTCCTTGTCGTTGCCCTCGAGCGTCATTTAGTGTGAACAGGAGAGGGCACAGGGATAAGGTAAGGATCCAGCGAGTGGTGAGAATGGTTGGCAACTTGGATATTTTCTAGCCAGATATAGTCAACCGAAGGGTTGTACTATTTTGTAACATTTTTTTATATTTTTAAATCATAGCATTTTTAAATACTTTTTGTAAAAAGCACAAGTCTTGGATAGCCTTTCATAATGTAATTAAATGATCAAAAAATGGCAGCACTTTTGGAGGCAACTTTTAAATTTCAAGTCCCACCTTTGTTTACTTCCCCTCTCTTGGGAGCTGTTGGTGTTATTGTTGCTTAAACGCTCGGAAAATCGGCTGGAAGATAAAATGTAGCTGAAGAAGTGTCGTCTGTGTTTGTCCAAGTACGACTACTGCAAAAAAGCAGACACTTCAGCCAGGTGAGATAGCCAGAGGAAATCGGAAAAGGTATCAAGTGGTGGAAAAATAAGAGTTGCAAAGGATACAAAATAGAAAAAGGTGCTAAGACATCAGACAGGACTTGCCAAACGATTGATTCGGTTAAGTTGACAAAGAAGTAGTTTACAGATTATAAAGATATAGATCTGCAGAGTGGTTTACATAATAAACGTAGTAGTTTAATACCTATTTCCACGAACTATAACACACTTCTATGAACTCCTTTTAAACCTACAATTTGCAAAACCCACTTCGATTAACGAAATTATACGCTTTGAAACCCAATTTCCGTAATGAACAACTTTTTTCAAAGTCCATCCGGGTAATGTGTTTACTTTCTACGGATGACGATTTGCTTCCGGAATCGTTTGCTGATTTACATTGATATATTTGAAAGTTTGCCTGCCATTTGATTGACCTCAGCTGCCTGTCAATCCATTATGCTCACCCTCAGCCCGAGGCAGACATTCAACACAGCCCACTTAACCCCACAATGCCGGACGGGATTCTGGCCTTGGGCGATGAAACATTCCGCCATCGCCACCGCCACTGCCACCCAGTGGCATCTATCGCATCAGGTGGAGACGGGTCCTTTGGTCCTGGCCCAAAGTGCGTCAAAACTAATGGCCACCGACAACAAAGTAAATGAAGCATGGCTCCCGGGGCCAGGACAAAACCAACAGGCCAAGCCAAAGAGGCCAGGACATGCGAGAGCCAGCGGCCATGTCCCTGCTCCTGCTGCTTCTCCATCTATAGTCCTGTTCCCATTTTTCTATCCGCCTCCACCTGATCCCTTTTCTATTTCGAGTCCTGGCCCGTCCTGGCCCGTCCTGGCTCGTCCTGCCTCGTAATAGGCAAAATGAAAAATCTATAGAGTTAAATGAGTGAAAATCAGGAAAATGCATTAATGAATGAATGACAGCAGGCACTGTCAACAGCAGCACTGGAAGCAACATCCATCTGTTCACTTTCCACCCGGCCACGCCCCCCATTTGCCGCAAGCAGTACCAAGCAGGACTTTGAGGGCGCACGTGAGTGAATGATTGAATGTGCGAGTGTGTATTGGGAAGCTACTTCACTGAGAAAATAAGAGACCCGGTTTGTTAAAACTTAATTGCAAAAGAAAAGAATTAATCCACTTATCTCTAAAGAGAGCCTCATTAGCATTGAGATAGAATATTAAAATGTTTCAATTTAAAAATAATTTCTTTTAGTGATTATGGTGGGGGTGGCTACTTTGGCCTCTGTTAACCTGGATGGACAGGTCAGGCTGGACTCGTGCTCCCTGCTGAGGCTGCCTCGTTGGATGTCTTATTTATGAATGCACACACGCGGAGCTGGGGATTGTGGGATGAGTACATGGAGACGGGAACGAGGATGAGGACGGGGAATCCGACCCGGTAATGCTGCTGGGCTTAGCGTGTTCTACAGGCAGGTATGATAACCGACGTTCAACACGTACGCAACTGGTCCACGTCCGCTCATCCGGGTCCGTTGTGTTGGCATTCTTAATAGTCAGGCATCCAAACAGTAGCAGCCTCCATGGTGGGTATGTAGTTGGCCAGAGGGACATCCATACCCCACCGACGTTTGATGCACAACAGTCACTTGTTTCCTCCAAAAACGGGCTTGTTTTCGGGAAATACCAATCCTAGACATACGCCTTGGTTACCTGGATGCCAAGATCTGGCAATGCAGCCTCCGAAAACCAATCGAGCGTAACTCCGTGCATCATGCCCCACAAATTTGCACCAACGCTGGTTATCCAATTGCACACGGCCCATGCCTCTGGACCTTACACTTGACCAAAAAGAGGGCTTAGATATGGCTAGTTAGGAGAGTTTAGAGCTAAACTAATCCTCTTGGAAAGGTATATCCCCAAGCAAATGTACGAAAATTCAAATCCCCTTTACTTCACCAATTACTATTTAATTTGAATTGTTCGAGTGTAGGATGCCTGCAGTGCAACAAACATTTTTCGCCTATGAAAACGTTGTCGCATATTAACGTAATTAGTTCATGCGCCCCATAGAACTTTGGCCCGGTTGGCTGCAATTGCTGACCCTGCCTGGCCTGCCCTGCCTCATCCCTTCGACCGCCCTTCAACCCCCATGTGTTTGCGGTGTTTGGGAATTGCGGCCGGAATTATGATGTCCTGGACTCTGGCCATTAAGCCCTGCCCGATGAGCAGCCGTTGCGTGCGTGTTTTACATACGAATATGGCCAGCACGGTACAGGGCTGGTACAGTGCGGGCCATGGCTGTTAATTGAAACGTGATTGTGTCCCAGGTCGGGGTGGGGGACATTGCATTTATGAGGAGAGGAGAGCTTAGGCTTTGGCTGGCGGTGGCGCTTCCTTTTTTGACACTTGCAATTGCAATTGCCAGTCGGCTTTCTGGCCCATCCCAGTCCATAGGCCTATGAAAATAGTTTCACATTTAAATTTTGCAGCAATATAATTTAGTTTATGCTTTTGGGCTTTGGGGAATTGAATTTGCACGCATGCCCAATTGAATTTGAATGCAAAGTGGCTTCGATATCGAATGCATTATTAATTTACCATCTACGCACACACACGCACTGCCAGATGTCCTTTTGCTTCATCCTTGGCCAACCTCCTCCACTGCCTCCACTCCCTTCAATACCGAGACACGTTGTCTGAAAACGGAAGTATGTATTGGTTTTTCACTTTCGCAAAAACCCCCGACATCGATACTATGCCATATGACGATGATGAAGTCGGGATATGTGCTGGAAAGAGAATTTTAAATGTCCATTTAATGTGATTAAGCCGGGGTCTTAGGGCGGCATTAAGGCCTGCCTGGACATTTCGGGACCAATACGCTTCCAATTTCTTATCGCAACTTCCATTTGTGGTTTCCTAATTAGAGAGACGATTTCAGTGGCCCGGGGTTCGGGCCAAGGGTTGGGGCCAGGCGATTATCTTGGCCGCAGAGCAACTCAGGAGTAAACCATAATGGAATTGAGGGCATTAATATTAAATTCCAAGGTGTGTGAGAGGCTTTGATAGTGTTGCAACTATTTAAATAGTTTCAGGAAATAAAAAATTGCTTTAAGAACCTACTATGAGCTATTTCTCTGGTCTACTGAATGTCCTAAAATTCACAGAATGAATGCAAACTTTGGACATACTGAAACCATGAAATCGATAACTTAAATTCTCTGCACACATATAAGGACTGTTTTCCGGAGAAATATCCTGGTATGTGGCACACACTTTTCTCCACCCAACAGCAAACCCGTCACGAAATTGAGGTTATGTCATTTGTTTAGTTTGTTGCCTCAATTATTTAGCAGTCAGGCCGAGGCAGACTGGCCAAAAACCAATCGAGGCCTTTCGAGACAGGACACTCATGTGCCCGAGTTTTAGAATGTGTGTGTCTTTGGAAGTGAATGTCCTTGCGGTGTTTATGCAATTACATAAATTCTGTGTGACAATTTCGATTTGGATTTTCTTTTATTCAAATTATACCTTCAAGTCCATCAGGGCCCAACACACTTGAGCTCGGCTATAAAATATTTATTGCCAGCAAATAAATCCCACACACACAAGCACACACACTCTGACACTGGCAGACATCGTTATGGTAATTAATTTCAATCCAACACGAGACCTGGCATAATCTTATTTATGCAACTTGTGTCTGGGCTGTGGGATTTGGCATTTCTGATTTAAAATTTTTCATTTTCCTGCTAATTGATGGCCCATATGCGGAATAAAACGAGTTCAGATGCTTGTCAAGAAAAAGCGTCTTGAGTCCATGTCAAAATCTTCTTATTTCGAAGTATATTTCCCCATTCCTATGACCGCAACAAAATCAATTGCCTGTCCACAAGCCTGGCCAATATTTGTGTTTCTGCATTCAGAATGGAAGTGGGCGGTGGGGTGGACGGTCTTGGTGGGGCTGCTCATGCAAAATTTAATTTTAATTTCCAGTGAGCAAATGTTACAAAAGTGAGAACGAGCCAATTTCCTTTCCGACTCTTTCTCGGGTGTACACATTTTAACCACTTGACTGCTTTGTGGCTATGGCTTTGGCTTAAATGCTGCCAGAAGTCAAACACCGGCTAAGAGAATCGTTCAAGTTTCGGTTGCCACCCACTGGGCTCCCGCCATTCTCATCCGCCCTGTAGTGTGTTTCTGGCAATTGACATGCAGACCTGCCTGGCAGACGTAAATCGGCATAAATAATTCATTATTGCCGCCTCGTTGGGCATAAATCAAGTCCGCACACAAGTTTATTCTTCGCTCTAAACGTCTGCAAAAAGCCAAAAAAATAAGAAAACATTTTAGAGAAATAATAAACATTTAAAAAATGGCAAAAATGTACTTGGAGATGCCGGGGATTGAACCCGGGGCCTCTCACATGCAAAGCGAGCGCTCTACCACTGAGCTACATCCCCGTTGCGAAAAACGCCGCCAAAATCCCATTTCGGACACAGGAGTTTGCTGAATGATAAAGGTGGTTGAAATTCTAGGTGAGAGAGAGCAGGTAACAAAGGTGGTGAGTATTTCGTTCCCACATGAAATATTTTATACGAGATATCGGAATAAAATAGATTTAATTGTTTCGGTTTAACTGTAGGCAAACACCAGAAGTTACTTATGAATAGAAACACATTAAACTTTATTAATAATTGTATAAATTAACACAAATACAGTTGTAAACTTATAAACAAAGCTACTAACTAGCTGTTGTCTCTCCTTTTACTAGCAGTTTCTATGCTTTGCCTCTCGCTGTGCCTTGTAAAGGCGTTTAGACGGCGCATGACACATGGGGGATGTAGCTCAGTGGTAGAGCGCTCGCTTTGCATGTGAGAGGCCCCGGGTTCAATCCCCGGCATCTCCAAGTACATTTTTTGCTTTATTTTATTTATTTTTTTCCCTAGAGATCGGTGGTGATGCTCTTTTGAATACTTTGTCACCGAAAAAGTACCGCGGTCGAAAATGATTCCGATTCTGAGATCACAATCGATCGTATTTTTCGCTTCTTCGTAAAATCGATAAAGTGATCCATGTGTATACCAGGCGACCAGAAACCACCAGCAGGCTATACGAACCCGTACACTCTCTCTTGCTTTTTCCAACCGCCCGCATGATCGTTTCAAAAATATAAAATGCTCTGGGGAGAGGGAGATAGCCGACTGCCGGCAAGAAGGTAAAAGCGAGATGGCTGAGGGCAGAGAACCGTGACAACGCAAACATGTGGGTATATATAGATATATATACTGTGTATATACGTACGTGCCGGCTAATTACGACTCGCAGCGTGTGAATTTGTATTTCTTTATTTTTTCCCCTACTGTGAACGCGTATTGTGTTCGAGAGTCGGATTGAATCGGTTCCGTTGCCTCTCTGAATATTTCTGGGCCCCTGGCCAATTGGTTAAGAAGATTGAACGATTTTTGCACGGTTTCGGTCTCGAAAAAGTTCATTTGAGTACCCGGCCCTGTTGATCGTTCCGTCAGGTTGAAAAAAAAACCACTGGTTGGGGGAACCTCATGCTGCCAGTTCAACCGAACGTTGCGGTTGAAATTGCCATGGGTTTTTCAGAGATTTTGTTAATAATCCTAAAGTGCTACTGTGTACTTTCTTGGATATCGGTTCAGGTCTCTTTCATTAAGTTTTCTCCTCCATCGGAAATGCAATTTAAATCATTTATTACGAAAGCCCCCTGGGGATTACGGGAAACTTTTTTATTGCCGGTGCCGAAAACTTTTGGCCAAATCTCACGACAGTTGCATTTGCACCTTTTCTTTTCCTCAGCTATTTTTGTTTTTGTTGATTTTCGTTTTTCCTGCATATAAATTTTGTGCCTAATCCGGCGACGTTTTCTCAGGGAGTTGCATTTAATGCCGCCTCCCCCATTTCCTATAAATATTCATGCAAATTGGCAGAGGGCTAAAGAAGGCGCCAGCACCTTCGAAAGATAAACACAGGAGAGCGAAAAAAACAGACCAGGTGGCGCCCTTCACTTGGCCTTAATTAAATGTAAAGGAGTTGAGTTGCGCTTTAAAATGCAATCGCCCCGTGGTAAGTGGGGAACTTATTAGCAATTTCATAATTGCCCAGCCAGCACTAGTTTTGTCTATCTGCCAGTATGACTGTCTGCCCAGACCCTCCTCGAAGCGACCAAGCTTCTAGACTTCCAAGGGTCTGATGGCCCGAACTTTTTCAAAAACTAATTAAAACGATAAGGGCAACCCAAGCAGCGAAATGTCTCGCGGAGTTTTCAAAAACCCAACACTGAAGGAAAAAACTATATTTTAAAGTCACTAAAAAAATTAAATAAAGAACAAGGTTAAATCCCAAATCTATTTAAAAAATGAATTGGAATATCTTCCTTTTTTTAAATCCATATCCTATCAAAACTTTTCAGTGTGTACCACTTTTTCTATTTGACTACGATATTTATCTGAAGATCGGGCCAAATTTGCATTAGTACACGGCTTTTGTTTGTCTACCACACGTTATGGAGGAGGCGAGTGGGCGGCAAAAGTCAATTTACTTCAATGGCCGGGCGGAAATTAAATAAATTCCATGAGCACACGTCAGGTGAGCCAGGCCGAAAATGACAGTTGTCAGCTGTCACGTCAAAGGTACAGTTGACCACAAATGTATCTGTTTGATGGAGCGGTTGGATTTTCCCCACCCCACACCCATTCATTTTTCGGGTTTTGGGAGCCACCACTGGATGGTTCCTTCTTCTTTTGTTATGAGTATTTAGCAACAATTTGATTACTTTTTCATGGTCTGTGGCATATGTGTCGAATCAAGCAGGAGCTACCATTGCCCAACGGATTCGTCATGCACTCGATGCAAAAAAAGGATTCATATGCTCATCCTCCTGATTGATTTCCATACAGGTAAGGCACTCGCTTGGAAATAACGTTGGCCAGGCCCGATAAGAGCCCAGAATGACAATGGGCATTAAAGCGGCTCGAGAGTGAAGACAATGGAGTGGAGGGCTCACTCGGAATAATGTGCTTAAAAGCGAAATTATTATCTTTGATAGGCTGAAATAAGCTGAGTCTAATTCTTTTTGCAATGTTGAAAAAAACCAGATAAAATAATGTGCATATGGTATTATTATTCGGGGGATGGTGGGAAATATATTTATTTATGTTTATTTATTTATTTGTTATTATAATATATTGGTTAAATTACAAATTACGCATATTTCTTAGTTTTATATTCAAATGATGTTAATATAGGATCGATCAAACTTTTTCCCGCCAAAGAAACCCGCCATACTGATCGCACACCACTCGGCCATTTTGTGATTTCACTAAAAGTATGCAACAAATATTAAGCATCTTCCGGTGCTCTCTCTCAGGAAGTGAGAGAACCGTATGAAACGAACCGGTTACGCATGTTCATATAGGATGATATGGAACCGGATAAAAGGATAGTAGAATAAATTTTAACAAGAAATAAGTACCTCCCAATAAGAAAAATAAGTTGCCTACGTTGACAATGTTGCTATACAATACATGTTGCTATTTATTTTCCTCAAACCTAAAAGTATGCAACATATTTAGATTTTTTTTTGGGTTTTACCTGGTGAGCGGTGAGTGGAGTCTCTCACCTGCCACTGAAATCAGTTACTATTTGGTAACTAAAGCGGTAACACCGTACCACCGGATCTCCGCAGCGCGATAAAGTATTATAATTACGCAGGAGCACAACAACAGCAGCGTGTATCGCTCTCTACCTCTCGTTCTCGGCGCCCCCTCAACAGTTATTTTTACTATATAGAGCCGAGAGATTTCTGTGTGACTTTTTGGAGTGTTCGTTTTCGTTATTTTCGTAGCTCCTTCGTTTTCATTAAAAGATAAGTGCGGCTTAAATAACAACAACACGGCAACAGAGGTAGCAGCAGCAACAGCAACATTTCGCGAGTGCCAGTGACAACGTTTGCATACGAAAAAGCAAAAGTGCACCAAAAAAACACACACACAACTAACATCGTTGCGAAGAAGCGCAAAAATTCAACACATTTGAAAGGGAATTTTTTCTGATCGTACATATATATTTTTTGAAGCGGTAAGTTGAGAAAACAAATTTTATTTACAGCCTTGAGACAGTTTCAGAGCCACTGAACTTGACCAAAATGCGCTTCGAATTTCAATTAGAATGGTTACTTAGAAAATCAACAAAAACGTGTGGAACATAAATAAATGCACAAAAAATAATTCAACAGGCATATCATTGAATCATTTGTAATGATTTAACCAAGTTAATAAAAATCTATTTCATTTGGAAGCCAGCCAAATTGAAAGCCATCAAAATTGCATTTTCAATAACTGAAATTAAATAAACAATTTATACACGCAAAGCGTGTTGGAAAGAGTTATGAAGGTGCTTTGGAAAAAGGGGGCTTTTAGGGGGGTTGGAGGATGCAATCAACCTTAACTCATGCACAGAAAGATAATATTTTTTACAAATTAATTTGGAGAATTATTTGGAATAAAAACAAGATACTATAGACCAGTTATACTGGGGCAAGTTAACAAAAATGATCAATAATGATATCATAATTTGAGATATTAAAATGCTAATTTTAATAAATTTTTGAGAGTAAAATCCTCTTTTATTTTTTGCTGTGCAACCAAGCTGAATCAACAAACTCAATCCAAATTAAAATACGTTTTTATTGCGTCCCGCTAAACGTGTTGCCCTGCTAACTGTTTTTGGCTGCACTAACAGCAACACCGCCTTACATAATAATTGTTTTGATTTATTTCCCCCGCTCGCTCGCAGCACCCTCCCTCCCCCTCTGGTCGATGGCATTGCATAAGGCCTTTTTCAAATGCGACATGCATGCGATTTTTTCTCAGTCTTTCTTTTGCTTATCGCTGGCCTCTCTTTAACGCTTTTATTCATAATTCGCTTTCGGCGGGTTTTTCTTCTTCGAGAAGGCACTCCCCAATACCACCCAATAGCCCCAGCCAGCCAGCCAGCCCCCATCTCCTCGATTTTGGTCAAGTGACAACGTCAACTCGACTCCGGTATTCCAGCTATGTAGAGTCCCAAAGCAGGTTTCTTTGATGGTTTTTTGGTTGATTTTTCTGTTTTTGTTTAGACTTTGCTTTTATTTTAGACCCGAAGCGAGCGTTGTGGCTGCTACGTGTATTAATTCACCGGTTTACTTCACCTGATTTGCTGGTTGTGCATTTTTGTCGCGTGTATTTCTGGTTTTTTCAACCATCTTGGCGTTTTTACGGTGTTTTTGTGGGTTTTTCTGTGGCACTTGCCGCCGCCGCCGCGCTTCAGATTCATATCCAATCTTTACCGATCTGCGCTTGTCACTGGCTATGCTAATTCGATTAATTTGATTAATTCTGCGGCTTCGGCATTTAGCGATCTGATTTTTCGCATTAACACAGTTACAGGCCGACGCTTTTTGACACATTTCACCCATGAAGAGATCTTGAAAAGATCATCGCATCCGAACCAGTTCTTTGAAAAGAGGGGATTGGCTCAGGTTCTTTAGCTTCTAAACTTTAAGATTTTCTAGGAATCTATTCATTTGCTAAAAATCCTCCCATCAAGATAGACAAAATCATTCATTTTTAACTGGAATTTACTTTGTTGAAAAAGGTATGAGTGGATATATAGATATTTTTATGAATTAGGTAATCAAGTGATTAATAGATCCAAAAGATTCTCTATCTGCTTCCCAGACAACAGCGGATTCCGAAGGTTAAAAGTGATCGTGGCTGTTTTGATCGCATTTTGAAGTCGCAGCCTTGAAGTCTGGTTCGAAATTTTGAGCAAAAAAAAACAATGATAGCTTCTATAGAATTGGCAAACCTTATAGCTACTTATCATATTTGGGTGAAAAGCAAGTCGTGACTCATAAGGTTCCCACATCCATTCATTTGCATTTGACTGGCATGCGAAAACATTTACAATTGCAGCCTCTATACACAATGGATGATACCTGAATGAATACCTCTAAAAATATAAATTTTTTCAAGTTTTTCAAAAGTGGTTATATCTGTTGGATGTGTCTGTGTTTGTTGCCAACAATTTGCACACTTGGTACGCGTATTGTTAATGCATTATTATTGTATTATTTCTACTTAAGCTGGTGATCATCGTTTTTTCTAATCGTTAACTTATAATATTCTCAAGGTCTTCGTCTCGATGAGAAAACATTGACGACGCAGTCAATCCATAAGATTATTATATAAAAACTCTCCCGAATATCTCCAATCAAGACGTAGAAATATTTCTTTTCGCTTTTTATAAACTTTCGAAAAAAAAGCGTAAAAAAATGTATAAATTATACAAAATATATGCTTTATTAATGGATGGGGCAAACTAACGAAAACGAAAGCCCCACTCCCAGTCGGAGTCTGGGATCTCTCACACAAAAATGTTTTGCTTTTCCTACTCGAACTCCCTTTTTTTCGTGTTTGGCCGCTCGGACAAAAGGCCCAAACAAGATTCAACAGCCGAAGAAACGCCTAAAAACAGCAGCAGCAACGAAACAAGTACAAAGCCAAAGATATTTCAAAAGGCCAGCACAAAGCAGCCACAGAGCGAAGACCAGGCCGGGCAAAGCCAAAAAACAGGTTCTAGAATCAATTTTTATTTTCTCAAGCTCAACCAAAAAAATAACTACAGAAACAGAATAAAACGAAATTCAAGACGCAACAAAAAAAAGGGAAGTTTTGGCTGTCAAAAGAACCGAACTTAAAATGCCCTCAAAGGAGTGGGATAATATGGAACCAAGAAACCCTAATCCCATAGATAAGATTCTCATAATATTCAAAGCATGAGATCTTTACAAAAAACTTCTACTGTTACTTTTAGTATTCCAAAAATGATCCCTAGAACCATAGGCATTATTAATTCTTAAAGCCCAAGAGTACCTAAGAGTATCTCAAAAATATTCGACGGCTCAACGCACGAAAAATATTTGAGGCAGCCGCAGCATCAAAATGAATTTGGTTAGGACCAGGTTTCTACAGATACACAGATACAGATACTGCTTCTAAGTGGCTCTCCCCCAGCTGCCCGTTGAGACCCTCCACTTAGGGCGATCTTTATACCTTTTATTTTTATTATTTTGCTGCTTGCTAAAAAGTTTTTGTACTCGGCCCGCAGTGTCGTCAGTGCTTGTATCTGTATCCGTGTATCCATGTATCCGTGTGCGGGTATCTTTGCGACCAGGCGCATGTGTGCGATGCCACATGCACACGTTCTGTCAGATACATTGCGCCTAGAATTTTTCAGCCAAGTTTTATGAGCTTTTTTTTTTGTCAGGCCGGCAACAGAAACAAGTCGGCTACATGGCTTACATCCAAAAACAATTTGTGTATTCGCTGCTGTTGCATCTGAAAGATTGCTTGGCCAGCGTTTTAACTCTTTCTTGTGTCTTTTTTTATTTTTATTGACATTTCCTCTTGGAGTTGCGAGTTCTATAATTTTACACGTAATTTCCCCAGCTGGCTTTTTATTATTTCGTGTTTTTGGCGACTCTGCAAATTGCTTATTAAAGTTTTGATTGATTGCCAAGTACGCCCAGACAGATCCGTTGTCCGGAAACCTGAAGCACCGAGACATAATATACGACTGGGCTGGACTTACATATCTTGGGGTTTCTCTTTGGCCAACTCTCTTGTTTTTCTCGCAAAGCATAATTACCAGATTCACTTTTTTCCAAGGAATAGTTTTAATTTATCACAACTCCAAGTTCAGTTTTTATGGCATAATTATTACTTTAACACGAGATCTTGTGTATGTTTTATTGAAGATAAATTAAGAGGCTGTGATAGGAATACTAACTGCTGCCGTAAGCCAAGAGTAAATATACTTTTGTTAGCTTGACCCTACTTGCATGTGACCAGCGACTCTTCAAATCCCATAAATGCCACTAACTAACGACTATTTTTAAACTTTTAATTGTATAAAAAATTTGTTGGCTTGTTTGCTATTGGCGCGATTTGATTAGCATGCCAAGTGCCTGTACCTGACTGCAGGTGTCTCAATCTCTGCCCGACTCTGTTGGAGTTTTAGTTTCCAAGTCAGAGGGGCCAGCCAGGTCACACTCAGGCTCTGAACCAGCCCCGAAGCCAGATTTACATTCACATTACAGCATTTGCCATTGTCATTGAATAATGGAAAAAACGCAAAGAATGCAGTGGCTAGATTCGAATTTTGAATACCTTTAGCAAAAATGGTGGCCATCACATGACCATTATGAACTTAGGACCCAAATCCTTTGAACTGAAATGAGCAGGATTAACCTACCTTTGGCCAACCAGTTTTTCTTGTCTTTTGACCTGGGCCACGCCTAATATCCCCTCTGTACTTGAGGCAGGGGCAATGGGTAAAATAAATAATCATAACCAGTTTCGCAGAGTTTCCCAGCTGTACTCAAGGCATTTGCTAACCATTCTCAAACGCCCGCGGCGACAACAACCGACAGCCACTCAGAAGATGCGTCTTCTCGCATCTGGGATCTCACATCTCAAATCTCAAACAATTTTTTGTCGAGGTGGGGCCTCGCATCGAGGAGGACTGGAGGCTGCTAATGAATTTTTATGGAGGTCTGAGCAAGTGATTCATGGGCGGTTGTGAAACTGTCACCACGATCTATTGGGAGACAAGGTGCTAAACGAACCCTAAAACTTCTTGGGTCTAATCACCTTGGCGGTTTGGCGTCATCTCTCCCGAAATAAGCCTCACATAATTAGCCATGCATATCAGTAAAGGCGGACAAGGGCAATGGGAAAGTATTTGTTTAATTAAAATCAGGCGGGGATAAGATAACGCTCCGAATCTATTAAACAATAACAATATTTGATAAAGTCAAACAGAAAAATTAAAATGTGTCTTAAGTCGTTAAGATAATGGGCCCGAGAGGTGCAGTAAAAAATAACACAAATGAAAATCAATTAAATGTGTCCCGCCTTGAAGTCTGAATGGCTCAACATTGAAATCGATGAAATATCGCCGATCATGAATCGCAGATAGTGAAAGTTCTTCCTGCTCTTGGTTTTCAGTTTTCAGACTTCAGTTTTAGGTTTCAGATTTCTTTATATATTTTATTACTTTCATAAAAATCTCTGCGAAGCACTGCAAGTGATTTTGCGAATGTCGTCAGACTTTGTTTAATTTATTACCTGGCTTACAACATTTAGTTAGCTTTATTATCATCATTCTGTCATTGGTTGTTTTTGCCATAGGACTGTGAAATATTATAGACGTAAGTTGTGTCTTAAACTGGCTAGTAATAGTTTATATAATAGTAATAAAGTAAGACCAACTCTCGACTATTTATGGCCGAGATAATTGAGATTTTGGGGGAATTTGTTGAAATACTTAATTATAGCATATTAGGCAAAAGGGTGGTACGTTAAGTATATATTACTTTTGCCGGTTTAAGGTTCGTATTTAAAGTTTTTAGTTATTTTTAAATCATCGGGAAATTGCTAGGGAGTGACTGGGCCTACTTGGTAATATCTGATTACAAATCAGTTCCCATGAACTGATATCTTAGGTCTCCCCAACCCCCCAGTTCCATAATGACTCACATGTTTAGCACTTGCCTGGTGAATTCCTCACCAAAGACGCTTTTTATTATTATATGCCTTTATTGTGATAAACCCGCCATAATCCCCGGAATACGAAAATGTATCTTATCTCCATTATTTCGCAGTTTCCCTTTCTAGTTTCCAGCTTATCTGATCCTGAGCTTGCATATTTGCATGGCCTATAATTAAATTCCTTTCGAATGTGCGAAAATTTAACAATAAACAGAATTTAATTAGATTCCCCTTGGAAGTCTGCCGCGAAAAGTTTCCATCGAGAAAATTCTGAAAACGTACTATAGGGTTTTTTTTTTTTGGATTTCTATTATAACGGATATATATAGCGGATTCGAGGGGCAGTGGGCAGTGGGAAATGGGCGGGAGAATCCCTAACCGAATCGAAATCAACTACCTGTAAGTGCCTAACGGCTAATTTGCTTTAATGATGGGAAACCGCTTAAGTAAACAAACAGGCAACAACAATGGAGGCTGTCTGTTGTCCCCAAGCGGGGGCTCTGAAAGGGGAGGAGTGGGTGGACGGGGGTTTTGGCCATAAAACCTACGAATAAGTGTACCTGTGTGTGTGTGTGTGTGTACTTCATGCTTGATTGCAAATTCAATTAAAGTTTGCGCAGTTCTCCGAGCTAGAGAGAAGCTATGGAGAAACTGGAAACAGAAGTCAGGTTTCTAGGGGGGAAGTACGGACATCGGGAAATAGATTGACGAAACAATAGAACCGATTTATGGATTTGTGAAATGTTAAAATATATCTAGATTCATGTTTCCAAAAAAATAGCATACTTTTACAAACATATATTAGTGCTATATTGTAGCACCATCTTGAATTACATTTAATTGGTTCTTTGTCTTTTAATTGCATACCTTATTAACTATTAATACATTTAATTTCCGTCCATCTATTTAACGATTCCTTTGTTTTGTGACGTTTTTTTTTTTCAAATGTCAGTTCCGCTTCCTAATCGAAATATGTTTGAATCGAATGACTGAGTGCCATAAACCTACTTACGTACATGCGACTGCGAATATGAACAATTATTATTATTTTTATTATTATTTCAATCCCATCCCATGGAGGGAGCCCTGCTCTGTTCCCCACCCACAAATTGTCTGATTGTTGGTTCTGAATTGAATTTTTTTTTGCGCCTCATTGTTTACCTTTGTATTGAATTAAAAATCGCTTACAATGGAAGCTGGAACAGCGACTGTCAAGGTCATTTTACGAGCTCATCTTGTTCCAATAAATTAGTCCCAAAAACCGCAAAAAACTGAGAGTGGGGGGTGCTCATCAACAGCTAATGCCAACACTCATAAATCTTACAGCCTTTCCTCTCGACCGATGATTCAACTTTCAACCAAGAAACGTGTCTGAAAAAAAACGAAAACAAAAACATAAATAATTATAAAATAAAAAGCAAACAAATTTCGTACTAAGGCGGAACCCAAAAAATGCCTGAGACTGGAGTTGTGTTTGTTGTTATTTTTGAAATAAAACAAAAGTTCAGGGTTTTCAAGTGGGCTGGAAATTACGGGCAATTAATATCTGGGGAGCTTTCAATTGTGAGAGTCGCGATGACGCTGCCTAATTTGCATATTAAACGAATCCAGGTATTTAGGGAGTTATCTTTCGGCTTGGGACCCCTGCTAAGTGAAATATACTCACGTTTATTGGTAACATATTACGAAACTTTTGCTGGCCATCTGTTCTAATGCCCTGTTGCCAAGTTTACAGGAAAATCACGTTCCTTAGACCGAAATAGCGCGGAGTAGAGCGATAAGCGGGCGTACTAAATCAATTTTGACCCATGAACACATGCAATTGGAATTTCTGGTTACCAGGTTGGCCAGGCGTGCTGACGGGTTGACGGTTTGTCGGGATTGCCAAAGCCAAAGTGGAACAGCGACGAAAACAAAAACCCAAACTTAAGCACGGCCATAAACGCTATTTGGCGAGCAATTACACTTATGGCCGAGTACTTGGCCAAAAGCGAGATATGCCCAAATACAAACTATCGCTCGGACAATTTAAAATTAGCCAGCGAACAAACACGTACCAAGTATCCGGATCCCGACCGGAGCTTACTCTTTGGCCAGGGTCGTGCCGTGGGGTCAGGTGCCGGGCCGGGAAGTGGGTCAACATATTGTCAATGTCGGTCATAAAGGGAGGCCGAGCGATAAGGTGGCCAGAAAGCTGAATGAACCGAGAGCACTTTCGTTATCATTCAGAAGTCGCCGCGTGGTTGGCCATAAAACTATATACTATACAAGTCCAGTGGACTTTTGCCGATTGCAGCTCCCACATTCCTTGGTGTCCCCCAACTAATGACGAACTTGGTGTTGTTTTGTGGAATTTTTCTCGGTTCTCATTCACTCTCCACAGAACATCATTAAACCTTGAGTTTTATCAGCAAATGTTTCTCCGCCAAATGAGACTTGTTTCATACAAATTGGGGTCGAGCTTATACGATTGGTATTTACCCTATTAGAGGGTTTTAATAAGAGTACTCCAACAGGAAACTATTAATTCACATTATCCGAGCTATTTTAAGTATTTCATTCATATTTTATTCAAGTTATTTGATCCCGGATGTACACAAAAGTTGAAATACCCCACAAACCTATGCCCTTTTAGGGGATATCTTGGAATTTCTGAAAAACTCATTTCGCTATCGGCTTCCAAGTCGGTTGCCGCTCGCTCGGTTCTTTAAAAGGCCTTACAAAATACCTAATACAGTCGTTTCTTTCTTCCACAGCCCTCAAGATGTCCACGCCGACTTCCCCCAAGACACCCACACCGCCCACTCTGCCTCCGGGAGTGACCAAAACCTGTCACATTGTGAAGAGGCCCGACTTCGATGGCTACGGATTCAATTTGCACTCGGAAAAGGTCAAGCCGGGACAGTTCATAGGCAAGGTGGATGCAGATTCACCGGCTGAGGCAGCGGGCTTGAAGGAGGGCGACCGAATCCTGGAGGTCAATGGGGTGTCCATTGGCAGCGAGACCCACAAGCAGGTGGTGGCCAGAATCAAGGCGATCGCCGACGAGGTGCGCCTCCTCCTGATCGACGTGGATGGCAAGGCTCTGGAGAGGCCATCACCCCCGCCAGCAGCAGCAGCATCCTGCAACGGAAACGGAAACGCGAATCAGAACGGATACGAGGGCACCAAGCAGGAGATTCCCGGAGCAAGTGCCAACATCAGTAGCATCAGCATGGTTAGCACCAAGCGATCTTCAAACGCCAGCAGCATCCAGAGTGGCAGCACCGTGAATGCCTCCGACTTGGATGTGGTGGACAGGGGCCTCCCAGCCACTCCCCCAGTGGTGGCGCCCCTGCCCGTGGCTCAGAATGGCAGCAAACCCTCGTCGCCCATCAACAACAACACCCTGATGAGCACACCGCCACCGCCATCTGCCACTGTGGCCGGATTGAACAACAACGGAAGCGTCTACAACACCAACGGCAATGGCACAAATGGCATGACCACACCCACCACGCCTCCCTCGGCGACGGGCGGAAATAGGGCGGGCAGCCTGAACTTGCCACTGACGGCCGCCGAAATGCGCGCCAAGTTGGCCTCCAAGAAGAAGTACGATCCCAAGAACGAGACCGTGGACCTCAAGAAGAAGTTTGACATCATCCAGAAGCTCTGAGAGGAAGATAGCACTTGTTACACTGTCAGGATGAGATGAGCTGAGATGATGGGGAGGTCTGGACGTCTGTCAGGCATACACCACATACACACAATATACAATATGTTTAGCTAGTAGTACGCAGAGTCACTTATTAACTAAGCAAGTTTTTAATTATTACCCACTAAGAATCGAAAAACAATAGGGGAAGTGATTGAGCGAGCACCTCCTCTTGGAATACCCATACGAAAATATACATACGACATGAATGTATTCTTTAAATTCAAATATTGCAAACTCCGATCGGTTCATTGAACAACTTTCGTTGAATGTCTACTAAGTTTTGCTTGTATTTTTGTAAAGTAAATAAAGCAAAATTATAAAAGAAGTATGCTAGCAAGTGTTATTCATTGGGGCAGGCAGCTGATCAAACAAGTCGGTTTTCGGTTTTCGAAAGGGGTGAAACTAGTTTCGTGGTAAGACCTTTAAAATTTTATTTCTGACATTTTGCGAAAAAAACAGAACAAATACTCATTAATGAATTCAAAATAAAGTCAAGCAGTCACGATTATAAATAAACAAAATATTTATATCCTAACTTTAGTGTTCTTTAAAATAAAATCTTTAAAACTTCAAATTACTTGATTTTTAAAAACAGTGTTACAGGTTCACAATTAAAATTCGACATTTATTCTTTAAGCTTACTCCCTATTTGGCCCTAAAACAGGCCTTGGACTGACACATTGTGTGTTAGCAGTGCAGCTCCTGCCGCTTTAGATTGCACAGGGCACATGCCACAATTAACATTTCATCGAGGTACCCCAGGAGGGATTTCTGATCTATCGCGGAATGGCCAAGCATTCGGAACTCCCTGAGGCCATCGACCAAATTCCTCATTTGAGCTCTACATGCGGGTTCTTGAACTTTTAAGGTCGGCAGCTGAATCGACGCGGCTCTTTTCGAAACGAGAGCTCCGTCCACAACACTCAGAGACTGCTGGCTGGCTAGCCGGCCAGTCAACCGCTGGGCATGGTATTTGCTTAGCGATGGAGCTGGCCCATCCTGGAACTCTTCCTCATCCCCCGAGTCGTCATCTGTTCCGATTCGCCTCGTGCGTTTCACTGCCTTGCCAGGTTCCGCACAGAGGGTCAGGTACTTGGGAACTACGTCCCGAAAATTGCTGGCCTCAAACAACTGGAGATCGTCGCAATTGCCAGGGTATACGCTGGACACATAGCTAATAATGCCTGCAAGGTTAAGGATGTTACGGTTAGGACTCCAATACGTTTTGTTGAAACTCACTGTTTGTGTTAATGCAGAGTATAAATTTGTAGGTGGAGCTACCCAATCGAAACTCTTCGTCCACGTCCGTTTCCACGCACTCGATCAGCGATCGAACGTGCAGAAGAGTGGCTCTGTAGTCTATAGGCGTGTGCTTCAGCCGTTCTTGGTAGTGCTGGGCGTCCGGCCACCGGATTAGCGTCCGCATGCAGCGCGCCAGCTTGATTAAAGTTCGCTTAAACGTGTCCTTTGCATCCGCTTCGCTTACTTCGAAGTGTTCGGCAAGCAGGGCAAAAGGTTCATTTTGACGAAGTTTCCGCAGCGTGATATAACAATCCAGGTGGGTGATGTTGGCGGTTCTGCAGATGTGTCGCTTCAGCAGGGGCAGGTGCTCCGCTGCCACTCCGAGGTGAAGCATTGGAGCGTGTTCCACGAGACTAAGCGTTAAGCTTCGCATCGTTCTCTGAGGCTGGGGAAGCTCCCTCTTGATAAACACAGCTTGTCTGACGGCGGACACTGTTGGTGTGCTCTGCAGGGAGCTCCTACTGCTCGCGGGAGTACTTGGTGGCGAAGTCACCATAGGTGATGTGGCCGGCACCAATCCTGCTGGTCTCGTGGTCGCCTTGATGATTGTGTTTGGCGGCAGTGAGTTTATAGCTACGCCCAAGCTCTGGGACTCCCTCCGAACTTTCCATTGCACCGAGCTGCTGGATGACGCAGGAGAGCTACTGGAACTAAAATTTAGTGTATATTTTGGCGTCTTAGGCAGGATTTCTGTAAATTCAAGTATCTAAATTAGTCAAGTGTTTAAGGAAATTGTTTCACTTACGTCCTACAGTACCTGGCGAAGATGTAATTGGTGTCGTGGACGCTGACACTGTCGTGGATGCTCTTTTCATGGTTGGCCGCAAGACAACTGGAATCTGGTTTAGAAATACGCCTTCTGATGTCCCTCTTACAGGTGTTATACCCGGCTCCAACTTGTTGTTATCAAAATGTGATGGATTTTGTTAGTTAATGGCAATTTGTAGTTCTCTGTTGTGCTCGTCTCTTCGTAAATGCCATTCATCAGCTGTTTGCCTACCTTTGGTATTCGCTGGAAATCCTCTGTCTTTGGCCGAAATGGTACGACCGTCTGCCTGGGTACTACTCCACCAGGCGGTTTTTTGTAGTTTGTTATTGTTAGCGACATTAAATTGCTTAAAATAGTTACTTTCCTTAAGAAACGGATTTAAATGCAAAAAAATTCCTTTGAGGCCGATAGCTCGATAGCTCATTTGTAATCGAATTATTCACTTTTAGGGGGGGTCACACTGGAGGATAAATAAATAAGGAGCACTTAGAAAACAATTCATTAGCCCTACGCGATTAAGCAAAACTTATATTTCAAGGAGAATAAACAACTTTTATAGCCAGTACTCATATCGATATTTAGCTCAATATTGATATAATAGTTTTGTTATCTCTAGCCCAACTTAGGTATTTTTCAACACTAAAGCTGTCATCGATAACATCTCAATGGCGGGCAATTTGGTTTGATACTTCAATTCAAGTTTAGCTCTCGCCGAGTTCGGAACGCTAGCGCTACGGCAGCGTTTTAGCCACGCTTCTTATTTTCTCCTATAACAAAATCGGTCAGTGGTGTATGAAAACAACAATAATTTCCTAGCAATTGCTTGTGGTTTCCGGTGATAATTAAATGGCACATGCAGAAACCTTCAAACAGAAAAACTGTGACCGTGAATATCCCAGCAACCTGATTCCGTATCCAATTCAAAAGACAACGCGCCTCGCATAAATAATTGAGTAATTTTCATGCCGCTCAGCCTCAGCCGGAATTTAACAGTTCCCCTTTATTAGTGGCTCACCGTAAAATGAAACTGAAAAAAAGATAGTACCCAACAAAAAGTCATTATCATTATCAGCAAAAATTGCGCATCCGACAATCAAAGATAAACATCCGTATCAATACGATCCATTTCGAAAGGTGATAAGCCAACGAAAGGGTGGAGTTTGCTGAACAAGTGAACTTAATTGCAAAATATTACAACACGATTAATGGAATTATCAACAGAAAATAATACTTTAGATAAATATAAACAGTGGAACGCGGTTATGACCTTAAAAATTTGGGGTTTCAAAAAATGAAACCTAGGGTTGAACGTACTTCTGTAAGCTGGCAAAAATACAAAAAAAAGAAGCAACAGCTGAAGGAGAAACAGGCCAACAGCAATTTTAATTTAATTAAATTTCGTTGTTTTGCTATGAGGGTGTGTGCGTATGTGTGTGTGAATAAGCGTTCTCGGTTAATGTGCCTGCTACTGGCATACTGGATCGGATAATCGACGTAAAGCTTCCACCCACAATTCAGAAAGAGATAGCGACACCGCAATTGACTTTGTCATAAATGATTTCTGTTTTTTTTTTCGGTTTTATTTCGATTATAAGTATGTTTGTTTTCCGATCGTCGGTATACGTGGGTAGTTGGACACTCTGATTTTGTTGGCTCATTCGATGGAAATTGTTTACGGCTTAAAGTGAAATTTAATGCCATTTATATCACCTAGCCTGGTGATATAAGGGTGCTGTATTTCAAAAAAAGTTCTACCAGGAAAATGGAAGGCTGCTAGCTACAATTTAAGATCTTTTGCAACTTTAGGTGTAATTATCTTACAAACATCACTCATTTGTTTTAGACGCCACTAAGCCTGACTAGAGTGCAGGTAGAAATATGGCCTATTAACGGGCTATAAGTACCTGTAGGCCAGTCTTCCCTTAACCCACAAGCCCCTCCATTAACCCCAGCACACACCCCGTTCACGTTCGATTTGAATGACGCACATTGGCGCACTGCAAAAAGTGCAAAATCAACAGTTAATGATCTGAACAATGTTTACCACCTGTAGCGTCTGGAGGTGGTGTAAATTTCAAATTGCCAGCGCCGGCAAACAGAAGTGGTGTAAGCTACTAATTTCCCATTTTCACCTCTCGTTTCGAGCCGAGGTGGCAGGTGGCGGCTAGTGACTGGTGGCAACAAAACCGAAAGAAGACAAAAAACTATTAAACCGCAAGTTTGCGGCTGAAATAAATGACAGTATTTTTGAGCATTTTATGTGTCGTTTATGATATTAAATTACCTTTTGCTGACACGCCTGTCCAAAATGCAATTAAATGCAAACTGGCATTTTAATAAACTCGCATTTGATTAACCAATCACCGGACGAAAGTCAAATTGCTCCAAATCGTTTGTCATGCGCTTCGAATTGCTGGCTAAAATACAAAAAAAATAAATATAGCCAAGAAATTCCAAGCTGAGCCTGCGTAACTGTCAAATGTTGTAAAAAATCAATAACACAAATGTTAACATGCTCACAATGCTAAAAACGCAGTCTGAGAGCCTGGCACAAGTACAACAAAAAAGTATACACAAGTCAAAAAAACAGTAGAAACAAGTTTAGCAGCCAATAAAGTTGGCTAAACAAAAAAATGAAATGCCTAACAACGGTTTAGGCCAGCTCGGCTTGGGCCAATCGCTGCGAGAGATAAAGCATTTGACACTTTTGGTTAATAAAAGTTGCTAATGAGTGCGAGCAACTCGCCGATTCCGAGATGTTGATTTAGTTTTTATTTGTTTTCTTGTTCAAGCCAGCCAATAGGAGAGCATTATGGACATTTTTGGAGTGGGGTGAGAGGTGGAGCAGTTACACTAATTGTGAATAAATCAATTAATAGGTAATAAGGCTTTATTTTTAAGCCCAACTCCTTCTAGAGTGAAAGCTCGTTAAGTAAGACTATACCGACTATTGACACTCACGATCCAACCATTCATAGAACCAAAAATGACAAAAAGATATAGCCACATCTTGCTGCTCCATTGAATATTGGCTAAAATGAAGTGCGCTCATAAATATTTATTAGCCATTGCTAAACTAGGCACTAAGTAGTCGATAATTTAAGCGGACCAGCGTCGGAGACATGAAAATTGTTTAGGCCATGTCCACTAGCCATTTGGCCGATTTGGCTGCTGAATGAAAAGTGTAAATTGTCGCTGAAGCCACTGTCGGTGGCAGGGAGCGAGGGAAGTACATACGGCTCCTCCACCAAGTGGAGTACACGGATTGGAGTTGAGCCGAACTTAAGCGCCAGTTGGGGACGACATTAATTTATGTTCAGCAAACATTTTGCCTGCCATTTAAGCGACAAAGACAAAGTAGCCTCGCCTGCCGGCTCTGCACTACCACCGATTGTGTTCGAGCCGGAACGTGTCGGGATTATTAATTAGCCAGCCATGGTGCACAACATCGGGCCGCATTCCCCACGAGGAGATGAGAACGCAATCGAGGGCACTTGATGATCTCAGCTGTGGGAATTTTCGTGTTGGGTTAGGTCAGCTTTCTGTGTCAAAAAGAGTTTGCATTTTTAAGATCTCTCAAAATTCTATCAGCTACAAGTATATTTGCCAAATCCCCAAAGCATAATTAAATAGTAACACGAAACATTTTGGCCACCCATGGAGCTCCAAGACCGACAATCCTCCACTAATTGGCGGCTGAGTTTTCATGCCCATTAAGCGTAAACTGTCAGCCACCGAAGCGACGGATTATCATACGAAAACGACTACAAATTGCACCAAATAACAAAGCCAAAACCCCAACAATTTCGATCCCAAAACAGTCAACTGTGAGTGGGGTTTCATTAGCCGCGCTCGAAGCGTGAAAACGTGATAAAATTTCGGTTTTAGTCCACTGGCCATAACTAAATCACGGATCGCAATTTGCGAATTGCAGCCAGTCAGTCGGTAGTTTCATTTACAGATCTTTTAGCCATTTTTTTGGTTTTTGGGTAAGCCAATTACAAGCGACATGAACATAAATAAAATTTTATTAAGTGCTAATTTCTGTTTGAATCTCGAAATGGGCAAACATCGATTCCACAGGGGCGATAAGTCAATTAGCCGGCAGGCAGGTAGACACTCTGACGGAATAACTGACATTTGCTGCAGATTGGCGCCTTGGATAACACTGATGGAGTTCAGCCTATAGGCTTGGCAATAAAGTATTACATTTATTATAGAAACAAAAGCAAACTAAGAAACATTTATTTACTATTTTCCAAACTTGTACAAAGCCACAATGGCCACTGCCAGAAGTAACACAACAAAGCCCAGGCTGCCAAAGAGAGCCAAGGACTTGGAGATTTCTCTAGCCTTCGAGGTTTCCAAATTCTGGTTGGGGGATTCCTCCTCCATTCCTGGCATTATTACCCTGAAAGTCAACTGAGACAACTCCGAGATCTCAGAGCCATTTCGATGTGAGACGTTCCGACGTCTCCGCAATCCCGCCGATGGTTGGCAGTCCTGGGCAGTGACCTGGCAGTCTTCATGCTCCAAGCAGCCGGTTATTCTCATTGATATTACCAGGACCTCTCCACTTCGCATTCCCGGAAACATGACCGCCTTGAAGTGAAGTCTCTGCCCGAGGGGCGGTTCCAATATGGGGGCATGGGCACAAATGGCCTGCATTGCGGGATTCAGGCAGCCCCTCGAACTGACCAGTTGGACATTGTTGATCACTTCCCCGCCAGAATTAATCCTCTGCAGCTGGACGTCACTTAGTTTGGTGTAGTTCCAGCCATCTCCTGCCAGGACATGAGCTCTAAGTAGGAGATCCTCGCCCAGCTGAACTGCTCCATTCGATTCCAGATGCCGGGTATAACCAGTACTGCCTTTTCTAAGCAGCTCCACATGGGTTCGAAAGGGATTTTGATTGCCTCCATGGGCATAGCTGCCCACACTGCGGGATTGCCTAAAAAATAAAGAAATAAAGTTGAAGTTAATTTAACTAAAAATTAATGAATAAAGTCTTCTTACACATCATTGGCCACACCCATTTTCAAGGCATGGGTTTTGACGGCTACACGCTCTTGGGATTTGCAATGTAGAGTCAAAATAGAGTCCCCACTGGTCCTCAAGCCCCTAATGGCGGGAAAACGCAGTCGCAGGCAAAGATCCTGTCCACAGGAACGGACCCCACATCGTTCGAAGTTCTCGCCAGAAATATCCAAGAAAAGGAAACTCCGTGACAGTTTCAGCTCACAGCGCTTGTCCTGGATATCGTCGTTATCCTGATCCACAGATGGAGCAGCTCCCAAGAAACTATCCAACTTCAAAACGGCACGAAAGTATCCCGAGTTCAAGCAACGCATGTCCTTTAAACGGAGTCTGAGCTGGTTTTGGTCCTGGCTAACCTCACTGGGTGGCAAATAGACAGGAGCTGGTGTCGAGGGTCTTTGGGTAATCACTGGAACAGCCACTGGGGCATGGTAATCGTATCCTGGAGATTGTATAGGTTCAAACGCTTCTCCAGGGTCTTCAACGATAATCGGTCTTGGTGTAGTAGTTGTGGTGGGAATAGAGGTGGCAAGGATACCTCCGGCAGGAGGTTGCGGATAATAGTAGGCGGGGTAGGTCTCTTCACTGCACAGACAAGAAAGGACTTAACATTTTTCTAACAAGGTTGCCTACATCTTTATTACTAACCTGGGCTTGGGACTCTCATAGTTTGGACGCTCTTCCAAAGCCGGTGGCAGATAGTTCTGGCTTAGAGGTATGAAATTACCATGACCACTTCCTTGAAACTTTACACTGCGATTTTCGATGATCTCCGGCAAACTGAATTCTGTGGTGGATACGGGGGCCACTGGTGAAGGAGTCACAGGATTCGGGGGTACAGGCGGAGGTCCATAAAGGCCCGGTGGAGAGAGACCCAGTTGAAATGGAACCTGTCCATGAAGATAGTTTCCCAATTTTTCCACTGGCGCAGCAAAAAAGTGTGCCACATCCGCCCAAGATCCTTGGACTATAAGTAATTCCACAAGGCAGATGTAAAGCCCTAGAGACGTCCACTTGGTTGACATTTTGGAGTAAAACTGATGCGGCCCTAAGTGATCGATACTTTTATAAGCTTCAGGAGGCGTGACGGGGGTGACCTGGATTGTTTTCATATTCTTGGAGTACTTTCCCAGCTATCACTTTTAATGGTCGAAATATTTTGGGGGACACCACACACGATTTTGATGTCCAAGCAGGGGACTTTCCTTGGTCACGAATGCGTTGAGTGGGTCAGGTTATGTAAAACTAATTGTTAGTGATCTCCGGGGAATTAGCCACCAAAGTCGGTTCCATCTTCGATTCACTGGCCGATCCACCACCGGCCGTACCACAAATCATTTGGCCATTTGACATCTCGCTTGTGGACAACTAATGACAACAGCTGCGACAGAGCAACATTTTGGCCATATTGCGGATTTCTGATTTCTGATCGCTGTTAGCCAGAAGCCAATCAAACCTAACGAGCCGACAATCTGTCCGTTAATGTTTCCATTTTGGGCACCACAGGCTAGCAGTCATTGATGAGCGTTATAATGAAAAAGTAAACAAAGGAAAATATTTAATGAAAATTGTCTAAAAATATGAGTTTTTCATAACTATATGGTTCATATACTTTAGTGATTGGAGGCTATCCTTAATCCTTAGAATATATTTTTTTTTTTAAATATTTAATCTATTTTTTGTTGTGTATAAATTATGAAACGTGGGAAGAGTTCTTTCAATCTGATTTCAGAGTTCATTCACTAGCTATATGAGATCCAATTATGGTCGCCTATAAGCTAAACATGACATTTATATATCGAGCCAATTATTTTAAAATGTAATTGTCCGACAGGTTTTTCCTGTAGCTCTTAGATTTCCCAAACTATGTGTCATTAATTGATTTAACAAGACACTCTAGGTTACACATCGCGGGGGATCCGACAAAAAAGTATAACTGGAAACTATTACTTAAGTCTAGCCACCTCTTGCCATACTTATAAGCCATTTCCCCCAGGATCTCGAACGATCTCGCCTCCCAAACATGCCCGGCACCTCGTATCCCACGAATAATGATAATTTCAGCAACGGATTCCCGATGGCCACCACACAAAGTGAACGACTGCTTCAGGCCCAGAATCGAAGGAAGTTCAGTTTTCCCGCCACCCTCCATTCAGCCTCCTTGTTGGAAGTGGGCGGAGGCCAGCGGGAGACGACAAGGCGGAGGCTAAGCAATGTCAGCGATGTGGTCACCCGGAAGTTGTCCTACACGATTGGCTGGAAGGCGGCGCAGATTCCAGCACAAGACATCATTACACAGGTATAGTGATAATATCCTGATAACTTTTCATGGGGTTTTAACATATTTATTTTGAATCAAGGGTCGTTGTCTCTGCGGTCACTACATAAAGCGACGCTTGAGAAGATCGGGGCTGTTTAATAAAAAACTGGGTCTCCAGCGGATTCGAAGCATTCTTGGATCAACTTCCATGGGCATTGTAAGAGATGTCTTTCCAGCCGTTCAAGTGGTAAGTTTTCTTTTAAAGAATAATGTATTAACTATTAAAAAAATGGTTCACAAAAAAGAAATGAAAATGGATGCATCAAAACTTATAGGGCCCTTATAGGAGAATCCTGCATTTCCAAGGGGATCCATTAGAAAAATTTGAAAAATATGGTTGAAAATTTTTGTTGCCAGGTTTTGATGCAGAATTGTGGAGAATCCTTCCAGAAATCGTTTAAGGCATTCCTCTCAAGGATCGAATGAAAATCGGCCAAGATATGGACATGGTTAGGGGCCTATAGGAGAATCTTGGATTTTCCAAGAGGATCCATCAGAAAAATTTGAAAAATATGGATGCAGAATTGTGGAGAATCCTTCCAGAAATCGTTTAAGGCATTCCTCTCAAGGATCGGATGAAAATCGGCCAAGTTATGGACATGGTTAGGGGCCTTATAGGAGAATCCTGGATTTTCCAAGGGGATCCATCAAAAAAATTTGAAAAATATGGTTGCAAATTTTTGTTGCCAGCTTTTGATGCAGAATTGTGGAGAATCCTTCCAAAAACCGTTTAAGGCATTCCTCTCAAGGATCGGATGAAAATCGGCTAAGAAATGGACATGGTTAGGGGCCTTATAGGAGAATCCTGGGTTTTCCAAGGGGATCCATCAGAAAAATTTGAAAAATATGGTTGAAAAATTTTGTTGCCAGGTTTTGATGCAGAAATGTGGAGAATCGTTCCAGAAATGGATTAAGGTATTGCTCTCAAGGATCGGATGAAAATTGGCTAAGAAATGGACATGGTTAGGGGCCTTATAGGAGAATCCTGGGTTTTCCAAGGGGATCCATCAGAAAAATTTGAAAAATATGGTTGAAAAATTTTGTTGCCAGGTTTGATGCAGAATTGTGGAGAATCGTTCCAGAAATCGTTTAAGGTATTCCTTTTGAGGATCGGATAAAAATTGACTAAGATATGGACATGGTTAGGGGCTCTATATGAGAATTCTGGATTTTCCAAGGGGATCCATCAGAAAAATTTGAAAAATATGGTTGAACAATTTTGTTCCCAGGTTTTGATTGAGGAGAATTGAGGAGGAGAGAAGAATTGCAGAATTGAGGAGAATCGTTCCGGAAATCGATTAAGGTATATCTCTCAAGGATCGTATGAAAATTGGCTAAGATATGGACATGTTTAGGGACCTTTTATGAGAGTCCTGAATTTTCCAAGGGGATCCATCAGAAAAATCGACTTTATCTGAAAGAAGGCTTCCTTATAACTTAATCCTTAGGCGTAACCTGAACTTTATTTTGTAGCTAGGCGATGAACTGGAACGTATGCATCCGCGGGTCTACAATGGAGTTGCTCGTCAGATCTGCCGCAATCCTGGCGGAGAGTTCAATACCCCGGATGCCGTGAGTCTTTTGCTGGGTGCCGTCGGTCGAGAGCTCTTCCGGATGGAGATAACCTGGAGCAAGGTTATATCGCTGTTTGCCATAGCCGGTGGCCTATCCGTCGATTGTGTGCGCCAGGGGCATCCGGAGTACCTGCCAAAGCTAATGGAGAGTGTTTCCGAGGTGATCGAAGATGAGCTGGTGCCTTGGATCAATGAAAACGGTGGATGGGTAAGTGGATTTAGCAAATCTACTTAATGATACATCCAATAATACTTAACCTTTGCAGAGTGGCATAAATACCCATGTTCTCCCCACCTCCAATAGCCTGAATCCCTTGGAATGGACAACTCTAGTAATTGGTGTTGTATTTGGCTTGATCCTATTTTTTATGATCTTGCGTTTTATAATAAGCACGATAGTACCGAAAATATACCAACGATTTACCAACTGAATTCAAGAGTTTAATTTAATTAATCGCCAAAAAACTGGCTACGATTATAGGAAGCTTTTATCAAAGCTTTCGAATAATTAATTTAGGCTTTGAATAAAAGTTTGTAGAAAAAAAAACAAGCAAAGTGATCTTCAGTTGTCTGATAGTGACTAGATTACATTTTATAGGCGAATCAGTCTCTTCTTCACATAATCTTTATCTCCAAGTAATTTTGATTCCTTTAGCAATCAAATTAGTAGCACAATCCCTTGGACTCACCAATTGAATATGTCTTAAAATCGTTTTATTTTAAACTTTGAGAGGGAAATCTTCTACGGACTTGGTTAGAATCCAAATAAATGCAACAATTATCTTTTCTTCGGTACAGAATCGGGGATCTTTATACTAAAACACACGTCACAATCTCGTCTTACAACTTTCCAGTAAGCTCGGGCACAGCCTTGAAAAGATCGGCCACGATGCCAATGTCGGCCACTTGGAAGATGGGAGCCTCGGGATCCTTGTTGATGGCCACAATGGTCTTCGAATCCTTCATGCCTGCCAGATGCTGGATGGCACCAGAGATACCAACAGCGATGTAGAGTTCAGGGGCAACAATTTTACCAGTCTGACCGATCTGCAGGTCGTTGGGAACGAAGCCAGCATCGACGGCAGCGCGGGAGGCTCCCACAGCAGCTCCAAACTTATCGGCCAGATCGTACAACAGCTTGAAGTTGTCGCCAGACTTCAGACCCCTGCCTCCGGAGATGATAACCTTGGCGCCAGTCAGCTCTGGGCGGTCGGACTTGGTCAGCTCCTGGGAAACGAACTCAGACAGACTGCTGGCGTAATCTCCAGCGGGAGCCTGCTCCACAGCTCCACTTCCGCCTGTAGCAGCTGCAGGAGGAAAGTTGGTGCCTCGCACTGTAATAACCTTCACGGCATCTTTGGACTTCAGTGTGAGGATGGCATTGCCGGCGTAGATAGTGCGCACGAAGGTGTCCTCCGACTTGACATCAATGATCTCGGAAATGGGAGACACATCCAGTTTAGCAGCAACACGGGGCAGCACATTCTTTCCAAAAGCAGACGCTCCGGCAAGGATGTGGGTGAATTTGAACTGAGATTGGGCTGCCAGGACCAGAGGGGTCACAGATTCGGCGGTCAGTCCCTTGAAGGCGGCATTTTCAGCCACCAGAACCTTGGTCACTCCCTCAACCTTGGCCACAGCTTCCGAGGCCTGCAATGAAATGAAAAATATAGTGTTATGCAAACCTTTTGATAAAGAGAGAATAATAATTGGCTAGGGATTAGGGTGGTTAATTGTGAAATCTCAAAGTAACCCAATTAAGTGTTTACATAACAATTAACCGGCTAATTGTTAAAGTTTTTATACGAATTTTTAAGCATTTCTATCAAGAATTAAAAAACAAACTTTTTGTTTTTAAAATAAATTTTTTTTGGCTGTTTAAAACATATATAGGACCACCCTTGTCCTCTACTAGGGTATGGAGAGACTTACGGGTCCGCACTTGGTGCCTGCCACCAGAACTGTGACGTCACCACCGATCTTCTTGGCCGCAGAGATGGTGTTCAGGGTGATTGGGTTAAGGGCCTCGTTGTTGTGCTCAGCTACCACCAGAGTGCTCTTGCATCGTTGCAGCTGAAATGGTAGAATTATTAGATTTAGTTGGCCAATTTTAATTCGCCAGCGCGTGCGCTTTAAGCCATTATTTTTATTATACTTACAAAGCTGCTGCGCATTAGGTTACGGGTGTTGCTGGCGAACATATTGTACAATTAGAGAATAAAGGAGCTGCTAAAGGGACGTAAAAGTTTATTATTATTTTATTATTGTCAATTAATAGAAGCTCTTACCTCGGCAAAAAAAAATCACAGAAAGTCCAAAGGTTGGACTCAACGGCGGGAACAGCTGTTTTACGTTAACACTTTACCACACTATTTCAGGGCTGGAAACACGTTGTCTGTGGTGTTGGAAAACAGATAAAAATGAGTGTTGAAAAATATCCAAAGTAAGCGTTTCTTTTTTTCATACAATACATTTCTCCAAAATATAAACACAATTTTATAAACAGATATATACAAATTAGATTGGCCGAAAAACAAATTACAAATTTCAAGCAATAATGAAGACGATACCCGACCGGTGAGTTTTGGCTGCCGAGCCTCCGCATTGAACTTACTGACCTCTTTGGGTAATTTCAGATGGCTGGAATATAGTCCGATCGGAGAACGTGTTCCGGGGACTCGATTCATAGCCTTCAAGGTGCCGCTACGTGAGGTAAGTTGACCGAAAGCCCTCCACTGCACTCCTAAATGGCCAAATGGACAAAAACCGGTTGCCAGGAGACCTCCAATTGATGGATGCGTCCCTTTGGAAGGACCACCAACCTGGCGAGGCCTCTAAAAATAAATAACAACGGACGGGCGAAATTTGTATATTGTAATTATGCATAAAAGTGGCAACTGGAACAACATGCGGCAAAGGACCCCACATGAATATTAAATTAAATTGTTTTTGCTTAATTAAATAACGCCATGGAGCTGGCAGGGAGACCCTACCTTTATTAATTGCCTCGCCGCCGGGCAGTTCGCATAAATTGAGCAATTTTTAGCATGTAATGTAATGCCGGCCTGTATTTGCCTTCCATATCTTCCATCTGCAGCATGTCAGCGCCAAAGTCAGCCAGGAGAAGCTGCGCCTGGCGCCCGAGTCGCTTATGGAGGCTGTTCCCGACCTGGGACTCATCATCGATCTGACCAACACGAGTCGTTACTATAACCCGGAATCGTTCACCTCCAACGATGTGGAGCATAAAAAGCTGATGATTCCTGGCAAGGAAACTCCATCCAAGGACTTGGCAGAAAAGTAATTAGAATACTACTAAAATCTAAATCATCAATTTTAATTATTATTAATTCTAAACATTTTTTAAAAGGTAAAACATATTTCTATATAGTTTTGAAACATCTACTCCTATTTACAAATAGTTTATGATTTAAAATGTTCCATATAACAAAATATTCTACAGTTTTAAGAAACCGTGAAAACTATTTGGTTTAAATACTGAAATTTATTTATTTTCTGCTTGTTCCATTACAGATTTTGTCGTCTTGTGGCCAATTTTCTCGAAGACAATGCGGATAATGGTAAGTGCTTTAAAACATCCCACACATATTGGCCTTTGAGCCATGGAGCCGTGGGAAACGTTCCATGGCTTTCCCGTCAAATATGCAGATGCAGATGCATATCTGTCAACACAATTAGAGCCACAAAATATGCAAACAAATCATATCAAACGGGCACCCGCAATTACCACGTATCCTAATCCCAGGCTGCACTGCCTCCAAGATTCCTATCAGTCGGCAAGCGCACAGCAAACATGGCCAGAGCGGTGAAATGTGCTGGCTGCGGTGCTGCTGGCAGCCATCCAAGTGCCTGAAAAGAGAAATACTCTATTTAACCCTTTAGCAGCCGACTGGCGCACCGATGTGGGCGCACACACACACTCAATCAGCCAAGTCAGTCAGTTGGGCGGCCTTTGAGTCTGTCTGTCTGCCAGTCAGGAGCCGGGCAAACAAATCACTTACGAGGCTTAGTCATGTCGAGAGTGGGGAAAAGGCATTTCCAATTATGCGCCAAGGCATGCGCAGCCAGCTCCAAGCCGCTTTTCATTTATGTTTTCATAATTGAGAGAATTTCCAGATGCTTTTCTACACAGAGAAAATCGTAAAGTCCCCTTAAAAAGGGGTATATCTGGTTTAATTTGTTTTAAACTCTATCAGCTTATTATTTATTAATATTTTATATCTTTTCTTTATTTGCTGTACAGATTTTAATGTGAATATCTAAATATTATTGAAAGTATGCTAATGAACACTAAGTATCTCTTTAGGGTATCCAAACCCCAACTGGTTGAGTTCATAATTTTTGTGACCGTGGGCGTGAGTAAGCTCTGTTCGAAGGCACCTTCCTTCTGCGATAATGTATGTGCGAACCGATTTGCCTCACAATATGCAAAATTGCCAACTAGAATATCTTGTCCGATACGAATCCGTTTTAGGGATTAATTAAAACACGATCTGGCGCCAAGAAAACTCGCGTCAAGCACAACAATAAATAAATACGCAAAGCCTGCCAACATATTTACAAGGAAACGAATCACGAAAATAAGTCAAGTCCGAGGTGGTCCCAACTTGTCAACGGCCAATGAGGCAGACGAGGTAAAAACAATCCAGGTGGAGTCGTTGTTTTGGCACAGTGGGATCTTCAAAAACTAAAGTCTATTTTAAAAGAAGAGTTGAAAGGAAAGGATAACTGAGGAGTATCTTGAAAACATCTGGAATTATTTAAAATTGAGAGACTAAAAGTAATTGTAATACAGTGGAAATGGCCAGAATTTAAACTATTTGACTAAAACCTAACTACAAAAACTAAAACCTATTTAAAAAGAGTGATATTTTGATTATGGAAAAACATCTTAGAATCATCAGTGTTTAATTTTATATTTATTTTTAGTTTAATAATAAATGTAAACAGTTTAAGTTTAGTTTAATAATACCAATCACTTTAAGTCTACTAAGGATAAACACATTTGAAACCACTGTATCATATCAAAGAGGATGCGCAGCGCGGTCTCGTAATTTAATTTCGTTTCTCGTTTTGCCTGTAAGTTGGCTTAAAAGCCCCCAAACATGACGTACTGGCTGACTGGCAGCTTCACCGGCTGCCAATATGACCAAAACAAGCGGGCCAAGAGCTAAGCCAGCACCCCCATAGTGCACAAAGCCAGAGCCTGGGCCACAGCGACCTGGTGGGTTGTCTGAATGTCTGAGTGCCGGGCACCCTCCCCCCCAAAGATCCCTCCCGCTGACATGTTTTTGTGAAATTTATAGCCAATGTTATTATTGGCAGAGCGCGCTGTTTTCTAGATTTAGCTCAGGTCGCTTCTGCTTTTATGCCAAATTGCCAGGCCGGTTTTTGCTGTTGCGGTCTCGCTGCGTGGGTGTTGCCAATGGGGCGTGGAGCGGCAAAGGGGGAGCCTTAGCCGCGGGGTTTGGGTCGCGGAGGACATTCCTGTGGCCGTGTTTGCAATGAAATTTGTAGCAATTTGCCGCAACATGTGGCACTGGCCGAAGTCTGGTGAGCATTGCTCCCCAAAATGGCACCGAAATCATCCTCATCCTCCAACCGTTTGCCCGATTTTAAGGTAAAGCTCAAGAAAACCTATTACCATTTTCAGATAAACTGATCGGAGTTCACTGCACCCACGGCGTTAATCGAACTGGATATCTTATTTGCTACTTTATGATCACCAAAATGAACAAATCGCCGTCGGAGTCAATTGAGAGTGCGTAGGACCCTGGATTTGATCCTTCCCAAACATAAAGTGTAATCAATTCCCTACCCTATATATTCATCTGCAGCTTTCGCTGCGGCCCGCGGCCACGAGATTGAACGCCAGAACTACATGAGCTCGCTGAGAAAGCTATCGGGCAAGGAGCCCAAAAAGGATCGCTCCACCTCCAAGGAGACCAGTGTGGAGAGCGACTACATCGACGATCATTACGATAACGGCCATAAAAGTCATCATTCGCGCTATGAGTCCAACGACAGGAGTCACTATCAGAATAGGAACTACCAAAACTACCAAAATTACCAAAGGGGCCGAGTCTACAACCAACGATATAATTCAAGTAAGTACTTAAGCCATTAATGTGATCCAGGGAGGGGAAAGAGAAAATACACCATAACCCTTAGATTAGGATTCGCTAGATATATAACTTTGTTATAAAAATATAATGTGATTGAATTTTAGGAGGTAACTACTACAATGGTTCTTACCAGAATAACTGGCGGGGCAGAAGAGGATATCCTTCTAATGGGGACAACCAAAATCGCTATTATCCAAGAGACAACCACTATTATAATAATAATTATAATAATCGCTACGTGGGTAACAACAGGGATTACAACAGTGGGGGGGATTGGCGAAACTCTAGGAGGACTCCGTATCACAAACCTTATTACCAAAACAATGGCTGGTCTCAGCAGAAGAACTGGCGACAGGATCGCGACGATCGCCAGCAATATCATCGATCCAGCAATAGCTCCAACCAACGCTCCTGGAGGGACTATAGTCGCGATTATTCCAAACGGGATCGCGATCACTATGATCGGGATGATTCCAAAAGAAGCTACCGAGAGAAGAGCTACTACAAGGAAGATAGTGACTAGATTATAATAATATTCTACAATATATGTCTTCAATATAATCTTTTTACAATGTAAAATCCCCGAACAATGTTTTAATAAATTTCCAATGACAGTTTGGCCAATTTGTAAATTATTGTTAATTACAGGCAACGGCTGGAGCGACAATTAAAATTCATTTACGACACGATCGAGTTAAGGCCGCCGGGTAATGGTAGTTAACAAGCAGTCGGCACAGATCGTGTGAAGATACAATAAAAGCCGCGAAAAATTTGCATCTCGATAAGCGAGGAGAGCGCGTGAAATTCCTGGAAATTAGTGATCATGATGGCCAGGCCGAGGCGGTGCCAGCGGCTCAGCTCCTGTGTCAAAACAAATGCCAGGATGGGCTGGCATCTACAGTGGTTTAAGGATCTACCTCAATCAAAATGGCAGCTAAAGTTCAAATTTAAGTACAATTATAGTTTGATTATTTTTTTTCTTTCGATTTTATTAAAATTTTAGTTACTTATTATTTTTTTTTTTTAATTTTTAGTTAAGACTAACCAAGGTACATGCATTCTGGCCAAAACCTGTCAGATTGACGGCTCCTGATCGTTTCATTATTTCGTCATGGTGGTCAAATGTCAACTTATTAGCATAAATGCTGCTGCTGTCGCCTCCGCCCATCGAATTTTATATATATTTTTGTATGTTGTATACCCCCTCGGGTTCCGATCGGCGCTTTATCTTTGCGAAATCTTATCTGGGCCGCACGATCAACGATTGTCATTATGGACCGGGGTCCGGGTCCGGCTCCGGCTCTGAGTCCGAGGCTCCGACAGCGACAAATCGTTGGCCATTACAATGGTTGGCTGGCCAGGAGCAGGACCTGCAAGAGGGAGCAAGGGATCGAATCGATCGACTGGGATCCGATCCGATCTGATCTGACTGCCCGATAAACGCCTGTTGTGTGTGGCATGTGGCGTAAAGTTGTTTGTTGCGCTTAATTGGACAGCGTTTCATTTCGCGGTTTTTTTTTTTGCTTCTACCTGTTTGCTTCCTTTATTCGCTACTTATTTTTAGCATCTGATTGACCCAAAGACAAGTCCAACTGGCATCCAGGGAAAGTGCCAGCCATAGCTTCAGGAGATGCTCGTTTGAGTGAAGGATATTTGGGACTACAAAGTTTGAGTTCATTTTATAACCTATATGGATAAGTATTGGATGAAATGAATAAGTATTATTATTTAAGGATTCCCCCCTATTTCAAAGGTTATGCCGACAATTCCATAAATCCCTGAATCAGCCAAAAAACGGCCAATTGTCAGTTGCGTGCGGTTAAAGTATCTTATTTTTTTCAGCAACAGACACACATTTTTTCGACTCATATTTTTTGTTTAGTTTATGACCGCAAACGACGACGACGACGACTGGAAAGTGTGGCCAATTTCCAGCGACTGTGCCGGTCTGGGGGCCCATTTATCTTAGCATAACTTGGAGCGCGATAATTGCATTCCATGCGGCATTGGAATCGGCCAAGTTGCATTGGCCAAGATCGAGGAGCGCGACCGATTCCGATTCCGAGGCCACTTTGAAGTTCGTTGCGAACAATTAGCCATGGCCCATAAATTCCCATCTCATATGTGCGCGGCGAAAAAGGAAGCGAGGCATTGATTTAAATAATAGTGTTTAACTTTGCCACTCCATCCATCCAGCTCAGCCCTGCCGCCTGCAAATCCGTGGCCGAGGCGACAATTACCTGGCCATTTCAATTAGCCGGAGCCAAACAAAAGGTGAGCCTCTCCTGGAGAGAGTCAATCATGGTACTGGTATCAATGCAATGCCAGACCAATCCGGACCAATTGTTATGGGCCAGCTTTTGTCTGGCTCATGTGATTTACGGTGTCGTCCTGTCTGGCTGATAAAGAGGTCTGATGGATTGGGAAAAGTGCATCAATGGGTAAGATGAGGTGATCCAGTGTACTCTTTGTTTTTATTAAGAAAAAGGAACTTTTAAGAATTTACTAAAAATAAACTTTCTAAACAAGGCTTCAAGATAAATACTTGAGGAAATGAAAAGTTAAGTTATAATAATTCAAAAGTCTTGTAAGTTTTTTAACCTTTACAAAGCCTTTCTTTAAATTGAGAATATTGTCCATCCATAAACATGGTCCATCTCCTAAGGATATTCATCACACCCTTGAGCCTCTTGGACCATCAATAAAATCGATACGTTGATATGCAGTTCGGTGAAGTCCAGCCCACTTGCAATTGAAACGCAATTCAGGGGATTCCTGCAACACTTACCATTTATCGCCGTACGCAATCTTAATTAAAAGCCGCCCCCAGATAAAAACAAATGTTTACTTTAAAGCCGATAGGGATCGGATCGAACAATCAGCCATTGCGGTCCCGCAAAATTGATTCAGTTCGATTCGATTCGTGTTCGCGTTGAAAACTCACGAATCTGGGCAATTAAAGCCGCCGCTGCTTCCACCGAAGGGCGAGAGTTTATCGCCGATTCTCTGTATGCGATATGGATGCAAGGCACGCACATGACCCTCCCAATCATTAAAAGGACTCAAAACTGGGATACAAACTGGTTGAAACTACAGTGTCTGAAATGTATGACACAGGGAGGGTAAAAATAAGGCGAGAAAACATGGGTTTTTTGGTAAAGTTAATGGCACAATTTTAAATTTTAAGATTAATATAATTTAAGTTAAGAAAATAAAAAAATAAAACTGTATAAAATCTTTTTCCGTGCAGCTATAAAGGCCATCACTTTGAGATACCAAGAAAACCCAGATCTGGACCTCCCACTGAGTGCATTCTTGGCCATCTTCTTATCCTTGGCTATCGCATTATCCTTTCCATTTTTTTGTTGTTCGACTTTTGGCGCCGAAGCATAAACTTTATTGTCGCCACATTGCTGTTGCATACTTAATGGCGCCACAGCGACAAAATACACCAAAAATGTGCCAGGCTCGAGTGTCAACGAACTTTAAAACGAGCTCGAATGATGGGAAACTCACCAAACCACCAACCCACCCACACGAAGGACAGTACTTCTCACCCACCGCCCCCAATGGAAATTCCATTTTCGGCAAATATTTGTGCAAGTCAGCAGCAGCTCAGCTCCATTTTGGGACAATTCACCCCTATACTTTTCTAGGACTTGTCCTTATTTTTTCGTTATCATTCGGACTGCATACAATGGGCTGGGCAAATTGCTTAGAGACTTGGCTGGCAAATGTTTTGGAAATATCTCAAGTGCTATTTATTTTGAAGGGGTCCAAAACCACAGGGTGGTTGGTTTACATCTTGGGCTTAGCTGGGGGGTGTCGCTGGGTAGATGGGTTTTATGTCTAACGCCTCGAGCTGCAAGGAAATTTTTCAAGATAAGCTCTGCAATAAAATTCTAAACACTAGCATTACCTGTGGGTATTACTCCCCTATAACCCAAAATCTTGACAACACATTTATTGGTTATTTTTATGATTATTTATTTTGAGGTTCAAAATTTCCAAGCCAGAAGCTCAATTAAAAAACTTATCGAAGCCAGACTGTAGCCCAAAGCCAAGGCAATCGCTGTCGTTAGAAAGTGGTTCAAGCCCAAGGGCTTTGCCTCCAGGTGCTCCGTCACTGTGTAGTTCAAGTATCCTTGACTCACAGCCTCCCGGTACGAATCGAATTGCATTTTATCCAACAGTCCTGACTCGAAACCATTATACAGAGATCTGCTTAGATGATGTTTCAAGAACCAAGTATTCCTCATGGGAAACCCGGCAAACAAAAAGCAGAAATCGATTTGAATCCGTCGGAATTTTGGATGTCTCAGATAGTGTTGAGCATATTCAAACATTCCCCAGCGATCGGGAAACAGAACATAGGCGTAGTTTTGATCCAGATTATTGCGATGTTTGACTAAAGTTTCCGATGGAACAGTCTTAACTACAGACCGAAGGATATCCGGCATATAGTGCCTTTCGAACAGGGCCCGATCGTAGGGATCAATGAGGACGGGAATACGTCTTTCCGCCAGTTCTTCGAACGTTGTTATCTCACTTTCAAACACCTCAGAGATCATCATACTTTTAAGCAGTCCCGAGTACTCAGTGGAGTACACAAAACCAGCAATGAACAGAATTCCAAAGAGGATGTATCTCTCACCTCCGAAAATAGTCGCCAGCTTGAAGGCCCCAAACAACAAGGAGTTGAATACTTCCAGAAGTTGTCTGCTAAAGTCCCATCTTCCGATTCTCGCCCTGTGAATCAGGCTCATGAATCCTGCAATCAGGATGACATAAATCGCCAAACAAAGCCAAACACTGGTCTTGAAAGGAGCCGTCAAATATCGATAAAGTAGAAGGGGCTTGGCGTGGGGCACAATCACATTCGCTGCTGCAATTCTAAGCTCATTGGTGACCGTGAAATAAATTGGATTTTTGGACAGAGCATCTGCACACATGTCAACTTTATTAGTTTTAATGGCCAGGGTGCAGTTCTGTGGCGAATCACTTCCTGTGTACACTGGCACAAATGTGGCATTCCTGTATCTGAGGAATGCCAGGGCAAACTTCATATAATAGCCAGTGTGTATTATTTTACCCTCCAAGTTCGTGTAAATAAAGCTGCGAGGAACATTGTTGTAGGCCGCCACTCGTACAGGATAGCGATTCAGATTCCCAAAGGAATCGCGAAAGCCTGCATAGTCCTTTGCAGTGGTGGATCTCAGCCTCAGGTTGGGAAACAGTAGTTTGTCGTACGAACGGCCACTCAAAGTAGAATGAATCAGGATCTTAATGTAGCCCAGTTTAAAGGCAAAGTCTATAAAGTGCTTCCATTTAGTTTCCTCCATTTCGTTGTCGATAACCAGAAGAAAGTCCGACAATTGAAATTGTAGATCAAGTTTTCGGAAGAGTTCGTAGGGTGGTCTGTTTTCCATTATAACGAATAGTTTGTTGTCATCTCCCAAGTGATTTTTTAAGGATTTGGGATTTAGGAATTCACTCGAAGTATAAATAAGATGGCTAATTGATTGCGCAAGTGAGTTATTATTTAATTTATCCCTTTGGTTACAGATATATATGTTTGTGGTAATGAGTAGCTTTTCGTTTAGTTCATTTATAATTTCGATTAAACTGGCATCAGCGTTTAGGAGAAATAATAATGATAGAAACATTATGTAGCAGTTCATCTGAAATATATAAAAGAATTCAATTATTCAAAACAAAAATTAAACAAAAAGAGGATAACCCAATCCTATAAAGTTATATCTACATTTTCCCATCGTTCTCTAAAGCTCCCTGATCTGTTAAGTAATCTTTATTTTTTCAACAACTACGACATCAAGAAGTTTATAAAAAAAGCAAAGCAAAGCTCTGGACACTGTAAGGCAAAGCATACATCACAACATCAATCCGTCACTCAATCAACTTCAACATCAACATCACCGCCTCCCAGACACCCGGCACTTGTCTTCCTCCTCCATCGGAGCTGCTGAATCCTTCGCCTGAATGCCAGGAATCCGCTCATGCGCCTGGCCGTCAACTCGATGACAAAACTGAGGAGGGCCATGAAGTAACCCAGGGCCAGAGCAATTGCCGGCATGACGAAATAATCGAGTCCCAGCGGCATCGCCTCCATGTGCTCAGTGACAAGAAAGTCCACGTAGCCCACGCGAACGGCCTCGAAGTCGGCGTCCAGGGCCAGCTTCCGGGTAAGTCCGCTCTCGAAGGACCAGTACCAGGCGCGACTTAAGTGATATTTAAGGAACCAGCGCTTCCGCATGGGAATCCCAGTGTAGAGAAAGGCAAAATCGATGGGAATCCGAAGAAGCTTTGGATGGCGCAGAAACTGCTGAGCATAATCGTACAGCGCCATCCGATCCGAGAAGAGTACATAGGCATAGTCCTGATCGAAGGAGTTCCGATGCTTTAGAAGGTTTTCAGAGGGGACTGTTTCCATTACGGACCACAGGATTTCCGGCATGTTGTACCTGGCAAACAGTGTCCTGTCGTATGTATCCACCAAGAGGGTTATGTTGCTGGCGGCCAAGGACTCAAAGCTGTCGATCTGCTTCTCGAAAACCTCAGAGATCAGCATACTTTTGAGCAATCCCAAGTATTCCGTGGAGTATACGAATCCAGCTATGAAGAGTACACCAAAGAGTATATATCGCTCCCGGCCATGGATTTCCTTCAGTTGGAAGCCACTGAACAAGAGTGAACTGAAGACCTCGAGTAGGTGCTTGCTAAAGTCCCACTTCCGTCTTCGCATCCAGTGGATGAAACTGAGAAAGCTCACCACCAGAATCACATACGAGCCCAAACAAAGCCACACACTCCACTGGAAGGGGGCCGTTAGATATCGATACGAGTGCAGGGGCTTGGCATGGGTTACCAGGACGTTGGCTGAGGCGATCCTGAATCCGTGAGTCAAAGTAAAGGCCGCAGGATTGGCGGCCAGGGCATCGGTACACAGATCTACTGTTTCGTTTAGCAAAAACAACGTACAGTTTCGAGGTGAGTCGTTGGGGGTGTGAACTGGCAGGAAAGTACCATTTTTCCTGTCCAGAAAGGCTCGGACAAACCGCAGATAAAATCCGGCGTATACCCTCTTTCCCCACTTGTCATTGTAGATCAAAGCTCGAGGTGTGTTATTGTAGACAGCCACTCGCACAGGATATCCGTGAAGGTTGTGGAATGATCCTCGCACGGAGAGATAGTGTACTATGGTAGTTTCTTCTATAAGAACATTAGGAAATAATATTTTGTGATAAAGTTTATCGTTGTGTAGATTATAGAATAGTATGTGGACATAGCCCTCATGAAAGAGGTGCATTACAAAGTCCAACCACTGGTATTCCATCTCCAGATCCCCGGGATTCTCAAGAACTATTACGAATTCCGCCAGTTGGAATTGCAGATCCAGTTCCCGAAAGAACTCGTAGGGCGGTCTATCGTTACTTAAAACAATAAATAGTTTATTTTCAGCTCCCAAATTATATTGCAACTCTGTGGCATTAAAGATTTTAGTATAGATCAGTAGTGAAATAGATTGCATTTGATGAAGATATTTTGATTCGAAAGATACAAGTCTGTCAGATTGATTGCAGAATAAAATATTCGTGGTAATAAGCAGGATTTTGTTGAGTTCTTGAAGGACATTGGTTAGACTATGAGCTTTCATAAAGTAAATAGTAACAAATAGAAGATGCAGTAAGAGTTTGTTAGGTTTGAAGAGAAGCATCTGAAAGATAGATGGATTATAAAGATTCTGAAAGTAAGAGTTAGAGCTAGAAGATGAATGAAGAGATGGATGCTAGGTGAAAATTGGAAGTTGTTTTCTTTGGTAATTGTTGTTTTCCAAAACCGAATTACAGTCACACCCAAAATCTTACATCTGATCCGAGATAATTTATGTATGGTCACGACCACTTCCGCCTTTGTCCAATTCTTTTCGCAGTCTCGAGCTCAATTAGCACCGACAATAGATATGAATATACATAGATGGGAATGCGAATGGGAATGGGAATTTGTCTAATCGATTGATCAACTCATAAATATTCCATTCCACCTGATTGATTCCGGGGCAATTAACACTCCAACACGATCCCACCCACGCATCCTCCAGCGGCGGCGGCAATTGGGGCACTTTATACTGATTACATATATATTTAGCTTATCCATTCTCATGCGCGTGCAAAATCGGGGCTGATCGTGTCAATATTTTCGCGCAGAGACAAAGGAGCAGTCATGGGAAGCGGCTGCCATCACGAAGTCGGCGAGTGAATGGAAAATACCCCGCCAGTCTAAAGCGCCATTTTCTCTTTAACTAAATATAGAGGATCCAATCGAGAGATTATCCAATCAGAACGATGGATATTTTCAAAAGGGGAAGTCCCTCTTAAACTGTGCCCTTTTTGCTTTTGCCTGATTAACGGCTGTCAGTCATTGTACTGGCTAACTACTGTATCTTTGGGATACGCGTGTATCTTTTGAGTTGGGTTTGCAAATTAAGCGCTGAGATGCGTGCTGAATGCCCCACAAAATGCAGAACGGACAGCTGGTGGGAATCAATTTGGAACTGTCTGAGCTTTTGCTTCTTCAGCTCGTTCAGTGGGTCAATGTACGGGTGGTCTTGGCCAAAGTGGTAATTAGCGTTGGATAATAACGGATAACGGTACAAGGTTAAGGACCCGAGAGGTAATCTTTCTTTCGAGTATTATTTGCTTTATATTCTGAGGAGGGTACTTTTTGAGAAGGTTTTAAAATGTGTTATTAAGGTGTCATTTTATTATTTGTTTAAGAAGCTTAATTGATTCTGAAGTATATCAAGTTTGTTTCTTATATTTCTATAGTAATTTTATTCTTCTTAATCTCTTACCTGTACTAACCCCCTAACTAAATTCCATTACCAACTCTGCCGGCATTCCTCAGATGACTCATACGCACAGTAGTCCACCAACCACCATTCCACTTGCAATAAAGAGTAAATAATTAATAAGATAAGGATATCCACTTGCACGAGCTCAAAATCCAGCCCGGGGCTGAAGGTCAAACTAATAATGATTTAGATAATCAAAGAGTGGCTAAGCAGGAGCCACAATCCCGGCCGAGCCTGGCCCGAAGATGACGGCAAGAGTTAAGCTGCAATGCGAAGCACTTGAACCTGTTGCTACCAAAAGAGCCCCAAGGCTTCTGCTGAAAACCAAACAAAACGGCCAGGGAGCGCCGTCGCGGACTCTTCGCTCTGCTCCAGAGCAGACAGTAGAGACGGAGTCCACTGAGATCGCTACATGCAGCCAGACCATAAATACCGAAGGGTTACGCCTATTTTTACACGCAGCCGAGTGCATTTCCTCGTACTTGGGCCATGAGCGCACAAATATTAAAACGATGCGACGTGACAGATTACAAAACGTTTGACACCAGCGCCAAAGCCGCCACAAGATGATGCCCCAAAAAACAAAAACAAAGCCGGGCCTAAGAAGCCATGGGCTCTGGAGATGGAGGGTAAGAAGGAGTTCCATCTGTATCCAAAGCAGAAGATGAGGCCAGATCTGAGGCCGATGCTGCAACTGCAACTGCAAAGGCAGTGAAGCAGCAGCCACTTGCCACACGACGATGACGAAGAGTATCACGCTGCTGCATAGTGGTTTAATATTATTCAAAAAACAAAAGTTATTATTAAAAATAAATGGTTGCAACATAGCTCAGAATAAATGTCTATCTAGATTCTAGAATGTCTAAAAAGTTAGTATCTTATCCTCTTATAATCTATTTAAATTGTAACTTCATTATGGGACACTGTACATTTTTAAAGTCACGAGTCTGAGGCTACCACGGAGTACGGAAAGTAAATTGCCTCCGGGCCATGGCTCCTCGGACTCAACTGGGAACCTGGAACATGGGACTGAAGATGGGCATGGGTATGGTTTTTGGGTGGGGAATGGTAACTGGTGGGAGGGCGCAGATCCGGAGGAGATCCGTGGAGAGCGCGCGTCACAAATTAATTCGCTGATGGCGAGCCAGTTGGGTTTTTATGTTCTTTTTTCTGTTCAGTATAGCTCAGTTCTGGCTAGATCGGCATGATTCCCACAGTAGTCCCCCAAGTTTTATTTTTGTTTTTTTCAGTTTTGTGGAGTGCTCTTGAGGATCTGCTCCTGCTTGTCTAGTTCACCTGCAACTGAGCAGCGGTTAAATGCGGAGGCAGCATCCATGTATCTGTATCTGTGGATGCGACGTCTGCTTCTGCGTCTGCCACTCGTGAGTTATGTCAGTCAGTCAGAAAGACCAGACCACGCCAGACCAGAGCAGACCAGTCCTGACCGGGCCACAACAGACCAGAGGTCCTCTCTTCCACTTGAGCGTGCAATTTTTCTAATTCACATCCCAGAAATCGCAGAATTCCAGATCCCCAGATCCAGTCGGGAGTGGAGTCTCGCAGCAGGCGCATCGCGTAATTGACTTGGAAGTTATGAACCTTTAAATGCGATGAGCCCCTTCGGATGCCGAGTCGAAACCACGGTCATGTAATTTTAATTTTCTCACTTGATTGCCCCGCAAAGTCTGGCAGCGAATTGCCATTCATATGGCCATTGGCTCCTGAACTTGGCCAACTTGGTTAACTGGATTGCCGGCTGCCACATGCAGTTGCATTTTCAACTGAGTTGATTAGTTTGCCAGGTGGGGGCGGTATCAGTTCCACAAAAAATCATCGTTATAATTATAAAGAAGGGGTTCTAAAGGGTCTTTCGGATAATCGGTAAATGTTAAAATAAAAATAAAAATAAAATTTACAAGTTTTCTGAAGCCTTTTTTAAGTGGAAGTGTATTTTTGTGTTAACTACTTTTCTGAATTATATTTGGATACAATTTATATCTAATTATCTCTTTTATTTACATCCTGTTCTGGAAACTGCGCAAAATCTTGTTAGATTCGGTTCCAATCCAACCTCCAACCTGCACACCTGTTCTATCTTTATGTTCAGTGCTAATTACCAGAGTGGGCGATAGGTTTTGGAGTGCAATTCCCATGGCAGTCATTAGACTCTACTAATTAAACGAAGAATGCCAATTGATGAAAAATATTTTTATTTTTGTCGGGATAATAAATGCAAATTTGTCTTTGAAATCCAAAAGATAAAAACAGCGCGAAATTCGTCAGCTCCGAAGATCGTTTTGGTTTTCGACACTCGGCCAGTATTACGAGTATTTTTATTCATATTTATAAGCGAGAAGAGATTTTATAAAATTCACACTAATGCGAAAATTGGTAAGGCAAAGCCCCGAATATTTCATTCAGTGGTTAAGGCACATTTTTCTCTGGGCCAGAGCAGCTGGAGGCTATTGGCTCAATGAATTATGAGCCCGCTTCTTATGAGCGTGCAAACAGCATCCAAAATTGTGGGTGTCATGCGTTGTGGCTTAATGAAAATGTTTGGCTCTAATCTGGCCTCTGGCCTACTCGGTTGTGGTTGTATTTTCACCCGCCTCTGTTTCTCGGTGTTGTAGGTGGGAAACGCAGATTTATTGCGCATCAAATTACAAGAGCTGATCAAAATATTTGTCTTCGACATGCCATCACCACGGTCTGGTGGCATTTTTGGTCTTAATGGCCTTGTAATGAAGCGACTACTAAGCTAATGACTCGGATTGAAGGTGTATCTTACCACCAATTTAGATGTTAACTAGTAAAAGTTATTTTTGGTCAGCCAGATATATTTTTAGAGAGTCTATGTCTTTTGGTATCAGCTGGGAGAATGGTACTTTATTAGCAACTAAGTTGGCGGTGTTTACATGAACGCCAGCCTTTAATTCTAGACTGGAATTCAGATTCACTGGCTTGTAAATATTATTTGAGCAAATACGCGGATTCAAATGATTGTTAGCACTCCCTTTTGTTCATACAGATCCGAGTTATCCAACGTCCAAGATCAACATATAAAACTGACCTACTTGGTTTGCTCGGAAGTGCGCCTCATCTCATCTCCCACGTTTGAATTGGGTTGTATAAGAACGTGGTCAAATATTGTCGGCCCGGCCGGTCGGTCGGTTGGTCGGTCAGTAGGATGGAGGTGGCCCTTTGTTAGTGCGAAAACCGCACGCTAATTAGCAAGGCATTTAGAAACACATTAACCTTTTCGCCTTGGCCTTAACCTTTCGCTAAAACGGCGTTAATTCGCAGCGAAAATATTAAAAACGCAAATCTCGATTTGATGGCACTGATTCACAGAAGTCATAAACTGTCATAAATACAAGCGTTTATAGACTGGCGCCAGCTCCAAATTAAATCGAAATCGAAATCCAATCTGGAGAGATCGTGATCTTACCAATTTTGGGCCACACGCGCCACAGGGGAAATAACTTCTTTTTTTTTTTGGGGGGGCATTCCCGGCATTTTCTTAGCCATATTTTTGGCAGTGGTTGGCTTATATATTTTGTGATTATTTTCGTATTTTGATTTGGACATTGATTGCTATTTTCGCCTCAAGTTGTCGAGTGTTTACGCACATTTCCGTTATTGACACGCATAAATTTGTTGGTACTCATATGTATATTTATGTAAATCTTTGCCAGTCTCAAATGCTTATTGTTTTCGCAGTGGGACTTCTCACTTCGCCGATGCTGCCGGCTCGTTAATTTCTTGGCCAAATAATTTAAGCTATTGTTACACGTGTTCCACGCGGGATCATCAGACTCTGACAATGTCGAATTTAAATTTGTCAGCTTGCTTGATTGGTATCTTGTTTTTTTTCGTTTGGGAAAGTGAAATGATCATCATCCCCTTGGGTTAAACTTTCTAGGGGTAACTCGTTTTGTTATCACAAAGGATCAACAATTGTCTGAGGTCTTCGATGTGTGCACACTTCATTTGTCCAACATTTGCGATCATGCAAAGCAGTCTGATCCGATCAATCGGCATTAAGGATCTGGGATGCCATGGCATTTCTCAATTCATCCCTCCTGTCTAGATCTTCCGGAACAGAAGTCAGCCACGCGTTAATGTGAACAGAAGTTCCGATCACTTTCACTTTATGGAAACTCAATGAAGCCCGTCGCATAAATTACTAGAAAAGGAACTTCCCCGAGGGGTAAGTGGATAGTCGAGGGTTGTCTACATTTTCATTAACACAAACTCTTGTTAGTACTGACCAGCGACAGTTGGCCAGCCATGGCGACAAAATACGGGTGCCTTTTTTTCGGTAATTAAAGGCCTCTTCCAAAAAAAAAAGGGTTCCCAGCCAAAAACCGAAAACAAATTCATTGCTCATTGTTGGCTTAATTGAATTTACTGCACACGGTGCGTGCCGAGCGGTAAATTGGTAAATTGGAGGACCCTCGAGGGCCCCAAAAAATATACAAAACTGATCACGTGTGATCCTGTGGAGTGTGGAGTGGTACCCCAGAAATTTAGCCCATCAGCCACACCATCGGCGTTGAAAGGTTAACTCTGCACAAGTTCACTCCACTGGCCCATCCGCAGGGACAATCGCATTCAATTCTGTGGAAAGCAAAAGGTATACTCTAATCAAAGGGTATTCTGGTTATTTTATAAGGCTTATATTTTTATTTATTATATTTTATAAAAAATTGTTATGATGTTTTGTTAGGATAACCTCGTGAAATAAATAAATGAAACTTAAAAAGTTACATAGAGTATCCTTAATGCTATTTGAAACTAACTGCATATATGATTCGCATTTGCCTGCTTTTTTTGTGCTTTACTTATTTTTTGCAGATCGTTTTTCTTTTTTTTAACCAACGCCCACCTTGCTTTACCTTTAGACGGCTTTTGTTGTTGGTTTTCGCGTTTATCAGTTAAGATCAGGCGGCGGCAATGGTTTCGGGCTCAAGTTTAAGTTTATCCTGTCTGCCTGCGGTTTTGGTAGTTTCTTTTCGTTTTAGTCTCTCCTTTTTTTTTTTTGGGGCAGTGAATTTTAATTAAAATACTTCTCAGGGTTTTTATTTTCTCCGAGCTGGGCTGCAACGGGGGTTACTCTGGGGTTTTTATCTACAAGGGGCAAGTGACGCTTCTCGGTTGTGAGTGTGACACATTTGCATCAGATACGACAAGCTCGTCTCGGAAGGACACCCACAGACTCATAAATCAGACTCTGGGTAAAATAAACAGAAGAAAAAATCCAAAAAATTGACTTGTCAGGACACCTGACATCCTCATAAATATATTTGAATTTGTTTTCTTGCTGTCTGCTCCTTTGTTTTTGGAGTCGTGAAGATTTCACACATTTTTTCTCTCGTTGGCAGTTATTCTCACAGCGACACGACGTGGCGCCAGGACATTTCCACAGCCATTCATGTCCTGCTGCGTTGGCAAAAAAATATAAAGGAAGAAAAACCCCGAACTGCAGTTGCACAATAAGAATAAGAATTGCGACTATGCAGTTATTGCTACTTGGAATTCACCGTCTGGGCCAAAAACTAAGTGCGGTTGGATGTTTTCATGGATGTTTACTCTCAACACTATGTGGGTGGGATGACTTACCTCGGTTGGGTGTCGAAATGACCTGAAAAAACACGAAAAATTTTAAATATTATAAAAATTGTATTTTCATTCTTACTCCAAAGTTCAATTCAATTAAAATTATCAGGTTTGTTGCATTTTTTTAGCCACTTGAGACTGAAGGCTGGAATTTCGCATCAAACGAATCGATTTAATTAATTTATCATTGTCATTATCAGTTGCGAATTTTCTTTGGGGCCAAGCTGTCTCATAAATCTTCATTAAAATTGGCCCAAAACGTCAAAAACGATTTTTTTTAAAACTTAACTTAAAATAATCAAAGAATGTAAAAAACGAAAGTAACAGCCGGCTTAGCTACGCACTGCTTGCTACTGTTCAAACTTGCACTGCTTTCTCCAACATGTTGCAATCAAACATATGTTAACTAACAGCGGTTCGAACTGTTAACAAAATATGTTAATAAAGCTCTGTTAAAAGGCTCAATCAGTAACATTTTTTTTCTGACTGTTATTTTTCCAATAAAAAGTTGGAAAATTTTAAAAATTGAAAAAGTGTTGTAAAATTGAAAAAATGTTCTGTTAAATTTTAAAGTTCGAAAAAAAAAGCTTTTTTTTCCCGGACAACAAAAAAATTGGACTTTTAAATTAAATTTTTTTTTATTAAAAACATTTTTTCACCACGATTATTTCAAAAGAAGAAAAAGATTTTTTTTTATGAACAGCCAAAAATTTTGAACAAAAATGCCCAGAAAAACGCAAATAAAAAGCAAATCTTTCGAAATTTTTGTCCAATCTCAATATCACATTTTACAAAAATAATGAATACCTAATAAATAATAATAATTAATAAAAATAAATACAATAAAATCAAAAACTCGTCAAATAGTCCAAAACACTGCGAAACACAACAACGAGATTTTCGTTTTATTTTTTAAAAATAAACCGGGGATGCCACCTTTTCAATGGGTTTCATTTTCATTTCATTCCGGTGTTTTCAACAATTTTTTTTATACACTTTTAGAACAATTAAATTAAATTAATTAATTTTTAAAAAACATATTTACCCAATTTCAACAAATTTATCGCCATCCATTTGATTTTAAACTTCTCGGTCGTTCACCAAAACGAAAAATTTAATTTCACCGACGCCAATTTAATATCCAAATTTGAGGTGGGGAAATTCAAAACCTCATCATGAGAAACCAAGTTTAATAGATTTTTTTAAGGACTTTATCTGGTGGTAGGTAATTCCCATTATCAATTTCATCAGCTTTATGGTGGGAATAAAACAAAAGAATGAGAAAATTGAGTGATAAACAACTGCGATTTGTTTCGATTTTTTTTGCCATTTCATCATATTGTAGCTCTCAGATATCAAATGAATTCTTCGGCATTCAAATTTCGTCCCCAATAATTATGCGTCATGGGAGAGGTGTCTGTTTTTGCGTAAACAAACTAGAATATTCGTGATCACTTTGGTATTTCTGATAACCAAAGAGCAATGCTACTGGATTTTTTTCGGAGTATTCTCATTCCAGTTCATTCATGGCCAGATTTCTTCTCGGAGGAATGGCAGAGTCTCTAGTTGCTCTAATTGAACCTATCACAAAACTTTTGAACTTATCTAGGTATCGAGTTAATTGGAAACTGAGACACGAGCAAAGTCCACAATTGATGTTTGTTCTCGTTTCTCGTTTCGGGGAACTTCCCTCGCGATAAGATGTATTCTCTTTTTTTCCCCTCCAAGATCACAGCGATGCCGATTAATTCCCAAAATGATCTCACTAATTCACCTGATTCTAATTTTTAATCCAAGTCATCTTCTTATCGCAGAGCCAAAAAATAAATTGTTGCTTAATGTAATCTCTGTACGATTTGTGCTTTGTTTTTGGGTCGCTTTGGCCACCGCCATTTGATTTACAGCATGATCAATAAAACTGCCTGCCTGATACAACTGCCTGGCTAATCGATCAATATCAAAAATATCAAAAAAAAAAAAAAAAAAATGCAGGGGCAACTTTGCTAATGGCTCGCCAACTGGACCTTGCCCAATATCGTCTGGCATTTCCAGGCGCATTCGGAATTTCTGGCTTGAAAGTCTCAGTTCCGAAATGGGGGTGTGCAACTGGGTGGGTGTCTAGTTTTTTTCTTCTTTCTTTTTATTTTTTTGTGCAATCGGAAAGTGGAGCAGGTGGACGCCACATAGATCATTATCAGACTGGGAGACCTAGTTTGCCTAAATGGAGCAAAACATTTCAAGGAATGACAAATGCAATTTATGATCACGGTTCTGAGGTAAGTCGAGGTATTTATTTAAAACAGAATTTAATTACTCTAGCTCTAGAAATTAAGATTTATTCAAATATTATATTTTATTAATAATATTATAAATAATATATAAGAACTAGCTCGCAAGTATCTTTTAAATATTTCTAAAAATTTCTATAAAAGTATCTCAAGCAACATTAGAGTAGCCTACGATCTTGAAGGAATTGGCCAAGTTAGGCTAGGAATTCCGTGCCAGCCTGCCTCCACCCTCTACCAAAAAATCTATCAGCACACTCGGGTTCGGCTCGGTTCGTTTCGTGCGACGTACAACAGCGACAGCCAAGCAGCGGCTCGACAGCTATCGCATGCGCCGGCCTCAGATACAGATACAAATTCAGTTTCTGTTCACCTTTCGTCGGTTAAAGATCGTTGCCTGCGAAACCAACGGATATAAGAATATACACCAAACCAACCCCAGAGCTCCGTAACTGAAAGCAACAAATGCTTTGGAAAGATATTTTTGAAAAATTCCGAGCAAGACCAAAACTGAAACGTCAGAAACAAGAGCAATACAAAATATCAAGTTCAGATGAGCCTGATTAATGTTAAAAATTTCAAATTAAAAAGTGCACTTCGGCGGTAAATGACTAACTGATTTTGTTTTAAAAATCGAAACCCAAACCAGTTGAAAACAGGCAAAATATTTTCGAGTGTCCCCCTACCCAGTGCCAGTGCAAAAGTAAAAAAAAGTAAATTCCCGCAAAATAAATCAAAAAATTTTGTGCAACGTTAAAAATACACAAATAATTTCGAATAAAATATTGTCGTGTTACTGCTGACAAAAGTGCAATACAAGTATATATATATATATATAACCATTATATTTATTACAACCAATTACATATTGTTAATCAAAAGTAAAAATATATACATATCAACGCAAAATACAAATATTATATAGTGCGGTATAGAAAGAAATTGCAAGAATTACAAAATAAAAGATAAAGAGCCGCTTCGGATTCAATTGCAATTTTTTTGCGGTGTACTTGTAATTTTGTTGACGCTGCATTCTCGCCATTAACTTCAGATTCAGATTCATACATATGCGATATATGAATTTTGATTTCTGAATTTCCGCTCCGACTCGTGTTCGTCGACCACAGCAGAAAACTTGAAACTCTTTCGTCAGTCCAATGCTAGACTTCCGACGATACTACGCACAAACCCATGTTGGATTATAATTTACACCCTTAAATTGGGGGCTACAATGCGGCCAGAAGTATACGATGTAAGTTTTGAAACTATAAGCCATTTAATCACACCATTGCTGATCATCAATAGTCGTAAAATTTTCGAAATAAAAGTTTATGGATTAAAAAGAACCACAAAGGTGGTTGGTGAAACATATTTTTAGGAATTATAAATTAATAAACCATGCCAGGCAACCATAATTCATGGAAAACAAACTAATGGTTTAATGCAGAAAATTAATTAGTCACTGAAATCGCACGACTTTAAAAATGACTTGAACCACGTGCACCAGAACACGCCACTTTCGAAAAATATGAGTTGTACGCAATCCAAGGAGTAATCCCTAAACACCATGACCTGTGTTGAGCTCCTTTTTTTTTTTTTGCACAGTTCCCACACAAATACAGCATATAAATTATTATGCGAGTGTGCGTGCAGCCCGTTCTTTTATCAGGGGCAGCGCAATTTCACTTAAAAAACAATTTCCAAACACACATCAAAAGCACAATTATATGTTTGAAACAAGAAATATGAAGTCCAGGACTCGGTTTCAGTTTCAGCTTCGGTTTGAGTTTGAGTTTGAGTGCGAGTTGTGTTTCTGTTTCAGGTTCAGGTCCATAATTGCCGTTTATAACTTGTTATGGCACCAACACATGCATCCTGTCAGGATAAATCACACTCCCGACGATTGTATGTGTGTGCAGTGTACGGATAGTGTGTGTGTGTGTGTGTGTGTACAACCCCTTTTTCGAAACTTTTGGAGGGTTTGTGGCGTGTCCTGATCTCACAGGACATTTACCTGAGTTATAAATCAATCGCAAGCAAAACGCTGCCAACCCTCCGCGGCTCAAGTCGCACGAGAATCGCGCACAGTAGTCGCTCCAATAATCGCCCAGGACCCACCATAGGCAACTGATCCAAGCTATACCATTAATTCAGATTAATTGTCACTAATCTCACACCCCAACCCAATTTTGAGCCATAAACAAGTTCAACATTTCGAAAAGGCAAATACGGCTGCCACGCCCCAAAAGATTTCTTCGGATTGACGATAAGCGGGGAGCGGGTTTTTCTGTAAAAATAGACAATATTTGATTTCTTTTATTAATTAAACGGAAATACTGTCAGATAACACCACCCAAAGCCCCACTGCCCCCACAGTGATAAGCCCGAATAGAAGAGTTATGAAAAGGTGGTGGAAATCGAAGAAGATCCACTCAGAGATCTCTAGTTGTTGTGGGGGAACCCATATACAATACTAGCAATAATCTAAGCCATCGAGAGTTTTATTAAAATTTATGATTTGGCCAGAGGCACAAGCTCCATGCCAAAACACCATAAATACATTTATGACTTGGCACATATTTGTGCAGCTTTGATTAATGCAATCACTTGACATCGGGCCTCTATTTGGCTCAGAAACAGAAGCAGAAATTGAATTCTCGCCTCACTTGCCACCGTTAACGGAGCCCAGACAACCTTGGCCAAGTAAGCTGCACTTTTGTGTTTTTTATTTCGGTTTCTGGCCAAATGTTCAGCCATGACTTGTGAGAAAATTTAAAAATCTGGCACCAGGCGACAGCTATCCCAGCGAAAGTAATAATGGGTAATACTATTAAAGTTCATTCAGTGCACACACAGCGTATTTAGTAATTCCCTCATGATGATTATGTTAATTAGTAGCGAAAATATTATATTATCACCCAGTTCCGTGACCAACGTGACGCGTTCCCAGACTTGTTTCGAAAATAGTTCAAAGTACGCTTAAAAACTTTTCCAGCTAACTGCTAACTGCTAAATGCTAGAAAAAATATCACTTCTAGTTTTATAATTAGTTTACGCGCGGGTGGCAGAATCTGCATCCCACTCGTCGATCGAGGGGCGGGTATAATTGGGTCCCCAAACATATGACGCCACGGCCACGGCCGGACAGAAGCTCGCTCTCGTTTTGAAATCTATCAAAAATCAGTCATAGGAAACGACCTCAGAAGGCACGTTCAGTCATCCCAGATAGGCTGCACCGATGATGATGATGATGATCCATAGAGTATAAAAAACGATTAGTCACATTGCCAGCTTAATAAACAAATATAGGCGAGAGTGCAATAAATATAATGGAAAGCCGACGGAAAGTCAAGACGCTATAGCGTTTTAAATCGCTTCAAAAAACGCTCCGTACGAGGCCTATGGTATCTGCATTCTCGAAATTCTTGCCAAGACTCCTCCCACCTTGTCAAATTAAATCTGTCTGGACTTCGAAGGGAAGGGACTGGTAGTGGTGAGGAGTGGAGAGACCTAAAGAGGTTCTCCAGGCGATAAGTAGTGGAATCCAGAGTCGATTAGCTTTCGGCGATTTGCGATCGATTTTTGGCTTTATGAGTTTATGCCTTTATAGCCGACCCAATGCCAGTGACTAAGTGTGGCCAAGTAGGTCCCAACATCATAAACCCCTGATCTGAGCCGGGAGAGCCGCCGGAGTACGCCCTGTCTCGGATGGCGATCGGCTGGGAATAAAACGAGTTCGTTCCCCACTATCTTATCACCGAAGAACACGTTCAAAATATACGCCACTGCGTACTACGCGTACTATATCTACCTATAACACTGTGTATGTATTTCTTTCTTGGGTGCCTCTGTATTTGGAAATACAACAAAAATAATAATAATAACAATGCGCCAAAAAGAGCCATGCGGCCGTCAAGTGTTTACGGTTTGTTTTGCTTTTTTCCCCCCTTCGTTTTGCTAAAAAACCTCTATCAGAAAAGCCCCTTCCCCACGAAAAGCCCCACGAAGGGCCCCACGAAAATTTACTACGCTTTGTTGGACGATTTTACTATTAAATGGTAAGTGGTAAAGTTTTCCACCTTGATAAGTTCGCTTTCTATGGCAATTGAGAGTGCGATTGTTCAATTAATGGCAAATATTTGCATTGGACATTACGGCTGCAGTGGGTCAACGAAAGGTGTATGATTGGCGTTGCACCTGACCCACAATGCTGGGCATTGGTTGTTTTATTGGTGTTGTCATTGTTGGTTTTGGACACACTACTTGGGAATATTGTGTAAAAAGACATACAAACACACCCACCTTGGGGAGATGCCACGAAATCGGCATCGAGATCCAATGATGAATTAGAAAGTTTTAAATCCAAGAGAGAAGAGGAGTTTTCTTTGAATCCAACACACTACTAATCAGCTTAGCGATTGATTTATCTTTTGGCTTTATGCTTTTGTTTTTTGTTGTTTGGGTGATTTATTGGCAACAACTATCGCGGGTAATCAAATATTTACAGTAATGTAAAACTGGCTTTTATTGAACCATAACGTCTGATAAGAGTCCCCCGATGGAGCTCCGATATATGTACATATGTATATGTTCCACGATTCGATTCCTTTTGAGACGAGACCATATCAAATGTATTTGCCTAGCAATTTAAGCCGGCAATTTCCTCGGAATGGAAACCGAAACACGCGTGTTGGCCCGCCATCTCTCACCCCTTAACCCCCATCCAGTATTACCAGTTGCGTCTCAGGTGCAAGGCAATTATTATTTACTTCCAGAAAAAAGGTGTCATATTTGAGTAGCCGGCACAGTCCCTAGACAAATCCAATCGATGCACTTGCCGTGTTTGCCTTAAACTCGGCATAGCCTCATCGATTTCGTCGCCACTGCATACTACGCCCGTCTCTCTCGCCGGCTCATCCTCCGTCTCTATCGGGCTGTCGTCTGGGCGGTGTTGACACTTTGGGAAAGTTGCGCTGAATGCTCAACAAAGTAGTATTCGCTGCCACTTAAGTAGCCGGACTTATCAAAAGGGCTCACTGAGCCGGCGGATGGCACCGCCGAAAGCCGCTTATCACCTCCGGTGGTGCAGCTGTCCCGGTGGCGAAAATCGCATTAGATACAACCCACCCTTGGCCCAGTAATCGGAATGGGAAAAAGGAGGTATCACACTGAGAGAAAACTCGTTTCCCCTCCGCTTGGTGATTAGAACACTTTGATTTCATTTTTCCACGTGCAGAAGGGCGGAGTGCTAATGAGTTGAGATTTGTGTGGCGGCACGTCACTTTTGGAAAACTCACAGCCTTGACACTGGGCTGTCTGTGGGCTGCTGGCATACAACATCATCAAATGATTCGTTCTGCTATATATCTACAGAAAAGTGACTGAAAACAGCATTAGCTTATCGCTGGGGTACACTGAACTCTCACGGACTCCCCATTCCTAGCATTGTTGTGGTGGTGCTCCCTATTCTGTTTATATTTGGGGCGTTGCTTCGGTGGGTACAAGTGCAAGTTCAAGTGGTTAGGGGGCCCACAGGGAAAGAGACAACCACCGAGATGGAGTACACGCCAAAAGTATGCAAAGTTTTAGGTTCAAAGTCTGGAGGCTTTCTTTTAATGAGGGCCAAGAAGGGCCTAGGACTGTTTGCTTTACAAAGACAAATCTTAATGGATTACAATACCATTAACAACCCCCAGCTCTAAGCTATTCTGATTCTAATTTGCATATAAATCAACTTAAAATTCCAAACCCAAAACCGAAACCGATTTAGTTTCTGAATGTGAAGCCTATGACACCCACTGGCTTCTTGCAGTTGCAGTCGCCACTGTGCCATTATATAAATATTTTCATATAATATGCCCACCAGCTCGGCGCCCTGCTGCAAAAACAATGGCCAACTGCTAACTGGCAACTGCCAAAGTCAGTTGAGTACTTTGTATACACTCTCATGTGTATCCAGCGGATACGCCGCCCGCCCTTCGCTCGCAACTTCATTAAGTCGCGACTGAGCAAACACGTAAAAAAGTTGCAGTTGCAGCCGGAGTAGGAATCGGAATCGGAATCGGACTCGGACTTGGACTTGGAATAGGGGTACACCCAGGGGGTATGAGACGGGTTTAGGGTTGCTGGTTCGGCTCGGCGAAAAGCGCAAGGTGGATGATGCAAGAGTATTAAGTAACAGCCAGTTCTCGGCAAGCCACCCCTTAAAACAATGGAAAAATTGCATTAAGTGCAGCATTTCAGGCCAAAAAAAAAATAGGGAAAATAAAGTAAAGAAAAGTAAGGTATAGGGTGGCTCATCACCGTCACCACATCGTCAAACAAAATCACAATTGCAATCACACGCACAATTGACGAGCAGAAATTTCACACTTATTTCCCCCCGAACACGTGGCGGCAGGGTCCTGCGATAACCAGGGCAGTTACAGGACTTTAATTACAGGATTGATGTCCGGTAACACGTGCCCGCAATCAAAGTTCAATGCTATCACTTTCCCATAGCGTTTATCTCCCGCATCTTTTTGCCAATTCATTATTCTGTCCAAATGCTTTTGGGCTAATCTAATCGGCCAGCGCATTCCACAGATGCCGTATTTATTTTCCACAAGTATATAAGCTAGTAGTACAATTATGCGACTCCGTAATGGTGATGTGTGTGGAAGCAACAAGTGTTAAAGTCCAGATGCCGACACGTGCCCCGTTCTCGAGAGTCGAGTCGAGTCGAGTCTGGAGTCTCGAGTCAAGAGTCGAGTGGCAAACTAGTTTGCATTCGAATCAAAGCCAAATCACATCGAATCGAATCTAAAAGACCCCGGTGCTTAGCATATTATCGATCGATGCGATCGGGGAAAAACACTTGGAGTTTAACTTTAATATTTATTTCCAATCAGGCACCAGATTTATATGTATTACCAAATCCATAGCCGGTGCCAGCACAATCAAGTGGACAAACTAATTAAAGGCCTGAAAATGTCGCCAGCGATTAGATTGCATTTTTATTTTCAAAAGTGGTCGCTGTGACGTAGAAGCCAGATTTTCGAAGCTTTTGAAAGGAGGCTCCACTGTTTTGTGTTTTGTGAATGAAATTGAAAAGCTTTCCACCATTTGGCGTGGGGCGGAGGAAAACTTCACAATCCAGTCAGTGGACGGGACTCAGAACTATTCATTATTCAGGGCACACATGGGTCCGGGGCCCTACCACATTGCGTAAGGCGTACTTGGGAAACGAGAGGAGTTCGTGGAGACTGGGAGCCAGGCAGCTAGGGAGCTAGGGAGACCTTTGTGGCTCCATTTCGAGGAGCTCCTGTCTGCATACCAAATAAGGTAATTATGAGTCGCAGAAGGGAACAAAAGTAAAGCACAGAACATAGAAGCTATATCGAGTTACATACATGGGAACCGCTCTGCACCGAAAGAATTCATTGTTTGGAGTTCCTTTGACTTGAAAGCCTCCATTCGAAATATTTCTCTCTCTGTAGAACCGCGGGTCATGCCATTCTGGCCTTAGACTGTCTGGTCTTAGACTGGAGCGAACAGCTGAAGTTTCGTTTTCAATTTCGGGGCCCTTTCTTCTTTATTTTTTGTTGCGGTTGCCAACCCACAAAATAAGACTTCAAGTACCTAAGACCGAACAAAAATATCGTGTATTGATCAGTCAGCAGAATGGGATGTCTGGCTAGTTAGTAAGCTCCCCCGAAAGTAGCTTCCCTTTTCGCTGGAAAAGTCGGCAACAATTTTTTTTTTGGCAATTTAACATAAATTGCTGGAAGCCGCTTTAATTGCTTTACCAAGCAAGAAGAAAAAAATAAACGTTTGGATAAATGCTGTGCCTTCGTATTCATTTTGTTATTCATGTGTGTGTCTGCACATTTCAAATGAACTTTATTGTCTGCCTGTGAAATTGAAAAATGATAAAAATCGCACGCCACCAGGCATTTGATTTGGATTTTTTCCTTTTCTCGTGTATTTTTTTTTTGTAGACTGCCCACTGAGAGGGATTCGGGATTCGGAATTGGCAGGACTGGAGGAATCTGGAGGAAGGAAGCCTCCTCCTGGGGCTGTTTTAACTTTTGACTCTCGGTCGGTTCGCTGTATTGATTTCTCGAGCTTGATTCTTTGCGTTTTCACTTTCCAAACAAAACTGAGCAAAAGACCTTCGTCTCAAGAAACTACCCTTCTGGGTCTTGAGTTCTTTTCTGTTTTTGTTCGCAATTTATTTTTTGCTTTTTTGTAGTTCAGTTCAGTTCAGTGCTAAGCTGAAATCAATGACCTTTTGGGCCTGAGGATTAGTTGGTCGTGAAACAGAATATTCAGTGCAGAAAGTGCCAACAAAAATATGGCAAGACTTGTTCAGTTGAATCGATAAAAATAAAAAGGAAAAACATAAAAAAAACACATTTTTTCTCCAGCTTTTTCCGAGTGGCCACTTGTGGTCACTTGTGGGGTGACATTGAGCCAAAGCCACTGGAAGGGCTCTCCATGGAAATCCGATGGGTAGATGTCTGCTTTTGTATATACTCGTATAATATTTTATTCCGAGAGCTCACGATCAGATCACGGCTGTAAAATGACTTAATTGTTGTTTAAGGTGAAGATACGACTCAGACTCCGACTCAGACTCAGACGGAAGTACGTCTCGGGAAACAAAACAAAACCCAACAAAACAAAAACGAATAAAGTAGAAAACAAATCAATAAAATCAATAAAAATAATCATTAATAATAATCTGTAAGATTTATGCAAATTTTTCTCCTTTGAATCACTCTCAGCTCGTCTCTTTATTTTTAGTGCCTAGCGTAATTTTCGAATACTATTGAATACAACTGAATATACTCATTTTGTTTATTTTCCATCTACTTGCAGGTTACAACAGTTCACGCTGCCCAATGTCAGGACTTTTTCTATACTGATGGTAGGTTTCTTAATAATAGAACTATAATCGTATAATTTGTAGATATTTTATTATTTTTATGCCACGGACGGCATACACCCAATTAAATGTCAGAATAATTTCCGGCCTTGTTCCAATTTCCAGTTTTTGGCTGGCAAAAACCATCTGGAGATCTTCAATCTCGATCGAAAGCGGCTTTGTTTTCAACACTCTGAATAATTATCTTGAGAAATGTCAAAATATTTTCATACGTCCGCTAGATTGAGTGTGTGTAATCGAAATTGTAGTTGGGGGATTCCGATTCGGTTTTCGGAGTGGATTGGATTGTATTGGAGTTGTGATATGGGGGAAACGTGTGTACATTGGAGTGGCTCTCGGTTTTTTGTGCGGTCTCTCCACTTGAGTCGGCCCATAATAAAAAAAACGAAATTATAATTATTATTATGATTATGGTTGTTACACATACACGCACTGAAACGTCATTGAACTATGGAAAAGGTCGCACGGCATTCCAGACCGAGACTCTTTACTTTTCGAGAAGTGCAAACAGAAGGCCCCACCACACTTCTCCCCATCTGAAAAAAAACTGACATAATATCAATTCGAGACGAATGGAACGTTGACAGACTTCAAGCGGAAATGATGAGGAATGCCAGCGATTTGTGGGAACTCGAATCGATTGGTTAAGCTCCGATAAATCGATCGGCACGCGTCGATCTATGGGCCTTTGGCCATTCGTTTGTCCGAAACCCATCGGTTACCACCCCAGAAAGCCCCTAAAATCCTCAAAGCGAAGTCCGGCAGTATTTTTAGCCATTTCACCATAAATAGGTTTTGGTGCCGTGCGCTGAGCAGGACATGATGTATGAGCCCTAAGCCCAGATAAATACTCGATTTGCACTCGCCACGCTTCGATTGGAGCCTCCATATATTTTCCGTTTGTTTGGCCAATTTGAATGTTTTGCTGATTTGCATATTTTCATTATCTCTTGGCCGAAAAACGTAATGGTCATATCACTCAAGTGGTGCTGCTCAAAGGTCGAAAACGTGCCGACCCTAGAAGACATGACAGAGACACGTGTCTGGTGGTGAAATCAAATTCTAAAGACAAATATAGGAATTTTTAGGCCCTAATTGTAGACCATTCTAGAGTCATTTTCATTTGGACCATGTCCAATTTACATGCATGGGAACGCTGGTGCTCCAACATCCCATTGAGAAAGCAATTACCTGGACTACCATAACGTCCAGACCAGACCCTAATGTCCAGTGGGCTCAACTTTGACCATAAAATCTTGGTGTCGCATGTGCGGGGCGGTGTCATAAAAAGCTCATCGTATTAATGGAAATTTATGGGGCAAAAAAGGGTTCCGCTGGTCGGGATTAGTCGCCAGATGATGCGACTTTAATACAGATGAATCGTCCATTAATCGGAGCTCCTTCTCACTGTTCTTTTTATTTTTTGTATCTTGCAGATATTTGTGGTTGCTATTGCGATGCCAACATGCGCCGCGAAAAATGGCTATGTTTTAAAATTACAATGTCCCAGCGACCGGGCGCTGCACATCAATGCGCACGGCAAAGTGAGCGCCGAGGATATGTCCCTGGCACGTAAGTATCTTAAAGATATTTTACACTTATATAAAAATATTTCAAAAATATGAAAAGGGAAACTGATCTTGAACTGAACTGGGATGGCTCTTAGTCATGAGAACTCGCATTCATCAATTACGATTGGCATTTAAATTAAATTGACATTTTTACTATATACAAGTATACAGTGGAGCTTGGCTAAAATGAAATAGGGATTTCCAGTAAATAATATACAAAGCTTGTAAACTATTATTTTATTATTAAAAAGATTTATTAGAAGACTTCAAATCATCTTTGAAATCCCCCCAAAAGTGTCTCATTATTTCGTTTTTAAGAAGCTGGACTGTAGTATAGCTTGAACTCTGTCTGGGTCTGGGTCTTTGTCTCTGGCTGTGCATATTGTGGGCTTAATTAAATTATTGGTAATTTAATATTTGATTGATGTTATGAACCGCTCAGCGGCGCCCATTGCGGTTTCGTTTTGTTTTGTTTGTTTGGCCCGGCCCGCTCTTAATTTATTCGGAATTCATTTGCTGCGGTTTTCCAAGCCTCTTCACAAATATCTGAAGTTCAGGAGCAGAGCACCACCACCACCACCCTCTTCCTATGCCAAGCCAATGTGGGTTGATGTCTGAGTGAAAGTGACAAGATCGGCGCCACATTGCGTCACTGAGTCCGATCGGATCGAGTCCAGAACCTTTATCCGTCCAGTTAAAGAAAAACTTAAAATAACGGAAACAATATTGTCACTTTGGTATTTTATCTTATCGTCAGTGCTAGGTGCTAGAGAGGTTTTAGGAAATTTGATCGATTTACCACGGGCTACTGAAGGTCTTCCCCCAAAAACCAAAACCAAACCCAATCCGAAACGAAATCGAGGGGAGTTATCGGGCTTAGTGGTAATTTTCAGGGTTAAACCCTTTTCCTTTTGGCTAATTGCGAGTTCAACGACTCAGCGCCAGTAATTGACTTGGTTGATTTATTGATTTCATTAAATGCTCCATTGCCGCACCGGTATACCATACGTAAATACATAGTTCAATTCTAATCAAAAGCCCCTTCATAACTTTATCGAAAACCTTTCAATTAATTGGGTTATCTGTATGCGCCTCGAGTGGTCCCAGTTCCAGTTCTATTAAATATTTACACAATACCCATAGTTTGTTTGCTAATAATTAATTAATATTTTTTTTGGTTTTCTTTTTCTTTTAGAGTCTTTCGTGATGAACAGTGTGAGCGATGTGTTTGGCGATGTGTTTGGAGATGTGGATTTCAAAATCACCATCTATGCGCCGGACGTCGACTTGTATCTGTGCTTCCATCAAAACAAACTTGTTGGAAAGGTAAGAAACTCACCAATCTATCCACATAGAACGGGGGAATAAGGGGGTTTCTATTATTTTAGACCCAAAACTAACTTGAGTTTCTTCCCTCTTTTTGGTATCTTTTGTATTCTTTAGAGAAACGCCACAAAGGACTGCCACTTTAGAGAGTCAATGGTTAATGGGTATCACCAGTACACCCATGCCTACAACTCAGTGCTCCATGTTGGCTTTAAGCGCAACTTTAAGCCAATTGGCCCCAAGGACTTGAAGAAGCCGAGAGTGATGGAGAAGGCCTACTGGTCCTTCTACCCCACGGAGGCTGAGCATTTCCGAAATGCTCTGGGTTTGTTGGGTCGCAAAAAGCATGCCAGCACCAGCACCAGCACCACCACTACTACTACTACCACAACTACATCAACCACATCAACAACAACAACAACGACACCACCACCACCCAGTACTAGCGGAAGTAGCTCAAAAACCACTGAGGCAAGAGCCACCACAACCACAACACAACAACCACCAGTGGCGGGCACAAAACGCGCGCGACAGAAACCGCGTCGCCCATCAAGTATTAATAGCGATAGTTCTACAAACCCCCAGACCCCCATCAGCCCCAGCAATAGACCTAAGTCCTACAACAAAGCCAATAGCAACAACAACAGTAAAAACAAACACAACAACCACGTGGAGGATCTGCAGGAGCAGCAGATGATCATCCAGCGGAACCAGAAGAACCATCAGCGCCGAATGCGCCTGCAACGCCGGCGCCAGCGGCCGCAGGGAGGTGCCATGGGTGTGATGGCGCAGCCGCAGCCGAAGAACCTGGTGGTGCGCCACCACCACAACAATGCCACGCTGATGGAGCGCCGCGAGCGCCGTCGCCAGGAGCGGCTGAGGCACAAGCAGCAGCGCCAGCTGTGGGAGCAGCAGCAGCGAGCAGAGGGTGAGCGCGAGAGGGAGCGGGAACGAGAGGAGCACCTGCCCAAGGCCACGTCCTCGGCCTCGTCCAGTTCCTCCTCATCGTCGACAGCCACGCAAACGGCCCTGACCGCCACCGCCGCCTCACTGGCGCCCAGTGCTTTCAACTTGGTGGCCATCATGGCCGCCAGTCGCCGGAAGCGGGACAGGCGAAAACGCGCCACAGCCGCTGCCCCCGCCGCCGCAGCCACCAGGGTGGCAAGTGCCCATCCCCATGCCCGTGATGCTGACATGCAACTGATGGAGCTACCCTCGCAGCGTCAGCAGCAACAGCAGCAGCAGATCCCCACTATCCCCAACCCGAACGAATACTCAAAACCCTATGTTAATAGTAACTTAAACTTACTAAAAAATAGTAATAGCATTAATGTTAATCATGCAATACCTGCCTTGCCAAAAAACTACAACTACTTGTACAGTAACGAGCATTATAATTTGAATACTAAAAGTAGCACGACTGATTCTAGTAGTTTAGACACTAGCACTAAGTTCGATAGTCCAAATAGCCATAGCCATAGCCCTAGCCATAGCCACAGCGCGTTCAATCAGAATATTGACAATAATCTTAAGCAATTAAACGATCGAATTGACCCTTTTGTTGCAACAGCAACAGCAACGGCCGGAAGTGAAAGTGCAGGTTCTGTTGCGACAGAGCCCACTGATGGAGTGACAGAAACAGTAGACGAGACTGTTGTGGAGGAGAATCGCAATCATATTGATGCTAATAATATAATCGACGATATCTATCCGACGAGCGACGAGGAGCACGAAGAGCAGATTCTAAAGAAACTTTTTCGTGGCCTAGAGAAGCTGCCACTGCAACAGCAGCAGCAGCAGCAACAGCAACCGCAGCAGCAACAGCAACAACCTAATATTAATAATTTAAATGAAAATATTAATGTTGTTAACGATAATCAGAATCATAATGATAATGGGCTGCTGACCAATAATAACCATAATAGTAATTACAATGAGCAATTTGCGAATGACGATGAAACGATACGAATTCAAAATAATAAATATGAAACACATATAGTACAATACAAACATGCGGTATTTATTCAGATAAGATGGATTGGGTGGGGTTTCTTTTTCTTTCAGTTTTAAAAATTATTCAATTGGGATTTGCCAATCAAGGCCAATAAGTTCTGCAAACATTAGAAATGGCTGTGTCCCAATATCTTTCAAGATCATCTGGCCATCCGGAAACATCAATGTGAATATTTTATACATTTTTGGGGAATTAAAATTCCAATTCAAAATGCGCATTCCGAAATATTACAAAAAAAAAAAACTGAAATATATCGAAAACATAATTCGAAAATCGTGTAACAATTGATAAGAATCTACAACAATGTGACAATGTGTAAATCTCCCTTGACTGCCTGACCTCAATCTGTTCGGATAACAATAAATTATCGGGCGGCAAAAGTCGCCGCCGCGCAGACGCCACAAAGTCGCGTGCAAAACGCGTGGGCGATATTCGAATATTTTTCCATCACAAAAATCTCTAGCCCGTTGTCTTCATCATCTTTTGGAGCTTTGTTGTTGGAAAATGTTTGATAGATGTTCGGACCATGTTGACACCGCATAAATCATAAATAAAGATTTCATATTAATTTATGCAAAGTACCCGAGATGTATGGCGTGTCTGAAATTAATTAACCAGCGTTTTCTGTGTCGCAGCGACACATGCAAATTCGGCTAGCCATCGGATTCGGATTTATCAACCTGTGCCCCCAGCTCCAAACTAAAAAGCTCCAAGTGTCCAGGTCCAGTCCAGCCGTATTCTCACCGACAGCTCTTGGCCAAAACAAAGCCACCAGCCAGCTCTCTTGGCGCCAACTTGCTGTGTGTCTCCACCGATCGCAAATCGCCTCAAACCACACCAACGCCTAAACCGAGTTGCTAATGAAATTTTATTATATGCTCGGAGCAATAATTTATAAATTTGTTTAACAAAAAATAAATTTGTTAGGCAATAAATTAAAATAAGCAAAGCACTTGCCATTTTAGTAAGGCAGAGTGTGATCTGTCGGCCAGGCTTCGGAGATGCTCGGCTAGCACTCAGAAAATATTCCCAAGAAATTTGTAATTCCAAGCTTTACTTACTCAGATCATGAATTACTCCCAAGGGTTATTATTCATGTAACAAGTATTAATTTCCCTTTTTAACAAAAAATTGCTGAGGATTGACTTGTCCCACCCAGCGAATAAGCTCAGCGTTTTGTCCGGCACTTAAATGTTACACCTCTTCCCGGTGACCGGGGTGGATCAGCCGGTTTTTGGATGGTCGGAGGGGAAGGAAGTGGAAATATCAAAAACCAAAACAAATAAAATTCGAAATTTGCATTAGAATACGTCTCGGTTTGGCGTCAAAATAACTCAACGGCGAATAGCTCACTGGTTTTGAGTCGAATTTATCACCTAAGCCGGGAGTACAAGAACAACCTGAACAATGTCGGTTAGGAATGCTGGTGTATCTTCTCTACATTGTATATAATTTTATAACATTTTTTTTTTGATTAAAAATCAAACAAATAAATATCCATTTGATTTGTTGATTTTTGTGAATAAAAAATACCCTCTTTTATTGACTTTGGGTTCGTACACCCGTGAGCCAAATTGGTCAAGTGGCTTGGCGCCTTCGAAGATTTCATTCGAATTTTGTGGTTACACTTTTTTTTTCTCATACCAATTCCAGCATTTTTTGTTGTTCGAATGTTTATTAGCCAAATTAGCGTGTGAGGTGAAATTTAAGCAGATTTTCGTTGAGCATCGCCGGCTGTTTATGGGAAAATGATTAGATCCGCTTATGGCCTAGAGATGTTTTTATGCGTTTATTTTTATGACACTTATTCTAATGAAGAAACATTTTAAGCCATGGCTTAAGTGACGGAAATGCCTCCACTGGCCAGCCAGCTACCCATCTCAGGTATTCATGTTGATTTTTTAACCATTTTTCAAGTGCAGCTTACACTGGGATTTAGTCAACTTTGATGACAGGCAGCAATTACGAGAGATTAGTTTTGCATCTTAATTTAATTGTTGCATACTAAATGAATTACCATAAAGGAAAAAGTTTCTACCAAACGGGTCAGATCTCCAAAAACACACCTCCATATTTGCCAAAAAAAAAAAACTTAATCACTTTGATCATAAAATAATATCCGATTTATAATCATTATAATGAGGTTTATAGCGATTCAGTAAAATCACAAATACCTTTTTAATGATGACCAAAAAGAAATATGCGAGATTATTAACAATTTGGCGCCATTTAAACGACGTCGAATTTTTATAATGCTATAACTAAATCCTAAACCGAATCTGTCTTCTATATCACGATTAAGGCAACAACAATGTCCGAGATTTTAATGGCATCGTTAAAACGAATATATCGAAAGGGAACCATGACGGCATCAAAAAACGTTTTACGACTTCGCGCCTTAGAACCAGCTCGTTCTTTTGGCTTATACCCCGATATATTCTCCGTTGTACAAATTTCTTATATTGTTTGTATTTTTTTTTTTTTTCGTGCATTCTATATAAATCGGATACGGTTGGATGGGTGGGAATTCCGATAGGCAAGTGCCAACCGGTTTAAGTTCAGGATTGGGGGTTCGGGTTAAAATTAAAATCTGACGCGCACTCAATTAAGTTTATTGCATTGCAAATCATGTCCGTAACCCATTTTTATGACAGTCTGAAGGTGTCAAGATGATTTGTCAATGTTTGGCCACGCCCTCACATTCTCACTGCCTCACAGTCTCACTGCCTCACTGTCTCGCCCCCTCGAATTCTCGAATTCTCCAACAACAGTTAGACCAACTGGTTGTTGTGCCACTTGCACTGATGGAATGCTAACTGTAGCTCTCCCACCTGGACTCTACCTTTACCTTAAACATTGACTACACCTTGAATTTTGTGGATGCACAGAAAGAAAATGGGACAAATAAAATATAATTAAAATATATTAATAGTCTTTAAGCTGATCATGACTTGGCTTTATTGCCAAAAATAAATTTTTGGTAATTAATTATCATTTTAAAGATATTAACTTTTTTCCTTGATCATATTGATGACAGTTGAGGGCTGTTTTGGCTTTGATGGGCAATTAACCATCCACTGACTTCCCTCCTAACCAGGGGATTGGTTTTTGGCAACAGCTTCTAGCCCAGTTAGCAAGTGCTCGTCAGTAGCTCTTAGATAAGTATTCGGTTTATTTCATTGCATTTATTTTTGTTCTTTTTCGTTCAGGCTTTTAACAGCCCTTTAAAAGTGGGTTAAAGTCTTTAAAAATAGTAATTACCCAGATTTTCTTTTCTTAAATTTAAATAGCGTTCTACATGAATAGATCGGGTTAATTGGGAGTTATATAAAATGCAAGTGTAGGGCATAAAGCTTAAATTATGGATTCTAAATTCTAAAGGCAAACATTTAATCATAATTCATGGGTTGACCAATTCGTAATTTGTCTGTACTTAGTCGAAAATATTTCAAATATTTGCCAACACCTGGAAAAAAGTTGGTTGCAAGTTGCAACTAAGCGGGTTGTTTACGTGGCAGCCCGTCACAGGCATAAAATATTCATACAATATCGCAGAGGCTGGCTGGGCTGAGTTTTGCAGCCAACCAAGGCAAGGTGGAAGCCAAATTAAAACGGCAACCAGCCAGCTAGCCGGCTAGCTGGCCAGCTAGTTAGCCCGGCTGTCAATCCCTCATGGACTAAAGACTTAACAATTTGACAAATAGCCCGGCCAAGGCAGCTGCTGGGCACCGTAGCAGCAACAGTGGCAGCGAAAAAAATATACATAAATTCTCACCTATTGCTGGCAAACCAATCGAAGGCAATGGGAAAAGCGGCGATGAGCACAGATATTTATTTTTGATTTTATTTTTATATTTTGAAAGTGGCAACTACTTGACATTTGCTTTCCAACTACCAAGCTTCCCAGCTTCCCAAACTCCCAAAAAACTCCCAGACTTTCAAATGTCCAAGACACCAGGGCCGGATGAGTCTCTCCCTTTGGCATTCCGACCACCTTTTGTTGGCCGAAAAGCTTGGCTTTTAATGAGCGGGCGACGGAGATTCTTTGCTGGGCCTCTTTCTTTTGTCGAACACCTTTTTTTTTGTGTTGTGTTCAACTTTTCATTTTCAATCAGGCCTGTCAAATTTGTCAAGCTCGACGAGTTTTCAAGTGGAAGGAAACCTCCAGCGACCAAAGACCGACGACCGGAGAAAAAGGCCGTAGAAAAATTACAAAAATGCATTCGAAGATGCGCATTTCCCTCGCCACTAATCAATGGCATCTAATTAAATGGCGTTGATTGTTGTTGCCACTTTGACAAATTGTCGTTGTTTATTTGTCGGCCCTTTGGGCTTTAATGCGTTTTTGATTGGGTCGAGCCGGCTTAAAGGTTTCAGCTCGGAACCTCTCCGGAGGTGTGAGGCATTTTCATTTATTTGCCTCCTAATCAGATAAAGTAAAAAGCTTTCAGTTTGAGTTATATATGCTTCATGCTCAACCGTTAGAGTGGTTTTCCAGAGACCCACGAATAATATGGTCTGATATTTTGATTTGCCAAAACAGAAATCCAGTTTAATCTCATTGTGCTTGTTATGGGGAGGCTTAAAGAAACAATTTACTTGGTAGGAGGTAGTGGGCTGGGGGCTTAGGCCAGTAGGATTATTTTGAATTGGACTGGGTTAAAACGAAAGTAGCTATGGATGATTAATATTAGGAATATAAGGTCAATACAAACCAAAAAAAAAATTTGGTTCCGCTCTAGGATCGGTAAAAAAATTGACTAAGATATGGACATGGTTTGGGGCCCTATATAAGAATCCTGGAATTTCCAAGGGGTTCCATCAGAAAAATTTGAAAAATATCGTTGAAAAATTTTGTTGCCAGGTTTTGATGCAGAATTCCGGAGAATCGTTCCAGAAATCGTTTAAGGTATTCCTCTCAAGAATCGGATAAAAATTGGCCAAGATATGGACATGGCTAGGGGCCTTATATGGGGGTCCTCGATTTTCCAAGGAGTTCCATCAGAAAAATTTAAAAAATATCGTTGAAAAATTTTGTTGTCAGGTTTTGATGCAGAATTGTAGAGAATCATTCCAGAAATCGTTTAAGGTATTCCTCTCAAGGATCGGATAAAAGTTGACCAAGATATGGACATGGCTAGGGGCCGTATATGGAGGTCCTGGATTTTCCAAGGGGTTCCATCAGAAAAATTTGAAAAATATCGTTGAAAAATTTTGTTGCCAGGTTTTGATGTGGAGATTCGTTCCAGTATTCGTTTAAGGTATTCCTCTCAAGGATCGGATACAAACGGACTAAGATATGATCAAAGTTAATGAAATTTTTTCTTTAGGTTTTATGATTGTAGTTGATTTAAATATGAAAGCCCTGCCAATTAGTTATAAAATAATATGGTATTTCAGTTAAAAGGCGTTTAAAGCGCCGCAACTTTGGTTAAATAAACTCTGGCGTTTCCCAGATCCAGCGATGAACTTAACCCCAAGTCCAGATTCTTAACCCCTTCCATCGCGACAATATACCTAATATAATGTGAGGTGTCAATATTCCGTTCTATTGACGCCCTCGAACAATGCCCCGGCACTCGATTGTGTGTCACAAATTCGATCCAATCGATCCGGGTTTTGTTGTTTGCCGCCACGCCTGAGAACTTTATTGGGTCGATCAGTTTGATGATCGTGATCATGATGCCGATGCCGATGCTGATGTTGATGCTGATGACTTCATGGCAGTCAATCAGGGGACCGGCACATTTGAATATGCAAAGAATATTTTTAAATAATTTTCTTAAATAATTTTTCACATTTTTATGTCTTTTCCAATAAAAATCAAACATTTGACGCCTTTGCCCCACGGGATGGGTACATTAAGGAGGTAGGTGTCCGGATGGTCGGTCTGGGAAAATGTCAAAATGTTTTGTCGCCTTCTGTCAGGCTGTCGGAATTCGCCGAATGTCTTCCCCAAATAAACTGCCTGAAATATGCTGCCGTAAATTATGCTTGGGAAATGTACGAAATTAGCATAAACCTGGACTCACCCACGACCAACTGCTGGGCCGACGACTGGGCTTCTTACCGCTTTGTCTTCCCCGCGATCCAGTTAGAAAGTAGTAAAAGTTCGTTAGTTAGAAGCTTTCTGGTTATTTTCTTCATTTTTCCTAGTGGCCATATACTGCCGTTTTGAAAATGTAAATTTCCTAAATGCATTTCTGTTGTTGTCACTGAGCTGTGCATGTTGGACATGATTTTAATGATTTGTCAAGAGCTGTTCGGAGATCGGTGATCTAATGAGGCTTAATAGCTGATTTTATTTTAGTAAAAATTCCTACTCATATACAGTTTTTTTAACTGGGTTAGGAGGTCACCCGTTGCCAAAATACCACCCAGGACTTGGCCTTACCCATCCCAAAACCCTAATCCCTTATCAGCGTGGCCAATTACAAGTAAAAAAGTAAAGTGCCAGATAAAACACTTTTTCCCCAGATATCGCCCAGTAGTTAGTCCCGAAAATTGTTGCGAAAAAAGTCAAGAAAAAAGAGCTGAACAAAGGCTGCGACCTGGGATGATTTGGGTTAAAATGATAACACTAACACACCAGGTAGAAGCCGGATTCCAACTTGGCCCAAATGTCCAACGAATTGACAATTTATGTGACGTACCGTGCATAATTGAGGACGATTTTGCAACTGCCAGGTAAACCGACAAAAAGAACCTCCGGGTAATAGGTATGTAATTTTTCCTGGTAATACTTAATTTCATTGATGTCCTTGCCCAAGGATCGTCGTGTGCCTTGGCCAGTAGTCGGTCGAATATCAAAGGATCGTTGCAATTCAGCGCTTCGAGTGATTTATACCCCCATTGATAGACAAGAAAATCACATTTTTATAGACTTGAGTCAATTAACAGCTGCCCGGACTTCCGTTCTATACTATTCGGCAATTACCAGATCGATGACGGGCTTGATCTATGGCTCTTATTGTGGATAATTGTGGCTAGCGCCAAGGTCGTAGGAGAATTGATTGGAGATGGATGTGTCGGCCATAAAGACATAATTCCATGGCAAACGGAACAGACCTCTCCACGTGAACCCGATTCGAGTGTTATTGATCCGGGCACTAAACCAACTATGTAGGTGGCCAATTCCTTATTGTTAAGTTCTTAGTACGTCGATAAGACACAAAATTAGCCATGAAACCGGTTCGAACGGGTTTCTAGTCTTTATCAGAAATGTAAAATTCTCGGAAGGGCTCTTGCCATATTACTGCATTGTTAATACAAAGAACTTACACGGCCCATGATTTGATCTATAAATATATATTTTTTGTGTATGGAGTGCTTTCTGAGTCACATGAATTGATTAGTGATTATTTTTAAGGTGCATATTCCGGGAATTTATAAAATAGCCATGGTCAGGGCTAAAAGGAATGTACGATTAGAGGAATACGCAATTGCGGAAGTTTTAAGTTGGTTTATATAAGAATTGGAACTTGGAATACTTCAAGTGGAGGCGGCATATCAAAAAGGGAAACTTTGAGTACTCAAAAAGGAAACCCTTTTTGAGTACGAATTTCATGGTTACTTCGTAGTTTACCCAAATTGGTATAATCTACATGACATTTTTAACTAATTTGTGTATCTTATTGAAAGTATTTCTTCAGAAACACTTATGATTCTCATCATAAAGTTAAGGCTTATGGAAAACTGTCTACTAATGTTGACAGACGCTTTTGGCCAGACTTTCGGCTGGATATGCGATAACTTGACCTTGACCTAGCACCACAAAATCCAATCTAGAGGTGGAGGGAATGACCACGGCAACAGAAGAACCTTCCGATTGCTCTTCACTGAAAACATATAACAGCTAACCTCAATGGCATTTATGATTCGCCAACGATAAAAGCCTGGCAAGAGGAGGTCTGTATGGGCCAATAAATTGGCCAAGCTATTCGGCCCGTTTGCGTAACGGGCCCCCCTGAAAAGGCAAAACAAAAAAAAAGAAAAGAAATAAAACGTATTTCACATTTTCCATCGATAAGTGATAGTCAGTCAATGGTATTTATTTTGGCCAAATTGCGACTTAATGACCAGCGACGAGGTTGTAGAAAGTGATGTCACCGTATCCGCTGATAAACTTAATATGCCGCTCTAATTTTGGTTACCAATGGGTTAGCGCCCTCTTAATGGAAAAAATTAGTTCTGGAATCTACAATTGAATTATGATTGTCCCAAGCCAAAACCAAAGACTAAATTCTCCAGGGTGACGAGATGGTAATAAATTTTCAAAAGCCACTTGAGTACATTAGAAAGTACATGACGCCATCTCGTGATTAGTCTGGAGATATTCACAACACCCTTAAATTTTGGACTTTTCCATTTCGGTTAAGCCTTCTAGAGTACTTTAAGAATATCGCATGGTTTCTTTGACAGTCGCCCGATCGAAACGTGACAAAACAATTCAAAGATAAACCACCTATTAGGGGTATAAAGAACGTAAGGACTGTAATATTATTGCGGCTGGAAATCCATAAAATGGTAGGCTAAAAATGCCAACAAAAGCGAATTTTGATACCCAGAAGTTTCCATTTCGATGAGGCGCTAAGAAATATTTTTTAATATCCAGGAGGCCACAAGCAACGAAACTTTTTATCTTATTTGGGGTTTAAATTGTTCCCGAGAACCTCTAAGACCCGGGCTGTAATTCCTTGTTGACAACTTGGAGACCACGGGCATGCCCCAAGATCGTGCCAGCTTTGCCCCTATTTCGATATATATATTATATACTTCTGTATCTGAGCTCTGCACTTCAATATGTAAACCTGGCCAGAAGCTTACATTTTGTTGTTTACGCTCCGAGGAAGGGGCTTAAATCGGACCTCGGACGATTGTTGGTTTTAATGCTTTTGATTGTTCAAACGGGCCGCTTTTACCAATTGCACCATACTGATTGCCGGGGGCTTTGTAGTAGGTCACGGTTCCCTACAGGCTTCCAACTTTCTGGCTATCTGGCCATCGCTGCCGCCGATAATTGGTTATGCCAAGTGCGAAATATATTGGTGCCTCCGGGGGCGTTAGTTCTTCTCGCAGTGATAACCGCAAAAACAAAGTGTAAACATCCGCCCGCACCGCGTGATCACCGATCCCAGATGATCTATGATATGAATTTAGTGGCGATTTCCTCCAAAAATATAAAATGTGCTACAACTCCAGAGCTCTTTTGATAAGAATTGGCCAGAAATTACAAAAGACTACAGCATATTTGACCGATTAGCTTGTACATATGATTTCATTTAACATTCCTTTGCCTTTCCAAGAATGTCCATATCGGTTGGAGTCTATTGAGGAATTTCCGATTGAATAAACCCAATTTATTCGCAGAATTCCGGAGGTATAAGAAAGTTTATGACTTGACATTGATCGAAGTGTTAAGTGGGGGTTTCTGTTCTTAACTTAAAGTTTTGGCTTAAAAAAGATACGTGATTCACTAGAGAATTTTTGGGTATTTTATTATCATATCATGACCAATATAATATCAGAAATATTGTATCGCTTCCTGTGTTCATTTGAGGTCTAAATCAGTCAATCAATACTTCCGGTAATTTTAAAAAGATCTGTTGAACTTTACAATCCAATTTCCGTTGTTTGAAGTTGTGATTCAAGTTTAATCAAAAGAGGAGTGGCGATTTCCTTCCGCCTGACACATTTCTGAAATATTGCAGTTTTATGGCAACATTTCCTTCCGCTTAATTTCTCCCGCCTTTAAGTCCTTAATGAAGCAGAAATCTCCATACAAGCCGACACAAAGGACACAGAGTGCAAAACGCCGAGTCATGGTAGAAATCCTCGAGTCCTGTCCCACAAATTTGCCGGCGGCGGCCAGAGGAAAGGTGAAAGGTGATGGAGGGGTGATTTGGTGGCAGGACATTAGTGGCCTTTCTCTCGTCTATTCTGTTGCGTCATGTTAAATAAAAGCCCGCCGACGGTGCCGAAGAAACGAAACGAAACGAAAACAGGACATTGGACATGGACTTGGCTTCCGGTTAACGGTAACAAAGGATCAGCCTGCAGCAGTTGCGGTTTTCAATTGAAATCCTGTTCGGGGCAGGACACAGCGGACGGGACGGTTCAGGACAGGACAACCCTGACCGCAGCATGCTTGGAATTGAATACACGGCCCCGAAAGAAAAGCAAACCAGCAAACGGGGGAGTTGCCCCGGGGCCAGCCCCGGTCAGTTGCAATCCCCAGAATGCGGCTAAAAGCAATAATATATCTGTATGTTTGTCAATATGGCTGGGAGGAAGTCTCGTGGCCTTCCTGTCCACCCGAGTGACACCAATATGCAGAAGAAGTCAACGACAAGCAGCTAACTGAGTTTAATACAGTTGAACTTCTTGGCCAACAAAAGTGAATTTTAAAGGCAACTCCCACAGAACAACACTTACAAAAATTTATTAGTTTTATTACTAGTAATTGTTGCTATTTGTAATATTTTATCTTGGTCATGTCTTGGCTTCTTTTAAGGAGTTTCCCCTGTATTTATGACGATCGACGTTCGCATTCCAGCGCACACCCAAGAGGGGCCAAAGTTTGGACTGTCCTAAATTAACATCTGTGTGCTAATTGACAGCTCAAATAGTTGATTCGTTTCATTAGCTCTTCTGGGCCTGGGCCTGGGTCTGGGTCTGTGTCGGAGAGCGACCCGGGGGTTTGGCTACAAGTCGGTTCTGTCAAGGGCTCCCACATGGCACATGGATCTGGCGGTGAGGTGGACTTAATTGCCGCACCTGCATCGCGTGTCCATAAATAAAAAACAAAAGGCCCCAAAAGCAAATAAGTGTCCGACACATCGTCAGATGTGTGTCAATGATATATATATCGTATAAAGTCATTAAATGCGAGCCTTGGTCGCATTTATCCTTAAAATTAAATCCATGTTGCAATGTGGTTTAATATAAATTTACGACAATTATCATTCCACTTCCATGATCAGTAGCATCTTTTCTTTCTTCTGACCTTAACCCCCACCTAACTATCCTAGAGCCCCCCCCACTCTTTAACCAATTTGAAACGTTTTGAAAAATCTGCATAAATTAGTTGGGTAAATAATTTTGCAGTTGATGACGCGCCGCAACAATTTGAAATAAATTAAGTCCGGTTTGCGATGAAGGGGAAGGGGTGGCCTTATATAGCCCCTATCAAGTGACGCTAATGGCCATAACAAACAAACCAAACGATGCAACTTGATGGTCTCTGATGATAGTCGTATGTAAGTTGCAGGGCCAAACGCAGCATCAGCAACACCAACAGCAACGGCAGCAACAAATTGATCAATTCATAAATAATGAAAACGTTTAGCCAAAGAAAGTGATGACGTGGCGGTGTAAAGGGGCTAAGAGGGGTGGCCAAAAGGGGGGGAGGCGATGTGTAAGCAGCGCCGCGTTCACAACTCCACTAACGTCAATTTTAATCGTCTTTGATAGGCAAGCCAGATGCACTGAAATTAAAGTTTTCCAAAGATATAGAAGATGTTCATAGAAAATAGTCTTTTTTTGAAAATCTATCTCTAGTTTCCTAGCTTTCCTCCAAAAGAAAACAAGGAATACCCATTATTTTATAAAAATATTAAACCCACAATTCCTCATTTGATTTCTGTTAGTGCAAGGCCCGATTGGTCAACTATAGCGGACCCGATCTGAGCGATATGGAGCTGCAGACCCCCCTGATGTGGATCGACACATGAAGTGAAGAGTTTTGCACTTGCGTTGGCGATTGTCACGATCGATGGCGACGCCGAAGACAACGTCCCTGCCGCCAGAAATAAATATTCAAATAAGAAATCAAGTTCGTTTCAGGTTCCCATTCCCTCAACAAAAAAAAAAACCAACTTGCATCCGCAATCGCTTCAGTTTGAGGTTGCTGTTGTTGATGTTGCTGCGGCTGTTGCTGCTTCTACGACATTGTCGCCGCTGTCAGCGTTTGTCAAATGAATGCAACGCAGAAGCCAATGGACAGCAGCAACATGGGTGGGCAACACAACTGGGACTGGGACTTGGACTTGGACTTGGACTCGGCGTTGACAGTTCTGGCCCCTCTGAACCAACAGACTCCCCCTCTTCGATAAAGAAAAGAGGACCGGATAAGGCGTTTTCTGCATTACTTTGTTCATTGGAATTTTTTTTTCAGATGCTCCCCTCACTTGGTGTTGCTGCTTCTACTGCCTCTGTTGCTGCCGCTGGTAGAAATTAGAAAAACGCCCATGAAATGGAATTCTTTTTGCCGGCCACTCAGCATGTGGCATGCGGCATGTGAACGGTTTCCAATTTTAACCGATTTGGCGCCTAATTTGGTGCAAAATTTGATTTCGATGGCGGCTTCTCTTCGCTTTTAGAAAGTAATTGCTGTGTGGGTGTTTCTTTCTCCGGAGCACCTGAATGTGACTTGAATAAATGGTAATTTGATTGCCAAACCAGTTTACGGCCACTGTTCGAAAAAACTTTGTAAATCTCATTTAAGTTTTAAGAAATATGTGGAGCTACTAAGTGGGTCATGATTCTGGAGTTACATAGTTTGAAAGACTAACGATCCTATGAGACGAGTGGTAAATCAAGTGCGTGCCTGCCATAAATCAAAATCCAGGCAAAAGGATCTCGATCCCGTCCAGGGCCCAGCCCTCCGATATCCGACCACTAATATACAAAATGAAAAATGCGCCACGCCCCCGGGCCACTTAATTGTTGGCAAACAAAATGAATGCATAATTAGTTTGCTGCCCCAAGATGGCCACGATGGCATGAGGTTAGTTATTTATGTTGGCCCGGACCCGTTCTCCCAACCAACCTTTATGAATATTTCTTTCTGACCAGAGCCCGAGTAGAGTTAAATGCATTTTTAATAATTTCATTAGGGGCCATGCCATCTCGGGGAATTGGTCGGTCAACCGATATGCCATAATTTTAATGATCGCTTTATAGAGACATTGGCCAGAAGAGAGAGACCCAGAACCCTATACTAGAGATACTTTCCCATCCGATAAGAAGGCAAGAAAATTTATTCGTTCGTTTGGCATTGTCAGTGCCGTTTACCGTTGGATCTATCTCACACTTTTTTATATGAATTTTTTTTGGGGAGAGTGGATTTTGATAGCTTAATTGGAATTTATACTATCAAGGCTGTGATCAATGTCTGGTGGATTCTCTTCTCCGAGATGGGCGATAGAAATCTTACCTAACTAGAACTGGAACCGCATAAATTTTCGAAATTCCGTTTCTTAATTAAACTGAGCTTTTAGGTTTCGTCTTCAAGAGACATATACGACTTGTAAGAATTAATGTCTGCAATTAGCCAGTCCAATAATTCTAATGACTTGGCAACTTACTTGCCAAGGGGCGATTATAGATATATCATACCAACTATATTAAGGCGGAGTGGTGGGGGAAGAAGCCTTATCGCTGGCATCGCATCTCTTAGAGATCCTTCCAGTGCGATAACCAAACTCTCTGGAAATCAATTTTGCTGCGTTGTTGTACTTAATTAAAAACGAAGAGGCCGAAAGGAAGCAGCGCGTTGGCCCAAAGGAGCGTTGGCCCGAACGAAAAGAATTCCTTTGCATACAGTTTGTTCTGAAAACTTAATTTGCCAGATGTACGGGTGTGTGTGTGTGTGAGACGATAAGCGAGCTCAATTAGCAACCGAGGCACCTGTTGGATCTCTCCCCCTCCTTAGGATACCCCTCCTTGGATCTACCTGTGTGGCTGTGGGAATTCCTTAACTAATTTCCCTCTATTTCTCTGTTCGTTTTGTTGCCGCCTCTGATAAATCAAAATTCCTTTCAGCCTTGTGTGCGGTGGGTCCCTCCAATCAATGAAATGCATTTGAGATTTTTTTGTTATCCTTGGCCAAGGACTCGTTTGCTCGCCCTGGCTATTAATCAAATCGGTCTATACATTATTTATAATTATTTGTTTCGTGACTTGTTTTGGGGTCGTATATCACAACACTTGCCTAAATCATAATTTTTATTGGGAAAATGGAAAATTCCCCGATGGGGAAATCCAAGAAAACTTTAGTCTGGGAAAACCCAATGAGTCTACTTGACATTGTTTGTGGTTCTCTAGAGAATCAATAAATCACTTATTATTTCAATTAAAGTAAGTTCTTTTGTAATATTTCAGGGCAATAAAAAGTGGCTGTATACCTTCTTCAGCGTATGCAAATAATTTACGATACTTGAAGATTCCTGGGGCCCAAGGTTGAAGCTGGTAATTGCCACTAAATCACAACTGTACATGCAAAGTGCCCCATAAGTATGCAACTCTTCTTGCCCCGGTTGGCTGCAGCTTGGAAAATTCCAGCAAAAATGTGCAAAATAATATTGCTGGAAAAAGGCGGCAAAGATTTATGGCACGGTCCCCATTAGCAAATAATTTCCCCATTCATGAGCCTAAGGCCAAGGTGAATTTAAATCAATTTTAAATAGGAGAATAGGGGGCGTAGCTAAACGGCTTTTCCGCCTCCATGTGTTCGGCCATAATTTGGCATAAAATTCTTGCCCATAATTTATTGTCAACCGCAGCTTGTGCTGGGTGCGTGCGTGTTTTGTTGTATTTTCGTCCTTTGTTGGCCAACTTTTACCTGGGAATGCATACACATGCATCCACGCACCCTGGCACACTTTCACCTTTTCCACATTTTTCTGGGCCTCACCGCAATTTTCAGCCTTAATGCAGTTTTTCGGCCTTTCTCCCATTGTCCCTGTCCCTGTCTCCCTGGCTATGGCTCTAATTTGTGCGGCATTGTTGCGATGGAAACAGCTGGTGCTATATAATCCATATATATATCCTTGGCACGGGTCCAGTACCAGCACGCTTTACCAATTTATCTGCACTTTTGACGGGGCTTGTACGGGGGCGTATACCGGGCTTTTAATTGTAGTGCCGTACAGCTGCTGTCCAATATTTTTCACATTAAATGCAATGATTCAAATGATTCAACCTCCGGTGACTCACCTATTGAAATCTATTGACCAATCGAAGACCCGCATTTCCAACTAAAAATCATCAATGAACTATACTATTTACATATCTTGGAAGGGGCTCAAGGAGAATGAGGAAAATCCAATGAAAGGGGCAAGATATTCTTTATCTCAAGGCGCCGTTTGAAGTTCATTTTGGACGCATTACCTGGCAATCGACTGAGAAAATATACACTTTAAATAAAAGGATAGCTACAAGATGGTTGATAGCTTATAGTCTTTCAATATATTTGGTCAGATTTCTCTCAGTGTTATTGTCTTGTAAGTTTTTCAGCCAGAACTTGCACTAACGGACGCCAGAAACATTTAGTCGAAACCATTCTCTGGAAACCACTTGAAAACCTATGGATATCAAGAGGAAGTTGGGGGAGAAATCGTCATCAAAACAATGTCTGGGAATAATCTTGTTTCATTTGATTTATATTCAAATAATGATTCGATGAGCAATTTACTCAATTGGTTGTTTACATTCGCATGGACATTAAAGAAAGAAAAAGTATTTCTATTTCAAGATATTATTACGTAGTTACGCTTGTCAATTAACAGAGCTTCTTTAATGTCAGACTCATTAATTGCTTCTAAATTTATACTTCAACTCAAAAATAGCACCCTAAGTATTCTAAATTTAAAGCACCATTCACCATTCACTTGTTGAGCCACACATCGAGAGAACTGGTATAGTATTTATGGAGCAAAGCACACCCTTGGGAGAAGTGGCTCATCGCACTGTGGCAAGAGCAAGAAGCTTATTGATTTCCTGCCCCAGCACCCCACCTCCTGGTTGCCACTTTTGTGCAATTCAACTAATTGGATCCTTAGTGCCGACACGTTCCGGCCATTGACAAGTGCGCGTTTCAATTTGGCAACGAAAATAAATGACTGGCAATTAGACAATTGCCGAATGCTGCACTGCAATGGCACTTTCGATTTGTCTGTCAGACGCACGTGACTTTCGGCCAGGATCGTATTTCACTGGTATATGGAGCTGTCATATCCTTCAAACGGAATTGGGAATTGGGAACTCGGATATCACAATCACGTGCTGCAGTTGCCCGTGTTTGGGTTTCGGTTTCATTTTTGTCACAAAAGGTTATTTCTTTGACGCTGTGTGGCATTGGCATTATATGGCATTATGGTTCCCATTTTTTGCTCCATCTCAAGTGTCATAATTCATATGAAATTTATGTCAACCTTTGCCTTTGTTGGTAAAAAAGGTGCCCTGACTTATTGACTGCGCCAGGATTAGCTGACATTTGTGACTCTGGCAGAAGGCAGAAAGGGGGTCTAGGACACATCTGAACTATCTGAGAAACTCCATCTGGCACTTGAAAACTTTTAAGGAACTTCCTGGCCAACTTTCACTATCTACCAGATAACAATGAAAGGAGCTGAACCTCAAGGGACCTCAAACTTTGCTTTTATTCCGAAAGGTAGACTGATAAATGATTTATTTATGTGGGTACCAGAAACTTTCACAAATTGGCTGCGATTTGTGTTCGAAGACTGCCTTAAACAGCAATCTAAAATCCCCTTACCACTTTCCACAGACAAGTTAACAGAGAGCTTAAGCTCGAGTTTATCAAATCACACATATGACTGTCAAGTGCAGAACTCTCTTTCCAAATACTTTAAATTTAATCTAAAGCGAAATTTATGCACCCTTGTTAAATTTTCACACACAATGAATTTCACTTTGCCGCCATTACCATTTTCACTTTAAGCCAAACAACAGATGAAGGAAAATTGTGGTGGAACCTCTGGTGGAAAATGGCTTTTCCTCATGGTGGCAAATGAATTGCAATTTCCCTTTCCCTTTCAGCGAGAGCAAGCTCCTCCGACTTTTCTCATGACTTTTTGACTTTTTCCCTTTGGGTGCGATAATTCAATGAAGTTTCAGCAACTTTTTGCACCACATGCACCTCAGTTATCCTCCCCAGTTTTTGCATACCAGGACAGGACAGTAAAATGTTTTCCCCACATTACCACATTCTGAGACACTCTTGCAACGCTTCTGTGTTGTTCTTTGCTTTTTCTTGGCATTGCCGGAGGTACAAAAATGCGTCGCCATGAAATTTTAATCAAGTTTTTGCTTCCGTTATGACTATTTTACACTTTTTTACACAAAAAGGCAGACATGTCTGCCGCGTCGCATTTCCGCTTTTTGATGAAAGAAAAGGTTTGGGGAGAACAAGGTGCCACAGGCGAAAATAGGGGGAGGACCATCAGATTTGTGGGTTTCGGGGTTCAAGGAACTCTTTATTGCTCAGTTAAGAGCTTAAGAGGAAGTTTTTACTTAAAACTTAAAGTACTTAAAGTCCTGTAATAAGAACTTATCTATCATAAGCATTGCTATTCTTTGCGTAACTTTAAAAGTGAAATGATCGATTAAATATCATTGCCTCATAACTGGTAAGACTGATACAAGTCAACAATTAATCGCATTGTTTTGCTTGAGCCTTGGGAAAACAAAACACAAATATCAGTTAATGTAATGTAATGCCCAACTAATCTATTAAGCAATTCTAACTATTGGCAATAGTGGTGGCATAACCGCTTCAACCAGTCCCCAGCTAGTCCAGTCACGACCATCTGAATGACATAACTATGTTACCAAACAAATCATCGCACTTTCGTTTAACCCATAAAACTTGCCGATTAATGTCGCCTGTCGCTTGGACAATGGCCAATCAATATGGTCTGGCATTCCAAGAAGCAATACCCAACAATAATGTCAACAATGCCGAGGGCTGAAGCCCTGCCTGCCTAATCGCATACCCGCCTCACTCGGAATGTCTTTTCCTCTTGAAATCATTCAATTAGGCCCTCGAATCTCGACAAGAGTCGGGAAAAATATTTGCTTGATGTGCAAACTTTTGGCAGCAAATTGGCTGCGGGTACCAGTAATTGAAAGCAAATCCAGAACCCAAATCACGGGCTCATAAATAATACAATGCCCAAAAAGGGATAAGCGACAAATTCGAGAACTTGGGCCGAGCCTGATGCCAGCGACCAGATAATTGCCGGCAATCAAAGTTTATTGAAACGTGACACACCGAGGCCTCGGGGCCCAGGAGCCAAATGTTGGGTAACTTTTCTCCGATTTCCATCATTATCATCGCCGCCAGACCCTCAGTTCTCGAAGCAGCTGCAACTTTTGTCCTGGTCCTTTGGCCCGTCCGTCCATCCGCCCATCCACCCACCCGGACGACCTCGATTCTTCGTCTGCCAGACGCGGCGTCGCCTACACGAAAACTTTTCATAGTCGTGCTAACTGAAAAAAGAGAAAACTGCCAAAATTCTGTGAATGAATGTGGCAGAACCAAAATAAGTTTGTCCGGACAAAAGTTGTATTTTTAGTAGCCAGACTTTTGGGTTTCCCGGCGCACCAGGGCACGGACTATCGAAATAAATCTGTTAGCCCAAGCCAAAGTTTTCCAATGATTATACTCTATCAAAAGTAGGTCCAAGTTACATTTATAAATAGGAAAAAATATTTATCTTTAGCTCTTAAAGGATAGGAGTAGAGCTAGAAGCTACAAACTAATGAGTAAAAGTTTTTAGTGTTTTTTGTTAAACAAATTTTCTCTTTAGGCTTCAGTCTTTAAGCTCTTTCTAGTTGAGTTGGCCCACGCCAGAGTATAGGCCCAATTATGAATAGCTCGCGTTTAGGCCAAGACCAAAAATAGAATGGAAAGGCTTCAAGGGTTCTCCCCAGCCAAAACTAATAAAACGATGCGAACAATATTGAATTTTTTATGGTGAAAAGTGGGCGGAACAGAAACGGGCCTGATGAGGTCTTGAATGTCTCGAAGGAGGCAAAGTAGGTGGCTGGTATTGCCTCAAGTTGACCTCAAATATTTTGAATACATAATGCATAAACCGGCACAGTGACGCCAGCCTTGGCCCCAGGACTTTGGGGATATGACTAAGCGACTGTGACTACGTCTATAAGTCTGTAACTAAAACTATGACGTCGTTGGTGGGCCTGGATTGGCGTCAATGAGATTGCCGCCGGTTTGTTTGCCATGTTCTTTCATTTGACGGCAAGTGCATTGCGTAAGAATAGCTGACGCCAGAATGGAATATAACAACCTGCACCCACCTACCCAAAAAAAATAATGGTTTATATCCTTGTTGGTTGGTGGACAGAGGCAGACCAACTGGCGCTGTTTGTCGTTAAAGTGGGTCAGTAGAATTGAGCCATAAACATAAGGATATTTAATTAAAATGGTGGCTGTTATATTTGTGGCTTAAAATTTACTAAAATGCATACTAAAAAAATGGTAATAAATGGTAAATAATTTTTATTTTTGGCAATTCTAAAAGTATTCAAATCTTACAACCAATCTGTTGTTCTGAAAACTTTAAGTGGTTCCGCTTAATTGGCTTTGAAACTCTCCCAACTGGGCCAACTAGCGGCTTATTTCGACCATAATTGAAGGTTACCTCGATGAGGCCGGAAAAACCCTTTTGATCGATGATCAGGGCCCCTTAACCGAAATTCCGACTCGTTCCCCCCTTGGTCGCCCTCGGGAACTCAAAGTGCAGCCAACTATCAGTGCAATTAGAGTCTAATAAGACGCAAAACACTAACGCCATGCGATGCATAAAATACAAGTGGTAATAGCCACAAAAAAAAAAGGCCCAGAAATACCGGAGCGGAGTGGTGGAACAAGAAAGCACAGCGGCAGGCCCAAGAAACACCCAGAACAACTACCATCGGAGCAGCTCCAACTGGGCAGCGATAGCCATCTAGTTAGCCAACAAATTGCATAGACAGTAAAGTGGAAATCTAACGCACCCCGCACCACTCCACTACTGCACCACCGCACCACTTGGCCATGAAAATGGTGAGAAATTTTCACAAATTGCGGCAGGCGATTCATTTCGCATGGCCTCGGGTAGCGTCTATGGATTTGGTAATGGTGCAGGGGATTGGGGGGGGAGATAAAGCCAGGTCCTCGGATGCTCCTCCTCGGAGCATGGTCGGCTAATCCAGACGCAGGCGGCGGCGGTCGCTTTGCTGGATATGATTAGGAATTTAAATGCTTTTGAATTATTAAATTAGTAAATATGCAACGCCCGGCGAGAGGCGAGATCCGAGATCCCAGATCCGAGATCTCGAACCAGGCCCCGTAGTTGTTGCAGGCTGCAGGCTGCCAGTTGCAGGTTGCAGGTGCAGCTGTAGCCAAAGCTTCTGGCTGCAAAGGCTGGCTGGGGAGATGGGGCGGGGGTAGGCACTGCGGCAGGCAGGCAGGCGGCCAGGCTCCAAAAACCAGTTAAAAGTCCATTAAAACGCCAGGGAGAGAAAAGACTTTACCCACAGCCGAAACGGGCATAGTGGTTATAAAGGTTTTGAGAACTTTTTGGAAGTTTTGAATAATTTAGAAAGAAATGGAACAAAGTTTCTTAGAATCCTTTTAAAGGTTACTTTTACTAAATATATTTTGAATAATTGATAATCATAGTTCCTAAAATCATAATCAATTTAATTTCTTAAAAACCCAAACATGTTTTAGGAAGTGCCCTATTGTAGGTAGGATTCTATAGAGATGGCATCTACTAGCTGCAACTTTAAGTTATAAGGACTTACTCTACATTCTGGCATTATAATTTTTTAGAAGATTATATATCTCTAAAATCTCTCCTTACATTGTAATAAATTTAACCAAAAATCTCCCTAATTCCTGCCACTGTGCCGCCTTTGTGGTGGGGCAGCTCGTTTTGTTCTTGCCTGCTCTGCTCGCTGTTAGCTGTTAGTTGTTGTTGTCTAGCTGTTTGGCTATTTGGCTGTTTGGCTGTTGCTTTTGTTGTAATTACACGCCGCACAAGCGCCCGCCCCAGTCGCCGCTGGAGCTGCATCCAAAGCTGGACTTGCAGGCGGCCGCTGCGTGTAATCGAATCTATCAATCTATGAGATAAATCTTATTTTCTAATCTTGTTATCGTGCGCGCGTCGAGATCGACGGATCGTTCTGGACTGGACTATGGGGAGTGGGTCTTGGTCTTGGATCTGGACCTGGACTGGCAGTGGGTCTTGCCTCACTTTTAGCCGCGACTAGAGGTTTTGTCTCACTTTATTTTTATTCTCCACATTTTTTTCCGCTTTGACGGGATAGTAAATTTTGCACAGCATTTCCGCCCAAGTCGAAAGACAACAGCATTTTTGCATAAGATGTGGGGTTTTTTTGGAGAATGAATCTCCAGGAATTTAGGCCAGATAAGATGGCCTATTCTCAGTAAACTCTACCGCATTCGGAAGCCCTAAATAAGCAATCAAAAGTCTAGTCTCTTGCTAACAACTTAATTAGCCGCAAGGCATTGCTTTCAACAATGACAGTTTAAAGTAACTGCCACTAAAAATAGAGTAACGATATTTATAACCACTGGGGACTTGGGACGGAGACCGAAAACAAAATATGAAAAGCAATTAAGTTCGAGATTAATTTACGCGCTCTTGAAACATTTAACAAAAATATTGAGCCACAAAAGTAAATGGTGGGACGGGGAAACCAAACAAAACACACATATCCAGCTAAATTGAGAAATAGGGCTTACACGTAAAGAAATACTTATAGAATATATTATTTTAAAAAGACTTTACACAAGAGCAGGTAAATAGTTTCAATCTCAGTGTGGCAAAGCCTTTTCTGAGCCACAACTAGCGCCCTCGAAGGAGAAATACTCTGTTTATCGCCTGGAAGCCAGCTCCTTCGGTGGCTGACTCCGCTGTCCAGTTAAGGCCAACTCCAGTGCCAAGTCCGTGCTCAAAAGTAGAAGTGGAGTGGAGTGCACACCGCCACATTGATTGAAAAAGATGAAAAGTGCATGAAATGCTATGCACTATTGGCAGCTGGGACTTGGGCTCTCCTTCTGCGGACAAGCCGACGTTCAGGCGGACACACGGACAGTCGGACAGCCGGATGATGGTAGGGGCAACGGAGTGGAGGTAGGCAATATTTAAACTAAAATGAACAAAAGATGCAAAGCGAAGCCGACACAATCTGTCGATGCTGATGACCAACAACGACGGTCATGATGAAGTCAAACTCGAACATCGTAATGAACTGAGCTGGGGTTCCAAAGGAATGGAAATGAAAATGGGTCCATAGCCAGGTTTTTAGGAACGCGTCGTAGCGTGGCATGTTTACTTAACGAATCCCATTCCAACCCATTCGATCTCAGTCCAGTTCTGAGTTCCCATCTTCCATCTCCCAGTGCGTAGAGAGTCCCATGTAAAAAGGCACTTGAGCATTGGTCAGCCTTCGCGGTGGAAGTGACGGACCAACGGACCCATGGATCCATGGACAGACGACTGCTGAGGTCAAGTGTAGTTTTTAATTTTTTGTTTCAATATGCATTCCCCCAGCGATTGTTCGCGCTGCTGTTCTTGTCCGTTGATGAATTATGTGAGGAAGTCTCTCCTTCGGATTCAGCTTGAGGGGGCGATATTGGAATGAGGGCTTAAGTAAAGGTAATGCCGGGGATTTGCTCACGGCTTCAAGGCCAACAAAAAGTTATAACTATAAATATTTATTTTGCATATATATCTGATACAAAGACTGGTACGTACGGGATGCTCTTTTAAGCAAGCTCCTTCCAGAGACAGATAGTTAATCTGTCAAGAGAATTTTCCCACCTTCCAGACATGCACTAAAAAGTGGAAAATCTCCGACAAAGTCTGACAAAGTGCGTCGGTCAAACTGGAACATAAATCAAATGTCGCCCATTTCGGAAAGGGCCAGTCACTCACTTTCTAGGAGTTGAGGACTACTCTTCCTCAGTGGAGTGCTCTTTGAGGAGTCGGGCATAAAAATCGCTTCCTCATAAAAATTCCGCTAAAAGTATGTATTTCTAGGACATGGTCGGGAGGAGTTACTGGGTTCTGCGTTCTGTGTTCTGGGTTCTGGGTGGACCTAAAACCGACACCTTCCACGACGGCAAAATGTTGTTAAACAATGAAAATGCCACGACTCCAGTGGAGCGCTGAACTGAATTGTGAGGGGGAGATGTGTGTGGAGTCTAAGGGGGCAGAAGTTGAGGCAAGTTGAGGCAATGCCAATAAACTGTTGTTTATTTTGACTAGCGTCGGCGTTGGCATCGCTGCAGCAGCGCATAAATACAAAATACATCCATCACCGGATGGCTCCAAGTCCAAGTGCAAGTCCCCGCCGAGTCATCGGGCTGTTGTCGTCGGCAATTTATCTTTGAAATCAGCGCCTGACTCTGCTTATATCTCTCTTCTATCCTGGATATTTTTGTATTTGTATTTTTTTGCACTTTTTCCCCGGCTTGTAATTAGATACGCGCTAAGGCAACCCACACACACACACACAAGCTTCAACAGGTGAACAAAATCTACACAGAGATTTAATATTGAATTCGTTTTTAAAAGGAAAGTAAAAAATATTAGTATAGTTTTGGCATTAAAGTGAGTTTTTTTTCTAGGTGCAACCAATCTCGTTTGTTCTGCTGTGGGCGGGGTCGAGAATTAAGCCATATGAAAAGCCCAGCAACGAGAGTCGATTGTTGGGCCCGTTGGCCAGGTGGCAGTACCACTTGGCCGCTTTTCCCGCTTTCCCGCCATGGCAGCCTTTTCAGCGGACAACAGTCTAAGCCCGAATCTGTGACTCTGCATGCGCAATCAGTGCAAACACCAAGCACTAAACCACCCACTTCCCTTGCCCCGTTCCGACTTCTATTACCATATCCCCTCCATACTTTATCTGAGTGAGTCGGACCTTGTTGAAGTGCTAAAATGCAAATGCAAATAGTTGGCCCCACGAATGTGTCTGCATTTGCATCTCTTCATCTTCATCTCCATCTGCGGCTGCATCTGAGTCTGACTTTAACTCCATGTTGGTCAAATGATTTGACTTGTGGTTCTTGACTGACTGTTGCACTTGTTGTTATGACTTTGTTATGTGGTGTTACCCGAGGTGAGCTCAGTTTGGGTTTAGTTTGTTTAAGATGCTTTTTGGAGGTCTGCTCTCAATATTTAGTGGGCCACTCTTTACTCACGTGATATATTCAGATCTTTTTCAACTCTCCTTGAATGTCTTAAAAAAATTCCCTTTCATAAAATAGTTATTATTTGTCTGTCACCAAATTATGTAAAGATTATCAAATAGTCTGTGAGAAAACCAAATGATTACTACCTTAAATGGTGGTTGTGTTTAGCTAGTTTCTACAAAATTTATGGAATTTTTTCGCATGGCCATGTGGAATTTTCTAACGACTCTCTTTCGGTTTTGTAACGCATTTTAATAGCATTCGAATTTTATGGATTTCACAGACGCATCCCAGTCACTTTTCCTCCATCCTGGCAGCGACCTTTGGTAACCCCATGGGCTCAAAGTTTAAACATAAAAGTAAAAGCTTTGCGATCGGTCAACGCAACCATGTTGGGTCAAGAAAAATCCAATAGACGTTGAGCTGAAATCTATGCAAATGGAAATACCCCCAGGCAGGAAAAATATTTACCTAATTACCAGGCAGAAAAAAATAAAATAAAACGAATGGAAACATATTTGCTTGCCAAACAAGAAAGGAAAGCCCAACTTCGTGAGGAGTCGAAACTCATATACCCTTGCAGATATAAGGTTTATATGAGGAGAGCATATTTTTATCAAGTTGAGAAAAGTAGTATAAAGTATTGGCAGTTCCAATTGCAATAGGATCTGAATGTTAGAACCTTTTCTTGAACCTTTTTTTCAATATTTCATTTTATATGCGATTTGGAAAAGGAATACCATTTATGAATCAGAGCTTTAATATCTTTCGATCTGCGTCCAAATATCATGATAATTAAGATTTAAAATTTTGGGTCGATTTTTTGACAAAATCTTGATGTCACTTGGAAAATTTTGAAAAAAGGGGTCAAATTTTACTAGTTCAGTTTTTGATTGAAAATAATAGTACTCAAAGTTCTATAGTTGGGAAGGTATGACAATCGTCAATCGGATTAGAATTAACAAAGTTATGGATATTTCCCCAAAAGATATTGAGGCAGAAATCCTAATTTGCCAAGTTAAGAAAAAAGTGGCTAAAAATAAAACTTTTTTAGTCACTTTTTAGCCAACATTTCAGTGATATTACAACCGATCTCGAAACGGAATACCATTTAAGAATCAGAGCTTCAGTGCCCTTCGAGCTGCATCCAAATTTTTGAAAAATCGAAGAGTAAAATTTTTGGTCAATTTTTGGCCAAAATCATTATGTTACCCCTTCAAAAATTTTCAAAAAATAGGTCAAATTTAAATTGGCCAAATTTGAATTGGGAATTAAAGTACTCCAAGTTCTGAGATCGGGAAGGTATGAAATTCATTGATTGGCCAAGAATTATGCAAGTTATGGCACTCTGTGAAATTAATAGCATATCTACAAACTTACTACTTACGGTACTTTTTTTAATATTGCACCAGAAGATGTTCAGGATGAAAGTATCCTGGAGGTTAAGAACCTTCGATATCCCTTCCATATTTCAGGTCTAGTAGGTCTACTACTATACCCTTAGCTAGTGTATAAAGAGGTGACATCTATGAAACTTTGCCACTCAGCCGGTAGACAGATGCGAAAACTGACAGCTAATAGAGGAAAAACAACAATAACAACAAAAAAAAAAAAACTGAAGAAACAATATCACCGAGTGTTAGAAAACAAAAAAGTTTCCACTAAAAAGACGCAACAGTAGTTTTGACCGTCCTGCCCCACCTGCACCACCTCACCTGGCTGCCACCTCAATTGAAGCTGTAATGGAAATGGAACTCTGAGACTACCTCTACTTCGGTCTTTGATTTTTTGATATAGCACTCTCTTTCTAACCAGCTATGTCTGTCTCTTTCGGTGTCTCTGTATCTGAGGACTGTCAAGTCATGCGGCGCGTTGTTTACGCGGCATAATGAGTTATTAGAAAACGTTTAATAATTTGCATAAATCAACAGGCCACGCTATAAACTTGTACAGAAAATATGAAAAATACAGATATAGCTAAGAGAAAAAAATTAAATACGCATAGTATTTGAAAAAAAAAACCACTAAGAGATATAATAGTTTCAAGGCGTTGATTTCAATACTCTAAGAAAATAATGAAGAGAAAAGGTTATAGGGAAAGTGGTTACCTTTTGAAGTTTTGACTTCGGAAATTTTTAAACTGTTTTCTAAAATATATAGAAGATTTTACAATATAAAAACTAGACCCATAGAAATTCTATTTCATAGAGTATATTCGATTACCGTCTACTTGATCTTGCTCCCAAGTTAATCAACGTTTTTGGCCATTTTTTTCTTCTGGGTTAAAAAAGTCTCTGACATTTTTGGTACGCGTTATTGCAAAATAAAAGCAAAATTTAATTTATAAAAAAATGAGTGGAGTAGCTGGCGGAATTTGTTGTGTAAATAAATAGCAAAGCGTTTTGTGTGCTGTCCATGATAAGTATCATAGCTCTGCGTACTTTTTTTTTTTTATTAATAATCGAGATTTGGGGGCAAAGTTTAATTTGGAATTATGAATAGAAAACAAAATCGGGTTTTGCTTACATTTTTTTTAGACAACTGTCAGATAAGATACGCAATTGGAATGTCTAATGACAGATTTCCAAGAAAGATAATGGCTTAAAAATTTCTGGGCATGGAAAATTATAAAAAAAAAGTATAAAAACCCGAATAGATTGTTATCAAACGTGTTTATCTTTGGCCATAAAACCAAACCCCAAAGACCACTTAAATATAGAAAGAATATTATTCTTTGTTTGCTCATAAATATATTATCTATTTTTAGCTACTGCAGTAAATTAAAAATAAGACAGCCTTGTACAAAAAATATAAATAGCTGGTTTTATTTAAATAAGTTTTTGAGTAATATTGGCTTTATATATTTATGGCTTGAAAACGAAAATTAAAAACATTTCATTGTTTATTTATCAATCATTAAATCGTCTCTCTGATAATTTCCTTTGTTTTTAAGGCTTTCTCTGGTTTTTAAGGAACTGCGGAATTCCAATGGCATTTCCATCGAATCTCATCTTTCCTTCGGCCAAGATAGGTTTTTAACAAGGTGCGATAAACAACAAATTAATGCTCTGGCACGATGACAGCCCCGCACAGTGAGCGCCAGAATTAAATTCCACATAGCACAACGGGCGCCTTGGGATCCTCCAGCTGGTCCACCTGGTGGTGTGGAGCCTGGAAAAAGGGTTTCTTCGACTTGTGTCGGGGAACAATTCATAATTGTCATTTATTTATTGCTCAGATATTGCGCGCTTGATTTTACGGGCGCTTATTAAAATGAATTTTTCAACACAGAGACACTGGGGAGTGAGCCTGGGTCTTGGCCATCTGATAGGCCATTTGATCGAAAGCTTCGATATGTGAGTATGCTATCATGCCCCATAACCTCTTACCACTACTAGTGTATTTTTATTACATCTGAGCGCCACCCGCTGCGCAGGCGTGTAACTTTTTTTTACGATTCTCTTTTCGCCGGTTGCTTTCGGCTCTTGTCCTTCGGTTTGCTTTGTCTTTTGTCTAGAGCGGGTGGCTATTGCTCTCCCTTTCACTCGGATTCTGTAGGCTTTCTCCCTCTGACAGGACACTGTAAGAAAATGTGGCGTCTCTACTTATCTGAGATCTGATCCTCCTGATCCTTAGCCTTAAATATTTCTTACAGTGTATACTATTTTGCAATTTGTTACTTGTGGCGTGTTCACACCATTAACGATAGCCCAAAGAGAAGCTGTTTTGTTCCATGGCGTTCAAATTAATAGGCGTCAGCCTGTAAGGATCTATGATTAATGAAGCGCGACTATCGCTGCCTTAATGCTGTCAATATATCACAATATGTGCAGCACAAAACACTGCGCTAACCGATTACCGCGACCCATGATCGCAGAAGGTGCCATTGTCAGGAATCGCATCCCGATGCGATTGGATTGCGTGTTCTTGGTGGACACATCGCGTGAGTAATCAGCCGCATGTGGGTAATGACGAAACGATCCCCCCCCCCCCTCTCTAAAGCCGTCCTTGATCCTGGCCAAAAAAAAAATTCATTAACTCGTCCAATGCCAACTGCTTGCCAGCTCACAGTGACTCTGCAACATGTTGCTCGGTTCATGCAACATTCAGTGCCTTGTCCAACTCAAACCTGTTGTTGTTTAACATGTGATTTTATTTTTGCCTATGTGTGTGTTTGGGAGATAGTATGGTGGTGTGCGTGGTGCATTTATCGCATGCGAGAGCTGAAAAACTGGGAGCATAATCAACCCCTATGCTTTGAAATTAACGTGGCCAGATCTCAAAGATGGAAATTTATTTAAAATTTAAGAATTATTATGAATATTTAATAAATGTTGCATAGAATTACTTTTTAGAAGTAGTTTAAAAATAAAGGATTTAAATAAAACCCCATCTAAGCCCATTTCAAAGCTTTAAATTCATAATATTATGCTTTATTTTATTACCCTCTTTTAAATTCAAATCGTAGAGCTTTTTATAGCTTTTCGTATCCTGTTGATGGTCTCATTATTTTCCCAAAACTAACCAAAAATGTTTACTGGTCAGTTGAAAATCATCCCTTTGGAAACGTTTTATCTCTCCTTTGCCAACCTAAGAGTAACTGTGGATATCGCATGCGATTTCACATGCATAGACCGTTATGCAGGTCGCAAATATATATCTCTCCGTTTCTCTGACTTTCTCTGTTTCTCGATTTTTGCTTCCGCAACATCTTAAAAAGAGTAAATTGGCCAAGAGAGGCTACAGGCTATAGCAGCGCTGTCGACTTCGCTGCCACAAAGCTTTCTCAACTGGCGGCGGCTCCTGTTGCAATCAAGTCGCTCTCATTGCGGTTGTTGTTGTTGTTGTTGTTGCTGCTGCTTCTGTTCTTCTTCTTCTTCTTCGTCTTATGCTTGTTATTAGCCTCAAGTGGTGAGCTCCCCACCGCCACCCCCATCCGCCTCGCGACTGCGGAAGGCAAACTGGCCGGTCTCAAAGTCTCTAGAGTATTTGTTCCAATAAGAAGAAAACCATTGCTCTGCTTCAGTCAACACCGCGGCGACTGTGGCAGAGGCAGCGACCGAGGCAGCGGCCGTAGCAGCGACATATCGGCCTGGTCGGCCAGTTTCGCATCGCAACATTTAGTTGGGTTCGCAACAACAAAACGTAACAAACCGCAAGAGTCGCGACTCGCAATCCGAATCGAAAATTCATTATATCCGTTATAAGCCTGTTCGAGTTTTAATTAATTAAAAATAAATAAACAATAACATAATAAATAAACAAACATAAAAATGATATTTAAAAAGTCATAAAATAAGATAACACATTCCAAAATGTATTAATTATGCCAATTTTTAATATACAAGCCATAAATATTTATTGCAGTGTGTGTGTGTGCGGGCTTAACACCTTGTTGGCCACCCTTTGAGGTTGCTTTTTTTTTGGGGTGATATTTCTACTGTGAAGTGGCCAAGAAAAACGTTTTTCCTTTTAAAGACTTTGTGTGTTCATTTGAGCCTTTTAAGCCGTTTAGGCAGGATCTCAAGGAACATTCGTAGACGAAAAACGAACCACCTTTTGGCTTAGTCCCCCCCTTCAAAGGACTTAACGTATGGGTTTCCCATTTTCGCCTTCCGGGGGATGGCCAAGTGATTCATAAATAGGTGGAAAAATATGAATACAGTAAAGCCTGGTTTTAGTGAACGGTATATATTTGGTTTTTTCTTAAAGATATTTTAAGAATTTTGAATCAAAAGGATCTTGTTCTCGATCACTTTAAGAATCTCTGACATTATCCTTAAAGCTTAGCTTTTGATTAGCTTGAAAGTAAGACTTTAGTTTTTAGAATTTCTCTTCGGCAGGACACACACGTGTTGTTGGCTTTCTCTTAGAAAGTAGTTTCTCTGTGCGCAGCGGCGCAACCAGGACTCTCTTACAATCAGGCCATTGCATGCGAGAATTGACATTCTCGCTCGCGAGTTCTCCCTTTCTCTCTAAAAGCGCAGCTTGGCAGTGCTGCTGCTGGTGCTTCCTCTTCCACGCATTTTTGACACTTGTGACATTTTTGACACACAAATCAATTGTTACGTGAATTTTCAGCGCGTCGTGCAGCAGCAGCAGTAGCAGCAGCAGCAGCAGTCACAGCACCAGAGGCACACAAAGTCGGGTGACTGCTCACAAAAAAAAAAATCGAAAAAAATTATCCAAATCAAAAGCAACAAAATCATATTTTTTGTTAACCGGAAACTAGTGTTGTTTTTCGCGTTAAGCCGCAATTGTTGCCTACTTTAGTGCGTTGCCCAAAGAGCCAAAGTGTGTGTGACATAATTTGGTGTAACGAGCGAGAACTTGAATTTAAAGATTCTAGCACATAGCTGGCTATAGTGTGACCTCAGAGTGCATAACACACCACTTTGAATACTAAAAGGCACTCCGCCACTGCCTTACCACCCCATCAAGCGACCGACCTACCTACCTACCTACCCACCGCCCACAACGCGCCCCTCTTTTTGGGGGCCTTCTTCTTTCTGCTGCAAATCGATTTCTGTTTCCGGCATTTTTCACGTGGCTGCTGCTGTCCCCCTTCACTGAGAGAAAAATATATGATTTTAACTAAATATTAAATTATTAGAAAATAGTTCTTTGAAGACCACTATAAGAGTTTTATATCATTTTTATTCTTATCCTTTTTTTCAATAGCAGTAGATTTTTTCTCAGTGCTCTATGTTGGTCTGTTTTCGTGCAGTTTTTGGCTTTTCGCTGCTGCTCTGCCATTCTGCCACTCTGGCGTTCTGGCCTAACGATTTTTCCCGCAAACAACACGGCGAAACGTGTCGGGCCCCAAAACCTAAGCTCAAGCCCAAAGTCAAACACAAACACAGGCCCCAAAGCCCCAAACCCCCTAAATCCAAAAAGGTTATAGTAGAGAGAACGAAGAGGACATTAAGGTGGCAGCCAGCATGGGCCGTAAATCGCAAATCGTAAACAGTCTTGTGCTGGGCCACAGCTGAAAGTAACAGTCAGCCTGGTTTATCGGAATCGTTTTTGATTTCCTGCTTTTGGCCTGTATTCCGTGTATTTCGTTTTTCCGAATTCCGTATTCCGTTTGCCGTATTTCGTGTGTGTGTGTATGAGTGTGTGTGTGTGCCATTCCATTCGCTACTTAGGGCTTTCCTCGTCGTGGCTTCATTTTCGGTTTCGGTTTCAGTTTCAGTCAGTCAGCTGCTGCTTTTCACGTGCCACGTGTCGTATGAGTAATATTTTCGGCTTCACTTTAATGCCAGCAGTTACAGCCCCAACCAGCACCAAATGAAAAAAAATGCTTAAAAAAAAGGGAAAAAACTATTTTAAAAGACTGTCCAACTGACATATATTAAATATTAATACCAATTACGGAATTCATTAAGTGCTTAAATCAAACGCAATTTCAAAGTGTTCAAAATTATCAATAATTATCACAAATAACAATAAAATAATCAAATAAATGTTCGCTTGGATTAAAATTTAACAAAGAAGCGTAGACGAAATACGAATGCAAATTAGATGCAAAATAAATGGGTAAAATGAGGTCAAGTAAATACGATGTAAGTATTGTCGAAAAAACGTAAATTTATTAATAGTTTTTAAGGTGAAATTCAAGTCTCTCCTCTTGAGTTGTTAAGAATTACAGATACTTTCGCTAACTCCCCGAAATTGGCCATCAATCTCGACCTTTCATTTCGACAATTACCAATTGAAGGTTATATGTACCTGGTTGGCCCACCTGGTCATCGGAGTGAGAGAGGGAACCAAATTTACATAATCACTTAACTCATGGCCCACATTTTAGGCGATTATCGGGCTGGATATTCAAGGGGGGGAGAAACAAAGGCAAAGACCCGGTCCAAAGGCAACGATCTGAACATAAATTAAGTGCAAAAACGGAAAAACGGACGAGCTGTCTGCCCTTAATCTTGAATTACAAATCGAGTGCAATTATCTGACGTCTGCAATGAGTCTCCCACCAACCTCCTGCCTCCAACCCACAATCGAGTTCTTGGTCCCCTTGGGGGCCTCTTAGCAATTTGTTTTCACACTTTACGATTTGCCCGGTCGGATCAATGTTTTCGATAAGCGTCGACAACTTTTCTTGGACTTTGCTGGACCGGGTTTTTGTCCGATTCTAGCCCGGGGGAACGGGCAATGGTTAGCTCCACTTTGCTTTTAGTTTTTTGCATGTGAATGGTTGGTGGGCCTTTCGGCTCTTGGGTGCTACTGTGTGCGCCTTTAAATTTCGCATTTAATTGATTTGTCAACACAACTTCGCTGGGCTTCCTGGGCCACTAAGCCGCTTATTGAGACACTGGTAGCCAGAGTTATGCCGGCATAAAATTTCCGACTTTAGTGCGAAATCGAAAGTCGAGAGCTGGCCAAGGGCCAGAATGGAGAGCGACTTCAAAGGCCCATCGGCGCATTACTAACTGCAATCATCAATCAAAACCCCCCAGCAGAATGTTGAAAGGATGGTGGGGGATCTTTGGTCACTCAATCGACACAAAAGTTGCAAGCTCATGTCTGCAAATGCTCCCTGATTCCCTGATTCCAATTCAGTGTCAGTCAGTATCCTGTGTGGGCGCTTTTTACGTGCCTGGACTCTTGATTCTCGATGGGATGCATTCTTCAGGGTAGTACAGTGGAAGTGTTTATGAAAAAATCTGGTTAAATCTTTTCATAATAAATATATCTCCAACAGTGTCTTATAACGACTCCATTGTCCCCCTGACACTTGGCGACATTCTTGAGTCTTTTTTTTATTTTTAGGTAGCGCCGTGCGGCCTCCCTGATTCTGAATTATGTTGTCATGTCCCCCTGACTCTTTGTTTTGGCTCCGTTTGGGCATTGTCTTTGTTGGCAGTGGCCTCTTTGCCTTTTTTGTGTCTTTCTGCAAAATGCGAACACGCGTCTGTAGCACGTGGGCGGAAAATGTCTGCCGCCGTTTGTGTCTTTTATAAATTTTCATATTAATTCCACTTTTTTGTTTTGTGGTGTGTTGATTTCGGCGAGCTCCGCCGGCTGTGCGGCGTTTATTAATTGTGTGCGAATGTTTGCACAATTTGTCAATATTATCGCACAAAACATGACCATTGGCAGTCGCCCCCGCCTCGACCTGGGAGCCCGCCCTGTCCTGCTACCAAAAATGTGTTTGGCTAAGTGATTTGTGATTTATGATTTCACTCGAATTTCGCCTGCATATTTAACGGGGATGTTGGAGTGGTTGCCACCCAACTATCTATCTATCTCATTCGTATTTTATGTATCTATCTCTGTCCAACTATCTATATCTGTATCTCGGTCTGGGGTTTTGGGCCGAGGTGGTGGGGGCCTGACTATTTGCTAATTCCCCAGCTCCGTCCCGGCCCGCCCCGCTCACGTCGCGCAATATGCTTTACGACTTTATAATGCTCGGCTAATTGGGTCAACCAACCTGGCCAGGAGGGCAGGAGGGGCAGGGGGCTAAACGAGGCCGGGGCCTGGGACGAGGGTGGTCTGGGACGGAGGAGGAGCCGACGCATGTTTCAAATGTTTGATAAACGCGTTGTGGCATTGCCTCCTGACACCACTCATACATATTAATGCCAAACCGTCGACTTGGCCTGGTAGCCATCTGGGTGTTGTTACAAACTTGGCTAAAAACATCAGACAGCGGGAGCAAGAACGGGAGCAGACACTGGAGCACCACCTGAGTTGTGTGGGAGTTCTTTTTTTTTTGTGTCTGAAGTAGAGGAAGTCCAAGTGATTGGTGGCTGCCGTCAAGGAATGTCAAGTCAGTTATTAACCATTTAGCCAGGCCAATTTATTTTTAAATTTAATTATCAATTATTTAGTAAACTACCTCAATTGCTGGTTACCAAAAATTAAATTTAAGCCAACATTGTTATCTAAAGTTTGTGCTCAATATTTCGATTACATTACCCAATCAATTTTGACAGTATTTTTGAGATATTTTTTAAGAGGCTTTGGAAACTACGTGTCTCGTTCAAAGGGGCGTCTACGTTGGGTCAACTTAATGGAAAGCGAAAACTCGACAATTTTCCACAACTGGCTATTTTTTTTTCTTCATACCACCACTACTCCTGCTAAGCCGCGAAAGTAAATAATCCAATTATCGCACACATGCGCGCCCATAGCATAAATAAAATCATTTGATAAGACAAGCCATAGGAGTCCGAAGACCACAGACTGAAGACTAAAGACCGGAGACCGGAGAGAGAAGACTGGAAGAGACCGAAGAGAGCTGCCGTGGCGGGGAAAATTGCATAAACATGTTTGGGAGCCGCTCACTGAGGAAGTAAGTCAGTCAGATGCAAAGTCGAGTCTTTGCATTTGAAATATGCTGCATTAATATGCCGATAAATATTTGCCAGCCATCCCCAGTACTTGGCACTCTCCGCTCCGCTCCTCACTAGTGGCCAACAACTCAATTAGATGGCAGACACTGAGGCTGAAATTAAATGGCATAAAATATTTCCACGAATGATCATCCGGCAATGCCGATTACGATCATGATCATGATCACAATGTGGCAGACTTGGTGCAACTTTGTCGCCTTTCGAGAGAGGAGTTTGTCTTGAAATGAATTTCAAGGGGTATATTGGGCATAAGAAAAGGGTATAGTTATAGTGGATATCCTCCAGGGTATCTATAAGTAGAATCCCATTGAAATGGCATGCCCCAATCCTTGGGCATTGTGTCAATGTCAGCAATGTCTTTGCAACTCACCATCTCCCCAGATAGCGTCTGCATGGCGTGTCAACAATTTGACAGACATTCATCAGCGTTCGCCACTTTGGAGAGCTGCCTGTGTCGCATACTCAATCAGATGGCGGAATCCGACGGATGCACTCCAAGCTGCAGTTGTGCAGATGGGGAGTTGTAGATGGATTCGCAGTTGTCACTTGTGTGGTGTGGCTTCGGCTTTGGCTTTTGTGCCGCGTGCGCATAATTGATTTTTTCTTGGCAAACCGCCACTTGTTCACTGGTCACCACTGGTCACTGCCTGCCTGCCTCGAGCCTTCTGTGTTATGTGTTCTGTGTTCTCCTGCTGTCGTTGTCATATTAATGTCAAAAAGATTGCACTTGATCATGAGTTGCGTGTTTGCCAATTTGTATGCCCAGCTCAGTTCAGTTTAGCTCAGCTCTGGCTCTTTTAAAAACGTGGGCTGCTCTTCAGGAGGATTCTTTTTAGATGAAGAATCATGGGAAAGCCAAGTGAAAGGAGTGAGGCGGAGATGCACTTGTTTGTGGGCGTTATTCCAACAGCATGGGAAAATATTTTCACAACTCTCTGCGCTTGACTGGTATTTGTAAATGGCCAGCCAACCAGCCGGCCAGTCAGTCAGCCATCCAGCCAGCCAGACGGGCGAACAAAAAAAAAAAGTAATATTGATAAATATAAACAAACAATTGGCAATATTTATTGATTAAATACCAAAAATACCTGGAGGGTCTAGACACTAACTAAAAATAAAACGTGCGTCAAGTATTTTATCGGGCGAGCGTTTTCACTTTACTTTATTTTGCATTCCACTGAGGGGGTATTACTGACCTAAGCTACCCAAATAATAAATGGGCATGAATCAACGATACTTGGGATTCCAGAGAATTAAGAATTGTGCCAGTAATTACCAGTTTAAATACTTGCTAAATGAAAGATACATTTTTTTTTTAGGCAGGCACTATCTTTCACGATGATGTGTTATCCCCCCTCTCCAGAGTCTGAGTTCAATTGCCATTTAATTACTTCATTAAACAACATTTCCATTAGATTTTGCACATGTTGAATGCAATTACTGGCAAAGCATTTAGACGCCAATAATTATTAGATATACTGTATGCCAGACACTCTCGGTTGTCGGGTAGAGAGACACCCCCGCAGATTGCATTGACATTGAACTGCATCTGTTCACAGTCCTAACTGTAAGTGCCAAGAATTGTTAAGATGCCATTGATTGCTCCACTCGACCCCTCGATTACATGGCTCTTGGCACTCACTTTATTAAATGACACTCCTCCCAGTGGCGTTCATGATGTGGATGACTTGCTGGGGTTGGGAATTGAATGGTTTTGGTTTTTACGATCTGGGAATCGTTTGAGGTTGGCAAAAAATGCCATTTAATAGTCGTAATCACATGTTTATCTTAAAGTAGTTTTCAATTAAGAACGGATATGTCCGATAGTTGCATTTTCACTTTCAAGACAAGACCCGTTGAAAAGCTCATTTCCCTAGATATTCTACAACCGACTTGCTAAACGGGTTTCCACTCTGATCATGCCATTAACCCGCCGATGTAATCCATACGCGGTGCAACATATTATTCAATTCAATCGAACTGTTGCATAAATCTTGACCAGCACTCTCGCCGCTGAGTTGAGCTCCACAGCCAGCCTCGGGTAATTCGTCAGGAACTGGCTGGGGCTTGTCATTATGTCAAGTTCGTTGAGCAGCCAACTAAACTAGACTTGTAATCAGAAACAGCACTAATGCTATGGAGCTCCATCCTCATTACCATTGCCACAACTTAGTAGTTGGTGGCTCATAAAAATGGCAATCACATTTCATGCCATGCTCGCCCCAATGTAAATCGGACATAATACTGCGCATTTTCGATTCGACTCGATCGTTGACCGATCTCTAGTGTGGGTGCCCCTGGGGAATAGACATATAGCTATAGTATTTGTGTGAAAAAGGGCTAAGCCAGAGACCGGAGGTTTGAGGCGGTTTTAGCCTCGTGATCCGTCAGATAACACGCAGTTTCCCCGGAAATCTGTTTGCACTCGACTTGATCGATTATTTATAGTGGGTGTGTGTGTGTTTAGATATTAGAACTCCTTGAATTCCCAATAAGGCCAGACGGATCAGAATTCGCTTGAAATTTTCCCCCCTTTCGAGGTCTGGGAACTTCCCCAGTTTGATGTACATATTTGGGTTAAAAGTTCAAGCCTACGACAGGTTTGCTCAAGGTTGGAAAAATTCATTTGAATTTAGAGAGTAGTCACTGCCAAACTGTTTACCCAACAGCTCCTTCCTGTGTCCTCCTTCCGATTCTGGGTTGAACTGGTTCAGCATTATCTTTCGCTGGAAAAAAACCACACCCTGGCATAAAGTTAATTAAAAGCTTTCAACGCCTTTGACATTTGCCGCTAATGTCGCTCCCGTTGCTGGGTTGCCGGTGTCCTTGTGCGTAAAGTCAAATGGAGTTTTCCACAATTAATTCACCCCAGCTAGCCAACCAGTCAGCCTGGCTGGCAGGCTGGTCGTTCTGACAATTAAGAAATTCCTACCTGTTCAATAATTTTTATCACATACATTTTTTATCGCAAATATCACAACTTCATCAGCAATCAATGCGGCCAGCAGCCAAGCAGCAGCAACGAGCAACTACCATTGCAACTGCCACAAGAGGCGGGCTGGCTGGCAGACAATTAGCCATAAAATTAGCTGCAAGTTGGTCCAAGGAATGTGATGTCGATGGCCAAGGCGCTTGGCGGTGGCAAATTGAAAACAATTTTAGATATTTGCATATAAATGCAACCTGAGAAGCTGCCAACCGGCAGCTGCAATATCTTGTCTCACTGTGGGTCCCACAAACTATTCACTGAAATCCCAAAAAAAACACTATATATCTTAAAACTCTATATAGGACTTGACTGTAGAAAATGGTAATGTGGTCATTTAAGACCCTTATTTTTAATCAATTTCCATTTTATTGATTCCACTGTGCAAGACCGTAAAGTTTATCGGGATTGCAGTTACCATCATATAGTTAAACATGGCGTGTTCCCCGACTGTGGTCAGTACTAAACGGATAGCGATAGGCTTTTATCAACTCAAGAATATAAATATTGATACAGTCCGAGTGTACTTGGCAACAATTAAAGTAGCCTCTAATGGGGGCAGCCCCTCGCCAAGATCAACCATTATGTCCACGTGTTCCACCATAAAATTCCAAACACCAGCATATGGGAGAGTACTTGCGAACACTTGCGAATGCTGTTTAACAAAAAAAAAATATATATATATATCCACAAAAGTTCAAACTACATTTCACGCCTAATTTCATCTGACAACAACATCGGCGAAAAGTTGGGGAATATTTTTACACATTTTCTTGCTGTTATTTGCCGAGGGAGCTGTATTTTGTGGCGGGGCGCTCTGTGGTGGCTGCTGTGTTAATTCGAGACATAATTGCAAGCTCGCCAGGATGGGAGCCACGCCGGGGAGGGGGAGTGCTACTTTCGGGGGGCGACAGGAGGCGGGAGGCCCAGGGGACAGCTTCGCCGACTGGTTATGACAGCAATGACAGCTGCGACGGCAGCGGCAGCGTCGGCATTTGAATAATTTGCAATTAAACGCTCCACGCGGCTCAGCAATTAAGCCAGGAGCCAGGCAGCGGCGGGGGGAAGTAAAAGAGTTGGTACTGAGAAAAAAAATTATAGTAATAATAGTAACGTATTTTATCTATGGGCTACTTGCACTCGACCCATTCCGATAGGGATAACGTTTCCGATTTTAATCCGATCCTTAAAAAAAAACCTTGATCCATTTGTAGTTCAATTCCCTATCATTCTGCATCAAAATCCCAAAACAAAATTTTCGATCGATATTTTTTAAATTTTTCTGGGGGTACCCCTTGTGAAATCCGGATTTTCATATATAGTCCCTTCAGTTGTCCATATCTTTCCCAATATTTATCAGATCCTTAAAAGGAATACCTTGATCGATTTGTAGTTCGATTCCCCATCGTTCTACATCAAAATCTCAAAACAAAATTTTCGATCGATATTTTTCAAATTTTTGTGGGGGTACCCCTTGGGAAATCCATTATTTTCATGTATAGCCCTTATAATTTGGGCGAATCTTAAGCAATTCCTATCCGATCCTTGAAAGCTATACCTTAAACAATTTGTATTTTAATTGTGCATCACTTTGCTGAAAAACCTATGACCTAGATGCTCGATACACTTTTTCCAACATGACGTATGATCAAGGAAGACAACTTTTAATGGATATAGCCCCCATTTTTTTATGGATTCCCTAAGTTTATTTCATCAAAGTGTATTTGGGGGAGTAGAAAATGGCACAAAAAAAAAGCATTTCCCCCTGGCCAAAATTAAGAGACCACATGACGTATGCGTAATATTTGAATCTGCTTTGGAAGCAGGCTGGTCGACTTTTGAACGGGTTTATCTGGTAGCCACAGGAGTTGCGATGAGAACGAATCCAAATGTCCACGTCCATCAGCTGTCCGGAGCTGCTGAAAGTTGATGGCCCACGATGAAGACAGCGGACCGGTCAAAACCAACACCCAACTGTGTTTCCAATTAAACGCCGCTTAGCCAAACAACGCGGCCAGCAGGCCGACCACCGACCACCGACCACTGACCACCGAACTCTGAACAACAAACAACAAACAACATGTGGCGTGCCGCAACTTTCAGTTTATTTTACGGTTAGCTCGCACGTTAGCCACCGCACTGAACTTGAATCTTTATGTGGTAGACAGATCGGTACCGAAAGCACCAAATGCCCCACAAGATCCAGATCAGAGAGCTGTGTGATTTGGACAGAGTGTGATACGGACTGACAGACTGACTAATTGATGGCCAGCTGATTGATTGAATGATGGATTGTTGATTGATTTATGGCCCAACGTGGGGTGTCTGAAGTGCGCGTAGTTATCCACCTGAACTGGATTATGGAGAGCATGGATTGTAGGGAGCTAGTCTTCATTCATGATTCAGCTTACATTGTTGTGAATAATATTTTCCGATTGATTTGATTTGCCAAAACTGCCCATTAGGTTCTTACTCGAGCCTGACTAACGAGCTACGAATTCAGCGACCTCAATTCTTTCAGAATTAGTTCAGAAATATTTATTCGCCGGAGAATGCTGCTGCTGCTTTTGCTGTTTCTTCTCATTTGTCAGTCCTACAGTGAGTAATGGTTTTCCGGCTTCAACTGGGTTAAGGTATTTCCTTTCTTTTCGAAGCTTTGCGGAGTAGATTCACCAACGTCAGTGTCGAGTGCAGCTTCGAGTTCTGTTCGAGCACCAGGGGATGGCTGACCCCCAAGGGAGAGGTCAACATGGACATTCACCTGAATCGCACCCTCAGGAACGGACTCCGTACCACCATTACCCTGATGCAACTGCCAGATATCGCCACCAATCGCTACCAGACCTTGTTTAGCTACGATTTTGACACCTGCAAGACCCTGAGGGAACTCATGCAGGCCAGCCTCATGAAGGTCTGGCTGAGGAACGTCTTTAAGTACGGCAACCTGGCAGACAAGTGTCCCATTAAGCCAGTATGTACTACACTGATTAGAGGGATACATTTTCTTTAAAAATTTTCCCTTTAGGACAGCTTTACTATCCGAAACTTTGTGCTGGAGAACAGCAGCATTCCGGCGTATCTGCCTACGGGATTCTATCGCCTTCACGACACAAATTATTACGGAAAGCCCAAGGGCAGACATCGGCGGCTGGTGGCCACTTTTATATTGGACATAAAGTTCTATTAAATTGGAAATGGAAAATTGGAAAAACGACTTCAAGTGGGTCACGAGTTGGCAAACTTTCAGGGCTTTCCTTGGGAATGAGTGTAGGAAATCGCAAGGATTTCGCAAGTAACCCACTCACCGTTCAAGGTTTCTCTTGACAGCCTCATTTTGGGTCGGTCTATATCCCTCTCTGAGGGGGCAGGTCTTTAACTAATTGCATAATAAATTTGTGCAAATTTATGGTGCGACTCCTGCCACTGTCCTTGCTCATTTGTGATGTCAAAAAGTCGCTCAATCTCAATAATTTACGGGTAATTGCCAGCTCAGGTATTCGCAATGCCCTACATAATATTGGATTGTCATAAATGTGTTTTTGGTGTGGGTTGGGTTTTGGTTTGTGGTTTCAATTATCAGCCTGGAACTGCATTTAAGATCCAGGGAAATTTTGCAAGCTTAAATTTATTTTTTAAAAGGAATTTCCAGGTTTAAATAATACGATTAGTAACCGGATGTTACTTTGATAATAAATTTGGAGCTACATTACCTATTTTTGACAAAGCAATTAGTGTTTTTATAATCGTTTTGAAGCTTAAGCTTGAGGGGCTTCCCAAGATAAATATGAGATTTTATTTTTGGCAGAAACAACTAGAGTTCAAGTCGCGATAAATCTTTAACTAAAATAAACCTCTTTAAATTATGTAGTTGATGTTCTGAGCAAACCCATATGGGATGCTTCGGAATATAAATCTTGAAGAGTGCCTCATTTTGAACTGGTAAACTTTTAGCCATCATAATTCCCGTGGCTTAATAAATCTTATAAACAAACTTGACAGTAAACTTAATTGGAATGTGGGAAATCCTGTCTTGGAAACAAATTAGTTTTTAAAATATGTTTCTGAGTCAGACACATTATGGAGTAATGCATTATTGGAGTATTTTATGCATTATAGGAATTTTAATTTTTAAAAAATTCTAAGCACTGTGTTTGATTTATTTTTCAGGTTACCACAGCTTACGGTCTATGCCAAGATTATTTACCTCCTGATGGTAAGTAGTTCTATAACTTGCGAAGGGATGACACAATCCCAGCTTAGTCATTTGGAGATCCTTGAGTGTCTGGCAGGTTCATCACACTCGTGCTCGTTCAATGCAACAGTTTCGATAAACTTATTTAGATATTTGCACCGACAACCACAACGGCAACGTCAAACACAGAACGGGAAGGGGAAGTCAAATATTGGTATGGAGTGCCCTTCAGGGCAAGTATTGACGCGTGTGCAAATATTCGATAATACTATTAAATGTGTTTTATTTATGGTTATATCATACTCATCGCCCGAAGAGAGCAACAAACTTGTCAGTCAGACAGTACCCAGCCCAGCCCTTGTATATCAGCCAACGCCCATTCGAAACTATGCCAAATATTTTATCAAAATATGAGAAATGGGAAATGCCCCCCACAGAAAGGAGGAAGAATCAGTCTCCTCAATCGATTGTCGTTTGGCGTTATCAGTGGTGATTGAAAAAATATTTACCAAAAAGAGAGAAAATAATAATAAACGGCCAACTACAATGGAAATGTCGAGTAAATAATTATAAAATGCCAACAACCGAACCGCTAATTAAATTATACTGTTCTCCGTTTCTTACACGTTTCTCCTGCTATTTGTTTTTTTTTTTTGGTCTTGTCGGTGTTGCTGCCACCGGCGTTGTTGCTGGATTTTTTTTTTTTTACACTTTTAATTTATTTGGCAATCAATTTGAAGTATGGCCCATGGCCCATGGCGGGATGTCCCCATCTCCGGCTCCGGCTCGGTTTGGCTTGTTAATGTGCCGAAATAAATAACTGAAATATCTTGAATTCCAGAGGCGTGAAACGACCCAAGTCTTCGCCAAGTTCCGTTTGCCGCAATTTTTCACCTTAACCGTCTGCCTGTCCTCCACATTTTTTTTATGCAGTCAGCGACTATTTACTTATTTGTTCTAAATGAACAACAAAATTATATATTTCTCATTTTTTTCTTTTTTTGCAAATAATTTTGGCATGAGTTGACGCAAGGCTCGACGCGAGGTTTCGAGTTGATTGAATTGTTTGACGCTTCAAGTATTTTTTATATTTATATTTTGCTGCTCACAAGTATTTCTCATGCCCTAGGCATCTGAGAGATCTCTGCCACCACCTGAACCTCTTCATAAATTCGCGTAACGCATTCACCTCTACTCGAATATGCAAAGTGTAAACTCGAAAAAATTCCACTCGTAATGATGGAGAAGATTGAATTCCAGTTTTAGTGCCTACTTACTTGAGGGATATAATTATGTTTATTATTAAAACTTTTCCCAAACAAATCACTTTTTATAGCCACTATAAAACTCTCAAAATGAACCTTGACCTCTCTGACTCAGCGTTGGAAAAGGACTCCGACCGGAAGACCCATGAAGGCTTCCTTTATAGCCAATCCTAGAAGGATGGCTCAAATTTAATATATCTAATGCAGAGGTTAATATTATCAAGGGGTTAATATTTGCCAGGGAATCGCCGATGATTGCACTGAGCGTGTGCCAAGCAAATAAATGAGCAATCAAGGGCCAAATTAGCGGCGTTTTTTATGGCGGCTTAGCATGGGGCTTTTTTTGATAGTGTCGACTTTGATTGGCGCCACCAATTGTGCTTCTAATAAATGACTTGCCGTACAATGGTACCTAGACATAGATACACGAGTGGAAACCGAAGAAAATTCGAGTATATGTGACGGAATATCATGAAATTCAGATCTCTAAAGGAAACCTACGGGCTATTCCCGCATTACTTCGAAGTATTCTCTAAGCAATCTTATCGAACTTATATGATGTCTGAAAATATCATTTCCGCAGACAGACAATCCTATTTTCTTAAAAAAAAAAACGTAATTCATCAATGAAATTCAGATAACACGGGGATTTTGCTTACTTTGGGGAGAAGAAAAAGTTTCCATCGGAAGACATGGGAATTAAACTGAGTTTTTAAGAAAATATATGAATAAACTAGTAAACTTAATGATGATGAACTGGGGCATCAACATAGTCTTGAACTACATTTCAATTGTGAATTTAGCTGGAAACTTTCTCGGGTCTTATCCCCTGCCAAGGTTCTGGTTTTATTAGTTAATTTAACCATTTTTTTGGAGGGGTGCTGTTATTGGGTGCTGTTTCCCTAATTTTGTTCTTGCTGTGGTTTTGTTGCTTTGCCCCAAAACAGCGACGCTTATCAGGAAATGATTTCAAAACGTTAATTGAATTGTCAATAGATGGAACGGAGGAGGCGGACTGGGAGGCGGTGGGCCTCAGAGCACAGCCTAAAGTCTCTGGCAACGGGTGATAGCAGGGGAATGAAAGGTATATGAAAAGATATATGTACATATAGTACACCCCATGGTGTACATATAATTCTTGGTATTGCCTCTATAAATACCAAAAGCCAAGTGTATGTAAGTCGTTCTCTAATTGCATTTGCCAGATAAGAATTTGTGGCGACTGTGTCGAATTTAGTCGCCTCCAGATCGGCTTTCTCGTTATGGAAATCCATCCAGGCCCATATCAAGGCCATAATACCAACATAATAATGTATCCAAACTTGTTATTGTTAGTCTCGATATCGATCGATCGATGATTGTTTTTGTCGCACTCGGTCGGTGTGATTATCTTGATCGGCATTGTTTGGGTCAACAGCGGAAAGTTTTTGTCGCGTTTCAGAAACGTGCTTGGCGATAGAGGAGTGCGAATAAAAACGTGTTTTCCGCAATCACTTTTGACTGGCATTGATAAATCGGGGCTGCCCCCAAAGAGTTCTACAAACTTTGGTGGCATTGCGCTGAAAGATAGATCAATATCACTTCTAATTGGAGGGTAACCCATTAAATGATAGCAGAACTTCTCTATTTATAAATAATTTAGTAAGAAGTTAGTCCACCAAAAGTAGATTATAATGGTCATAATATAGTCATCACGGCAAAAATAGAAAAACTGTCATTTTTTGGCCATTCTCTGTAGATGCCAGAGTTCAGATAAATCCAAAATTCAGACATCTAGCTGCCAATCTCCAGACATAAAATTTAAATGCTGACCCAGCCCTGCGCTTACAAATATGAAAAGTGAACAAGAGTTCTGAGTTATCTGGACATAATATGATATGATATGAACATGATATGATCCACACGGCGGAGTCATAAATTAAGTTCTTTTTCCATGAAAACAAAAAAGCGAAACTAAGACACGTTTACAGTGCCAGTGATTTTGATTTATGTGTCTCGATTGTGGAATCGATTTAGACTTTAGCCCAAAAAAATGTGCGTTACAATGAAGGGGGAAGCTTCGGCCTTGTATTGCCATTTCTAACTAATTCTAATTAAACAGAGATTTCATCGTGGGTTTAGTGCCCTAAATTTGTAATAACAATCGCGCTGGTCCTATCCTATGCTATCATATCTTTGAAATGTTATAAATACCGCCGGTAATTTGCCAATCGCACACCTTATATAAATTTAATGCCGTCGCACTTGGCCAGACATGTGCTTCGGTCTCTTATCGATGGGCCGATGGGCTTGTCTCGGAGGCAACGGAGGCGGAGGCGGCTAGAATCTGCCAGGGGGCCAAAACCAACAAACACCACTCGAGACTAGGACAACCGACCCAAAAGGGACCTAAGATGCCGGGCCAGTTGCATAAGCCTCTGGTATTTAGTGATCCATTACCATTAGTCTACCGACCAATTAAAATAAACTGCGCAGATGTTTCAAAAGGTATTTCGCTTGCTATTATTTTGAATAACAAATTGGTCTGGCGAATGGCTGTTTGTGTACTTATTTTTTATGTAAATATTATTGTGGCACATAAAATGGATGGGGCACAGTGGGCCAGCAGGAGTGCTTTTTGGAAGTTATTCCCCCCAGCAAGGGGGATGTACTTTCTAGTAGCTAAACATTTTAAAGAACTGAACAAACAATGAATCTATCAATTGTTTGTGATTGTCATCAAGGAATGTTATCAAAAGCTATATAAATAAATAATATTATAGATTATTTCCCCGAGAGGATTCCTTTTGAAGGGCCTATTTCAGGTGTTTTAATCTGTAGTTTCAATATTTTTCCCCAGTGTTTGGCTGCCAAATTGTCTGTGGCTCGAGGATACCCACCCAAATCCATCAACCTTTCAAGGCAACTTCAACACCCACTCCACCACCCATCAGACTGCACCCACCGCCCCATTGATAGCAGCAGAGCAGGCAGACGAAGCATTATAATCTTATCGGGCCTTCTCTTATTGATTAATATAAAGATACCGACCACCGAGAATCGTGGGCACGGGTATCTAGCTGGGGACCCTCCGTCCAGGCATCCACCTGGCTGGCGCTAACCACTGACATATAGAGCAAACAGAAAGACACAATTATTTTTTCATATTATTGTTATTTGTTATAATGGCAGATATGGGGGGTTTGGGATGGAGGGGTAGCTCCTTTGGACAGTCCTATCTGACACCCATTTCTCGCCCTCCAGCCTTTTGGCGCCCGCGGAACTTCAACGACGATAAAGTCGACATTGACTGACGGACAGGGTGGTGGATACACTGGGCCAAAAGTGTTGATAGTTTACTGGGTGTTTTGTGGGTAAGCGGGTTCAGCACCTGTTATTTGCGCACTTAGATAAGCGGGCTTTTTGGCAGCCCATCAGAGGTGATAATCGATTGGGTTTATGGAGGTGTGTGTTTTGGCTTTAACTTTTATGTTTGCTGGTGGCGAAAACGCGATTCGGAAGCCTTGTCTTGGACGGAGTTTTATGACCGGGAATTATCGCAAAAACGGAAATACAAAGGCTTCTGTTCAATAAAAGGGGCTATCGCCAATAATTATTCACCCTAATTGTATTAATAGATTTTTTGTTTCGAGTGATTTGGTAAGTACTTTGGTATTTATGGCATTTTTTCTTTAGATTGCTGGGAAATTTGTTATGAAACGGTATAAAGTACTTGGTTTGGCTTAAGAGCGAATTAATTGGGTCTAAATATCAGTTCATTTGCCTATTTTATGATGTCAGCGATCACTTTCACTTGCCTTTGTTTGGAGGAACTCCCCAACTTGTCCGGGACAGAGCTTGTGTCAACGACAGGTGACCCACTTATACACCATTTCTTACAAAAGCTCTGCAGGAATCTTTTCCGGACTGGGGACTGACTCTCCCTTTTTATCAGAAACCAAACTTCCGCTCAGTGTAGAAGACACCTCCAATCGGTGCCACTCCCCCAACTCCTCCATTTTATAGAGCACTGCGAGGGCAGTTGAGCGCCGGGCGGTCTTTTTGTAATTGTTATTGTGATGATTGTGATTGTGTTGACAAGTAAAGAATAATGCCAAGACGATGACAAAGCCAGAAAAGAGAGTCAGAATCATAAACCGAGAAAGAGACGGCCCGAGCAGCTGCTTTATGATGAAGATTTCTGCCATGAGCCATAGGGTCTTGGTATCCAGGCGATATTGTATGTTGCCATGATTCTGATGTTTTGGCTACAACTGCTATAAACACACACGTTTTCTTCGTTTTTTATTTATTTCCTGTAACATGCAAGGCGAAGTTCTACTTTTTTTTGTGTGTCTGAAAGACAAACAGAAAATAGGTCTTTCATGGGGGCTAATAAAAGCTTTTCCGCTATTGCAAAACGCATTTTGTCTTATCTATCAGTGTGGCAACTGCCGTCTAAAGAGCCCCCCCAAAAGGCTCTCGGAATATTCCACATTGCGAAGCCATTCACTTTTATTTGTCTTTAAGCAGAAAGAACCACCTCTGAAGAAGGTACAATTCTTTTCCATGGAAAACTACGCAACTGTTGGTTTCCAAGGGCTAGTTTTTTGGCAATTCTTCCCACCAGGGCACCCCTGATATCCGGTCTTAAATATTATTAAAATTCCATTGGTCTCACTCTTCGTTTCCAGGGGCTTGTGCTATTTTTGGTTTTTTCTCAGGGTTCTTCGGGCAACTCGTTAACATTCTTTCCTATAAAAACAAAAATCACCATGATTAGCAATAAGGAATTTACATTGATTTAAGTTATAGACTTTAAGTCCCTTCCGGCCTTAGAAAGGTTGTGGTGGAAAATATAAATATTTATGGAAAAAAAAGTACCGATTAGTAGGAAGGTATGAAGGCATTTTCCATTACCTTTCTCTTTACAATCGTGGTGAGGCCTTGAATACTTTTGATAACGTTTCCAGGGTACCATTACTGTCATCATTTCGCAATTTTGTCGATTTTTGTTGGCGCAATCCTATGGCACGAGAATCAAATCAATTAGCTGGCTTGTCAAATAATTTGTTGTATTTTGGATTACCAACAGAAGCAACATTTTTGTGCGATATCGCTAGAAATGATAAAAAAACGACGCGTGCAACTCCTGCCACACGACCCCTGCTGCTCTGACTCAAGTTCTTTAGAATTTTTAATTCCAAAATACGACTTAAATGTTGGTAAATCCTAGGTAAAATCACCCTTGGTACCTTCTCAAATCTGGGAGCAAGTTTGCATATGGCAACCGATTCTATTTCCATCCGTCGGAAGGGGCATTAAAAATCGTTTCGTTTGGATTAGCCCTAATCCCCTTGATCGTCACCGCTATTTTAGTGTCTAGTTGGGGAAAAAGGAATCCCCCTGCCACCAGGCCATTATCAGTTTGACTTAGGTCAGTCCCACTTAGTAATACCCATAGTTACAGTACAGTTTAGTACAGCAAGATTAGCTAATGAAGTACAGCTTCGACTCTGATTTCTGAAAGAGTAATTAAAATTCCAAACTGATAGCTGAAGTAGCTCATACGCCCTGTGGTACAGGCACTCGACACCACCACTCGATCGCACATTTTGCAGTGCCAAATATCGTTATCTATTTTTTTAAGGGGGAATGACCTTAACTTGGTACTGAACCACCGAAACCATCAGAATCTTATGCAAGTCCCTGAGAGACTTTGGCCAAATGCTTTAGCCATGACTAGACTGGAATGCCGGCTATCTCCTTTCTGCTATCAGCCCAGTCGATTGATCAAAGAATGTCTTTTTAGACAGCAAACCCTTTTTTTCACATTTTTCTGCCTTTGTACGAGCATTTTTGCGTTGTAAACCGAAGCGATCTGAGGGCCCGACACTCGAGAGCCCCGTAGACTGATGTTACGTCTGATTCGGAGCTGATAAAATGCCAGGCCGTTTATTGTATTCGACTTGATTTGTTTGGCGTTGCCTTTGTCTATCTAATTGCTGTCTAGAGACCTCAAATTCTTGGAACTGTTCTATGGCCAAATACTAGAGTCGGGAGTGTCTAGGATTACGGGAACCAACTCACTGTAATTTCAGTTAGTTTGCCACAAATCCTCGCTCAAGTATACTTTATATTTGGAGCTAAATATCTGGAGATCCCATCACAATAAATTATGTTTCTGTTTCCTGAAAGGTAAACAGGATTAAATGATAATGAAACGGCACTTTACAAAAATGCTGTCAAAATCTCGGCTTCAGACTCATTAAAAATCCATTAAACTCCATTCAGTAAGAGGCAGAAGGCGGAATAAGCGCTTCTTAATAAGCTTTACAAACTAAATGTGGAGCACTTGGCGACAGTTCCCAGCTCTGTATATTTTTAAAGGGTAAAGCCAACAAAAGCCGAAATAAAATGAAAAAGTCGAAAGTGGAGGGCCGGCCACTTAAAAGCTCATTCGGTGAGTGCATTTCGATGTTGCATATGCAAATAAATCATTCCGCTTCCAATTGGGACTTCGTGCTGCCCCTGAGATATGCAAAAATATAACCCAGACCCGAAATATCATTTAAAATAAATACCAACGAGTTAAATGTTGATCACGAGTTGAGCATTAATTAAAAAATTATTTTATTTAAAAAGAATATACAATCCATGAATCAATAAGGTTTTCTCTCCACTCGTTTTATTTTATTGATCCCATAAGCTTAATATTTCATAGCCAAGACTAATACCAATTGCTTGTTCAAATACCCCAGAGTAAGCAGAGCTTTAAGGAGCCATAAACCGTATTTACCAGATACCAGATACCGTTGTCGTTGCAGTTGCAAGTTGCAGCTGGGTCGCGGGTTGAATGACTCCCTTGGAGTGGAGCTAGCGCATTGAGTGAAACATTTATCAGGCAATCGATAAGGCCTCTCCAAGGCGGCTACAAAGTTGTCCGCCGATCGCCCACCGACGGGATAAAGTTATCAGCTCCCCGATACTACTCCCCAGCCCCTTCCTTTTCTGAAAAAATACAAAGCGGTTCGTTTTCACAACTCCGTTTAATGATTGGCATAAAATTCACTTTCCGACTGCCTGCCGTGCATTTTATACCCTGGATACCCCGGATACCCTGAATATGAATCTGAATCTGAAACTATATCTGGTGCGGTGTCTTTTCTTTAGACTCTAGGCAGAATTTATGACGGGCCATTAAAGAAATATCCATAAAACTTTGAGCCTAATTAAAATGCCACGTAACACGTTTAACCCCCGGGATGGTGGGCTTTTCAATTTCATCCAAACCCGAGTTGAGTTGCAAATTACTGGCAGGCAACCTATATTTATGACCAGACTAAACGCCTAAAACATCGGCATCCTTTTTCAGAGCAAAAAACGCGTAATGAGATTTGCACAAAAGCAAAAATCATAATTTCCACGCGCAACGAAGCGCAACGAATTGGCCTCTTGCCATAGGGGCGTGGCATTTGCCACAGTTTTCAGTTTCAGTTTTAGCTTGCCGTCAGTCACACCTACTTCAAGAAAAAAATAAGATTCAGCCATGGAGTTAGCCAGCTTAAAGTGGTCTAAATTAGTTACGGCCTAAGTCGGGAATAATTTCATGATTTTTAAGGGAACAGATTAATAGATACTCGATATTCGATAGCACACGAACATTTTTCGGTTAACATTGAGTGCTCTATATTCGCCCTTGACCGTATCTGGAAGAGTTGATTACCTCACTATCTGACTGGCGGAGATTTTCACATTCGCCTGGGTCTTTATAGACCTTAGGCCGATGACAAGAAAATCGTTCACTCTCACTTTTAACTTCACTTCGGAACCGTGCGAGTGACAACATTGAGTCGCCGATTAAAGGGGTCTTTTGGGTGAAAAAGTTAATTTATTGATGCTACTCACTTGAAGGAATCTGTGGTGACACGTTCAGTCGCCAAATATGTGATATTTGTGCCAGAAATTCCCATGTTCATCCACTATATATAGTACGCGTTATTTGTTTGCCAATGGAATTTAGTGTATCATCGTTGAATAGCAAGTATCTGATCGAATGCAGAAGGAATTTCTTTTTTCTTTATTCAGAAATCTATATCAAGAAAGTTAACCAAGTGTCCAAATAAATCTTATCGCGGTCACGAATTGAAGCGAAAAGAAGTGACTGCCAGCCGACCGGCCGGCCGAGCATTTATAGAAAATAGTCGATCGATGAATCTGTTTTATGACAGGAAGCAAATGCAGATTACGAATTCAATCTGTGATTATAGTAATGGTAATCTATTCCCCCTGAATTTCCCGAAGCAATCTGCCAAAAAAAAAAAATTAAGCATACGCCCCGTGGTACTTATGCAATCAGCCGTAGCAATTACAGATTTCTTTTCGATTGCCCGCCCATCCAGCCATGAGTAATTTTATGAAACAAAATCCGATACTCGAACAGATTATTAATATCAGAAAATTTTCTGCACATTAAACGGGCCACGCGATACGGATACGCTATACAGTATCTGAGTATCTGTATCTGCGGCTTTTTGGGCAGTATCGGTGTTGGCATATCAGTTTCACCCCAGAGCCGCAGGAGCTCCTCCTGCAGTACCTCGGATGGAAGTTGTGTCTTGAACCCTTTCGTCGCATAAAGCAACATAATTCGCTTCCGTTTGCCAATCCAAACAAAAAAAAAAACACTAAAGGATAATGGTACTGACAGAAAAAAGGATAAACTAGTTTCCATTGATTATTAGATTACTTTCCTTTGAAAATTATCCCTACAAATATTAGTTAGGCGTAGGATATAAGCCTTTAGAACTTCCCTTGAAACTAAAATTTGATTCTATACTCTTCTAAAATATTCAACTTTTTTTTACAGTGTAAGTGCAAGGGTTGGCAGCTTCCTTTTTGCGGTTCCCCTGCCACCTCTTCCCCTCACATTTTTGTGTCAGTTGCGCGTCTTTCCGCTTCCGTTTTGCTTGCCACAAGACGACGTCGACATCGACGGCGACGCGACCCGAAGCGACCCCATAAATCCGTTCACTGTTTGTCTTAGATCGTCCTGGGCCCCGTAACCCCCCACTACCCACTAGCTTCTCCCCCTGTCGCCAGCTATCCTACACATATTTATTTTCCTTTTAGATGTATGTTTTCTTTTATATATTTTTTTTCTTTTGCTGATTTTATTGCATCGCTCTGGCAGTTCAATGAACGCATTTGCCGTCGCCATTTGCCAACTTCCCCAGGTCTCCTCCCCAAAACGCCCTTCCCCATAGCAGCCCCCTCTCTAATCCTGCCCGGCCATCCCTCCTTGACATGTTGTTTTTCTTAAATTTCAAATATTCCAACATATTACATTCTCATACTCGGTGGAGGCACGCAAACATTTTGGCGCACATTTCCGCAGGAAAATGGCAGCCGAAATGCCAAAAGGCCAGCAGACCAGATGGTTACCAGGTTTGAGGTTTGAGGGGGTGGCAGGTAGCCAGGGGGTGGGGGTCGACCTTTTGCAACTTGTTCATGCCGCTTGACATGCAACTTGGGGCAGGAAAGGGAGCACTACGGCTAGAATTGTAAGGCCGAAAAGGGGGGCTACTTTGTTATCCTGCTGACAATGGAACAAGTTATATATATTTTCTTAAATAAAAAATGAAATATATTAATTTAAAGGATAAGGATATTTTTAAGAAATGATAAGGATACTTCACTGGAGAGAAAATTCATATGAAATTAAAACAAAAGCAAATTAAGGCTTGAAGCTCTCTTCGAAAAATACGTTCCTAGTAAGAAATTTGATCCCTCATCTTTTTAATTTTATGTTAATTAATTAAACCAATTTTAAAATAAATTTAAATTAAACCAAACCACTGTGCCTGACCCTCCCCTTTTCACCTTTCAACGGTCTGGTCCATTATGTTATTACATTTAGTACAATAACCAAATTACAGGTCTGTCCAGGAGGCAGGCACTTCCGTTCTATTGATTACATTTGCATTTTGATTAACAAATGATTCGACCCCCGCCGGATCTTATCCCCCCCTCCATCTGGGGGGTAATTCACTCACCTATATGTATGCCCCGTACGAGTATTTAGATTTGCTTTAATCACTTATATTACTTGTCAAACACGAATCGCCCGCCGGCCACAATTTCCACACAACAGACCAGACCCCGATGGTTGGGGAGGGAAATATTTTGTTGGCTTTGCGGTTTTTTGTTTACATGTTTTTTGGGAACAACGACAAGTGTAAATTTCAGTAAGCCTTTGGCTCTTGTGGTCGGGCCTCCGAAAAATAATTCAATATCCATAAACGACACGTGCCAACAGGCAAACAGGGAAAGGAAACCACAAGATCCTGTCAAGATACACACACAAACACGCCCGTACAATTAAAGCCCATTAGCCAGGCCTTAAAGTAAAAAATTGAATAAAACTGAATATAGCCGGGCAGCGGTGGCGATAAGGTAGCTGTCCGCCTAGTTAGTAGTATTATTAATATACGATCCGATAGCAAAGTCCGCGGTGGAGAAGCGGATGCCACTGGAGACGATCTGATATAGTCGGTGTCACGGAATCTTTGTCGAGGAATTTCGTTCCGATTTATTTACGATTTATTTTGATTTTGCCATTTGGGACAATCTTTATGGGCTTTCCACCGACCAGCGACTCGACCATCGGCTCATAAATCTTGTCCAGCTGTGGCGCTCTAATGCCAAATTCGCACGTCATCCTGGTCAGAAGGGTGTATAGGACGGTGTGTGACCCAGGCGTCCCCAATTGACTGATAAGCCATTTCGGTTTTAAAATTGTGTCTAGTCATCTATGAAGTATTTTAAGAGAATCTAAGAATTCTTTTAGTATTTCCACACAAGGCTTAAATAGTCACACTCTTTTGGCCAACATTTTCAGTCATTTTCTATAATTATTTCCTAATCAAGGGTCTTTCCCTAATCACTCTTCCTCACTTTCTGTCAAAACTTTCACCGCTTCCGACTGTCGGCCACTTCCTTCTCGCTTTCCGTTGTCCATGACTCATTGGCCAAGTATTTTCGAAATTTTCAACTGGCCAATTGAAGTAGGAGGCTCGCCAATAGGCCAACTAGCGCGTGGGCCAAGAGTTTAATCGTAATCAGTCATTGTTATTGATTGAGTGAGTGCTGCACCGCCAAGACCACCAGCAACCTGCCACCACCCAGCCTGCCACCTCCCTACTGCCACCTACCACCCATTGAGTCGAAAATACCGCTATGATTGACAGCAAATAACGGCGCTTCGTGTGCGAGCGAGCGAGGGAGAGGCGGCGATTAGGGAGCTGGTCAGCAGTTGGCCACAAAGTTCAAGTGGGGCCAGAAGCAGAGTTGCCAACCCGTTTAACCACCACATGGGGCTGTCAACACTATAATCTAAACAAAATATCCATTTTTTGTTCGTTTTTCGTAAACGGGTAGTATGAAAAAAATGCAGTAATTTAATTAAAAATAATTATTTACGCTCCAATAAAAATCATTGGCTATGGAGATTAAAGAAATTCCTTAAATGTTAATATTAGTTATTGGTAAATTGCCAACCATAATTAATTTATAATCAGACAAAAGGTTATTAAAACCCCTTCCCTTAAGAGTATCTAACCCCTATGATACTACCAACAATATCTCCCCAAAAACTAACCAAAATGGCAAATTAAATTGTTAAGTTTATTAAACAGCCTGAATGTCAAAAATGCCAAACGGTAAATGGTAAAAAAAAAAAATTGTTTTTGGACAGGCCTTGGTTTTTGGCCAAAACAACAGCTTGGCTCACTCTCGGCCATTAGGCAGACAATAAGCAGCGTCTTTTTAAATGCCTGTCTTTGGCAGGTTCTCGCCGAGGCGGCTGGCGCATGCAATTAAAGCCAAGCCGTGCCAGGCCAAAACCAAAGCTAAAGCCAAAGCCAAGTAGTTGGCCAAGAAGACCACCCACGCTGGCCAATTAGTTTGATGAGCGTTTTTTCGGCTGCCGTTGACGGCAAATGGGCAGTGGCAGTGCGAAAGGAAAAAATTAATTAACTTTTTGCGGTATCCACTTGATTGGCCAAGAGCCCTGCGAAGAAAACCTAAAATAAAGATTGATTTGAGTTAGCGATATGTTTTTGGTCAAAAACCTGACCTCGCCAGAGGTTAGTAGCGAGTACGGCTACTCATTTCTGATCACGTTTTGCACTCGAACTTGGTGATAATCAAAACACGTTGCTGAAATCTCTAAAATACCATCTTACTGTCCTAAAAACAAACAATCCCATTCAGAATTTTCCAGGTAATTTCCATTTCAACACATAACGTATTTCAAGAGGTTCTGAGTCCCAAACATTACGATTATTTGTCCCATTTAGTACTCTATGTAGTAGGTGCAAAATTCAGCAACTGTGCAATCTCGATGACAAGTCTAGCAACTTTTATTTCGCTAATGAACAGCCCTCGGCTATCACTTGACAACTTAACATATTTCGAGTTGTTTGTAACCGAATCTAATCGTTGCCAATCTTCGGAGCACATTCCTTGTGACGTCACAGCGATAGCAACAGAATCGCCAATCTTATATGGCTCGTGACTATATACTTTATGCCAAATACTTTCCCGAAACCTCGAATGTGGTAAGAGTTTGCTGCTGTGCGATGTTGGCAGTTGGCAACAGCTATGATAAGTTGGCCAAAAAGTAAAAAGCTAATTGTTTACTATTTTATGGCAGGGGGAGCTTGCCATCTGACTCACAGACCTGGTGAAATCGGATTGACAAAATATGTACACTGCTAAGGGTAAAGAATTCTTGCACTTTGGACCTGCAGATATGGGTTGATTGAAGGGGTGACAATCACACTAAATCCCACTTAAGGTCCCTGTTATTTTCCCTTCAAACTTGAAAAGTGTAATTATCTGTCGAGTGCTGAAATTTGCCTTCAACTGTTTTGTCGGCGAGACTGTAATGTCATTGGGCTTTAATTTTAATCAACAGCTCCCCGATGGCCAGATGGTATAACAAATGTTTCACATCGTAATCCACTTGAACTGGTAATAGTCTTAGTGTCAGAATCAATTCTTGGACTCTACTTAGAGGATGGTTATTTTCAAAGTCCAATACCATCCATCGCACCTAATTTAAGCCGACTTTAATGAGCCCTAAGTGCCCCCGCAGTGGGCCAATCCAATCCAATCGCCAGTCAATCAATCCCCTTTTGCTGCGTTTTTGCCAAAGTGCGTCAGCAATCAACCATCCGGCCAAGTGGCTTGTCAGTGGCATCAAAAATCAGGCTTCTCACTGAATCGGCGGTGACAATGGCCCATTATCGGGGGGGATTACAAGGACGCGGGGCAGCACATGGAGGGAAAAGGACGTGGCAGGCGGACTGCTCACGGTGCACAAATCGCCATTGTCTTGTCGAACAAAAGAAACACACTGGGAGCGGTGGCAGTGGCACGTCCATGTCCGTCAATCGATTGCCACTGGACCGCGCCCCCCTTTTTTTCTTGTGTTGTGTGCCACATCCTGTCCTAGGCATTGTCAATCAATGTTCAATCAACTACTTGCATTTTTGGCAACTTCCGAATCAGAGGCGGATCAGGACAGCACCACCCACATGACACACTTCTAATCCACTTGGAAAAAAAATCTTCAAAAATAAGTGACAAATTTTTGAAATAATCTTTATAAGGGAATTACATTAAAAACAAAAAGATGGACACACATTTTTCCAAGTGTCCTGGTCCTTTCCAGAGGCCTGAACGGATGTCGCATGCGGGTCCTTGTTCTGTTGCTTTATTGTGACCCTAATCGCTTTAAATTGTGATACACTTAGGGGTGGTTCCGGCTTTATTGCTTGGGTGTTGAGCGTTTTTATGACCAGTTCCGGAACTATTGCCATTCTCCGGATTGAGCCCATTAGAGGAGCAGTTCGCCCAGGAAGCAGATCCCAGCGAGGGCGTGTCCACAGCCCAGTACCATGGCGGCCATCACAATGTCCTCCAGTCGCAGCGGTTCAATAGTTTGCGTCTGAGTGGGAAAGAAATGGAGGAAGCCGGCTCTAATGGCCAACTCGTGGACATCGTCCACTAATTTATTTTGCAGACCAGTCTCGAATAATCGTTGTATGTGCTCATTATAGTATTTCTCCAAAACCCAATTCTGTTTAATGACTTGGACGGCCCAGGTGTGGCCCACAGGATTAGGTAGTTTCTTCATTCTTCGACGGCGCAAGAACTTCTGTTGGTACAAATAAAAGTCCATGCGGTCCTCGGAGTCCACGTAGGCGTAACTGGGATCCAAGCCATCTCTCTTCTCTTTGTGCAGGGACTCCTCCACCAGGAGGAACCTTTCCCTGAGCTCCTCCGAGCTTCCGTAGATGGAATTGGGTCGGAGGTTGTGCTGCTGCAGGAGGATACTCACGTTGGCTGCCTTCAGATCGGCTATATTTTCAATGGGTCTTTGGTACAACTTGGTGGTCAGCATCATGGAGAGCAAAGCCACATACAAATTCGATAAAACAAAGCCTATGGCGAAGAGTAGAAGAAACAGCATCAGTTTCGAGCCGCTGGAACACTGGGGAAGGGTCAGTCCCCGGGACAGCAGGGTCTCCACCGCCAGCAGGAGGTACTGACCCACATCCCAGTTGCCAAAGTGCCAACGGTGGAGCAAAGAACCCATCACCGATATGTAGACTACTATGAGGCCAGTGCCCAGCCACACATAGAAGTCGAAGGGTCGGAAGAAGTAGTAAAACTTGTCGATGGGATTGCCGAAGGGAGCCATTATGGCCACGCGGTTCAGGCGAACTGGCTGACTGGTGGCATACTTGTAGGTCCTTATGAAGATGCTGCCACAGGCCTCGGCTTCGTCTTTGGCAACTATGTCCACGCATTCGGCGGTAAAGTACCGTCTTAGTCCTGGAAAGGGCACTGCCTGAAAGCTGGCATTAAGTTTATCGGCGAATATCTTGAAGATTGTGATGATGCTGCCTTTGTAGCGATTCGGGGAGTGTGGCAGCTCCTGTTCATCCACAAAACAGTGCGGAGGATCGTTGGTCACCAAAACTCGTAAAGGATAACCATTCAAGTTTACTTTATCTCGGTTTACCAAATACTCTTTTAAGTTGGTTTTTCTAACTTCAAAATAAGGATAAGGTTGTAGAGACCAAAGTTGTTCTTGAAAATCAGAAATCAACACGTGAGGGAAACCTGCCTTCCAATAGGTTTTGAAAATCTCCATGTAACTCTTGTCACTTTTTTCACTTTTGTCTATAAGTAGGATATCATTATATTGCCTATCCTTTAGATAGGATCTGAGCACTTCTACGATTTCCAGATTATAGTCCAAATCAGGCTCCAGAATTGTTATAATAATCACAGGCTCATCGTGAAAGATTTGAAACTCTTCGCTGATGTTTTTGTGGACCAGTAGTTTTGGATGTTCACTCTTTAAATCAAATTGATCAAAGCTCTCAATTGAATAGCCAAAGTATATATGAGTCCTATATTTAAGCTCCAAAGACAGTTGACTTGGAAGTTCTTGAGGATTTGTGGAAACCACTTTTAGAAAAAGGAATATTTTTAAGAAATTAAGTAACGACATCTTGAGTGGCTGGTAAACTAATGAACTGAAGTATTGAATAGATTCAACACCTAAGCTTAGTTGGTCCGATTAATTAGTCTTTCTTGTTAGTCAAGCAAACTAATTAAATGACATAATTAAATAATTATAGGATGTTGGTGCAGGAAATTAATAAGGAATTGAGGTAAACAAGGTGCCCCCTGAAAAATAAACCAGGCAATTTGTTTTTATTTTATTAGAAACATAAATCAATTTTCTTTATGAAAATAATTTTTCTTCAATTTAAAGTACATCATAAACATTTAAAAATTAATTTGTAAACTTTATTAGTTAAAACTCAATTATAAACATCAAGCAGTCTACTGTAATAATGTATGTTAACATTTTCGCACTGCTTCGATTGACAAAAGCTGTTAGTTAACAGACCGTGTTGCTGCAACATTTTTTCTCAACATTTTCCTTGAAAAAAAATTAAAATTTAACAGAGAAAACATTAAAAATTAGCAGACTTAGCAGACAGCGGGAAAATGGGCCAAATTTGAAAATTAAATTCTTATCAAATTAATGCAATGCAAATAAATAATTTAAATAAAAATTTATCATTAAAATCTTTTTGGAATAACTTTAGAAAAATTTGTGAAAATGTCCATGGCGTATTGGTGTTGGTGCTGCAACAGACGTGTTGTGTTGCTGGTTGCTGCTGCTGATGTTGCTTGTTGCTCTTGCGTTGGTGTTGCACGTTTCGCTTCGGTTTAGTCTCGATAATTCAATCGCCCTGCAAAGACGTTCAACGTCTCGCGCCCGATTTTTTCGATTTAAGCCTTACGTCTTTTAGCTAAGCATTACGCGACTTTTGGTGTTACGTATCGTATTACCGAAAACATAAAATAAAAATCCACGAATTAGCCTGGCAGCACCGACTCGACTTGAAACGTGCCACCGAGCAGGTCGCATTAAAGGTTTATTATCGAATATTATTATTTTGTTATTGAGTTGCGGAAGTACATCGCGTGTGTGTTTGTGTGAACATAAAAAAAAAACATCATTCCTGAGAATATTGCAAAAAAAAAATATTCAACGACCTCTTCCATTTATTAAATGGAAAATGTGGCGGTGTCAAAATTATCGGTCAAGTGAGGCGATTACAAGGGGATTACAACTTACCAATGTCATCCAAATCAATTAACCGCCACTTTATCACCAAACTACAACAACAACAAGTGCAACAGCAACAGCTACACTGCAACAAACGACGCCTCTAAAGCTTTAGTTTACTGCTCTCTTCTGGCAGTAAATGGGTTAAAATTATGTACATTAATCGCCGAATGAATGTCGAATCAGTTAGAGAGACTGCTGTTTTTTATTGTGAGTATTATGGGCTTTGACCCATTGAAGGTGAACCTTTTATTGATGTGTGTGGTGTGGTGTGGTTTGGTTTAATTATCCAACTACCTTTTTTATAATCACCATTATCCCACTTGACTCTTCGATTGATTGGCGCCGTGGCGTTCTACGCAGAACCCTCGAAAATTTACAGCGCCAAGTCGAACCACTCGAATGGCAATACCCTCCAAATCTATAAAAAAAAAACCTATTTTATCAAAAGCCTCCTTAAGACAAGTTGCAGCCTCAATCAACTATCAAGACTATCAAGCGGCAAATTAGCCAAGTTACAAAGAACTTACAGGCCAAATACTTCCTCAATGCTCGACTCACACCCGAAAGAAACCTGCCACCAAGAAAAAGCCCTCCAAGTTGGTAGCTTCGAAATCTTATCAAGGCGCACGCTTTGTAATGCTATCGAGCACTTCCTCGCCTCGAATTTATGCCCAGGGGTAACCTCGTTTCGATCCCCCGTAACCAATTGTGGTTGCATGATTTTCCCAGCAAGCCCTCCACTCGGAGAAATTCAACAATACTCTTGGCTCCCTATTACCTCAATAAGTTTACAATTTCTTTCCGTGTAATGCCTTGTGGGTGGCAAGCTCAAGGGGGATGGGCGACGGTGGACCGGGTAAAGTGAAGTGGGCTGGGAGGCAACCAAATGCATTATTTTGTAATTATCGACAGAGTTCTAATAAATAAAGCGTAGCAAGGCCCCACACAAAAGTGTTTGGTTTTTTTTCTAGGTTGATGAAATTATGAATGGAGATAAGGTGTGGCATGTGTGTGTGAAAGAGGGGACTGGTTGTAACTCTCTCATTCATTCAGATATCCGTAAGAGGGGTCTGCGGTCCCCCAGATAGTGCCAAGTCCATCTTTTTACAATTTCCTGGACAGATAGCCCTTAAGTCTATATCGTAAATCTGGAAATAAATCTTGCAAATTTGCCAACCACTCGTAATTGGGCATTCCAGAAATCGCATTATCAAAGTCCTTCCTCTGTAAGGTGTTAACCGCTTATATATCACAAGAATATCTGGGTCCAAACTGATTTACAACCTGACCTGGCACAATAACAAAAGGGTGGCCACTAGAAACGAGTGCCGCCTGCCTGGCGAAACCAATAAGTTCATTAAATCAAAGGCGCGATTATTAATGAATGTAATAAAATATCAAAAAGACAACTAATCAAACATGATAAATTACCCAACATACCGACACATCGAAGGGTTTGGGGGCTAAAGGCTACCGACATACGCTTCCCAAAGGGCAGACCCGGGGCTGTGGCACTCCGAGATGGCAAACAAACAACATGAAATACTTTTGTTCTTTTGTTTGCACTGTGCTCTGGATATCAAAGTATTTGTAGTGACAACGTGTAAACATTGGTATGCAATTTAGGTTTTGATATTTTCACGTTAGTATCTGTTAGATACAATTATTGATGGCCCCCTTAGTAGATAGCACTGCGATAAGGTTTGCCTCATACATGAGTGAGAGAAAACTAGATATATACAATAAAATATTCTCTATCCTTTTTTAGATTAACTATCACTAAGATATCTGTTATAATTCCAAGTCCTTGAACTCTTTTTTTGTTTGTTACTTTCTAGGTGGTGATTTCAGGTGCATTATGTACAGTAGAAGATTACGTAATAATGTCACTGTGTGCACAAGACAAAGCCATACACCTAGCTGCGGAAGGAACAGTCTCAGTGACAGACACTTCACAGATACGTAAGTATTCCAATAAATTTACTACTTAACCCCCTCGTGCCCCTAACACCTCAAGTGCCCCCCACCACCAGTATATGTTTTTTGTTTATTGACACGTCTGCAGGAAACGCCTTCACATTGCCATCTAATTTACAATTTCCAACTCCTCCACTTTCTATATACCTTTCACAAAACAATACTACGATACGATATTGTATATCCATGAAAACAAAAATATTTCAACTATTTACAGTAGTTTGTTGCCGCCGTTTGTTTGCTTTAATTTCCATGACAATAGCTTGGCATGGGGAAGATGGGGCATACCACCTCTTGACTTGACCAAAAGAAAAAATGCTACAATTGTAAAAAAGTTATTAATAATAGTGAGGTGGCAACTGTCATTGAAATTCATGACGAAACACACTTGAGATGCTGCAACAATACGGATGTTAAAGATACTTTTTTAGGGAAAAGATATTCTAGGGCTTTTTTGGTCAGTTTTCAAGCCACACATAAAATACGTAATTTATTGCAAAAACAGCCGCACTCTCAGAAGAAAAACATAAAAATTTGCTACGCTTTGGGTCAACTTTCACTCGTCTTACTTTAGTGGAAACAACAACAACCATCTGACCATGGCCAATTAGAGCCGCTGCAGCTGCTGGTTGAAGACCAAAAGAAAGACACAAAAAAAAAAACAATATAATGGGCAAGGACCAGCACGAGCTACACAACCTTACAGCCTCACACAGCAGGATAATAGGGGAAGCTAAAGGACAATGGGTTCACAAGAAGCAAGGAAAATCATAGAGAAAATGCTAGAAAAATGCTGGAAAATGCAGCAACAACAGGTGCAAAAATGATTTTTTTGTTTTGTTGCGAGTGCGCGTGAAAATTTCCAGCTGGTCTCTGGGACTAGGTCTCTAAGACCACTTAAGGACTAATGTGCGAAAGTTCCTTTGTCAATTTTCACGCCCTCTCTAGCCTCGGCCTCGACCCTGAAGAACTTCATTCATTTGCATGACTAAGCTCAGGTAGTCGAGGATTATCCCACAGATCCCTCCCAGTTCCCTGTTTAACCAAAGCTGCTGTTTTTCGGATTTCTGGGTTTATCCCACTTGTTTAGCTGGGAATTTCCGCTGGCGGATTTGTGGCGGATAATATGGTCAGCCAGCCATATTTCTGGTTAGCTGGAAAACATATACATATAATGTAGGGGATGAAGGCTAATGAATCTTGACATCTCAATCAATTGCGAGGAGAAAGGGCGGGTAAAGGTGGAACTTTCACCACCCCGAGAAAAACCACACGAAACCACAACATTTTCCCATTTTCCCAAAACAGAAGCGGGCCCACATGTCAATAAATCACACGATTTAATTTCGGACCAACAGAAGGCGAAAATTGTTGAGGTGGCTTGTGGCACGGATACGGATTTATGTTTATACGGATTTGGATTCCGAATCGGGTTGGTTCTAGGACTGGCAATGCAGGGTCCTAGGGTCCAGGGCCATAAAACATTTTATAGCTCATCATGTGCGGTCATAAATTTAAGAACGCAATCGCTTCTGGCTCCCCCTATACTCAGATACTTTGTCTATGGGGTTATAACCATGGCTATATGTTCGGGGCGTTGCCCAATCAACGCCTAACCCTTACCCCTCGGGATGCATGTAACAAGTAACGAAACCGTTAATTTCTTGATCAAATGAATTCCAGACCCAGTCTTAAGGGGCCAGCCTCTGGGACCCATTCTTGGCACTTGGAAGTTCTGTTTCGTGTTTACCTTGTAGTTCATTAAAAATGTTTAGCATTGTTCAGCATCGTTGAGGGGGCAGCAGCGCCAGCGATCAATCAGAGACACTTTTGAAGAAGCCGGCTGTAATTCATATAACAAGATGGTTTCAAGAAGTCCAGAACTGCCAAATATTTGGCCGAAAAACCATTCACCCTTCTAGCCATTCATCTTTCGGTAACTCTCCCTGTTTGACTACCAAAATCTGGCTTAAACAAATTTGTTAATCCTTTTTCCTACCCATCACTGGCCACAAAAACTTAATCGTCTACATACCTAACCTTCCTATTTGTTTGTGATTTGATCACATACATGAACACCCCGGTTGGTATGGTATTCCCAAAGAAAATCCCTCAATGACTTTGCCGCCTGTCCCTGAGCCCAAAAAAAAAATGGAGAAAAAAAACGTAGACATCCGAGACCCAGACGAAGAGGTGCTAATAATGTGGGAAATATTTAGCACCATCATTACAAACATCATTAAAATATAAATAGATGTGTTTAACATGAACACCCAAAAGGGAAAACGAAGGAAAAGACAGAAAGTTTGACTTTGGCTGGGAATCATGGGTCAGAAAGGAAATCATGGCCCGAAAGAGATTCCAAGAAATAGCACATGGAATCCGGGATGGGGGCTATAGTATATAGAATATTGAACCGGCACCGAACGTTGTCCGATCGCGCAGATTCATCAATTAACGCCCAGCGACAGAGACAGGGCGATGGTCGCCGATAGAGACGGCTAACACCCCTTCAGTCCGGGCCAAGACGTCAGCAAATAAATGCATTTCCGTTGACCAGCCAGCACACAAACAAAATTTCCAAGAGACGCCGACGCCGAAGCCGTCGAGTCGACCAAGTCGTGGCTTTAGAAAATGTTGATGTTGAAAAATTCCCAAACAGATTCGATATGATATTCTTTTACCTACCGCGCGACTTTGTCGAAAACGACGAGAAGAAAAAAGGGGCTCAAACGGTTAAGAAAACATGGTCAACAACAAAGCCGAACAAGTGTACCGCTTGCCGATCGTCAGTTCGACAGTTTTTGGTCAATTGCTTCACTCGATCTTTCTTGTTTTTTTTTTATTTTTTGGAAAATTTAGAAAGAGACGGGGAGTGGGGAGTGTGAAAGAGAGGGACTGCATTGATTTCCACTTAACGCTTCAAAACTCAAGTGGCCATTCCATTCCATTTCGAGCCAAGTTTACAGTTGAAGTAAAATACGCTTTCGTTCCTGGCCCAGTCTATGTATGTCTGTTTCAATATTATTGTTTCCCACAGTTGGTCAGAAAATATTTAAGCGCCAATTTGATGTAGTTTTCCTTGTCCCAGTAGTTTTTCTATTTTCCTCTTCTATTTTGTTGTCTTCTCAAGTGTCTCCCCCCTTCAATTTGAATAACAATGCCCCGTTCGGCTCGTCTTCAAAGCTGGCTTTCTTTCTAACCGAAATTTTTTTTCCTTTTTGGCTTCGATATTGGTATTGAGCGATTGGATCGTTTGATCTGCCAGTTGGCAGCAAGGAGCTGGCCTGTCAGCAATTACGCACTTGAAATCTCCACAAGGCCAAAAAAAAGGGGCTAGTCAACCGCCTAGAAATCAAAAGTTCTTGGAATTTGTATAGCGTGGGAATACCATCTATGGGCGTTGAATAGTAGTAGTACCGGGTATCATATAGCCCTTCATTCTTTAGTATTTTTGAGTTATTAATTATCAGGAAATGCAACCGAATCATGTTCTAATCAATAAAACCCACCACATGACCCACTCCATGTCTGATTATCGGTGAGATAATCGTCAGCAGACCCAACTCAAACTCATAACTATAGCACACTCCACAAAAACCCGCTCACCGTTAAATTGTGCATTTTACGAGCTCGATTCCTAATACCCCAATACCCTTATACCATAATACCCAATTCCAAATCCAGAAACGAAAAACCATTAAAGAAATGCCGTGGATAAAACAAAACGCCGCCGAACGACGATCTCCGATCTTTGTGGCTATAAATTCATCAAACAAATAACGCTTAGCCAGAGCCGAAAAGAGCTAGCTAGTGATCGACATGAATATTAAAAACCACAAAACTATAATCACGGCATTATGATCACCGATCACCGATCGCCCATCGCCGGTCGTCTGTGGACCCTGGCAAACATATCAATCTCAATATGGATTCTTTTTGAGCCACCGTTGTTGGCCTGCTCGTTTTTTAATTCTTTTTCTGTATTTTTTTTTTGTTTTTTGGTGGTGGTGCAGCTATTAACTGCCTGCAGACAACCTAATGGACAAGATCTTTCGTCACTCCCCGAAAAGAATGTACCTTTTTGGTGTGTTGGTCCGCCGCAGAGATCGATCGTACGATAGATGGACGACGAGGCTGGAGCGATCTGCTGTCGCCCGATGTGTGGCTGATCCCTAAATACCCTTTAAATTGAACTTAATTCCCCCACACTGCATTTATCATCATTTATATCAGCAGGGCCCTTCCGCTTTTTCCTTTTTTTGTAGTTTTTGTTGATTTGGAGGAGTTAACCCTGTTTTTGGATGAGTGGTGAGATATAGTATCTCTTGGGTTGTGTAATGAGAGTGAAGCATCTGTTAAGGGTTTCTACTGGATGATCCCGTATTGCTTCTTAGGATTCTGAACCCCTTTAAATTCAAATACACTTTATTTTTGGATATATATAAATCAGCTCAGCACAATCGATAATCTTCAGTGTCTCTTCAATTGATTTACTCTAATTTATTTTAAGCATCTCGCGTCTCAAGCCAATATTTCCTCGAAAAACTAAAAGTTTCCGTGTCATTGGGCAGGAAATGTCGCAAGCTTTGAGGTCGGGATACAAAGATACAAATAAATAAAATTGTGGCCAAATCCAAGTGGACTGTCGGTTGATCATTGCGGCAGAACGGAAATGCATTCATTTGTCAGTTGGCTTGTGCCGAGCCAAATAAATCAATTCCCTTTGGCCAGACTGGCACCTTCCTTTCCTTTAGAATTCTTTTCCAGCCGGACTGCCACTTTCCAATTACGTAAAACCAGGGGGAAATTGACAGGGAAAGGAGCGGAGGACATCGCGTGCAGATATGCAAATCCATCGGGGTCCTTCAGTCTTTGGTATCGAATCGAGTCTCACTACCGTTTAATGAGCTTATGATGATGGTGGCTCACTTTGCATGACTCAAACTCGAACCTCGAAAAAAAGAACAGAAACAGAAACCCCAACCCTGATTCACTTTTTTTATTTGGGCATGCAAATGGAGCTTTTAATCATAAAATACCTGTGTATTTTGGGCAGTTGTTAATGGCAGGAGGCGGGTTGCGTGTCTTTGGCTTGTTCCCAGTTGCACGCAAGCCGCCCAAAAAAAAAAAAACAAAAAACCAAATTGAAGACCCCCTAAGCCCCCATAGTCCCCTAAAATACCGGCTAATTCAAGTATCTGTTTGATGACAATGCGTGCCTGCCGACACCTTGCCAACTAAGTCTTGTAGTTCAGGTAATTTACAGAGAACCGGGGTCTGGGTAAATTGCCATTCAATTGGCACATCGTTTGCCTTCTGACGTAACCATGAACTTGGCTTAAAGTCTAGACCACACAGTTGCAGCCCGAAGCCTTTAATAGAGTTATCTTCCGGAGCCTTAAAGGGTTTGGCTATCTTCTTATTAAAGGGCCGTCTTGCCGCGAATTTATCCAGCATTTTGGCACATAAAACAAAATTAAGACTAAAGGAGAAAAGGGTCTTAGGACGTTGACCTAAAGACTTGGTTGAGAAGATTAGGAAGCGCCATTAAGCCAAAAAAAGGTTATCCAATTTGGCTTGAACCCAAAAGATTGGAAAGAACCAAGAAGGCCAATCCCTACAAGTTCTTGAGGCTTTGTTCTTAATCTTAATGCATCAAAAATAAAATAGTAAACAAAACATGAATTCAATTCATAATAAGAATCAAGTTATAATGTTTAAGACTTCTGGCTTCAATGGAAATATGAATCGGCAACAATTGGATTGTTTTCCAATCACATTAATGGATCAATTGGCCAACGTTCCCATCGCAAATATTACAAACATTTAGCCATAAAATACACAAAAGCAGAGCAGGATTATGGCCACCTTCGTAGTGGCTTATTACAGGTTTATTTTTCCAGAGAATCAATTTGCAAAAATTCCCAGGAAGATACGCAAAAAAAAAAGAGTTGCGATCTGGGGGTTCGCATAATAATTTTCATGGCGCTCGGCTGTCCAAGTTCTGTGTCTGTGTTTGTGGTTCGGTTTTTTATGGGCACTTTACACCTGAAGCCTTAATTAAGTCCTGGCCCGAAAACACTGACAGTTGGCCAGGATGACTTAGACAAGGATCTCTAGTCCCTGCTCGGGGGCAATGGAAAACAAACAAACAAAATGTTAAAGTCAGAATAATGACGCGCGAAAAACAATAAAACAAAAGGCACTGAAAACTGAAAACAGACAACTGAAAACTGAAATAATGTTGGCTGGCAAAAATGGCAGACAATAAAAGTGGGCGGGGGGAAAAAACCCAGCTGGCCGCACTTGGCACCTTGAGCCACCGGCCGAGAACCGGGAATGCGACCAGGGACCGATCCTGTTTGCCACACAGGCAGGACAAGGACATGACGTTTTTATTATGCCCTACGACTGACATTTGCTCTAGGCCAGGCCAGAGACCCGACAAAAAAATAACACAGCCAGGAGTACCCTCCTCGGAAAGACAGACGGCGCCCTGCCGGGTAACCCGAGACCAATGCCACATAGATCTGCGAATCTCTGGGAGGTGACTTGGCCCTAAACTTTTGTTTTACGGCCCACGAGCTAAGGGAGCGTAAATCAAAAGGTGTTACCCTTGGCCCCGGGGCGGTTCCAGGGTGCTAAAATTGCACAAACAATTTCTGTCCGGCTCACCAGCCATTGTTGGTAATTTCAGCTAATTAATGGCATCATTATAGGGCTCTCTCGCACCGTCCATACCATCAGAAATAGTGGGTCTTTTTCGCTCTGTTTACCTTTGAGACGTTCGCAAGGATAATTATGTTGTAAGTGGTCCAGACACGCCCGCCGACTTGGGTCCTTGGATCCATCCATCGCAACGTCAACAATTTTCCATGATCTGGGAATCTGAGAATCGTTGGGTGGTCGACACTTGAGTCTCAAGTGAGTCTGGAAAATTGTAGAAATAGACAGTAATACAGTTCTTGGCGCAGTCTACAAGAAAAATACTCATAAATTGTAAAAAATTCAATTAAAAGGCCATGATTAGATCCATAAATTCGGAACCAATATCATAATAATAATATTGAAAATGCATAAATTTGCAAATTGAATTTTAAACAATTCCTTTCCAACCTCACCGCAAAGTGAGTGGAAATTCAATTGCAAATCCATTTCGGACAAATTTGAGGGAAATTAATTCGCCATATTTATGGTTTGGTTGCCAAAATCACTCCATATACAACCATAAACCGGGCTTTATCTGCCGCTAAGCCATTAGTTGACAAATTTTTTGTAGCACAAACAGCCGAGTGGCGCCCACGCAACTTCCTGGAGAATTACGATCATTGGCCAATCGATGAATATTAACACCTGTCTGCATAAATCTCCTGACAACTATATCTTAATTTATGATGACGTAATCAATGCCTCAGCATCTATTTTGGCCATAATTCAAATGGCGTGTATGCAGATCCATTCGGCTACAAAAATATAAATACAAAATTTTGGTAAAGTTGAAAAATAAAAACTGAAATAAAAAACGAAACCAAGTGGTGGAGAAACAATTCAAATTGTCAAAATAACTCAGCGAGTTATGATCAAAAGGAAGCCAGCAAAATTTTACTGTTTAGTGGTGGTGGACAAGCCAAATGGTGGCTTTTTGGCCATTTGCCGGTGTGGCTATTTGCACTGTTGCAACGTGCAACTTGCAACCTGCAACTTGGCCGCGCAATTGCCGCGAGGTGTTAACGTTAACCCATTAAATGGGATACCGAAAAGCGTAAGCAACCGCAGCTAGAGGCAAATTTATGTGACCGGGTTGACAATTTTTCCCGGCATACAAGTATATTTTATTTTTCTCTTTTTTTTAGAGGTTGTTTTTTGTTTGTTTTTTTTTTTTTTGTTTTTTGGGACCTGCTGCTGGCGCATTAGCCGGGCCATTTCAAGTTGGCTAACACGCAGTTTAAACGGCTTGTAAGTGACTACGTTTGCACTTAATTAATAAAGTCCACCAAATCCGTGCCACACGTTGACTTTGTTGCAATGTTGCAACTTCACTGGCAATTCGTTTGGGGTTTTTTTTTTGGCCATACTGGCGTCCTTGCCAAGATAACATTGCAATTAGTGTTGACCGGTGCAATATATTTTTGTATTTATTTTAACAAATTGCCAGTGAGTGCTATTTATTATAGCCTGGCCCTCGACCCGCGCGCTTGCTGCTCTCCGGCTTAACTTAATTAAATGCCAGTTTCAATTTATTTTCCATCTACTCTCTTTGGTTGCAACAATGAAAGCGAAACCGCAAAGCTATGGATATGGGCAGGGGCAGGGGCAGGGCCAGGGGCAGGCTGGCAAGTAAATAAACAAAAGCTGTTGCTGTTGCGGCTGATGAAACTATCAATGTAATTCAACATTCATTCTGCCGGAGTCGGCGGGTATCGAATCCGCTGCCGCCAGCAGCAATTAACTGAAAATAAAATGCGAAGCGGGCTGCGTGTGTGGTCTGAACTCAGAAACAACAAAATAAATAAATAAAAAAAAAGCCACTTTCAATATCAACTACAAAAGGCGGTGTGCTTTTTCACCATTTTATTTTTATGATTATTTTCCCTGACGATCATCGTTGTCATCGCCGGCACTGCAGGCCATTCGATTGATAAATATGTTTGCAGACTCTCCGGGTATATCGATCACAGCAGCAGGGAGGCTCTGAAATAACAGTTAAAATATTTACTTAAATGCCACCACGGCGGATGAGTAATATTGCATGCGCCAATGAGTCACTGGGCTGCAGCGGACATTAATTGATTGCCTTATACATAAATGAATTAAATAAATGTCGGAATAGCTAACGATTTCTATGAAAAGTCCCCCAAGTATACCCCAACACCTGTGACACACTAAAGAATTCATAAAGGAAATGCAATTCTATTTATGATCACGTAAAAGTCTTAAAAAAAAGTAGGTGTTTAATCGAAAATCTAAAAACTTACTTTACTTGACAAAACTTTACGATCACTTTTGAATAAAAAGCTTGAGTTTATAAATTAGAACAACAGCGTTGCCCTTTTAGACTTTTAAAGTTTATAGTTATTTTAATAAAATTTTAATAAAAATTCTTATAAAACTTTATCTGAAATATTTGTTAAATTTTAATTGCTCCTTGGGTAGACCACAAAATTCAATCAGTGCTACAGATAATTTATAAGCAAATAAAAATTTTGACCCAGAAATGGGGAAAATGGGATCGATGGGCTGACTCCAATAAAAGAAGAGATTCTATTTCACGAGGAAAGCCACCCACATAAAGGGCCCCAGAGACTGTCTATCCAAGCACTGAGAAAAGTATCTTTAAAGTTTGAACTTAAGTCCCTTCAATGAAATTATATTTAGAAACATTTCTCTCTGTGCCTGTGGGGGCGACAAATCGTGCGCTAATTAACTCATTGACACTATGCCCTCTTCGCCCTTCTGGTGGTGCAACAAATTCCTGGGGGCACCACAATTCGAGTGGCGTCAGTGAAAGAATCGTGCGTAAAACTTGAGTACGCTCCACATTAAATGGCGCTAATTTCGTGGCACTCGTAGTGGTAGTCTCTGGTCTGGTCTGGTCTGCAGGGCGTGCCAATGCAATTAGCATTAGTGCAGTTCAACTTGGTGGTGTTTGGAAAGATATGGGCCGAGTTTCAAACTCACCACTAGCCAGAGAGGCTGAGAGGTCCAAAAAAAAAAAAAACAACTGATAAATGACCGCCAGACCGCGGTTGGGTTGGAGTGCCCGACTGACGGCCAGTCAGTGCAATGGCTTCAAGTTGAAGTTTGTTTTCCCGGTCTCGGCTTACAAAACAAACCGAAAATGCCAGCCCCGGCACCGGGCGAGCAAATAAAACGGTTTCTTCCAGGAAACGTGACAAAAACGTCAATAACTGGGCAGAGTAGTGGCTACAACTAGTACGACGATTCCACCGCCGATACCGATGACGATGCCAATACCGATGATGGCGATGGGCAATGGCGATGGTGATGGTGATGGTGACTAGTTGCAGCATGTGACAAATCGCAGTTTGTTTGTTGACGTTAACGTTGTTGCCGCATATGCAAAATGCAAACTGCAGAATGCAATTACTCTCGTACCCAGTGTAATCTAAGACGCTTTTGCCCAGACGGGCTCCAGAGTCCAGAGAAGGGTCTCGGCCTCGGCCCCCGGGACCCTTGGCAGTCGTCGTCAGCGTAAAAGTTCCGGGAAAGCAGCCATCGAAGTGAATGCCTCAGACGACATTCTTGGAACTATTGGTATGAACCGGCAGGGCAATGCTCTGGGTGGCAGTTGAGCTCAAAAGTCAAGGATAACATTTGGGAAAATATTCCGAGATTTAATAAGCAAACAAAAATAGTTACTTTAAGTCAAGTTAGAAAACAATCTATAGGAAGAGAACTCGTATTTAATATTGTATAATTCTTAAAGCTCTCTGTTGTTTAAATATACTTTAGCTTTTTCTCCTTAAATCATAAGCCGGCATGAGATTCCCTTTCGCATAAATCTCCCAGGCCCACTCCCAAACGAGTGAAAGTAGAATCTCGAAAGTAAAATCAAATATGCTTAAACCCGATAAACATGCCAGGGGAATGGCTCTTGATTATCATAGAGATCGATAAGCCACGATTTATGCTTATCAACTGGCCAGGCCAGGGCTATAGCAACGCCCACCGATCGTATTGGCTATTTTTCATAACTCTGATCGGAAAGATGGTGGCCAAGATCATGCTGATGGAATGACAAACTGATGGGGTCTCGGCCAAAAGATCGTAAAATCTTTTTCAGATTTTTTGTTTTACCTTTTTTTTATATATTCGTTTTTGTATCTCGTACATGTGCCGCAATTACGAGGCATTTTGACGCCCCAACACCGCATTTTGGTTTTATTTTGATTCGGTTTTTCGATTTAAAATTTTGTTCATGCTGTGCAGTTTAGCATTTTATGATTTTTTAATTTTATGTTGATGAAGCTCATTGCTTGCATATTTGATTAAAGATTCGTTGTTGTGTTTGTTTGTTTTATTGGTTGTTTGTAGCCCGGGGTTCTTTGTTTTCCGGATCTTCTCAGCATTATGCTGCCCTTTTTTGGCATCGGTGTTGATGAGCTTGTTTCTGGGCTACCCTCTGAGTGTTTCATTTGTTACATTTTCAGAGTTTTGACATTATATATCAAGGTTTGTGTTTTTACGACCCACAAAATAAAGCTGTGCCCAGCTGGAGGTCTCGCATTGGATGACCCATAATCAGAGAGGTATTTATAAATACGGGGAAAAAGAATTTAAAACTTTAATGATGAAATTATTTCTTGTTTTAAGAATGTGTCTGGCCGTGTCCAATCTTATCGAAAGTTTATGGATTTTTGCAAGCAAATGACGCAAATACTATGACGTCCCAGTCATCAGTTATTGACAATTAAATTATGGCATTTGGATAACAATCGATCGATTGCAGTCATAAATACTATAGTCAATAAATTGAAAACACAGCACTAGCAACTAGTCCAGTTGAAATTCTATATTCAGAGCTTTATTTTTGATACAAATCACGCCCTCACATCGATCAGAATCTATAGCATCCAAGCCCCAAAATGCATCGCTTTTGCCATATTTATGCTGATGCATTTTTCCGTTCAAACGCCCATTCGAAACCAAATGAAATGAAACGAAACGAGACGCGACGAAAATTCCACTCACCATGACTAATAACTTAATTAGAAACTCGGCAGAAGACGGGGATTCGACTGTTAAAATCTTAATAACTTGCGGCAAAAATGTGACCCAATCGTGGCTTTTTATTGAGTGAAAAACAAACCCATAGCCGAAGATCTCTAAAATATCCAAAAAGATCAAAGCCCATAAAAATTCCAATGCCTAAAATGCATTTGATGGCTTTTTGTTTTTCTGGTTGTCTGGTGAGCTTTGATTTTGGTGGATCGTGAAAAGTTTTTCTTCGCTAAGCACTTAAAAATAAACATTTAGCTTTTCCAGTTTCGGAGATTCCCGGATGGGGGCTAATGAGGATGAGTCAATGTCAAAGTCGTTCAGAGTTCAATGATATCGAATTGTGGGTAATCTAATGGTATAAGTTGGCCACATAAACCGCAACCATGTTCCCGTTTCTGATCAAGAGGGTCTATCACTTCCTGCTCTATTGAAAAATAAAGAAGGGATCCCTAACATTTCTAAAAGGGGGTAGAGTCAGAATGAAACTGATGCACTGCCATGTAATTTTTCTTATAAAATATGGTTCTAAAATTCTTTACACCATTAATATTAGACTTTTCCCTCAGTGTCGTATCGAGTGCTAACTCACAAGTGCCTTCTGGCAAAAGGGTGCTCCACTCCGCTTTGTGTTTGTGTCACCAAACTAATGAAATCAATAAGCCAGGCTAGAACAGGGCAGGCAGGCCGTGAATCACAACAATAACATTAACAAGAACAACAAAAGGCAACAGCTCCCTGGGGCCAAGAGGCACAAAAGGCACAAGTGGCACTGCCACCGGCGGCCAAAGGTGTGAAGCACAAAGTCACTCAAGCCCTCAGCTTGGCTCGGCTTATGAAATATGAGAGCCAAGAGTTGCATATCCCAGAGCTTCAGGCCAGCGGGTTTTTTGCCAAGAAATTCTGTGCATAAATTTAATTACTGGCAGAACGGCAAAAATGACAGAATGCCAGACGGACAGACTGCCAGAATGCCTGAATGGCAGACGACGATGACTGACTGAGACCGGCGGCTGAACCCAGTCACCTATCAATCTAACTCGAGTGGCTTTTCTCCTCGTGTTGCCTTTTTCTTTGGCTTTTCAAGTGCTTTACTTATTAGTGACTTTTGTGGCCAGGGAGGCAGGCCCTCCTTGGCTCCCTTAGACCCATCCTCCCTCCGGTGAAGTTCAATAGCCTGTCGAGGCCAGGGCAAACAGCTACAGCTACAGATACCAAGATGCACGGGCAGATGCCCGGACAGATACGGATACATCTGCGGCTACATTGTTAGTTTATAATTAGCGGAGAGAGCATGCGCACCTTAGCTACTTGACTTTTCCACGTTTAATGCATTTCCCGCCTATTTTGGGAAACTGTTTTCGAATTGGATTGAAATTATAGCAAACAAATGGAACAAAACTATTACGAAATCTAAAAGACTATGCAATACTTATGTACTATTTCCTCGAAACCATTTGGAGTTTTGGGTACCAAAATAGCATTAAGACAAGATTCTTCATTTAAGGCACATATCCTTTTCCTCTCCTCTATAGGGGTACCTCTTCTAAAATCCTGATTTTCATATATTGTCGCTTCAGATGTCCATATATTTTCCAATATTTATAAGATCCTTAAAATAAATTCCTTGATCGATTTGTAGTTTATTTCTCTATCATTCTACATCAAAATCTCAAAACAAAATTTTCGATCGATATTTTTCAAATTTTTTTGGGGGCACCCCTCGTAAAATCCGGATTTTCATATATGTATAGTCCCTTCAGATGGCCATATCTTTCCCAATATGTATCCGATCCTTAAAAGAAATACCTTGTTCGATTTGTAGTTCATTTCCCCATCATTCTTTATCAAATTCTCTAAGCAAAATTTTCGATCGATATTTTTCACATTTTTTTTTTGGGGGCACCCCTCGTAAAATCCGGATTTTCATATAAAGTCCCTTCGGATTACCACATCTTTGCCAATTTATAAACGGTCCTTGAACGAAATACCTTTATGGATTTATAAATCAATCAACTATCCATTTAATACTTATAAGCCAATAAAGCCCAATCTCTGCTTTTGAAATCTTATTTGAACTAAATATTTGACAAATACCCATTGTTACCCAACATCCATTAACAATATCCGCCTGGACACGTGTCTCGGCTAAGGTCAAAGTTCCAATCTGGTATAGACGGGGCTTAGTCTTTATATTGATGATCTGATGATCCCCTCCCCCACACGTATCAGACGAAACCTTCCGTTTTGGCACGCTTAATCACTTTGACGAAGAGAGCCGTGTTTGCCATTAATTAAAAATGTTTTTGCCCGCCAAATATTTACATCAATTAAAACCACTCGCCAAGCTGATTACTAATGAAATTATTTTCTTGTTTTTGATTTTGGTTTTGGTGTTTCTTCTTCAGAAAATATAACGATACTCGGCTTCCCGGACTATCTGAACCAAGAGTTCACATTCAAACTAGCACTGTACGCAAAAGAGACGCAAAGGTATTTGTGCTTCAACGACAATTGGAGATTAGTTGGCATGGTGAGTACCTTAAATTATAATTTAAGAATCAAATTGAAAATTTTTAGTTGTGGAATTTCGAAGAATATGATTCACTTTTGAAGTAAATCCCCGAAATAGATAAAAGCTATCACTGGAATGCTCGCCAAGATGAAAGAGAATTCCCTGGCGTTGATAAAGTTTATGGCCTGTTGTGCAAGCAAATTGCTGGCAATAGCCATAATTATATGCTAGACAATATTTGTTCTAAAAGTATATACATATATATACACAATGTTGATGCTGATATAGTCAAGGCCCGGTGCAGCGATTTTGATTGCATTGCATTTGTACTTGACAAAGCCGACCGACGCGTCGGTTATAGTATTCAGTATTCAGTGTTCAGTATTTTCCGTTTCTCCTCGATTTGTTTTTATGCAAACTAACTGTACAAACACTATAATTTATGGCATGTTCCACATAATGGTTTTATGCAAACGATCGTTTATACGACAATAACAATACTGTAGCAACTTGGCCAAATTGCAGGCGCCGTGGATCATAAAAAAAGTGTGTGTGTAAGCAACAATGCTCATAATGGCCAAAAACCGGTTTCAGTTGCACCAAATCTGTCGACGAACTAAACAAAATATTTATTACATTATGTGTTTGTAATCCGAAAATGCGAACAATTTAATATGCAATTACTCCAACTCGAACTCACTAGAATGTGGCACAAAATGGGTACGCGGCGTATGCGTGATATCGCATGAAGCAATGAATTGCAACTGTTTTTAGATTTTTTTTTTTTGATTTTAGGCCGGGATGAAGTTATATTTTTGAGACATTGTAACACTTTTGTGGGCAGTTCCAATGCCAATTTTCTGAAGTGCGCCACTCATGATTTGCCATCATAAAAATCATTGACTAGACAAACAACTCGTAGATGATAAACAGATATGTCTAATCAATCAGCCCGATGACACGGCACTTAATTGTCGATTTCATGTGGTAATGGCAAAAAAATTTCAATGTCCTTTCCCCACTCACAATACAGTTAGTTAGCTATAACCGCACTCGAGTCGAACGGCAAACAATACTAAGCTCCTAAGGTCAGAACCTGCACTTGTTGTCGTTCTATTGTCGTGGCTTTCGATTTAGACCGCAAATCCATGCTGAATTATTGTGCAAATATACATACGTTGTGATTTATATTGCATTAGGCGATATCTTATGCGGCATTTTTTTGCCGGGAAGGTTATTGTGTGGGGTTTACTATACACTACACTAGTGGAGGTCAATGGGCATCTGATTCACATTTCACTTGATGCCAACTCCCTCCGAAAATAGATCAAACGTGATTTGCTCGGTGAGACACTTGACCAATGGTGAGAATGGCTTCTTAAAAATAGCAATTAAGTGCTATAAATATTGCGAGTGTAAACAAGGAACCATCGCTAAATATGGCACAAGACTTAATTGCTTGGGAAATGTTCCATCTGCGTCGTTTGCAACACTTTAAGGCCCAATCGCACCAATCCATCTGATCGTTCAGATCGCAATGCCGATAGCAAAAATGGTCAAAACGGCAACAACACGCGCTCAATCCAAAGAATACTTAATTAAGATTTCCAGCATCGAATAGGTTAGTGCCCTGTTGCTTTTAGAAATTCCAACTCACTCTGAGAGCCCATAATACCCATCACAATATTAAGATAGCCAGGGTATGCCGAGATCCAAGTCAAAAGCCGCGTTTCATTTGGTTGTCGCTGTCGAGATTTCAAGTGTTTTATAAATAAACAAAAGACAGAATAAACGTTCACTCCTCGCCCGATGATGTCGCTGTCATCGTGGCCGATACTCATATCAGAGATATTGTAGTATGAGCCTATCACTTTATGTATCCACATATCTACATATTTGGGCGGAAATGCCGCTCATAAATTGCATGCATTGTGTACGGAAGTTGGAGACCCTTGTTAATAACACTTTTCCCTCATCTACTTGCAGACGAAGCTGCGCGATACCTGCTACTTCAACGAGACCATCCATCACGGTTATTTCGTGTTCCGTTCCATAGTCGATTCGGAGCGACGAGTCGGGTTCACGCACGGAGGTAAGCCTGTGGGTCCAAAGATGAGCGTCAAGGATGCCTGCTACCATTTCAATAAGATCGATGTCGAGACCTTCTACCGCCAGCACAGGCATTTGAATAGCAATGGCAACAGCGGCAACAGCAATAGCAACAGCAATGGTAGCAGCAACAGCAACAGTAAGAGTCGGAAGCCCCCGCGTAACAACAAAAACAATCGCCACAAATCGAATAACCAAAATCAAAAGTTGCAACAGCAACAGGAGCATCATGGCCATAATAATAATAACGTTATTCTTAATAATAATAGTAGTAATAGTTTAAGTAGAACTAACAAAAAGCAACAATCGAAGCAACAGCAGCAGCAGCAGCAACACCAACATCAGGTGCGACATCACCATAATGATCCATCGCTGCTGGCGCGACGACAGCAACATGAGAGGAAGCAGAAGCGGCGCAAGCAACAGAAGCAACAGCAACACCAGCAGCAGCAGCAACAACGAGTTACAGCTAGTCCAACGAAACCAGCAACTGCAACTACCCCAGTTGCAACATCCCCGGCAACAGCAACCACAGCAGCAACATTAAGCAGCAAGCGCAAGGGCAGACGAAGAAAGGGCAAGTCGAGGCAGCCAAAGTTGCAGCGACAGCAACAGCAACAGTTGGCCCCAGCAGCAACTGCAACAACTGCCTATACAGACGACTCCTTCTACAGCAGCAGCATTGGCAGCAGCACAGGATTCGAGGATCTGGATCCCTACAACGTCAGCAGCAGTAGCAGCACGAGTTTAGATCCCTGGTCGACTTGGTCCACAATCGATAGCTTTAGCAGCAGCAGCAACAGCGGCAGTAGCAGCAGCAGCAGCACAACAACAACATCCGACGACAGTATTAGCAGCAGCAGCAACTACGATCTCTGGGCAACCATGATCACCAAAATGGAGGCCGAGGCATCGGAGACCACGTCGGAGCTTAGCGGCAATGATACCGATTTGCTGTTGCACTACGAGCCCCAAATGGTGGAGGATACAGGAGTGCAGGAGGAGGCGGAATCCACAGCGACATATGAAACCAAAGCAACATCAGCCATAGCAGCAATAGCAGCAACAGCGGCCACAACTACCTCGACAACGGGCCAGCAGCTGGTAATTGAACAGACGCCGCTGCAGCAGGAGATGGCCAGAAGGATTAGCACACCGGCAGCAACAGCAACATCAATGACAACATCAGCAGCAACAGCAAAAGCAACTACCACACCAACAGCAACAACCAGTCAGACTGAAACAACACGGAGCACGCAAAATCAGGGCCAAAATGAGGTGAAGCCCCCGCAGAGGCAACACAAGTTCTTGGTGTCGCGGCAACCTTCAGCTACGACCAGAGTGCATCATCTCTCCAGCACGGCCGAGACACTGGCAACCACACCTCAGCAACAACAGAAGCAACCATCCTCGTTGTTCAGCATCTACAAGAATATCAACAGTGATCTGAACAACTCGCTGACGGAGGCCTCGCCAACGGCAACAGCTACCACGGGAGCAACATCAACTGTGACGGTGGCAACCACTACCAAGAAGAACCTGAGGAAGTTCACCCGGAAGCTGATGGCCACGCCCTATCACCAGCTGACCTATGTCCGGAATGAGGCTGGGGACATCGACATTGACAACCTGGACAACATCAGTGTCTATCCCGATCTTTACGATGGCGATTTGGAGGGCAATGGCAATGGCAGCAGCAACAGCACGGACATCAACCGGCAGATGCCTGTCAGCCTGTCGAGCTACCTTCCTACCACAACCACATCCGTGTTGACGGAATTCATCAGGATTGGAAAGAACAAAATCGACAGGGCACTCAAGAGGTCGCAGATGCAAAAGCATAGGAGATTCGCGTAGTAGTAAGAAAGGATAAACATCTACTTATGAATCCTTGCTCTATACAGGCCTGATTCTGTTTTTATATTCAAAGTGGCTTCGATTTCAAAATCAATGTGTTTGTTTAAAGATTGAAAATAAAATCAAATATTCCTATGAGAAATAGAAAACAGAAACTGGCCTCGTGAAGAAAAACAAACCTATACTCAGTTTTTCACATGAATTTAAATAAAATCAAAGGAAGAGCAAAACAATTTATGAATAAATAATTAACAAAATTTTGTAATGAACTGATACATATATATATAAACATATAAAACTCGATATACACAAGGAGTTGCTTACTGTTCAGTACCTCGACTCGACTCGGAACTTTTGCACTTGCACTATGCCTAAAAGCACACTACAGAAAGCGGAAACCGGATGCGGATGCGGATGCGGATGCCATGGATTGCGATAACGATTACTCAGGCCGCACTTCATCCAGTACAGCGAGTACAGTGAACACTACACCAGCTGCACTCGAGAGGCCGCAGGGAACGAAACTCTCTCAGAACTGCTACATAGTTATAAATGAAAAGACAATAACGTTTTTATTTACGAGTATGTGCTATAGAAACTAACAAATCGACAAGCCGAAGCGATAGCGATAGCGATAACGATAACGATAATCGATTACGATAAAAGAAAAACTAAAATTGTTGAAATGGAAATTAAAATGAAGCGCGACAGTTCAGTTGCAAGCAAATTAACGTTTCGATGGCACTGAAAAAAAATGTAGCAAACGTTTGATTTACTAAATCAATTAAATTAATTAGCAATCAGAATTAATAAAAAACAAAGGCGAACAAAAAAAAAACGATATATATATATTATATATACATATATGCATATATTTTCAAAATTTTATAACGAACCAAAAACCAATTAGTAAACAAATTAGAACAAAACGAATCGAATGAAGAAGTTTTTTAAAATTCATACGCAAGAAGCAGAAACTAAGTGTCGGCAACGATGACGGTAACAAATTCGCACAGCAAAACACTTCCAAAAACAATGAAAGATTTAAACTAAATATTAAACAATTTTACTAGGCACAAGCGATCGAAATTGGTAACGATATAGACGATGAGAACAAACTCCATTCAAAACCGAATAAACCGAATTTTTTAAGCGAAAAATAAAAAAAGAGTTATTGAAATTGTCAGCATTATAAATTGATTTTAGGAAATAGCTTGTGAGAAATATGCAATGGAAACAAATTTTGAATAATGGAACATTTTAAAGAACTAATCCAAAAAAATAAAAATATGTACTGCAAGAAAACACCAAAATTCACACTGAATAAACAACGTTATATTTATTGATTGATTGATAAAAACCTAAAACTAAAAATCGAATCAAAATAACAGCAAGGAAAACCAACTGCTGCTTTTCTACATGCGAATATATATATAGGTTTATATATATTCAGATATATATATATTGATATATAGGCACATATAGGCATATGTGTACGAACATGAAAAAGATATGCAAAAATTGTTTCTCATATATTTATATTAATATTAAAAATAAATAGTTCAAACATATTAACAAACCAAATATGCGAAATTAAAACAATTTGAAGGGAAAACACATAACTGAAGAGTCAAGTTTATATGTAGAAATATGTATGAATGTAAATTTAATGCAAACAAAAAAGCAAGAAGTTAAAGCAAGATGCTTAGGTGAAAATTTAATTAGTGTGTACTTAAGACAAGAAACCCATTTAACAATTGAACGATTAATTATTAACTTAACTAGGCATTGAAGCAGCACTCAACTAACAATAAATACAACAAAATCCGAACAGAAACCGAAAACAGAAACAGATACTACAGATTCAGATACAGAGACAGAAACACTCGAATTGAACTACTGTACTTATACATATGCGCGTTGCTGTAATATAAACAAAATTCTTATGTTGAATTAGAAGGAGGAGGAAGAGGAGGAGAAGGAGCAGCAGGACCCTGACAGGATCTTCTACCAACCAGCAGACAGAAACTATTTATTTCAACTTGCATCGAATGGGAGTGAAGCGAGGGCCGATTGTCATTTGTCATTTGTAAATTCATTTGCACTTTTCTTTCTACTATTACTACTTTTAATTAACGCATTAATCGTATGCCTAAGTTAACACTTCTACCATTGTAAATTGTAATATGTTTTATTTCTAAGCCGAGCATTAAATGTAATTATTTATGTATAGAAAGCAGAATGATTCTTTCGCTACGAACTTACGAACTTCAACCTCACCTTCACTCACCTTGCCTCTGTGTCCCCCCCAAAAAAACAAAAAACGAACGAATTCTATCCCTATTAATCTCTATCTTATATATGAATATATAACTGACTATTTAATTGCATTTCTTTGTATTAAAACCAAGTAATAACAACACACTAGAAACTTAATAAAAGCCTCAACAAAATATTCAAACTTTTTATTTTTGTATCTCTATTTTAAGTTTCCTCTCAGTTTTCCAATTCTTCAAATAAATGCTCAGTTGATACTTTACGTTGGTTAACGAATGTGTGCAGAGAAATCGTATAAATAAAAAATATATATAAATTCAAACAGTGTGTCTTCATTTATTTATTGGGTTAAAATTTGTCTTCATCTTTTCCTGGAATATCAATTGCACATTCCTTGTGGCGGAGTGTCTTGTAAACTGCGGTCGGGAACAAGTTAGGTGGTCCCCGAGCTGGGTGACAAATGTTCGCCCAAGCTACAATGTAAAGGAGGCGACCACCGACGCAGAGTCCTCCTCGGATTCCAACCAAGACCAAGTCCTCCGCCTGCTAATGACAAATCACATGTGCTGACATTTGACATCGTTGTCGGGGGATTAACATGTTATAGTGGGCCTTGGTCTAGGCCCTCGACTCCGTGGGGCAGTAAAAGTGTTGGCCATGGCCCAAGGCAAACACAGTTATTATGGGACGCAGCTCAGGCTACTGCCCCTCCAACTCCGGCTTCTCCTTTTCAGCATTTCCAGCAGACCATGAAGGGGCCACACAAGTGGCCAAGTGGCTCCTGCTTTGCATAAATGTCCCATCTCCTGCGACGATCCCTCCTCCTTGGCGGAGGCTTGTTTAATTAAAAAATTAAGTTCCAAATCCCAGACCATTAAAAAGATTTTTATTTATACCTTTTAATTTCATCAATCGTTGCGACGGCAGGTGCCGTCGATATCCATGTCCATATCCATATCCATATCCCACATCCCACATCCCCAGCCATGTGGCCGGCCCAGTCCGTCCCCATTTAACCCGGCTTGTAGTTTGTTTTCTTGCCTTCTTCTTTTTTAGCTTTTAACAGGAAACAATTTCATTTGCGAGCAGAAATTCTTTTCAAATCTGCCGCCGTTAAGCAAAAAGAAAACATGCCAAGAAATAATAATAAAAAAATTATACAAAAAAAAACCTATAAGGTGACTGAGAAAAACCAATCGCTGCTCTAAGTGAGGGTATATGGATTTTAGTTACTTTCATACATTTTTTAACAAGGGAATGAATGAATATTCCTTTTTAAAAATCCATAGAGCACTCAGTCTTCGGCTTGTTAGTCTCTATAATTTCTCTCAATGTAGTTATTGTGGCTGGTAAGCTCGGTTTCCTTTTTGGACAGAACGTTTTGTTGGCCGTTCGGCTTTTGGCCATCCCGAAAGCCAGGCCAAAAAAAAAGACCACTGGCATTTCAGCCTTTTGGCTTTCGAGGAGACTCTTTGGCTCAGTTTTAGTTTATGAATGTCGCCATGTTGTTGCAGCTGTATGTGTGTGTGTGTTGCCGTGGCACATTCCACACACACTCACACACACCAGGGCAGACCAGGGCGACAGGATGAAACTGTTGCCTGCATATGGCATGCATATTTCGTATTTTTAGTACAGCCATTTAACATCATCAAGTTAAATATGCGTGCAAGATTTATGCACACGTCGCTGGGCCCCAAGGGGGCGGCTGTCTGGCCGGGGGCGTGGCCTGGCCGGACCTGACCAGCTCTGGAATGGCATAAAAAGCCATCGAACTGGGCCCCCAAACCAAACACGTAAGCCTCGATTCTCAAAGAACGATCGCCTTTGAAAAATCAAAGTCCGCTGGCACCTTAAATATCACATTTTCCAAATATTATAAATAATTTATTGACAGGTGTTTTGTCTTGCATAAGCAAATGTCTAATTCTTTATTTCTCGTTCGGGCTGTTGTCATTAATTCAGACAGTCGGACAGGTACATGTGTACACTATTTATGCGTCTCTGCCCCCTTACCAATAATCAAGTCATTTCGCGAGGCGTCTCACCCACATACTATCTACTAGGTAACTCCCATGGGTGGTGGATGTCAGTGAGTATCTCCATATATTTCTGTTCTGCGCGCCATTGACTAATCATCATTATGCACAAATGTCCAATCCAATGACATCGCCGCCTTGCACAAGCTCAGAAAATACTTTATTGATTTCTGTCGGACATTTTGCGCAATATTGAATCGGAATCCAAATTCGAATTGTAGGTAACTGGGTAAACATCTTCACCTGCTGTGCCGCCTGCCTGTAAAGCCAACAAAATCGAATAAAATTTTTCAAAATTAAAGGAAAAAAAACAAACAAGATAAATAAATGAATCTAAAACTTGTAACTGGCGCCGGCAGCTTGAGCTGCATTTGTTTATGGCCGCCACATTTTGATGATAAATCGACGATGCTGCCGGCTAATTACGCACAGAGTACGATCGAGTCTCGAAGTCCACCTGGAGTTTCGGAGGTAGTTGAGATCGAAAGTTAATATACCGAGTCAGCAACTAAATTTGTCTTACGCTTAACGCTTAGTTTAACCCAAAGATAACCGGTTGCTCTTAACGATTTCCATTTATTTGTTCTTGTCAATGGCAACATGATGATTTTGATTTCAAGATTTCAAGATTCAATTGCCGTTGCATATTTTACTTTGGCGTGTGCCTAATTAACCACGTTTTAAGTGCCTGGATTAGGCTACCAACTCATAAAAATGCCTATAAAAATATATGAATTTTAAATATTCAATTAAAAAGTTTATACATTTGTTATTGGTCAATTAAATACCTTATTGTCATAAAGAAAAGCTCAAAATGTATTTTTTTTTGTGGCTAATAAACTGCTGTGGAATTTGGTAAGAAGTAAATATGTATGTACCTAAAATTACAAAATTTTATAATTTTGCAACATTAAAAAATAAGTACTTAAAAAAAAGAAAATAAAAAAAATGTACTTGGAGATGCCGGGGATTGAACCCGGGGCCTCTCACATGCAAAGCGAGCGCTCTACCACTGAGCTACATCCCCCTTGATAACCTTGGGGTAACATCGCTCCTACAATTGCAAAAACCTACCCGAAACTATTATATTGAAATACATAACATAACGGAAATATGTCTATTTTTGAGCAGACAACTATCCCGTGACAATCACCAGACCCGGGGAGTCAGCTGGCAAAATGCCAATTGATAAATAACTGTCATTAGGCCCGAACTACGGCTCATTTTCCCATGGCTCGGCTTAGTTCAGTCGAGTCCAGATCAGTTCAGTTCAGCTGCAGCAACGAAAACTTAAGCTATAAATAAAAATTAATGCTTTTGAATAAATTTTTAGTCTGGCAAAACGATACCCCTACTTAGCATATCGGGTCGGTATCTTTCAGTTTGGCTCGAACGCCTCGGGGTAGGCATTTAGCAAAGTGTCAGTTGCGAACAAGGTTAGGCTTGGGTATTAGAGGCGTCCCACGTCGCCGTCGGGTGGTGTTGGTTCCACTTGCTTTGCACCACATTGCAGATTGAGGAGCAGAGAGTGGCCGAGGGCGAGTGGGTGACTAGGTGGCTGAATGGGTGGGTGACTTTTGCCATGGCTTTAATTAATTTGGTGCAACATTTTGCACTGGGCCGAGCCCAAAAGCCCGACTTGGTCACTAACCGTATATATATCAATACAATTGTTTGATTGGCAGTCGCATATATTACGCAAAGATATACCCCCAGAGAAGAGTGGCCAAGGGGGAGTGGCCAAGTTGGTTAGTGGTGGGGCTGGGGAGCCACCTGTCATCGGTGCTTATGATTAACTGTCAGTTGTAACTGGTTATGATGGATTTATTGCTGTCAATTTGACAAATCAATGCAGAAGTTGGCAGTCGAAGGCGTTCGGCGACGAGTTAATTGGAAAATCAACCAGGTCTTGAATATTTGAAACCGAGAGATGGGCGCCTAGAGCTTTAATTGAATAATTAAGGTATTAATTTAATAAACTAGCTCATACTATTTTAAATATTTTGAGTTTCAGTATATTTTTCTATCCTCTCTGTTGATTTTACCCAAACTCCTTTAAAAATACAAGAAAAAAAGTCTGAAAAATAGAGAAACCTGAGAGGACCAGGCGGGGACCAGTTTCCATTTTACTACCGTCTGTCACCTGATGGCAGCCAAATATTAATTTACCGATATATCTTTTGCCAGTGATTTTGTTTTGCTGCACAGTTGGCTAATGAAATCGTAAGTGCTTTTATCTCGTAAATAGTCGGCTGGCCGGGTTTGGTTTGGGTTTTTGGTCTCAATGGTTTTTCATTCCTGTTTCTCTACCGGTTTCAAATAAAAACTTCAAATAAAAAAAAAGTCTACAGCGTTTTAATGACCTACCGATTGGCTAGGATGTTTCAATGAAATTGAAAATAAAGTCCCTCCTCCCGCGCCTTAACTAATGGGTCAAGTTATAGACTCCCAACCGTTTGGAAATCAAAACTGACAACTGCTGGCCTGTGAAATATTTTAACGCCATTTATCAAAATGCCATGGAAAATTGCAACTACTTGCCGGCCCAATTCTGAGTGTCTGATTGACTGCAGCCTGCAGTTGGCCAGTGTTTGGCTATGAGGCTCCCAGGCATTGAAGTTACCAGGTTCTTGCACCGAAAACAATTGGTAATACGAGTTTATAATAAGAAGATTTTTAAAATATTTTCAAATTAAAGGTCTTTGATAAACATCATACTATTTGCTTATCTATTTTTTACTATCAGTGTCTGGCCAATATATTATTTTTTCTCTGCAAGCCCAGGCATTGTCGGTAAGTCTGCGACAGCCACTTTGTGTTTATGTCAGTCAGTCAAAGTCTGGTTGTTGGTCACTCAGCCGCACCACAAAATGAATTATACGCACTTCAAAGTTTCAACACATGCAGCAGCAACAGCAACAGCAACAGCTACAGCAACGGCAGCAACATGCAACATACACAATAACAACAGCAGCAACATTCCACCAGGGGCCGCCCACACACAGCTGGCAAAATAAATTATCATCGAGGCTTACATGCCCTTAGGTTGTGGCCATCTCAATGACAGCCAACTGATAAAGTCATGGTCGTCTTTTGGACACTAACAAATAGTTTCAGAAGTAGGTAACACACCGGGGGATTGAGATCTTAACGCAAATATGAAATATGTTGCCACTTTGCATATGTTGAAAGGATTGTGGGAGTTGAAACTCGGTGATTCATTTGAAATCCTGCAAACTTAAAGGATATTTATAAGAGCATTAAAGCTAATAGTATTTCTCTCACTGCAATCATTTAACCAAAAACGCTTTTCAAATAAGTACAACTTTCGCTTGGTTTAATTTTTGTTTTATTTCTTGAAGTTGGCTTTTTTATTTGTGGCTGACTGGCTGTCAATATTTCATGCAGTGACTTGTGTGTATCTTTCGGTTTTAGTTGTTTGCACTTTCGGTCGCCTGGCCCCAAGTTTGATGGCCCTGAATAATTGATGTTGCATGCCACAACAACAGCTGTCGCATTGGTTCCGGAATTGGGTCAACTAATCCTCCGGGGCGCGGGCAACCGTAAACGCCGCGATTGTCGTCGCATTTAGTGGTTCACTTCGAACCAGGGGGCCTGCCAGCAAATTACAGTAATTAACAGGCTCATATTTAAGGTGTTTATCAGGATGACGGGTACCGCAATATCAGAAGCATCTCCAGCATCAGCCCCACCAGCAGCAGCAGCAGTTGCCACACATAATTACAGATGCTCGTATGCAAAATGAGATGGGCCAGGCCGATGATGAAGGCCTTTGGCACCACAATTTGGTTTGGGGCCACAAATAAATTGATTTCTCCACTCGACAGTCGGACAACCAGACAGCCTTTTAATTAAACGAGCGCCGTTCATTATGTCCCGATAAATGATAATGGAAACCACAATTGCATTTATTCCCACAATCAGATCAATATGGAGAATCTTCTGGACTACCTCTGATGATTAAACCATTACATTTATCTACTAACTGGGCTAGTGACACCTCCTGGCATTCAAATTGCAGCCTGAAGAAGATATTAACTTTATAATTGATAATTGAAAGTAGTTCTGGACCTGGACCCGAGAAAGGCACCCTGAAAGGAAGCCTTTGGTTATGTCAGCCACAGGCTGGCCAGTAGCAATTTATGCCGCTCCTGTTTTCCATTCTTTAACCATCCGCCCGAGATGATTATATGCCCTCGGGGCCAGCTCGATATTGTGGTTGTACTGCATCCCGGGCAGTACCCGGGATACCTGCACTTGCAAATGAGTTGCATTTTGAGACATAAAAGGGCACTTAGCATAATGATTTACAACTTTGATTCACGCAATTAAATTGGAATTTCAGGACAACGGTGGAGCAAGTTAAGAAATCAAAATGTATGTTATATTTGAGTTGATTCTTTGGGAAAGTATAAGTAAGAGTAGCTTAGAATATTAGTTCCAACTCTTAGAATTTTTACTGACCATGTGATCCAGTCAGTTGCCAAAATCCAGCATCCACAATCCACTGTGCCTCTCTTCTGCCAGCTCAATGGAGCTGAAAACGCATTCACATCATCAATGGCAGCCACGACGACCAGAACAACGACAACAATCGTGCCCGGAGGCAGTCACACGGACAATGTTATTGACACCCCAGAGACAAGGTTTCGATTTCAGGCCCTCCACTCTCCACTGTCCATCGTCCCTATCTACTGGTTCACACCCAGGATTATGCATCCATCCTTTGTTGACGTGTCCTGCGCTTGATTGGCACTTTCGCTGAGTGCGTCTGATTGCCAAGGGTCCGAGGGTCCGTGGCAGAGAGTCGAGAGTCGTAGGCAATCAAGTGGAATTTCCAATGTGGGTGCACCTTTCCCAGGTGTCATAACTCGCCATGGATGACCCCTAGATGGCGAGCAGCCGTAGTAGTAGGTGGATGCGTGGCCAAAGACAAAACGGGCACAAAATATGTTATCTAAAGTGCCATTTCATTAGCCAAGCCCTCGTTGGGAGACGCCATAAATCAGTCGAAGATCAAGTGGCCATCACATTATCCGACCCAATCCGGTGCGATTCGATTGGATTGGATCTGGCAAGCTGCGGGTCTGCCAACTTCTCACTTCACCCTGGCCAATCGATCCGGTCTGGTCTGCTCGGCGGAAATTGATCAATTACAGTGAGCAGAGCAGAGCTCTGGTCTTTTTTTGGACCAGTTTTTCCCGTCCGGCAACGGATAATTTGCATAAATACGAAACAAAGTTCAGACGCAAACTCAAAATGCCCCGAAAATGTGACTCCATCTAAGTTAGCTGGTGGCCACCAGCTCTGCCGCATTGGATGCCATATCCGAGGCCTTAATCTCGTCGGAGTCGTTCCTCGTCGTCGGCCGGCATGAAAAATGGGCGAAACGCCTTTAGTGTCAATTTTATGTTATCGTTTGATTTATAATAATGCTGATAGACGTCGATATTTTAATTGATTGCGCTCGACTGGAGTTTCCAACTTATTTTTGGGGGAATCTGTTTATTGCTTTGAAGTGTTTTCTAAAAACGAATTTCATGCCAGATTGCAACACTTTCTACTGGGAATTGTAGAGAAAATAGAAGAGAAAAGTTTTCAAAAATACATTCATAAATATAATCAAGAACTCCCAGTTGTCCCGGTCTGGAATTCCGCTTACCCGGAGATCTGTCCTTTGTGATATTGTACAATCAAAATACCATCACCTAGAGAACCCAGTGGCTGCCTTCTTGGCCCATAAAGTGATTCATGGACATGGCCAAGTAATGCGAAATAAAAACTCAACGCAAGCCAGAGGAGGAGTAGAACAAATCGCCGTCTCAATTTCGAGTAGATGAAGCTCCATTAAGGTAGCACATAAATAAGCCGGGTAGTCATCCAAGTGTCGTCCTCTGTGGCCGGTATCCCATTTAATTTCAGACTAATAATGACAACCATATAAAGTTATTGGTAGTAAAGGGGCAGTCTCCAAGGAGCCACCAGGAGGGCATCGGTAGGGGGACAGACATTGTTTGTCGCGTGATAACTTCATTTTCAGTGCCCGCCTCGCGAATACGCGGAATACTCGCCCAGCGGGATGTCCTGTTCCTGGACGATCCTTTTCCGAGAGTGGCGGCCTACACCAGAGAACGGCTCTGTCAGCATATATCAGCCTAAGCCTGATTAACTATCGAGCATTGGCCGCGTGCGTCTCTACATATATGGTACATATGTATGCCAAAACACTTGGTAAGACTTGGTGGTATCCCGATTCTATCCCGAAATGGAATTCCTTAGAAACCTGTAGCTCGATCTGGGACTTGGGGCATCTCACTCTCTCTCTATCTTCTCTGCGGCGAGATGCCCCGAATGCGATAGCGAAAATTTATGACTTCATTAAGGTAACAAGCCAATATGTTTTCAACTTCGAACTGGGTTGGGTTGCTCTGGGTTGGTTTGGTTGCGTTTCGGGTTATTGGAAACGTTTAAGGAGTTTTATGCGCTCGGTGTTCCTGTTGTTGTAGTCGTTGACCCATTTCAAATGGATTACCCAACATGCATAAATAGTTTAAACGCCTCACTTCCTCACCGACGGGGTCCTCGTCTTTGGTCTCTTCGATTTGTGGCCCCGGCTCTGTGGCGAAAAGATTTATGGACTTCTCGTTGGACTTCTACCTCCCTCCTCGCCGGCCCGATGCCGCCACCCTTGGCCCTCATCCTGTGGGAGACAAAAGGGAAAAATTAACTGAGACGAAAGCAAATGAGCTGGAATGGTCATACAGGCTTTAACCCTTTTTATGATGTGCTCTGCCGTTAAATGAACTTGTAGCCGCATTTCCAAATGGGGGGAAACTGTTGGTTGCCTAACTTGGGGTTGGGGTTAGGGGCAACCACGTTAACTTGTTGCATCCAAATCGAATTACGAATTACGTCTGGGGGAAGAAATTAAATTTGATGGCATTTGGTTTGAATGTAAATTCAGGTGTATTGACAATCAGGATATACTTAACGTTCTACCTCAATATACGAGTATTACCTGCAAAGCTTTTGCAAAAACCCTGCTTCTGTAGAACTTGCAAAATTTTGAAATGAGTTTTTTTCACTCAATTAAAATATAGCGCATTTTTTTGGGTCCGTAAATCATGGTGAGCCTGCGGCACAACAGGAGTCTTCGACTTATTTGCCGTTTGGTGGTGTTGCCTCGCTAAAGCCACTTAAAACTGTCAACTTAGCATTGATTAACGAGCTTATGGCATGTTTATTTTGCGATCTTTGTTGCGGCCGGCCAGTAGAATGGTCTGTATTTTGGGCCGTTTTCTTCGCCCGCAATCTTGGCCAGCGGCAGCGGGTGCGCGACTGACAAGTCTTTTACGATCCAGGCCTTAGCGTCTATGAGCCCATGTGAGCCATACCGCTAAAATATATATGCGTGTATATGTTCATATGAGAAGCGGCCGACGCTGCTGACAAAGTCCATTAAAGCCGGGTAAGCCTTTGGTGCACGTTATGTTTTTAATAGTCCGCGCATTTAGCGACTTAATGATTTTTCGCTGTAAAATGTTAAGCCTGTTTTCTCCGCAGCGACTACCTGCCGCAGAAGAATTTGCAATGGCTCCCCCACGGGGTCAGGCGACTCCAAGCTAGTTTGAATTCAGTATGTTGCGCGCCAAAAGCAGCGCCCTCTGACGGTCTCCCAAACGAAGGGTTCTTTAGGGACCAGGGCTGGCAAGCCTCAGATTTTGACTTTCACCGACAATAACTTAAGAAAACAAGAATCAGACAGGTAAACTGTGAATACCTTAATTAAAATGTTAATAAACTATAGGACATCGAAAATGAGAATAAATTGGAAGTTCAAAGACGTGGCAGTTTTGTAACGCCCTCTGGGGGGATTTCAAACAAGCCACACAAGGCGTGTTGCCACACTCCCAAGCAGTTATGCTGTTTTTCAACACCTATACACAGAATCAAAACAAAAACATCTTTTAATTAATTAAATTATAAAGAAAATTAAAGAGAGAATGGCTGTGCTACCACCAGATCCTGTGTTCAGTCTTCGATCGCCCGAAATGGGCGCTGTAAACTCTCTGTGTTTTCAGGAATCCGAACGCCTGCTGGCGGGAACCATCAAAGGCAGTGTCTTTCTATGGGACTTACAGGTGAGACACCTGAGACATTATCAAAATAAACTATATCTCAAAGTTATATAAAGCTTATATGTAAATGTATGATGATAGTATGTACTGAGTGTTTGTTTATTTATTTTAAAATAAATTAACAATAGTTTAATTGGCTTACAACTATTTAAATATTTTTAGCCATGTTAGACGGCCACGTGCCAAGTTTAAGGCGATTATTTTTAGACACAAACAACTGCCAAACAATGCCTTTCATATGCCAACTCGTGTTTGTTTCTATTATTTTCCAGACCAATCGCTCCGCCCTCCATTTCGAGGTGGGTCCCGATCCCATAACCAGCCTTCACCACACTACCGACAGACTCATAACTCAGGAAAAGGGCGGCACCATCTCCATGTTCTCCATAGGCAGCAGTAGCTATGTAAAAGAGCGCACTATTCCAGGAAATCACCTGGGCTACTGCCGGTCAGCGCTCCACACTAGCACCAGTAACACTAGCGAGCAACTGCTCTTCTATCCCTGCGAGGAGTCAGCCATCGGAGTGCTTCATGTAACAGACGCTTCGGCACCAACGCAGATGCTAGTGCCCGACGATCCACAACTGCCCAAGCTGGGGAGTGTAACCTGCTTTAAGCCCTTTGAATGTGCGTCCCAGCTCTTCTTGCTTGCCGGCTACGAGTCGGGACACTTTTTGACGTGGGACATTAGCTCTGGAGTTATCCTGGACGTGCTGGAGCTAGCGACCGATGCCATGGCCGTGGACTATTGCCCCATTACAAATCGTGGCATTGTTGGGGGTGCCAGTGAGTAGACCAGAACTTACTCTATGCGTTAGTTTCCTAATGAACTCTTATTTTCTAGCCGATAAGCTGGTCAGCTTTAGTTACCAACGACCGGCCATGCAACTGCAACGCGGTTCTGAGCTTAGCATTAAAAATCCTGGAGTAAACTGCGTACGAATTCGATCTGACCAAAAGGTGTTTGCCAGCGGCGGCTGGGACGGGCGTATTCGCATTTTCTCGTGGAAGAGCCTCCGACCCCTGGCAGTGCTCACGCAGCACAAGCAGGGCGGCGTCATGGACCTGGTCTACTCCAATCAACCGGTGTCCATGTGGCATGCAAATATTATGGCAGCAGCTGGCATGGACAGCCAGATATCGCTTTGGGACCTTTACAACTGAATTCTGATTAGCTTTAAGTGTTAAAGTTTTGGTTTTTTAGATACGTTTGACTGGAACGGTTTTGACATCCTTTTGAAATTATCTTAAGTAGTTGCAAGAAAAGGTTTTTGAAGTTTACTGTTTTAGGTACACAAAATCAAGGTCATTTTGTGAAATACATCATTACTTCAGGATATCTACTGAGCAAGAAAATGTATCTTTATTTAATAGTGTAAGTGCCCCCTGTTAATGGAAATTATAAACATTGTCATCTAATAAGTTATATTTTAGTTTATTTAAATGTTTAGATTCAATTATGATTACCGAATGCACTTTGTGCTTTCCGCTCTGCCATTTCCGTTTCCGCTTCCTCAAACACACTGACATTCACACCCAAGCATACATACACACATAGATAAATACATTCTACTAGCTTTTAAGGATAAATCCTAATGTCTACTTTTACTTTTTAGCTTTAGCACTGCTATTGTTGTTACTCATATTGCACTCCCCATCGCCATCGCCATTGCCATCTGCATCCGCATCTGCATCCCTCTCCTTCATGTTGCTACTACTATGGGCTTGAGCACCAACAGCATCGGTGGCTTCCAGCTCCCTGATGGCCATCTTTTGGAAATCACAATCTATGATCCTTTTCCGCTTGCGCAACGGGCGACTGCACTCGGCGGCTGCCTCTTTGGTTTGAATGAGGGTTCGCTTGGTCTGCAACCTGGTGATCTTTAGCTTGGGTAGCTTTTGGCTGTCCACCTCTGGCTCGGATGGCGTCGAGTCCTGGACAATACAATGCGTCTCCGATGAGGAGGACGACGACTCGGGTGAGATGGATGGCGATGCTAAGGTGGTGTTCCTTTCTGGATTAGTCTTTGGTATGGATTTCTTCTCCTCCCCATCCTGATCGTTTTTTAATTCCTCCTGGGTCTCCTTCGCTGGCTCCTCTTCTTTATTTTCCACCTCCTGATCACTTCTGGTCTTGCTGCAGTCCAGTGGTTGCGGCTGCTCCTGCTGTCCAGGTGCATCTTGTGCTTCTGCTGCAGCACTTGGTGCTGCCCGCTCCTCGTCGAAACGCTTCCTCTGCTCCGGTGTGAGGTGGGCCTTGTAGAAATCCACAACTGGCAGCGGTACTGGAATCGGTATGGGGAGCGGTATGATAATAGGGTAGGGCACCATCACGGTCACTGGCGGAACACCTCCAAGCAAGGCTCCCAGCTCCGGGATTTGTGGCGGAAGCATTGGGGGAAATGGAGGAGGAAATCCTCTAGGGATCATTCCATGAGGCATCGGTGGGAGAAAATGATGCGGTGGAGGTGGTGGACGTGCGCCAAACGGATGACCCATTGGCACTCCGTTCGAGGGCGTGGCAAAATAGCTGGCCGGGATGGCGGTCGGACCTCTGGGCATCGGAGGCTGGGGAGGTAGTGGCGGAGGAGCCTGCTGTTGCTGTGGCGAATCAGGGATGTTGGGCATCGGCGAAATGGGGGGCAGCGGAACACTGGAGCCACCAAAGTCCGCAGTTAAGGTGGGAGGCTGCTGAAGCTGCTGTTGTTGTTGCGCCTGCTGCTGTTTCTGGAGCAAGCTGGCCACAGTTTCAGAGCCAGAAGAAGAGGACAGTCCCCTATGCTGTCGCTTTCGGCGACCCAACTTGGAACCCATTTGCCGGTTAATCGGCGGAGGCGGTGGAGGAGGCACCACGGCTGGACCCGGGCTCTTTTGGGCCAGCAACTTTGAAACGGGCGCCACTGAGATCAGGGGTTTGCTGGGGTTCGGATGACTAGGCGGCGAGTCTGGACACCGATTGGCGACTTGTGCGGCAGAACCAGGTGGTCCCGGCGATACTGAGAGCGTAGAGGCGGGCGAAGCCGAACGACTCCGGCAGTTGCGAAGCCACAAGTCCGGCGTAATCAGCCCAGCCTCGCTTCCTGCATCCAGAGCCTGATCCCGCAGATGCGGATGCATGTCCAGGTGAGCCTGCGTTTCGTGGCAGAATATCTCCATCTTGTACTGGTTGAGGCACTTCTCCGAGCAGAACTGCAGCTGGGAGGCCCCGTCCTGGAAGTCCACATAGCTAACCGCGTGCCGGACGTGCTTGCACCAGTCGCAGGTTTTGGCCTTTTTAAAGGATGCCCGCCGGCTTTGGGCGAAACAGGACTCCGAGCAGTAGCGCGGGCCATCGCTGCTGGTCAAGTAATCCGGAGCATTCTCCGCGATCGGTCGATGACACCAGCAGCAGTTGTTAAAGTCTGCCGAGGAAGGAAATTATTAAAAAATTTGTTAGCTGGGATTTTCATAGAAAAAAACTCATTTAAGATAAAATAAACACCTACAATTTATGAATTCTAGTCTTTAATTAAAAACATTTCGTTTAGAATTTTCCCAGGAATAGAAAAGCATAAATATTGCTTTCCTTGATTTACTGAAATGAAAACCGATTCCTGATGAACTCAAAAATTTTCCTTGGCTGCCGTACAAATTGAGTTTCGGATATCCATTCACCTCCTAATATGGAAGCCCGGCCCATCCCGGCCCGGCCTCCTCACATAGCCTGCCAAAAATTTTGTAAACCATATTTGGATCTTAATGAATCTGTTATTCGATAATGCAGACGCATCGGCAAACTCCGGCGGGAGTTGGCGGAAAGTTAGTAAAGTTTCGAACCTGTCTGCAACTGAAAATGCCCGTAATGATTGCTGGGATCGAACTGGGGGAAATGGTTTAGGGGGTGGCAGGTATTGAATGTGCCAGTGCCGGAGCAGAAAACTCGAACATATCGAATTTCCTACCAAAAACAAAATACTCGACTCGATTCAGGTGAAAAGTGCCAAATGGGGTACGAATTGTGGGCGGTCAGGCACATTGTAATTTTTGACTGTTGCCTGTCCATTTTTGGATGCACCCGGTTCGAGGTCGGGTTTCGCATTGAAACTACCATTAAAATTCTGTTGTTTGCCTATGCACTAACTATGCTTAGCACAGATTGAGGAAATTTATTGTTCAACTCACCTATTTTCTCCTCCGAATGCGCCAGCCCGCCTGCCCCCGACGGCTTGCCAATGGAGTTCGGACTCTTGGAGTCCTCCTCCCGGGAGCTGCGAGTGTCGGGATCCGAGGGGGTGGTCGTGGTACTGCTACAATTCAATACACCTCCCTTCCGATTAGGTCCACCGCCAGTTCCTGCTCCCCCAGCTCCATTGTTTTTAAGGCTATTTCCGCTGCCATTATTGTTATTATTATTTTTATAGGCTGCGGCCAAAGCACTTCGACTGCTGCGCAGCAAGCTGCTCCTCTTCCTCTCCAGATGCTGCTGCTCCTGCTGCTGTTGCTGGTGGTGGAGGCGATGCTGCTGCTGCTGGTTGGCCGCCGCAGCGGCAGCGGCACTCTGCAGCAGTCGCGATGTCTTGGCGGTCAGATCCAGACGGTCCACATCGACACCCTCGAACCCATACCAGCCGAGCAGTTCGTTCATGGTGTTGTGAGCGAATTCCTGGAAAGGAGGAAAAAACAAAACCAGAAAGATGAGTGGCTGTTGGCCAGAAATTGCTGACACAATTCCCCAAGTTTCCATTACCAGTGCCCCCCAAGAGACATTCGATATTCTCAGCGATCGAAACAGTTGTACACTTCAATAACTAAACTGCAAGTAAGTCGGCCATAAATTTATCAATTTTGCTACAAATTTTAGGGGGAATACCTCAAGACAACATTTTTAATCCATATTTTTCAAATTTTTGGGGGGGGGTACCCCTTGTAATATCCGGTTTTCATATATAGTCCCTTCAGATGGCCATATCTTTCCCAATTTCTATCCGATCCCTTGATCGATTTGTAGTTCATTTCTGTATCATTTTGCATCAAAATCTCAAAACACCTCAAAAATCTCTTTTTGATCAATATTTTTCAAATTTTTGGGGGGGTACCCCTTGTAAAATCCGGATTTTCATATATAGTCCCTTCAGATGCCCATATCTTTCCCAATTTCTATTCGATCCTTAAAAGGAATACCTTGATCGATTTCTAGTTCATTTTCCCATCATTCTGCATCAAAATCTCAAAACAAAATTTTCGATCGATATTTTTCAAATTTTTGTGGGGGTACCCCTTGTAAAATCCTGATTTTTATATATAGTCCCTTCAGATGTCCATATCTTTCCCAATTTCTATCCGATCCTTAAAAGGAATACCTTGATCGATTTCTAGTTCATTTTCCCATCATTCTGCATCAAAATCTCAAAACAAAATTTTCGATCGATATTTTTCAAATTTTTTTTGGGGGTACCCCTTGTAAAATCCAGATTTTTATAAATAGTCCCTTACGAAGTCCATATCTTTCCCAATATTTTTCTGATTATTAATATGAGCACCTGGTATGAATCGTAGTTCAATTCCCTCACATTCAGCATATAAATCTAAAAACACAATTTTTAATCAATATTTTTAAAATTTTTTAATAACAGCTATTTAATGTTTCTTTCAGTGTCGTGACATCTGAGGCTTACTACTGACAAAAAGGTTTTTTTACTGACTTTTGACCAACTTGAGGTTTTAGTGCCTTTATTCGATTGAAGAAAATAAATCAAGAGTTACAAGAAGAAAGGATTCCGCGAACTTTCACTTACTATCGATTGGACCCGTTTAATCACCCCCACCCCCTCGATGACCTCTGATCTCAAATGCCCAATTATGCGAACTTGGCTCTTACCATATCAAAGCTTTCGCCTCGGGCCGACAAAGTTGCAATGAAATCGATAGCCCTGATGGAAAAGGCAACGCATCACACCCAACACTTCGTCACCCAACCACTCTTACACCTGTGATTTTGAAAACGTGAGCACACGTTCAGGTAAACAGGTAAGGGAGAACTTCATTACGGCCAGTGGGCCGGACCCATTGGCTTTTTCGGATGGGCGGGAGTGGGTGGCATTTGCATATTTCCTTTGGCAAAGTGCAGGAATCTTTCCTGTTGCTGGGCATCCGACATCGATACCGAATACCACCGGCCCGGCCCAGCCCTGTCGTGTCTGTGTCTTTTATTTCTGTTTAAAAATTTAAGCTAAAATCTTGCGGCTTTTGAAGTTGCTCATTTCTTGCATTCGTATTGCCCCAAAAGGAATGCATGTATTTCTGTGTCGTTTTTTTCCTGTCTGTGTTGCACACAAAAATTTCACACAAGGCTATGAAAGTTTCAAGAACTGAAGATTAGGTTACATTCCAATTTTTTTTTGCTTTTCGAGTTTTTGTGGCAGAGGCTCTGCAAAAATGGTTTGAAGATTTTGTCCGAGGAATGTTGCCTTTCAGAATGGTATTTATTTAATCATGAAATGCAAGTAGAAATTTTAAAATCACCAGAAATATTCTCCAATTATATATATTTTTAAAATACTGAAGCCCCTTTAGTCAAGCCCTTTGCTTTTTCGGTTTTTTCATTCCCTTGACTACTTCTGGGGAATTTGAAATTACTCATACGCCATGTGGCCCCACTCACTGACAGATTTTTGGGGTGGTGGATAGTCTTCAAGTAGTATCCGATGCTAAGATTCCAAGGAAATGGCCACAAATCGGATCGCATCGAAAGACAAAACCACAAGATTGCCCAACGCTGGCCAGATGAATCATCATTGCATCTATCACTGGCACTAGACAAACTGGATATCCCCGAGGACATCCGATACTGTTTGCAAATTAAGCGGTGCTGCCAACTTGCTGACAAATGCAAGTCGTCTAATATACCCCCACCATAGCCCTCCAGACGATACCCATAATACAGCGCTCACACGCTCGCTTGGTTATATTGTTGTTGTTTTATTTTTGTTGCTTCTCAAGTCGCGTATCGGTGACAATCGCATTCAGGTTTTAGTTGTCTGTCGCTGCGAAAAGAGTATTAAAAATTCGCACGATAAAATCTCCGGGGCCGGCTGGCTGACTGGCTGGCTGGCTGGAGGGGTATCGATTACACGCCTCAGGTGCGACCTCGTCGTCCAGGTGGGATTAAGGCGCAAGGGGAGAGCGCAGTGGAGGATGGCGACGCACGCTCGGCTCAAGTTCAGCTTTTGCAGTACGACTGTGCGGTAACCGGAGGAACGCCCGCTCATTCCCTCTCTCTCATTATCCCATGCGCCATCTCTTTCGGCAGCTCGGTTTTTAGTATCATTTGTCTGTTAATTTATGTTCGGTTTTTAATTTCTGATTTGTGCGTTCGTTCAGTTTTCTGCTGTCTGACAGTGGCTCAACGGGTTGAAAGGATACACCGAAAGAAAAAGTCTTAAATCTTGGACTTTTCAAAAATCCTATCACGAAACTGAAATCATTCTATTCCTGGTATCTATGATAATTATTATTTTTAAAATACTTTAATCTCTTTTTAAATACTACCAATTTTTTCTCTCACTTTATTTTGAGGGAATAAACCAAAAAAGGGGGGACCCGAGACCTCGGATCACACAGCCTCCGATGGAGCGACATTCAAACTCGCGCTGAAATCCTACACCGAAATGCGAATAAAAATCAATTAATTAAAAGCTGAAATTGTATGCCGTTTGCTGTTTTTCTTGATGGAGTTGGGATCTGATTCTCAGGCCGCCCAGCCTTACATACATATATACCTACTAACTACTTATATAAAATGTATAAAAAAAAATAAATATATACGAACGCGTCTACCTTTACATTTTCAATTCGAATTTCCCTTTTTCCCTATGAAAGACCACCCTCCACCCCCGTGGTTAAGCAATCAGATCTGCATGGATTCTTGGCTGGCTTTTCATTTGGAATAATTTTTTTTTTGTCGTAATTATTGCTCAATCCAGTGGATACATTTGCCATACTCGTTCTGTTTCTGACTGTTCAAGTTTTCTGAGGATTTTTTTTTTTCGCTTTTCCATTTTGCAAAATCTCAACTTACAAAAACATATCGGATTTTCGTTTTTATTATGAATCGTAATGAACCGACTTGACGAGTGAGAAGCGGGAACTGAGAACTGGGAACCAAGTTCGTTCTTTGTCTGGCATTCAATGCACCGAAAAAAAAACATATCAGTTTGGTAGTCCTATATCATTTAATGTTTTATGAACCAAAACTTTAAGATAAAAAATAATTTCCCATTATCGATTGGAATTGATTTCGTGTCCTGACCTAGTTCTTATATCCAAGGAAGCTTATCCCGCTGCAGTGGGGTAAGACCACCGTCTTCGTGTTATGCGAGTCGCTCACATTAATACACGTCTACGGTTACCGGCGAGGAAACCTAATAGAATAATGTTAAGTACCCGGCGACGGCAGCACTGGCAATGCCAAAGTAACTACGACAACCCAGCTGTGGAGACACCGACCAGGGTCCGGGTCCGGATCCGTTGCCCAAAGAAGGCCGGGGAGGTGGCAACCGACCGGCAACCCAATACGCTTATAATAACTCACCCTGAACCCAGTAAACTGAACTGAGTCTAAGGCAAACTAAAACCGAGCTGCAACAGAGCACCCAGAGCTTGTGTCCGGACAGAACCCAATCCCAATTCCAACTTCCAAGCCCCCCTCGAACACCACCCCAAAAAAAAAAAATATATATATAGTGGAAACAACACCCAATGGCAACAAATTCTAGAATTACGCTAGTTTTCTCAGACATACATACAAACGGGTATGGGTTTCAGTGTTTCAGTGAGTCGAGCACAAAGTCAGTCGGTTTTTAGTCTGTTGTAATCAAATATCGATAGCTCAGGATTGAATGACACGCGTCCTTCTTTTGAATTCTTACATGACATACTTGGCCTTTTGAGTTTTCAGTTCTGTTTTCTTCTGTCTCCTCGGCAACCTAATACATTATTTTATTTTAATGTATAGCAGATACAATTGCAGACAGTGGGATCTTGAGACAAGAAGGAACTAGGTAAAAGCACTCGAGAACTACGAGCAATCCCTATAAGCCCCCTTAGGTATACTACAATTTTCTGAAAGTATCAAAAGCTAAGAGGATCTAACCAGGTACCAGGTATCATATAGTTTATAACTTTTATAGATTATAATATTTAAAATATATTCCCTTTGGGTATTAGACTAAAATTGAAAAGTATTATATTTCACTAACTGCATTTTGAAGCTTCTGACTTGCTCATCCATTTACCAATCCAGCCACCCTCCAGCCCACACAGCCGATTGTCTTCTGGCCACTCGTGTTGGCCCGGCCATCGGCAGTGGCTCGAATTAATTTAACGCTATTTAAATTTGAGCCACTGCTGGTGGGGCAGTAGCAGAAAGGTAATGCTGCATGCCACCTGCCCTCAGCATAGGATGCCTCACGTTACGTTCGCCCTGCTCTTTGTGCACTACCAGTACCACGTCCCCTGCCCTAGCCTGCACCCTGGCCATCTCTATCGCACCTTTGGAGCTCTGGTTCCCGGGTGTTTTGTGTAGAATTTATCATATTCTATTTTGTTTGTAACTCAATCTGCGGCGCTGTTATTAAAGTTCTGCTGCTGCGGCGACATTTGAGCTAAGCTGCCACCACTGCCACTGCCACTTCGACTGCCGCTCCCGCTCCCGGTACCGCTGCTCCGCCCTTCCCCTTTGTGGCCCTGAGTGGCTGCCTGTCATTGTGTTGTGGCCCCTCAAAGTCTCCCCGTTCTATGCGCCGCATCACTGTGAAAGTAATCCAATCCCGATGGCTCGGAACCCTGGCCCGGGCTATATAGTATGCCATGCTCGTTGGAGTCTGCCATCACTTAACTCGGGAGCTACGGTGTGTAGGCGTTGAAAATTATGTGGGTACATCAATAGTTAGAAGATGGTCAGGATTAAATCCAATATGTTGAAAAATCATTAAGAAAAACCTCTTTTACAGCTTATATCCTGGCTTTTCTAATTTCCTCCTTCGTAGGGTTATTGATTTCAGTTATTGATGAGCCACCTTTCACACTTTCCCCACTCCTTGTACCTACTACTACTCGTTTATTAATGTGCCTCAAAGACATGCTCTTTGGTAAATACATGTCCGTATGTATATCGCCCAGCCTCTCCTGTCGCAAAAGCGGAAACCTTGAAGGATATCACCTTACCACAGTCCTATCAAATGGCACCCATGGAGCGGACTCAATTTATTGTTGTTGTTTAATTACGTTGTGTGTGTGTGTTGTTTTCGGCTTGCCTTCGGGGGCCATTAAATATAAAAATTTGTCCTGCTTCTGGTTGTCTTTGCACCAAATGCAGCTTGTAATTATAACAAGGGAGCCCGGAGCGAGTTGAGGCTAAAAACTGAAGCTCAAACTGAAACTGAAACTGAAACTGGGTGAGGTAAGCAAAAAAAATGAAGGTATGAATTACACAAAATTTTAATTGATATTTTTTAGCCGGCAAAGTGTTGCACACACAAAGCAGGTGAGGATGACATTGAGAGCTTGAATGAAAGGAAATTTTTGTAGCCAAAATTAAAAAAAGAGGACTATGACTGATTAATAAACCTTCTGAAAAGTCGCTCTAAGCTATTACAAGTGAGACAAAGTCCCCTGTTCATCTAGACAACCAGTCGTATATCTTGATACTCGGTTCCCAAGCCCCCGAGAAGCACATTCATTATAATAATTTTGGTTTTGGCCAATGTTTTTGTTTTTGTTATTGTTTCTCCCTCTTCATGCCTGACAATAAGTATCATTGCGCTCAACTGCAAGTCAACGGCTATAATTTCAATTCGCCGATCGGGTTACACGTGCTGCAAAAATGTTGCTGCGGGACAGTTGTTGTGGATTTCTCTGCTAGCCCCCCCTTCCTGTCTCTCTGGCATTAAATTAATTTTTCTCATTTTACGGATAAAGCCAGCTCAGCTCAGCTCTGCTCTGGCCAGCTGAGATGAGATGGGATTGGGCATCGGAATCGGAATCGGACTCGCTCACTCGTTAAAATGATTATAAAAATTTATCAATATAAAATTACGGCCAACTCTACCGCTCAACTTACACAGCCCGTAATCAAAATCGCAATTGGAATCGCTTCAGCTGCGACTGGCAGCCATCAACTCCTCTTACAAATACCGGACCCGGGAACAAAGTTGCACGGAATTTTATTCACGATTTGCGTGGGAGTTGGATTATCATGCTCTGGCGGCAGCGGTGGTGGTGGTGTTGCATAAACATTGCTAAATGCTCAACAGTTCTGAATCATTGGAATTGCAAACTGAAATCCGAAATCTGAAACGATTTTTGGCTCCCTGGACAGGGCTCGTGGTTCGTTTCGAGACTGATTCTTTGATTTCAGTGCTTAGTTGGAAATGTTGTGTTGGGGGGTATCGTTTGGTTGTAAATGGAGCTAATTATTTGCAACATTCAGTTCCATAGATATTTGTTTTAAAACCAGAACCACACATCGAATAAAGGTATAATTAATGTGTGGGATCTTTCTCCACTCTGAAGATGAAAGAAAATAATTTATCTGCATCTGGGTATATGCATTTTAGACAGATACAATGTTTTGCCAAGAGAGAGCGATATTATTTTTAAATCCCACACCAACTTGTCCCTCCATACATTGTCTGCATCCTTGTTACTGAACGCTCTCGGCCAAAAAACAAAATAATATGCAGACAGGGGTAATTAATTATCAAATATGTACATCTTTAAAAAGAGGTGCGAAAAAAAAACGATACTCACCTTTATCTCATCGCTGGGCAGTTCTTTTTTGATCTGAACGGAACTGGGAAGAACCACATTGGCAGCTCCCCCGACGCTGGCATCCCGGGAGCTCGAAGGCGACGTCTTGGCGGACATTTCGGCTGGATTTTTGCAGGAACTGGAACACAAGAGAGGCCATGGGTCAGAGGGTATCCGGCAGATACTATTCAAGCAGGAGGCGAGTATGCTTAATAATAGGGGGCCGAGTCATTGATCTTGCCACTGTAAACAAATGAACTTTGGCCACATCAATCACCGGATCATGTAGATACATTTTAGGAGCTGCCACCGGACCACCTTCCCCCTCATACTGTGTCGTGCCATGTAGCATAATTAATTACAGCGTCGCAGCAGTTCACAGTTTTTAATTTTATTTATTTTTTCTGATACTCTTGGTTCTTGTTGGCCCTCCGCTTTGCATACTGTTTCGCATCCATTGGATACGCATGCGAGAGATATATTTATACACCGGGCCGCCTATACATATGTGAGTATAAGTTTCTGTATCTGGGAGTGTGAGTATCTGTGTGTGAGCGTGTTCGCTTGGCGCGCACTTTGGTGTCTTGTAATTTAATACCTCGTACGAAACGTTACCACCTATCGCATAACACAAGACTACTCGTACAAATTCAAATTCAAATACAAAACACAATAACAAACCGAATATATATATATATATATATATACTGAATATGAGGTATATATATTGTGGTATGCATTTGTTTTTGTTGCCGCGAGGGGGTTTCTGAAGAAATCAGACTTTAGAAAAATAAAAAAAAGTCGAAAATGTTGGCAAAACCAAAAGGGAAGTAATCGGAATCGGATTCTGGAAGGGAACAACCGGTGTGTCTGGAATTGAACTTGTCCCTATCCCTTGAACTTGTTCAGGAAATGTAGCAAACTTAAGAATGTGGGGTATATTGTATATACGCATCATTGTTTGCCCTCGAAAGATTTCAAACAATCCTTCAGCGTCCGGTCCGAATCACTTTCAAGATCGTTTAAGTATCTCCATTGTTCATATTTAATGCGTTCATTCCTCGTCGTTGATACTATATGCATATCTACCCGATCTTCATCATTTCTGATTGCCCATTAAAAACATTTCACTTTGTATATTCTTTTGCCTTGTGCTGCTTCTTTGGTTTTATATTTTATTTTATTTTTTTCATCGCAGCTTTGTTTTGCTTTTAAAAATTGTTTTATTTTTTTTTTAAACAATTCAATTTTAATCCAATGCGAAAATGAAATGCAGACAAGGCAAGTCAAACATTTTTTTATATTTTTTTTTGTATTTTTTAGCTTTAACGTTTTTCTTTCTTCGATTTTCATTCACTTTGAGGTAAAATTTTCCAATGCAACATGCGGGAAAACAAATATATATTCCAAAAATAGCCAGATATTTTCAACATTATATTTTTGGTGTGTGTTTTCAGCTCTCACTCACAATTGGCCTTTCTGCTTTCGCACTCTCTCAGCCCCCGATTTCTTGACTATACTTCTTGTGTGTTTTCTTTGGATGGATTTTCCGACAACAGTCGATAGCGACAAGACCAGACCGACCGTCAAGGAAACTCATGCACCATCCTCATTTCGTTTTCACTTTTTATTTGAATTTTTCACACAAACACACAGATGTTTGGCCGCCGTTTGCTGCCTCGTTTCGTGTCGCCTCGAATACAACCGATTAAAACCGCTTGGGTTTTCGGAAACGGATTCAAAAACTTTATTTTCGAATCGACGACAACGGAGAACAACGACGTCCACACGCGTCCGCGCTTCATGAACATTTGAGGCAGCCGTCTGCCTGGCATGTGGATTTTACTTGCTCTGCTGTTGCTGTTGCTGTTGCTGCTGCTACTGGTCGGTGTTGTTGCCTTCGGGTTTCGTCATCGTTTTGGCGCAGCTGTGGGTCTGCTGACGATGACGTAGAGGCAACCCCTTGCCACCCACCAACCCCCCAATGCCCCCCAACAGGGTAAAAAATACTAATGAAATTTAACAGTGTTCTTCAGGGCTTTCTTAACTTTTATAACTTTGATAAAAGATTTATTTCTGCAGGTATAGATGCCATTTTTAAGTTGAGTTTCCTCAAATAAAAAAAAAAATTTCTCTCAGTGCTATGATTCAAGAGAGAAGCGCAGACGCCAACATCTCTGGCGGATGAAAACGAAAACGAAACTGCATTCGGGGGCTGCAGTGCGCGAGATTCTTTTGCATAATTTTTCATATATGCGCTAGTACTGCTAGAGAATTGGATAGTTAAAAATAAATCGCACCGCTTCACCTGCCTTCGTTTTGTTCTGTTCCACGGATATTTATGTTATGTCCAATATATGTTTTAATTTGCACAAAATACGTGTACTGGCTCGGACAAACGCACTTGAGCAGAGATCACAGAGACTGCTATGGGAAATTAATGGGGGGGCATCTTAAGTAATGCGAGGAGAAAATGCATTTTGACAGCCCCAAAGGTCGTACAAACGAAGAGTATAAATATCTGAGAAATTGATCAATTACGTTAGTATTTTATAGATTTAGAGCTCTATTAAATCACAGTTTTTAAAAGGGCCATACCGTAAGTAAACACAATAATTGGTAAGTGAACGTGACCACTGGCACTGGGCACCGAAACCAAAAACAGTTGGCAATTGAAACGACTTAGAGAGTAGGAGCCCGGTACTTGGAGACGACAGACTTACCACGACAGCACACACCAAGTACTGCTATCAGGAGATATGACTTGGTAACTTGGTCGTGCCGGGACGTCTTCTGTTCTTCTCGGGATATAGCCGGTGAAACAATTGAATCGCCCAACTAGAACATCATAATCAGCGCCCACCGAGAGGAGAACCAGAAGCAGCTGGCGTGCCAATCAAGCAATGGGCCGTGGACGCGGACGTGGACGTGGACGTGGATGAGGACGTGGATAAACAATGTACTCATATAGATAGATGTAGCGTTTAATGTCACGAATTTAATTTAAATTGAACAAGAGCCAGATAGATTTAGTGTTACATGCCATATCCTTTGTTCCCACGCCACCGCACACCCAGAACACACAGGTCTGTTAGAGCCTTTAAACTACTTATTTTATTTCTGCCACTGACTCATTAGTGACAGTTGATGAAAATTGCAATTTAAACATTAATTGTCGTTGACTTTTCGCTGCAGGTTGCCTCCCTCTGGCACAGCAAAGTGTTTCAATTTAAATTCTCACATTTATGCCTCTCGAAAGATAACGAAAACTGATTTCAAATGCGCTTATCTTTTCATCCTAGTTAATGAATATATATATAAAGAATGTGTTTGTCGTTCGAAGATGATAAAAATAGAACCTGAATCATAGACTGGCTAATAGTTCTAGTTGGGTTCGGGGCTGGCAACATTTCAAGGGACTCCGTGGCGCAACGGTAGCGCGTCCGACTCCAGATCGGAAGGTTGCGTGTTCAAATCACGTCGGGGTCAAATGGAAGATATCTTTTTTTTTAATTTTATTTTAATTTTTAATACTTCCTAATTTTTGTAGGTTTTAGATTTTTGTTTTGTGTTTCACACATTATATAAAATGTCATATATTTGGATGGTTTCTATTTTAAAATGTATCGTATAACCGTGGGAGATTCTATATCTTTTTCAATCAAAGAATTTGCTTACATAATCATGCTTGGCTAAAGCAAAATATACATAAATTACCATTTAGTATACTTAAATTCGTACAAATTTTAACAATTTTATAATAAATAAATTTAAAAAGTAACCGTTCTGGTTTCTTATCGGTTATCGATTTTTAGATAAGGGACTCATTGCTAAAATATAATAAAAGATAAAGAAAAATCTTTTCTTTTTTTAAATATTATTTTATTTTAATTTAATTTTAAAGCTAAATTTTATTTAATATGGTTCCTTGTGGCAAAATGGCGTTGCAATTACAAATGGCGGAGGCAACCATTTTCTTTGAGTTCAATGGCAACCCAGCCACACATCTGTGTAAACAGCTGTTTTTGTTTTGGTTTTCACTTCAGCATAAATATTATTGATAATGGCCGGAAAACTTTAAAAAATAAACAAAAAAATATATGTCAACTTTCTAAAATAAGAAAAATAGATTAGGAAAGAGCTGAAATGTCAAAGTTACCTAAAGCGGCCCTCAGTTTAAAGCAGGTACGACAATAATGGCATTAATTATATTAAGAAACTCATATAACCCATGGGGTTCTAGTTTATGCTGCGCCAGGAAGTCCTCAAACTCTACAGAGACATCTTCAGAACGATACGCCAGGTTCCTGATAAAAACAGCCAATCAGAGCTGCGAGCCTGGGCACGGCATGACTTTGAGACAAACCGCAACCAGAGCGACGAGGTTGCCATTAAGATGCTCCTCCAGCACGGAAGGCGCAGCCTCACAGAGCTGAGAACCAGCCTTCACTTGAGCGGTATGAGCCAGGAAAAGTAAAAACATAGTCATTAGCTTAATTTGATTTTATTTTTGAGCTCGACAGCCTTTTGAAAATAAATAAAAGTTAGGACTAACGACTATGACAAAAGCTATCGAATCTTTGAGGTGCTACATTCGCTGGCCAGTGTGTTTCTTTGTTGTGAAAGTGAAATAGCAGTCTAGCATCTTAAGCGGAGTTGGACTCCTAGATTCCGTTAAACATTTCCTAAAGCAGTGGCCGGAGAAAGCTGAGCCAAGCCACCTTCAGCATAGCTAACGCAAAAAGTAGCGATCCCACGCTGGTGATGATCACCGAGATGAGGTCGCGCTTGGCGTACTGATCCACCCGACCCATCAGGAAGCTGTGTATCACGGTGCTGGTGATGTGGGCCCCATCGAATCCGAAGCACGGAATGGCGTTCACCAGAGCCAAACCGATGCTAAAGACCACATTGTATTTGAGGAGCAACAGCCAAGCATCAGGCCAGGCGGCCTTTAGAAACGAGTGGCGGGGTACAAAGGCAGACACGCCCACTGTACGGATCACATCCCACGGATGGCCCACGTAGATGACGGGAGGGAGCTTTTCCCGCCGGGCATTTGTGCGCTTGAACGTCATTATGGCAGTAATATTGCGCATCAAGGGGCGCAGGCAGAAGCCCTCGGAGCAGACCCCTGAAGAACAGTGTTCCGTGACCTCCTCGAGAGTGCGACGCACATTTAGGCACACATGCTGGGGCAACTCCACAGGCACATCACCGTTCGCATCCTCCACCACCTCAAAGCAGCTCACGTTGGGGTTCAGCTCGTCACAGCACTGCAGTTGGCCATCGATGGCGTGATGCGAAATGGCGCTGCTTTCATCGTTCAGCTGGACAAAGTCCGCACTCACGCAGTAGCCGGGTTTCTGTTTCACGGAGCTTAGTAGGCAGGATTGCCAACTCTCCTCGCTGGTCACTGGGCAACCGTTGATCTGGGTGACCTGGTTGTCGACTTGGAGACCACGCTCCCCACGTAGCGGGGACTTTCGTGTCAGTTCGGTAACCACTACGTGTTCGTTGTAAGAGTATAAGGGGGACATAGTAATGCCAACCGTCGAGATAAGTAGGTAGCACACGCCACCAAAGACAAAGTTGTGCCAGATGCCGGCACACAAAACGCGCAGCTTACGAATCCAGCGAAGGCCATTTAGGTGGTCGTGAGACAGCTCCGTGTAGGCCAAAGGCAGGCAGAAGAAAAACTAAAAAAATAGGAAAGGGAAGTAAGCTTCTTTTCCATTTAGAACCATGGACTGGGATTACCTTTATCCCAAAGCCCGTGACGGGAACATCCTCCAGCACAGCAGCCACGGCATGACCCATCTCATGGACCACCAGACAAAGCACTAGAGCGGTTATGTAGTAGCCAAACTCCTCCAGAGGTAGATTCACACCCGGCAACAGGATCTCCAGCTGGACCGGTACTCCACCGGCGGCAGCACCGGTCTCCGCCTCGCCGCTGCTGAAAATGGTCACGATCAACAGAATAAGCCCGATGGGCAGCAGCGCGAAGGTGAGCAGTACGCCCACATTGAAGCTGACGAGCTTCATCTTCCGACTGCAGCTGTTCCCGGCGGATCCCCATCGCAGGAGCGTTCTATTGAAGGCCGTCGTGTGCCAGTGGATGGTCAGGAAATTGACGGTTAGACCAGTGTTCTTCAGAAAGGCATCGTAAGGATAGTGCATGCAGCTCTAGAGGATCCATGAGATTGGTTTAGTGGAGACAATGAAGAATAAGAACAACGCACCTTGAAAAAGCGATCGAAGAAATACAGGACACCATATATCGACGTCAGTACCACGAAGAACACTACCGGGTCCATCTCGGCGCCATCTATGGAATCGAAAAAAGGTTTGGTTTAATAAATTGTTAATTTATTAATATTTATTTGTATTTAGATGACAATCTGTTGGTTAACATGGCTAACATACAACCCTGTTAGTTAACATATCATGTTAATTTTTAGAAGCCAGAGTTGAAAAACGTTAGAATTGACTTTTCTTTCACCGAAACAAATTCGAAAAAAAAACACGAAAATATCAATTAAATTAAGCTTTTGAGCGTAACACAAACGCGAAAAAATGTTTGCAACCGTGATCGGAATATTTGGCAACAAGAATTTGAACAACATGGGTGCTCAAAGATGTGGCAGCTCTGTGGTATTTTTAGATAGGCAGCACTTTTTTTGAGCGCCGTCAGTTTGAATTTAAAATTATGTCAGATGGGAACGACACTCTGCGTAGACCGCTCTGGCCAAGACCAGTGGGCACATCTATAGCCATTTTCTCAATGGGATCGGGAGTGCTCGCTACTTACCTGTTTCTGTCAAAATTAAACGGCGTTTCGAATGCAGTTCAAATCGTCTGGGCCACAGGATCCGCCGCGTATGCTGTTACAGCTTTCTTTTTCCTCGTTGGTATTTTGAAGGTAGGCAGGCTAATATGCTCGAGATTCTTGGAGCAATAATTTATCTTTAAATCGCAGAGAATCCGATGGCTGATGATGCCCTTTATGTGCATGCTTCTGATGGCCATTGCCGTGTATACCATGGTCTTTGACTTCATTATCCATAATCTGGCGATTGCAGTTTTCGCAGCCGTGACTGTAAGCTTCATTTTTCTAGGTCTGGCTCTGCACATTGCCAGAACAGAGACAAGAAGTAGGCCTGACAGATCTACGATGGCCTTGTCATAAAATTGGTCGCAGATGTGTAGTTTTTCAAAAACCCATTGTCGAAATTTTCAGCAAACTGAATAATAAAGCTTAAAAAATCAAAGGTAACGTCTTTTTTTTAAACTCAAAGGGTATACTTCCATGCTGTTTCATCAGCTGTGTGGATATTGAATTAGATTGTGTGTGTGTGTGTGTGTGTGGGGAGGTCCTTTAGTAGGCAACAAGCGGCCGAAAATGCCTAGCAAAACAAAAAAGCTAAAGGACATGCCAGAGAGAGAACCTACTTCGCTGGATGTTTTTCTCTGGCGACACGAAGGATAATTCACCTTCACCTCAATCACCACAGCCGAGTTGGGTTATCCTCGATAAAAGGACATGGACATCGGCAAGAGCCGAACAGACGAATTCAGACAAAAGTAGAAGGCAGAAATCACTCACAAGAAAAGGATTTTGCAAGGGTTTTCTCACTCGAAGACCGTGTTATCCAGTCAAAGGATAAAATAAAGGCGCAATATCGAGTGCTTCAAACCAGTCTGATTCATAAATTCATATCGCGAGAGTCGGCCAAGTAATTAAAAAATATTGCAGCTGTAACAAGGCTCGTATCGATTTGTTCCAAAAACTGCATATTCGTTGGACATACACACACACACACACACACCGACTGAGAGTGGGAGGAGTGCGCTTGTGTGCTGTTGTGCGGAAAAGGATACGGAAACGGAAACAGTGACAGGGACAGGGACAGGGACAAGGAAACTGAATCAAAATCAGGAAACAGCTGCTGCAGAAACAAAATAAAAGCCCAGCGTTGCGTGTTATCAGAACATCTGAGGCAATCATGGTGCCATAACAGCAAGGATTTCTCTCGCCAAAAAAAGCCATAAAAGTTAGCACCGGAAATCCCCAGCAGCATCCCCCAAAATAACCCGTACAAGGATTCAGTGCCAAAGGAGAGGCGAAGGCGGTGGTAATCGTAGCAGCTGGAGGAGATCCGACGATATATCCGAGGGAAAACTGGGCCAGCCGGTGAGGGCCCGCGTTCATCAGTTTATCAGGATTTTCAGGACCCAATTCAGAGGCAACCCAATGCATTTGGGTGCACAACAACAACGCCCCAAGCAACAACAACAACAGCGCGAGCAACAAGAGAAACATCAGAGACGTTTCACGTTTAGTAAAGGACGCCAATGTCGTCCCTACAGCGTGACTGGCATTTACAGGTGAGTAACGATGCAGTGGCCATTGCATCCACCTGCTTCTTTGCCTTTCAACCACAACGGGAAGGTCAAGAAACGCTCTGGGAATCGGTGCGGGTCAGGGGAGTGGGCCAATGGCAAACTTATTGAGGTAGTTTGGGGCAGGCGTGCTATGGTGAGCATGCGCCGTGCCAACTAGGACTCTAGTTACGACTAGGTAAATACTGCCACTGATACGACAATGGGTCAACGTCACATATGGCTGGCATGGCTTTCGTAAGCGCATCCATCATAATCATCATCAAAGGTGACACGGAAGTAAACAATGCTTGGCCATGGATGCAGGTTCACTTGTCCCAGGGAACCACACAATAATCCTCTTTATAAATAGGATTTGTTTCATAGTTGAGATATTGAATATGTAAACAATTCCTACCCATTGGTACTTATTATTCTTTAAAGCTATTTTTATATATTATTTATTTTAAACCTCAAAATTTATTGGCCATAAACTATATGGCCATTTTAGACTCTCAATAACCAAAAGCGGCTCAACAAGTTGCGTGGCCTAGGCCGCCACCCCCAAGGGGACTACACCTCTGATGAGGGGTGGACCTCTCACCTTGACCGCTTATCGTTCACCACCTGACCGACCCATCCTGGCCTTACACACACGAGCCACCAACTAACTTGGCCAGGGGGAAGGCTTTACGTTTCATTAAGTCGACGAGGCAAGCGAGGCCTTGAAAATACTGAGGGGGAAATTGAAAACAAACGCGATTGAAAATCACCAGCCCCCCAGACTTTGCTGTGCGCACACTTCCTGACAATTTAAGCCGGATCCCAGATGACAGGCAGAGGCGGTCCCGGCCCCCAAGGATATAATAAAAAGGATGCCAGCTTAGGCTCTGACATTCGACAAGGTCATGGTATATTGATGCTGTGACTCATTTCGATTGGGGGAGTGATTAGTGTCTAGTGTTTGATAGCCAATTCCAAATGCCAAATGCCAAAAGTTATTGGCCAGTTCTCATTAGCCATGTCAGCTTTTTTTCACAGCGGTGTGCATTCGAATGTTGCATGCCTATTGTTTCATATTTGCCATTATGGTTATTTTCCGCCATCAATACAGCAGGCGATCCATTAGCGTCACGTTCCCAGAACTCACGCCATGACAACCATTTTTTTCCCAATGAGGTGATTGGGGAGTATGTAGTGGGGTCTCTGCAAATACTGTGTGGGCTAATCTTGCTGTAGATGGGCTCACGCGTCGCATACTTGATGTGTATCATATTACGTATACGCCCGAGTAAATATAAAGTAGCAAGAAAAAAATATTAAAAAGCTATTAGGAAATGAGTTGATACGAAAAATGGAAAACCCAGTTGGGTAGGGCAGGATAAGCAAGGATTAACCCTAACTAATTACTTAGTAGAAGCATTCCTAGTATAACTTAGTAGTTTGTTTTGAAAAGAGACACTATCTCTGAAGGACTCACTTAGCGGTATCAGTTGGCATTGCATCAGCCTTGAGCTTAGGAAAATACTCCCACACCCAATAGTTTTTCAATCAAAAACCCCACCACCAATTTCCGGCAACAAACCCTAAAGAGCAACCACATTGTAGGCCACCCCCACCTTGCACTTGACCCTGAATTCTTTGGGAAAAAAAAAAACAACAAGAAAAGAAAAACATTTTGTTGCGGGAGGAAACGGATATCCCGCAGACAAATGAAAATGGAAAATTCCCAGACGTCATGCCAACCAGCAACCGACCGGGGCACACAGCATGCACCTGCAGCTCTGCATCGATTTAACAAAGTCCATGTCTATTATAGTTTAGCCAAGTCGGGTCATACAATCCCGGCCAATCGGGCCAACTGAAAAGTTTCAGAATCGTGGGATGTTAACTCTATTAAACGAAACGTATTGCATACATTAGGGCGCTGCAGCGACATCGTCGGCCGCTGGAGTTTCTGGAGTTTGCGTGCGGCTCTCCCATTCGATTTGCAAGGCAAATTAAACTAAATTGTTGCTTCCTTGGCCCGCCTCCCCCTCCGGCTATTTGTCAACAACATCGGTCTTACGACAAATTAACTTACTTTTTAATGGCCAAAAGGAAGGCGGCTGGCATTTGTTATGCATGTAAATTGGCCAAAAAGACCGGATAATGATGGTTAATGAGAGATACTTTGGCAATCAAAGTTTTTCAATTGGGGAGGTGGTTTTGGCAGGAAGGCAAATAAACAACGTTTGTTATGCCATGATAGGGGATCCTTTTTTAAAGGAATATTCTAGAAAAAAAAGGATATAGGTCTTAAGTTAAAATATCTAAGGTTTCAAGTTATCTAAAAACTTAATAATTTTTTAATTACAGGGTTCCCGGGGATCAGTTTACTGCGCGAGTGAACCTGACCCAACTGGTGGAGTCCAGTACCAGTCGGGAGGGTTCCTTCTCGACACAAACCCAGCGCCCGGCTCCGGCGGAGGGGAGGGCGTGGCTGGAAGCGCTGGTGTCGGCGTTGGCAGTGGAGGAGGAGTGGGTATGGAATGTGGATCCCTCTTCTCGGTGGTCTCGGCTCCGCCGGCGCCGATGCCCTCCACAAACATGCCCTGCCACGTCAACCTGCCGCTCGCCGAGCTGGACGTCAAGCAAATGGAGTCGCTGTGCCTGCCCTCGCCCTCTCGATCCCGCTGCTGCTCCCCCACCCCATCGCCGCTCCGACGTCCCGCCACTCTTACCCTGGATGCGCCCTGCTGTCCGAGGACCCTGCACGCCAGTTTGCTGGAGCACCAAATCTCCGAACTTGAGGAGGACGACAACGAAAACCTGCTGACCGTGTCCAGCATCACGGCGCGTCCACTGATCGCCAAGTCGCACGAACTGCGCAGTAGTCGGAAATCTGGCTCCGGTACCGGTTCGGCAACCGGTTTGAATACGGCGCGGAGCAGGTGCATCCGCCGGGCCAAGGAGCGAGAGCGGGATCGGGATCGTGTGCCTGCCCAGAAACGCAGCAAGCAGCTGGCCAAGGATCGCGACTCTTCCACAACGACCACGGAAAGTGGAGGCGGAAATGTGGAGCCTCCTGATGGTGGTTACGGCTGGGTCATCGTCTTTGGAGCCTTTTCCGTGCAATTCTGGGTGGCCGGTCTGGTCAAGTCCTATGGCGTATTGTACGTAGAGATTATGGAAACGTTTCCCAGCTCCACAGCCACGGTAGCCTCCTGGATTCCTGCAATTCTATCGGCCCTTTGCTTGGTCCTGGCTCCCTTGTCGAGTGCCCTGTGCCAGAAATTCTCCTGCCGGGCCGTGGTCTTCGTGGGCGGAATCTTCTGTGCCATGGGAATGATTCTTAGCTACTTTGCGACCAGTCTGCTGCACTTACTCTTCACCTTTGGCATCCTGACAGGTGAGGGAGTGACCTTTGAAAGTTCAAACTTAACTACAGCTTTTGAATCCCTTTAGGAATCGGCGGAGGCCTCTCCACCACTCCGGGCATAGTCATTGTGTCTCAGTACTTTGACAAACATCGAGCCCTGGCCAATGGCATTTGTGTATCCGGAACTGCGGCCGGCAGCTTCATCCTGCCAGTTCTGATCAAACATCTAGCTGAGAGCTGCGGTTTCCATGGAACACTTCTCATCCTGGGTGGTTGCATGTTGCACGTCTGTGTCTCGGCCACTCTCTACCGCCCCATAAGTGCATACACGGACCAGGAACAAGACCAGGGGCAGGAGGAGACGACAAAGACCATGACAGAGGACATTAATCCAAGCACCACTGGTATTCTGACCACCTCCACCTATCTGGACACCTACGAAGTCGGCGCGGGACATGAGATAAGTGACAAGTTCATAGAGCATCTGTTCCTGGAGGAGTCCAAGAATCATCTCAATTACTATGCCAGCAAGCAGCCAGGTAGGAGATTCTTCAGGAGAATTCTGAATAGAAACTAACATCATCCATTATAGCTCAGGACAAATCAGCCCAGGAGAGTGACGACGAGGTCAAGGACATCATTGGCGAGACCACTTTCATCAAACCTATGAAAAAGGTTCGCAGCTCTGGCCTGTTGCACTCCGTGGAGGATCTGAGCACCGACAGCACCTGGGTCTACCGCAAGCACTCCGGCACGGACTCGAATCGCGGCAGTCGTCGTCGGCGCAACGTCTTCGCCAATGACGAGGTCATCTCCAAGATCCAGGCCCACCTGGAAAAGCCACTTTCGCCGCCGAGTGTCGTGAGTCGTGGGCTGAGCAAGAGCATGGAGATACCCACGCCGGTGAGCAATCTCAGCGATCTAAAGCCACAGCCCCGGGAAGAGGCGGAAAACTGTATCCTGGACCCCCAGTTGGTAGAGTCCATCGACGGCGACTGCCATGGAACAGCCGGAGAGGATGACGAGGACGACGACGAGGAGCAGGGACCGCGTACCTGTTGCGAGCGAATCGAGATGTACCTCGACATCAGCTTACTGCAGGAGCCAAGCTTTATCCTGATGTGCCTGTCGGTGACCCTGATGTCTGTGGGATGTCCCTACATGTTGTACTATCTGCCCGCACACGTCATCTCCATAGGTGGGTTTTGGGTCTTATCTTTTAAGGATATTTTGATAGAAACTATTACTCTGATCCTCCAGGATACAACAAAAGCGAGGCTGGTTATCTGGTTGCCATCAGTGCTGTCCTAGACCTTTGTGGTCGCCTTGGCTTAGGTTGGCTGTCCGACCTGCAGCTGTTTGATCGAAAAAAGACCTATACTCTATGGTGGGTAGTTCAAGCTAAAAATAAGTAACATATTCTCAAACATTTCTTCAAAATACAGCATTTTGGGAGCCGGATTGGCCGTCCTTACCATACCCTTCGCCAAGACGCTGATTCTGGTGGGAATGTCAGCTGCCGTCTATGGATTATGCCTGGGCAGCTGGTACGTGTTGATGCCCGTGCTCCTGGCGGACGTCTTCGGAACGGACAGGATCAGCTCCAGCTACGGTCTGGTGAGGATGTTCCAGAGTATCGGTGCCATTTCGGTGCCACCGCTGGCGGGACTTATGAGGGACCTCTCTGGCGACTACGAGATCTGCTTCTACTGCATGGGCTCCTGCATGGTGCTGGGATGTACGCCCCTGGTTGTGTGGTCCATCCTAGAGGCCCGAAACCATGTTCTGTTTGTTCAGCGTGAGGAGGACGAGGACTGCGAGGAGGCCTAGGATGCTTAAGCGTTTGAATGTTTGCAAAAATTAGTTGGTTGTCCCATAAGTTAGTCGTGTTTTAGTAGCGATCAAATACTAGTTGAGTTCCTGAGTTTCAGAGTTCGAATGCCTCACCGATATTGCTGATTCTACCAATTACTAATAACTACATATATGTATCTAATCTCTGTAACGACCCCATCCCCAATCGCACCCAAGAATCTGTGTATCTATGTATCTGCAGCTTGTTATCCTTTAGTTGAGCTTCAACTGGAATTACTTTCAGCAACGGATGTGTGAGAAGGGATTCAAACGAAGAAACCAAACAAACCAACAACTGAGCACCAAAGTTGCGCAAAAAGAACTGAGTTAAAAAAGACATGAACTACAAATACCCATATATAACTTTATAATAGGACAAATCGGAGGCTTGTCTTCAGAAAATCGCATACATTACCCTAGTCGTAAAATAGTTGTTGTGAGACATTTACCAAAAAGCGAATTACCAAATAAACAATTACCAAATAAAAATATAAACTATTTAATTAAATGATTTGAGCCTGCAAAAGACCTGATAAAGGAAAGACCAGAAGAATTTTAAATTATCTGCTTGGCGCGTATTTCAACGCTTACCAACCCTAAAAAAGTGTTATCACTATCGAAATTTATCGATAAATTTTAGTTAGCCCCACAGGTGGCGCTGTAAAACTGTGGATCTCCCATTACAGCTGACCGGAGCCATACCGGATTCGCGCGTGAATTGTTTGTAATAAACAATCTTAAATTTCTGTATTTTAGCTGTTAAGAGAACAAAGACCATGCCTGCGGTGGAAAAGTGTGTGATGTAAGTTGCAGGAACCACATCCCAATCATAGTTTCATTTATAACTCTCTCCCCAGCACCGACTGGAAGCGCCTCTGGCAAATCGTATCCGGCATTCACTATGAGACTCCGCAAGAAATTGTTTTGGAGCAGCTAATGGAGGTGGTGTCAGAACTCCAAGCTGGAGTGCTCCAGTTCAAGCCCAAGAGCGCCTCAAACGTCCAGCTGAGTGCCCTGCTCAAGGAAAAGAAACAGGAAAAGCTGCTGCCCTTCACCGAGGGCCTCCAGGAGTTGCTGGATCTGGAGTCGGCCCAGTGCTGGGAAATTCTATGCTACTACTTGACGCAGGAGTACCGTGGATCGGCCAGCCTGCTGACCCAGCTGATCTCCACGGAAACTAACATGGCCAAGCTGCACGAGGACATTCGACACTATTACTCGCTAGAACGCATGATAGTCCTGAAGATCATAAAGAACATGATCGTGTTCCACCGCGTGGCGAACCATCCATACCACCAGGAGTACCGAAAGGTGGTGGAGAAAATAACACTGACGCGTCTGCGTGACTCGTACCTCGAGCAGCTGGAGAGCCTCATCGGCGAAACGCCGCCTAGGAAGCTCATGGTGGGCGAGTGCTTCCATTCGACGGAACGACTCGTTTCTTGGTCAGAGAGAAACGCCCGTGAGATCAACGAAGTTCTGCAAATCCTGCTTCTGCTGGCAGAGCATCTGCCCATGGAACTGGCCCAAATCAAGAGAATATTTTCCGCCTGCAAGCAGCACTCCTTCGGCCGGATGCAGAGCTACTTGGACGAAAACCAGTCCTACCATTCTGAGCTTATTCGTGGTCTGGCTTATTCCGAGCTCGTCCTCCTCATGAAGTGTTTTGACTTTGAAAACCCTCAGGACCACGTCGATCTCATTGAGAAATTGGTCGAAGATCTTAACGGGGAGATCTCTGGCTTGCATCATCGCCCAGAACATGGACCCCTGCTGCTAGTTTGGATGCTGCTCCGCCTGCGTGGCACCAATGATGCAGATGATGCCTCCAGTTTGCTTCGTTGCCGCCAGTTAGGGAAAAAGGCTGCAGATCTGAAATGCTTCGTACAACTTCATCAGATTGCCTCCCACTCCATTTATGCAGATGATTCAATAATTTCTCGGATTGCCCGAAAGACCATATACAACCATCTAGGATACATGTGCGACTTGTTCGATGGCGATGGAAGTTGTGGACGTTATGAGGGAATCTATGAGCTACTCTGTGAGCTCGTGGCCTGGCCACAGCTGGCAAAGGAATTCTGTAGTAATGAAGGTTTGTCTTCCATTATACATATGAAAGATCAGCTAATATGGAAATTACTCTTTGATAGATTATGGACCACGATCCCTGTACAAAACTTTGTTGGAACAGTTTCCGCTTGAGTTTACAAATCTTGCCAAACTGGCCAACTCTTTGACCAAAGCTGGTCAGGGAAACTACGTGAGTATAAAGTATAATATACTTAATTTATAGTCTATTGATGAAATCCACTTACAGATCAAAAGACAGCTGGAATCTCTGCCCATTTTGGCCATTCTTTACGATGAAAGTGTGCACAAGCTTAGGGAAATAGACACGGATGAGTTTGAGTTAACGGCCAGTGTTTCTCCCTTTCCTCGAATCGACTTTACCATTCCAGCGGGCACCAGTTGCACAGCCGTTCAGCACCCAAATGGTTGCTTCATGCACTTCCGCACTCAGGTGAACTTTTTTGATGCCCTGCATCATGAAATAAACTGCCTTCTGAGGGAGACCGGCCATTTGCATGGGGACTTTGAGTCATCTGAACGCATTCATCGCGTAGAGTCTGGGCTGAACTTTTTGGAGGGTGTCGTGAAGCGCAGCCAAGCCGTGTCAGAGATTAGCGTTGAGATGGTGCATCCCACAGAGATGTGCGTGGATCTGTTGCACAAGTTCAAGTGTGTGCCGTATCCACCAGTTCGTCTGCTTTCCACCTGCTTAAATGTCTGCACAGCGTTGCTACCGTTGGTGGACCAGGAGATCTTTGCGCGAGTCAGCAACCTGGACATTCTGCCGACTGTCAATTATAGAAACGATTATGATTTCAAGCGTTACGCCGCCGCAAGTGGCGTGGGCTTTGAGTCGCGCTTCCTTGGCTCTGTCATCGATAATGTCGAAAAGAAGAACGAGCGATACGATTTCTTAATCGCGTACCTAGGATTTCTGCGCACCTACACCAAGCTAAAGAAGAATCAGTTAATACAGGTGGAGATACCAGGATTGTTGTTCCTTCTGAGGGACGTTTTTCCGCATCTGCACTCCTGGCACTTTAGGTCGCAGGTGAAGAAAAATAAGATCTTCTTTGAAGTCTTGAGCTTTATCTGCGACATCCTTGATTTGGTTGGAAACGGCGAAGAAACAAAGTGTGAACAGCGTGATCTGCTCCTGAAGATGTGTGTTTATTCGCTGCTGAATCTGGAGAATGGTCTAATCCTCTTGAAGTAAGAGCTACCTCACTATTTAACTTCTATCACTGACATATATTCTTTTTTATTCAGATTTGTTGGAGTGGGCAATGCCTATGTCCAATATTCCATGGAACTGGAAAGCAATTGGATGCAGCAGCAACCCCATGGTCTTACGATGCTGGTTCGACTCTCTATGCGTATTCTAATGCAGTTGCTTCGTCTGAAGGACAAGGTTTATGGACAGACCGACTCGCTGTCTCCCCTGGAGGCCCTGATATACACCCAGCCTAAGCAGAGAGATACTCTGAGGATAATTCCCACAGTTTGCAGCTACATGAACAACATTTTCGACAGGTGGCTTCCAATCTTATCCTGCCGCCTGCTAAAGCGTATCGCCCTGGAGTTTAACATGTCCCTGCTGGCCTGCTTGGACATGGAGGCGGACCAGATTCGGCTAACATTCATGCAAAAGCTCCCCGACGAGCTAGAGAGCGATTCCATCAAGCTAGCTATCCTGGAGCTGGTAGATGCCTGCATTGCCAAACAGCCAGGTGTAACCGAGGCCTTCTTCAAGGTCAACTATGCCCAGAATAATCGGTCCCGATCCTTTTTCGGCAAGGACTATGCCCCCAACATAGGAGAAAGCATCGTGACATACATGAAGGAGTTCCTCGACGCCCTGGAAGTGGAGCCTCGTACCATTCAACAAGCCTTGCCCGGGAAAATAATGAACATCTTTCACTCGTTGTGGAAGCATAACCTGCAAATGCTGGTGGAGGATCTGCTGAAGGATAAGAACTTCTGGCAGAAACTCTGCGCCCCGCTCTTCAGCGAGCTGCAGCCCAATGTAAGGATCTACACGCAGCTTTTAAACATCATATCCATAGAAGTGTATACGGGAAATGGCAAGAATGCACCCTTGCTGGAAGTCATGACCAAGTTGTTCCAACCCAAGCACTTCGAGCCTTGGCTAAACTACGTGTTCGATATGCCAAAGGTGCCTGCAGTGACCCCAGTCCCCAGTTCTTCCGATGAACTCCCCGACTGGATATGTTGCCTGCAAGCGTTTAAAGACCTCATTGTGATCATGCTGAAGAAACAGCCCAAGTTCATGACCATTCCCGAGTCGCAATTCAAGTTAATGGCTCAAAAGTGTCTAAAGGTGCTGGTGGATCGCTCTTTCTATCTGGAAGACATGCGTCCCTTCATCATGCTAGCGGAGCTCTATGTTTTCCTGCTGCTCCAGTTCAAGCACTCATACACCAACAGTGCCGAAGAGGAGCAAGAACTGATGGAGCTGTTGCTGCAGCTCATGAGCCGTATCTGCTCCTGCTACGAGGACTTGCATGTTAGGGCCAAGGAGGCCTGCCTCGCCATCGTTACGAAGTGTGCGCATCTCTACACGAGCTTGCTCATTCGGGACACGTCCATCGCCATGCGCTTCCTGAACTCGGTGCTGAGCATCATTTGCAGCGAACTGCAACACATGGAGAACTCCGTCGCATTGGAGCAGCCAATTTCCCTCAACAACTCCCAAGATTCGGACAACAAAAACTCCAGGAATTCATTGCTGTTGTGTCTGAACCTCCTCAAGGCGGTGGCCACAATATTTCACAATGATGGTCCTGGAAACTGGGATCTGCCCTTTGTATCCGTTCGCCTGTTTCCACGAATTCTTCGCTGCATCTCTCATACCTTGCCGCTGGTCAGCAAGCAGCTCCTCAGTGTCCAGCTGTTGGATGTGCTCATCGTTTTCGCCAAAAGCAACTGCTCTGTGGAGTTCCTGCACTGCGATATCGGCGAGTATATGTGGCTGCATTTAAAGCCACCCAGGGAACTCTTGAAATCCCAGCTTGACTTCAGCAAGCCACCCGCATCGGAGGCCCAGCACTGGACAGTGGAGATGTGGTGGCCCATTTACGCCCGTGGCATCGAGTTCATCACCATCATCTACGAAAAGCATAAGAAGTGTTTCCTGAACCCAACCCTCCAGTTTGTGGGAATCCATGAGGATTATTTGGTGGATGCCCTGCAACTGAGCAAAAAGTCTCTTGAGCCAGCTGCCATGCAGTTGATCAAGGCAGTTGTTACCTTTGTGGCTTGTCTCGCCGAGGACCACAAGGAGTGGCAGCAATATGACGACAAATCTTTGCAAACTATAATGGTGGGTGTTTGTGTTTCACAAATTTTAGTTCATAACTCAAACTATTTATGTTTTCAGCGATCACTTCAAAGTCTGCTCTGCCATATATCTTCCCTGTTCCATCAGAAAAGGAACCTTAAATGCCTCCTGGTAGGTCGGCGTTCGCAGTTGGAGATTCTCCGAAGAGTCGAGGACATCTCCATCGACGATGAACTAATCACGGCTTGCAATGAGTGAGTTATAGTTTATAGGTTTTGGATTCTTTGGTTTCTTAGACTTTGAATTATTTTTCTTCTAGCATTACGGAAATTATAATATATTGCACAAAGACCTTTTTGAAATTCAGTCCAGATTTAATGGATTTGTTGTGCAACAATGTCTACCATCCCCACAAATGGAACCCCATACTGGATGTCAAGTTTGGGGCTCCAAAAATGAGTGAAGACAATGTGTGTCTTACATTTGGAATGGTGCTCAACATGATTAACATTTACGTAAAGTCGTTAAATATGGTAAGATGTTTAATTTAAGAAGTAATTCTTTACTTAATTTCGAATATTCGTAGCAAAACCATGGCTTTAGTGAGGTGCCTATAAATACCCTACCCACTGTCGAGCAAGGCGGTGATACCACTGGGAACGATGAAGCGGATGGTACCCTTGGCAATAATAGCGATCGTACGTTTTCCAAATCTCTATCCATCAGCTCGATTTCCTCGGTGTCTTGTCCAGCCAGTGAGCTGCTGTCGAACATGGACGGCCAATTGTGTCAGCTGGCACTGGAGCACTTGCTCATGCTAGTGGCGTCGCAAGGCATCTGCGTGATCCGTTCGCCGGTGTTGGAGCCGCGCTGGAAGCAAATCGTACGCCGGGAGATAAGCAACGAGCTGTGTCTCTACCACGAGTTTGTGCGCCGCAAGGTACTGGTCGACAACCGAGACAACAAAAACCCCTACCAGCGACGTAAACAAGGCATTTTTAAGCTCAAATTTTCGGATCCGGCCAAAAGTTATGGAATGCCCAGCTCGTCCCGCACCTCGGATGTTGTGCGTCGAGCCAGCAGTACTACCAATGAGCTTCGTGTCAATGTGGTTCGCCGCCAGCATCTACAACAGCAGCTGCGCACTCCGCCGCCCAACCGATTCGACATGAGCCATGATCTGAGTCCCATATCGACGACACCAAATGCTGGCGCTAGAGGTAGCCCCGAAAGCCGAAAACGTTTATATCCTTCGACCCAAATGGGGGAATCCTTCCTGGAAGATGAACTGGCCGCCATTGATCTTCAGCTCTTTCCCCCGCCGACGGATCGCGGTTTTTGTGAGCAGTCGCAGGTCCAGCTGGTGGAAGAGGACTATCTCCATGTGATGTCCTGCCTCTTCAATGCGATGCCTCATTGCGAATGAAATGGATTTTCTTTCTTTTGGTTTTTTGATGAATTTTGTAATAAAGTTTGTAAGATTTGGAAAATTTCATAAATATTATTTTCTTTAAAATATTCTATTGAAGATTATTATTCTCAGTGTAGCTCTGGCTATTAATAGTGACGTCACTTGGTTAGACAGGCCCCCAGCAACGTCACAGCCTACACAGAGAGGCAAGAGAGAGGGACCTGGGAGCTCTCACCCACACCTTGGAGCACTCTAGCGATTACTCAACAGTCTCCCCTTTCCCAGAAAGAGAGTGCGAAAGAAGGAGCTGCCATTTATGCTTACTCACTAAGCAGCTAAAAAATTAAATAAAAAAAACCCGAAGAAGTAAGCGTCGCTGCTTCGCCTCTGCTGCCGCTGCCGGAGTGCCGAGCTGATTATGGGGTTTCTGGCGTTTGGGCCACCATTCAACAGCGAGCGGCGAAAAAGAACGCATGTGCAGACACCAGAGCGGATACGCAACGTGAACGAAAAATAGAAGAAACTATCCAAGCAGCAAGTACCCTTATCATCCCGGTTAGGAATCCGTGATTCAGTGAATCAAAGACATCGTCATTAGGGCAGCCAATTAGACAAATCTGTGATTGTGATAATGCTTAAAGGTGTTCCCACGCTAGCCGGTCGTAACCTGCGCCTTCTGACGGGACACGGACAGGTACTGTTGGCCTGTCGCTCGAAGGCCTCCGCCGCCGAGCTGGCCGAGGATCCGACGTTGTTGGCTCTGGACCAGGAACCCAATCTCTTGAAGCGCGCCAAGTACGGACACACGGGCAAACAGCTGCAGCAGAAAATTGCCAGCGAGGTGAGTTTAAAGCGTTTTGGGCCAGGGGGTTGATGGCTGAACCCCCAAAAAAGAACAGCTGACTAAACGAATATTTTTTTTGGCCACAATATTCCTCCCGGACTATTGATTTTTTCACGTATCATGTGGAACGGAGCCCATTATCCGCTCAGATGCGCAAATGCTTGCGTAAAAAACAAACAATTTGCAGACGTCCCAAAAATAGATATTTTTCGGAAATTAAACAAGAAAAAGATATGACGGTGTCTGGGGTCTGGACGGGGCGATTTCGCCTACCTTTGAAACCCAAACGTAACCATTCATTCAGGCTGACATTGCTAAAAAGGAAATTTTAATGAAAACGCCGGAGCGCATTAGTTTAATTAGATAAAAGCCAGGCCCAGCGTGACTGACGCAATCTCCTGGCCCCCGGCCCATGACAGATAACACGCCCACTGCCATCCTGCCATCCCAGGGGAATAGATAAAACTTATAATCGGTTTTGGTTATCTTATCGGATCTGGGATTGCGGGCGGCGACTACCGACCAAAATTAATTGTGAAATTATCATGAACAATTTTTTCGGTAGTTGTAGGTGCTAATCAGGTGCAAATCAAGCGACAGAGTCATCACTAATCCCCCGAAAATCTCATGTGACAAGTGTGGAACTCCCAGAATTGGGTTGTGTTGTCAACAAGTCAACAAGTTAATAAAAATGTCCAAATACCAGACTTTGGCGAGACACACGCCGGGTCATTGAAAGATACTGATTGGAAGACTGAAGATCGGAAGGGGCAATCTGCTTTGAATCTATCATCAGACCCAATCGTGGGTCATAAAGCTCCCATACACTTTGGAAAATAATCAAAATCTTTCAAATATTACTTACTTCCTTATTGCTGTCAAAATTTACGAGTCTTTCTTCTTAATCTATTTGGTAGAATCCAAAATAATTCCAATAATATATTGCTTTCAAAGAATCAAGATAGTTTAGTTACTTTAATCTTTGATCCCTTGTGGAAAAATATTATTCATACAAAGCTTGTAGAATTGTTAAAAAAAAATAAATATAATGCTGATAAGCTAAAAATAGCACTGGAATAATTTAGAATGTCTACTGGGTATACCATAAACTCTGAAGTACTGAAAAGATTTCATTTGTTTCCCTGATAAAATAGAGGTTTCTGTGCCATTATTTCTTCGTGTGTATGTATGTGATTCACTAGCTCTTGAAGTGTCAAAGTCACGGGAAAGTGTCAACCGAAAATAAATTATGAAAACGTGAACATGGCAACAAATCGGAACCAAAGATGGAACACCTCGTGCTTAGAGATATGGAAAACCTAGGGGCTATAGCAGAAGTTAAACAAACATTTTTTTTTTAGCAAATTCTTTTGTTGCCATGGAAGAGTCCAAACTGTAGACACACATTCATAAATATTTAGCATACCCGAATATGTATTAATAATTTAGCTGCCATAACAACAGAAACCAAATCAAGCCCCCTCCACTCGCATGGGTTACCAAGTGAGATTGGGGGAAAGAGAGTAAATAAAATAGAGAGCGGAATAAATTGTATTATTTATCAAAAATTTCTTCTTTCACCGCTTAAATGTTCTAAAAGATATTGAAGCCGATTTGCAAATTAATTTCGCAATCAAGTTTCTGATTAAATTTGTTTATTTTTTTTTAAATCTATCAGATATACCGTCTTTCTTCGATAACTTATCACTCACAACTAAGCAAAACTTAAGGCTTTAATATTTTCCTCCGAATTCTAAATCAGTTGCTTCCGTTTTCACTTAATTATTATGTCAAACTAGTAATTTATTCTAGGGATTTACAAAAACTTTTAGAGCCTCCTATAGTAGCAACAATTAATTTCAAACAAAATGATGTAAAGATTTATTATATTCCTGCCAAGTCGTCAATAAGTTAGCCTATTAAAGTCCACCTGTTTTCTAACTAAGAAAATAATGCTATTTTTTTTTTGTAAATAAACAAGTCTAGACTATTTCATAAGATATTCAAATACATTGTTAGATATTACATCTCTTACAAAATTCTCAGATACGAGTAGTTTTCTCATTTCTCTCAGCACCTTTCTCTTTTGAGAATATCTGCACTTCCGTGCGAAATCTGCGTCAGATTTTCGTCAACTTTTCAAATTTTTATTTAAAGGTGCCAAATCCCACGCGCTAATGGTTGACAGGCCCCTTGAACGTATATTGAACAAAAAAAAAACTTGTTTACCAAATATTTTATTCTTTTTATTTTTATTCCCCGCACCTGACAATGCTCTTGTTGTTGTTATTCTGCGATATACTCGCCCTCACATGACTTTCTTTCGGTTAAATACCTATATGTACTTTTTATTTAATAATATGCAAATAAGCAGCAAGTGCGAAAAGAGCTTAACAAAGAAAACAGAGATCGATATTTGAAGATCGATCGATTTTTTGGAGACTAAGAGGAAAATAATAGTTAAGCACGTGTAAACTTTTATTTAATCAAAGCAAACTACTAAAAAATGTAGAGAATTCTATAAAGAATTCATTAAGTAAACCTACCCTTATCATTCCGATGATGTCATTGCAGTAACATGATAATGGCGACTGCCATTTTTATCCAAGGCAGGTCAGGAAGTATTAAGTTACATTAACGAATTAGTCTTCTAGTTCCATTAGCCAAGATAGATTATTTCTAGTAGGCTAAGATCTTTAAATTAAATTTACTAAAATTTAAATTTTCAATGAATTCGACGTCGAATTGGTTGAGAATTCTGGTTAGAGTCCAATATTCGAGCAATATGCGGCATAAAACCATCCTCGTAAGCTATACAAAAAATCATTGCAGAGTTTTAGGGGCAACCTTAATGTTTCGAAAGAAGCAATTAATTCCAAAACTGGCTATAAAATGGACTTCTTAATGGCACTGGTCTTTATTTGGATTTAGTTTCGAGTGCTGAAAACATTGACTAAAGCTTGTGAATATGCTAGTACGTGATTAAAACGAATAACCAGGAAGACGTGACTTTTATGGGGAATTCCTCAAGCCAAGTTATTGTTTTTAATTCATTGTTTTAACATTTCAGAATAAACTGCGCGCTCCCCCGCTATTGAATTTGGTTTTTGCCAATCGCAAGTTATCCTTCTATGATACCAGCTCTGGACCCAAGAGCCACAATGACGAGAATGCAAAACTGTAAGTATTAAACTGGAATAAGTATCAACTATCACCTGCACCAGACTTCACCACTTCACACCAAAAACAATCCAAGTCACTTGCATCCAGTCACTAACTGCCAGAATTGCAAAATATTTGCCCACTTATTTGGCACCTGCCTCGGCTGCTCTAGCTCTTCCGCCACGTGGCTCAAATCAGTTGGGTCCACTTGGCGACTACTGCAGCCCACTGCCCACTAATCCATTTTTAGATCCCACTGCAGTTTACAGAACTATGAATAGCTCGGAAAATATTGTTTTCGAAAAACATCAGCAGGTTGACCCTCACAATTAGCAACAAATCTCTCGCAGTTGGTTGCAAAGTTGCAAAGAAAAGTTCTCTGATTTGCAAAAATATTTTGGTTGACACTTTTTTGGGGTAAATATTTTGAGATCTCTTTTGTTTCAAAAATATAAATCAAAAGATGAAAAGGGTTCCATCCATATGGGAGGGTCGGTATCTCTGGGCCGAAACACGCGCTAATTGCCGGCAATCACTAGCGAATAAAAATAAATTAACATACGTTTATTAAACGAAGATAAAAATCGAATTTCGCTCAAATATATGTATGTATATATGTTTATGAGTGTTCATGAGTGTATGTCCAATATGATGTCTGATGTTGGCAACTATAAAACCATTTGACGATCGGCGGTTGCGCTCATTTCGGCAGCGACGGGCCACAAGTTTGCATAGAGAGCCGGAGGATAACTAATACCAGATATGGGAGATCGCAGCTGGAACCTGCTGCAATATGCCACCGAAAAGGCACCACTACCCCTGGATGGTTACACTGCCGAGGAGGCCGCTCAGTTCAAGGATAGCATTCGGCAGAAAATAGTGGACGACCTAAAGTCCATGACCGGCGAGGAACTAATAGAACTGGTCAAGAAAAATGCCGCCAAATTGGAAGAGGAGAAAGCCCAAGAGATCCCCATAAAAGAGACATCAGCCACCGAAAAAGGCCAGCAGCGGATTCAGGACGATGCGGATCTGATAGATGCCGGAATCATTGGCGAAATGGTGGCCGGACTTTGCACCAAAAGCCAGAAGGAGACGTTCGTCAAGGTGATAACGAAGTATATCAGGTAAATGTGACTCACAAGTGACTCCTTATCTACGGCGAGGAATCGAAAAAAAGAAGGGGGTGGCTCCGCGTGACGTTTTTTTCGGGGGTCTTATCACGGTTTCCACAACGGACTATCTAACTCTCGTACATCGGAGCGGTTCGGGGCAGACAATGTGCCATTATAATGCCATAAAGCCCACAAAGGTGGCGGTGTATGGGTATTTGTGTATAGAGAAAAAGGAGTTAATTAATTTATTTTATTGGCAATAACATGATTTAGAAATTAGCACATCGAGTGGCTTGCTCTCAGTGGTGCCCTGCTCTCCGCCGTAACACCTCCACACGCATCCGTCATCCGTATCTGTATCTGTATCTGCGGTATCTGTCTAAGTGCTCGGCGAAAAAAAATCACACATTCCGCCAATGTATAAAATGCCGGAGCGCTTACAGTTGTGCCCATTAAACTTGCAACAGTTCAGCGTTCAAGTCAAGGCGATTGATCTCATCCGGAATTGAAAAGCCCCGACTAGTCCACACGCCCTTTTGTAATATCACGTACTATACGCCGCCACCATGGTGCAAACGGATGAGATACTGGATGCTCTGAAGCGCCAGAGCGAGGATCGAGATGCCAAAGAGCGGGAGGAGAACTATAGAAAGGACAAGGATCAGGTGACCACTGAGACGGCGGCCATGATCGAGGAGATCATCGAGGGCATCTCGTTGCAGAATCGTCGCGGCACCATAGTCCGTACGATTTCCGCGATTATCAGGTAAAAATAGTCACCGGAAGAAGACCAGCCGAGGCAGGGACATTCTCTAAGTGTAGTGGGTTGTAAAAATAGTTTGCAAACACATGCCACAAAAATTATCAGTGCCACAATCAGCCAGACACACCTCCCTAGCCTCTGAACAGACTGCGTCAATTGACGCCTATTACACACAGCTATTATGGCCTTTCTATTATGGCCAATATATGCAAATCTGACCTGACTAACGATATGTTGTCTGATCAATCCTGTTTATTACTATTTTAGCAATCAGCGACGCCACTATTCGATGCGGCCGTGAGTAATCTAATCGAACGAATCTGAATTTCCTCCTTGTGTAGAATTGCGAATGTATCTCTTAATCGAGTCCCGAATTCAACTTAATTGGCAATGATTGAAGTCTCCCCAGCTAGCAACGATTTCCCAAATTAATAGTTTACCCGAAGACCAGAATAAAAAAATCAAAATAATCAAATCAATCAAGTCAAGCATAAACGATGGAAGATCTATATTTAGACGTCCCAACTGGATCTTTGCAGTTTTTTCAGCTGCCGAACTGCATTAGTTGTGTCTGTGAGCCAATTAGCACTTGGAGGAGAGTTCAGCGCCAGTTGGCTAAAGACAAACCCCTTTTAAAATCCCCCACCAGTTCCTCCCACCTATCCACCTGTAGCCGTATAATTTCTGCGAATTATATTTTGCTTTTCCACACACGCATGCTAAAATTCGACGGGCGATTGCCGCTCAATTAGCAACTGCCCTAAAACCCAATAGCTGTTATTTTGTACTTTTTTTTTGCTTTGCAACTAGTATTTCGCTAATCATTCAAGACTGTATTTTATTTTGTATTGTATTTTATTTTCATTCTATTTTTCACAATTCACAGCCATCGCGAACAGGAGCAACGGAATGCCGAGGACGTTCTTTTCGATATGTTCGCCAGCGAGGAGACGGGCCTCATATCGATGGGAAAGTTCCTGGCCGGGCTGAAGACCACTGGCATTCGTAGGAATGATCCTCGAGTGCGAGAACTGATGGATAATCTGAAGAAAGTTCATAAACTGAACAACTACGAGACGGGTTCCTCTGCGGAAACCCAGCATCTGAATCGGGAGACTTTCAAGGCGTAAGTTCTGAACTTTCCCCAATCTACTTCCATATTATTAACTTTCATTCTTTTAATCCACAGTGTGGTGGCTCCAAATATCGTCCTTATAGCCAAGGCTTTCCGACAGCAGTTTATCATTCCCGACTTTTCGAGTTTCGTCAAGGACATTGAGGAGATCTACTGTCGGTGCAAGAGCAATACCTTGGGAAAATTGGCGGATTATATACCACAGCTGGCCCGATACAGTCCTGACTTCTGGGGCGTCAGCATCTGCACAGTGGATGGCCAGCGGTACTCCATTGGTGATGTGGAGGAGCCCTTTACCCTCCAGAGTTGCAGCAAGCCCCTGACCTATGCCATTGCGTTGGAGAAGCTGGGCCCCAAGGTGGTGCACTCGTATGTTGGCCAGGAGCCAAGTGGCAGGAACTTTAATGAACTGGTCCTGGATCAAAATAGTAAGTTTAGGGAGGCTTCCACCTTGACACACACCCAGACTTTCAAAGTCTTTAAAAGATAAAGCAAATATTTTCGCATACGAGCTGCCTTCGATCGTATTTGTTCAAAAAGTTTGCAATTATCGGATTTATCAGACTTTTAGGCACACATCTAATTCAAATACTTCTTTCAGAGAAACCCCACAACCCGATGATCAATGCAGGTGCCATACTCACTTGCTCCCTGATGAATGCTCTCGTCAAACCTGACATGACCTCGGCGGAGATCTTCGACTATACCATGTCCTGGTTCAAGCGCCTCTCCGGTGGCGAGTATATTGGCTTCAACAATGCCGTATTCCTGTCGGAGCGCGAGGCTGCCGACAGAAACTATGCCCTGGGCTTCTATATGAGGGAGAACAAGTGCTTCCCCAAGCGCACTAACCTCAAGGAAGTGATGGACTACTACTTCCAGTGCTGCTCCATGGAGACCAACTGCGAGGCCATGTCGGTGATAGCCGCCAGCTTGGCTAACGGTGGCATCTGCCCCACCACCGAGGAGAAGGTCTTCCGCCCGGAAGTCATACGGGATGTACTCTCCATCATGCACTCCTGCGGCACCTACGACTACTCCGGTCAGTTCGCCTTCAAGGTGGGTCTGCCGGCCAAGTCAGGTGTCAGCGGCGGCATGATGCTGGTCATCCCCAATGTGATGGGCATCTTCGCCTGGTCGCCGCCTCTGGATCATCTCGGCAACACTGTGCGAGGATTGCAGTTCTGTGAGGAACTGATCAACATGTTCAACTTCCATCGCTACGATAACCTGAAGCATCTGTCCAGCAAGAAGGATCCCCGCAAGCACCGCTACGAAACCAAGGGCCTGTCCATTGTGAATCTTCTGTTCTCGGCAGCAAGCGGAGATGTGACTGCCCTGAGGCGCCATCGCCTCTCGGGAATGGACATCACCCTGGCCGACTACGACGGACGCACAGCCCTCCATCTTGCCGCATCCGAGGGGCATCTGGAGTGCGTCAAGTTCCTGCTGGAGCAGTGCCATGTGCCGCATAATCCCAAGGATCGTTGGGGCAACCTGCCAGTCGACGAGGCCGAGAACTTTGGCCACACCCACGTGGTGGAGTTCCTGCGCTCCTGGGCCGAGAAGGCGGACGTCGCCAGCGAGGAGTGCAAGACCGAGGCGGTCACCACCAAGACGCAAGCAGATGAGGTCAGTTCAAGTTTAAAATGTGATCAAGAGTCAGGACCAGTTGTCAAGACCAATCCCACGAATTCAAGTCCAAGTGCGTCTGATGAAAAACACAAATCGAACTTTGCTTTTCAGGAAATTGTCAGCACCAGCGACCTGGAGACCAGCCCGGCCACCAGCCCCATTCCCACGCCCGTCGAATCGGGCACGCCAGCAGGATCTGGCCGCTCCAGCCCGGTGCCTTCGGATGCGGGCAGTACTGCTAGCGCCGGCAGCGGAAGCAGCAGAGAGGACAAGACCAAGCCAGGACTATAAGCAGCAAGATGAGCAGCCGGAGCAGCCGTTGCCGCCATGTAGAATCTCGCCTCCCTCTATCCGCCTAAATTATTCGCACAAAACCTTAGGAAATACGGTATTAGATTAAAAAATAAGATTATGCCCTATCCAAAAAAATACCCAGTTCCTCGCACTGGTCACTTAGTCTTTCGTCCTTTGATCAGGACGTACTTGTAGTGCTTAGTTAGCCACATCTATTCCAGGGTATTCTTCGAAACAATGACAATAATCTTAACAAATATCGACTAACCCACTTGGAATTAGGGTCTGTGACCCGTCTTAATTGTATTTTGCATTCAAATCTGTCAATTGATATTTGTATGTATGTGTTTATATGTATATGTATGTGTGTTTCTATACATGTATTGATTATCCTGTTCCAATAAGCCAGGCCATGTTTAGGCGATCTGGTCATTTAATATACATCATATATAGTTAGCTGATCGAAAATAAATATAATAGTTTTATCACACATTTGTATCTTTACTTCATGGAGCTGGTTTTAAAAAGAAATTATTTTCATAATTTGTTAGGGATATAGATAACTATCCTTTCTTATCCAAGAATCATGTACATAATTGTACAGAGTATTTAAAACTAGCTAGCAGTTTCAGGACCTTGAGATCTAAAAACATATATGTATGGGTTCCGACAAATATCTGTGTTTGAAATACTTACTTTGCATTTCAATTGTGTGTTAGTACTATGATTATAAATATATTTATTATTATATTTAAATAAATATTTACTGAATTAAAGATATATTTCTTTTTTTACAACTTTTTAATGGGAACTAGAAGGTATGTACTTAGGATGCCAGAAATAGGTGTTTATTGTTCCCTATTGGGTTTCAAACTGTCAAGTAATCTCATTAAAAGTTATTAAGGGTTATTTTGTTATTGAAATAAAAGTTTAAATTAATTTAATATTTTGAAATCCCTTTTTTTAGGTTTCATTTTTAAAAAATGTGTTTCTACATTTTTATATACATTTTATTTGACTGTAGAGTTTTGTCTACAACTATCTTGTAGATAGCGCGTATAATTCAACCAGTGCTGTCACAAATATCTACGTTAAAATACAAAACGAAACCGCCTAAAGAATATTTAATTTTCATTAAATAAAACAGCCCCAGAGGCAAACTTGAATAAATAAATAAATGTCAGCAATAAATTCTTAAATTTTGAATTAAGAAAAATATATTATTTAAAAAGCAGCATAGATAAAAAATCAACTATTTCAAAAAAATAGTTGAAATAGCAACACCGACCCGAGGTAATTTACATTTGGAGACAAGAGACACACGAAGCTCCCCAGCTTCAGTTTCCCGGCTTTTCCCCCATTCGGGTCGCTCCGATCTCCCGTCACCCACCCACCCATTAGCGCTGTCGTGTTTTTGTGGTCGGGTGTGCTGCGGTCCGGTCCGGTCGCCGGCAGAGTTTTCCCAGCGACAGGCGGCAGCCAGTTCGTTTGGAGCTATCGTGGAGTTCGGACGTGGTCGAGCGGAGCGCGTGATTCCATCCGAGTGGCCGGTCTGCGTGTATGTCAGCCTGCTTGTTTTTCCACCGCATCCGTCAGATACTCCATTCCATTGCCCATCTCCGTGTGCATGTCCGCCGGAGGGATGCTGCATAATTCGCTGCTCGTTTTCGTATTCGGGCAAATGAATTAATTGTGGAAACTACATAGTTAAATTCCAGCTCGTTGAAGCGGCAAACAAATCTAATTAGGCATACGATATTATAAGCCCGACTTTAGCCGAGAGTGCTGCATAATTGAGTGATTAAATTTTCCAGTGAATAAGGGCTTTTGGCACTGCACACACAATCGAAAGTATCTTGGGGTAGGTCTGAGCCGAAAGCCACCAAAAACAAAAACCAGCAGCATCAGCATTATCCCCACTTCCGTTTCCGCTTTATCCCTGTGAGTGTATGTATATGTGAGTGTCCCTTTTGAGCTGAGACGCTTGATGGTTTCTCAAAAGAGTCCATAAAATCGGATTATTGAGTCTCTGTTTGTTGTCGCCACACAAAAAGGATGTCTATTGTGAAGGCTATTGAGGGGGAGTTCTTTCCCTCCCATTTCAGAAAATGTCACTGCACAAGTTACTGCATTTCCGGGCCCTCGAAATTTATTTGGAAGACCGTCTTTTGTGAGGGGATTTTTGGCCGTTCACTTTGTTTTGGGTCGTTTCACATACATGGGGGCTGTGTCAGCAGCTGTGGGATTGCATAATGTCCAGTTTCCTCTCCAGAAAGCTGCTATCAGCATAGGAATTGGGGGATTGGGAACTGCATATTTCATATTTCAACATTTTTATGTTCCAATCGCATTTTGTGTACTTATCTGGGACATTTCTCTATGACCTAAAAACAAATAAGAGCACTGGAAGTAATATTTATTCCCTGGGGAAGCTAACTGCAGGAAGCAGTAAAAGTTAAGAGAAGCTTTCAATAATATTTGCAAAAATGGACCAACAAATTCCCCACTTCAATTAATCAATTAATATTAATTCAGCATTTTTTTCACCCCATCCAGATTGTATATCTCGTATTTTTCTTAAGAATGCCTGGAGCGGGTGTTACTGTCGCTAGATGCCAATCAAAACAGAGTTGAATTCCCCCACAGGCCACCAGTCGAAAACTGTCGCTCTGCCTTTCATTTGCTAATAATACCCCGCCAGTTGTGGCCTGTGTATAATCAGCATAATCCAAGCAAATAGGAAGTCAATCCCCATGTTGTCCACTCCGTGGGAACTGGACATGTGTGTGTCCAAAAGGGCTGGACGAACAATTTGGCCGGAATTCAACTGGCATGGGGGTGGAGCCCGAAGTTGGAAGTTGGCTGCAAGGGCCTGGAGCGCCACATGGTTGGTTGGCTGAGCAAAGGAAGCGGTATCAGCCTTTGACAGGCGGCATTGATGTGTCCATCAAGTGTCGCCGCATCGAGTTCACTGAACTTGCTCCATCGTCACTGCCAAGAACTAGAACGTCCGATAATAATTGATTGGAGAACGAAACATCCCACACACACACTCGATTCCGGAATATTTGAAGTATCTGGAGTATCTTCAACTTGACAGGGACGTGAATCGGACATTGGCGCCCTCTTTATAGTCTCTCTCTCCTCCGGCTCTGCAGAACGCATTCGGACGTGTGATGAGCCAATTTTACACTTGGCGGCAGAAAAGGGCTGAAAAAAAAAAAGAACGTAAAATCCAAGCCAAGTGCATTGCCCCGACTTCAGTTGACGCTGCAGTTTTGCCACCTTACGCGGCGCAACGCGGAGTCGCCAAAAATAAAAGCCAAAAGCCATTTTCCATTTCCCATTCTGGGCATGGTAAATATGTTTGCATTTTTTGTTTTCATTCTCTGTTTGTTTGAAAGTGCGGGGGCTGCGGAAAAGCGGTTTCCCCGCTCATTATGTTTTCGGTTTTGTGTGTGTGTCTGTGGGTGGGTGGGTGTGTGGTGAGGGGTGAAGCTCCCTTTCAAAATATAAAATGCACACATCCCAGACGTAATGAAAACTGGCATCTAGCGGCGCCGCCATCGCCATTCATCACCAGATGAGATTTACACCCTCTCCACTAAAATAGAGGCCAAAAAGGGGGGATTTGCGGAAGTGGGCTCCTTGCCGGAGGATAGAGGATGGAGGATGATGCCTGCTGTTGTTCTCTTTATTAAAATGCCACATTTAAATGCCGAGCCTCATAAATGTTTTCCCTTCCCACCTCATCACAACTCATTCTCCTCGCAGTGAAAAGCGCAGCAGCATCACAATTGATTGCTTTCACATGGATACGAACTCGGTGAGCCCGTTGCCACCGATGGAGGCACCCATGGCCATGTTGGACAGCGACAAGACGCCACCGGGAACTCCCAATGGCGAGATGCCACCACCACCCGATGAAAAGTGAGTATCATTCGATGAAATCTGGAGTCTTCTATAAGTTAAATGTTCCATGGAAGTACAAAATTATTTAAGATATCTTGTCATGTTTGTCGGTTGGATCCCGCGGGTATACTTCCCAGTATTCAACACAATTTAGTGAGCAGACTCTCCGACACATTTGTTTATCAATATTTAAGTAAATTGTGTCACTTAGGCATAGAAAATTTGAGTGGCGGGCAAACAAGTTGGAATGGAATCGGACGGAGGGACTTATATCCCCCGAGAGACCAATTTGGAACTCTTGTCTAGCCGGCAATTGGCCTTGCCCATCTCGACTGCTCAGCTGGCAGTTGAATATTTCTTAAAAAGATCCACAAAACGAAAAGTAACCCGAATCCGTAGTTAGACTTGTTAGAGAATAGCTTGCCTTAAATCGATTTTAATGGCACCACACGGCGTATGTGTAACATTTACTTTGAATAGGACCGGGGCACGTTAGCATTACGGTAAAGGATAATTAACTAAGGAGAACAACAAGAACAAGAACAACTGTCGACGCCTATACACACCCTTTCGGAGAATGGGATGGGGTACTGTTATTTTTACGCGCCAATTTCCTAATTCACGTATCTTTGAAAGTCGTAAATTTTATTTTAATGCGACGAGGTCGCAAATCACACAAAAAAAAAAAAACAAAAACCCTACTCTATATCCTGGATATTCCCTTTGAGAACGGAATACACCCGCACACACATTCAACAGTTGATCGCGTGCAGGCTTACACTTGGCTAGTCATATACTAACTTGGCCGTAAACATTCCGCCTGTAACCCGTCTGCCTGTCCTTGTCCAATTTCTGGCACGCAGCTCACCAGTTGTCCGCAGAGCTTCATGTAATTACGGGTATTTTTTCCGACTTTTCGCCGCCTTCCATGTCTTTGTTGTCGTTGTAGTCCTCCGTCGCTCGTCGTGGTGACCCTTTCCTTTTCATTCCATTTTCATTTCGGTTTTCATTTGATTTCAAGTAATTTTTGGGCGCGTTGCCCACACAAAACCCCCTTCGGCTTATGAGCTCCAAGGATCCAAAGGAGGAGCTGGCATAATGACCCAAGCTCCAGAGCCAGGACTCTGGACAGGGTGTGTTTGTTGTCTGGGCGCGGGAGTGGATTTGGTTTTATCCCTTTCCTTTTCCAGTGGGGTTATTGGGACGGACTGACCCACTAAGTTAGCTGCGAATTAGTGGAAGCTTCCTCGCTTCCATAAATATTTGATTGATTCACAGGCTGCTGCTGGCAGGTGTTTTGATTGATACGTGCATTTACTTATTTATTTATAGCCACAAGTTGACACACACACAGGTGTCCCATTAATTAGCTTTTTGTGGTTTATTCCATGCTAACTTTAGATCCTAAATGAGTCCTAAATAAGGTCATATTTTAAGATACATAATAATTTCGGATAATTTTGTTTCTATGCAAACTTTATTTTTTTTCATCATATGCAAAGATAACCCTTTTCTTATCAAGATGTCTGGAATATGTCGTCGAGGACACTGAGTAGCCAGTCAGCTGACGTTAATAATAATCTTTTATCTTAACCATATTTACTCGAACTATCTCGGCAAATAAAGCATCTAACCTAAAACCAAATTTCACATAGCCCAAGGTTCTTCCACATACGAGTTTTCTATGAAACATAACTGAAATTAAGCCATAAACAAACAATTATCACATTTAAAAAAACTGTTTGAACCCTACAAGGTTTATTTAAAATTGTATGGAGGTTTGTGTCTACGCTAAATGAAAATATCCCAAGATGGGAATAGAGTGTATTCTGTCTTGGCTTAATTTCCTTCGATCGGTATTTGTCTTGGCTAAACGAACTTTTATATAAAAAGTTCATTTTTTATCAACATTTTCCCAGATGAAAATTCAAATACTTTTCAGTTGCTTCTTGTGGATCGTCGAGATCGGTTCGTTGCTAGCTGTTAAAAATAATTTTTTATTCATCAAAAACTTAGACTTTAAAATAGTGTGTGTTTGTGTTAAAGGAGCTGTATAAACAATAACATAAATTAGAGAAATAAAACCACTTTTATCCGGGTTTGTTTAAACCAAATTCTGTAATATTGCCTACATCAGGCATTTTTCGGTTGTTTGTACAAGAAATCGAGAGTGGTTACGATCGAAATCAAAATTTGCATCTATACGAAATCGAAACGCTCTAATTAAATGCGATGTGAACTTTTGGGGCACTTTGAATAGATAACGAATCGAATCTGTCACTCTATGGAATCGCTATAGGCTTCGAGAACCGATTTTTGTGTGATTGACAAATTAACACAATCCTGATTAGCATCTGTATCCGATCCGTGCACATATCTGTTTTTGGTCGAAAAGGTTCTAGTGATTAGCGATCCCATAGATCCGACATTTAGATTCAGTTCGCCGGTTTTCAATTGTCTCTCGATTGTGTGGCATTTCAGAGAATTTCGAATAGAAGCCAAATCAATTACGCGGAAAACACCCAGCGCACTCTATAGATAAACGACCTTTAGTCTGATACATATAGGCCACTATATAAAACCGATCCGTGACGCATACCCCCCCAAGTGATTCTGTGACCAAGTGGGTGGCGCGAGGTGACAAAAAATAAAATAACCAAAAAAATCGAAAAAACCAAACAGAAACACACTTGACTAAATGCGTGATCGCCATTTGGCCAAAATGCCGCGTGGAGGAACAACAACAGCGTAAGTCAAGCCCCAATTATTGGATCTCAATGCCAGACGGTGTCACCCCCTTTACTTCTCAAATACTGTATTTTCAGTGTAGTCCCATAGTCGCAATAAAATACTTGCGTACTTGCCTTAAGCATATTTATTCAATTTAAACAACTGCGGCTTAGGGCGAAAAATTCTCGTACTCGATTCAATTTCCCGTAGAGGCTCGTGTCAGGTTGTTGTAGCGCGAATTCGATTGTATCTGCAAGCTACAATTTCAAGCATATGCATTTGTATATGTTGGATTACGAATACAGATGCAGGCATGAATATGATCGAGTACGGGTAGTACTCCCTGGAGATCGCTTCAATTGGAAACGCCGCGACAACGGCTCGACTCTAAACAATTGCCGGGCATTGTAAAGTAACACCAGTATGCCACCGTTCTCGTACACATGCATAGTCATAATTAACCCGCAGGATACAGTCAGCCAGTGAGGAGGAGGCTGAGAGGCTGGATGCAGGGGCTCTGACGGAGGGAGAATGATTTTCAGCCATGCGTGCGACAGCAAATGTTTTAATTTGCCCCAAGCCCAACGTCTTTTTAATTGTACATTCCGCGCCAGCTCGTTATTTGTTACATCTGATGGTTTCTTTAATTGAATTGTGCCCTGACTTCCTGGCTGCTTCTAAAAAGAAATGTATAATTTTCCATTCCCGTTTTATAGTTACATTTCTTGTGTCAATTCGTTGACAATTCCTCCAGTTGGTAATGCTCTAGTTTTGCCATAATTAGCCTGCTTTTATTAGGGTTTTTATAAACACTCATATTGCCCTATTACCTGATTTAAGTAGTTCTGTCTTTTTTATCTAGTATTCCTCTTCAAAGCCAGACATTTGGTGTCCATGATCATCTCAACTCACTCACATGACTGAGATAAGTAGTTCCCAAAATTCTAGAGATAAGATTTGATGGATGCTGGCTTTAGATATCACACAAAGATATTTGTTGAGATTATAAGAAAAATATATTTACACAAGATAAGATCTTAAAGATTATTTGCATATATTTTAGATATTTTTTTTATTGTAAAGCTAAAGCTATATAGGAGTTTTAATGATGATTCTTTGGTGGGCTCATTCTTCCTAATTTTTAACATTTTAATAATAAAATATATGATGAATACTGATTATAATGACTTGAGTTTCAAAAACAGTTAATTCATGGCCATAAAATGATCATTATCTGCCAGTCATACCTTTAATACTAATAATTTATTTTTTTGAGGCTAATTATGCACTCACTTTTTACTTTTTTAGGAACCTTTTCTCTATTTGATTATTGGATTTTTCCAACTTAATTTCCTTTGGCTTTGATATACAATTTGCATAAATTAAACGCCTGTTGGAATTTGCAGATTACGATGACACATTGTTGCTGCTGCTGCTGGTGCGCTTTCTCTGTTTACTTTTTCTTGCATCTACCGTGGGTGCAGTGTCAATAGCCTTTTCCCGGCGATGACCCATTAGCCATGAGTGGCTGCACCCAGGCCAACTAACTCTCGGCAGCTCAGACTCTTAAACTCTGAATCAGGTTCAGGTTCAGGTTCGAATGTATCCCGAACAGGTGGCAACCGGCACTGGCAACGAGTTTTCCATAATAACAAAAAGCTTTTTAGTGAAAATTTCCCAGCACACCATTCGGTTGGAAAGTGAAAGAGATACAAATGCAGCATAGTAGATGCAGATACTTGTCTAGCTACAGATACAGATATAGATTCGATACGCCCGTTTGTGAGCCCACAAGCTAGCGCTTGTTTTCCAACAATCTGTGGCAAGTGAAATGTATGTTAAAGCAAACAGCGTCTGTAGCCAGCCCCCGGTGCTACCCGCCGTCACCCTGGGATGTGTTGAAAAGCTAAATGCCTGCCCCAACCGCAGTCCCAGTCCCAGACAGCTGCAGCCGCCGCAGATGCTGCCACTGCAGCGGAGGAGTCTTGCTGCCACAGCCGTTCATTGACATCGCCATTGAGTGCATACACTGAAAAAAGAGATCTGAGCTTTAATTTTAACCCACTAGCCTTTGGATAGTGATTTCGTCTCAGTGTATTAGCCCTCTCACATAGCTCTAGCTATGTATCTGCATCTGAACACTCTCCGCAGTTCGTGTTGCATGTAAATTGGATCATCCAATATCATTATCGGCGCAATGATGCAAGTGTCTCCCGAGGTGACGCCGCGAGAAAGCGAGAGTGCTCGATGATAACCACGTCTGGTAATTTGATTAAGTTTTGCTTTCATTATCACAGCATGGAACAGCCGGGGCTCGCACGATTAATTTAAATAATAGTTTTGTTTACTTTCGATACGCGGCTGGACTGGTTTCCAGTCAAAGATCTGGTGGAAATGCACTTGCGGATGATTAAGCGGCTCGTTGGCTGCCAGCAATGCGCCTAATTACCCCATCCAGTACTCCAGTTGGCCAGAGAGGCTGTTTACTTTTAACAGATGGCTGCGGTTTGGTTTTTTGTGTCCATTGTATCTGCGTATCTGTGGGATTTCTCCCAGCAAACAGCAAACACCCAACACCAAACACTGTCCCACTGCACTTTGCCGATGATATGTTTTGGTTGTTTTTTGATGGTGAGATCATTGTGCTCATCATCATCAGATTCACCAGAAGCATCCATCGAAACTGGATGTATGTCATCCGATAGCACGACAAGTGATGAAATTAATATGACAGACAGACCACAATTGCGGCGAAACAATAGACCTTTTCCCCAGATGTCAAAAATTTATTCGAATTTTTGTTTTTTGGGGCATTCAACTTTACTCTTTAACACTCAATGGATCTAATACATGTTGACTCCACTCTAGCCGCACAAAATACACAAAATACAAGAAAAGATCAAAATTTAAAGCGAAAAGTTAAGGATAAGTTGGATGAGGTTCTGGTCCTTTTAAGAACGAAGTTAAATAGCAAGTACGAATTGTTGAACTTTTCGGAACAGAGCCATTCCAGGAAATTGGAAATTTGCTTATCAAATTAGATAATTGCGTTTCTCAGAGATTTTTCCCTTGTCTGTCAATTAAGACGATTAGCAGCACATTCAGCCCACAATTAGACTGGCTCAAGAGATTCCCTCGAGCATCCCCTAGATCACATCTAGAATCTCCATAAATTGCCTTTAATGAGGGCCACAGAACGCAGCCCACACAATCTTTAAACTACTCGGAATGGCTTTGTAATCCCTGAAAGAAAACATATTCTTAATTCCCTGTAAGCTTAGAGATAATAAGAGAAGTCTGCTAACTGAATGAGTATGAAACCAATCGATGGAGAGTTCATTGATGAACTCAACCGCCTGATCTTTCGTCGACCCAGCCTATATAATCGCAAGAGAAAGTAATAGTAATTCTTTATATTAAGTACTCTCCATGGGTTTTCCTTTGCTCCTAATCCCGTCCACAGGCGCTATGAGGAGGATCCAGATAACGCCTGGAACTGCTGTTCCTGGTGCGAGTACTTGCTGATCGTTATCCTTTCCACCATCCTGCTGGTGGGTGTCCTGGTCCTGACCCTCTTCTGGGTGATGTTCTACAGGGATGGCTTCGCCTGGTCGGAGAGTCCCAAGCAGCAGTTCAACTTGCATCCCATTTTGATGATTGCAGGATTCGTGACTTTGTCAGGATTTTGTAAGTTCCTTATTGAATTTTTTATCTTTAAATTGATTATAATTTGTTATTTTATAGCCATTTTGATCTACCGCCTGTGTCGTTGCGTGAAACACATCTATGTGAAGCTCATTCACATGTTCTTCCATGCCGTGGCCATTCCGTGCATCGCCCTCGGATTCCTCGCCGTCTTCGACTCCCATGATGCTTTGAAGAAGGTGAACTTCTACAGTCTCCACTCTTGGCTGGGTCTCGTGACAATGGGCATGTTCGTGCTCCAGTTTGTGATTGGCTTCTTCAGGTGAGACATCATAGTGTTGACCAGGTGGTGTTCCAATCCGGCATACTAATCATGACATTTACGTTTTTCAGTTTTCTGGTGATGCTCTGCTGTGAGAACAAGACATACAGCTGCCGCTCCGCCATGGTGCCGATTCACGCCAGTCTGGGTCTGGCCAACTTCTGGCTGGCCATTGCCACATCCGTCACGGGACTGATCGAGAAAGAGCGCGAAACCGTCAAGGAAACCAGCGTTAGGTAACAGCCTGAGAATGGTGTAAGGTATTTGGTAGTATTTCAAAATATTCCCCATTTCGTTTGCAGTACCGAGAACAAGCTTGTGGAGCACTATATAACCAGTGCCATTGGTATCACACTGATCTTCATCGGCATCATCGTCACCTTTGCCGTGCGGCGCTCCAACGCCCCAGCTTCGGCGAAGGTCTACGTGACCGAACGCATTTAGATGAGCCGACCGGCTCGTCGGAGTCTCCGTCAGCGGCTGGGATCGACCACCACGGTGGTCACCACCAGGACGGGAAGCGAGTCGCAGCAAGTGTATCCGAGAATCGAATGGGGCTCTGGACCTCCGGATCCCGGGCAAAGGGACTACCGGGGAGAACGAAAAAGGAAACAGAAACAAATACAGAATCGGATCATCCAAGTGGCCCAATCGCCGCCGCCGGCGGGCTTAGCACAGAGAGGTCACGCTTCTGCATCTCTATCCGAACCTTTTGTAACGTTTTATATGCCAAATTAAATCCTTTTAAAGATCGAAAATCAAAAGAATCATCTAGGCTACTACTATACTATCGCGCTAATCAAAAACTTGACTACTCCTTCCCTTTTCAACTTCTCAGTAGATGTGTAGGATTAGGAATCTCAGAAGAGAGAAGAGCCGCCGACCAAGCCAGCAAATCTAATCAAAATTAACGTGTTCAGTCTGAAGGACTTACTCTGATGCATTACGCACATACTACATACATAAATTATATACAGACATAAAGGATTAGCCAGTTTTTTCGGTACTATCTATAGTAGAATTTTGATATAAGCCCATGTAACTAGTGTATGTATTTCTACCACATAACGCATTAAATGTACGCACTCGAACTCAAAATGTAGCATTTGATGTTTTTTTTATGTAATTGTGCAAGTATTTGTATTTCATAATGCGCTAAGCAATGTAAGCTGTAAACCAATTTTACAACAAATAATAAAAAATACAACTTTGCCCTACCAGTGGGTTCTCATAACAAACTATTCTTTTTTTCTAAAAAAACTTTCATTTCAAATGAGGGCTTCAAACGTCTTTTTAACAGCAGTCTGTTAACTCTAATTTATCGATTACAAAACTATCGATAGCTCTGTCAAGCCAAGCTTAAACCACCGTTTTAGGCGGGATGTTTGATTCTAAATTCACAAAAAAGAATAATTTTAATATTAATCAAATATCTTTAATCTAAACAGTCTTTTTTGGAGAAATTTACAAAAGGACTTCCAAGTCACCTAAAACTGGCTTATTGTTATATAATTCATAATCTCCAAAATTAGTCCATGTGTAGTTCCAGTACTTGGGACTCGCACGACGATCTCCAGGCTTATTGGCAGGTGGTACTGCTGTAGAATTTTGATACTTTAACTCTTCCATCAAGGTTTGGAGTACTTTGGGATATCTAAAGCAAATACAAGAGTAAATAATTAGGCCTAGAAGTAACTTTATACTTACTGTTCCGCCAAATTAAACTGTTCGCAGGGATCGTCATGAATATTAAACAAACACGGAGCCGAGAACGCGGTGGCTTTGCACACACTTCCTTGAGAAGACTGACCCAAGCAAGAAACTGTGGCTGCAGCTCTTAGCCTCTGCTGTTCCGCCTGGCTTGGCAGCATTTGTAGTCCATGCAGAGCTTTGCCCGCCCTGCTCTTGGGTATCTGCTGCCACTCATAGAGATGGGGATCCCTTTCACCAGCCGGTCCGTACCATCCATCCCACTTGCCATAATAGTTAGTGCCCTTTACCAGTTTCCAATCACCCACACTAAGGCCGGCACTGCCCCAGATATCATCGATATTGTGAACCACCTTCAGCCGGGGAGAAGGTTGATCGTGTACCAGAGCCTGCCAGATGCTCTGGCCATCTATGCCTTTGCTCAAATTGGACAAGGCGGGAACACCACCAGCTGCCTCCAGGAGTGTGGGCAACCAGTCAGAAATGTGTATGGTCTGGTTAGCCACTCGTTGTCGGCTTTTGAGGAGTGGGGACCAAATGAGACCCGCAGCTCGAACTCCTCCTTCCCATAGAGTGTTTTTTACGCCTTTTAACGGGTAGTTGGAGGCAAAGTTCAAATTGAATCCCTGGGCAGGACCCCCATTGTCAGAGGAGAAGATGATTATGGAATTCTCCAGCATATTGGACTTGCGCAACTGATCCACAATCAGTCCGACGGATTCATCCATTTTGGTAACCATTGCTAAGAAAAAGGTAGAAAAAGGTGTTAGAAACCAATTATAAAGTAGATAGACCATTTCAAAAACCTTTATAACTTTTTCAATTAACATTTTATTTCTAAGCGGAATACCTTTAAACGATTTGTGGATCAATTTTCTTTAAATGTGCATCAAAATCTAGAAACAAAATAATTTGTAGATTTTTTGTCAAATTTTCTGGGTGGGGTCTACAATTTGGAAAATCTATGGGGAGCATTTTTTGGCCTACTGAAAAGGCTATATCTTTGTCAATATCCATCCGAATCTTGAGCGGAAAACCTTAAACGATTTGTGAATCAATTTTCTTTAAATCTGCATCAAAATCTAGAAACAAAATAATTTTTAGATTTTTTGTCAAATTTTCTGGGTAGACCCCTTCAAAATGTGGAAAATCCATGGGGAGCATTTTTTGGCCTACTGAAAAGGCTATATCTTTGTCAATATCCATCCGAATCTTAAGCGGAAAACCTTAAACGATTTGTGAATCAATTTTCTTTAAATCTGCATCAAAATCTAGAAACAAAATAATTTTTAGATTTTTTGTCAAATTTTCTGGGTAGACCCCTTCAAAATGTGGAAAATCCATGGGGAGCATTTTTTGGCCTACTGAAAAGGCTATATCTTTGTCAATATCCATCCGAATCTTAAGCGGAATACCTTAAACGATTTGTGGATCGATTTTCTTTAAATCTGCATCAAAATCTAGAAACCAAATATTTTTTAGATTTTTTGTCAAATTTTCTGGGTAGACCCCTTCAAAATGTGGAAAATCCATGGGGAGCATATTGTGGCCTACTGAAAAGGCTATATCTTTGTCAATATCCATCCGAATCTTAAGCGGAATACCTTAAACGATTTGTGGATCGATTTTCTTTAAATCTGCATCAAAATCTAGAAACCAAATATTTTTTAGATTTTTTGTCAAATTTTCTGGGTAGACCCCTTCAAAATGTGGAAAATCCTTGGGGGCACATTATAGCCTACTGAAAAGGCTATATCTTTGTCAATATCCATCCGAATCTTAAGCGGAATACCTTAAACGATTTGTGGATCGATTTTCTTTAAATCTGCATCAAAATCTAGAAACCAAATATTTTTTAGATTTTTTGTCAAATTTTCTGGGAAGACCCCTTCAAAATGTGAAAAATCCATGGGGAGCATATTGTGGCCTACTGAAAAGGCTATATCTTTGTTAATATTGATACGATTCTTGAGTGGAAAACCTGAAACGATTCGTGGATCGATTTTCTTTAAATCTGCATCAAAATCTAGAAACCAAATATTTTTTAGATTTTTTGTCAAATTTTCTGGGTAGACCCCTTCAAAATGTGGAAAATCCATGGGGAGCATATTGTGGCCTACTGAAAAGGCTATATCTTTGTCAATATCCATCCGAATCTTAAGCGGAATACCTTAAACGATTTGTGGATCGATTTTCTTTAAATCTGCATCAAAATCTAGAAACCAAATATTTTTTAGATTTTTTGTCAAATTTTCTGGATAGACCCCTTCAAAATGTGGAAAATCCTTGGGGGCACATTATAGCCTACTGAAAAGGCTATATCTTTGTCAATATCCATCTGATTCTTGAGCGGAATACCTTAAACGATTTGTGGATCGATTTTCTTTAAATCTGCATCAAAATCTAGAAACAAAATAATTTTTAGATTTGTTGTCAAATTTTCTGGGTAGACCCCTTCAAAATGTGGGAAATCCATGGGGAGCATATTGTGGCCTACTGAAAAGGCTATATCTTTGTCAATATCCATCTGATTCTTGAGCGGAATATCTTAAACGATTTGTGGATCGATTTTCTTTAAATCTGCATAAAAATCTAGAAACAAAATAATTTTTAGGGTTTTTGTCAAATTTTCTGGGTAGACCCCTTCAAAATGTGGAAAATCCATGGGGAGCATTTTTTGGCCTACTGAAAAGGCTATATCTTTGTCAATATCCATCCGAATCTTGAGCGGAAAACCTTAAACGATTTGTGGATCGATTTTCTTTAAATCTGCATCAAAATCTAGAAACAAAATAGTTTTTAGGTTTTTTGTCAAATTTTCTGGGTAGACCCCTTCAAAATGTGGAAACTCCAACGGGAGCATATTGTGGCCTACTGAAAAGGCTATATCTTTGTCAATATCCATCTGATTCTTGAGCGGAATATCTTAAACGATTTGTGGATCGATTTTCTTTAAATCTGCATAAAAATCTAGAAACAAAATAATTTTTAGGGTTTTTGTCAAATTTTCTGGGTAGACCCCTTCAAAATGTGGGAAATCCATGGGGAGCATTTTTTTTCCTACTGAAAAGGCTATATCTTTGTCAATATCCATCCGAATCTTGAGCGGAATACCTTAAACGATTTGTGGATCGATTTTCTTTAAATCTGCATCAAAATCTAGAAACCAAATATTTTTTAGATTTTTTGTCAAATTTTCTGGGTAGACCCCTTCAAAATGTGGAAAATCCATGGGGAGCATATTATGGCCTACTGAAAAGGCTATATCTTTGCCAATATCCATCGGTTCTCTATCAGTTTTTAATAAAAAGTAAATCCTTTTCAAAACTCAACTCACCTGCAAATTTCCTCCTCTTGTAGTGGGGAATATGTCCCAGCTTCATCACCTCATTATCCGGCACTGGCAGTGGGTTATACGGATTGCTTGAATGACAAGCCGCATGGGCCACATACAGGAACAGAGGACCATTGGTCGCATTATGATTGGCAATCACCTTGACGGCGTGATCGGTTATTACATCCGTCGTGTATCGTCCATGAAGATCATAGGCCACCTCCGTTCCATTTCGCATATCCAGACCCCACTCATCGTTCTCCACGGCGGTATGATCATTGTAGTCATGGTGGCCGGACCAGAAGCCCACATGGCTACTAAATCCCCTGAAGAGGGGGGTATACTTGAGTTTCCAGTGCCCCAGATGCCATTTGCCGGCAATGTGGGAGGTGTAGCTAATTGATAAGATTCAGAATGAAAATTATAGCCTTTGAAAATGATAAAGACCTACCCCAAGTCGTTTAGATATTGTGGTAAGATTTTCTCTTTGAGAGACAAGCCCCTGGGCTCGGCTGCATAAAGAACAGCATGTTGCATTCCTATATAAATATTAAAAAATTTTATTTATAGCTTAAATAAAATATGAAAGCAACAACCTGTATGTATTGGATATTTTCCTGTCATAAGTGCCGATCTGGAGGGAGTACAAATAGGTGTTACATAGTAACGATTCAAAATAATTCCAGAATAGGCCAAGGCATCAATATTGGGAGTTGGTATCTGAGCAGAACCATGGAATCCCACATCATTAAAGCCCTAAATATACTAAATATTAGGCATAATTTGAATATTAGTTTTTCATTTAAAAGCTTACCAAATCATCAGCTAGGATAAAAATAATATTAGGCTTTGGTGGAGATTTTCCCACCTCGCCTTTCAAAAATTGCGGCAGAATCAAGAATATTAAAAGCCACAAAAGCTGCATAGTTGGCCTGTCTGAACTAAAACACGAAAATAAATATTTATTCAATAAACACAATTAGTAAACTGTTTGAGATTGACGAGATTTGCAGTGACAGCAATTACGAGACTATCAGTTTATTGTCTACATTTTTGATTACACTCACAAAAATTATGCTTCTAAAATGATTCTTAAATTTGAAAAATTAACACTTTATAGCTTGGTCTTCCCTTTTGATTTATGATTTTATGTAAATTCGAAGCAATATTGTTTGAAGATCCATTAAAATTTATGATCAGTCTCCACCATCAATCATGGCATTGATCGTCATCCGAGTCTTTATTCGTTTGGCAGTGGAAATGGAACTGAATCAGCAATTGCACTCAATGCGACCTCAATTACGGATGGGCCACACTTCACCTGAAAGGCGGTGCATAATTGATTCGCCATCTGACGAAGTTCTATGCTTCAGAAATCCAGAATTTCGTACACCCTTTCCGAAGAGCTATGGTCGAAAGCGATTTCTAGTGCCATCTAATTAGCATGTGAATTGCGTTGTGTACCGTTAATAGGTCAACAAGTGCCATCACAGCGGTCGCTAATCAGAAGCTCAAATTAAAATACCAAATTAGATTCACAGAACATCTTCTTTTCAAACCGAACACGTAATGCCCTAAGAAGTTTGTTGGATCAAACAACAGATCCATTATCTTGGTATTGTGTCATAGGTCAATAGCCCTCTTCCCAGTTTGAATACTGAATTCTGTTTATGCAAAATTATTTGTTTTGGCTAGTAAGGTTTATGCCCTCTGCTTTGCTGCCATTGTTTTTGTTTACTTTAATTTAGAATCAATTAGAGGCGTTAATACACTTGGATTGTATAAAACCAAAACTTGTTTTACGTTAGAACTTGTATTAAAATTTATATTTTATTTGGGCCTTAAGTTATTAGCTGACACTTGGGTGTTGTTTACTTTATTCTCATTGGTATTGCCAGCCAGTCGTCACCTGCGGACCACCGTTTTAATTCACGCGCCAAACCAGACTGAAAATAATTCCCAAACATCCACCAACCCACACAGACCTTTAACAGTGAAAGCACCGCGCTCTGTAAAGATCGAAATGTAAATATTCGCCAAGAGATAAAAAGTTCGCCAGGGAGAGCGTTGCAGTTGCATGCAAAAAAAAGGCAAAACTTTCGATTGGCACACTCTCGTTTTCGTTCACCTTCGACTTGACCCATCTTACAGAAAAAACACAGTACAAAGTGTAATTACAATATTTATAGTACACAAATCTGTTTTAGTTTCACTGGAACAGGCGGGTCGGAATCTCAATTGGGAAAACTACAATTCAACAAACTGCAAAAAGCTAAATAGAAACTTGAAGAAGGCCCTTTGGCCCATGGCAATACACTTTAATTGCTTAACTATACAGATATATCTAAAAGTAATTAATGGGAAATAAATATAAGCTTAACAGGCAATATTTCTATAAGACAGCAACCAATCACCCAATGCTTTGTTTTTTTTTTTCCGAGAAGGGCTTTACAGTATTTCCAGATCCACATGCCTAATTTCCGGAAATTGTGTCTAAAAAGTACATCATTATAAGAGAATGAAAATTAAAAGTATAAGAATCTACAACTCACCCGCAGATTCATCTCAATTCGATCTATTTCACCGCCCATCAGGTCCACAATGTTTTCGCCATGGTCAAGTAAAAAGCATTCTAGATCCTCGACCTTCTCAAAGCTGCGAACCGTCTGTAAGAGCACAAACAAAAACCGGTTAAAGGCCGGCCCAGTAGTGGGTCAGTCTGTCAATCAGATACGCACATTAAGCAGTTTCGCCAGATCCTGTTTGTCCAGGTACGAACGAGTAAGCTCACGACCATCAAAGTCAAGCTCAGCCTGTAAATATTTCATTTTAATTTCAGTTTTACTTTCTGTAAGCGAAAATCTTCACCTTATAGCGAACGCGGGCGTTGCCAATGTCGATACCCTTGACATCGTAAATCGCTCTAATCATCACATCAGCCTCCAAGGCAGCGTTGATCTTCTCCAGCCGCGCAGAGGATATGGAGATTCCCACTAGGGCATTAGCATTTGTGTAGATGATGAACGATGCTACGGCACCCAGAAGACCTCCAATGATCAGCGATCCCGCGGCATCAAATAGGGGGGAGCCGGTGTAGCTACTCAGGCCCATGCACGTTCCAGCAACAATTACGCCTGCCACGGCGGCAGCATCTTCACACAGCACCACATTTACACAGGGATCCTTTCCAGAAAGAACTGAAATAAAAATATGTTCATAAGATTGCACATTTAAGTTTTAGCAAAGGCTTACCATAATCCTTAAAGCTCTCATTATTTAGCTTAGCCGATCGGCTAAGTTCGTTGATAGCCACTATTAAGGTAGCTCCCTCAGAAACTAGAGAACCCATTAAAATACAATACACCCAAAATAGATCAGCGACCGGTTCAGGATGAACAATTCCCTCGATTCCATGGTAGATAGACAGTCCACAGCCCAAACAAAAAATGCCAACACCAGAGATCAAGGATGAGACATAGCGCATATTCATATATCCATATGGATGATCAGTGTCGGGACTCTGGGCTGATTTGTAGATGCCAAAGGCCAGAATGAGCTGATTAAGCAGATCGGCCAATGAGTGTATAACTTCTGCAAACATGCTGTGTGATCCGCTGTACATCCAGCCACCTGCCTTGAAAAGCAAATTGGCTGCATTGCTAAAAATATTATTTTTATTGTCGTAAGTTCTGTTAATTAAAAGTTAAAACTCACATGGCAATGGCAGTGGCCACAACTTGACCTGACTTTGCGGGATCGTTTTCGTTTTCAAACACCAAGTTACGGACACCAATCTCCCTGCGATAGTCACGCAATCGTCGTTTAACCGTAAACAGATCTGGAGAATCATAAACATTAGCATCAACCCTATGGTATGGACAAGCATGCACTCACTCTGTTGGTGTTGCTTGCGTTCTACTTCTCTCTTGAGCCGCTCTCGCAATATACTTTCCTTGGAACCCCAAACAGCAACGGCTTTAGCTTCCACATCACGCCGCCAGTAAACGGTCATCGGAGGCTCCTGTTCATAGGGTGATCGTCGCTTTATCTTGGGCAGAGATTCGAGATCCCCAGCGGTCAACAAAAAGTCGCTAATGGCTCGATTGGGTGTTATAAAGTTGCGTTCCAAGGAAGCTCGATAATCGAAACGCGGTCGCTTCGGAGATGGTGTCGGTGTGGTCGGTGGTACCTCTGTAGAAGGTGACAGGACAGGTAGTGCTGCAATAGGAGCACCACTGCTCTGTTCCGGAGATTTTACTCCGGGTAAAGGAGGCAGAATTGATGGCTTTGAATCGGTAGCCGATGCCTTGGCGGCAACCGCCGATGGCAAAGATGGTTCCTTTAGTTTTGCAACTGGCGGCAGGTCAGATTTCTCAAACACAATCTCATTAATTTTCGAGTCCTCGATGGTTGTACTTATGGTCAGGATGCCTTTGGTGGTCTTCACTTCAAAATTTTTAGTCTGCTTGATAGTTGGAACCTCTTTCGTTTGGGCTAACTGTTGGGTGCTGGCGAGCTCCACATTCTTGTTCTTGTCGTCACTGCCCTCCGAGCTGCAGCGAATTGGATAGCACCCGCCAGGCCGCTTCCACAGCTGTGCCTTAAAGGTGTCTCCGTCATGACGTTTCCAAGCATGTAAAGAGTCCTGTCGCACGGATGATGAATATTGACTCAAAGCCCTTCCAATCTGCTGGTGTCTACGTTGCAGGACCTGCACGCCGCGCATCAGCATCCTGCTCTGGCAGCAATGCCCTGTGAATAAGCCGTTGAATAGCACCAAAAACCATGTTTTTCTTTTTAATTATAGTTTGGCTACTTACACGGCGCGCTGCGTCACTATCAGATAATAGATTTCGATCAGTTGTTTTCTATTGGCGGATCTTAAGGGTTTCACTTTTAAAGCTGGACTACGTCATGCGGCGTGCTCAAGAGATCCTGATCGAACTATAAGCTATTCTTACCCACGTCCCACTTGGTGCGGGCTTCCTAGGGTCGAAATTTACTTGGAATTTTGCTTTAAATAGACATTAGGAATTTGTTTTATACTAAACTTTTAACCATTACCCGGCTGTCGCTTTTTCTACTGAACTTTCTTGTTGTTGTTTTCGTTTTTTGCCAACATAATCTGGGCACACTAGGTGTCGCGCCATAATGTCTCCACTTGATTATTTTTCAAATAATTAGGCTTTAATTTACTAATGAAAAGTGGAAATCAATCTGATTTAAAAATCTTCCAGGCGGTTTAATAAAATTTTTAAATCTTCTCAGAATAAAGCTAAACAACCGAAGATGCAAACCTATCGCTTAAAATATCGATAAATATTGCCGAGCTTTTCAGCACTGGGCGCCACAGCTGTTTCTGCCGGTTTTATAACAACTTCTTTGGCTGTTCCTTTTGTTTTGACCACTTTTTGACTGGAAAATGTCTATTTTACTGCAGGGCGTTGCGAAATTCACGCGTCACATCACCCGTCCTCTCGTATCGTCTAGACATTTTGCCCTGGAAGCTCCATTTGGCGATGGAGATGAGGTTCTGGTGGAGCGTTTGGAGGGACCCCGGAAGGGAATCTCTGTGATTGGCCTTAATAGGCCGGCAGCTAAGAACTCCTTCAGTCGTGGCATGGTGGAGACCTTTACTGACGTCCTGGAGGAGATCAAGAGGGACAATGGATCAAGGGTTGTGGTTCTACGGAGCCTCACCCCCGGCATTTTCTGTGCCGGTGCGGATTTGAAGGAACGCAAAGGTAAGATCTTATTATAAATGAACATCAATGAAAAGATTTCTAAGTCCTAATTTCCAGACATGACCCCTGAGGAGGCCACCGAGTTTGTAAAGACCCTGCGGTCTCTGCTCATCAGCATTGAGCAACTGCCCATGCCCGTGATTGCCGCCCTGGACGGCGCTGCTTTGGGCGGAGGCCTAGAAATGGCCCTGGCCTGTGATATTAGAACAGCAGCATCGAACACGAAAATGGGTCTGGTGGAAACGAGGTTGGCCATCATACCTGGAGCCGGTGGTACCCAGCGTCTTCCCCGCATCTTATCGCCCGCGTTAGCCAAGGAGCTCATCTTTACGGCACGGGTCTTTGACGGAACAGAGGCCAAGGAACTGGGCTTAGTCAACCATGTAGTACAACAAAACGAAACCAAAGACGCCGCCTACCAACAGGCTCTGAAATTGGCCGAGGAAATCCTCCCCAACGGACCAGTTGGTGTGCGCATGGCCAAGTTGGCCATTGACAAGGGCATGCAGGTGGATCTGACCACCGGCTACTCCATTGAGGAGATCTGTTACTCGCAGGTGATACCCACCAAGGATCGCCTTGAGGGTTTAGCGGCCTTTGCCGAGAAGCGAAAGCCCGTTTACAAAGGAGAATAGCTACTGAAAATGAGAGGACACACCTAACTTTAAGCTGAAGATTGCATTTATATATTAATTTGATACTATTATCGAAAAACACCCATGCGGCATAGCCCAGTTCAATTGTTTTTAAATAAAAAGCTTTCAATTCTATGAACCTGCCAAATAACTTGGAATTACGATAATTGCTATACTAGCGACAATTTTATAATCGGATGCCGGGTGACGCATCTCCATTTAGTCGTGGAAAGGCTAATTGCAGCTATTAAAAGGCACCAGCACCACCGCCACCACTACTGCCGCTGATCGATCGACATACACTCCCCATTTGCATCGCATGTACGGCATAGAACTTGAAATCAAATGCAAAATTCACCTTGTCTATGCTATGCGGAAATGACTATGGCCAGTTTCTTTGGAAACTGTCAAGAGTCGGTTAGAAAGTTCCTATTGTCATGCGTCCGATGTGTAATCAACCCACAAGTTCCAGTGCTTGGGTGACTGAGCCATCGTTGGCTGTTTGTATTTACACAGCCAGTAATTTGCATATTGCTAATATAAATATCTTGCATTACGACCTCGCCCAAGGGGCGTGCTTTTCACAGATTGTTTTATTTTCGGGGCCCGACACAAACAAAGGTTTTTGTCACCTGGGGGACAACAAGGAGAAACAAAACAGGCGCTAAATAAAATCACTTAATGAAACATCCGTGGCAGTTTTAACCGGTTTTCTGGCGGCGGCATCTTAGGAAACATATTCTGTTTCCCCTCGCAGAACTTAAATCATACCCACTAGCCCAGATTTGTGAATTTTTTTCGCATCTACATTACGTCACAGTACACCCACTCACTTAAAAAATTAACTATCGGTGGTTTAACTTTTAATTCGGGTATTTGACATCGAGCAAGGTCAGTGTCGTTGACTCAGACTCGTCCGAAGCTGTATGGGATTCGAGTATATCCAAATCTAAATCTGAAGCGACAATCTTTGGAGGCGATGCGCTGCGCATTGTGAATATTAATTAATTAATTAATTACCTACTCAGTGCTCGAACTCGAACCGTTTTGACCCCAAAAACCGACGACGAGCTCGAGAAGGCAGATCCGGAAACCAATTGCGGAAGCAAATCAATTATTTTATTTATTGTTTTGACGCGATATTATGAACATTACGTTTTGGATGCGAGATTCTCGTCAATCCAGTTGCAGGCATTAAGCATTTCCATTTGTTGAAGCTCGATCAGTTGGTCAGACAGCGAGGAACAAACGCTGGGCGCGATCCGCATCGTAATGAGGGAGGGAAGTCAGTGACAGCAGTCTTAATATCTTTTTTTTCGCGGGAGGGGATTTTCGAGCGATTTTAATTTAAACTTTTTTTCCAAGTAACTGAGTTGCCGCTTGAAAATCAATTAGATGGATGGGAGGAGCACGGCTCAAGGTTGTGGAATGTATATCAGATTCAAAGCGGAAACTTTTACTCTGTGAGTGGGAAATCCCCCCAGCCAGGAATGGCTGATAATATCTAAAGCCCACTTAAGAGTCCGGCATCCTAGAGGCTTTCACAATCGATAGGAACGATACTTTATCAAGCTCCAAAACAGCTCCAATAGCGACAAATATATGAAAAATAAAAAAAATTCTCTTACAGCCATCGATAAGAAATTACAGTGTCAATATTTCAACGCCTTTAGCCGAAGCACTTGACCCGTTTGTAAGGGTTTCTTGGCTGAACTTTAGGACTTATCAGTCTGGCCAAGGCTTACATGGCGTATACGCAACGTGCATTTGTTGTGCGTCAAGAGGAACCTTGTTCAATAAATAAAATACCAGAACAAGTACAACATGTCGTTTATCTGTACTAAGTAATTAAAGATACTAGAGATTCGATAAGCCCAATCCAATTAAGTTGTGATATATGGGTTTTAGGAATTGTTGAGTTAAATAAATAAAATCAGAACATTGTTGGCTAACAAATAATTTCAGTTACGACATTGGCCCTTAAAAAATCTGTAGTCGCCTTCCCATAAATCAATGACAGACGACAGTCCGCCATCGAATTGCTGAGACACGGCTTGAACTCGACAAATTCGAAATGCACATCACGTGAAAAGTGCATTTAATTTACAACATTCGCCGGGCCGCTAAAAATTTTCCACTGCCCCACTGACGCCCGACTAAACAGCATGAGCCAAAGGCAAACAAAACTGAACATTTCATATTTTATGGTTAGACAACAAAAACCAGCCATCGTCGAGAGGCAAACGGCAAACTGCAAACTACACAAAGTGCAATAACAATGTGCCTGGCCAGAAACAAGTCAATCACTAAACTCCATGATCTGTCCAAAAGAGAAGCCACTAAGTAATTGATGAGGGGGCCAGGCCAAGGGGGCGGTGGCCAGTCAAGACACAAAGTGTCGCACAAATTCTCGAGTTGCAAATACCTCATACGCTCCAATTTGGTGTCTAGATATTGTCGTCGGTTGTTGGCCATTTGCAGTAATAGATGATTGATGGTTAGCATGAAGCCGAGTGGCTGGATGGCTGGATGGTTGAATGATGGCAGACTTTGAGTCTGTGGAGTGAACAGGGTGATTAAAAATTGGAAATATCTAAAGACACAATTGATTGATTTACATGCTTCTCTTGGAATTTATAATCTAAATATAACGTTGTGATAGTTAAGATAAATAAAAGTCTTATCATTTGTCTAGTAATCTAAGCCCCTAAAAGTATGCTCTTTAAATAGTTCCCTTTTAATTATCCCTCTAAAAATTTCACCTAGATAATGCCCTATTTAATCCAAGGTAACAATGTTGTGATGGAATCTTTCGGATAAGAGTCTCTTCTGCCTGGCGACACCCATTTAACATCAACTATAGCTAGGTAGCTAGCTAGCCCCGCTGGCCCACGGTGCGTATGAGTAATGGGATAAAAGGCAGACTTGTCTGGCCGCCGAATGCCCAAAGCGGAGCGATCTTTAGAAAGCACCTACACAGCCACACAATCTCACCTGGCCGGAGAGAGAGGCCGACTTCGCCCCACCTGCGTCACCTGAGCGTTTATTGTCCATTGCGCTAATTGCCCGAACCGACTTCAGCCTGGAGGTTCGTCGGGGAATATATATTGTAGCCGCACTGTATCTGTATCTGTAAAAGGGGTTTATAGTCGCTCAGGCGACGCCGTTTCGCAGCAGCAGCAGCAACAAATTCAAGCACAAACATTGGCTTAATATCAGTCACTAAGCGATCGTCAGACAGTTAACAACAAACCGTCAAGAGCAGTTGGCAAAAAAAAAATAAATAAATAAATAACCCTTGGCCAAAAACCGAATCAGCACAGATATCGCGCGCGCAAAGTTTCGAAATCCTCAAGCTACGGCTGCCAGTAAATTGAATAATTAAATAATAAACAAAAAAAAAAATTGGCCACCAAAGCATTACCAACAATTTGTGTTTTTTTGTGTTGATTGTTTCTGCAAATTCTTGCTTGCGAAATCCCAGCTGGCGTTTATAATCGCCCCATCAAGCATATCGCGGACGACCATTAACGCTATTGTGTGAAATCTAATAATTTTCGGTTGATCTTTAAGCGTCAATGTCGAGGGCAAACGATTGGATCAACCCATTAATATAATTTCTACACAATATAAATATTTGATAAAAAAAAATAAACTCCCACACGGACTAATTAAACCAGGCACAAGGTAATTATTGAAGCCACGAGCAAATTTTGATCAATTAGTTGTTTGTTCGGGTTGCCTAATTTATAAGTGCACTAATTATTTATAAATAATACCCCCACATCAAGTGAGTTATCAGATGAGCATGTGACATCATTTTCCCTTCGATACAATCTTTTAATAAATTAAAATAATTTAAACTAATCGGAGTTCTCAGGACTTCCCTTTCACCTGTCGTGACCCGGAATATAAGAAGATTCCCTCGTTTTTTTTTTGTTATGACTCTGATAAGAGCCAAATTGGATGCCATTAAAAGTTATTGACTCGGTTTTATCTTGGTTGCTACCTTACAGAAAACCACTACGGCAAGTGCAATAAACTTAATTCAGTTTCAGATTTCAGTTTCTCCAAAAATAAAACCATATAAACACACATCATAAAAGGCTCTTCCCCTTTCTACCTCCCACAAGGCTGTCAGTCAGTCGCCACTCAAAAGTTGGCATTATCACATTATTGTAATGAATGTTATTAACCGAAAATAAATAGCCCCGACAATGAGATAATCGCAAGTTCAATACTAAAACAAAAAACTGTCAATCTGGCCGATCAATTATGCGGCTCAGGTTCGACCGTTTTGCATATCGAAAGTCTGTGATAAGGTCGCCAAAATGCCGATTCCGACTCGAACCGATCCACCTTACAGACCCGGTACTGAGCTCCTTTGCCTGGCCCCATCCTCACCTTGCACTGGGAAAAAATATAGCGGGGTCCTAGTCCTATGGCAGATATCGGTGCTTCCTGCAACATCTACTAGTTTTTTTTTCTGTGTACAAATTGATGAATTGTCATATTGACAACCTGTCAGGGCGGTCAACGGGTTTTCTTTTTATTATTTGTTGCCTCTTTTGGCGGCACGTGAAGCGAACGCACAATCAAAACAAAAGCAAAAAATCCTATATGTTTAATGAAACAAAACAAAGCAAAACAAAACTGCAAATTGGTGGAAAAAAAAACAGGTAACCAAAAGCTGTTTCGGCTTTAATGGAATGCATTGACCCAAAAGTGATCCTACTTGAAATTCGACAGCGAAAAATCGCCAACCAATTAACGGTACTTAAGGCGCCGCTCAAGAATTGGCAGGGAAGCTAATTATTTTCGAATTAAAGAGAAATTCAAAAAAGGCTAAAAAGCCTGAAAAAAGCCACATTGAAAGTTGGTTTATGTAATTATTGGCAAGGCCAAACGGCTGGATTGCGATGAAAAAAATCAGGTCAGGGAATATTAAACGTAATGCCTTGTATCGCTCTGATAAGGCTAAACATTAAGATAAAATCAGACCTGAAAGATCATAAAATGTTAAGAAAAATGATCAAGAAGGACGAGGTAGTTAATTCAGGTCAATATCTTATGACCATTAAGAAGCCACACCCTCCGAAATGTGATCGTTTGACGTGATATTTTATTGATTTGCCTTCCAATAAAGATTTTACAAATTAGTATATAATTTATTAAACAAACATCAATATTGGAATCTGACGTATTTAGAGGAAACCCCTGAAAGTAAAAAAGAAATCCGGAAAGATATTATATGGTCATAACCGATTAGCATGTTCATGAGGCTCCTCTGATGACGTACGTCTATCAAAAGTTAATTAATTTGTAGATCAAATAATTAGTCATACAAACAAAAACTAATCAATGCCCAGAATGTCCCTACGATATGATTCAGTATCGAATTGGCCAGAGTAATAACTTAGAGACCCCCAGTAACATAAAAGCCCTAATTAAAAGCCGATCATAAAGATTTACCTCAGTCGATATATCGATTTTTACGCCCCCACAATAAAAGGCAATCGTACAAATTGGGTAAACAACATATACTGCCCGATTGTAAGATATTATTGGGAATTCAATGTCGTTCGGTTACGATTTACGGGCTTTATATAAGAAGTAAAGCCAGCCATCATTACTATTTGACCACTAATCTTATCGAGGCACCTGACACCAATAATAAATTCAGACGTTCCAGTTTGATTAGCCATGCGAATATATTTAATTTAATAAATCTATATTCTTCAATATGGATCTAAAGTTCTTAATGAACGTAATTACGAAATAGTAATTTATTAAATTGTTCTTAATGAGTACTATCTCATTGATCGTTTTGTGGCTCGTAGTTGGTAAATCACTTAAGTGGATGGGTTACTTTTATGGTTTTTTTCCCTTTTTTTGTGGGGATCGGATAGGTTCGGGTGGTTTTCGGAATCGGTTCGCTCGGAGAGCGATAAGGTTATCGGGGGAAGCATTTATAATTGATTTTAAAGGTAGCTTTGAGTATTTTATTATTATTAGTTGTGAATGTGGCATGCTGCGTGTATTTGTTGCTTATTGATTACCTTTCCCTGTCTTGCCTTAATTCGTTATCATTTTTGGACATGGCTATTTCGACGTTTTCCGACACTTTTCGGCGCCGTAGACCCCGTAAAGCCCGAACCCATTCTACCCACGCCCATTTGCAACCCCATTCGGTGGATCTATTGTTCAGTTGCTTTTGACCAGAGGAAGTGATCGGTCCTCCAACTCTTCCCTTGCTAAAGTCTTAATCTGTGTTCGTATTCGTGCGAGTTATTTTAAGCTAAATGTAAGTCACCATTATAGAAGGGTAATTTAAAAAAAAAATACAAAAATATATTCACAAATAGAAGTTTTCAAAACTAGAGAAATATTTCCCACAAGTTTCTATTTTTAAAGAATTCAAGTGCAACTGTTTTTCAAAAATTAGTAACAATTTTAATTACTCCACTTAAAGCTGGCCATAATCTTCATTAAGTAGAACTTAAGAGTATATACTTCAAAACTCTTTGAAAGATTTTGTGTGATTATTAAAGTGTGTCGAGGTTGAGGTAAACAAATAATGAATTGATCTACAATTTGCACCTTTGTTTTGGGAAAATTTCCCCTAGTTTCGAGACTAAATAAATGATCGATGGAAATTTTATTTAATCTTCTCTTATTTATATAATTTGTGCTAATTGTCAGAGACTGAATTCCCAATTTCTCTTCGATCTGGGCAATTGTATAAGTAATAGAATTTTAATTTCTGATCACAAGACCCATTTGATCTTTGATCCATTTGGTAATCTACCATGTGACCTCGTTATTCATGGTTTTTATTTGGCAGAAGCCGAAGAATTTCCCTGCCTTTGCCTCGAGTTTAATAATACATTCATAAATTTTAATAGGAGCAGGTCATATATATTTTATAATGCGATTACCCATAGGGATAATACGTTCGATCGACTTTTATGAAAGGAACAACTTTAAATACTGCCCAATTCAATGAATCAACCCCGATACGGGGAAAACTACCACTATATGGACCCTGATTTAGGGCCACCTTTATGGCCGCGAATTACAGGCGTTTTTAGGGGCCCATAGACTTTTATGAATGCAGTCCGATTGTTGTTTTTATTCGACCGACCCCACCTCCAGTTATGGCTTTGCTCGGCCTTATGGCCGATAACGATCGACCAGTCCAGTCAGTATCGGAAATCTCTTGGCCAGCCAATTCTAAACACTTAAACTTTCCAAAACGCCGATAAGATATGGCCAAAAGTAGTGGCTTGTGCCTAGCAACCCTCGAGCGGATTAACCCAAGCCTCAACTGGCCCGAAGCGAAAGTGAATCTCGTGCCGGTCTAAGTGGGATTCCTGTCCACCCACTGATAATAGCCCCATCGTGTGCGGTCGATCAATCATTCTTGTTGATTCCACATAATGACATTTGATCCTGATTTAACTTTTGCTTTCAGATGACAGATAACGCGGCATTTAGCAATGATGGGGAGAGATCCTATCCCCCGGCGTCAAACATAGGAGTGTCTTCGGAGTCCCTCGGCGAAAAACCTCCATCGTATGCGTCGGCGGTGCCACCTCTGGGAGATTTTAACTCCAAGTAAGTATATCATGGGTTTATGTTTTAAAATGTGATTCTAATTAATTGTTACTTTCTTCTTATAGATCGAATTTGACAGAGAAGAACCAGCTGTCGCTTTCGGAGGATCCCTATAATCCCTTCGAGCACCGTGATCCCAATGGGGCGAGTTCTGGAGGCGCCTTGGCGCATTTGCTCAAAAGTTCCCTGGGAACTGGTATCCTGGCCATGCCCATGGCTTTCCACAATGCTGGTCTGGTCTTTGGTATGGTCATGACGCTGATCGTCGGCTTCCTTTGCACCCACTGCGTACACATTTTGGTAAGATTTTAGCACCCAATCTTTAAATGTTGACTCAAGCAATTATGACAAAGCCAGACATTTAGACAGACAGTGGACAGACCAGGTGAGCCGATGAGTACACATATTTTCTTGGAGCTGTCGTTAAGTAGTTCAAGGCGCCAAAGTTTTGATGGGCAATACCAGTCCACGTTGTCAGATAACACCTGCAATTATTGCACGCGTCTAACACAACAGTCCTTTCTTCTTATCGGCAGAGGGGGAGATACACAATATGCGATTGTTTCGGTTTTATTGACTTTTATGGTCAAGCATTTCCGATGATCGAAAATACTTCTAAAGCGTAATTTCCTGGAATTTCTCAGTCAAGAGTCTAGACTCTATTTCTTGCCAAAACATTTAATAAATCCTAATACTTTATTAAGAAAGTCCAGTCATTGGCGATCAACTATCGGTCATATATATTAAATATGGGATCATACATTATAAAACACTCGAGCAGATTTATAACGTCCCAAAATTGTTGACAGTCATTCCGCACTTTAGCCGAGCGCCTTCTCAAGTGATTAGAAAATAGATTTACAATGATAGTAGCTCTACATAAACCAGCAGTAAATATTTCAAATTTACTAACTGGATTGAAATAATTAAATAATCCAAGTTCCGCATCTGATAATCCAGAGTGCCATTCAAAAAGATTAATTTATGGACTCTTCTAATCCTTGATGTTTAACAAACACTGTTAACCCGAGCACCTATTATATAATTAGATATAGAAAGAGTTGCATAACTCATCCAAGACCCCTTCAAAATGTGGAAAATCCATGGGGAGCACATTATAGCCCACTGAAAAGGCTATATCTTTGTCAATATCCATCCGATTCTTGAGCGGATTACCTTAAACTATTTGTCGATCGATTTACTTTCAATTTACTTTGCATCATAATCTAAGAACAAAATATTTTTTAAATTTTTTTGTTAAATTTTCTGGATAGACCCCTTCAAAATGTGGAAAATCCATGGGGAGCATGTTGTGGCCTACTGAAAAGGCTATATCCTTGTCAATATCCATCCGAATCTTGAGCGGAATACCTTAAACGATTTGTGGATCGATTCTCCACCAATTTAATAACCAATATCACTTATTTTTCAGGTAAACACTTCCCACAACATTTGTCGGGATGCCAAGGTAACATCTCTGGGATTCGCCGAGACGGCAGAGAAGGTATTTGAGTACGGACCCAAGGGAATGAGACGCTTTGCGAACTTTGCGAAGTAAGATTGAGATCAAATCTATATCTTTTGATGGAAGTTAACCGGAATTCCTTCTCCTTATCACAGGCAGTTCGTTGACATCGGATTGATGGCCACCTACTATGCAGCGGGGTGTGTGTACATCGTGTTCATTGCTACATCCTTCCACGATGTGGTCAACTACTACACCGACCTGAACTGGGACGTGCGCATCTACATTGCCCTAACGGTGATTCCTTGCCTGCTGATCGGTCAGATCCGGGAACTGAAATGGCTGGTGCCCTTCTCGATGATGGCCAACATCTTCATCGTCATTACCTTTGCCATCGTCCTGTACTACATGTTCGATGAGACCCTGGTGTACTCCGACAAGCCACTGATTGCCAAGGCCTCCAGCATCCCGCTCTTCTTCGCCACCGTCATCTTCGCTATGGAGGGTATTGGTGTAGTCATGCCTGTGGAGAACTCGATGAAGAAGCCCCAGCAATTCCTCGGATGTCCGGGAGTCCTCAACACCGCCATGATCACTGTGGTGCTACTATACGCCGTTATCGGATTCTTCGGCTACGTGAGATTCGGCGATGCTGTCAAGGGCAGCATCACATTGAATCTTCCAGAGGGTGCCTGGCTGGGAGACACCGCCAAGCTTCTGATGGCTGTTGCCATTCTTTTCACTTTCGGCTTGCAGTTCTATGTGCCCAACACGATCCTTTGGCAGAAGATTAACCACAAGTTCAACCCGGAGAAGCACAACATAACCCAGATCCTATTGCGTTCAGGCATTATCCTGCTGAGTGGCGGTGTGGCGGCAGCCATCCCCAATCTGGAACCCTTCATCAGTCTGGTGGGTGCGGTCTTCTTCTCGCTGCTGGGAATCTTTGTGCCCAGCTTTGTGGAGACCGTGTATCTGTGGCCCGACCGTCTGGGAGTCTGCAAATGGAAGCTGACCAAGAACATCTTCCTGGGCGTGTTCTCCATCCTGGCCCTGGTTGCTGGCGCCGTGTCCAGCATAAACGAGATCATCGAACTATACAGCGGCGATGATTAAGTCATGTTATCAAAAACCACTTCCCACCCAACCAGACATGTAGTATTACTCGAGATGCAGGTAGCTTTCCCAGGCGAAAGCGTTCGCGAGTTTCAGTTCAAAAAGCAGGTAAAGGCAAAGCCCACATCCACACCAAGTACCCTGACCTACGGCCGTGTTGAACATGGCCTAATGGCCCCCGGAGTCGCCAATATTTCGGAGCCGTTGACTGCATGAACAAGATGATATTAATGGTTAAGTGCCTTGTTACACAAAGTAAGATGAAATTTATAGAATTTAAAAATGTTATTACCTTAAGTTTGCACCGAAAAACTATTAAAAGAAATCCATATACAATCCTTGTTGTTTTCTTTCGGGTCCAATACAAAAACAAGCCAAATACTGTGTTGCAATACATAAATATAATAGTTAAGAACTTAAGCAAAAAATACAATTAAGTGGAATAGAATTACAGCGGCACGCAATATTATAAAATAATTATGTGTGTTTGTTTAAGATCGCTAGGGATTATTATAAAGATAGAGAGATGGATTCGCATTCGCTTCCGATGTGAACTATCAACTACGTCGAGTGAAATATGTTTAAGTAATCGCTTGTCTTAACTATGTAACTGCCTAATGCTGATTGAAGAGCCAAAACTCAATGGGTGTCAGTGTTCCCCACTCTACTTCTTCTTCTTCTTTGAGTTGGAACTGGTGGCCACCACTTCGCTCTTGCGCTTCTGGCTGGCCTTGGGCTGAGGAGCAGGTGCTGGAGTATTTGAGCTTCCGCTTCCACTGCCCGCGGATACACTGCCTTTAGGAGCCTTCTTCTTTTTCTCAGCGCGCTCCTTCTCCTCCAGTTCGATGTTTTCGCGCTCGATCAGAGTGATCAGAGTGTTGCAACGGCGTTGAAGCTCCAGGGCGGTGCGGGATTTAATGAACCAATCAAAAAGGAATTGGGGCGATGCTCTATCAAATACAAAAATTAATTGAAGAGTAAGGCAATTTAGAATAATCACTCTTTCTTACCGGATGGCAGCTCTCAGTTCCTCGTAGACGTTCTCCTTGTCAAAGCCCAGCTTGTGTAGCATGCAAACCAGAAAACGATCCTCGATTTCTGTGTAGTTCTTGCCCTTATTGTTGCCGTATTGCAAGCGCAGCTGATGGAAGGGAGCTCGATACCGTGACATCTGAAAAATATACCAAAAAAATGAATACATTTTCATACATAAACTTGGAATACCATCCCACCTTTTGGTCCAATGCCTTTTTTATGGAAAGTCGTCGCTGGATCTTGCCCTCTCCCCTTTCAATTTGTCCCATGATGCGCTCAATGTCCTGCAATTCAGTACAGCGCTCCCAGAACACGGCATTGTACTCAATAACCTCCTCGGGTGTCTTGCCCTCCACGTCCTTGGCAATGTTGTCAATATCATCGCGGCCATACTTCTCATTGGCCTTTATAAATTGGTTAAAGTCACGTTTTGTCCATGCAGTAAAACCTTGAGATAGCAGGTTCTCCTTCTCTAGGATCTCGTCCTCGCTTAGCGGTTCGGCCTCGTCGATCTTTCGTTGCTCCTCGCGCTGCACCTTGGTGGCTTCAGAACCCAATTCCGGATTTTTGGGCACTTTGTAACCGACAGTCTTGCGGAAGTAGTAGATCTCCTGGTCGAGCAGCTCGAACAGACGCGGCGGGAAGAACTGGAAGTCCTGGACGATGGGCTGTTTGGGTGGCCGGGGAGCCTTCGGTGCTTTTGGCTCGGATACGCGTAGTGCCTCTCGGAAGTAAGCATCCACAGCGTAGTTGGCCTTGCGCTCTCGCTTCGGTGGCTCGATCCAATTGCCCAGGGCATTCATTTTCTGCTTCTCCCGCCAATCCTCGCCCTCGAACTGGTAAACTGAGGAGGTACCTGCCTCTCCATTTGTGTCCATGGTGAAGGTACGCAAGGAGCTCTCGCCTAGGCTATCCAATTGAGCCTTTTGTTCGTTCGTCTTGGCTTCACCGCGCTCCAGGATCACATCGATGTCCTCGTCAGTAATGTCTGTGTCCTTCGAGCTGAAGACTTGATTGGCTCCAAAACGAATGATGTTCAGCATTTCATCTTTGTTCAGTTGGTTGGAGCGGTTGTCGACCAACCGACCGCCCTGGATGACCATCTTGTCAAGACGCAGCTTCACCTCAGCTCGCTCCACAATCTTCTCCTCCACCGTGCTCTCGGTGATGAGGCGGAAAACGCGAACCTGCTTCTTTTGTCCGATACGATGAGCACGATCCATGGCCTGTAAATCCATCTGGGGATTCCAGTCCGAATCGTAAATGATGACCACGTCGGCGGTGGCCAAGTTAATACCCAATCCACCAGCTCGAGTGGACAACATGAAGATGAACTTTGCGCTATTGTCCATATTGTACTCCTGGATCTGACGGTTACGATCCTCGTGTGGGGTCTGACCGTCCAGGCGACAGTAGTTATAGCCACGCCAGTGACAGTAATCCTCCAAAATGTCCAACATGCGCGTCATCTGCGAGAAAATAAGCACACGAGAACCCTGCTCCTGCAGCTTGGGCAGAAGCTTGTCAAGAATGGCCATCTTGCCAGAGTTGTAGATCAAATGTGTGTCGGTGGTGTATGGTGGTCCTGGCTCAGCACCATCGAACAGATAGGGGTGATTGGTACACTTTCGCAGCTGCATGAGGATGTTCTGCAATCGCATTTTCTCCACCTTTCCTGCTCCGTTAACAATATCAATATCCTTGAGCAGTACCTTGGTATACCAGTCACGCTGCATCTTCGAAAGACCCACAAATATTTTCATTTCCTTTTTGGGTTTTAGTCGCTTCTCCACCTCGGCCTTAAGACGACGCAGCAAGAAAGGCTTCAAGACAGCATGAAGTCGCGTGATTAGCGCATCGTCTCCCAAGCAAGTGTTGGTGTTGAACCACTCATCGAAATCTTCCGAAGAGTTGAAAACATCGGGCAAGAGGAAATTGAGCAGAGCCCACAGCTCGTGGAGATTGTTCTGCAGCGGCGTGCCCGTGATGAGCAGACGGTTGGCGGTCTTGAACTCTCGCAGAATCTCAGACAGCTTGGACTTCTCGTTTTTGATACGATGGGCCTCGTCAATAACCAAATACCGCCAGTTGAACTTCTTAAACACCGACTTCTCTCGGATACACATCTCGTACGAAGTGACACACACATCCCATTCGCCGGGCATCAACACGTCGCGGATGAAGGTGTTACGGGCCTCTTGATCACCGATCAGGCAGACGGCCCTAAGCGAAGGGCACCATTTTTTGAACTCGTTCACCCAGTTCTGTAGAGTAGACTTGGGCACTATGACGATGTGTGGACCTGCTTGGTTTCTGTAAAAGAGAATTTCAAATATAACATACCATCCTTTCTAAACTGCAATCGGACTTACTTGAAATGCTTCAGGTATCCCAGCAGGGAAATAGTTTGTAAGGTCTTTCCCAGACCCATTTCGTCGGCCAAAATACCATTAATGCCATTTTCATATAGCGAAATCATCCAATTAAGACCACGGATCTGATAGTCACGCATTTCACCCGACTTAATGTAGGTGGGCGAAGCATCAAAGCGGAAAATCTCTTTGGTCGCAGAGTCCTCCGCGAGCAGCTCCTCATCTTCTTCCTGTTCCGTCTTGCGGTGACGATGGCTAGTTAGAAAATAAATAAAATTAATAATGGAATTGCAAGGATCAATATTTCGGGACTTACTCAGCAATATCCTTTTCCTTATCCTTGTCTTTGTTCTTCTTCGGCCTGCCTTTGGGCTTTGTCGGGCTCTTGGTGCTGTTGGTCATAAAATGTGTAAAGATCTCAGTCTGCTTGAGCAAGAAATCGAAGCGTCTGCTGCGATCTGCCTCTATTTTATTGTCGAACTCCGCCTCCTTCTCGCCCGAAGAACTGGTGGCCGCATCTGAGGTTGTCTCATTCTGTCAAAAGACGCCATGGAAAATCATGTATCTCGTTTGGTTTGGAAATATGATTTATTATAGGGTTGTTTACACTTACCGAGTTCTCCTCAGTGGCCTCCACAGCAGCGGCGTCTGTTTTGGACATTTTTGCAATGCCGGCGTCTTCTTCTTAAAACAATTAACTTTTTCGTAAAATACACGCCTGCCGAATTCGCCTTTGGGTTTTGTTGCCTCGGTCTGTGCGAACTGAAATTTGAAAACTCCAACAATTAGGCACTCTTTCCTGGCATTAATTGCATTCAAAATGGAAATAGTCAAGATATCTTTCGATTAAAAACAGTAAATAATTACCTGGAATCTTCTTTTTAATGAATGGTGGGAAAACTGCGCGTGCTATCGGCATAAGCGATTAATGCGTGAAGTTGGCCGCAGTACTTTTGGTGGCGGGAAAGCAGCTGTGGTTATCGAAACTTTAAATATGGCAGACTCGATTTTACCAACATAACTCATTAAAACCCACATTTAATAAAACAAAAAATGTTAAAACAAAAAATAAAGTAGGCTTATGCATTAACATTTATGATTTTATCTCAATAATTTCGATAAAAACATTTCGAATGGTGTGACCAGCTGATAAAACCGATTTCATCGAAAAATTTCAACAAATCGATATTTCCAGCAGCCACACTATCAAGCACGCCTGTTTTTCAAATATATTTTTTTCAAAATGAGTAAATTTAACGCAATGGATTTGGTGCACAAGCTGAAGGAAGAACTAAATACGCAATACGTGAATGTAGATGACGATTCCGACGGCTGTGGGGCTAAATTCAGTGCAACCATCGTATCGGAGGTGTTCGTTGGAAAAACTCTGCTCGAGAAACACCGATTAGTCAACAAAGCGCTGGCCGAGGAATTGAAAGAAATTCACGCGTTTTCGCAAAAAACCTACACACCCGAAGAGTGGGAGAAAGTTAAGCCCAAGGAGGAACCAAAAGAATAGTAACAACAACATCGAAACACAGCACCAAGACTACAACGAAAGCAACGGCCAAACAACACCATCCGTGAGCCGTAACCTGTTGTCGTTTATTGGTAGTTGAGAGATTTCTTGCTTGAAGAAACCAGCCGCGAACCGAAAAACCGAAAACATTCAGTCACACAAAGAAAGTGAAAGGGAAAGCACAATACACACTAGGAGGCACCGCATCTCGGGAGTTAGCAAATACAATACGCAAATTAAGCGCTAAATGCATACGTTACATAAAAAAAAAATAACAATAAAAGTTTAAGTACTTGAGGTCGAAAACCAAACCGCTTTTTGTGCTCTCCACGCATTACAATTTCAAATTACTGATAAACCGATAAAGCCACCCCAGCTAGCAACTCAGACAATAGAACGAAATGCTCAAGTTCCAGGTCCACTCTCCGGGCAAGGTCATCCTGCATGGCGAGCACGCTGTTGTGTACCATCGTCCGGCCCTCGCCGCCGTCGTGGGACTAGGCACTAAGCTAAGATTCCACCAACAAGAGGGCAGTCAGGTGGCCAGCTTTCAGTTGGACGCGCTTAACTGCACACTGGAGATCCAGTTGCCAGAGTTCAATGCCTTTCTCGCGGACTTCCGCAGCAAATATCCGGCCGACAGTACTGCCAAGTTACTGGAGGCGGTCAGAGCAGAGGTGGCCAAACAGTTGGAGCGATCGGCGGGCAACTCTACGAAGCCACACACCCAGCGAGCGTTCGTCTCCATCTACTACTTGCTGGCGGGCGCTGTACTCTCTTCGCCCAAAGATGCAAAGTTGACGCTTCAAACCGGTTTCCAGGTGCAGGTAGACAGCGAGTTGAATGTGGGCGCCGGTCTGGGTAGTTCGGCTTCGTTTGGAGCCGCCCTCGCAACGGCTTTTCTAATTTTGGCCGGTCACTTTGATCGCGACAGCTACTTGCAGGAGGAGAACCAGGCCTTGATATCCACCTGGGCTTACGAATCGGAAAGGGTCAACCACGGAACCCCCTCAGGCCTAGATAACACAGTGTGCACCTATGGAGGTATGCTGCGATATGTAAAAGGTCAGGGCTTCCAGTCCCTTCGCATTCAGAAGCCACTTAACATACTTTTGGTGGACAGTCGCGTCAGCCGCAGCACCGCGGATATTGTGGCCAAAGTGCGCCACCTTGCCGAGGGCTTCCCACAGCTCATAGAGGCCATCTGGCAGGCTTGTGAGGAGCTAGTCACAGCGGCAGTACCTCTCTACGAAAGCTTTGGAAACGCTCAGGACGACAGTGCCAAGTTTGAGAAGCTGGAGCGCCTCTTCCAGATCAACAATGATCTTCTAAAGGCCATTGGCGTTTCGCACCCCAAACTGGAGCAGATATTCACCATTGCTTTTAAGCGGGGCTTCTTCTCGAAGCTAACTGGCGCCGGCGCCGGTGGCTATGTGATCGTGCTTCTGCCAGAGAACTATGAGTGCAATGAGGTGTACTGGAAGCTCAAGGAAGAACTAGAATCAGCCGGCTTCGGGGTCCATGTAACAACGGCTGGTGGCGAGGGGTTGCGTGTTAGCCCGCTGGACGACTGATGCAGCATTTACTCCACTCTCGTTTTGTATTGCTATTGTATGTATTTGTGGTTTTGTTATAACTTAAAAATAAAGATCTACATGTATTTTGTACGAAAAAACTTCTATTTCATTAGCGCTGGCTTCGGTCGCGAGTTTTGTAGACAATGCCGCGGTTTTTCATTTCCCGCATAGTAGATTGCGGCAAGGTGCCGGATACGGAGATAGCATAGATACCTCGATGAAAACGAGCTGGAAAGGATAACCCACGTTATTATTGAATTCCACCTAGGGGGCTTTACTATATTCTTACTTAACCGTTGCCATTTGGCCACCCAGGAGTCGGTGGGTGTGGTAAGGGCAACAATTCCGTCAAAGTTGTTACTAGTGTGATCGTAAACGTTGTCCTTGTTGTTCTTCATCCGCAGAAATTCCTCGCAGTTTTCACAGCCATCTGTCTCAAATTGATCAAAACTCTGAAGGAACCCGGTGTCGTTAAAAGGCTCATGAACAAGTAGACAATAATAACACACCTTAACCAGTGAACAAACTAGGCAGGCACGCAGACCCCTAAGATCCTTGGGTATCGCGTCAAAGGACATTGTTATAGCTAATTTGTACAATAAAAACAATTTAGAAAAAATGTGTGAATTCCAAGCCACAAACACAGAAATCGAAAGACGCTGTTTCACCTCTAATGGCTATCGATAACTTTTAACAGGCGACAAATTTTTCAAAAGTGTTTTAAGATATAACGGTTATGGTAACGTAGTACTTTAAAGTTTAAACTTTAAAAATATTCTAATTAAAATCTGTAGGCATTCTGATAATGAATAAATGGTTCTTGTTAATTTTAAATGTTATTAAATCTTTCTCGAAGATAAATTCTTTATATTTAATATTCTTTCTTAGGATATTAAGCAAATTATCCGCACCTTGTGGATAAAATTTAAAATTGACCGCAGAGACCGATAAACGCCGATAGGAATGTGGAGCCCATCAGCTGGTAATGTATTGTTGTTGCGAGTGGGTGTGGAAACAGGAGAAGACCGAATAGGCGGAAAAGTAACAACAGTAATTTGCGCTCTTTGACCGGCTTTGAAAACCTGCTAAGCTAAAAGGATCGTAGATACTATACAACGACCATGTCATCGTCCTCAACCTCCAGTCCCACGGACAACAGTTCGCACGGTTCAGTGGCATTGTCCTCGTTTGGAGCCATAAACGCCTATTCCGGAACAAATACAAGCACCCAGAGTGGCGCCCAGAAGCCATTTTCCCTTTCCGAGCGTCTGAAATTTGAGATATACCGTTACTCCAGCTATTCGCCAAACTATCTGCCAGAGTAAGTTGTCCTACAAAAAATATATGCCTTGGATTTCGTAATGCGCATCTGTCTCATAATTTCTATACATCACGCAGAAACGTTTTAGTGGACTGCCCCAACGACCAGACCTCCCGCTGGTCCGCCTACAGCAACAGCCCGCCACAGTTTCTTACCTTAAAGCTGCGCCGTCCCGCCATTGTCAAAAAGATCAAATTTGGCAAGTTCGAGAAGTCGCACGTCTGCAACATAAAGAAATTTCGCGTATATGGTGGATTGGAGGACGATCATATGGTCTTGCTTCTAGAGGGGTCAGTCAAAGAGATTTGATGGCGATTAAATAACTGAAAACTCTTTATTTCAGAGGCCTTAAGAACGACAACATACCGGAAATATTCAACCTGCGTTGCCTTACCGAAGACGGCTCAGAGAACTTGCCCATTCTGTACCTCAAAATTGTTCCCCTCTTGTCCTGGGGGCCATCGTTCAACTTCAGTATTTGGTACATCGAACTGCACGGGCAGGACGACCCAATGTACACGAGTGCGCGGATGAAGAACTACAATACCCGACGTGAAGTGGAGATTATAAAGCTTTGTCTGAAGCACTTCCGCCAGCAGGGTTATACGAGTGCCTTTGAGGCGCTCCAGGAGCAAACGAGCGTGCAACTGGAGCACCCTTTGATCAGTGAGCTACACAAGTATCTGGTAATAAAAGCCACAAAATTATTCATAAATTGTATTTAATATTAATCATCTATTTTTGTAGGTGGTCCAGGGAGACTTTGAAAAGGCTGAGCGCTTTGTGGCCGAGTGCATAGACGAGGGACTAATGGATGAGTATTTGCACAAGCAGGATTACAAGCATAGCTGGCATATGAAGTACTCGGAAAGCGAGACAAAGCCTGGTATACAAACCTATAATACCTTATAAAAGCCATCTTTAAACGTAATATATTTATTCTCTAGGAAATCGAGGAGGACACCAGCTGGTAGTCGATGCCAAAAAGCGTCTGATATATCTATATGGCGGTTGGGATGGCTACCAGGATCTGAGCGATCTGTGGGTGTACAACATCGAGGAGGATAACTGGTCGCTTCTCTGCGAGAGATCGGAACTTGTCAATGGACCCACACCGCGCTCCTGCCATAAAATGGTCTTTGATCCCATTAGCGAGAATATATTCATGCTTGGGCGATATCTGGATAATTCGATTCGTACCTCGGATTATATAAAGAGCGACTTTTATCTGTATGATACCAGGGCACGCAATTGGATGCAGATCTGTGATGACACCAGCCAAGTGGGGGGTCCGCATCTAGTGTACGATCACCAGATGTGCATGGACGCCGATAAGCGGACCATCTATGTGTTCGGTGGCAAAATACTGACACCACGAAGTGTCAACGCCACGGGTTCAATTGAACCAGAGTACTCTGGCCTATTTTCCTATCACATAGCAACGAATACATGGTCGCAGATAATGGTGGATTGTCACCATTCGAGTGCCTCGCAAGCGGATGTGATGTCCATCAAATCCAGGATAACTCATTGCATGGTTTTTCATAATGTAAGTAGTAGGATCTTAAGCTTAGCTTCAGTTACTATTATTTCTCGTTTTTAGAAACAACGAAAGCTATACATTTACGGAGGACAACGTGGCAAGGAGGACTTGGACGAATTCCTCAGCTACGATGTCGATACTCAGGCAATAACAGTGCTAAACAAGGAGCACCCCCACCATGGAACCACCGCTGGCAACGAAACCAAATTCGAGCCCTCTTCAGGTTATACACTGCGATCCACAATAGATTGCGAACGAGATGAGATTTACATATTTTCGGTATAATTGTAATCTCATACCTTAACATATTGGGTAACTAAATGGATCGTTTTTTTCCAGAGTCTGAGTAAGGTTAAGGATCGTCGCGATATACAGCATACAGATGCAGCCAACTCGTTCTGGGTCTATTCTCTACGCAACCACAAGTGGTCGCGGATATATTACTGCCGTCACAGTGGACAGGATGCCAACACCATCAACCGATCGAATGTCCTTGGTGCCAGCAAGGGCGATGGAAGCTTGGAACCCTGTCCACGCTACGCCCATCAACTGGTCTATGATGATGTGGCCAATACCCATTATCTGTTTGGTGGTAATCCTGGAATCTGTCAGCAACCGCAACTAAGACTCGATGATTTCTGGTTGCTGCAGTTGGAAAAGTAATTATTGGTAAACAATAAAGCTACCCAAGATTAATCGAGACTGTTTTTAGGCCAAAACGCGAGGAAATCCTCAAGCATTGCCGGTTTCTAGTGCGCAAGTTGCGTTATGAGGAAATGACACGCCGGGATCCCTTGAAGGCGATGCAGTATTTGCGGCATAATATAGCTGCAGTGATCGATCATGCCGATGCGGAGCAGTTAAATAATGTGAGTTTAGGTTATTATTTATATTCTTTTATATTTTCAACATTTTTATTTTTCAGTTTCACAAACTTGCTTCGTTGCTGTTCAAAAACCATGACAGCAGCCTGGATAGGGAGAGCAATATGACCACGCCAGCGCTGTGTGCTGAAACTGAAGATCTAGAAACAGATGCCGATGTGTCAGCAAAACTAAAAGGTTTCACTTTTAAATACTTTATAATACTTGAAAATTGTACTGATGTGTATTGTAGATGAAGTTACCGATGGTATTGTCCAGGAGAATCTTTCACTGGAATCCAACGAAAGCCTGGCCTCGTCTGGCATCTCTGAAGCCGTTTCCAGTCCCACCTCCAGCTCCACGTGCACCAAACGAGCCCGCACAGAGTCCACCTCGGAGCTGAAAAATAAAAGAGCCTTCCTGTTCAACAAACTGGTGCAACTGATGCCACCGAGCATGGTCCAACCGGAGCGCAATCTTAGCGACTTTGTCGTCATGTAACAAAACAAAAAAACAAAAAGCCCAAGTGCCAAAACTATTTCATACATCCTTGCCCCTTAATTATTAAGTAACTTAAAGTGTGAGAGTTTCGTTTTTCATGTTGTTGTTGATCGATGTGATGTTTCATTTAGCTTGTTTTCCCGCCCATATTATGTTTTACGGCCGAAATGCAAAGCATGACATAAACATAAATATGATTTTATTGTGATAGATTGTTTGTAACTGGAAGAAACCCAGAAGAAAGCTTAAGAGAGAAAATGTGTGTGTTGAATGTAACCGATTGTGTACGAAGTTTATAAGTTTAAAAATAAAATAAAAGTTTTGTAACGTCCATAAAATCAATCGATCGAGAGAGTGTTCTTTTCAATATACTTTTATTTATATTATATTGGTTTTTTCATTAATATTAAGGTGTACATAGATACTTTTAATTATCTAAAAAATTTGTTTAGTTACAATTGCCACCTCATACAATCTTTGCGCCCTTCCTTCAATATGATTTGTATGACAAATGTATAGACACCCAAAAACACCTCAAACACGATCCCATATACAGCTCAGCCCAGCCATGCCATGCATGTAAAATGTCCAATATGCAAAAACCGAGGCGTCCGTATCCGTATCTGTATCTCTATCCGTATCTGTATCCGTATCCGTCCAATATCAATCCAATTCAAATGCTATTAACCGACAATGCAAAGTCGGCCCATGGACAGGTTGGACTATCTGCATATGTCGCTGTTTGTGGGTTTGTGTGTTTTGCTTTTTATCTTTAATTTCTTTTTTTTTTAAGTTTTTATGGTTTTTCTGCCTTAAGCCTAGGCTAAGCATGCAGTTCCAGTGGATGTTTCATTAGCTTCTTGATTTACACGTATATGCTTAGGTTTACAATATAGAAATACGACTCGAATATTTCTCCCTAATATCGCCCCAATCAAATGCCACATACCGAACTCACAACTAATATTTTTTATACTTTTTTTTTTTCATCCCGATGTAATTCTTTTTTTTTTTTTATTATCGAGAATGTATTTAGTTTTTAGTTCAACATCAAGGGATCTTTCGCTTTTCAAGCTTTTTTCTTTTTTTGTGGAATGTAGGGGGGGGTTCAATCATTCTTTCATGTACATATATAGTTAAAGTAAAAACTATCCACCGAATGCCACACCTTAATGGATCTCGTATCCATTGCTGTTGAAAATCGTGGCCTCTGGGCGCCCAACTACTTATCAAGTATCTCAAGCCCTAATTTTCATTTGTTTTTCCACTTTAAGATTACACAAATACATAAATTTCCCATTTAAATTGTTGTCCCTTTTGCTTGCAGTTCTGGTTGAGTTTTGTTGCTTAGAAAATTTCCATTTTTTTTTTTAATCTTAATTACTTATAATATTTTGAAATTCCTTTAGCAATCATCTGATTTTTTTTTTGGTATTATTTACTTGCTTTTTTTCACTATTATATTGGAAATACATAACTAGTAGAATTTTAGTTATTAATCGTAACAATTGTAAGTGTAATCAAAATTATAAATTGTATATAAAAATACAAAATACATACATTAATGATTTTTTATCAAATTCTTCCACTTTTTGTTTCTTTTTTGGTTTGGTTTTTCTTCTATTATTATTATAGTTCCTTATTGAGTTTAATGTATATATAGTTAGATACACATGCTCGATATATTATGCGGTAATATGTATTCCCGGAGGGGTATTCCCCTCTCCAAAAATAATTTCCCAAATATTTACATAGAACTTTCTGACTGTCTAGCTGTGCGTTTACCATTAAAATGAAGGAACCAATCGTTCAACCCAAAACACAACATTTTCTGCCAAATACACACATTTTTCGATAATATTTTGTGCATTAAGGGGGGGATGGGGGGATCTCCAGACCTGGATCTGGGATCTGGAGCTTCTTATCTTGTGTACTTTATGAATTCAGTGAATAGTATTATGGAAAAGGCACCAAATGTTGAGAAAATTAAATACAAAAATTCGAAATAAACAAAAGGCCAAGTGCGGATGTGCTTTTGTGTTTTTGCAGAAACGGAAATATATATCGTACATTGAAACCGCCGAATAATGTTTATCTGAGATGGAATTTCTGCAAAAAAAATAAATAAAAAATAAAATAAAAATAATAAAAATAAATGGGAGACTTTGTCTGCTCGCTGCTACTTTTTCTGGGTGCTGCTGATGCAATTCAGTTTGGACGGAAAACTATATATATTATATATGTATGGTCGTGTGCGAATGTCTATAATATATAATTCAAATATGGTATGTCCACAGGGCTCGCTAATTGTGGGAGGGGGAGGGGGGGGGGGAGGGGTGGTCGTGATGAAATCGGAGCTGGTTGCTAATAATGAATATTAGTATTCGCATCAAGAACCTAAATCTGTTTCCATATCCGATCTTCCTCCATATCTTCTATCCTCCACACAGGCTACATCTTTTTTAAAATACACATTGACTTATTGAAGCTTTTTAAAAGCTAATCCATTGGTTAATTCATAAAAATGGTTTAATTACTTTATTTTTACTAGATGGGGTTACGTGGATTAAAGCTTTATACAACACACTGTTGAATCGTACTTAAACTAAGATGCATTTTCATTCTTTTCTTTTTTTTTTTGTTTTTGGTTATGCGCGATTATAGGATTCTCAATTCTTCCAGGATCTAAGCCATGCTGAAAGGATATATGCCCCGTATAAACTAAAACTAACAAATAAAAATAATTTGGAAAAAAAAATTATATAAAACATTTTTTGCTTCATATTTATTTTACATATATGTACGTTTCATTTTGTTTTTATTTTTTTTAATGTTTTTTTTTTCTTGCCACATATGGATAGAATAGAATTTTCTTTATTTGGATTTTTACATAAATAATTGTTTTGTTGTTGATGGTTTTTATTTTAATCTTGTTGATGTGCGTCTCATTTAGTTATCATTTTATTTAATATATATATTAAATTAAACTAAAATTATAAAAACAAAAACAAAACATTGGACACACCTGGCTGGCCACATAGATGTATGTAGCTTTAGCAAGGTGCATCCATTGTTGCATATACATTAGATCTATAAAATAAGCAAACAACTAACAAAGTTAATTTAAAATTTACGAAAATCAAGCTATATACTTTAACTGTTTCTACCGCGTACAATATATAATATTTGATAACAATTTGTTTCGACTGAAATTTTGATGGCAACAAAAGTACGTGGAGAGCAAAACTTTCCCTTTCCTGACTCGACTTTATCCTGATTTCTGTATCTGATCTCTGATTTCTGATTTCTGATTAAATATCAATAAGTTGCATGGATTTTCATGTTGCTGCTGTTGCATATATATATGGTTATCGACATTTTGTTATTATTATTTATATATGTGGGATGCTCCATGAGAATGGCGTTTCGGTTACAGATTCATCTTTAATATTTTTTGTATTAATACGAATTGTAATTTACAATGAATGGGAGGGGAGGTGGGGGGGCTCCCGCAATACAAAAATCAATAAATTTATTAATTGTTACATATGCGTTTATGAATTATTTTCAATTATTTTTGTATATTATCGGCTTGCATGTAATAGTTAATTATTTCTGTAAACAATAGTTTCAATATTATTTTATTGGGGTTTTTAGCTTAATAAAAAATACAGTATTTTCTCTGTGATTTCGTTTTTTTTTTAATTCTCTGCATTAATCTTCTTAATCGGTTTTTAATTTATTATTTATTTTATACACGCCTCAATATGCCTCGAAATTCTATGAGAAACTTCTAGCATATATAATTCTTTGAATATATATATTCCGGGGGATTTTTTTTTATGCAAAAATTGTTTCTTCTTTTTTTTTTATAAATTTTGTTTTTATTTATAAATTTGTTTGTGTTTCTGTAGTTTATTTTAGTAAAATGTTGCTCTATTATGCTTCAGTACGACAAAGTTGTTTCAGTTTGTTGTTCCTCATTAAGCTTTTGATTAAATGTACGTGTTTTTCATTACAAAAGTTTCTAAAGTAATAAATTTTTTATTTTAAATAATGCAGAACGACAACCAATAACTCGGCCATACAATAATTTTTTAACTATGGTTTGGATTTGGATTAAAAATTGTTTAAATAATAAAACGAATCTATTGCACTCAATAAATGGTTCATAATCTTAATTTAAAAAAAATAGAAAAACACTGCTCTGGCCGGGCTATCGGTTGTCATCCTGGTTTAGTACTTGTATCAGATTTTGCATTTATTATTATTATTCCTTCACTCGACAAATTAAAATGTATATATGTTGGTTGTGTTGGTTTCTTGTATATATATTATCATCTCAGTTTTTAGTACTCTATTTATGCTACAATTTGTTTTTGTTTTTTGTTGTTTTTTGTTTCGGTTCCTGATGTTACAAACTAAAGAAACTTTCTCGGGTCTAATTAATGCCTAAAACGTTTTTTTTTTTATTATTTTTCGGCCACATTCGATCTCGCTTATTAAATCTTTTTTTTTTATATTTAGTAAATATGCGAAAAAGGAATTATATGAATGTGTATGTGTGTGTGTGTGTGTGTGTTTGTATAAAAATCACAAAAATAGTTTGCTGATCCAAATCCAGTTTAGACCAAATTGTATTCCTTAAGGTTCGATTGCAGGATCGTGTCCTTAACAGCTGCAAACACAAACCTAATATTTTCCGTATCTAAATGAGAAAAAAAAATAGAATATTATTAGATAATTAAATTAAAAATATATCAAAGAATTAAAAAAAAGAGACTATTTCTTTTCACAAAATAAATGGATAATTATTTATTTTTATTTAAAGATTAACAAAAGAAATACATTTCAAATCAATTATTCATTTGCATTGCAAGTTCTGGTTCCTCTTCTGGTTCGCCACATGATTGTCTTTTTTTATTTTTATTTTTTAGCCCAAATTGAATTCCTTAAGTGCATTTTGCATAATTGTATCTTTGACAGCGCAGAACACAAGTTTGATGTTTTCGGTATCTGTTTCCCAACATAAGATATTTACCAATAAATTAACAATTTCAAAGTAGTATCTCTCTAGCAATACTCTACACTCGGGCGCCAAAAAAAGCAAATGCAAATGATATATGGTATAATACCCCAACACACTCTGTGTAAATAGCCTTATCTGTATGGACTTACCTGTAGCACAGGTGAAATGAGAATAGATAATTTTTTCGGAATCTGGATTTAAATCTACAAACATTCGCAGTATAAATTCTCGGGCCGCTATTGCATCTCGTTGCGGACCTGTTGGAATGAGAAGCCAAACAAAATGTTTCCAAAATGTTATAACTAGCATTTATCTACTACTAGCGTACTAATACTACAGATGATGTTTTGCAATAAAAGGCCAATAACTAATATAGTATTTTAAAGGTGAAAGGTCCACCTGTGGCCGTGGTGAAATGCGAATAGCATTGACGTTCGGGATCTGGATTGCAGGCCAGGTACTTTTTCAAAACAAACTGCTTGGCGGCAGCATGATCCTGCTTTGGACCTGATAGTCATCCACATTAAAAGTCATCCACGTTCATAACCATTTAGTTAAACTAGAGGTCCAGACCTCAGGCACTTACCATCATATTCTGGAAAATAGTCTACCAAATGCGAATACATAATTTTCTCCTCCAACAAGTCCTTCTTGTTCAAGAAGAGAATAACTGACGAATTTTGGAACCATGGGTACGTAATAATAGTTCTAAATAAAGCTTTGGACTCCTCCATTCGATTCTATAAAGATGATATTATATTAATGATTAAATATTTCTTTAATATATAATTTATAAGACTTACCTCATTATCAGATTCAAACAAGATTTGATCGTACTCCGATAGCGCTACCAAAAATATAATTGATGTCACATTCTCAAAACAATGAATCCACTTTCTTCTCTCGGATCTCTGACCTCCGACGTCCACCATTCTGGATAGGATTAGATATATATTATTAGTAGGTTTCTTAAGATTTAGTTTTTAAAAGCAAAATAAGCATTAAAAGCATAATTAATTTATTAAAAATACTCTACTACTAGCCTTTGGATTACCTATACAGGGTTAATAGCCTTTTTTTTTAGCAATTAAAAGCTTAATATTATGGAAATTATACCTAAACACAATGCCATCCAAATCGAATGGATACTCGAGGATGCCAGTGGTGGGCACACGAGCACGCAGAATGTCCTGCTCGGTGGGCAAGTAGTCGGCCTGCTCAATGCGAGCCAGGTCGCTCAGATAGCTATTAAGGGATTAACATGCAGATTTTGAAAAATAAAACGAACCACAACCAAGTCTATAAGACGGTCTTACAGTCTCACAGTCCCAGTCCCCTAACAGATCACTCACTAACTAAGATCTTAAGAATTAAGAACAAGAAACCAAAACCAGACATGCAATTAATTGGGGGGTGTAGCTTGTACCTAAATCTGATTTCTTCTAAATCAAAGGGATACTCAATTATCCCTGTTGTCGGCACACGAACTCTTAAAATGTCTTGCTCAGTGGGTAAGTATGCAGGTTGAGCCACACGATCGAGATCCTTTAGATAACTGTTTGTATTACAAAGGATAATATGATTTAGTAATGAAATATATATATTTCAGTCTCGGTATCAGTCTCAGTCTCGGGTAGAAGTCATTGGATGGACTCTCGGCAACTCACTATTTGGCTGAATCAGTTAGCTGATATTCCCTACGACGATCGTAGCACTCCTGGATGCCAGCATCGTCCCATAGCGTTTTGATGGCATTCAAATATGGATCCTCAAAGGTGGTCACTGTTTCGTAATCGATGCTCATCACTAGATCGGCCAGTTCCTGTGGCAAGTAGGATAGGTATTCCATAAGATATTCAAGCTCAATAAGTTTAAATACTTACGCTATGCTCGCCCACGCCATAGGATATCTTAAGCATATCCATGGCCTTGATCATGGACTGCATGGCCATGAATATGTTCTGAAAGACCAGCTTGATGTAGCCACGCTTGTCCTCGTCCGAGTAACCGCTGCCGTGGATAATACGCATCTGTTTGATGAACGTTGACTTCCCGGACTCGCCAGTGCCTGTGATGAATGATTTTTAACAAAAAGAAAATATAATTATAATTATAATTTATAATTTATAATTAAACCACTTACCCAGCAACAACAATTTAAGCTCACGACGTGCATCTCTCTTGTCTCGGCGCAACTGCTTCTCGATTTCCTGATTGATGCGCTTTTGTTCCTTGGCCTCCTCCGATAAACAGCACTCCATGCTAACTAGATTTGTGGACGCTTTCGCGTACTGTAGCCACTACTACGTTCAACTTGCTCCGTTCCGTATAGAATAGATAGATATAGATGTGTGTGTGTGTGGGTATAGTGGGTGGGTAACTGGCTGGGTGGTTTGTTCCTCCTCCTTCTTCGTTCTGGACAGTCACCTCTGTCTCGCTGTAGCCCTCAGTAGCCCGGTAGTAGCCCTAATCTAATTGGTTGCGTTGGTGGTGGGGGGGGAGGGCGATTTTTTTCCTTTCCTGCCGACTACCGATCGAATATACCCGTCTTCACCAGGGTATTACGATTGAGGCATTTGTACTTTGGCTCCCGTAACTCTTTGGCTATTGCTTACGATATATATATATATATATACGAGGATCGTCCTATGCCAATGTCCAATATAGGATTTGGGTGACTCGGAGAGGCTGCGAATGATGACTACGAATGAACAAAGACCACATCGAACACGACGACGACCACGACGATCCAGAGACTATCTGTAATGAGGTAACGAAAGCATTAGGATCACTCTGATTATATAACAATAATGGTATTTTGGGGCACTGATTCTACGGACCACTCGAGTTGTTAGCTCGACGAGAGTTCGCCACGTTGTGTCCCGTACTGGCAATTAACATTTCATATTTGCCTGCCCCACCAGATACCTTTCCACCTGGCTGGGGTGTCGATGACGACGACCTAGGCCTAGGCTTTCCTCTGTCCATGGCATTGGCTTTGGGTTTGGTTTGGACTTGGGCCTCTGCTCTCTGCGCGCATGCACCGATCACCCGCCTCAGGTGGCAACAGATTGAGGAAGTGACCAACCGCTAGACACCCGCCCCTCTAGGCCAAGTTCATTGCAGAAAGCTGATTTTGGTAAATGTATGGCTTCTTAGGTTCACCCAAGAGTGGACCAGATTTCCTCAAAGCTTAATATTTTCTACAAAAACATGATTCATCTAAAGATTGGACCTTACTCCTCTATAAAATATATATTTATAAAGTTATACCCTTCATTCATGGACTTGATAGCTATATAGGTTCTCTAGACCCCTATATAGGTTCACTTTATTTCCCATATCGAGTGCCTGCTAATCCAATTTTGTTGCCAAATACACGGACAGGGTCGGAACAAGGTTCTTCCCCAAAGCACCATATCGATGGAATGGTCATCCAGACGACAGTCTGAGGAGTATTCGATGACAGGAATGGAAATCAGTGATTGGAGAGATCGACTAGAGAAGTCATGGTCTAGGTCTAGACCGGCTATGGCCCAGGATTAGGTTTGGGGTGGGGGAGAACCTAAAGAACTGAGCAAAGCCACAAAATCTAATTAGCAGCCCGAAGGGGACCGAATTGGCGCATTCTAGTGGTTTTTAGCAATACCCCGCCAGATATATCATGCCACTTGGAAAGTAAAAGATATATCTACCTTATCTACTCTATATGCACATGATAAACCTCTCCAAAGATAACATTTGATTTGTCTCCGTAATCTCTAGATGACTTTAAAGGCTACTGGGCATTTAGTTCCATCAAGTGGCACTATTCTGGAGTTCATCCTGGATCGGAAATACCAGCATATTAGTCACTAGACCCCAAAGCTATGGTTGGTCTTATCGGAAAGTCTAGTTTATGTACAGTGGGGCAGAGATTCTATATCAGGGAGAGAGCTCTACTTACTCATATATATCTGACGGAGGCGGGATTCTCCAACAAGGTGTTGTTTCCAGAATGTCCCCTTAGTAATATATATATATCTTCTAGCCACTATATGTCATACAAAAAAGTATCTGTTTTTCTCGAAAAAGTTCATTAATTTCTTTGTTTTTTTTTTATCAAAGTTTTCGGGGTTTTTTTTTTTAGTTTCTTATACTAATTTCAAAAGCATTACGATTAGTCGGTTTTTTTGCGGTTTTTTTGGAAAACATTAGTTTTAAGGAACGTGTTGTTGTTGTTGTTGTTGTTGGTTTACTGGTGCTTTTTATTATTATTTTTCTTTCTTTACAAACTTTGACTTGTATTGTATTATTATAAATTTTTTTTTGTTGTTGTTGCTGTTGTTGTTGTTGTTGTCGTATGAAAAATTATGACAATATTTTTTTTATATATTCATATTGTAGTGTATAATTGGTAAAAATTGAACGTAAAAGTATGTACGAGACGGCGACAACGACGACGACGAACTTTTTTAAATTGATTTCACACGAAACACTTAGTGGCTCCTTTTGTATTTAATTTTCTGCATACTTTATGCTTCTTGTATTTGTTTATTTTTCTGTATGCAGTGGAACTGCAAGTAAAAAGACAAAGAGATAATAATAACGCTTGATAATATGGTTATTCTGTGGCAAATTCATAATCATTATAATCATTATCATCATAGTCATCGGAAAATCATCATATTGGCTAAGGTAAACACACGACCATCCCAACCACCCACAATCCGTCAGCCGTCAGGCCACCTTCATCCCCATCCCCCCCGACGGAAAAACCCCTTTTTAGCTTAACCCCGTTTTCAGTTTTTTTTTTTGTAATATTATTGCTAGCTAGCTGGACACAGAACCGAGAGCTAGAATCGAAAATATATATCGCACACCAGGCGGCAACCCACCACCCCGCGACAAACGTGCAAACTTTTTGCAAAAAAAAAAAAATCTGCCTTTTTTTTCTCCTCTCGGTAGCTGGTGTTTTCCTCCGGCAAGCAGTGCGCATGCAGTGTTGTCACCCGCTATCGGGCACTGCTTTATCGGCGAAACGAATACACACAGACGACGACGACGGGCGAGGCCAAAAACGAGCATGAAAAAATTTTGGGTAGAAAAGCAATCCGCAAAACCACACGATTCGCCGATGCGATTGTTTAACAATTACGTCGGTATCAACCTATTAATGACCACCGGGCCATGCAATTGGGTCGAAAAGCGCACTTTACACTAGTTTTCAGCGGTTTTCAGGGCGAGCAAAAATCTTTGGACGGCCGCCCAGGGGATACCGGAGGTCGCTGATGGGTGATCGGTGGTCGAGGGGACGGGATTCTCGATCGTAACTCACAACATATTCGATTTTGCATTTCTCGCTACTCACAACATATTTAATTTTGCATTTTTCGCTTTTTGACGCACGACCGTATACTTTACTAGAGTGGAGAAGCATCGATACACCGATGGAAAATGGTATCATCGATGCATCGATATTTTTGAAAATTGTGGCAACCCATCACTAAGTCGGGCGATTGTTCCTATCGATAGTTTTCCTGAAACGGGACGGGCAATATGAACCGGGTAAAAAAATAACGATAATCGGTGGTTATAGCTCATTACCTAAGCTTTTCTCCCCCTAATTTTATTTCTTTTTAATAGAAAAACATTTATTTGCGATTATCCAATCCACTGGCATACTCCAATATAGAAATTTCTTGAAGAGACTTTTAATATAGTGTTGGAAAATGTCTCATAGGACCCGCCAAATCCAAAAACGACACACAATTTTATTTAATCTATGTTTTATTTGCATTTCTGTAAATTATTATCATTTGTTCAATATGTTCATGCGATAAATAGGTATTAAATTAAATAAAATTAAAATAACTTTACAGTGTGCAAAATGTAAACAATTATTTCGGGTTTCGTATGCGATTTACAATCAAGTTAAAATAAAAAACATCGAATCGATCGGTTAGTGACTATTGGATTGTGTTCGTGTTATAAAGCTGAAGCTAGTTCGAGTCTCTCTCTGACGATAATTAAGAAAAAACAAAAGTTACACAAATTACGAATTAAAATAAAAATAATAGCTAGACGTTAATAGTGGTTACTTGAAAAACGATTTTCAAAAACTCAGGGGGAGAACTGGTAGGCAACGCCCAAAAGATAAATTTCAACTGGCCATTTTGTTTGTTTTTAGTATCACCCCAAAAATACAATCAATTGACTATAAAAAACTCGTACTAAATATTTTCAAAATACACATATAAAAGGTTCAGGCTCTTCTCATTAAAGACATCCTATGGATTAACAATTACTCTTCTGGCTTTCGAGTGATATGCGATTTTTTTTCAAATTGTGGTTCAATGTCCTTTCAACAAATTACAAATTAGATACACTTTGTTCGCATTAATTATGAGCACAATAATATGATTAACAAATAATATATGTATGTGTATGTATAATTAGATTTTGTTTTGTTTTGTTTGATCAACTTAGAACTAAAAAATAATGTTTGAAACATTCTTTTCAAAATATATACCTCCTCATCATCATCTGTGTGTTAGACTTCACCTTTGTTTTTTGTGGTTCTCTTGTTAACAATTAAATAGATTTTCTTTTTTTTTTTTTTTGTTTAGTTGGAAGCACTGCCTAACAATCAATCAAAAGATTGCTAATTTCAAGAATACAATTCACAAAAACAAGAATTTATTAAATGGACAAAAGTTGAAGCAGCGCTCACATTGAAAAAATTTGGCCGAAATGTAAATTGGGAGGAGGATCTCCACTCGAAAACTGTGTGTTGGTTTTTTTTTTTTTTAAATATAATTGTTGTTGGTTTTAAAGTTGGTTCGTTGCTTGCTCGGTTGCTCCTGTGCTCCTGTGCTCCTCCGTTACGGGGGCCGCTCAGATGGGACGCGTAAAGTTGGCGGGGAAGAGTCCCTTCTCGGTGGTGCCCTCCTTCTGACCCATCAGCCAGCCCTCCTCCTGCAAATTGGCAACAAAGAACTGCTCTCAATAAAGAAAGGAAGTGCCGAGGTCTGCATATTGGCGCGGAGGGGGAGACTAGCGCGTGCAAAGCTCAAGGAAGGATTTATCTTCGATATCCGAAGTTTCAAAGCTATATCCGGGCAGACTATAGTTCTGCCAATCTGCCAGAATATAGTACCATAGACTCTAGAGGGTCGAAACCCTATGACTTTACCTGATCCTCGGGATCGTCGTACTCAATAACGCGAATTATGTCACCGATCTCGAAGCTCAGCTCGTCCACATCCTCCTTGACGTAGCCGTAGGTGGCCTTGACGCGGTAGAGCACGCCGGCCGGCAGGTCAGCGGTGTTGGCATCTATTTTTTTGGATAAAAAAAATATAGAATATATATAGACTTAAGGACATGGATCTTGGCTTGGTGTGTAGTACATCCGTGTTTAGTAGACAAACGAACGCAAAAGGAACGCAACTAGAACGCAATCCTGGCCAGAACATGGGTTAGTTAGGCTTTCATACGCGAAGTGGTTAGTTAGTCTTTGGATAGCAGGGGGATAGTAGGCAACTAACGTGCATGCGATGTGGTTTGATGTGGCTTATTCTCTAGGATAATTGTACAACCTACATACTTGTGGGAGGACACCAGCCCTGGACTTAAACCTTAACTAGCGAGATACCAGGTGATAGATGGTGTACACAGGCCCATTGGGTCTGAGGAGGAAATGAGATGAGTAGGATCCAATGGTGAGGCCTGCCAAACAACACTCACAAAGAACTAAGCTTAGTTTACAATAGGATTAGATTTTTTGATCCTCTAGAGACTTAAAGGATGCAAATAGAGAGACAGAGATAGAGAGTAGAGAGATAGTGACTACAGAGATAGACAACGTATGCGGGCACCCAGTGGACTCGTTTCTGGAGGTTTACTCACCAGCGGGCACCTCGTAGATGCGATCTTCGTCCTCCTCGAACGGATTCTTATTAGCCTTATTACCGCTGTGTCTATTAACTATGGGTCTAATGCTCTGACTTGGACTTGGATCTGTGACTGTGCTCTGACTGGTATTGGTAGTATCTTTATCGGTATTTACTGATTTGGTATCTGTATCTGTATCTGGATCGGTAGATGTAACTAAGTGCTGGGTGACTGTGTCTGTCGGTTGGGTGACTGTTTTGGTGTCATTACCTAGTTTCTTCTGCTTGTGCTCCTCGATCGAGTTGCCATTGTTGGCCGCCGCCTCAGCCGCCGCCTCGGCATTGCTGTTGGTGGTTGGCAGTTCCTTCGGCTGCTTACCGCCACCCTCCTTTGCACCTGCCACTGTGGGATGGGGGGTGGTGGGTGGTTCATTGTTGTTGCCGTTCACTTGGGGTGTTGGTGGTGGTGCCACGGCTGGTGGTAGTGCCAAGTCCCCAGCTGGCACTGCCTTTGCGGTTACTGGCTCCTCCGTGCTGGGCGAGGTCTGGGTGGTGGTGGTGCTGGTCTTGGTGCCACTTGATCCGTTCAGACCTGTCAGCTCGGGACGCTCCACTGGCTTTGCGGTTGCACCGTTTTCCGTGGGACTACTACTGGGCTTCGAGGCTGTTGGGGAATCCGGAGTCGGAGACGGTTCTGGTGTTGAAGAAACTGAATCAAATCTCGGCTCTTGCAGCGACGAGTTGGTGGATGTTGCTAATTGTTGTTGTCATATAATCCCATGTGTTTCGATTTTTTATTTTTTATTTTTTATAGTATTTTTTTTATTGTTTTTTTTTGTGATATTGTTGATTGACGAGTGTATCGATTGGTTATTTTTTTGTGGTGTGGTTAGCATCATTCCAAACAAAAAAAGGATTAAAAATCAAAAAATAAAAATAAAAATCAAATCAAAAACTGCAAAGGACATGCAAGTTAGGGCCTCAAGGGGTCTTGAGAACTCAATCATAGCATTATGGAACATGCAACATTCCATTCGTAGTATCGCACTTCCATGGCTTCCATCCAAACTCATCTCTCTACAAGGTGAGGAGGGAGTGCTGCTGGGAGGGATTACCCATCGCCATCTATATATATTATCTATATATATTATATTATAAGCCAGCCCAGATAGCCATTATTTACAAATGGAATGTTTTCGCATCGCCAGATCGTGTTTTAGTTTCAAAATTTGTTCAAAAAACTCGAAAGGTTAACACAAATTAGTTAAAAAAAACAAAAATTTTTCATATAAATTGCCAAAAACTAGATCATTATTCCTTTAGAGTATATGCAGATAGTATAGTGCAGATATTTTATATAATATAGTAGGTATATATATTCTATATATTGTGTATAATATTGAGCTCTTTTTTTTTTTTTTTTTGGATATTTTGTACATTGATTTCAGAAATATATTTTAAACTTTAATGGATTTGTTTATGGGTTTGGTTTGTACAGTTTTGAGCAATTTATAATGATTATAATTTTTGTTTAAAAAATAAAAAAAAAGGAAAGCAGAAAAATAAAAAAATCAATAAATAACATAAAGTACTTAGGATCATCCTCATACTATATATATCATATAGAGGATTAAAGGACTATATAGGCCCTATGGACTTACGGCTGTTGGCCAGACTGGAGCCACCGTTGGTGGTAATCTGATTCTGGTAGTTGCTGCTGTTGATGTTGGCGTTGTTGAGCTTGTTTACCGGCGACTGCACTGGACTGGATGTCTTGATGGCATTGCCTGTTAAGATATCTCTTATCAGATATATATATATATATAGAATATGATGATGTAGACTTACTAGTTTGCTTGCGTAGGGTATTTGATCCGCGCTGTGATTCTGTGGCCAGCTTATCGACAATAGCCTCCAGTTCCGAATAAATCTGGATAGCCATACAAGATATAAGTATCTATATAGTCTAGAGAATTATATAGGAGAACCCACCTTGGAGGTTTCATTGTGAAAGACCTGCTCTGTGGCGAATAGGGTCTGCAAGTTGGTAACCAAAAACAGTATTCTCGAATCATACAAAGCTGGCAGTTCATCATGCAGTTCCGTATTCAGAATCTCATAAGTGCGTCTGGCTTCCTCCAACTGTTCACGTCCTTTGGTTAGCTTCAGGGGATATATATCCTTAATTATATAATCTTAAAGGATAATGTAAAGACCTCACCTTGACATCATCTTTACGCTTGTTGGCATTGGCCTGCAGATTCTGGAACGAGTGACGCTGTCCATCATAATCAATCAGCTTCCGGTTGCGTTTCTCAACTTTTTTCTGCAAAAAAAATTATAAAAGTTAGTAATATTATTTACTAAAGAGACTAACTATATTCTGGATACCTTCATTTCTGGAAACTGGCCTGTGTATGTGTTGAGGGGTATGAGCACTTGGTCCCCCAATTTGTGCGCAAAGTCCGCCCACAGGCTCTCCGAGGCTCCGGTTTGTGCTTGAAGGGCATCGTATCCGCTCCACTGTGGCTCGTAGATTTCGCAAACGGCATCCATCAGTGTCTTGGAGGCGGCTTGTGCAGCTATATATATAGAATTAGCATATATATTAAATTATAATTGAGTTGAAAAATCATTATTATACCTCGAACACATCGTATATAGTTATTGAATTCCTTTTGTAGTTTGTTGGCACTCGCCTGCTGGCGGTTGAAGTTGTTTAGGTGATCGTCGAAGATTTCATCGGCAGTGCGATCCACTTTTCCAAGATTTTGTAGAATCTTTAGGATACAAGATACAAGAGGTACAAGTTAAGTGATATAAGCCATATATCATTATTTTTCAAGAGTCTGTTAGAGTGCCGTTGTCATCATTTGGGTTAAGAATCTTGTTTTTTTTTCTGACCTTTTAGGCCTCTTTTTGTTCTGGCACTTAATGGCCTTTCAACAACCAATTAAAGAAGAACTGACAGGAAATATGGCCCAGAGGCTGAAACAAGTTACAGGCCATCACCTTCAGCCTTGTAACAGTTTCCAGACCAACAACACCCACGCCTCACCCGTCTTGGCCGGCCATCTGTGCGTATACGCAATATTCTAGAGTCTAGAACACCAGCTAGATAGTCGCCGATAAGCAGCAAAAATGATCTATTTGCCAACAGAATTCTAGCCAAATATTTAGCCTCCTCCTCCTCCTATCAGAGCTGGCCAAGAAACAAAAGCAACAACCAGATAACAAAGTTGCCTAATTGAATTTTGCGGCAGATTCAGATAATTAGACACATATATGTATATACCTCAGATACATATATATATATATATATATATCTGGAAGTTGAACTTCCTCCGAGGGCAACCACTGGTTATGACCACTGGTTTTTTAAGACCCGTTATGATGGATTGTCAAATGGGGCCGCGACATGTGGCACGCAGATGGGGCCAAGTATCCGACAAGTTTGTCGGCCAAAAGGCCCTACAAGTTAGCATATCTTATCGGTTGATTTATTCAAAATGCTAACAAGTGTTTTATTGACTAGTGGCCGGCAATTGAATGGCTTACATTTTGGGCCCGAGGCCCGAGAGTGCAGTTACCTTTTATGGCCAAGACTAGAGAGCTGTCTTGGCCAAGAAACTGGTTGCCGCCACGCTAAGACTTTATGATTTTAATGACCATTTTTGTAATTGAGACCTTCCCTAGTATGGCCAGGTCTGTAAGACTCAGTTAGTGGAGTGGGAGTTGGCAATACTTAAAGCCTTATCAGCAGGTAGCTCTATAATGGCCAACAACAAGGACAGTTGCGGCTGGTCACTTCCGTTTCTGTGGCTTCTCCCAGCCTGTCACCGTTTGCGTCACACATTTCTTTGGTAATTTCTGAATATTTTTTTTGTATATTTAGAGGTGCGTATATATAGTCTTATATATATAGTAGTATCTATAGAGCGGCTGCCTCTGCATATTTGTCACTCGAAGGCGGGTCTCTCTATCTCTCGGCCCACTCTAGATAGTCGGTATCTCGGGCCTCTCTCTCTAGATCTCTTGCCAAAAATCATATTTGTGCGCCTAGACAGGTCTATATATCTATATATATATAGTCTATATAGGGGGTTTAGATACATATATATATCCATACTAGAGTGTGTATCTATTGGGCATGCAACATGTGCGATATTGGGTCACCATAGGGTCACTTTTCATCAATCTCTGGGGAGGAGGAGGAGTCTGGATTACCAAACGTGGGCCTATCTTTTGGATAACTTCTTCCAACCAGTTTCTCTGTCTGGGCCATGAACGACCTCCATGCCTTGTTTTGGATGGCATGGGCGTGGGGGATGCTGTGTGGGATGCTTGGATGACAACATCCAGCCACACAGATGTTGTATCTGCCACTTGCAACAAATGCAACAAATAATCGAATGAAATGAATCGGAACGTTCAGCGAAGTGCAAACAAAACAAGAGTTAAGTCTACATGTACGTTTTGGCCATAAGCAGACGTTGGCCCAGTTTTTCAGTTGAAAAGAATGCACAGTCGGTGGCACAGTGGCAGTTGCAACAAGTCTCTGGCACTATATCGAAGCCACTAATACTCTCTATTTCTAATAATAACAAAGCTCGAGCTCGTGTCTCTTAATTTGTTATTCAAATTTTGGCTTTAAACGTGCTTTTACTTTCTAAAATAATTTATGAAATTTTTTTTAAATCTCAGAGCTATCTAGTATCTTGTATCTTGTATCTTGTAGCTACACCCTAGGTTTGTAGCAAGTATCTGCAAGTACAGAGCAGAACAATTGTGAAAAACTTGTAGAAACTGAGAAAAGGAGAAAGAGAAAAATGTGCCAGAGAAATGGAGAAAAGTGGGGTCGAGGGAGCACAGCACAGCACAGTACAGACCAGTCTGTATCTATGTATCTGTATCTTGTTTTTTTGCAAAAGACCTAACCCATTACCACAAAAGTACATATTATTATTACTATTTTTTTTTTTTTTTGTTGGAAGTTGGAACTTGTTGGCCCGTTTGGTTAGCGGAGCTTATTGACTCGCCGATGATGACAGCGAAAAATTATTTGTGGGCAGTAACCGGTTTTTCACTTGATACTATATCTGTACCCCCCCTCTGGATAAGTAAAGCAACCCCCAAACCCCGAGAAAGATCTATAGACTCTATAGAGTCATATGACTGGGAACCTGTGATCTCTAGGAAGCACTATAGAGAGTGCTGGAGTTCTGGCTTACATATGTAAATCATATTCAAAAGATTACGCAACTTTGATCAATAAACGATATCAGATCCCCCTTCTCCCCTCCCCACACCCCTCCCCCTACCCACTTTGCATAATCGTATCTTTCTTGGAGCGCTTTCTTTGGCCAAATCGGCTCAGGCGGCAAGTGGAAAGTGAAACTCGTTTGTAGAAAGTTTGAAGAGAGTAGGAATGGGGAGATATATACAGAAAGGGGGGCTTGGAAAGGGTGTATCTAGCTACTAGCTACTAGCCAGATGTCAGATAGAAAACTAATATTTATTTCATACTTAATATGTACGTCTTCTTGTCATGTGATTTATCAATTAGCATTAACCATAAAGTCTTGGCCCGAAAGAAAATTTCTGGGGAGTCTGGGGAATCTGGGGAGTTATGCGCTAATTAGTAGAGAAATCTTAACCCCAAAAAAACGGGTTTAACAGATACATAGATTTTAGAACTGAGTATCTCATAGATATTATAGCTTTCAGTGGCTATTTTCAGATCATTGCAGCTATGAATTCAAATGGAATATTTATGATAATTGCCTTAATTGAACCTCGTTTTCGTTTGGCAACTGCAAGTAGGCCACAAGTGTATCTCTCACTAATATATAGAGTATCTATTAGATACTCCTTTTTAGCCAAAAAAAAAAACTCTCAACCGGATATTCGAGAGACAGGTTCTTATGGCAATTCTCAGATAAATAAAAAGCTACACTTGGCTTCCGTCGCGACAGTTATTCAAGCTTGTCTCAACTGCGTATCTCACAGATACTTTTGCATGGCTACAGGTTCCAGTGGCAGTATGTGTGCAGTTATTATTATTATCTGTTTATGTAATTTTTCAAAGTGTCTAGATTTCAGACTCTAGAGGAGGTATACGAACAAATAAAAATAATTCATAGTCTATATAGAATCTGTAGAGTCTCTAGACTCTGTAGTCTGCCCTTCTACATTATATATCTTATTTCTGGGTTACACAAGTCAGATATTCGTGCTAATCGATCACAAGTCATTGGGAAAACTACTAGACAGACACAAAGATACAGCCACTAAGTGTTCTCGTTGCCAATATATTTGTGAATTCCGGTCAAATCATGAGCCAGTACTTAGCACTGGTCGGCAGTATCTTTCAGATACTCAGATACTTAGCATTGGAATGCCAAGTGCTCTCTGGCCATTAGAGCACGTGATTTGAATAAAATGTATAGTTTATGGCACGTGACGGTTAGTGATGATCACTGGAACGTGGAAAATGGGTCAAGATCGTTGGGCATTAGAGTTCGATCTAGCTGAGATATATAATATATAGTCCATTGCATAACCTGCCGACCAAACACGATCTGGGCCGATAAGATTCCATTACAGAACAACATGAACCATGAGGCCTCAAGGCTTCTTATCAGCCAAGAGGCCAAAAAATGGGCAAATCTGGAAGATAAGGGGAATGAGTTTGTATTTAAGGGAAAAACACGTCATGCCGAGTGGCCTTTTGTTTCTCACTGTGTATTGTGGCCACAGGCAAGTCACTGAACTGAACTTTTAATTACAAACCCATGCAGCTGCCAGCGAAAATATTTACAAAATTTTCCAGTTGATTCGAAAAGCTGGAAATATTTTTCAAAAGAAAATAAACCATTTCACAGACGATATAGTTTGTAGTTTTGTGGTTTTATTTCTATATAATATTTGGATGATTTTTCAACTCAATTGAGATTCCATTTAATGCAATTTTCAAAATGAACTGGCTGAGAATTATGCAACTGACATTGAAAAAGTCACTAAATCCGACCCCTTGGAAAGCCTCATTGAAATTAACTGGGAAATCATCATCATCATCATCATCATCTGTGAGTGCACTTGCTGCGGTGGGTAACAATTGTCCCTGATTGCAACAAAATGCAGCTTCAAGGTTGCCCAACCTGAGCTGGCCCCTCCGAAAACCCAGATCTATGCTAATTCCCATGCTAATGGCCCACTAGCACCAGCACCTGGGGGGAGGGAGATTCATTTGAGCGTAACAAGCTCCACAAAAAATACAAAAAAAAATACAAAAAATGAGAACGAAACAATTAAGCTGAAATAGCTAAAAAATGGCTTACAAAATATATATATATATCAGCTCTCTCTCTTGAAACAATTTGCTGATCCAGCACCCTCATAACTTGCATTTCCATTTATATTTAAATTTTTAGAAATTATATTAAATTATATTTTTAGTAATGATTGCATAAGTTAAAGCGCAGTTTCAAGTGCCAACCAGTTTTCCATCCCAAGACACCTTAAAAAAATAATAATTATAACCAGTTGACTAACTGACACTGTGAGAAGTGGGTTCCCATGCCCTCCTATGAGTAAGTATTTTGCTTTTTTTTTATATTTTTTATTTTTATTTGTCTCGCGTGTGTATCTGTATCTGCAGCTGGGATCTGTTTCCCGATCTTTTGTTCTACTCCCCATAGCACTGGCTTTTCTATTTTCCATTTCCCTACCCATTTCCGCACACAAATAATGAATTAAATCCGACACCGACACGTTCCTACAATTGCACTTTTTCCCTCTGACACAGTCTCGAGATGCTCATGCATTATATATTCCTACAACTAGATATATATCCGACTGGGTCTGAAATTGGAGCAGCAGCTGGGGGGGATTGAGGGTCAGACAGGTAACTACTAAAGGCAGTACTCTCTCATCAGACTTGTCTCCGTCTCGGCTTTTTAATGAAAACATTTTTTAAGAATTTATTTAGACACTTGAGTGACTTGTCGTGTAGTTTTTTTTTTATGAATAATAAGGTTTATTTTAGGTGGAGGTACATATATGAGATATATCTGTATACTTAGTTATTTACTAGCCATAACTCATAGAGCAAGAGACTCGTGTTCAGGGGAGTGGAGATACCTCAGATATATGGGTTTATCTAAGATAATACTATTACTCAGAGACCACTGGTTCTGGGGTAAACAGGTATACAAGTATACTTCAGATAATATTAAATAATACTCTTAGATCTCCAATTCCTCAAAATATTATCAAAATTACTTGAAATAGGACATGTTAGGATAGGAAATAGGATACTCAGGTAAGTAATACCTATCACTAATATAGCAGATCTCTAATAAATAGAGATCTCCACAGAGATACTACAAAGAGATAAATATATTAGCATCCTTTCCTATAATTCCTTTCTTATATATACCTTAAATCCTTCTAATTCCTTAAAATCTGTTAAAAATAAGTTGAAAGAATATCGTATGGTATTTAAACTGCAGATATTGGATATAGTTGGCCACAGGAGCTTCATTATCAAAATAATTTCTTATAATACAAATTTTGAAAAAAGGTTCTATGTTCAAAAACACCACAGTTGTGGCTTTTATTATAATTTAGAAAAATAATTAAAACCAAAAAATTAATAAAAAAAAAAAAAAATAACAAAAAAAATAATAAAAAAAAATTTAAAAAAAAATTGAAAAAAAAAAATTTTTTATTAATAAAAATTACAACAACAATTACAAAAAAAAATTACAACAAAAAAATTAAAACAAAAAAAATTACAAGAAAAAAATTACAACAAAAATTACAACAACAAAAATTACAACAACAAAAAACTACAACAACAACAAAAACTACAACAACAACAAAAACTACAAAAACAACAAAAACTATAACAACAACAAAAACTACAACAACAACAAAAACTACAACAACAACAAAAACTACAACAACAACAAAAAGTACAACAACAACAACCTACTACAACAACATCTACAACAATCTACAACAACCACCACCTACAAAAAAAAACACGATTTTTCCGATTTTTGGGGCCTGCTTAAGTGCAACCTATGAGAATCGAGGAGGAGGGCGCTGTTTTAATTAATTAATTAATTATTTATTTTTAAAAAATTTTATTGAATATTTACCAAAGTAAAGGTTTTTTTCCAATATTATTATACTCAAAAAAACGGTAAAATTCGACTCTTTTTTGCAATGCCACTTTTAGTTGCCCTTAAAAGCAGGCAATGGAAATATAAGTGTTTATATTTTCAGATTTATAATTAATAAAAAAACATGTTTTTATTTAGAAATTATAGAATAGAATTCCTTATAGGAATTCAAATATCCCAAATAAAAATATACCAAGCTTGTTTCTGGAGTATCATGAGAGTTTTAGCAGCAGGAATATATATAATATACATATATATTATATATAATATAATAACTAATAATATTAAAAACTAATATAATATTAACCTAATAACTCATGGATCTGTTATTTCGGGGTCTAACATATATATCAGTATTCTTAAGCTACCACTAATTATTACTCATAGGTCTCAGACTCTTAGAATTTTTCTTAAAATTACTGCAAATATGGTACTTTTAAGAGATAATACTTAAAGGGGCATACTATTACTCATAGATATTTAAATAAAACTATATAGTATTCTCAAAAATGTATTCATAAGAAGTTGTTGAAAATTACTTATAAAGAAAGTATCTTTAGAGTTGAATAAGGTGTACTATCCACACTATCTAATAACATCCCATCTTTCTGATAATATTCAAGAAATAAATGGAAATTTTTTATTAAAATAAGTTGAATATAATACTCAGAAATTACTGATCTTGGAAAAAACTCTACATAAAAGCCCTTATACTTTAAGAACCTCACAAAATATACATAATATTCTTACTTGGAATAGCTTGAAAGCCTAATAAAAGCCAAGATTCATATGAATACCAATTAATTTTAATATAAATAGGTCTCTCTACAAGTCTACTACCCTTACCTCTTAAAACCTCCCATAACTTCTATGAAATTCATGAAATTCCTTAAGTCCAACTCTATAGAACTCTCTGAAATATTGCCATTAAGTGGCCAAGGTGATAGTCTGCCTCATCGAGTATATCAAGACTCGGTTCGATTTCTGATTATCAAATCGGCGGGCGAGAGTGTCTGCTGAGTGAGTGAGCTAATAAAAAATTACGTATACGACCCGTATGGTGTGTGCGTGTGTGTGGCACGAACAGTAATTGACCTTGCAGGCCGCACATTTTCCAAAGAAATCAAAAAAAAAGAAATTAGTTTGTTTTTCTTTGGGATTTCTGTGTGTTTTTAAAGTTTAAACTTTTAAGTTTTAGAAACAAACTGAAATACATAGAAGCCTCCTAGTCCCTCCAGTTTCAAGACCATTACTTGAACTTCGAACTCTCCCTTTTCTATTTTATATATAGCTTGTGGAATATTAATATTTCATTTCCAAACAACTGCACAATTGTGCATTAATGAGACAAACTGAGATGTTGTGAAGTAATGGGGATTGTTATGCAATCAACGTGTCACAAAAGCTACTTGAAGTGCCTTCTCTTCCTTCACTTTCATCTCCGATTGCTGGCAATTTCAATAATTGAACACTTTATAGTGTTATATCAATGGCATTATTTAAGCTCCAACTCTCCATCTCCATTTGTATCTGTATCTGTCTATCTGTATCTTTTTTCCACGCTCGATTGAATAAAAAGCTAAATAAGAGCTATTTGGTGGTCAGCACTTTTGTAAACGCCCCTCTGGACAACAAAAAAAAAGAGGGCGTAACCCCCTCGGCAGACTAAAGAACTTGATATTTAATCGTACTTATATATACACATGTATCTTGTATCTTGTATCTGTATCTAGAATTACAAACTGCAGTGTCAGTTAAACAATAAACATGTGAATTTTCAGAGTCTTCTTGAAGTCAGCCGCTAAATGTTTCCACGTATTTCAGCCCAAAAAATATCTGATATCTTAAACTCTAAACAATATCTTGTAGATACTAATATTTGGAGATATTGGACGATCTGCAAGCCCTCAATTTCCGTCTAAATTTATCGTTGAAGAATTTCTAGTAAATTAACAACGAAATTCGCATTGACTTTTAATGCCAGAGAGTGCTTCGATTTATAAATAAATGCCGACATTTAGGTGGCATGCAACAAGAGAAGTTCAATATGCAACAGGCAAGTTTGAGTTTCGATCGAAGACTGCCAATAAAATGTCAATCGGTGCTATTGCACTGTATCTCGGGTCTAAGACTAGGGGGCTATACTAGCCCCCCCCCCCCCAGCGGAGGATGGCACATTTTGGCAGCTGTTCTGGTTTTTTGTTAAAAATAGCCAGAAAGCCAAATAGCCGGGGAAACAGTGCGGGCGAAATTTTTACTTTTTTTTCTGATGATTATAAGTTTTTCTTTTTCTTTTCTTTCATTTTGCAAAAAACAAAAAAAAAAAGAAAAGCTAAGAAAAGTATTGGTAAAGTTATAAAACAAAAGCCAGTCTATTTAAAGACTGACTGGCAGGCAGGCAGGAAAAGCTACACGCCGACAGCGACATTTTCATGCGTCTGCCTAACTGACTGACTGGGAAAAGCCAAAAAGAAAAATAAAGAAAAACTTGTTGCCGCGACGCACCTCAAAAAAATGTATCTATGTATCTGTAGTATGCGACAAACTTTTCTCTGAAAAATTGAGCACATCGCCGATGCGAATCTAAAAATCCCAAAAAACCAGAGAGCCACATTTTGTGTAAAAATAAATTTCAAAAAAAAAAAAGATAATTATGAAATATTCTAGAGCGGATTTTGAAGCTAAAACTCTAAGTATCTTCTTGAAAAACCTGACATTTCGAGAAGGAATTTTTGGTTCCAAGTTTAATGACCAACACGAGCACAGGTTGTGGGAGGGGGGGCTAATACCAATGAACTTTAGAAATCAGCTCCAAATGCCAACACAGAGAGACAGAGAGAGAGGAATAGTAGCCTAGTAGCTGGCCAAGATTACAGCATTTTTGGGGAAGATCTTGGAATGCGCCGATCCGAACCGAAGTGAAGGCATCTCCAAAACCAGTTTTTAAGAGCAGCTTGGTCTGTTTTGGGCCACTTTATTGACATTTTCGAACGTATTGGTTGCAAGTAGTACAATTTTATTAACTAAACAACAACAAGGGGAGGGGGAGGAGGGGTGGGGGGTAAAGAAACAACAAAACTTTCACTTGAACGCATTGGCGGAAAGATGAAAAACTGAGGAAGAAAGGTAGAAAGGCCAGTAAGGCATCTCATGAATGGAAATCCCAGAAATGAAGACAGGTGTCAGGGGGGGGAACCATATAGGAGGCCTTTTAAAAAACTAAATAATGGTAATAGATATAGTATCTTGAAGCTCCTCTTGAGATTCTGAGCTGGAATCCATAAAGTACCTGCCTCTGGCGTTGACCCAGCTAGAAACTAGGACAGGGACACCACTGGAATGTAGTCTCCCACCAAGAATTACACTACATAGGGGGGGGGGTTGATGGGTGGTGGATGATGCACAGTTAAGTGACCTTCCCAGAGCACATGGGTGGGGGGGGGGGGGTTGTCGTGGCTGCAACAGAACTCACCTTCTCCTTGGCACGTCCAGCGTGTTTTTGAACTGATTTGGCCAGCATGATGCCTTTATTTTCGGACATTCGGTAAGCAGTGTGTGTTGAATTGAAAATTTAAAATATTTAAAAATTTAATTAAAAATTAGCGATGCACTGGCCGGGAAATCAGGACTTTCTTGTTGGCACAACTGGGATCTGGGTGGGGAGCTGATCTGGAGGGGGATTGAAAACCACAACAACTAACCACGAACTTGCGTTTTGCGGGAAACTTTAAATGCCACACACACGGTAAAATAACAACAATTTTTATGTGCTGTGTGTGTGTGTGTGTTTTTTTTTTTATAATTTCAACAACTAGTATAGACGGGAAATCGCCTCCGCGCACACTTGTTAACAATTTTCGACTTTCGACCCGCTATTTTGCACGCTGGCTGAGCTATTTATATGCAGTTTTGGGGCGGCGCGTTGAATTAATTCGGTTTATTCAAAACAAATGGCACTGACATACACGTCCGAACTCCACGATAGCCAGACAACGGAACCCCAACAGAGCCCCAACTTGGTGCAGCGGTTGGAAAATAAAACAGTTTTCGGTGCTGCCAACTGGATTTTATCCCCAACCTAGTTTCGGATTTGGTCTATTTGCTAAAACCAAGAATGGTCACACTAGAAGACCTAACCGTTTCGGAAATCGGTATTTATGATCTTTTTAATTTAAAACTACCGTTGAAAGAACTAGTATTTTATTCAGCCAGAAAGAGAAAGAAATTTAAGATATCGATCGCATGCAATAGCTCTAACAATTATCGATAGACGAAACGGTTATGCACTCACATCTCCCCGATATCGATATCGATTTGTGCATATTTTGATTAAAGTATCAACCCTAGAGATAGATTGTTGTTGTAACTTGCTGGCCATTTTTCACGGCCTAATTGAATTTAATAAATAGGTAAATAAGTGCTAACAAAGACGCAGCGCGCGAACTGCACTCGGCTGGCGTGGCTTCTATGTACTCAGTACATGTACAAATGCATTTTGCCGTCGCGGCTATGTGCGCGTTTCATAAAGAGCCATTTACACACTGAAGCACGAGCGTGGCTTTACGTGCATTGCGTACGGAAAATTAGAAGGAAAATTTGAGTCGTGGGCGTTTTTTTTTGGGGCTCCCAAAGCAGCATAAAATCGATGCGCCAAGTGTTTGCATGTGTTTGTTGCAAATGTAGGAAGAGGAAGAAGCTCACGCGCTTCTCCTCCACACCACCGCCTCCCTCTTAACCCCTTGAAGTCCACAGTTATATTCAAAGATAATAAAATATCCTATGACCGTGAACCGAGTGAAAACAAAGCCACAGGCTAAAATCTCATCAGGCCCGAGAAACTCAAGTTGAAAAACCAGGTATGTAAAGCAAAAAAAAAAAATAAAAAGAGCGCGCCCCTGTTGCCGTCCATAACCTCAATTCGCCTTAACTGATTACGCTAGGCGGCAAAAACAAAGTTTCCTGTGGCAAAAAAAGCATTAAAACTAGTAAAGTTTGATCGCGTTGGTAATCGCTACGAGTCGGCGGTAGCTACGAGTGGTTTGAGGTTAGAAAGTTGAGGCAGTGCCTTTTTGTCAATGGCACTATGCGAACAGCACAAATTACAGTTACAGCTTCAATTATTGGTATTTGTGGAACTCGTTCTTATCGCCCATTGCTTTCTGCTTTCTGCGAATATACGTGTATTGGAACAAAGTGAATTAAAAAGTTCCGCCATCTGGCGAAACTCACGTGTGTGTGTGTGTGTATTTGTTTGTGTCTGTGTGTGGGCATTTTTTAATTGCTGTTGATTTGATGAAATAAAAAATAAAGAAACAGTGGGTACATATAAAAATCAGACAATAAATAAGAAAGGAAGGTATCGAGAACAGCAACAACAATGACGCAGATCACACACAAAGGCCTCTCTGCCTGCAATCAAAACAGAGCTGCATGCCAGTGTGTTGGTGAGAAAGAGTCAGAGGGTTTACCGCGTTCACCTTTTGTTATTGTTGCGTTTGCACGGTGCTGCCAACTTATATTTATTTTTCAAAACATATATATCATATATCTTTTCATATTTGAGCTAACTCTAGTCCTAATAAGCTAATGACCAAATTTGCATAAATCTAATTTTGTAAGCACCTGAGAAACAAGTTGGCAGCTCTCCCCCTTAAAATGTGTATGTGTGTGTGTGCTTGCCACAAGGTAAGCTAGATGGCATTCAGCCTTCAATTTGTTGGATTTGTGTGTTGTGTTGATTCTAATTAAATAATTCGTTGAAATCGGGCTCACTGCTTCTGTGTGGCCCAATTGAGACACACACACACACACACGAGTGGCATGTTCTTAATATTTTCCTTCCAAAACGTTCCATTTTTCCCCCCAATTTTCTTTCATGAAGCGCGTCCGATTTCGACTGGCTCTCCAGGCTTTTGGGGTCTGGTTTGGTTCGGTTCGGTTGGGTCTGTGCTTTTGGCCATTTGTAAACTTGAAAAACAAGTTACCGCAGCACACTTCATTTCTGATCCGATCCGAACTCTCCCCAAACACACACACACCGACACACCGAAGACGGTAGACATTTCTCGGTATTTGTTTTGGGAGTCCAAACCTCAATTCCAATTCCAATTCCACTTCCACTCGATACTCTCTGGATCTTTCTCCCGTGAAGCGAAACACTTGTCGCCATCGCCGATCTTTTGCAATATAAAGTCTTGAACTTGAAGGTGGGGAGTCTTGAAAAGTGTCTTTCTATATAGATGTCTCCAGTGACCTAAAACCTAGCTAGAACTGACGTAAAAGTATCAAAAAAATATAGAACTAAAGTCAGCATGAATGCGTAACATTATAGATATTATTTCCTTATTCAACACATGACTTTGATTAACTAATACTTGAATACTAAAGCTATTAGTTTCCCGACAATGTGCGAAACGAACTAATTAGATATTTTAGACATCAGATTCTTCCTAAACACCGATAGTTTTATTTTGATTTAAAAGATCCATCATAGAGTCCATCATAGTATCTTTTAGAGCTTATAACCTCTCTCATCCTGTGTCCTTTGTACTTGCAACATTATCTGAAATTAGCACAGGAATAATTAGAACATGTGAAACCTAGAAATACATCAATACTATCCTAGTACTGGAAATGCAAACAAACCTTCCTGCAACGCTGGAACTGAAAGTTTAGTCCGGGTCTGTGTTGCAACATGGACATGCGCTGCACAAGTTGCATATGAACTTTGAACTTTGAGGCTGGAAGATGATGAGTTTGGCTGGGCGGGCACTTGGGCACTTGCTATTTGCATTTCCTATCGCCGATGCAGGTGTACGAACGTACACGCTCTCTCTGTAGTTGGTTAGTGCTCTCTAGCCCGCTCCGTATCGGTGTCTGACCGCCCCCGCTGCATTTCATTGCGCAATGAGCGAGACGAATCGATAACTGCAAGGTTTCCATTTCCATGCCACACCAGCCCCATAAGCTTTCAGCGTATACAGATTTTTTTTTTTTTGTGTTGCCTGCTCTCCTGAGATTAAGATGCGAGGAAACATGTGTTTTTTTGGGGAAACAGTGGGTGGCTCCACCATTATCATAATCCACTCGATATTTTTGGATAGATTCATAGACCAACTATCTTTCAATCTAAAAAGAAGACTAATATTAATTTTTTTTGAAACACTATATATTTTTTGACTGACCTTCATCAATCGTTGGATAAGGTCTCCCTCAGTCGATAGTATCGCCCCATGGTCTGCAGCTCTAATTGTCATGGTGAGATGCACCTGCGCTTCCTTTCCTCAAAGTGTAGCCGTGGCAGAGTTGTAGCTAGTTTCTGATTTTCGGTTTTGTCGATTTCATTATGTACTGCAATAGTATCTCTCAGCCGCACTCTTCTCTGCCGACGTCGTCTGTATACACAGCGTTTGTGTGCGTGTGTGTTTAGGAGTGGGAGTGCGGCTCTCTTGTAAAGAGAGCACAGGGTGTCTGCATTCCGATTCCACGCCATTGTATTACAATTGTAATGCTAGGTAACTCGAGAGAGAGCAGACACCCTATTTCCTTGGCGACAAGTTTTGCAACTTTCGTGCCGGCTCTTTCGCACGCCCACTCTCTGTTTGTGCTTTTTGCACTTACGTAAGCTTCAGGCCCTCCTCCGCTTCTTTCTTATCCAAATTTTATGCGCCATTTTTCGCGGCGTGCCGACGGGAGCTTCCTGTGCTCGCCCGCCGGATAGCATTTTCACAGCCACTTGTATTATGTTCATTTTTATTGCTGACCATCCTCGTTGTGGGGCTAAGTGCGCGTCCGGTGTCGCGGTCTTGGTTGTTGCGCTGCTACGTTGCCACCCTGTTTGAAATTGAGCCAAAAGCGGCAGGAACGGTAAATGAATTCCAAAGCAACACTGCGCTCGCTCTCTCGCGAGAGAGCCACTGACGCATACATGGGCAAGGTCTCTCTCTTGTTATCTCTTCTGCCAGACTGGCTGCGAGGGGCAGGGTTGTCATTTTAGCTATTTTATATCAAATGTATCTTTTGATAGTGATAAAGGGTTTTTTTTGTAGGTAATTAAAAAAATTAAAATTATTGAAATTTTTAAAAACAAACTATGAAAGAGTAGGTAAACAATAGGAGATAAAACATAGGTCAACTGGTTGAGTAGTGTTGCCAGCTATCGTTCGGGACGAGAAACGGCAACCCTGTTTGTACAATGGGCTCTCTCGCTCTGGGTTCCAAAGAGGTTTCTCTGAGTAACAGCCCCGCTCGTTTTTTCTCGCGTTTAATCGAAAAATGTTTGCGGCGGCGTTAGGATGTACGAAAACGTTTTCTCGCCAAAACCAAAATTGTGTGAATAGCAGTAGAAGCTTACCGAGAATAAAATGTATTAAATCGCGCTCCGTGTTCTAAATAAGATCCAAATAAGATTTATGAATCCGGGAGTGGAATTTTAGTGCAGCGGTTATACATAATTATTTGTGAAAAACTATACTTTTAGTCAAGAAGTGAGGGAGGAAAATCGTTGAAATTTGTGGATCCGTGTGCGAGATATTATAGTTGGTAGTGCAAAATACTGCGTAAAACGTGAAAGTTTCCAATAACAAGCGAACGACGGCAGTTTGTAGTAAATATACATACATACGAGTGCGATTCGAGTACATACATACACATTTCGAATATACACACAGCCGAATATCAACCGAAACCGAAGCTAGTGCTGATGTAAGTGCAATGGGACGCGGGCGGGGTGGTGTGGAAAATGCAGGGAAACCCATTCAGGCTGGGGCATATCCTTCAAGTGCACTTGGTTGGAATCAAAAAATTTCCGAACAGACTGCAGACGGAAACTTGTGAAAAATACAACATTTTTAGGTTAGGTCAATTTCAATTGGTTTATATACACACAGGCAAACATACTCGCATTAAGGCAGCCAATACATATACATACGTATATATAGAATGTACATGTATGTACAGAATACACTCTCACACTCACACCGACGAGGGTGGTGAGGAGAGCGGCTCGGCTCGGCTCGCACACAAACACACACACACACACACACACACACTCTCTGCCACTGGCAAGTTTTGGCTTGCTCGTGGACTGACTGTATTTTTTCAACTTAGTTTCGTTTTATTTTCGTTCGTTGATTCGTTCTTGTGCTCAGTTCGTGCGCTTATCTCGACTTTTGCTTTGATGCGCCATTCGCATGTACTGGCGAGAGTTTTGTTGGTGTGTTAGTGTATGTGTGTTTGCATTTAAATGGCTCCCCAGACTGAAAATATAGCCAGAGCAGAGCTCCACAGCTCCACGGCACAATGAGAGCATCATTTCTGCCCTGCCGTTTTTATTCAAATCTTTCTCCTCCATGTCCAACCCCCTCTCTATTCTGTTCTGACTGTTGTTCTTCTTCTGTTTGTTGTTCTTGCCTCAGTTCTCAGTTATTGGTTTTATTTAAAAATTTTTTTTTTTTTTTTACACAAAACGTTTTCTTCTGCAGGCGGCGACTATATAGTATACGCCTTAGTTATTTTGTACATATTTCTCTACTACACATCCATATGTTTTATTTGCAAAATTTATTAATAGCTCATCGGGCGCCCGAGAGTGAGTGCGAGTGTATGTGTGTGTGCGGGAGTGCGAAAGTAATATGCAAAAAATGAAAAAAAAAAAACTCTAAAATAAACTAAAATATTAATTCGCGCATCAGGGAAACTCCGTTAATTCAGTTTTTCAGTTGATTAAATATGGAATATTCGAGCAGGAAGTGAGCCAGAGAGAAGGGAATGCGAAAAAAATATATAGTGATTACCCATTTTTGCATATTTTGCGTTGTCTACCTTTTGTGCTGCGTATTCAGTGCTGTGTATACACAGAACAAAACAGATAAGATAACATTATACGTGTGCACGTAATAGAGCGGGCTGAAACCGAACCAAAGAAAACGGAAAAAAAAAAAAATGGAGGGAAAATTTGCCCACATGTCTCCCCAGCTCGCACACGAACACACACGCATACCACAACGCCCCAATTTTGTGTGTCGGAGGAGCCCAGGGCGCGCTCTCGTCCAAACATACAGTTACGGCAAAAAAATAGCAACGCAGTGACGCGAGTGGAATATAACTTTCTTAGATTGGGAAATATCCGGAACTAGTATTTTACTAAGAAAAAAAAAAAAAACCCAAAAAATCAACAAAAAATAAAGACAAAAAAAGAAACCTGCGCGATAAGTGGTCTATTTTTATGACTCAACTGTGCGGACAGACGGATGGGACGGACGTACGTGTTTGGTATGCACTGTGTGGCGGCCGATGATGGCGGATCCAAAACGTACAATAACAAAGCGCCATCAAGACAGCGGGTGCGGATACTTGTTTTAAATTTTGTGCGCTCTCCTGTGAAGGATTATGCTTGAACGGATAGTTGGTGGTGGGAGACGGACAGTGAGAGAGAGAGAGAGCGCCAGCGAGAAGAGATCCGACTTGTCGTCTCGGAGCTTTTGTGCGGCTGTACTGAAGGAGGTCTAATATTTGTTTACAAATGCCGTGAAAGGGGGCAGTAGCAGTGGCAGCAGCAGCAGCAGCTGGGTTGGGTTGGGGTGTTCCATCAAAAGATGATCTTCCAGGCGGTTTCTAATCTCTCTGCCTCTTCCTCTGCCTCTGTCCAACTTTTGCATACACTTTCATTCACCTTATATTTGAGAGTAAAACTCTCTCCTGCCTGCGCAGTGCTCTCTTGTCTTTGTGGCTCTCCAAGAGCGGAGAGCTCTCTCGAATGCCCGCCAAATACTTGGCAGTGTGTGTGGTGGGTTGTTGTTGGCCCCAAACGGGTGAAATACCTTTTGAGAAAAAAAAAGGGTCTATCATCTTGTATAGAGTTGAAATAATCACGTTGTTTGGTCAAAATTTCACAAAATTGGAAAATATTATCCAAGTTTTTGTTAAAAAAAAAAAAAATCATAAAAAATATCGAATGTTTTTCCAGTTTTTTTTTTTAGCAAATACCTTACCTCTTTCTCCGTTTGGCTCTCTTTGGTGGCCTGCACCACCACCACGACCACCACCACTGATAGAAGCCAACAGCACCACCACCACCTTTGCATTGTTGCGTTCGCTGCTGCTTCTGCTTCTTCTTCTTCTTGTAAGTTGTAGATACAGAATAATATACCAGCAGCAGCAGTAGCAGCTCCCCCCCCCCTCCCGCTCCACCCTACCCTTCTTGGAGGTATATAAATATATATATATATATGACTTTTTTTTTTCGAGAGTGTGCGTGCCCAGCGAATTCTATGCAAGCCGATGTCGTGCATGGGGGGCTTTACCATTTGGCACCTTCCACACGCACACATCTACATACGTCTGTGTGTACCCCCATGTAGGTAGAAAGCTCGCTTAGGAAGTATTTACTGTACCGCAGCTAACGCCAAAAGCAATAACAAAGCGCGCGCCCAATTCCGGTTGCACGAACTCCAACTTCCACTCAGATCCCCTACTATATATAGTGTATGGTACTCTCTTGTTATTGCTGGATGGTTGGATGGTCGGCTGCTCTGCTGCTCCACCTTTCTCTCCACATTCTCCTCCTCCTCATCCATCTCCTTCTCTTTTTTTTTTTCTGGCAAACACGAATCCAATACAGACATCGTTTTCCACTCTATAGTTTTTTTTTTTTGTGATACGGCAGAAGAATTCCTCCTCGGGGTGCTTTTTCGATGGAATGTGCAATCATCGTCTTTATCGAAAGATATATCTGAGGTGTGGGCCCAATCAGCTGGGAGAAAGACCATATAGCCTCACTTGTATTGTTACCAAGATTATTAACCATTTTCTGTTTTTTATTTGCAGTGGAATCCAAAGAGAACTACGTGGCAGATGCGGAAAAGCAGCGCAGCAGCATCACCAGTAGATAGTTAGCAGGCGCATCCACTCCAGTCTCTCTCTATCCTTCGAATTAAAGCGCATTTGCCGCTGGCGGGGCGATCAAATGCATAGACAACATATGTCGCATCCACGAGCAGTCACAGACCAAGAGTTGCGACCCCGACCGTTCGTTGCATACTATATACGCTCATAGAGGGGCGGCCGCACGTGAGGGAGCATCCCGCACCCCGCACCCCCGTTAGCTATCCAGCCCAATCAGCGTCCTTGCACCTGGGCAAGGATCTAAACTAAGATTGAAAGGAGGAGCACAGAACTAATAGCTCCACCGAGGACACAACAACGAGAAGATGATGAAACGCACCCGTGTCGACGAGGTGCAGTTCGGGACACGGCCCGGCCCACCGACAGCCGGCGGTGTCGGCGTGGGTGTCGTAGGCGTGGCCGGAGGAGGGCCAGCGTCAGCAACTGGCGGAACAGCCACCGTGGGCGTCAATACAGCGGGCGTGACAATAGGAACCGTTGTTCCCAGTGCCCACAACCCGAACATCAGTGGCATTAGCTCGATCCACCATCGGATCCTTACTCCGCAGCATGGAGGAGCTCAGACCATTGCCTATCTGCCGTCCACCACACCGACGGCCACTAATTTGAAGACCAGCTCCATTGTGGACAGCACCACGGCTGGGGGAGGAGCAGTAGCCGGAACCCAGACGGTGGGAGGAGGCGTTGGAGCTGCCGGAGGAGGCGGCGGCAGCGTAGTTGTCTCCACAGGCAGCACAGGCACACAAACACTACAGTATACCACATGTAAGCATCCTAATGTTAACCTTCTTGTGAACTGAGTCTAATCGGTATCTCATCCTACAGCTTATAGCGTGGCTTCCATTCAGGCGGGTGGAACCCTCAAGCCCGGCACAGCGGACGCCCCCAACACAGTTCAGATCCACGTGACTGGAGGTGGCGCCGGAGCTGCCAATGCAGCTAGTGCGCAAACAGTATCGAGCAGTTCTCAAACGGGCACAATCCGGCAGCGCACAATCAGCGGCACCCAGACGGTGGCCAGTGCCGTGGGCAACCTCGCCAGCATGGCCCAGCAGGCGCCGGCTCAGCAGGCCTCCTTGGCTGCGGCCCTAACGCCGCCAGCTTCGGTGTCGGGCAATAGTGTTCCCGGAGGAGCAAGTACCCCACCGCAGGGGCAGCCTGGCAACGCCACGCCTCGTCTGAAGGTGGAGGACGCCCTCAGTTATCTCGACCAAGTGAAGTTCCAGTACGCGGACCAGCCGCAGATCTACAACAACTTCCTGGACATCATGAAGGAGTTCAAGTCGCACTGCATCGACACTCCAGGAGTGATTGAGCGCGTCTCCACCTTGTTCAAGGGACACACCGAGCTGATCTACGGCTTCAACATGTTTCTTCCGCCGGGCTATAAGATCGAGATCCACTCCGATGCCCTGGGATGTTCGGTGCCGGTGGTATCGATGCCCTCGCCGCCGGGAGCCCCCACCAGCACTGGAACAGTCCACATGCTGACCGGAAGCAGCCCCATGGCAGCAGCGGCTGGACATGTCGCCATCAAGACAACGAATGCCGCCACCCTGACTCCTGCACCAGGACCCGGGAGCGCTGTGGCTTCTGCAGCGGCCGTGGCGCAGATCCAGTCTGCGGGAGCCGTGAATCTGATGACCCATGGCGGAGCGTCGCTCAGCCAGACCACAATACACGCTTTGCAGCACCAGGCGACGCCACCGCAGGCCCAATCCCCCGGCGGCGGCCATGTTCACGTCAGTGTGACTAGTGCGGCGGCGCCAGCGGGTGGAGTTCCCGGCCAGCAGCCTCCTGGCATCTCAGTGTCGGCGCACAATGTGCCGCAGAACTATTCCAGGGACCGGGACAGAGCCACCATCACGCCCACGGGCCAGGTGGCTGGAGCAGCGGGCGTCCCGAATGCTGCTGCCAGTGTTGTGGTCGGCGGTCCGCCCACTCCCAACTCCCTGAATGAGCTGAGTCCCCATGGCGGAGGAGCGCCCGGAGCGGCGCAGCACAATCTCCATCAGATCCAGCAGGCGCATCAGTCGATCCTCCTGGGCGAGACGGGCCAGCAGAACCAGCCAGTGGAGTTCAATCACGCCATAACCTATGTAAATAAGATCAAGGTGAGTCTACAGCCCATACCATTGCCTTCATTACTAAACAGAGGTCCACTCTTCTACAGAACCGTTTCCAGAACCAGCCGGCCAAGTACAAGAAATTCCTGGAGATCCTCCACGCCTACCAGAAGGAGCAGAAGGGCATGAAGGAGGGCAGCCTGAACCAGGTGAAGATGCTCACCGAGCAGGAGGTTTACACGCAGGTGGCCAAGCTCTTTGGCCAGGACGAGGACCTGCTGCGGGAGTTCGGCCAATTCCTGCCCGACGCCACCAATCACCAGTCCGGGCAGTACATGTCCAAGTCCGCCGCGGTCCACAACGATCACGCCAAGCGACCGACAGCCACGCTGAGCGGCGGAGCTCACATAACCATGTCCTCGGGCTCGCCGGCGCCCAGCGGATCGCCGCTGCACTTGGGCGGTGGCGCCACAACGCTGCCGCAGATCGACAACAGCGCCCATGCCGCGGCCATCGGCAACCTGTCGGCGGTGAACACCAGCGTCAGCATCAAAACGTACAACAACAGTCAGCAGCAAAACCATGTGATCGGTTCCGGCCTGAATGCCACGGCCAGGAACGACGTCCTCTACGAGAAGGACTACCATCCGGGACTGCAACCGCATCCCCACCAACGGGGCACGGCCATTGGCAGTCACCTGCTGGCCGGAGCGGCCGCGGTCACCAACCTCGGGCGGCCGGGCGCGGGTGCCAATGTCATGGTCTCCTACGAGAAGGAGCACCGGAACAATCACCATGTCCAGAAGTATGTGGGCCACGCGCCCAACCAGAACATGTCGCACGGCCACAGCACCAAGAAGTCGCCCAGTTACGGAATTACCTCTGTGATTGGTTCCATGCCTCCGCACATGTCGGACAACTCTCTGGACCGCAGCTCGCCGGGAATCAGCTATGCCACGCCACCGCTGCCCACGGGGCTCCATGGCCAGCATAACTCCGGCTCGGCGTCGAGGAGGCAGGGCGATGATGGGCTGTCCTCGCACTATGCGAGCGGAGCACCGCCTGCCAAGCGACCAAAGCCATATTGCCGGGACGTCAGCTTCTCGGAGGCCTCCAGCAAGTGCACCATCTCAGACGCCGCCTTCTTCGACAAGGTGCGGAAGGCGCTGCGGAGTCCGGAGGTCTACGACAACTTCCTGCGATGCCTGACGCTCTTCAACCAGGAGATCGTGTCCAAGACGGAGCTGCTGAACCTCGTTTCCCCGTTCCTCATGAAGTTCCCCGACCTTCTGCGATGGTTCACCGACTTTCTGGGTCCACCGGCGGGTCAAGGTGCCGGCGGGCTGATCGATGGCATGCCCATGGCCGCCACTCAGCGGCAGGGCGGCGGCGGCGGCGGTGGTGGCAGCAGCAACAGCTCCCATGATCGGGCCAGTGGCCAAGGTGCGGCCGAGTACGTCCAGGATGTGGATATGTCGGCGTGCAAGCGTCTGGGTGCCTCGTACTGCGCCCTGCCCCAGTCTACGGTGCCCAAGAAGTGCAGTGGCCGGACAGCGCTCTGCAGAGAGGTGCTGAACGACAAGTATGTCTCGTTCCCCACCTGGGCCAGCGAGGACTCCACCTTTGTGACGTCGCGGAAAACCCAATTCGAGGAGACTATCTACAGGTGAGCTATCTATATATCCATTATCCATTATTCTGAAACAAATCCCTCCTGAAATTGGGACTCTCCCGCCTTGGGTCTTTTGTTTTCCACTGGTCCAAGTGGCGGTTAAGATAGTAGCCCTTATGTTAACCGCCGACTTGGTCGATTGGCATCTGTTGTAGTTTGTTTTGGATCTTCTGTTTCTTTGGCTTTCGTTTGTTTCAATTAACCAATGCGCGCACTCTAAACAAAAGGAATATTCACAGAACGGAGGACGAGCGCTTCGAACTGGACCTGGTCATTGAGGTGAACAGTGCCACCATTCGGGTGCTGGAGAATGTCCAGAAGAAAATGTCACGCATGTCCACCGAAGAGCTGGCCAAGTTCCATTTGGATGATCATCTGGGCGGGACGTCGCAAACGATTCATCAGCGGGCCATACATCGGATCTATGGCGACAAGTCTGGCGAGATCATCCAGGGCATGAAGAAGAATCCCTCCGTGGCAGTGCCCATTGTCCTCAAGCGGCTGAAAGTCAAGGAGGAGGAGTGGCGAGAGGCGCAGAAGGTAAGGATTCAAGGATACTTTATAATCTTCCAGTTCGCTAATCATTATCTTTCCTCCTGGTAGACCTTCAACAAGCAGTGGCGGGAACAGAACGAGAAGTATTACCTCAAGTCCCTGGACCACCAAGCCATCAACTTCAAGCCCAACGACATGAAGGCCCTGCGCTCCAAGAGCCTCTTCAACGAGATCGAGACCCTGTACGATGAGCGGCACGACCAGGAGGACGACTCAATGGAGCCGGCCGGACCGCATCTGGTGCTACCCTACAAGGACAAGACCATACTGGATGACGCCGCCAACCTGCTGATCCATCATGTCAAGCGCCAGACGGGCATCCAGAAGCAGGAGAAGCAGAAGATCAAGCAGATCATCCGCCAGTTTGTGCCTGACCTCTTCTATGCGCCCCGCCAGCCGCTGAGCGATGATGAGCGCGATGACGGTGAGTTGTCCACTAACCCCTCCCCACTTAGTTACACTAACTAACCTAATCACATAACTAATACTAATCACTAATCATGCCCACTTGCCTAACAAAAGTTTAAAAATTAATTAAAAAATCATTCCATTATTATTATTTTTTTGGTAGAACAAGATTTTGTTTTTTTTGGAAGATTACTCCTTGGTTTGAAGTCCACTTCCCAGAGCCGCCATCCGGCTGCTCTGGAGATTTGGGCTTGAGACTCCCGGGAGAGAGTGTTCCGAAAAACAAAATCGTATTATCGCTTGATTGTAATTCTTACTTAGTGAATGTTTTTTTCGTTTCTTTTTCTTTTTTTCTTTAAAAAAAAATCAATTAATTAAACAAAAACACGATAAACCACTGAACCTGTAACGTAATATAAACACCTGTTATTAAAAAAAAAAAAAAACAAATAACTGCAATGGACTGCAATGCACACCACCGCAACCAACACCACCTCACATTCGAATCACTTCGATTACCCCGATCTCTATGTGTTGTGATCCGCGACTCTATATAGCCTTTCAATTTTTGGTAGATGACAATACGAAAATGGACGTTGACTCGCCTGCCAGCCGGACTGAGTCGGCAGCGGGAGCGGGTGCGGGGCCGGGAGCGAGGAATGCCGCCGGCAAAGGCACACCCAGCGAAGTCGCTTCCTCGTCGCCGGCTCGCAGCAATGCCAGCAGCAGTAGCGGAGTGGCGGCATCGTCGTCCTCCGGAACGGCAATTAAAAAAGAGACTGACGATTCAAAGTCAACCAGTGGTGGTGGTGCAACATCATCATCATCATCAGGTGCAACAGGAACAGCGGCAACATCATCATCGGTGTCACCGGCGGACGATGCCACACCATCGACATCATCAGCGGCGGCGGCAGCTGCAGCGGCAGCCTCATCATCTGCGTCCACGACCGAGGCCAAGGCCAAGGATGAGCACCATTCCTCCCACAGAGAAGATGCCAGCAGTGCCAGTGCCAGCGGAGCGTCCTCCAGTCCGAAACAAGCCCAGGATCCAGCGTCAAGCGTCAATGATGTGGAGATCAAGCAGGAGCACCTCTCGGCTGATTTTGCGAATCCCAAGCTCTTGCCGCCGCATGCCCAAGGCCAGCATGAAGTAAGTATTAGGATTCTAGAAATCTGGAGACTGTTTATTAACATCCTGGTTTCTTTCCCCCAATCCAGGATGAGTCTTACTCCCTGTTCTTTGCCAACAACAACTGGTATCTGTTTCTGCGACTCCATGCCATTCTCTGCGACCGCCTGCACGTCATGTACGAGCGGGCGCGCCGGCTGGCCATCGAGGAGGAGCGCAGCCGGGTGAATCGGCGCGAGAGCACGGCCACGGCTCTGCGGCTGAAGCCCAAGCCGGATGTCCAGGTCGAGGACTACTATCCTACTTTCCTCGACATGCTGAAGAACGTCCTGGATGGGAACATGGACTCGACCACCTTCGAGGACACGATGCGTGAAATGTTTGGCATCTATGCCTACATCTCCTTTACACTGGACAAGGTAATGGACTTTATACTAACTAACTAGCTTGTACTAATTACTGATTATGATTATCAGGTCGTTTCCAATGCCGTGCGGCAGCTGCAGTATTGCGTCACGGAGCGGGCCGCCTTGGACTGCGTGGAGCTGTTCGCCAACGAGCAGCGGCGTGGCAACACTGGCGGATTGTGTCGGGATGCCTACAAGACCTTCGACCGGGAGATGACGTACCAGCGCAAGGCGGAGAACATGATGAACGACGAGAACTGCTTCAAGGTCTACATTGTAAGTGACCTTTGCCCTCGAAATCTCTCTCCAAACCATTACTAATGTGTGTCATATATATCTTGCAGTACAAAATCGATTGTCGGGTAACCATAGAGCTGCTCGACTCGGACCCCGAGGAGGTGGAGAAGCCGGCGGTGCTGAAGGCCCAAAAGTATAGCAAATATGTGGAGAGATTGGCGAATCCTGCCCATGGCGGTGGTGGAGGCGGACCAGGCGGCAATAGTTCTGGCGGCAACAACAACAACGATAACACTGTCGAGGCGTCCGACATAAAGACCGAGGAGGAGGAAGATAATGCCGAGGTGAGTGTACGGAAGTGGCTGCTACTCCACTGACCAGCTAGCTGAGCAGCTTTTTTGTGGTGTGTGCTTGAAGAGTGGTTGACCATGTTGTTTGTGTATTTTGTTGTTTATTTCGATTTTTGTTTCTTATCCTTTTTTTTCGTTTTGTTTTGATTGCTTACCCGGTTTGTTGTTCTCTTCCTTTGGTTTTGTTAACGGAACTATCACTGTACATAACCTAAAAGAAAAACCATTCAACTAAGACCCAGTATTAGACCAAAAAGGACAGACTGTAAATAACATACAAATACATACATACATATATCCCAATATCTATTGGTTTACGGTTATCCTATCTGTTGTATCTCCTATCTGCACCTATTTTGTTCCATTTCTGTTTTTCTCTTCTCTTCTATTTTGTATATTTTTGTTAAATATCATTTTTCAACATGCCGCCGCCGCCAACTTTTATAAATCGCCCACATTTCGTATGCATAAAAAAAAAAGATTATACATATATGTACATATGTAATTTTTCGCATACGAGAAAAGATTAAAAAAAAAAAAAATATTCTCACTAATTAATGCTTTTTTGCATTCTTTTCTCTCATTTTTTTCCGATTTATTTTTTCGTACCAGGTCAATTCCAAGGCTTGAAATAACATAGTTTTGATAATTTCATTGAATAAGAAGAAGAAAAAGTCATATTGCAAAATGAAATAGTAATAAATACAAATTTGTTTTTTGATAAAAAAAAAAAAAGAAAAAGTAAAAAAAAAAGAAAGAAAAAAAAAACTAAATTTTCACCTGCCACCGCCACCACCACCACTAAACCACTGACACGACCAACCTTTCCACCCACCACATCATATACGCCCACCCAATACCCACACACACACACACGTTGTATGTAATAAATCGTCCAAGCAAATTCAAGCAATAATTAACAAATGAGGATCACCTCAATTATTATGTAGTTCCCCAAAAAAACATCCATATAAACGGAAACATTATGTAAAATAGTACATCATGACTGAACATGATTGAACACGTTTGAACACACGCGCTTGTTGCATATTCTCCCTTCTGATTGATTTCGTTTGTCCTGAGTTTACCGCTAGAATTTAGAGCCTAGTGCAAGTCGCAAATATCGATAACTATCGGATATCGGATGACGAATAACGGATAATGGTAAATGGTGCTTGCTATTGGTTGGTGGTTGGACGGACTATGGTATGTGGTATGTGTGAGATAGGAGATGATTAGCAAAGAGAGAGAGACACACAAATGTAAATAATTAATTATGATGATGTTTTTAACTGTAAATAACGTAATGCTTAAATGGTAAAACGGTCAATGAATGTATTATGTGTAATAACGTTTAGTAGCTAATTTTGTAAAGGAAGCATCAGTCTTTTTTTAAATTCGGTAATTTTTACATATAGGCCTAAGAATTACACACAACAAAAAAACACACTCCACACCATCAATAATAATTGTAAAATAAGCAAAAAAAAACAAACAAACCACACACAAATACACAGAAACAAAAATGTGGACAAAACTGGAGAGTGAAATTTGAGAAAATATATAAATGGAGCAGCCTATTAAAAATCAAATTCCGACTACTACTGAGGGAGTTTTGGGCATTTTTTTTTTTTTTTGGTTAATTCTTCTTCTGGGGGATATATTTAGGGAAAGAAAGCAGCAAGCAAGCATACCCACTCAGTAATTATCACACAGACCTAAGTTTAAGCAAGGTAAGTCATCGCATTGTAGAATTCCTCGTTTCACCTAATTACCACCTAGCTTATCTCTAAGAATTGTGTTTAAAGTTGCTCCTTGGTTTGGTACTGGAACTTGTGTATTGCCTACCCATTTGTACCTTGTTTGTTTTCTTTGAGTCTTTGGCCTGGTACTTTGATCTCATCTTTAGTTCTCTATACCTTTGTATCCACATATTCAGTTGTAAACGTTGCTATCTGTTCTATACACACCATACATACACCACCTCCCACGCATACTCAACGTCAAGTAATCTTTTAAATTCTGTGAGCATGTCGTCTTTTCAATTGCCCGCCAGCAGCAGTAATTGTCGCAATTATGTTCAATCAAGACTGATTTTTCCATTGTTTTTATTGCAGCTTGGTCGTGGTGGCGGTCCGGCCGGAGGAGGAGCTCGCAAGGCGCGCTTTCTGCTGCGCAACAAGCGCCGGTCGCAGCTGCACGAGGAGCAAGTGCGCCAGTTGTTTGAACAGAAACGTCATCGCAGCGAGCAGGTGATAACAGCGACCACCACGTCGGGAGAAGGTAGCGGGGAGAAGACCAGTTCCGCAGCCAACCCCACAGGCAATAACAATAACAACAATAGCTGGGGCAGCAGCAGTGGCGGGAAACGTCTGCCGGAGAGACTCGGTGCACCGCAGGTGGGCCTGGCCGAGCAGTATGCGTTCAATGACCGCGACGAGATCAGCACCAATGCCAGCAATGGACGATGTTTTGTGACCAGCAAGAATCTCAAGCTACTCAAATACGATGCAGTGCGTCGTGCCAAGAAGGTGGGTCATAAAACATTAATTCTAAAAGGGAAACCATATTAACCATATACCATCCTTTGCAGAGCCATTGTCGAGTCACCCAGGCGAAGTACGCTCGCTTCAAGACCTTCGTTGGCAAGTGGCTGCAGCAGAACGTCAGCGATCAGTTGCAACAGAACTGCAATGACTGGCTGCTGGGCAGAATGGCGGACCAGATCAACGCCAGCGGTTGGGGAGCTGCCAGCAAAACCAAGTCCGTGCCGCAGAAGGACACGACAAAGACACCCTATCGCATATACACCAGGTACAAGGTGGTGCAGGGAGCAGTTAGCGGCTTGAGTTCAGCAGCGAATGGCGCCGGAGCTGCTCCAACGCCCAACTCCACGGCTCCAACGCCCGGTGCGGCAACAGCGGTGGCCACTGTGCTGGCATCGCCGGCCGTATCATCCTCGACCACCAATAGCATTGCCGACTCGACGACCTCCAGTGCGACACCGCAGCAGCAGCAGCATTGCAACAGTGCGGCGGCAGCAGCTGCGGGTGCCAATGCCAATGCGGAGGCACTGCAACAGGTGCGGCCGATGGAAAGCTAACCGGCAAGAACGGCAACCATAGCTTGGTCGCAGGCATTCACATGACGTTAAAACCCAAAGTATAAGGAATGCAATAATGCAAAGAAAAATTTATTTTAAAATGTGATACCAGTTCCTGGACAGCGGTCGTCAAGATGGAACCCTAACCGACTGTTGCAGGCTCGGCTTTACATTGGAAACTGGACATTGGATGGATGATATTTTATCGAGAGAATGCGAAAGAAAGCTTCATTTTGTACAAAAAGTCATTTACTCTTAGGTGTTTTGCTCCGAAATAGGAATTTTATAGGCGTACTTTGCTTAACTTTTAGAATTAGTCTTTCCTCCTCCCGTTTTATTAATGCGCTTTAGCATTAGTGTCTTTATCGATAGGAAACCAGACAACCTTACTATGCAATCGCAAACCCCATAATAAGTCAGATACATAAAAATATATATATATTTTTAGAGTTTTGTGCACTACAAACACGAAATCGAAACCGAAACCGAGACAGTTGTGCTAGTTATTAGGAGCCAGGAGACACGATGTCTGTTTAGGTATATAGTTTTTAAAGATTTTTTATATAAACACCTTAGCACTTTTACTTTTACTTTTACAATAGATGTATCGTATTTTTTATACAAAACAAAAACACCCAACACAAAACCTTGTACAATTCCTTGTGAATACTATTGATTATATTTTAGGCGCTAAGGTCATAATTTTAAGTTGTAAAAAAGTAAAAGCAAATTAAAACAAAAAGTTTATCAAAAGTGAATATGACTTGTTTTATGTTTTATAAATTATTTATTGTTTAAAAGACACTTTAAAAAAAACCCTGCATTGGATGCTAAAGAATCACTTGTATATGAAGTCCCTCCTGGTGATGATGCCAGCCACCCGATTCTCATTGTTGATGACCAGCAGGTGTCGCAGGCCCAGAGCTCGGAAAATCTGGAAGATTCTTGGTACCGAATCGTGCTACAAAAATAGGAGGTATATTAAATAAACCTATCCCTGAAAGATAATCCAAAAGTACTCACGGGATTAACGCGAACTGGCGATGGATTCATAAACATTGACAAGTCCACCGTGTAGTTCTCCTTTCTACCCAGTTTTCGAACGCTCTGAGGAATTAAAATTTCCAGCATGAATTATTATTAAACTTCTTAAATTTAAAGCCATGTCCTACCTTAATTGAAGGATATCTTGGATAAACGTCTCTAAACGTTTGTATAGTTGTTTCAGGCAGCCAGAATTGTTTGTTTTCCACATACAGAGACTTTAATAGAATAACAATTAGCTGTGACCTTAGGATAATGCCACAAACTCGACCCTCCGAGCGACGAACCTACAATTAGAAAGGATACTCTACATCAATATATGGCCAATAGACCAAGTTCTATGATTAACATACGTCTGGAACATTGTCCACCACCGGAAAACCATTGTGATCACAATTCTTCAACACTTTGTAGATATAGTGAGCTTTATCCTTTAGCTTGATGCAGACCACGGGTCTACTCATTATTTCCCTGGCGGTCAGTCCCTTGTATTGGGGCAGCGGTTCCCAGGGCAGGATCGGTACATGGTTCACTTCTATTTGCGTGTCGTAGATGCCCTCGTTGAAGTAGTCGCCCACCCATTTGGCACTAATCAGGGCAATGATGAGAGGAAAGAAGAAGGACGTTTCCACACCAGTCGTTTCCATCAAGATGACCGACAAACTGATGGTCATCCGGAGGACACCGCCCAAATTGGCGGCGGCCCCAATCAGAGCATACTTTCCAGGATGCAGGAAATTCTTAAATCGGAAAAAAATATATAGTTTGAAGGACTAAATTGATATGGTTTCTCGTTACCGCCTGTGGGAAAAGATAGAAAGCCAGCATGGCCAGAAGACGGCCCCAAGCTGCTCCCACCAGAGCGGTGGGAATGAAAACACCCAGCGAGACATTGAGACCAAAGGTTACACAGGATAACACATAGTATATAACCGTAAAGAGGGTCAGCGTGGTTATTTTATGAGATCCTGCAAAGAAATATATAAATAGACGAATATAACCCATAATCCTTTAGAGCTTCTCACCTGGTGGATCATGAAACAGCGATCGAACAGTGGCCTCAGGCGTTTGGAACCACAGGGAGGCCACTGCATTGTACTCGTTGTCCTCGCAGAAAAGCTGAACAGGATGCACGGTTGGATCGTTACCGAGGGGTCGGCAATCATTGATGAAATAAATCATGAGGCATGCCAGAGTGACACCAAACATGGCCACCACAGCCGCTTCTATGATTTTTGTAAATTTCCAAGGTATAAACCGCTTCCTAAAGGCATTGATTTTGGTGTTCAAACAGTTCCAGGCAGCTCCCAATAATCCTCCGATCACACCGAGCAGCATAAAGATGGGCAGCTCAAAGTAATCGAACTTGAGAGGCTGATCGAACTTTCCCAAATTGAAGAGACCCGTAAACGTAAAGTCATTGAGACCATGGTAGGCCGAGAGCACGATGTTCAAGGTGAACACACTGATGATGGAGGCCACCAGGGTGCGCCAAATGAGATTCTGGTTCCAAAAGCTGGCCGCCTCCTCCAGAGAGAACAGCATGCCTCCAATGGGTGCTCCAAAAGCGGCTGAAACTCCTGCCGCTCCGCCACCCAGCACAAAGTCTCGCTTTTCATGATCGTCCCGGAAAGCTTTAAAGATGCGAAAGTCCTTAACAAAGGTTGTACTTTTTCCTTGGGATATTCCGGCGGCCACCACCGCTCCAGCGTGTATCATGGGTCCCTCCTTGCCTCCAGCCAGACCGCCCACTACAGATGTTATTACACCGATGGCCTTGACCGCCAGGGTTTTAATCCTGACAATTCGGGGTATTTTAACGCCATTGAGGTAGCTCTTAACCTGAGGAATGCCACTGCCAGCGGTAATGGGCTCAATGTAGGTGACCATGGCAGCTCCAATAACCACAGGCACAACGCTTAACAGGATCCAGTACAAAAAGGGGATCACCAAATCCCTACCACTGGCGTCGCTGAGAGGCACATTTTCGTCCACAGCTAGGGGGATAAGCGAAATATTATTATTAAGAGACTATGTATGGTTTGGTAGTGTAATAAGTTCTTACAATTTTTTAGAAAGGTGTACTTTAGCTCAGATAGCTCTTCAATGATAATGTCTATCGTACAGGCGATTAATGCTGTAATAATGCCAATCTGTATGAAGATTATCCATCGTATGACGCCCTTGCGAGGCGAGAATCTTTCGGTGAGCCGTTTTTTTTGCTCATCTTGGAACAGCACGTTTTCGCAAACTTCATAGTCCAGGCTCTACAAGTGCCAATAAATGCTGATAAGAACAAAAAAGCGTAAATTAAAACGTCACGACACAAACCTCGTAGTTGGGCGTGGAAGCGGCTGCTGTGCGGGATCGAAGATGAAAAATGGGCTCCGACTCGGGTATGATTCGACCATTACTCGTCGCATCCCCATTTGTGATCTGTGGGTATAAGAATTAGTAACAGCTTATAGAGAGAAGTAGGCGGATAAAGATAAGCTTTAGTTGCAGCGAATGGTGGGGTGAATCACCACATATTCTATTCCATACAATTACATACGTTTTCGTTAATTTGAGCATTTTCCTCCTCCACTGGCAAAGGTGGATGATCGTTCTCTACGTTTAATAGGTAGTTCCCCGAATTATTGTTTACCCCCATAACTGAAGAACTAGTTTGGGGGACATCTTCGTTCAAATTGGAATGCACTATCTCCTCCGGTTTCTTAGCATAGCCCACTGCACCCGGGGATGCAATCTCTTCATCGTCACTAGTTTCATCATTTAAATCTATCAGAGTCCTTTTATCGGACATACCTCTTACAAATAATTAAGATATAAGCAGCGTAAACATAAAAAACAGACAACCGAAGAACAAAGCCGAACCAGTGTGACCAGCCGGCAGAAGCGGGAGAATACCAAAAGACTAAAGTGCGTTTTACATAATTGTGTTTGAAAATAAAAGCTTCATAATTTCGTTTTAAGGTTTTATTGTAAGGATTAGGATTAGTATCATTACTTAATTAAGCTGAGTATTTTGAGGTAGGTCGTAGTTCAAAGTCATCAAGTTTCCCCATTAAAGTGTTGGTTCAAATTTAAAGTTGGGGTTCAGATACTTGAACTTGGCCGCCTCCAACAACAGGCGATTTTGCTCGATGCGGTTACGGCTGCGCAGCTCTTGGCTTATCTCGGTCATGGTACGGTCCAGACGCTGCAGAACATCACGATGCGAGTTTTCCACAAAGTGGGTGAAGGACAGCGACTGGGCGACGGCCTGCGAACGCGGATACTCCAAAGAAGTCCCTCCTGGGGTGAAGCTCAACGAGCTGGTGGCCACTTCTCCGTTCTGGTGCGATTGAGCCCGGCTCAAGTCAATAGCCTCCGGTTGGTTGCCCAGTAATCCAGAACTATTCGATTTCTCGGGCTTAACGCGACCCAAGATCCCAACATGGGGAGTAGACGGCGAAGTTGTAGTCACGGTTTCAACCTGAGAAATATAATTATGAATCATACTAATAATATTTAAGAAAACCTACATATATGCAACTTACATTCTGAAGCAAATAAATACTGGAAGTATTGGCCTTGCCGCTGGTATCAGAAGTTGAATCGTTGGACTACAATTTAAAATAATAATTAGCTAAAACATACTTTAAACGCTCATATTAAGATATGTATCTGATCCTTAAAAAGCTATTTTTAATATTTTTTCATTGAACTTTTTTTTTTGCGCGCGTAGATACTTTTACAAAAATACATAACGGTACTAGCATGCAGGTAATATGGCTATCCCACTCTTTCCCTCACCGATCTTATGGCCGCTCCCTCCTGCTCTTGCTTGTGTCGCTGGAACACCGTTTTGATTTTCAGCTCACGGGTTTCCTCACTCACCCCGCCTGTTGGAGCACCTCCTGCATTGTTGCCCTCCACTATATCCGACGGGCTGTCCCCGGACGACTGGCATGGAGGCGACTTCTTTCGAGGCTTACCAAAGCGTCGATTCTTCATGATACGATCACGGCGCTCCTCCAAAGCGGCCACCTTCATTTCATGCAATTTTCCAAGTAACGAACTATGACGACGCTGTTCCGAAAAATTCGAATTGTACAAAAAAGAATCGGAAATCCTTAAACACAACCTACAAATGTACATATGTACGTACCTTGATGTGCATATGAAAGTTTCCGGTGGAACGCACGCTGCCGCGATAAATCCGATCCGGCGGACAGTAGCAGCACTTCACGGTGACATTATCGCCAACCTGATTCTCAATCCGATACAGTTCCCCATTTAGGATGTACGGAACGTGCTGACGCTTTTCGGTACCTCCATTAATTTCCACCTTACCAATTTCTGATCCGTCCGGAGACCCGTCCATTTTTCGTCTATACCCGATGGACTCGAAAAATTTTCCCCCGAGTTGGATATTTCAAGTAGAGAAGGAAAGAAAAAGAAAGAATGAGATACAGCTTTCAGATTCTGGAGTTCTGCTCGCAAAAGAGGACGAAGCAAGGAGGAAAGGAAAACAAAGAAAAGCAACGGTTCTTGGCGAAACGTAGAAAGACAAAAGGCCACCTATGTACGTAGGAAATAACGATATTTTAGAATCGTTATTGGTCAAAGAAGTTGAATTTATGAATGATTTAAAATTATATGAGTCTTGGTAAAATTTATAATTTAAATAAATCAGAGTTTCAGTGTATGTAAAAATAATTTAAATAAATTTAGCTTTTTGCGCCACTTCATTTCCAACACTAGAAACTAAGTTGGCAGGACTGGAAGGTGGTACTCATATTTATCGAAGCATCGATAACGATAACGTAACCAGAAAATAAACAACTTCTTCACGTGCTGCGTTTTTTGCATAAAAATAAAAGTATTTACAAAAAAACTTGTAATATTTTTTGTAAATATTCATAGTTTTTCCGCTACTACCAAATAAGCAGGATGGCAGAGCGCTCAGAGGATGCCAAGCCAAATATTTTAATAACAGGTTGGTGTGATTATTTTCTTTATATTTTAGATAGTTTATAATAATTTTCTTAATTTTCCAGGAACTCCAGGAGCTGGTAAATCATATTTGTGTGAACGCCTTGCTGCTCAACTTAAATTCGATTGGCTGGACTGCTCGAAAATTGCCAAAGATAATAATTTTGTTGAGGAGTATGACGACGAATACGACTGTCCAATTTTGGACGAAGATAAGGTTGGCTCCTCTTTCTTATTGTCTCAAATATCCTCATCCTAAATCCTATTTTATGTTACTTTGATAGCTAATGGATCACCTGGAACCCATAATGGCCAAAGGCGGCAACATTGTGGAATATCATGGCTGTGATTTCTTTCCCGAACGCTGGTTCCAAGCCGTTTTCGTGGTTACCTGCCCCAACACCACGCTGTACGATCGCCTGAAAGAACGAAACTACAACGAGAAGAAACTCACATCGAATATCGAGTGCGAAATCTTTGGAACTATCCTGGAGGAGGCCAGAGACTCCTACAAAGATGACAAAGTCTTTGTTCTTCGCGGCGAAACGAGGCAAGACGCCGATAAAAGTCTCAAGACTGTGAAGAACTGGTACAGGACGTGGAAGAGGAAGTGACAAATAGTCGTAAACTTTGTTAGTTTAGTACAACCTTAAGTAGTTATGCAATATCAAGAAAAACCTTGCAAAATTTGTATGTAAATGAACTATTATTTACAGAAAAACTTAAATGTTTACAAAATCGTAAATCTACACTTAAAGCCTAGTCATCTTGAAACGCAGCGGGCCATCTGGCGCATACATGAAGGTAACAGCATAGTCCAACGGTTTGTGGTTGTACTCGAGCTTGTAGTTGCGCAGTAGCTTGGCCAGTAGTATCTGCATCTCAAGGTCGGCGAAACGTCGCCCCAGACACATTCGTGCTCCATATCCGTACGGCAGCGAAGCAAACGGATGCAGTTTTCCAGCCACACCACCGTGTTGGGGTTTCAGCCATCTTTCCGGCCGGAAAGTAGCCGCATCCGTTACATACTCCCCCATGTTGCCAGTGACGATGGTGGGAAAGACAGCCTGCACGCCCTTGGGTACTTGATAGCCACAAATCACGCTGTCCTCCTGCAGAGTGCGTCCGTTTCCAATAACAGTGCTGTACATACGGAATACCTCCTTAATGAAGGCCTTCAGGTGGTGCATCTGATCCAGCAGTGGAATGGTCAGAGGCGTGTTGGGATCCGGTAGCAATCGCTTCAACTCTTCGTGTACCTTTTGCTGTTCCACTGGTCGGGTGGCTAGTTGGTAGAGCATGGAACAGACAGCCATGGATATCTGAAAGAAATGAAATTGTAAAGAAAGCCAGGGGTAGGTATCATAGGATCTCTCACTGTATCTATGCCGACTAGAATCAAATCCAAAGCCATTATGGTGGCTATTTTCTCGTCCTTCTCCGACATGATGACCTTTTCGACAAGCGAAGGTTCACCAGCACGCTGGCTGGGATCTTGGGTCTTTAGTCTCTCGGTGGCACTTTGTATGTACTTCATGCAAACGCTAAAAGTAGGTATTTTCTTAAGTTATATATTAATTTTTGCTATTTTAGGTAATTACCCAACAAAGAAGTTCATGTTCTTGACATAGCGAGTCCACAGAGGAGTCGGGAAGTAACGCCAATAGGGAGCCTTTAGCTCCAAGGTGGCCACATTGCGGAGCGCATACTTGGCAGCATCGATGATTTGCTGTGGCTCTGAATCCGGCTTGAGGTTGGACTCCAGGCAGCCCAAACGCGTGTCCAAGGCCACACGGCCAATGCCTCGAAAAAACATAAAAAATGAGTATAATTCTAAATTAATAATTTAAAACCAACTTACATTCCAAGGACCATTTGTGAATCTCGTTGTCGAAATCCTCTGGCAGCTCTTCATTTTCATCCAACAGACTCTCACAGCGCAGTAGGAAATCATCGGTGATTATCTCCAGTGGCTGCAAATACCGCCGGATTGTGGATAATTGCAGTACCGGCTTTTGGACACGCGACCGGAACTGACGCCAGGGTTCACCATGGCTGTAATATTACAGAAATTGCAAAATTACAAGTCTTTTGATGGACTAACCAATGCCACTTACACGCCCACAACTCCGCCGAGTTCCCCAAAGAAATCCTTGCGCACCACACTCTTGTACTTGACCAGACTGGGCATCGAGGGCCGGAAGGGGGTGGGCCCCTCGCTGCGGTAGCACTGAAAAGGCATTCATAAAAATTGCTTCGCTTAATATCCGACAATTGTGGGTAATTTGTACGGTGCCAGAAATTAGTATAATGCCTTGGTGCCTTCGTGGTTCGCTGGTCAAGCGTAAAGACACCGTCTTCAGAGTGGGTTTATCCATTAACCTCTTCCCAGTTCCGTGCTAAAGTGTGCTGTTTATGCTTACCTTTTCAATTTCATCGGCATCGTAGATGAACAAGAGATCAGGGCGACCTATTAGACCTCCAAATCTCACGATCCTCCCATATCGCTCATGAAGTAGCGACGATATGTTTGCCACATCCGATATGGTATATTGACCAATTATTGGCATCAGTCTAAGAGGGGAATAATCAAGGTTAAAAAAATATATATTAATCTACGACAATGATGGATGCATTCACTATTTTTTCTCCAGAAAGGCGCAAAAAATGATTTGTGAGCAAAATTTCACACGTTATTATGGTGACCTTGAATTCGGCGCTAATTGAACGCTAAAAAAACTCCAAATGACGTGCCGTCCGATGGCATCCAAGTGGCGGCCAAGAGGGGCTAGTGATTATGCAGGTGTAAATTGGAATCTTGAATCCCACACGCACATTTAACAAGAATCCGAAGAAACCTACAAGCATTCGATATGCTGATAAATGTTTGTTTAGCACAAACATAAATACTTTGGGGGGATAACTAGTTTGGATATGGTCAGTAATAGGATTGCAAAAAAAACCTAAACAAACAAGTGCTGGTAAAATGTGAACATCATCATGGCTAATTCAATAAGTGTGGAACCAGCTGGTATCGACTTAATTGGGTCAAGTGAGACAGAGAGTGGTTTCTTTTTCGTGGTCTCTTTTATGGGTGCATTGGAATTGCAAGTTGCGAGTGAAAGCGGGTTTGTGTCTTAAGTCTTTCGTTTTCGGTCTTTATTAGTACTCTCATACAAACCTCCAGGTGTTGCCCAAAATGGGTATGGGTTTGGGTCCTGGTATCTGATTGTAGGGCAGTGCATTCTGCCACTCCGATGTGGCATGAATCCTGGAGGCATTGGCTGCCTCCTCCTGGTCGGCCAAATGCGGGCAGGCGGCTACGCCCGTGGAGCTTTCGCGGGTATCCAAGCGTCGCTTTTCGTGTGGCAACAAGCTGGTGGGGCTTGATCCGCCGTGGATCTTCGACACACATCTTCTCAGACTCGGCTCCGAGGTGGTGGAACGCCAAGCTCTCAGCGGTAGCTTGTTCATTGTGTGTGCGCGAATCAACAAAAGTCAAAACTGATTTAAATTCAAATCAGATTTCACTATTTTTATGCCTCGATTTCCAATTGTTTTCTGTCGACGTTGACACACAAACCAAACAATGTGAAATGGCTGGAAGCGGGAACAGAAAGCGGCCTCCACACCGATCGACTGCCTGACACGAACTGAGCATGCGCTCAGGTGGCAGCTCGAGCTTCAATGATTCAAGCCAGCCAGCGGATTGGGGCATCTCGATCACCTGGCTCTCTTACCTGGTTAGCCAAAGAGAACTCGATACAGTGCTCTTTGGTTAAGAATTTATGCTGGGAACTTTAATAGCTTACTAGTTTAAAATCATATAATCATGCTTTAACTCTAATCTTTTTGAAATATAATATTTTTAATACTTGTAACCCTTGCTCTTTTTTTATTTATGTATTTTAAATGTAATTGAAAAATAAATCAAAAATCTAAAATAGTTCTAAGCTTTCCGCCCAAAAGTAGTCTTTATATAAACAATAATAAAGCTACATTTCCTTAGCATTTAAAAATTGTACCAATATTTTAACAAATTTATAATTATATCAATATCATAGTGTGTAAATAGACAGACTTCAATTACCAAAATAATAAGAAAAAAAACATTTTTTAAAAATTGTTTAATTGTTTAAAATGTTTGCTTATTAATGGAAAACTAATGGAAAGTAATCATTACCTCCATTTGCTAATTGTGTGTACTAATTTATATAAGATGAATATAGATATAGATTTGGTTTCATTTCTAACAACGACATGAACCCAGTAACTGGTTTTCGACTGCTTGTGATGGCCCTGGCCATACTCCTCTGGCTAAATCCCAATCCCGAAGGAAGGCAATCGAAATCTAGGTTTACCAACATTCAGTGTATATCTTATAATGATTCCTATTGCCTTATTGAAAAGTGTAAATTGAACTTGCTAGGCCGAGGCCGAGTGGGTGCCCAATTTTATTTAAAAATGCTTATATTACCAGCTGATAATGTGTGGGTAAGTGGATTTATTATGGAATAATATTTATATTATTTATACATATGTATTATAAACATTTTCCAGATAAACTGGAGTATTTTCCGTCGCTACAATGGCTACCAGCCATTTCTATATAATATAAGCACCGATTTTTGTCAACTTATGAAAAATGTAAACAAGCTGTCGTTCGAGAGTCTGGTCATTAACGCTATCATGACCAAATCAAACTTAAATCACACCTGTCCCTATAACGTGGGTATATTTCTTTATTCTTTTATTAAGACTTATTTATTATTTTTAATAGCACGATATAATCTTGGATAACTTGGAGTTTTCGGATGATTTTCTAAAGAAACTTCCCCTTCCACAGGGGGACTATAAAATCCAATTGCGGTTCGCAACATACAGGGTTTGGCGAGTCCAAGTGACCATTTTCTTTGTTAGGGATGAATTATAAATTCAGTTTGATTCCAAAAAAAAAATTAATAAATCGTTAATCTAGAAATTCCCCAAACTTCAACTTGTGAGTCACTTTTTAGTCGATATTCCAGTCGGTATGTATATATAGTATTCCTTTGAAGGATCTGATAAAAATTGTCCAAGATATGGGTATCGGAGGGGGTCATGTATGGGAATTCTGGAAATCCCGGATTCTACAAGGGGACCATCAGGAAAAAAGTGAAAAATATCGATCGAAAATTTTGATTCTAGGTTTTGATGCAGATTAATGGAGAATTGAACTACGAATCTTTCAAGGTATTCCTTTCAAGGATCTGATAAAAATTGTCCAAGATATGGGTATCGGAGGGGGTCAAAAATGGGAATTCTGGAAATCCCGGATTCTACAAGGGGACCATCAGGAAAAAAGTGAAAAATATCGATCGAAAATTTTGTATCCAGGTTTTGATGCAGATTAATAGAGAATTGAACTACGAATCTTTCAAGGTATTCCTTTCAAGGATCTGATAAAATTTGTCCAAGATATGGGTATCGGATTGGGTCATATATGGGAATTCTGGAAATCCCGGATTTTAGAAGGGGACCATCAGGAAAAAAGTGAAAAATATCGATCGAAAATTTTGATTCTAGGTTTTGATGCAGATTAATGGAGAATTGAACTACGAATCTTTCAAGGTATTCCTTTCAAGGATCTGATAAAAATTGTCCAAGATATGGGTATCGGAGGGGGTCAAAAATGGGAATTCTGGAAATCCCGGATTCTACAAGGGGACCATCAGGAAAAAAGTGAAAAATATCGATCGAAAATTTTGTATCCAGGTTTTGATGCAGATTAATAGAGAATTGAACTACGAATCTTTCAAGGTATTCCTTTCAAGGATCTGATAAAATTTGTCCAAGATATGGGTATCGGATTGGGTCATATATGGGAATTCTGGAAATCCCGGATTTTAGAAGGGGACCATCAGGAAAAAAGTGAAAAATATCGATCGAAAATTTTGATTCTAGGTTTTGATGCAGATTAATAGAGAATTGAACTACGAATCTTTCAAGGTATTCCTTTCAAGGATCTGATAAAATTTGTCCAAGATATGGGTATCGGATTGGGTCATATATGGGAATTCTGGAAATCCCGGATTCTACAAGGGGACCATCAGGAAAAAAGTGAAAAATATCGATCGAAAATTTTGTATCCAGGTTTTGATGCAGATTAATAGAGAATTGAACTACGAATCTTTCAAGGTATTCCTTTCAAGGATCTGATAAAATTTGTCCAAGATATGGGTATCGGATTGGGTCATATATGGGAATTCTGGAAATCCCGGATTTTAGAAGGGGACCATCAGGAAAAAAGTGAAAAATATCGATCGAAAATTTTGATTCTAGGTTTTGATGCAGATTAATAGAGAATTGAACTACGAATCTTTCAAGGTATTCCTTTCAAGGATCTGATAAAAATTGTCCAAGATATGGGTATCGGAGGGGGTCAAAAATGGGAATTCTGGAAATCCCGGATTCTACAAGGGGACCATCAGGAAAAAAGTGAAAAATATCGATCGAAAATTTTGTATCCAGGTTTTGATGCAGATTAATAGAGAATTGAACTACGAATCTTTCAAGGTATTCCTTTCAAGGATCTGATAAAAATTGTCCAAGATATGGGTATCGGAGGGGGTCAAAAATGGGAATTCTGGAAATCCCGGATTCTACAAGGGGACCATCAGGAAAAAAGTGAAAAATATCGATCGAAAATTTTGTATCCAGGTTTTGATGCAGATTAATAGAGAATTGAACTACGAATCTTTCAAGGTATTCCTTTCAAGGATCTGATAAAATTTGTCCAAGATATGGGTATCGGATTGGGTCATATATGGGAATTCTGGAAATCCCGGATTTTAGAAGGGGACCATCAGGAAAAAAGTGAAAAATATCGATCGAAAATTTTGATTCTAGGTTTTGATGCAGATTAATAGAGAATTGAACTACGAATCTTTCAAGGTATTCCTTTCAAGGATCTGATAAAAATTGTCCAAGATATGGGTATCGGAGGGGGTCAAAAATGGGAATTCTGGAAATCCCGGATTCTACAAGGGGACCATCAGGAAAAAAGTGAAAAATATCGATCGAAAATTTTGTTTCCAGGTTTTGATGCAGATGAATAGAGAATTGAACTACGAATCTTTCAAGGTATTCCTTTTAAGGATCTGATAAAAATTGTCCAAGATATGGGTATCGGATTGGGTCATATATGGGAATTCTGGAAATCCCGGATTTTACAAGGGGTACCAAGACCGGGAAGGTATGTATGTATAACATTCATGGATCAAATAAATCGGGCCCATTGGGCAAGAAGTTGTGGCTAATTCCCTCTGTGTATAACTATTTTTCAATCTAGCGTGGTATCCAACATGATTGTAGAAATCAATCAAGTTTATAAATGAGATTTTGTAATTTTCCACTAATGGACAAGGAAATTATCATTATCCCCATATAGTGATTGTGTGTAATAATTTATTTAAAATAACCGAAATTCATTTTTTATTTCAATTTTGATTTAGAAATGGCAACGATGGGAGGTGTCCAACTGCTTCTTTTCTCAGTGCTGATATTTCTTTATCCACATATGGATATTGAAGGACGACAATCGAAATCTAGGTTTACCAACTTCCAGTGCATATCCTATAATGAATCATATTGTCGATTTGAAAAGTGCAAGCTTAGTCTGCTGGGCCGAGGACGAGTGGGTGCATCGTTTTATTTGAAAATGTTTGTGTTACCGGCGGATAATGCCTGGGTAAGTGGATATGTCCCTAAAATAATATGTAAATAGAATTTAAATATTTATTTTGTAGATCAACTGGAGCATTTATCGTCGATACAATGGCTGGCGTCCATTTCTGTATAACATAAGTACCGATTTCTGTCATTTGATGAAAAATTCAAACAAGCTGTCGTTCGAGGGTCTGGTCATTAACGCAATCATGACGAAATCAAACCTTAATCACACCTGTCCCTATAACGTAAGTATTAGAGACATATTAGACTACATAATTTATTTTATAAATTTTTCCAGCACGACATAATAATGGATAATCTGGAGTATTCAGATGATTTCCTAAGGAACCTGCCTCTTCCACAGGGGGACTATAAAATCGAATTGCGGTTTGCAACTGATAAAGTCTGGAGAGTCCAAGTCACAGTTTTCATTTTAAAAGCCGAATAAAAATATTTTCCACATATTCTTCATATATTTAGCAATTTTCTCTTTTTTGATTACAAAGTTTACGTTCAATACATTAAAAATTTCACAATTTTCAAACGTTTTCCTTGTGCATTTGATTTAAAGATTTGTAATTAATTATTAATCAATAGTTTTGTTGCTGCGTTGAATGAGATTATTGTGCCAAGCAATGTCGAATACAGTTCCTTAATGGAAAAACACATAAAAATAGTAGTAAACTTTCTTGTCAAGTAACACTTTGAACACATCAAAATCTTTTAAAAAAGTTTCTCAGCTTTATTCATGGCGCTGCACATAATACATCACGTTACACCGCATATATTTAATTCATAATTTTAATTGTAAATGCTTTGCTGGCTTAGTTTAGAACTTGACTTTATAGCTTAAGTAGTTTCGGATGGGGGTTGTGGCGACACAATCATGGCACGTACCAGAAACTTGCGTAATTCTTGTTTTAAAATTAAGGAAAACATAAATGGAAAATGCAAGATGCACTTTAAGATGCAAGTCTAGATCGAACATTCGTTTTGATTGTTTTGGTAAGGATTATAATAGCATAAAAGTTACGTTCTTAGGGTCTTTACTAGTATGAAACTTAGCTTAGATGCTGTATGCATATGTTAATAGAATGGCATATGTATGTTTGGAGACTTAGACTATCCGATTTAGCAAGCGGATAAAATTAAGATGATGCAGATGCAGATGCAGTGATAAATATGAAATGTTGTATGACAGACCAAGGACAGATCATGCACATTGAACGCTTCTCTGAACGACTTCTGTCCTTTGATTTTTTACACTCTCCTTATATGATAATTAACTAATGCTTAGGTGCTATTTCTATTAAATATTCATGTGTGTATCTACGCTTAAAAGTTTATATGGCGGCGTCGTTCTTATTTACAGTTCTTCAATAATATATCGCACATTTGATTAACTAAAAACTAAATCCGATCTGACGGACACTGAGGAGACACTAGGCTTTGGGCCGGGGCTCGGGATATACTCGATTCCAGTCGCTTTTGCACATTCGAGTTAAAAATCATTAATTAAACAAGAAACTAAAAAACAAGTAACATCCATTGTTTTCACGACTAATTCTCTCGGCCTTCCGCCATAAACGTATTTAAATTATTTGCGGTTGGCTTTTGTGTTAACATTCAAACTCGTTGGCCGTGATGGCGCTCAGATCCTTCATCAGTCCCTCCAGATTGGCCATTTCCTGGTTCAGCTCCTCGGTGGATGTGCTCGGGGCCAGTCTTTGGATCTCGTCGGTTGAGTGGGCTATGGACCCGCCGCCCTGCAGTCGATTGGGTGTGGCAGCCGAAAAGGATGGCTTCTTGTAGGGCGATTGGTTCTGTGGACGTATTGTGACAGCAGGAGCTTTTTGAAAAATATAATTAATTAATACAAAATATAATGGAATATTTGAAGAGATCTTACTGTGCTTGTTGAGGGGCACTGCTCCTCCCGTCGGCGGTGGTCCCGGCACACTGAAACTCTTCAGCGGATGACCGCGCTTGGCACTCTCAATGGTGGACACACACCCGTTGCCAGGTGCTCCATTGCTCGCATTGCTAAAAGAACAAATAATAAAACATGTAAAATGATATACGAAATATTTATTAACTAAAAGGGTTTCTCCAAATGCTCGTAAACAAGTTCCAAAGTGGGGGCTAAGACTGCTTCAGACAACAACAGGACAGTGGGCAGGTCTCTTGGTCAACGGCCGATTGCTGTTGCCCAGAAAGTGCTGCTTCCGCGCCTGCTGAATCTGCTGCGCCTTCCGGGCCAGCTGTATGTACGGCTGGCGATCGGTTACGGACATCACGTTCCACGTATAGGTAGCTAGTTCGGTGATGGTGGCCGCGGTGCGCATACTATAGACGCCCTTATACTGGTGGTTGATTAGGATCTCATCCAGCCGGAATTTGTTCATGAAGTTGAGAAACGGCGACGGCGAGGCCATGAGCAGCAACTGCTGTTCGACTCGCCGCGGCAGAGTCCTACGATTCAACTGGATGACCCGGCTGGTGGGGCCGTGCACCAGATTCACCTGAATGCTCGGATCGATCCGCCCCCAACGCGTTCTCGAGCACATTCTCTGGCCTTGTCTCTGGGTCTTGTTTGCAGCGTTTGCCAAAATGGATAAAACTTAAAACTAGGAGAATTTTTGTGACAATTTTGTTAGAATTTCTGGCACCGAAAGCGAAGCATACATAGCAAGAAATGGCATCCAGGAATCAAACAATCTCATCGCCCACTTTTTTTTTTCTCATTTGCTTACCAAAAGTTGGCGTCGTAACCGCCGTAGGGATGCTCTGGCGTCTGGGCCATGGAGTTGTTTTGCGGCTGGCTGAGGCTCTGCTGGGAGAGACCCGTTTCCATGGTCATGTGAGATCGATTCTGATGACTGTACTGAGTACGCGGATACTGTGGACGCTCCATGGTGGAGTTCATTGAAGTGGCTGGAGGAGGATTCCATTTTTAGAAGTCTCTCTAGATTAGAATTGTGTGGAAGACTTACTCATATAACCTGGAACATAGGAGCGCTTGTCCAGGGAATTGGTGACATGGGGTGGCACTGGTGTTTCCGACTCGTATTCACTGTGCACCACCGATCGGGGGAGGGTCAGGGCACCACTGCTAGAAGCTCCATCGCTGCAAACAGGCGTCACTGTGTGCAGACCCTTGTCAATGTTCTTCAGCTCCATTTGGTCATGGTGTATCCATAGATCTGGTGGCTTCGGCACTCCCACATTGTTCTTCTGGTAGCTAGAAACGAAAAGGCAACAAGTTAGTTGGAAACCAAGCATTTAAAACCAATAACCCACCTCTTCTTGGTGTGCTCTGGCGAGGATTGAGGCTTGCGGCGACACATCAGAAGAATTCCTAGAAGGGCTACCAATAGCACCACGGCCGTGGCTCCAATGATGATGTAGAGCAGCTTCTCGTTGTCGAATCCATTGGCTATGGTGTCTGCCTCCTGCATGATCACCGCCGCACTGGTGGTGTAGGACACCAGGGCCGAGAATGGAGCATTGTTGCTGCCCTTGGTGGTGCGGGCCTGGACCTTAAAGTAGTAGGTGGTGTAGGGCTTCAGGTTCGGCAGCATCAGCATCGTCTCCTCGCCGGCAAAGGCCTCGATGGACCACTCGCGATCACGCTTGGTGGTATCCGTGGTGTAGTAGATGTTATAGCCGGTGATCTGGCCCACTGTGTGCTTGGGGGGAAGCCACTGGATGATGACAGTGGGAGGATTCAGTTCATCCATGCGTACAGTTAGCTCACGAGGCGGCGTAACCGGAACATTCTGGTATGTGCTGTTGAGCACCGACATGGAGTACGGGGACTCCCGTCGTCCCTTCACCACTTTGACGGCGAACTCGTACTGCGTGTTTGGACGCAGGTCGTTGATCATGCAGTTGAGATCCGTGGTGTTGTGATAACGATACCGGTTCGAGCCAGTGATGCAGTACTGGACCGTGTAGTGGCGATTATCGGTGACATGCTGGTTCTTGTTCAGCATTGTGTCGATCCAGTAGACCACAATCGACGAGCTGGACATGGTAATGGCTCGCAGGCCCACTGGCACCTCCAGCGGTGTGGGCGCATCCACGGGCTCCTCGTCACGCGTCTTAATATTGTCATAGATGGGCTGGCCATCGCCCTTGATGTTTCTCGCCCGCAGCGACACCACATACTCCGTGTTGGACTCCAGGTTCTTCAGCACATGATAGCGTTCCGTCTCCTTCAGCTCGATGGCGTTCTCATCGGGAATGCCACGGCCCCAGCCCAGCACGTAGTTGCGTATCTTGATCTCCGGCTGTTGCGGCGGACCCCAGTGCAGCTGAATGTTGTCGGCGCCGGGATGGATTCTGATCCAAACGGGTTTGCCCGGCACCTGCGTCTCGTCCAGATCGTTCTCCAGGGTATTAACACGATACCATTCCGTAAACGGACCAGAACCATTCACCGTCATGGCAGCAATCTTGACCTGGTACTCCGAATTGCGATCCAGGTTGCTGAGCTCAAAGTAACGAATATTGGCGGGAGTGCTCTTCACCTGCGGGGCATCCTTGAACTTGCGATAGCGGATCTTGTAGCCGGTTATTTGGCCATTGCGATCCTCCTCTTCCGGTGGCTCCCAGTGTACCGTAATGGACTAGAGAGAAGGCACTTAGTTTCGGATTTTCTCCAATGATTCTGAAGGTCTACTTACTGTGGAGCTGGTCACCTCCAGACTGACATTGTTGGGGGGTTCTGAGGGCGTGGAGGAGAATGTTTTCACTCGAATCTCGGAGGAAGGATCACCCATGCCGTTTCTATTAAAAGGCGCCACGGTAATCACATAGTCCGTATGAGGATGCAGCTCTGATAGCACAGCATCTAAGGTGGTGGTGTCATGATACAAATCAGCACCACGGTCGTTCTTAAATAAATAATAAATTAATTAGTTATATTAATTTTTAAGGTAAGTTTTAATATCGTACCTCCGAGTAGTAGACCCGATACTTGAGTATCTCTCCATTGGTCACGGCCGGCTCTTCCCACCTCACAAAGATCTCCTGATGGCTGCGGGCAAAGCCCTCAAAGTTACGCGGTGGCCCGGCAATGTTCACCTCCGGTTGGGTGTTGACCTCCAGGGGAGCGGAGGACTCGCCATTGCCAAAGTTGGTATTGGCCACCACACGGAATTGGTAGGTGCGTCCCGGCAGTAGCGACTGAATGTTGACCTGGAGATCATCATGCGATTTGGTGACCATTTTTTGCTCTCTGAAATGTGGAGTATAAGTTAACGAAATGAGGAAATCATAACATTACCGGACGACAGCCAGACAGGCCATCAAACGGATTAAACTGAAAGCCAAATCATTTCCGCTTCGGTTGAGGAAATGAAGCCATCAGATGGCTGACAGGGAACTATGCAAATGGGATCGGGTTACCACCCCTGTCGGCCATCGAAAGCTAATGAAGCGGATATCAATTATACGGAACGACACTCACCGCTCGCTGTGGTTCATCTTGTAGTAGACAGTGTAGTAGACGACTTCTCCGGCATTCTGGACGGGCTCCACCCAGCTGAGGGTCACGAAACGCGGCTTCACTATCTGGGCCACCAAGTCACGCGGCTGGCTGGGCAGCCTGGCTAGCAGACCATTACCGAGAGCTGGTTTCGCGGACGAGGGATTCTGTACACCGGGAGCCTGTTCGGGGGAATCTGGGAAAGCAGGGGATGGTTGTTTTTGTTGATGGGATTTCTTGTTGCTGCTCTCCTGCCAGGAGTCCAGTATTTGCTGTGGGTCCCCGCCCTGTTTGTAGGCGGCCAGGAATACCTCCTTGGCCGCCGGATCGTCATCGTCATAGTCGCCGTCATCGTCCTCGTAGCTCTTGGAGGCGTCCAGCCCCTTCCGCAGGGCACTAGCCTCGTTCAGCATGTCGAACATTCGATCGTTCAGTGGGTGTTCGAGGGGTATCTTTAGTCGTATCGTACTGGAGTCGTCATCGTCCTCAAGGTCGTCGAGGAAACTGGCACCGGACTTGGTGCGCAGCTGCTCCCCGGACTTGTTGTGGTTCGGTTTTCGGTGTCGCCTGGTCGGATTGTCAAAGGTCTGTAGGGATTTGGTGGACTGGCCTTGGGATTTGCGTTTTTTGATTTTCACTTTGGGAATAGGATTATGTGGGTGGATGTGGGTGGTGGTGGTGGTCGGGGTTTTTGGGGGTTTGGATGAGTGGACACATGAGAAGGATAAAGGAAATAAAAGAACAAATAAAAGAAACAATAAGTTAATAAATTATATACGAAATTAATCCATGTGCATAATCCATATATGTACTTTCATAATTAATTAATAATAATTACTAATTGAAAACTCTTTTGTGGCTGATTCATTGAAGCATTTAATGAATAATCAATTAATGATCCAATTAGGTCTGTTGACACCATTGGATTATGCCGATTTGTGGCTTTGACAAAAGAGATTCCATTAGCTGGCATTAAATCAGGTTGATTAATTAAACTTTTATTTACACAAACAATACACACACATAAGTAGACACGAAATTATTTTACAAAAGCAGGATGAATGAAAGGAGTTTTGTACAAAAGACAGGAAGATCAAGGGGTTCCATGGGGAGGTGTGGTTATTGCCTTTTTTGGGTTATTGTACAGGCCATCGAGAGTGGCACCAATTGTTTCAGAAGCGGGACAAATACTGGACACCGAGCTATGGCTACGGGGGAATCGATAGTTTCCACTCACCTCCTTGGGGCACCACTCGCAGTCGCGCGGATGCCTGGACACTGCCCGCCGAGTTCGTGCCCACGCACTGGAACATTCCGGCATCAGAGTTTAGGAGTCCCAGGATGCGCAGGTTGTGTCCATTCACCAGCTGCATGTAGTCGTTGGCCGTGATCACGTCCCCGTTCTTCAGCCACTTGATGGTGGGCTTCGGCTTGCCCCAGATGTCGCACTTCAGCTCCAGCTCGTCCTTCTCGTGGGCGGTGGTGTCCTTTGGTGCCTTGATGAACTTGGGCGGCTCTTGGACCTGCACGGTGGCCTGGGCGTCCAGCGAGTCCACAGTGTTGCTGGCCCGGCACTGGTAGTTCCCGGAATCGATGTCCTCGGCGCTGGAGATCTGGAGAGAGCCAGTGCCCACGATGGAGAAGCGGGAGTCCAGGTCGTTAAAGTCTAGTTCCATGCCGTTCCGCAGCCACTTGATTTGCGGCTTGGGTACTCCGTTGGCCACACAGTCCAGGGTGACGGTGTCGCCCTCGCGGACCGTCTTGGGCGAGGGTCCAACCAGGAACAAGGGAGCCACTGCGTTCTCCACACCCGGATCGGTGGGCTTCTTGATGTTCAGGTTGGTCTTGCTGCTCAGCCGGGACAGGCTGCCAGAGGTGACGTTGCACTGGTAGGAGCCCCGATCTGAAGGACCCACCTCGTCGATCTCCAGCGCCCCGTTGGGCAGCACCACCATCCGAATCTTGTCCAGGTTCAGTGGCAAGTCGTCCTTGAACCACTGCACTGAATGCTTCACTCCCTCCTGCCAGTCGGCCACGCCCACCATGCAACGGAAGTAGGCGGTCTGGCCGGGCAGGAGGTAGGTCTCCAGAAAGTCCTGGTTCAGGTCCGGCTGGCGGGCAATGGCCACTATGGCCGGCCGACTGAGGATGCTGCCCACGCCGTCGGCACTCAGCAGACACTGGTAGGCTCCGGTCAGGCCCCGGTTCTCCTCTACGGAGCTGATGTACAGGGATCCGTTCTTCAGCTGGGTTCGGAATGTATCACCCACAATGACCAGATCCTGGCCATCGGGTCCCCGCCACCGGATGTTCACCGGCGTGGCCGGGGTGCTGGCGGAGAGCTTGCCCTTTGCCCCACGACCGGTGGCAAGCTGGGCGTTGCCGGAGCATTGGAGTAACACTGAGTGGCCCTCGGGCACCACGGCATCCTGCGGCTCCAAGGTGAACGAGAGAGCTGCAATAAAAATCCAAAAAAAAGGGATGAAATTAATACACTGAGATATATAATTTTTAAAAAGTTAGTGGCTGTGAGATACCCTATACTGGAGCTCTAAACTTTTTCTTCAACTGCAGTTGGGGTAGATCCCATTCACATGAGGTCTTGGCCCTGACTGGGGGCTAGGGGATCGGGGCTCGGGGCTCCGGCTCAAGCCGCCCCCAAGTTTTCCGGCGTGTGCCTCCACTCGAGCACCGGCACGGCAGCCTCTGCAATCTGTCAACTTGTAAACATGCCTGAATAATTGAAGCTACAAAGGCCGACTGGCTGGCACTCGCTCCTCCATCCGTTCATGGATCTGGAAGGTATGCAGCTGGGTCGGATGAGGGGGCCAAAAGCCAAGAGGGGTCGCCGGAGGCACGCAAATATTTGCATTTCCACTTTGGACCCGGCTCCGAGGGGGTGGCTGGAATGCCAGTCTGCCAGGAGATGAGACGCATGATGGACGGACGGATGGATGGGCAGTGGAGGAGGGTAGTCACTGCCAATGCCTGCCAATGAATAACCCAACATGCCAGAAAGAAAAATTGAGTATCGCAAGGAACTAGTTGGCTGTGAAGCTTAGGGGATTGCCGAGAAGGCAACAGGATATGGAAGATGAGACTTCTAGTCATTGTGAGGATAAGGGCTTTTGATTTTTTAAAATATTATATCTTTTAATACCCTACCTCTAGCTGCTCATCACTGTCCTGTGTAAATTATAAATAAATTCAAAGGAAGCTCTAATTAAGCAACGAGTCCCAGTAGGCAGTGGGGCCTAAAAAGGGTTAACTGTGGAGTGTGGGTTAAGTGATTCCCGGGAATGATGACTTAATCTACAAGAGATTTATCCAGCTGTGCACATAACTTGGGTGTCATGAATTAGCCAGAAGTATTGGCCAGGATTCAGACTGCCAACTGCACCTGCAATGGTTCTCATTACCATTTTCAAGCTGGCCAGGCCATGCCGAACCGCACCCAATGTGCATTTTGTGACCGCACGTGAACCCACGTCCCGTTCTCCATTTAACTCAAACCCGAAACCATGCAGAAGTATGCCTGCAATTTATTCGCTTTGTTTGCGCCTCCGTCTCGCTTCAGGTGGCCAGTCAGCCATCCAGCCATCCAGCCAGCCATCCAGGCAGCACTCCTGCCAAGTTTTAACCAAAGTTATGCCAGCCGTGTGCACTTTTGAGAAGGAAAAGGGTTGGTGTTGTGTTAGGCCCCGTATATTAACTGCCCGACAGCTGAAACTCCACTGAAATAAATGGATTACCAGGATGGCTCCCAATGCATTACCATATTTGTAGTCTATGCTAAGTCTATTTAGGGCCTGGAGCTAGTTTTGAAGTAAACTACTTAGCTTAGCTCTTGAAAAAAAAAAGAAAAGAAAAGTGTGTGCGTTGTATTTCAATTTTTATTCGAGCATTCCGAGTCCCGACGTGTGGCTTTTATGGTTATTGCTTTTGGGGTCTTGGTCTGATGGAGCAGAGCCTCAACTCAACTCTTTTTCAGTATTTCTCACTTGATGAAGTACCCCTCTTCCCTACCTTCTTGCTGCTTTTTATAGCCGCCTTTTAGGAGCTACTAAGGCAAGGTATCTGCCCCCGTAATTGAGATGTATAATTTACTCTATTTGAGAGACCTCTTTCAACTGTCAGCTGTCATTTTGCACTTTCCAGTTAAACACAAAGCAAAAATCTTGTAATTCAACCCGAATTCAGATGAAAAGGCAGCTGCAGTTCAATAGCTACCTGCACTTTTCAACCCTTCAACTCTCACTTGTGACACTCCTCGATATCTGACAGTACCCGCATTGCAGTTCATTGTATCGGGGTTGCTGTCTTTCGGTGCATATTAAATAATTATTGAGATAAAAAATGGTCTGGCCATTAAAATAGCTGGCATTTCGGGTCTAAATCAAATGGAGACATCTCGCAACAATTCAATTTTTATGGCTTTAGCGAGGCACTAGGGAGCTGAATCCAATTAAAAACTTTATTGCTCGAATTGATTTTTATTGTTCGCTTCTTTGGCAGCCTCATCTATGTAGCTGCAGCGACGAGGTGCAGATAAATAGAGAAAGGGCGGCCCAGAGATACAGATACAGAGATAAAATTTGGAAAGTCCGAAAGGGAAAGAGCCAGGCCAACGAGGTTATCTCACTGCTGGTGCTGCTGCTCCCAAAAAAATTGTGTCAATTGATTTTATTTCCTTTTTTTTTCATTTTCAGTTTTTTAGTGCCCGACTGTCTTGTTATCTATCTAGGGGCGGTGCACATTCCATTCCCACTCACCCAAACACAGCCTCATGATCAATTTAATCATGAATAATTAATAAAATAAACCAATTATACATTAAAGACTCGTTTTCAAGTGGCATTTCATTAAAAAAAGAGAAATTAATTCTGCCTTTCATAAAAAATCAATTAATTTCGGTTTGCGGGGGAGTGGTTCTGTCATAAAATGCATCGGAAGGTGAAGGGTACTTCTAGACCCCTCCACTCGAACAAAGTTTAATGGCTAGAAGTGCATCCTGCCAGGCTACAGTGAACTCTCTAGAATTGAGCCCTTTTTAGTCTTTCTTTATTAAAAATTTCTCTGAAAACCCTTTTTTTATTATTTCTATTTTGTACAGTCTCTTTCCAGTCTGTTGGCTGGCAAATATTCAACAAAAAAGCTGCCTTTAAACTCCATTAGAGGGGCAGACATGTTTTTTATTTGCTTTAATTGAGCATTCATTCTGTACATATTTTGTTTTTCAATTGAGTTTGCCATTTCCGTAATTACACATGACGCGTTCATTGAATCAAATTAAACAATTATAATTTAGTCAGATTTGTGCGTTTGTTCGTTTTCCTAGAAATTCCACTTTAAAAAATTGAAAACTCTCCGCCATCGTTGGAGAAATGGCTTAATTGACTTTAATTGTTGTATCCCCAAACCTAAAAAATCAACTCGTCGAGTCACGCAGCAGCAGGCATTTACATAAGATTAAGTTCCAAAAAGAAAAATAAAAAAAATTATACAAATTTTTTGATGCATTTTGTTGCTAGAGTCAAAAGTGATCCAAATACTCTATGGAGAGGGTCTAGTCCAGTCTTAGCTAGAGTCCATTTAGCTCTTGCTACATGAATATTTATGATATTTCGATGAATTTGCATATTTTACGATTTTTCATTTACAGACGATAAAAGCCCAAAGGAGCCAGGCAAGAGCACCAGCGACAGTTTCTCCTTCTCCAAAAAGAAAGACAACTTTTCGCATTCGCCAAATGCAAATTGCTATACAGAGCGAGAAAGTGGGGATGTCTTTATGAGCTATAGACCTCCATATCCATATAGAAAATATCCAATTTTTGTTCAGTGTTTTGTGATAAAAAATTAGCTGTTCGCAGGAAAAGACTTTGTAAACATTGGTTCGGTGAAAAATGCCTAGTCTGTGGGGAAAACATGACAAACACAAGACAACCGAGGTGAGACACAATTTTAACAAAAAAAAAATAGATCTCAAACTGGATCTAGCTGGTGGATGATTGGCTGGGAAATCATTTCATACAGAGTCTGCCTGCCTGCTCCTCCTTTGGAGGGAAGCCAATCAAATTAGCATATGGAGAGAAAAACTCCCTAAAAAGGAGTCAGCAGCAGCAGAGGCACGCAAGAGACCCGCACAATTAGGCAGAAATGGAAACATTTGCCAGCCAGCACAACAAATATTTCTAGAGAGGAGGCCACAAAAAATTCGCATATCAACAGGCCACGATCTCGAAGGAGAGAAGGCAGGCCATTAGAGCCAGCTAATGGCAGCACCTTTTAAGGTTAAATTGGGCAGGACCAGGTGGGGAGGACAGGAGAGGACAGATGCTGGCCTGGCCAGGCTCCTGGCCGGGCTTATCGCCTCCAAATTTATGCACAGTCCGCCAGCTAAGGGTTAAATGTGCCAATAAGCCAAATGCGGATGGAAGTTTCAAACTCAAATCGAAGAGGGATATTCTTTCAAAGAAATTGTTTTAATTTTTTTGATAAAAAGTTTTGACTTTAAATTACTTTTAATCTAAACAAAATAATAGATATAAACTTCTTTTAAAACTATTATTTTTCTACAGGGTATTTGAAACTCAAACCCAAAGAAAGAAAATCATTTTCTAAAATCTCATGCCTTGGTTGGAGTGGAGTTGGCCTGCATTTGCATTTTATGCCCCACTATCGAAATGTGCATCGCCAGCTCACGCGACTTTTAAAGGTTTCTGGCCACTGCATTGCACATAGCCCCCAAGTTGCAACTGCAACTGCAACTGCCGCTTTCGCTGCCGTGGCAGCAGCATCGATGGGGTCTCCGTCTGCCATCGATTGGCTTTTCCAATGTTGATTTTCCGTTTGGTTAGTTCACCTCCAACTCCATCTCCATCTCCATGTCTCCAACTCCCCCAAACAAAAGAAAAACGCAAATATATGCAAACGCGATTGGGGAAAAAAAAATAAATAAAATTTCTGCGAACGGAAACTGCAGTCGAACCTGGTCGGTCTGGCCCCGACTTCCCCAGTTCACTTCCTCACTCGCCTGGTGCGTGCGAATTGGTAATGGAAGTCCCTCTATTTTTCTCCATCTCCCATGGATATGCCCGGAGTGGGATCTGGCCGGGAAGAGGTCTGTAGGTGCCAACTCCTTGGTCAGGAAAGTGGGAAAAATTCGCATTTGCCACGTTGGCCAAAGTGCAAATGGGGCCACAGACGTAAAAAATGGATGCGGAATTGGATGAATATTTAAGTGGCTTCTGGGCAGTGGAGGAGGGAGAGAGATTAAAGAGTTTAAATTAATTAAGGTCTAAGGGGGGTTTGTCAAAAGAGTTTAAAAGAAAGTTCCTGAGGAAGTTAGGGTAGGCTATATGATACCCTGTACTAACCTAAACCCATCTCTGCTAACCTCTACCTCCATTTCCACCTTATTGATTGTCACTTTCGATGCCTTGATTAACACCTTATGCGACACTTTCTTTTCACTTTCCACCACAAAGAGGGCTGGTGGAAAGCCAAAAAAACCACCAAAGATCCAAAAAAGTAAAGTAAAGTACTGCCTGGAGGCGGGAAAACCTTTTATGTTGAGTGGCCGCGACAAAATCACGAGCCAGACACTGAAGAGCCGCACAGATTCAGGACTCAAAGGCGACCGGATGAAGTCAAGCCGCAGTGGGGCCGAATATCTAAGAGATACACTCACTCCCTGCTGTCAGGCAACGTCCGAAATGCTGCACAAATATAATTATAAACGTCTGCCCGGCCATTAGGTGCTGTGCTGGAAGCAGCCACATCCTGGCAACATACCCCAGTCCACCATCCAGCCCACCAGCCCACCACCCACTAACCACCATTCCGGCAAAAGCTCCAATTTGTGTTGTGTTGGCCTGGGGCGTGGCATAGCCACCACCTCCACCTCCATGCTCTTCCGGATCTAAATATAGCCCAGCCTATGCTGTCTGGCGATTTCATGGAAATTGTCGCATCAAGTGAAAACATCAATGGACATGTTTGGGGGGCAGAGGAGCTTTGATTTAATTTTTTTTTTCAACTGCAAGGGATTGACTTTTGCAGTTCAATGGCTGGGAAAGGCAATCAAATTGATGACTTTACAGGTTCATCCTCCCAACCATCTCCCCCCACTGCGGTTATATTTCAATTATGCTAATTACAAGCAGCCATCAAACACCTAATGGCTATGGGCGAGGATTTATGGGCTTTTGTAGGACAAGTACTACCCCTAATTTTGATGTCTTTTCGGAATGAATGTCTTCCCCGAATGTCTCTTTGCCTTGTCATTGAGCCATTGCGGTTTTGTTGCTAATTTATGAGTTTCTCCAGAACCATACCCACTTTTTCCTCCTAGAAACCCCTAGGAGAGGTATGTATATCTGCGTTTGTAAATAAAACAACATACTGTCGGGGAGGAGTAGTTTCTGTACAAAAGCTTTGGAAAAAAAAAGCATCCTGCTCCAAACTAAATAAAAAGAATTAGGGCCCGCGTGGGGATATAAAGTTCTTTTGTCCTGGAAATGAAGTACTCAAATTACAGGAGCCCAGCCATAAAGCTGTCCACAGCAATCCGATAATCATCTATGTGCTTGCGCCACTTCATTCTCGGGACAACAAATTTTATTATGCAGAAGAGATTTCTTTTGTGGTTTTTTTTTTGTTTTTTAGTTTGCGTGTGAAGTAGCGCGCCAGAGAAAAAAGGAGATCTGTCAGATACATAGGACCTATGTAGATGTCTAGATATGGCGCATTAAGTATAAACTAAAGCCTCAAGGCTGCCCGACAAAGGACTCGCTTTGCATACAAAAATCCAGCAACTCTGTTGCAGATCTTAACTGAGTCTGCATCTGTGTCTGGGTCTGGGTCTGTGTCTGGGTCTTCTTAATTTTCCTGCCGGCTGTAATAATGCTTAAGCCAAGTTTGTAAACGCCGGCTTTTTATTCGCGCATTTGGCAAACAAAATCTTGACTTGACTTGGAGCAGGGCTTCATCCATTCCCTTGAAGTTAATTAAAGTTTTATGAAGGAAACCGGGCAACTTGGCCAACAAAAGGCACTTCCAGGAATGCATCAGCCACCAAACTTCATCTTTTATTCAATTTTATAAGTTGGCCTGGTCTCCACTCTGTTATAACTTGATTATTTCTTATTTTTAAGCTCATCATTCAGTCCAAGTTGTGTCACTCTCTTCACATTACTCGTTACCATCTTCGATTTCAATCAATGTGCAATAGCAGCTTATTGAATTCCTCCTCTCCCTACCAAGGTGGGGGCTTTTCTCCATTGTTTTCCCTCAACCTGAACTTTTCCAAAGCCCGGGGAACACAAAAGGAAATTCATTGAATAGCAGCGAGAAGCGAAGGTAGTACTAAGCCTTCAGCAGTTTATGACGCGTCGATTTCAATGAGTTTCGTGCCTCAATGGATGCTGATGATGATGATGATGATGATGATGATGATGATGATGAAGCTGTTGGAGTTGCAGCTGCTGACGAGTGGAGATTAAATGGAAAATCGTTTGGAAAATACATATAGTATATATGTAGTTAACTGGAGGGATCAAGTTCACTCGACTCGCAGATTACCAAGCCCGAGCTGGGAGCTGGGAGCTTGGAGCGGAAATCAAAGTGTTTTTGTTACTTTACTTTAATGAGATATTTTTTCTTCAACCTTCTTGCCACATCTTCTACTTCTTGCCACATCCATTTACCTGAAAATATACAAAAAAAAAAAGAAACAAAAACTGGAATTAGTAAAGTAGTAGAATTAATTGAAACAAAACAATGATGGCCTCATATAACCTCAATATTTTTATGTTGACACTACCCCCCGATCTATTATCGATAAACAGTTTTCGATTACATAGCCGATAAGATATGATATATGCTGCTCTGAACAAAAGCTGCCACTGCCGCCACTCTGATGGCTTTATCGATGTGTGTCACCGAGCTGACTCCCATTGGAAATTATAAATCAATTTCCACGCCGATCACTGCTGATAAGATTGGGGGTCTTTGGGGCCTTTGGGGTTTCGGAATGCAACCAGAGACGAAAAGGTCGGATCACAGGGCTTTAGCATAATTACGAAACACGGCAGGGAAGCCGGCATGGAAAGGGCACCCAAAGCGGCTTACTTTATGCTCTCGGACTCTGTATCTCAGGCTGTGTCCGGCCGGGTGTGTGGTCGCTGGCCACTGGCCATACGTGATGTTTTAATTAAACCCACCGTCACCGCCGACAGACGACCGGACCAAGCGTCGCCAGTTAGCCAGTCTATCGGTCAATAACTTGGCCCAGGCACGCGCCATCTGCACAGTCCAACTGACAAAGGTGGAGCCTAACTTTTGGATCATAGCTGGGTGGTGGTGGGTTGCCCTTTTAGGGAGACCTCACTGTGTCCATTTAATTGTCCGACTGTCTGTTCTGTTTGTGGGAGCTTGTTTAGGGCTTTGTCCAGAGACAGGCATAAAAGACAGGCTGATTGCTCGGCCAACAGAGCTTCAATTGAATTTTACTCGGCATCTAACCCAGGCAATGCTCAATTATTCCAGGACAAATGAGTTTTTTGCATGACCAGTATGACCAGTGCATAGAATACCATAGAAGGATCTTGGGAGCGGCTTTCGGGCTCATCCATATCCATCTATTCCATTTCGTTTACTCGCTTACGACAGCCCGTTTAATTGCAGCAATCAAATGGGTTTTTGGGCGGTGCCACCTGGGAAATATCCAGAGTCCTCCTTAGTCCTCACTCCTCACTCCTCCAGTTCCATATATCATTTCATTTGCCTTTAATTTGACACATGATGTGGAGGCATTTCTAGGCTTCCTTGACTTCGTTTGCTTCTTCCTTTTCCACTTCCTCATCCTGTTGCTGTTGCTACCATTTGCAAAATGGCCGCCGACGCCGTTGTCTTACAAAATGGCCGCCCTGACTTGTTCTTCCGCCAACCATTCTGGCCATAACATAAGCTCCGCATGCTCACACCCTCGCCGAGTTCATTGGTTTCTTCTGGGCGGCATTTTTCACTTCCTCTGGCAAATGACTTTGGCCACATGCTGGGGCATGCTCCACTTCCCACTCCCACTCCCAGGCAAGTCGCTAAGCTGGAGCTAAGTTGAGCGCTTTTCCGCTGCCGGCGTTGCCTTTGCTTTGTCCTTTCGGCATCCCAGCGACATCCTGCAGCAAAAACCAGGAGCCCGAAAGACAAAGACAGCCAGCGAGGATGTTGCTTGTTGCGCAGCAAAACTTTTGCATTATGGAATTGTAAATGTTGCCCAGAAAAGTACACTGTGCAGACAGGTTTTTAAAATTTAATAAAAAATGTATTTAGAAAAAAATATAAACAAAATAAGTTATATCTTAAATACATTTGTAAATGCTTTTAGGGGTGAGCGATAGCACGTCCTTCGATTAAGGACGATATATCGATAAAAGCTTTAAGGCAATGTCATCGAGATCTGCCCATCCCCAGCAATAAAAGAAAAGTACAGTTCCAGTTCTCTAAATAAAGGTCCTTAAATAACAATGATTTCAATATAATTTTTCATTTAGGAACCAGCTCCTTATCCCCAAACTTTGCTCACTAGTGTTATTACGCACTTGAGCTTCATGGCGTCTTCCTGTAGTCCAAGCATTTTAGAAAAATCGTTTTGCAATTTTCCGAGAAGAAAACCCTCACTTTTCACCCTCTTCAAATGAGTTTTCATCTATGTGGTTCGGTTTCAGTGGCATGAGGAATTAAATTCTTATCTTTTGCTCAAAGTTTTTGCGCAGAATTCATTTTAGAAACTTGTGCTTTGGTCTTTGTCTCAGAAAAGTCGATTATAGACAAGAACAAGAAAGGAAAGCTAACTTCGGGCGGAGCCGAAGTTTATATACCCTTGCAGTTAAAACCGGATATATATCGCAAACATCGGATATAGTTGGCCGATCCTTATGGGAATAGGAATATATACTCCAATTTATTACAATACAAAATCTAAAAAAAGTCGCAAACTTCTATCTTCAAAAATACGAAAGTTGATATTTCTACCAAATACCATTTCCGATCGTTCAGTTATATGGCAGCTATAGGATATAGTCGGCCGATCCTAATGAAATTTGGTAGGTTGGATCAACTGACCAAAAATAGAGTCTGTACTAAATTCCAGCTTTCTATCTTCAAAAACACGAAAGTTGGGTCATTTCCGATCGTTCAGTTATATGACAGCTATAGGATATAGTCGGCCGATCCTTATGAAATTTGGCATGTCGTAATGTTTTGCCAAAAATAGCTCTCACCTAAAATTTGAACTCTCTAACTTTAAAAATACCAAAGTTATACCATTTCCGATCAATCAGTTATATGGCAGCTATAGGATATAGTCGGCCGATCCGGGCCGTTCCGACTTATATACTGCGTGCAAAGGAAAGAAGGGTGTGTGCAAAGTTTCAAGACGATAGCTTTAAAACTGAGAGACTAGTTTGCGTAGAAACAGACAGACGGACAGACAGACAGACGGACAGACGGACAGACGGACATGCTCATATCAACTCAGGAGGTGATCCTGATCAAGAATATATATACTTTATAGGGTCGGAGATGTCTCCTTCACTGCGTTGCACACTTTTGGACAAAATTATAATACCCTCTGCAAGGGTATAAAAATAGGAGAATTATTTATTTAATTTAGAAGATATTGCCTCCCTATGCTAGAACTATAAATTAAACATAAACAAATCACACTGATTTTGGATTATTTTATAGAGATACTGTTTTTCCAATTTATTTAGCAAACTAATATTTCAAACTACCGCATTGTTTATAGAGTCTTAGTCTAAAATTTATTGATTTTGATATTTAATCCTATATTTTGTGTTTATTTTTATGTCGCAAATCGCATAAAAGGGGTTCAGTCGACTGTGATTGCTGGCTGTGGGATTAAAATGCATTTTCCGAGGTCTCCCTATGCCAATTTTCCCTTTAAAAGGGGATGTTTTTCCACAGGCACGTGTGCATAGAGGACAGACTACCATTTCCAGTTCTATGTAGTTCTATGTAGGTCTTTAGTTTTCTATTTCCCATGGCGTATTTCCCTATAAAACTTATGCATCGCTGCGCTTTGACAAACCATAATCTCCGGGCAGTAAAAATATGGATTTCATTTCATGTTCCATATTTTACGGCCTCGCAGCAAAATGAGAAATAGCTCTCCCCAGTGCTAATGGCCAGTTGTTAAACTTTCCAAATTGATCCATGCATTTCACAGTCGGATGCGGCTGCCAGAGTGCTCTATAGTTTTTTTCGTTTGAAGTTTTCTTCATATCCGAGGGATAGGGATAGGCCGCTCCCAAGAACTGGGTAAAAAGTATAAATCGTAGTGTCAGAGAGCTCTGGAGAATATAAATTTATGATTTATCGAAAGCATATGTGCGTTACCTCCTCCCGGAAGTGCTCCACCAAAAAGATTTTCTAATTATTATTAGCTTGGGCACTTGGGCATGTTTTGAATAGTTTCGTTAGTCATCGAGGAATTAAAGACAGATGTCCCCAGGAGCAGATGTCAACTTCCCGGGGAGATCACCTGGGAATTCTTGATATTTGAATTGCAAGGTTTCCAACTTAAACATAGATTTCTTCAATTAAACAAACATTAAGAACGGAAGTAGCAGTCGCTGCCTAAGTGTCGGAAGTAATCTAAAAATATCTCAGAAGGAGGATTTTAAATTAATGCCCGACCCTGCCACTGACACTGACTGGTGGTCAGGTTAAGTGCTGCTGACAGATTTTGACACATTATTGAAAGAGAAGTTTCTGTTAAATCATTGTTGAGACCCGGATTGTGAAAGTTGGGCTCCCTCCCTCCCCCCCGAAAAACGAGGCACTTCTTTAATTAACATATGCGGTGTTATGCTTTTCCTTTCCAACTCCGTCTGGCCGTCTGGAAAATAAACAGCTGCTGTGGTCTGCAACTTTTCCCAAGCCATGTGTTTACGTGTTTTTGCTGTTTGGTGGTTGCCTAACAAATTAATTTCATATTACATTTAGAGTTCAACAGTCCCGGCCAGCATTTTAGTTTTAGGTTACTACTCCTTACTACTATCCTTCCTCTGACAGCAATCCCGATTGAAATTAATGTTCTATGGTTTCTGCAGCGACCGCACACACACACCGTACCAACTCCATAGTAATCGAGGAAAATGGGGAAAAAGTGGTGAGGGAAATGCGACAGCTGGACACAAGGGGATGGAGGTGTAATTTCAACAGTTTTGTTCCCTCTGTTCTGTAGACGATTCAGCTCAAATGCCAATTTGCCATGGAGAGTTTCCTGCAAGTGACAAAAGGAAATACCAATTCTTGGCCAAGACTTTTCTTTTTTCCTTTCCCTTTTTTGTCTACTGAGGACCCTTTTTTTTTGACCCTGGCAAATGGGACATTCTTCTTCAAATTTCCTGTTTATGCTCCATAAAATCCATCGAAGCGTTTAATATTGGCAACTTGGCTTGTAGAGGAAGCTCCCAGGAACACCGACATCGTGCCAAGTACGTGGTCTGGCATTCAAATTGGTTGTTGAGGCATCTACTTTGTTAAGAAAAGGAAATGGTCTGGCATTGAAATTATTTTCTTGTCTGAGTCACAGGACTATCCTCTCTCTCTCTATTTTATCATATTTTTTATTTAATTTTTCTGCCTCTGATTATTTTGCAATTAAAAGCTTAAAAAAAATAGAGAGTTGGGTTTGCATATCAGTTCAAGTGGGTTTGGTTTTGGTCTGGCTGGGATTATGCAACTCCTCAGCTGGCAGCCAGTGGCAGCATTTTCCAGTTGCCATCCCACGCAATTATTTTGGCCAAGCTGGACTGGGGACTGGGGACTGGGGACTGGCGCCTGCCCACGTTTAGGCTGTTAATTGAATTTTTCGCCAAACGATATAAGCTTTTCATAAATACAGACATACCATGTTGTACAATCATAATAACAAAACTTATCTCCCAGAAACTAGTTTTTATATTTTTTCAAAATTTATGTCAATTTTCGGAAAGTGTTAATTGCTCTTGACGTCGATTTATGGGCTCTATAATTTTATCTGTTATAATGACAGACAGCCAGCCAGTCAGCACACCGCAATAACAAGTGCATACTTAGTGGCGCATTAGCCAGGGAAAACACTCTAAAACTTTTCCCAAAATGAAATGCAAATTTTTGTCAAAAATTTCTGCCAATTTAAATTTCCATAAAAGGAGGGTGTGGCATTTCCATGGGATTCTGCTATTCAAACACAAACAAATGTCACTTGATGACGATTACATTTTCCCGACGATTCATATTCATATTTCATGAAAGTGGAATTGATTGAAAATGAGAATCAGACTCTGTTCTGTTGTCTCTAAAAATAATCATTTTTTTCGATTGGATTTTATGCATTTTTTTATAGTCTAGATAGATTTTATGGATCAGAATTACCAGAAAAAAGAACCATTATGAGAGAGAATGTCTAGCATAAATTTTTCCATATTTTTTTTCCATTTTGGAAACTTACTTTCTGGCCATTCATCATCATAATTTCCTCATTATGAAATTTATTTTCGACGCCGTTTTTTGTTCACTCACCTGGCAAGGTAACGAGAAGTGAGAAAAGAAAATCCAATTAATGAATAATGAGTTCTGTAGTTCCAAACTTCCAAACTTTATAACAAAAATTTTAAAATATTCTTTTTTAGAGTCTGTCTGATAAGATGTGCTCTTCCGAACTTGCCAACAAATTATGAAAATGAAAAACGCCATCAAAGCAGCGTAAATCATCTGATTCTGACATGGATTATTATTTATGTTTTGGGGTTCAGGCCCCAAAAAAATAAAACAAAAGGGGCTAGGGCGAGGAACAAATCAGGTAGACCTCCTCCCTAGTGGGAGGATGATTATGCCTTGAAATAAAACACTTCCATCATAAATCTGACTGTGTAAATGTCCTGTTGTTATCCCTTGGTTTTTATAATATATAGAGATATTTTTATATGGGAGTATCTAACCCACCGTGTTCATAGTTGCTCACCCATTATGAATCATCAGCAGGAACAGGAGCTGGATAAAAACTGAAAGCATTTGCCATTTGACTTCTGCTCCCTTTTCCGAGTTCTGAGTTTTATGGCATTTTATTTTAGCTCTTCTGGCTGGCACCCATCCTCAGCCCCCCCAAAAAAAAAAAAAAAAGTACCCATCCCCCATCCCAGTGGCAAGGCCCTCTGCCATGTCTCGCCGTCAAAACAACATTTCTGCGTTGGGCAACCGCAGAGAGTCAAACAAACAACAGTGCCAGCGACACTACACTGCGAGAAACTTTTCAAGATTCTATCACACCACTCTATATCCTTCAGTTGGTAGATTCTTTGAGTGCAGAATAAACACTATGGGATATACATATATATAATAAAGTGAAGCTGTTGAGAGCCGCGTTAGATGACGATGACGATGCTCAGAGTTCGTGTCAAGGGATGGGGAGTGGCAGGGTGGCAGGGGTGGTAGGGTGGCTGGGTGTCAGGGACTGTGTGGCAAGCGTCTGTTGCAAAATCGAAAAAATATTGTGCGTTAAGAGGGATGCTCTGGTGCGGACTGGGCCAACAACAACTAACATAACAGCTGAGCCGCATGAGGGGGTGACCAGGTCCAGGGATTGAGGATTGAGGAGGGGTGGCGTGGGTGGAGGCACAAAATCGATAAATGCCTCGAATGTATGAATTATGTGTCTGTGCTCCACCTCCACCACCACCTCCACCTCCTCCTCAGTGAGTTCTTCCGAGCGGGTTAAGTTCAAGTGGCAGCTCATTGCACCCAGCTTGAGCTCCAGAGGCTGGCAACCGACCGTCCATCCGGAGCCATACATTTTACAATTTCGCATTTAATTTTCCACATTGGGCTTTATGGCCTGGCAGCAATTGGCGCCCACACGCAGCCGATTCTGTTGCAAGCCCACACACACTTGTATATATCTGACCGCATTAGATAGGAGAGCCATGGCATGCCAACCCATTCCTGGGGGCCATGAATGTTTTGGCAACTCATATGCATATCCCCTGCCCAGGTCCTCCATCTGGCCAGCAAATCAATGAATGTGTTGCCACATATTGGCGACCAGTGGGCCCTAAAATCTAGAGGCCTTAGTCCACCAGATATCGGAAAAAATCTTAATTAAAACTGACTGATAAACCCTCTTTGGGGGGAGATCTTCCAGCCATCATCTCAGGGGTTTAGCTGTTGAACTTATAACCCAAAGCCCCTGCCACAAACTTTCATAAATAGAAAGCGTTTCTGGATGGGATGCATTGCATATCCAATTGGTAACTGACTGGCATGACTGCCTGGCCTCTCTGATATGATTGTTTTTGGCCAGGCCAAAAAAAAAAAAAAGCACTATACATACATTTATTTATGACGGCACGCAACTACAACCACAACTACGAGTTCGATTTCAGGTTGACCCCCGAAAAACAGAAAAGTTATCTATAGATCGACGACGTCTGCGGCTTCTCCCCCTCCACTCTCCCCCCAGACACACACACATCGGGCTACTGCCCCTCCTCCCAGACAATATATACGAGCTGATAAATGGAAAAGTGAGGCGACGTCCCCAATGCGACTCTGACTTCGATTCCGATTCCGATACGATTCCCTCCGAGCTCCAAGCTGGGTGGGTGATAAGGCAATCAATAAGGCAAACAACTTGGAGGTTTATTGAACCCCAAGTGCAATTAAGTGCAGTTTCCCCTCCAAAAAATAAATTAAAGTTTTGTTTATTTCACGCTTAGTGGTGATTTATGTGGTTGGCTTACCAAATTGCCAGTCGAATCTTAAATGGGTTTGTTTAGGAATCAGTTACAACAACAAACACATACTAGAGATATGATAATTCGATAAATATTTGCCAGAAAAAGTCCTGAGACCAGGTGGGAGTCCCCCGCCCCCACACATGCCATTTGGGTGTCAAGCAAAATATTTGTAGGAAAATATTTATCCAAGACTAATGCCAGAGAGGGAGAGAAGGGTCTGGTTTGGGGCCAAGATTTGGACAAAATATTTGTGCGTGTCAACATAACCAAGAAGTCTCTTCTTGAGGTCTTGAATTAGAATTAAAATTCCATCCACGTTGGGAGTAGGAGCGTGACCGATCTCGATCTCTATATAAATGATTTGATTGACAATCAATAATTGCATGTACACACATTTCCATCATTCCCTCCATCATAAAAAAGGAGAATTAAATCCAGGGGGGAGCTATGGAGGAATCGGTAACCATTTGCATATGTCTCCGAGTGTTTGCTTGAAAAATAAACAGAGCTCTGCTGATTGACATTGAACGTTCTTCATAGAGACTTGGGGTTTTTGGCTGAAAAACATGGTCATCTCTTTAAGGGGTATCCCAGATTCGTTCTCTCTAGGCCTCCAGATCCCTTCTCATCAATCACGTTTTGGCAGCTCCACATGCTTTCCATCTAGCTGCTAGTAGTACCAGGGCCCCCCTCTATAACCGTCTACGTGACTTCCGTCTTCGATGGTCTCCCTTTCGGGCAGAGTTCTCCAGCTTCTTCTTTCTTTTCTCCACACTTTCCGGCATTTATCTACTTTGCTCTTGTCAAGTTAAACACTTTGCAGAGAAAAATTCAAGTGCGGGTACCGCGTCTTTTGCAGAACTTTCCACCGACAATTTCACGCTTGTCGGGGCAACAAAAAAAAGTTAGTCGCCTTATATACTTGCCACTACCACCTGGCATGCCTGACTGCCTGCCTCCTGGTGGCAAGTTTGCACCCTTATCGTGTGAAAAATTATAAACATCAGCAAAGTGTCGCCCGAGAACAACGAAAGCGAAATCAGCTTAGAGGCCACACAAGGCTGGCATGAATGGGTTAAGTAACCATTCAAGATGTATTCAAGGGGTACCCTCTACATCTTAATTAGATAAATGTCATTGAGATGGGGTAAGGGGGGTTGCTATTCTAATATTCTAGTTGTAAAGTGATCCAAAACGCCCACATACTCTGGCATGACTATCATCCTCCTCATCATCATCATCATCGTTATTGTAGTGAAGGGCCCCCCTGACATAATTTTATGCTCGACATTCAATTAGGAGGAGTAGTAGTAGGTGGCTCCTCCTCTCCTCTGCCCATCCTCTCCAGAACTCGGATCTCTCCAGCAAATGCAAATTGTGAGCAGACAAAAGCAATTTGTGTCATTGCCAGGAGGCAGATACGTGCAACGGGCACTCGATGGGGGAGAGAGACAACTTGTATCTTACCACCTCATTACAGCATTTGCATATTTGCATCTGCCATTGTCTGTGGCAGCAGAACAAAGAGGTGCAGCATCGCAGACAATGCCAACAAAAGGATATTTCCAACGAAACTAGACCTGAAAACCACTATTCCCGGCACTCCTGGGTCTGACTTCCTCAAGTCAAGTGCTTGCCACTTTGCAACTAAATCTTGAAAGCCTCAGAAAGTCTCAGATAGCTACTGCCACCAGAGTTTTGAGTTTTGAGAACCGCACGCTTCATAAACTTGCAAACCTAATGGCCAAACGCTGAGATATTCGCTGGCTGATTGCATTTCAGGGGATTTTATGACTCCACCAACTCCACTCCTCTCCAGTGACGGCTCAATTCGAAAGAGACGCCACCCGGCAGCGGTTGAATGTGAAAATGTGCGGCGGATAATTGCCATTAATCAGGCAACTCCACACATGGATGTGGCACGTCATCTAATCCGGCAGCGGTTCAAAGAACAACAAAGTCCGGTTTCAACAAAGTCAAGATCGGGAAGGGAACTGGGAATGGGAATGGGAATGGGCATGGGCATGGGCATAGGCACGGGCTTTAGCTTGGGCTTTAGCTATGATATATGCAGCACTTAGTACCTACTTAAGTTGCGCGAACGCGGACAACGTTTGAGATAAGATCACACACAGCTGGCGAAAAGGCAGGCTTGTCTTGGAACAGTGGTTCCTGTTCCCCAAAAAGCTAAAAAAGAGACTGTCCTCAGTCTTTAAGTCAACTGTGAAATGCTGATCTCACAAACCAAACAATTACTAACCCAAGTCCAAATATTAAAACTCATAAAACAAACAATACCCAAACCACTGTGGCTAGTCGGGTCTCCCCCACCACCCAACCAACTAACCACGACTTCCACCGTCGACTACTGGGGCTGCAGACTGTAGTCTACAGACGGCAGTAAGTGGTATAAAGTACGTGCATTTTGTAGATAATAATAAAATAATAGCAACGGCTGGCTGCTGACTGCTGGCTGCTGACTGGAGTCAAGAGTCTTGGCGCTAGCTGATCCGATCCGATCCGATCCGATCGATTCACTCGGATACCAATGAGATACCACTGGATCGGAACAAAATGAAACTGGCGACGGCCTGGGTCTCCATGGTCTTGTGGCTTTTGTAACAAATTACTTTTGGCTGGGAGCTCCATACCTCCTCCCTCTAGACGATGTCTGGTCGCCATTGTTGAGGCTCGTTTTTCATGTTCTAGTTTTTCAGTCAGAGATGTGGTTGATTTTTAATGGAATTTCATATATGTAGTATAGTATAGTAGGTTAGAATATGGACTTTGTTGACCGATAAGCGGGGCTATATAATCCACCACCAAGACCAACTCCAAAGCCAGCGACTCTTTCTATTAATGTAGCCCATGGGCATGCGAAACCTGAAACCGGAAAATGCAAAAAAAAAACAAGACTTTGAAGTAAAAAATAAAAGCTAAAAAAAAGCATCAAGAGAACAGGCCGAGAAGGATGTTAAAAGCTGAAAAACAATGCAGAAACTTTGTTTACTTTTCAGCTCGCTCTGCTGGCCACAAAATAATTATTCCACTGAAAGAAATCTCTAAAGATCTCTAAAGGTTAAGATCTCTCCTAAAGTATTCCATTACTAGTATTTTTCTCGCAGTGTATGGCTTGAAAATCATCTGTTAAGATTGAGTTCTTTTAGCAGGGCGTGGTCTTTGGAGGTGATCTTCGTTCGGGCCAGGCCTAGACTAGCACTTTGGCTAAATGACTGCATTTAAAAAAAAATCAGTTGCCGACTTCCGTTTCGGAGTCGAGCTGGAGTCGAGAGCTGGAGGTGATTAAGTGCCAAGATTCGAGGCGTGGAGGCCGATAATTTCTGATATTTTATAGGCCCGGTATGGAGAAATGGAAGGAGGTGTGAGATTTGTGGCCCAGGCTTGTTTTAACGGCACTTTAAGCCACTTAGCCAAATGGCCAAAGAACAAGCTCAAGTACCGAGAGAGATACCGAGCCTGAACAGCTCTCTCCATGTCCTTGGATGAAGTGCCATCTCTGCCCACGCATCTGGCCTATGCAAGTTGGACCAAGTTCCAAGTCCCTAGTCCCTAGGGAATAATACGCCTCCACAGAAGAACAAAACCAGTAACTTTTGTTGATTTCCTGTATAGCCTCAAGATCAGTCTCCTTATTGGATCGCTCCCTTCTTCTCCTGGAGATGCGTTCATTGAACTCTTGGCCATTTTTTTTTTGGGTTGCAGCTTCAGTTTTGGGGTAACCCGATGTGGTTGTTGTTGTTTTTGTTGTGCTTGTGGCGGGTTCAAGTGAATTATTCATGTTGTCATGTCGAATGGTGGTGGCGGTATCGGTGGGAAGGGAACTGCCAGGGTTTTTGGGTTCGAAATTGCATTTTGCCAACGCACTGGGTTTCGGATTACACTTGAAGCTCCTTTCAAGATTAATTTATAAAAAAGTTTAAGTTTTCTCTTAAAAAATATGTCTTTAATTAAAAGATATATATTTCCAAAGACCTATTATTCTCTCTATATATTTATGATTTAAATCCCTATTTTTCTCAGTGCCTTCCTACTGCCGAGTAAGCTGAATTTTTCGTATTTTGGGTGTCGAATTGTGTTCCTGCTGTTTTCCATAAAAATTCTCGCAACATGAGTCTCTCCAAATATATGCACAAGCTCTGGATTGCAGTTGTCTCTGCGAGTTTTAAATTAAAATGCATTTTTTTCCTCCTTAAATTAAATAACAAGATAAACTTTTGTTTAAGCACGATTCACTTAAAAGTTTATTGGTGGAAAGTTGGGATTGTAAAGAACACAATAAAGTGCAACACGCATCATCGATAAGTGCCCCAAGAGTGAGACATCACCTTGGTGTCCTTGTAGCATCTTGTAGTCATATATGAGATGTGTAGTCCCCTGGGAAACCCCTGGGAAAGGCTCACAATTTCCGCTGCTTTGTCAACACTTCAAAGTATCTCGTCGGAGAAAAGGCCCTGGCATCGGTTGGTAATTAGTCGGCATTCAGCGGCCAAGAAGTGACCTCATTCGAAGTACCACTCTCTCCGCCCTTTCTCCATTTCTCCCCCAGTCTCTCCATGTCTTTGTCACATTGCGACACATCGCCCAGGGGCTCTCCATGGCGGCCATATGGAAATGTTTATTTTGACAAGCGCACCCTTGCAGGGGTGCGAAATTAGAATAACATGTCACTCATATATTGTATCACGTAATGCGGCTTAATATGCTACTGAAGAATGAAAGTAAGGAACGGGAACGGAAAGGACTCGCCCAGGACACGCCAGAAACAATTGCCAGGCACCAGGACATTGCCAGTTCTCCCAAAAGCCAAAAGCCACAAAACGCAAAGAAATATGAGTGGAAAAGTGAAAACAAAAATTAGAACAGGAGCTCACAGCACGTGAGTTTCCAGATACCCAGTAGTTATTAGAGGGGTATATTAACTAAGGACTAAATCACTTCAATAAATAATGATAGTAAGACCTAAGACCTAAGATATAAAGCTTTCTACTAATTCTACCCATAACTTACCATCTAAAGCTTAAATAAAATATTATTAGTGGTAACCTCTTTGGTCGGTACCCTTCCTCGATCTATTATTGTCCTTTTTCCGGCATTGTCCTTGTGGCTACACCCATGCAAGCATAGCATTTTTAATTACCAACTCTTGGTGGTTATGTCAGGGAATGCTTTTAATTAAATCTGGCCCTGTGACTTCTGACATGCCATGACCCAGAATTCGGTTCAAGATTTTTCATTCCATTTGCATATGACATGCCCACCATATTTTACAGTCAAACTTTTATATTTTGGGGGGCTTTTCCAGAAAAGGGGGGGCATGGCTGATAAATTCCTTGGCTGATAAGGCAGGGTTCTATTTCTAGGCTTAGGGGTGGATTTGTAAAAGCCCTCCAGGGTGGCAGGACATTTAATTTGTTTGCATTATTGGCACATTTTTCGGGGATTTTCAGGTTTTCCCTGACTAGGTTTTCTTTTCTGATTCGAAAATGGACCAAAAATTGAAAACCGAAACTCGATAAGCCCTAAATACCAACCCCAGCTTATCCTAATCCCAATCAATCATTTGGGGCATTTGCAGCTGCCCTCCATTTTCTGATCTTCTGACCTGCATCTGCCCAGAATCCTAAATCCCAAATCCTAATTGTATTTCATCGCCACTATAGTTACCTGCCACTACCTGCCGCTTAGGCCTCAGAACTCCCAGCTAATGATAATGACTTCTAGGGCATACAGATCCTTTTTCCAATATTTTTCACAGGAAACTGAAACCTCAGAGTGTCTATTTATTTTGTCTCATTGCGGAGTGTAAACATTTGTGGGTTCAACGAGTTTGCAACTCCTTGTTGTGCAGTGCTGGTGCTGGGTTTATCTCATTTCGAGGGAACCTCATTAGTAATGTTCGAATTTCGTGGCACTATCGAGGTTCCACAACCTTCTTGGGTTCGGCGCTTATCGGCTAGCAGGTGATGCGATGGCACCGCATGATGGCCGCCGCATGGGCCTCTCACCTGGCGGAGGGGTTTTGCTGGCAAAGTGCGAAAAAATATGACTCTTCTTATCAGTCGGGGTGTTGATACAACCAATCGAATTATGAGTGTTGGGGCCTCTTTACCTGGTATTTGGCACGTCGACCAGACTTTCAGTCGCCGTAACTCCTAACTAGCAAATATTTTTTAGCCGCAAAACTTATATTACAGGAAATGATTTTATTGCAAATTATTGACTTAAGAAATATAGTTTATTTCTCATACCTTGACTGCCCGAACTTCCTGCAATCATCTGCATTATCAGCAGACTGCCGATTAGCCAGCTCCATATCCTTATGACTTTACTATTTCCCTCCTGGCGGTTGGTCATGTTTGTTTTTCTTGCCGATTTTTGTGCTGATTTTAAGCTGGAAACCGTCGTTTACGAAACCGTCGAGGTAATTTGATTATAAAATGAGTTTTTGTTTACGACTCTGCCGCTCGCATTTTTGTTTTTGTTTTTGTTTTTTTTTCGATTTTTTTCCGTTTTGGCTCCAATCGGCGCTTACTTTTCCACTCTTATTCCTTGCCTCGCTCACACATATACACACTCACACACACACTGGCGCGCGCGACTAGTGCTGCCCACTCCACTTTTGTTGTGTATTCTTTGTCGATTTGTGCATACTTCCTTTCCTCTGGCTCCTTGTTTTTTTTTGAATCAATCGAATTTACGTTACACTTGTTTTGCCGGCAATTCACATTTATTTTTGTTGTTTTTTTTTAGGTTTTTTTGTAGCTGTTGTACGCTTGCAAGCGGAGCATTTTTTACAACAACTACAACACTATCAACAAATTGCACACACAATCGGAGCTGTAGTGGTGTCTCACTCTATTCGCGCCGACGGCGTTAGGATCCTGTGGAGCTCGTTGTTTAAATCACATTTGTATCGATTTTGTGTATTAAACGAAGGGTTATTTGTTAATAAACTTGGTTTTAAATAGCTTTAAACTATAAATATATAGTTTTTCAGTCATGAAACGCGCCCCGAGGAAAATATTCCAAAGAAAATCAAGCGCGAGCCAACCGACGGTTGCTGAAAATCAACAGAAAATGATGGTGTGGCCAGTCAGTGGGAAGTGAACATACCAAAATCGAAGTGTGGTATTTTTCTACTAAGTTGGCTGGTCACACTGGACCTTTTTGACCAAATTGTCTAAAAGCCACGGTTTTATAGCCAAAATAATCCAAACTTGAGTGATTTTAAAATATTTTTCATTAAGTATTTAATATTACTAATCTATTTCTAAGGAAAATCCCTTTGGCATAAGACAGGATATACTTTAAAATAGTATCACCCCCTAAAGTTAAATCTCCCTAGGTGGTGCTGCCAACTTTTTCCGAGGCCAGACCATTTTGGCGCCATATTCAAAAGTGAAAAAAGAAGTTTCGTTGAGATAAACTAATTTAAGCCTCATAATTGGATTTTCACAAAAAATTCATGCAGCGTACTCAACTCTAAACACATGGGAGTTTTCCGTGCTTTCCTTTGATACACCAACACGTCAAAAAAACTTTTTCGATCATTCGACTGAAAACTCCTGTGAATTTAATTTTTCCTGGTTTCCTTTTGATTACCACCCCCCTGGCAACTGCCATGCAGACAGGCTGCGGTTGAAAGTTGCTGCTAAAAAAAAAGAGTCCTTCACCGAAAGGAACTCTCTTTTTGCAACCAGAGTCCCCAAGCTTTCATCGGCGCCCCCCGAACTTTAAAAAGTTGAAAAATGAAAATATCAGTTTTCGCCGGCGTGAATTGTTAATGCAATAAAAAATCTGTCCAAGGCCGACAATTTGTCGAGAGGTGGGGGCGTGGCAGCGAAATGATAAATTTCACATTAAATGCCAGTGCTTAAACGAAAGCGTCGTAAAAATAAACGACGGCAGGCAATCAATGCCCAGGAGTGGGGGGTGAAAGGGGCCCGAGGACTAAGGTGGGAGGTGGTGGCTGTGAAAGAAGTGAAATAAAAATTCCCTCTCGGATGGACTTCATTAGCGTATCCCCAAAAAGTGGGTCAAGTTTCGAGGACTTATCAAATTACCCGGCCCAGAGATATTCCCCGCTAATTGCAGGTTTTTAAAAAACGCCTGAAGCCAAGAGGCTTTTGGCTGTTGGATGTCGGGCTGACGGTGTAGTGTGATGGGGCTTAATTCCCTGCAATGCGAAACTGCAATTTTCAGTTTTAATTAATACGAGCTGCCGTCTATCTGTATCTGTATCTCTCGGTATTTGTTCTGTTAGTTTGAAGTTGAGGCGACAGGCGGAGGAGCAACTTCTGTGGGGCTAAAAACGCCCACAAGCTGTCAGGAGTACAGGACGGAGGGGGCCAAATCAGTGGGGAGGTGGGGATGGTTTTTGTGGTGGGGCAGATGCCGAGATGTGAGTCCCCATTCAAAGCTTTTAGATGCTGACACGAAAATGTGCTCTAGCAAATTAAATCTGTGTGCATTTAAATTAAGTGTGTGGGGTTTTTTAAATTAGGAAATCCCTAAATTGTTTGCTTAGTTGTATTACTTGGACCACAAATTTATAATAATAACAATAATTACACATTTGATAATATAGAAAATTAACCTATTAAGATTAAACAATAAATTCTCATGAATCACAATAATAACTCCTATAAATATTGTCTTCGAGTATCACTATTTTATAGAGCCATTAAAAAATCAGAGACAATTTGTACACTGATATGTACTTGACAATAAAAAGCATTAGAAATACTATAACTTTTTACAACAATCAAATAAATCGGGGCTGGTCTGGATCGTTGCGACCCCACCTTAATGCTTTTTAGAGGCGGATCCAAAAACCGCTCGCGATTTCCCAGCTTAATTGCCAGCGACAGGCGGCGCAAGCACCAAATCGAGAAATGAATAAAAAAAAAAAATACAAAAATAAAAAATAAGTGACAACAAGAAGGAGCCAGGTTAAATTAAGTTATCGTCTGCAGACGCCGTCAGCAACAACAAAACCGAGTTTGTACAACTGTGTGTCTGTCCGTATGCTTATTGCACATAAATCAAAATCAACTTGTAAATTTAATATGTCGCTGGTTTTTTTTTTCCCCTCCGTATCCACTGTTGGCGCTTTTTGTGGCGCTTACCAGAGATCCGCCAGTGATTTATGCTGATGTATTTTGAGCGCCAACGAATTGGCGAGAATATGGAAAATACTAGCAGAAAACCAAAATAAATCAATTGAAAATTCATGACAAAAAAATCAACAACAAACAAACCAGTTGCACGTCGATGTGGGCATTGCAACTCGTGACTGAGAAAGAAAACCTTAGGAAAATTTACAAAAAAAAAAAAAACTAAACACTTAATTGTCACACATAAAAATTAGTTGGAAATTCAGAGGCCTCCCACCCCCATATAATTTTAATTTCCAACAATAACCTGTAAACGAGGGAATAGACACTGAATAATGACAATTTCAGGCCTCGGTGACAGTCTGACACTTTTTGGATGCGGATGGGGATATGGAAACTAGGTCTCGGTCTTGGTCGTGGTCTTGTGGTCTCTGGAAAGGGCAGTCTTAGTTTAGAAAACTAACATTTATTCAGACACAAAGAAAAAAATTATTCAAGTCTTTAAAGACTCTAAAGAAAAGTACTTATATTTTTGGAAAATATTTTTTATTTGTGTATCTCAAAGCCAGAAACATGTAAAAATGAAAGCAAAATTAGGCTACATTTAAGGAGTGAGGAAATGGACATGAACTGGGATGAGGATGTGGATGTGGATGTGGATGTGGAGGTTTCCAGACTCCACCAAGTGCAAGTATGATGTATGTGGGCCTGTCGCCGTTTTGAGTGCAGCAAGCTAAATAAATGAGTTTGTCAGCCGGCAGCGACATGATTTGATAATTGGTTTTAAAAGAAATTCGAAAGCCAAAGTAGCTCCGGTTCGAGGGGGAAAAATAAAGTAGGAAATGGATATGTCTCTGGTTTTTAAGTTTTCTTGACAGATAAATGATAAGTCATCTCGTATTAGCCAGTTAATAAAAGAAAAGTTAAGGCATTTGAGAGTGATGACATCTAATTTACGTATTTCAAGAAATTTATTTAACAATATCTTTCGTGTTAAAGTTCACAGAACCAGGAATTAGTAACATTAGTAATTAGTAGAACATTAGTAAATATCTTAAGTGGTTTTATGAAATGTTTGCGATAGTTTACGACCACTCTTGAGACACAAAACTTTTGGTCAATGACACTTGAGCGTGGTGTTCTTCGAAATTTGGCATATAATGTTCTTAAACAAAAAAAAAAAAAATATTCACAAGAGACCCAGAGCTGACTCACTGATGGCGGATCAGAAGTTTTGGCTTTTTCGGGTGGGGCAGTGGCACTCACCCAGATTGCGACTCATTTTCATGTTCGTTACGGTTATGTAAGGTTACCCCCCACCCACAAATGACGCATATTCCAATGCGAAGCCACTTCTGAAGGCACATATTTAATCCCAAACATTATCCGACTTTACGAACCCTAAACACTGCCACAAATTGCGGCTTTTCATCTAAATTCTCGAAGGGTACCATTATCTGCCATAATAGACTCATTATGTGTCATCTCCGGGGAGGCTGTTGAAATGGAATGGGCCTGATTCGGTTGGTGTTGCATGTTGCACATTGCAGTGAAGCGTGCTGTTGCACTTGTCGCCGGCAATAAATTAATGTCCTGGCTCCCCTTCTGTGGGAAATATTTGTCGCATGCCAAAAAAAATTTACAAGCTACAGCATTTTCCACATGTTGGCGGCTGAAATTGCATTCCATGTTTGGTTTTTTTTTTTTTTTTTTGACGTCAGAAACCAGATTTAATTCTGAACACTTCGACATCTGTTGCAGGAAAGGCATCGAGTGGGTGGCCCCATATCCTAGCCTCTTGGCAATGGTCAAGTTCAAGAAAAGGCTAAAGTCCTGAAAGCCGTCGACAAGCTTCAGTGAAGCTTAAGCTGACAGCAGATGGCCAGAAATGGAAGGAAAGAAATATATACTTATATTTGTGCATATATAGTACAATTTTTACACCAAAGGACAATATATTAGACACTACAGGATAAACATAATATTCTGAACAAGTTGAACTCAATCCTCTTTATCCACATTAATATCCAGATACATGGTGACAATGGCAACCCATTTGAAAGCTCCATTGTCCATTTCGAGAGTCAGTTTATAACTTCCTTGGGGCAACGGAACCATTTTAAACATCTTATCCTCCAAAGAGCAGTTCCTCACAATAACATCATGCTGCAAAAAATAATTACTTAGGAATACAAATCCCAAAATATTACTCACATTATAGGGACAGGTGTGATCCAGGTTGGAGGAAGACATAAATGCCCTATGAAAATAGTAGAAGACCTGCTTGCGATTCGGATACTTCATAAAGTGGCATATTTCATGGGATACATTGAACAGAAACGGATGATAGCCATTCAACTTGCGATACATGTTGAATCTCATCACCATTCTGGTTATGGGCAGTTTCAGAAGCTTCGCATAGACATTGGCAGCTATGATGCCCCTTCCGACGACATTTAGACGGCAGGTGGGAAAGAGTATGAACTCCTCGTCCAAGCTCTCGCATTTTAGGTTGGTGAAGCGGACATATCCTTGACAGGACCCGAGGAATAGCAGGCAGGTCCAAAAAATCAGTCTCATTGTGGCAAATTCTCAAAAGGTACTGAATAATTTGAAGTACATTTTCAACCAGATAGTCCATAAAGATTATAGATTATTGGATAACTAAAGCATTATTTAAATGCCTCAATTATTAAAGTAATATACATATTACCTAATTTTGATAGCTAGTTTAATGGCACTGTATCTGACAGCTTTTTGCTTTGCGCCCTGGAATTAATTAAAAGTATCCTGGCACTTGTAGGCAGGCAACGTCTAGCCAATAAATCCTTCCAGCCTGTCACAATGCTCCAGCAGCGAGTCGCAGAGTCCTTGAAGCTCCTGGCTTTTGACAACCTGGTAGGTGAGAGATAAGCAAGAAGAAAATTTTCGTGACACAGACAAATTAGTGTAGCTTAAATTAGCAAGAGACTAATTTGATTACAGCCTGATGAAAAATATTCAGCCATGTCGTGAAGATTTTAATAGAAAGTCGGAAGTGTACAAGTCCTGTCTCCAGTGTGCACATAATTAAAACTCAATTCGAAATGTAAACAGACGACAGACAGACAGCCAGTCGGGGAAAAACACATGAAGAGCCCAAAAATGTTTATTTTGGCAAAAATGACAGAGAATATTCTTAATTGCCGTAGGAATTCGTCGGCTGCTGCTCTTCCGGTTCTTTTGTGAAATTTTTCCCCAAATATTGACAATCGAGTGACTGAGATTTTGATTGCAAAATGCAAAAGTTTCCCAGCCACAGACACAGTGTGTTGACCAAATATTTTAGCCCACAAACAATAATGACTGGCACTAAATGGGAGATGCTAGGAGGGAGATGTTATTGATTCAGACCCTCCCCTTTGGGCTTAATTAAGTGGCATGGCAAGTCATATCCCAAAAATGATTTACTATTTCATATGCGAAAGTGCATTAAAGCCAGCCCAAGATAAACACGGCCAGACCCGTAATGACCATATATTCGGAACATGTACCTACATACATACATATGTTGGTAAGTAAGTAATAGCGGTACACGCGCGGTGTGTGCGTGAGTATCTGTATCTGTTAGTGTGGCTCATCATCAATCATCCGCTGTGTGAAACTTTTAGCGAAAACGTTTAAACGTGACTTCCGACTTTGGTGGGGGGGGGGTCAGCCGGGTTTCGGGTTGTTGGTCTGAAACCTGAAACCCGGGTTATTCGTTAATCGTGTGCTGGATGTTGTTACTGCTTTTGGCCCCTAAGTGAAATATTTATTACAGCAATGTGTTTCTATCTATTTCTGTGTGCCTCGGCACCTTGCTCTAGCCGAGGTGCCAACACTTTTGGCCATTTCCATTTTCGGGGGGAACCCCAGCCAGCCACTAGCCACCAAAATCGTCGACTCAGCTCGGCATAAATCAATTATTTTGGGATGCCTTTTAACGGTCGCTGCCGCCGGCCTGCATTCATAAAATACCGTTCCCCGCATTTCAATCTCGGCTGCATTCACATGCTCGCCTGCACTCGTAAATTGCATTGAACCCTTTTTCAGCGTTTCGGCAATTCGATTTGACCTTTCGCTTGACCTTTTTTGCCGCAGTTTTATAGCTTGGGTCTGCGGGTCAACACGTTTATCAGAGAGCCTAAGTGAACGTAGTTTCTCGTAAAAGGTAATGTAATCTTTTCTTAAATTTCTAGCAAAACTTGCCACTTACAAACATTTAACTAAATTTTATACAAAATTGGCAAAGCTATTAGAAATCTACGCTAATTCGTTTAATCCATCCGCTAAAGAATCTAATAAATATGGCCAAAGATAAAGCTATCGCGGTGGGCCATACTGGGCTCCCCATGCATTTTCCACATTTTGAAGGGGTCTACCCAGAAAATTTGACAAAAAATCTAAAAAATAATTTGTCCCTAGATTTTGATGCAGATTGAAGGTTTATCGATCCACAAATCGATTAAGGCATTCCCCTAACGGATCGGATGATTATTGACAGAGATATAGCTATCGCAGTGGGCCATACTGGGCTTCCCATGCATTTTCCACATTTTGAAGGGGATTACCCAGAAAATTTGACAAAAAATCTAAAAAATAATTTGTCCCTAGATTTTGATGCAGATTGAAGGAGAATCGATCCACAAATCGATTAAGGCAATCCCATCAAGAATCTGATGATTATTGGCAGAGATATAGGCATCGCAGTGGGCCATTCTGTGCTCTCCAGGAAATTTTCCACAATTAGCCAACAAATACAGATATTTAACGTAAATATGGTTTTATTGATTGACTTTACAAGTTGCCTGGTGTCGTCGCTTATCCCGTCGCTGGCACTCACCACTGCAGTAGGACGCAGTGAAACAACAATCAAAGGCTGCTTCCTTCAGACAAAGATAGCACCAGCGCTTCCTCTTTACCGCTTCTAGTTTCTGACGCATGACGGCTAATTCACCTTGACACTTTACCAACTCTTCATTTGCCTGAATTATTTCAGACGCCAGATTCTGGTAGATGACGCTGTCAGCATAGCTAGACCCGGTCTCCTGTAATGCTTCACTTCGAAATGCAATCGAGCAGCGACGTACCGGCAAGATACGCTTGGGCACGGGAGAATTGGAGCTAGTGGAGTTTAGTTTTCGTTTCTTTGTCGATTGTGGAGTTTCGGAGGACTCGTTACAGTGAGACAAGGCCACTTGTATGAGATTCTCGGCTATTTTCGGATCAGCATAGAAACCAAATTGCGATGCAGAGTAGTGGGACAATATCATGTGGCACTGAAGTTCCCTCAGTGCAGCATTCAAAGCCTTGGAGTTTTTAGGTTTAAAGTGCGACTGTATGTCCGACTCGATGGGAATGATATCACGTTCAGAGATAAGGGCCCTCGAGTGAGAGCCTCCGAAAAACCTTACATCATACTTAATTGGCTTCCTTCTGGAAACACTGATAACCTGGAATGCAATATTCAATTAGCTGGAACACTTAAAACAGTTTAAAGAAGACTACTACCTTGGCGGGCCAGGGTGGTGACCCTGCCTGTTTGGCGAATACCAGCTCATGGCGCTGGAGACAAGGCTTTGCAAACCAAAGGCTTGATAAATTGGCCTCATTGGAATATCGAAAGCAGTCGGGGCATTTACGGATCTCCCGGATGTCATGCGTTACGTCTCGTAAGAGCCACTTTGTCGCAGTGTATTCTACGCTCTTGGGACCATAGAAAACGGCAATATTATGTTGCAGATCAAGGAGATCCACAAGGAACTCTGTCAAGTATATATACTTTTTCGACGCTATATTCCGCTCGATGTCCGCCACCCCAAGTATCTTAGTCTTAAAAAGAATGCGCTTGACCAGCGCTCTATCACGATCGTTCCAGTTCTTCGCCATATATTTGGACACGTCTCTGTCCAGCCAGGAGTGGTGCGTTCCCCAAGAATATTTCAGAAGGCTTGCTAACTCCTGTTTATCCAACTGCGGAGGATTGTGAAGAGAGGCCATCTTGAGTAGACGGCAGCGGGTGCAATATTCCAGCTCACTACTAGTATCACTATCCAAGTTTGTCTGATGTTCGTCCTTGACGTTTGCCTGTTTTCGTTGGCGAGATCCTTTGCGCTCACTTACAAAGAAAACATCATCGTCCCATTCCAAGCTTTCGTGCTTAAGAAATGCCGGAGTGTCCGAAGTCACATGCCCCTCATTGATGTTACTATTGTGGTCCAATAGTGGCTCCGGAGTCGGTGTTTGAGGAAAATCCTCAGTCGGATTCTCATCTTCTTCGTCGGATTCGTTTTGCGGTAGCCTGTACGGCTGCCCTTTGTCCGAGGGTACACAGTAGTTGGGCTTTTCGGGATCTTTGCGCCGGCAACTCTCGTGAAAGGTCCGTATGCATGCCGGACATTCCTTTAAGTCACCGGGCAAATGGCACTCATAGCAGTATGGATCATTTGCAGGTATCGTCAGGGAGCTTAGTTTCTGGCAAAAGGCGAGGCTGACACGTTTGCTCCGGGTGCCTTCAGTTCGTGGCACGAGGATGCCCCTTTCACATGCATTTGCCACCGACAAGCTAGCTGCATCTAAAAACGAATTGGATCTTTGAAAGTTTGTCGAATTGGATTCGCTTTCACCACATACCTGAGCTCATTTTATTTAACAAGCACTTTTCTAGGGTGGCCGCAGGCAGGGCCACGCCCTTTTTCAGCTTGTGCATCCAAATCCGGATGGCCAAAGGCGGAAAATCGCTGCGCATTTCATTTGCTTGTCAGAGTTTTGTTTTGCAAATTAAAACTGCAAAATAAGAAACGATAGCGATAAGGGGTGGTGCAACTTGGTATATCGGTTAATATCGGTTATTAACCCATTAAATATTATAATAAATAATTACTAATTTCATTGAATAAAACTTGAATATTTAAATGGCATACATATATCTTAAAATAATAAACATTTAAAATAATAAATTGTATTATTATTGTTGAAATAAATAACATAATTACCTATCGATATTTGCGCGCATTTTTGGCAACCACTAATTTCATTTGTTTACAATTTTTTGGTTCTCTGTTTACAATATTTTATGGGTGGCTATGTGGAAAGTGGTCGGGTGTACCTTAATCCTGATGGCTCCTCTACACTATTGATTAAGTGCTGTCTCTGTAGTACAAGCACCTTTTCTGGAAATCAATGGGAGGCTTTCGTGGAGCATCTTTCCAGTCATCATACAAGTGCCAGGAAGGTAAACGATGACGAAATCGAGGATGAAGTCCAGGTGGAACTGGCAAACCTCAAGGAGTCGGGAATGGCAGATGCCCTACAAGCTAGACATGGTGACGATGAACAAGAAGAGTTCACCAATGTTGAGTATTTAATAGAAGAGGACGAGTTCAATGAATCAGAACAAGAATATTTCAATTACTCAGAATTTGACAAACAAGTAGGTTTTAAGAAAACGTTTTAATTTGTAACCTTTATTCAATATTCTGAATTTAATTTTATTACAAAGGACGATTCGATAAACATTTGCGAGGATTGCAATCGGCAGTTTCTAAGCGAGCATCAGCTGCAATTGCATAAATTCCGGTTGCATGCAGGGCCCAATCCGAACGTCTGTTTAATATGCCAGAAAGGCTTTCCGATCGCATCCAAGCTGCGTCAGCATCAGGAACGATACCACCTGAAAACATTGAATTGGCAGTGCCATCAGTGCGAGTACAATGCCCCATCAAAGTGGGATTTCCAACAGCACCAGATTATGCATAGTGGCCTGCGTAATTACATATGCGATGTATGCGGCCAGAGTTGTAAGACCAGCTCCGCATTGGCCGTTCATCGGAGGAAGCACGAACCCCCAAAGTTAGGCTGTACCTACTGTAACCGGAAGTTTTGGGAGAACTACACCTTGAGGAGCCACATAAGGAAAGTTCACAAAAAAGAACCGACCTTGAAAAGATATAGCTCAAAAGAAATTGAGGAAAGATCAGACAGAAATTCCGTTGAGGATGAAGATCAAGAGGATATTGATGATCCTACACATCTTTTTTTTTAAAACTAATTTTTACTGTATATATATATAAAGTATTTAAGTGTTTATTGAATTTACCGATGCAAATGAATTATTAACGATAAATATATAAGAAATTTATTTATTTATCCTTTGTTTATTACTGTTTATAAAGTTTTTGGTTACTTTTTGTAATTAAGTGCCATTAATTAGATGGTAAATTTAACGACCCGCCCTGTCATCGGTTATCGATAGTCAGTTTCGGCATTTTTTGCACAACCAATGCGGTCACATTTTTTTCCACACATACACACGCATACAGTGCAGGTAACGCGCTATTAGTTTGAGGCTTTATGCGAAAGTGGAGAAAAACAACCCAATCCCAAACAGAATAGTGCCCCCATTGGCCGCCGCAACTCGCAAATCGCTTTATAGATACCCCTAACAGGCAGACGCCATCAAATGATACGCGGCCAACTTATGTGAGAGATGGCGTTGAACAAAAGGTTGAGCTCCCAAGCGGACGGAGCGGACTTCAAGTTTGCGTGTCGCTGCTGTCTGAAGATGAACACCGAGTTCCTTAAGCTGGACTCTGTGACGGTGGCTAGCAGTCTGAACCCGGCGGAGGCAAAGGATAAGATTCCGCTAATGCGTTGCCTGCTGTACTGTACACGCAGTGAAAACCCGGCCGAGCTTCCCCAGTACATCTGCATCGAATGCAGTCAGAGCCTCCAGGTAGCCTACTACTTCCTCCAGAACGCAGTTCGCGCGCATGAATTCCTCTGTCGCAAATTGTGTCCGTATAAGGCTTTCAAAACTCGGGTCAACGGTTCCCTAGGCCAGGAGCTGGAACAACATTTGGAGGTTTGTATAAAAAAAAGTGGGAGGGGGAGATTACCATCCCCCATGAAATGCCTTATTGTTTACTTTTATTTTTAGAGCGATACTGAGAGGACGAAGCCATTGAAAACAATGCGCCACGAGTGCCAGGTGTGTGGGGTCATCGTTTACAATCGCCTCGAGCTCAAGCAGCACATCCGCCTCCATGCAGGTATGTGTTTCATCAAAAAAGGGTTAAAGTCAATAATGGTATAACATGGTACCCCTATTTCTATTAGATGGACTCGCTTATCACTGCAAGATGTGCAGCTTTACAACGCTAAAGCAGCGTCTGTTGCACGATCACTATCGTTCAACTCACAACCAAAACGCTACCCAGGCCGAGGAGCTTTCCAAAGTGAAGCTTGAGCCAATAAAAAAGGAAGATGAGGTAAAGGTGTGCACAATGGAGGATATGGAGCTTTTGATACCCACGGTACTAACGCCGGAGGACTACTCAGCGGTGCCGATCGATGCGGACCAGTTGCGAGATATTGAACAGCAGCTGGCGGCCACAATGGGCGAGGCTGCGCCGGGGGTGGACACTCTAACCTCCACATTACCGCCCATGGATACCCAAAACGTGAGCATCGGCACCGAGTATCTTGTCTTGCCAGATGGATCGCTGCAGCAGGTCAACGGAGGCGGTGCGTTTCATCTGAATGTTTCAACATGTGTCTGTTTTCTTAATTTATCATCATTCTTAGGCGTGGTCATTGAGTATATTGACGATAGCAAGCCCCCAAATGTTAATCCCCATCCCCCTTCCATCAACATAAACCTGCAGAATCTTCTTGGGGGTGGCGACGATGGGATGGATATTGATGTCAATGAGCTGATTGTGGAAGATGCACTTCCGCAAATAAAAGGTAAGATGAGACCATACGGCACGAACCATTACATGACTTTTCGTTTTTGCGATTTTAGTAACGCCAAAGCCAGCGCCGCTTGGATCTCCAGTGCACAAACACAAATGCAAATTGTGCCCCAAAACATTCGCCACTTTGGCACGTCTAAAGTCTCATCAGTTGACGCACAGCCGTTAGTTGAACCCAAAAATGCCGATGCACATATTTAAGCATCCACAATGACTAACATGTTTTGTTTTATCTCTGAACAGATTTGCCGAAGTTTTTCTGCGATCAGTGCGAATACTACTCACTGCGCAGCGCCGATCTCATCCAGCACTATCAGAACCAACACCACCGGGCGGAGGGTGTTGCGGAGAAAACGGACGGTTTGAAACAGGAGGTTCGCACATACTCTTGCGACATGTGCCTCTATGAGACGAGTACAGTCAACGAACTGCGTGTCCACTACGCACAGAGTCATACGGTTCAGCCGACGGATGTGGAGCTACGTCCCAGCTGGACGGCCGATAATAGTAATGCTGTCAAAGATGCTCCTGTAGACGAAAAGCCGCCGGCAACTCTACCGCCATTGACAAACTCTTCCGAAAACCACGTACCCATCAAATGTGAGTCTTGAGAAAGTAATAACCAGGGCGCTTATGCTGGTTCGGTCGTCATTATGCGGTATTTCGGAGCGTTAGGAAATAAGTCGCAAATGAACGTTATCTTGTGCTTTAATTGGTGACAATTGTTTTTATTTGTATCTTTTGATCAACAATTTGTTTATTTTTTTGGCTTTTTTTTATGAATGAAAGTTTTTTAACTGAATATGTTAAGATTCTTTCTTTTTCTATTGTGATCACAATTCCATTTCAGTTTTATTTAGTGTTTACATTTTTTTTTTTATTATTTTTTTCATTTTAATTGATTTTATCCAGTTTTTTGTTCTTGGCTTTTTTTTTTTTGTACAATTCATTCGGCTTACATTTTCTAGCAACCCTTTCTACCGACCTTAAAAGTCTGCATTTTATAAAGGATGTAAGGAACATGATGTAAATAAATTAGTAAATAGTTTAAAGAGAAACATATATATTTGAAAATTGTCCATGTTGCTGCTGCCACACATGATTTATGTATTAAAAATCCTAGCATTTATACTTTCTATTAGTAAATCACAATTGCATTTAGTGTTTCTTGACTTTTCGACTTTATAAAGCCTGGGTAGAGGGTCCTGGGGCTTTGAAATTTTTAAGAAATCACAAAAGATCTTAAGCTATGCCTTCAATTTTGTTGATAAGAGCGCTTACTGCTGCAAACGGAGGGATTGTGATCACAAATTGTGGCTTTCGGTAAGGACGTGAACAGGATTATGTCAATTATTTGTGTTTCTTACATTTTTTTTTTTGCACACTAACCAAAATTTTTGTTGTAACTTAACCGTTTATAAGCCCCTTGAGTTGTATTATTATTTATTTTTTTCTTGTATTTATTTAATGCAACTATTTGCAGGTCCTCCTGCAGTTGCAGACACACAACCGGGGCAATTTCAGCAGCTGCCGGTAGAGGCAACGACATCCGTTGCCCAAACCGAGGTCATCTTTGCGGCCACTTCCAATTCCATTAACGCAGTTCATGCGCCACCAGTACAAGAAGTTGCCGTAACCACTGACGGGGCTCCATGCAGTTCATTCGAAATCTTTCCAGAAATCTCCCAAGGCAATTTGTCGGCTAACGAAACCGTACCGCAGGCGCCGGCAAATACTTCCAATCTAAATATTTCCATGTTCGGTGACATGCAGGATTTTATTGACAACACCGACGTGGCTGCCATATGCACCATTCCAGCCGATGATATGCCAGTGGTAGATGGCGACGACATCGTCATTGATAATAACAATATCAGCCTGGACTTTGATGCCGAAAATCTGTTCGAGGACTTTGAAGAAGACGAGGAGGTGGCGGCCGAGGAGGAGGACGATGAAGGTGACAACGAGGACGAGAACGAAAATAATGATGCAGCCACTGATCAGAATCTGCTGCTAACCAGTGACGATGACGATGTCGACGATTTCGATGATGAGCAATCGAAGCATCTTCAGAAGCCTTATTGTATTTATTGCAACAAAAAATTCACCAGCCAGTACAAATTTGAGAATCACATGTTTGTTCATCGGGGTAGGTTGTTGATCCTTTTCCCGGTTAACTGAAGTTACTTATATGCTTTGTGTTTGAAGGTCTGGCTCCCTATCGCTGCGAGTTGTGCACCAATCTCTACAACATGAAGCGACTCCTGATCAGACACTACAAAACCGTTCACAAGCGAATGCCCACAAGGGATATGGTCCAAGCCAAAGGTGACAAGGTTACGGTGGCACGATCGAGCCTTGAAAAGATCGAAACTAACTTCAACAAGAGTGGGTTTCAAAGAGGTTTTAGGTTTTGGGAATTCTTGTCTAACTCTAGTCTACCTTCAGATCCGATGCTCATGTGTGCAAAGTGTCCGTTCGAGTGTGAGCCGGAGGGAGAGATGCGAAAGCATTTAAATGCCCACCACGGCATCAACGATGGAGGTAACAAAAAAAAACTATAATTGATAAAGAATCTTTCTTAAAAAATCGTATTCTTTTCCTCTTTTTAGTATCCGTTCATGCAAACGAAGTGTTTATCATACGCAGTAAGTACATGTTGGCATTAAAGGTGCATTTTATACCCTCATTGCATGGCTTTGAATCCCATTAAAACCATTAACATCTGCATGGCATGGCATTTAATAAATTAAAATCTATTTCCAGAACTGCCCTTTGAGTGCCCGCGATGCATTCGCTCGTTTGCGGCCAAGAGCACCCTGATTCGTCATCTGCAGCGAAGCCATTTGGTGGAGACGATCATCGAGATGCCATCATCACAAGCAACAGCCAGTTCGGCAGCCACAACCACAACAACGACGGCCACGGCGACCACATCCGGGCCGGCCAGCAGCACTCAGGATGGAGATAGGATGACAGTATCGTCGACTGCTGCTAAAAGTGGCGGTGGCGGTGGCAATGGGGAATGCGGTAAGAGCGTGTATAGCCTTGCAAGATTGAACTCAAATTCCAATTCCCAATATGCCCAACGTGTGCGCACGAATCCACCGATTGATAAACTAAAACTATTGTTCGATGACGAACAATGATCCTTGATTATTGTTGTTCTCACCAGAGGGGACAGGCAAAGATGATGGAGACCCAACAGGAGAAGGAGCATCAATTAAAGCGGAATTAATACAACCCAAAGAGGAATTCGATGTCGTTTCATTCGGGACCTCCGCTGCCCCAACAGCCGGCATATCATCAGCAACGGCAGCCAATCCTGGAACCGCAGTAAAAACATCAACATCGCCCATTACAACCACAGCCTCATCCACATCGGCATCCTTCTCGACACTTTACCCCACGCCCACGCCATTCGACTTGGACTGTGACCTGATATCCGATGTCCCAGTCGAGCAAACCACACCCACGCCCACTACAAACTCTAATCCCAGCGCACTTTTAAATGGCAGTGATAAGTTTCTGTCAAGTCTGCCCCAAGCAGAGAAATATGTACCATCCAATTCCCGACTCCCACGCACCCCATCATACAAGTGCAAGTTGTGCAGCGAGACATTCGACGAGCTGGGAAAGCTGGTTAAGCACGAGATGGTGCACTCGAGTACGGAATCTAATCGGTATAACTATCAACACAAGTGCACTATTTGCAACACCAGCTACCGCAATCTGACTTTGTTGAAGTTTCACATGAAACGGCACACAAATCGCAAGATTCAGTGCAAGCTATGCCCAAAGTCTTTCGCAACCAACCAGGAGCTGGATCGTCACTCGAAGGCCAAGCATATGAGACCGAAGACGTTCCGGTGCACGTTGAACAACTGCAACAAGACGTTCGCATACAAGCACCACATGGTGCGGCATCAGAATGCGACCCACTTGCAGACGCGGCACGTGTGCACCATATGCGACAAGGAGATGATGACCAGTCTACTACTGCGGAACCACATGTCCGTACACAAAAGTGGAACACTGTATAAGTGTCCACATTGTGATCGACAATATTTACGTCGGGGACGGTAGGTGTTGCAACTTCTTTTGTAGATCTGAGCTGTTTTTTAAGGCTTTCTCTTTTATTTCTGTAGGATTTGTTCACATATTCTGAAAGTTCATAAAATCAAAGCAACAGAGGCGGAATTAGCCGAAATCTTTAAGGCCAGCTCGAATGGCACGCATGAATTAAAGTCGAGGAGCCGCCAGGGACAGCTAGTGCGGCGCAAAGGATTGGATATCAAAACTGAAGTCAAAGAAGAACCGGGTCTTCAATCATCTGCAGAGGATATATAATATTAGATCAGACTCATACACCTGCTAGTAAAGGCAAACATCGCACATTGTACATAGTTTAGTATATAGCCTAAGTACCCTTCCTCACAAAGCTGCGCATATAATGTCATGAAATTATCCCAACTAAGTGCTAGACTAAGAATGCATACCTTAATCTAGATCGGCCATTGCGCCCAAATATAGACAACAATGTCGAAAAATGTGAATCGACAGCCTTGTGTATGACAAGTATTGGTAGTACCATTCTAAACTAGGATACGCCTCAGTGGCAATATGTAATTTATATAAAAGCCTTAATTGTAATTATATATTTTGAAACAACGTGACGATGATTAAGGCAATCTCCACCAGCTGGCTCTGCTTTGGCCAAAGAGAAACAGCTCCGTAGAGTTTAAGCACCAAAAATTGTATTGCAAAGCAGCAATTGCTTCAGCGATCCCTGTTTTTTTTTTTGTACATTTGCAAGCAATAAAAGTCCTTAATAGGTGTGTAATTCCATATAATTGGTCTACGAGTTTCTTAACTTTTTATTTTGAAACTTAAGTTAGTTACTCCAGATGCATGTGTATTTATTTATTTTACAATTATATATGGTTTTTCAATAAAGTATCCTACAAATTAATCTACTTTGGCTCAGAAACAAATGAGAAATATTATGGAGGTCAGGGAACTTTCTTCTTCATGGTGTTCCACTTCCAGTTCCATTGATTCTCCAGACTCAGCAGTTGTTGGTACGATATGTAGTCATCTTTGGCAAATTCCTTCAGGCGGGACAGCTGCATCATAGCCTCGTCGATGTTGTATATGGGGCGGATTACACTTGTGGCGGAGCAGTCATCGTCCGGCAATATGGGTTCACTTTTCACTAGAACCGCCTCGAATTGCGGCATAGCTAGACTGTCGTCAAGCGGGTTGAACGATATGTTGTGGCGTTTCTGCCACTTCTGCAGCCATCCGGCGGAGGCTGTAAACCCGGAGTACCCAGCTTCCTCGGCCAGCTCTCTGGCTTTTTCGCGGACTTTCTCGCCGTTCAGTTGCATTCCTTCGCTCCGGGCCATGGAGAACCATTCGAAGCACATTTCGTCAATGTGAGATCCCTGCTGGGTCAGGGGATTTCGCCGTATTTGGGTCCTTCGTATCATTCCGCTCCTCAATTCCAGTCGGATGGCTTCTTTATTTTGAATGATTTTAGAGGCCTGTGTCTTTCCAATATTGAATCTGCAGGCACAGGAGGTTGGAGCAAGCTTTGAACAATAAAAGGACAAAGAATACTTTACCTTTTCGCCAGGTCTCTTACGCTAAGCTGTTCCCGTTCCTGGGTCTCTATCAGCTCGATTTTCTTCTCTACGGTTAACAACATCCGTGGTCCAACGGCTCTGCGTGGTGGCATTCTTTCATTTCAATTTACAGAATTTGACCTCTAGGAACGAAACAGATTTCAGACAGACTGACAGAAAGAAATAACAGTCTAAAATCTTAGTGAACTATGATAAAATATCTGTCCGTTCAGGAGAGTTGCTGTCCGCCCACGGGAAGTGTATAACCAAACAGATTCCGAAACGTATTCTTTGAGAACTACCGCACGGTCACACTGATTTCACCTCAAGTAAAGAGCGGCGCAAAAAATACACATTGTTTGAGCGAAATCTCTTCTGATCCAAACAAAAGAAGAACTATCTGCTGGGAAGAATTAAACAGAGAAGATAACCATGGATGCCCCAACAGTTGTTGCGGAGGCTTCACTGGCTACTATGAACAAGGCCAATGCGGCAAAGTGCCGGGCGTGCCTCTCGGTGAACCGGAAAACCGTCGCTCTGGACGCTGCGGTACCGAATTTGCAAAAATCTCGAACCTATGGGCAAAGCCTGAAGCAGTGCACCAACATGGACATGCAGATTATGAGCCCCGGCGGCTACTTATGGCCAAAGCAGATCTGTGTTCGCTGCTGTCGCGCCCTGGAGGTGGCTATGCACTTTGTGGAGATGGCTCTGGACTCGAATCTCAAGCTGTACGCGGAAGCCAAGACTGTGAAGGTACCTAGCCCCAGTCCCACGGGTGAGCTGAAGCGTAAAGCTAGCAGTGAATCGTTGCACTGGAACCAATTCAGTCAGGAGTTCGAGCAGTTTGTGGAGAGCTACGAGGGCGCGACGACGGGTCCCATCGAGGAGAATGTCCTCTACATGCGGGGAGCCAAAGTGCCGCGTTTGGATGCAGATGCTTCGGCCAATAAAAGGACACCCAAAGAAGACGAAGTAATTCTATTCGATGTCAAGTACGACACAAACAATCTTGAGGAGGAAGATGAGAACGACGGCTCCGATGCCAAGAACAGCGAAACCTTCTTTGAGAGCAGTATTACATCCGAAAACGGAAGACACAACGCTGTTTTAGCCACTCCAGCAGAAAGCAGGAATGGCGAAAATAATAACAATTATACATTTAATAACAAAAACGGGAAAGTATCGGATCTCCTGCCAGATGTGGAGCGCGAACTTATACAACGCGCTTCGTACATGACACTCGACGATAATGACAGTAGTACAAAAAAGGAAAAGGTCTCAAAACGTAAGCCGGTAATACAAAATGATGTAAAATTTATGGATAAATTGTTCTCTTTTAGCCTCCGAAAGCCAATCTCTGCCAGAGGCAACGGGCAGTCCGACCAGTGGTATTATTAACACTAACATACCCATTCTTAAATGCACAATTTGCCAATATACCCAAACGGATGCCAAACTTCTAAGAAGTCACTACAAAAGTATTCACAAAATATACATGGCGGAAGATGACATAATTGGGTTGAACAAGAGTGGGTTAATTCTATTATATACTTTCCCTAATTTAACGAGTTTTTACTTCCAGATCAAAGTTTCAAGTGCCGTCCTTGCAATAGTTTTGAGACAAAAGACAGGAATGAAATGCAGAGGCATCTCATCGACCATCATAAAATAGATGGTGACTTTGGTAGGTTTCGATCTAGACCCTAAGCCCGCATTATTGACTTAACTCTGTGTACACCTGCAGAAATGTACTGCTACGTCCAGCAGAACTGTCCAGCTTGTGCGCGTATCTTCAAAGATCAGCGTTCGGCTCGAAAACATTACACAAGAGTGCACACTCCCACACAGGTTGTGGTTGTTCCCACAGAGTCGTACATCTGCAGTGTGTGCGATAAGGTCTTCAACCAGAAGGCCAGCCTGCACAGCCACCAGCGTTTCTGCCAGGTGAAGGATCCTGTCCACTGCACTTTCTGCGAGCAGCAGTTCAGCAGCGTTCGCAAGTATGAGCTGCACTTGCAGCAGCTCCATTCCGTGGAAACGTTGCACGAGTGTGAGGTTTGCCATCGCAGCTTCAAGAGCGCCGACACTCTGGCTATGCACCGAAAAAGACACTCGGAGCGCCACTTTCAATGCGACAAATGCTCCTTGAACTACGTGAACTCCGCAGAGCTGAGGGTTCACTATGAGCGTGCCCATGTGAACGATGAACAAGTGAGCTGCCTTACCTGCGGCAACCAATTCCAGAACTTTGCACTAATGCGGGAGCACGAACAAAGGAGTCACCAGAAGCAGGTGTGGCGCTGCGAAGTTTGCAACTTTGAGGCGGCCTCCAGGTCACGGTGGCGTCAACACCAGTACGAGCACATGGAATATCCTTACAAGTGTCAGAATTGCACTGGCGAGTTTGCTGATCGAAGCAAGTAAGTAGTCACATTTTATTAAAGATAAACACAAGTTTTTAATGATCGCTTTTCAGGATTCGCCAACATTCCAAGAAGGTGCATGGCATCGAGCTTACCGATGAGCAGCTGGCTGAAATGTTCCGAGAGAAAAAGGGCTACACCAACCGTCACGATGCATTTAATAAGTCAAACAACTCCCTGGAAATTCCAGACTTTACCGACGACTGTTTCGCCGAACTGAAGAGCCTGGGCGTTGACTACGACGACATCACCACAGATCTCTTCACCAATTCCACTGCACTCGACAAGCTGTTGGACTTAATTCCCTGAACTGATAACCGATCCGAATACCCGTAGACTTAACCACAAAAAAAAGCTGCATGAACAATAGCTAACGAGAGCTAGAAGACTGTCACCACATTGAAAATCACCAGAACACTGCACCTCACTTAAACCGACTACATTGCTCAGAAGACTTAGACCAAATTGTAGAATACATATTATTTGTATCTATTGGCAAAACAAGATATTTTTGAAGTCACAATCTCAATAAACCGCAAACTATTATGCGTTTGAAAAGCGCCACAATCCGTGTTTCGTATTTACATTTCAAACGAGGTTTTATTTAGACTATTTCAATTTCTGTAACTAATTAACGCCCTGAATGAATTTTGAGAGGAAATCCGTGGGCTTGGGGTCTTGCGACTCCTTCCAGTAGCGCATAATGTGGCCCTTCTGTTTCCAGATCTCCACAGACTCCTTGAGCTCCATTTGGCCCTGCAAGAATTATCAAAATATATTACCAGACCGAGCAATGTTTTGATGTCTTACCTTGATGACCAACATATCGATCACCCTAATGTCGGTCACGTTGCGGTGTTTTACAAACTCCTCGCGCAATTTGTCCCGGCACTGCTCCACGGTCATGGGAATGTCGTAGTCCATGACTGCAAGGGTATAAAGATGTTTATATAGTGTCAGGAGTATCCGTTTGATGACATAACGGGGAGAACTCACCGATGTAGGGAATCTGGCGGTACCAGGCCTTGTAAAGGTTGAGGGCACGCTTGCGGGCTTCCTCCCGGTCCACTGACAGGATGGGACGCACCTGCTGCACAGCCCGCTTCACAGCTTCACGCCCAGCCATAGTTTCAATATTTTTTATATTATTTTCTGGTCGGACTCGAAATTGTTGTTGCCAGAAGCAGTGTGACTGTGCTACAAAAAAAAAATAATTCAAAAATATTCGGTATTTTATAGAAATCTATTAGTTTTATTTTTTAAATATGGAATCCATTTATAATATTAAATATATTTATTTCTAACGTTTTAAAAATCCTATAATGTATAAAAATATATTCAAAAGAAACTTAATACCAAAATAATATTTAAAAGAGAGTCAGTGTTGGAAAACTGTCACTTGTTATCGTTAGCCGGCAATCGCGCCTTTTAAAATTCAAACATGTTTTATTTTTGTTTGGACTGATCTTTGCTTTTGTTTGGCTCGTCTTTTGTGCGAGCTGAAAGGACTGGCATTGTGGCTACCGTCGCACAAAAACTGCACATTGTTTGGCTGACACATGCACAAAGACAGCTGAAAAAATTGCGCTTTCATTCATTAAAGCTGGCATTGTTGTTGCGGGTGATGATGTTGCTGCTGGATTTGTGGTTGTTGCTTCGGCGGCCAACATGCTGAGCCGCGATCTTCGGGCTCAGTTGAAAACACGTTACGCGCCTGTGAAGAGCTAGCCCACGGATACGATCCAAAGCCAGCGGATTCAAATTCGAAAGTTTTTACACCGCGTGCGTTTGCGAATAACAAAAACAACCATAGTAGCAGCAACAGCAACACAACCACAATAATAATTTGTATGTTTCGTTTTGTGTGTCCAAGATTTAGTTTTTTATGCAAATGCAGTTTGGCGGGCGGGCAAAGCGACAAACTTTTTCGGCTGGACGACAATTTCTAATTTAATTGGCAGCAAAACAACATCAGCAGCAGCGCCCAGCAATTTACCATAAACGAATGGAAAGCTGACAAAAGTGAACACCCAAGTCATCGGCTCTTATTTATTGTGCATAATCAAGCCAATCAATGTGTTTTCTTTTTTTTTTTTTCATTTTCATTCATTTTGTTTTATTTGCCATTTGCGATAAGCTCGATCACGCAGTCAAGTAGGCGCACTGGCCAGAATTTGAGTTCTTTTCGGCGGAATGTCCCAATTTCTTAACTACCTCGGCCATTATGCCATAATTGTCGGCCTAACGAATATTAATAAATTTCAAATAACGATCTGAGTGTGCCACTTTTTCTTCATCTCTCTTGCTTCTTCCCCTTTTGGCCAGTGTAGGCAAATTGGCAAGCTCCGTTAATTGGAAATTTTCTTTGTCAAGGTTGCGATTCCGCCACCGATTCCGTACCCCATACCCGTACCGTCTCCGGGACATCGTCAAGTGCACGTCCAATTAACGTGTTATTCAACCGCACTCGCAAATAGATCATTAAAATAAAACACACTCGGCCAGCCGGTAATTGTAATGATGTGCAAACATCGAAAAGCATCTGGATTTGTCGAGATCTGGAATGGAATTCAGGCATTCTAGAGTCCCAGTAATTAGCACATCGATTGGTGGCCGCTCCAACTGCTAGCCAAAACTGGCTTCCTCCGCACCAAAGTGCTCCCCAGTGAGCCAAGAAAAAAACAGGTCGTACCACAGAGAAAAAACAGAACTCTTAACGGCGTTAGATCTTGGTTAATTTTCGTTCCAAATTTGTCAGAAAATTGGTTAAGAAATTGATTGAAAATTGTTTTTCACTTAAGAGCTCTTTTGTTAAAGTTTTGGACTATAACAGATGGCTATCTAAGAATCGGTGATTACGTTCCCCATATGGTTTGAAGTTAGAGTTTTCAAGTAAAAACCATCTAATCTAATTTATTATTTAAAACACCTTTAAAGATTATCGAATACTTGACCCATTTTTGTGACTTTTTTCCTTGTGCAGTCTTACCAGTTTTCCCGGCTTTTATGATGGCCAGCATGTATATGGGGCATTCATTTCGTTTTTGGGGCCAGGCCACTCCCCACAGGCATAGGAAACAGGCCTAGGCACAGGCGCAGAGTACAAGTCAAACGGCTTTTCCCACTCCATACGACAAGGCCCAAATCCTCCCACCTCCGCCCCACTTTTCACGGCCATCCGGGGGTTTGGCTGGAAGCTTTACGCGGAAGCCCCGGGCATTAGGGCACCCACAGAATCGTGTAAATAGCAAATACACTTTGCTCTCGCTATCAGTGAAATAATCAAATAACAAACGCAAAAAACCGAAATAAAAAACGCCCCAACACGAGTGCGAACACAAACTCGTAAAATTTTTGGTGTTGGCAAAAGTTATCAAGCCGATATGGTTTCGTCTGTCGATTTGAGGAATTCGAGGGTTTATGCCTTATAGTAAAACAGGAATCACGGAAAAATGTTTTCGAAAATGGTTTATGAAAATGATATTTGCTAGGCGTGTACTTTTATTCACATCCATAGAAAGAATGTAAAAAAAGTTCCTTAGATGTTGGTTATCTTAAAAAACTTAAACAAGCAAATTTCCATATAAATTTATGGTGACATTATTATCGTTTATGTTTTTATCAAGAGGCCTCTTTGGTTGTACCGATAAGTATAGTTTTAGGGATTTTTTTAGTTATTTCAAGGGTTATGAGTCACAAGAAAACATTAGAGGTTCTACATACCTAGTAGCACTCAAAACTTGAAGTGTACAAGCTCAAGAAGTGGAATTCTTTCAAGAATTTATTTTTTTTTGTTTTCATTTTTTTAAGATAAAGAGAGAGTCTAGATTCTAGAAGTTTTTTAAAAAGTTGCAAGCATTCGATTAATATTTGTTTATTGCTTAATGTTAGCAATTTGTACCAGCCACTCACAAAATAAAAAATCCCTCGGCAAACAAGTTAGGACACTTTAATTGCTGATCTATAAATAAATAATAATTGTGCTGGTCATAAAGCAATACCGCGACTAATCTTTGAGTCATTGAATAACCACTCAGGTGGAAGTCAGTACGTGCCTCTCTGGAGCCAACTGTCCCCGTAAAGCTGACCCAAAGAGTACGGAGTGAGTCAACAGGTGCGACAGGTTTTCTTCCCATTTACTTAAGGGGCCCGCTGCAGTGCAAACTAATACAGAATCAGATAATCAGACCCTCAATGCATATTCATGATCTGTTTTAGATCTGTTTCACGTATAAACCAGAAATATTTGGGCAAACATTTTAGCCAAAAGTGTGGCTGTCGGAAGTTGGCCGTTAAGTTGGACACTCTGGGATACCCAGATGATGCATAATTTGCAAGCAATTAAGTAATGTACACATTTAGGTATTTATTTGTTATTTATTTTGTTGGTGTCGCGGGAAGTAATAGAGCGCAGAGCGCACCTTTCACGCGCAGGGCGCCTCTAGGGCATTTTCTGTTTGGCTATTAAGACCCACCAACAACAACAGAAATGGCATTTTTTTTTTGCTGTATTTTTGTATTTGTATTTATTTTGCCAGCCATATATTGCGCACGAGCAGAGCGATAACTAAAAAACGACGACGGGCTCCAAGCTCCCAGGCATTGCCGTGCCAGTTGCTCAGGTTCGGTTTGGGTTTTCAGTTTTCAGTTACGTTTCGGCGTTTTACGGTAACGCAGCGGACGACACGAAAATAACAGTTAGCTTCCCAATTTTTAGGTTCGTCTATATCTTCTAGTGTGAGTGTGTGTGTGTGTGTGCCAAAAGTGAGAAATAATATTTTTCGAAAAAAAAAAAAAAACTTGCAAACGTGTAAATATTGTCTGAGCGCCTTAAGATTGCCCATACGCCGTGTTGGTCGCTGGCAAGAAAGAAAAAAATTAATAAATAAAAGGAAAAAAGCCGCTTACGCTTATTGTGTTCGTGACTTTGACATTTTGTGGCCGTTAAATTGCTCGACTATGGCGAATTGTCGTGTATCTAAAACACGTTCTATTTAATGCAAAAATTCCTTAAACGAAATCGTTTAAGCTTTCACATTATGCAAAAAAAAATGAAATAGTGACGAGCACTCACATAACTAACGTAATAAATCCCCCACATAAATTGCCACAAAGCGCCAAAAAACATAAACTCTATAAAAAATATTTACAACTAATTATGCACCCAGGCAGCAAAACACTCTCGCTAAGTCCGACGATGGATCGTCGTACCTTGAACTCTCTTTGGTTTTATTTCTTGCCTTTTTTTAATGCCAGTCGATTTCACTTTCTTTTTACCTGGGCCTGGTCTTGCTGGGGCCGTTAATCACATGATTGGGTAATAGCTCTTCTCATTGCAACACCTTATCTGCTCGGATTATGCTGGCCGGGCTTATCAGTCTGTTTTGGCAATGACTTTGATAAGATTACCCGCCGGCCACCTATGCCACTGAAACTGGCACCTTTTCTGGCCATATTTATGAGCCATCAGTACGCCCCTGAAATTCCCAGACCAGGTCTCAGCCAGAGATGTAAACAGATTGCAATTGTTGTACTCCAGTTACCAGTTTACACTCACATAGCTGACCGAGTTACACTACTTTGTATGTATGTACGGAAACCACAATGCCCTCAAGCTGGAGTTGAAGCCAAAAACAACAATAAGATATATAAATAAAGGTTCAGGAAAGGGGCTGAGAAACTAATTTGATCTCCCGAGTGATAGACGCACCACATACACGCAATACTGTTGTCGAGGGGAGATGGCCAAATCGAATTTCTAAAGCCAAGCTCTTTATGCGTCTCCATTCACACCCTGAATCCAAAGATCTGAAGAATTTGGGTGAAAGACGAAAGTTGCCATTCCCCCAAGGAATTTTATATTCTCTGAAATATAAAGCTTTCGCTTTCAAGTCAACAAAAGATATTAAATAGTATTTTATTGTGCTTCAACCCAGAACAGATAATTTTATTCACACCGAACATCCATAACAAGTCTCACTATATCTCGCTCACCTTATGCAAATTGGTAACAAAAATAGCCAACAGTGCACTTCACTTGAACATTTCAAGGCCAATTTGGACGATTGCCGGCTTACCAAGTGGGAAAATATTAAACAAACAACAAATAGCCGAGGCGAAATAATAATATTGTTATTTGGCATTAAAGCCAAGTTCGAACTGTGGCCAAAGCTGACCGTAATTAACACTGCCTTGCAGTACCGCTCATAAGACACGCCAAGACCCGCGGCAGAGTTCAAAACCTGAAAAATTAATCCCAGTCTTGGCCATAAAATGGTTTTCCTTAAGATTTTATCAGTTCCCTGCATTGTTTAATTGTTTGTCAAGGGCTTTAACTAGATTAAGGGAAAATACTACAGTAGTACAGCAGTGGCACGCTCATTGTCCAGTTTTCTTATCTAAAAGGCTGAAAAATTATGTCACTGTTAAAAAAAAATTATGAAACTAGGCAATAGAGTTTACAATTGAATTTTGAGCTAAAAGTAATTAAATTTCAGCTTAAATAGTTTCTCTAATTTATAAAATTTGACAAGCTTATAAGAGCTTAACCGTAAAAATCGTAAATCTCGAGTTTCAGTGTTTTAATCACTTGACTTGAGCTTGAGCTTGGGTTTCTAATAAACCAATCAAAACCCGACTGAGTAATGGAAAGGCAATACCGACTGCTGACCTCTCCCTGCTGGGGTTCAATTGAACGCGTCTAGAATATATGAGTGCACTGAGGTCTATAAATTGCAGCTTTTAATTCAATTTTGCCCCCTTGGAGCGGAAGGCGGGTGGAGGAAAATGGTAATGGAAATGAAAAGTTTTCGTATCGTATTCATATCAGTTCCGATCGAATACGTGCGTTGGTCAGTCCGATATCGTGTCACATGGGTATGATCGATTTGGATTCGGAACGCCGGGCAATTAGCCTGAGCATGTGCTTTTCTATACTGTCGCCGGACCATTTCACTTGGACAAACCCGAGTGTGCCATCGATCTAATTGATATTTAAGCAAGTTTACCTCTATCAGCAATCAGCCGGTATTTGTTTTGGGGGCCCCGACAATAGCCAGTGGCTGACCCTGGCATTCCCATTCCCATTGGCATTGCTACTGATGTTACGTAATTACGCATACGCCATGTTGAACAAGTGTTTGGTTTGAACAAGTGAATAGTTTAAAGTAGAACAACTATTTAAGACTATATTTCAAACTATAAAACAAAAATCTAGCTGAGAATCTAGCTACGTTCTAGATTAGATTTCTGTTGAAATCATACAACGGAAACCAATAAGAGTTTTATTTCCCTTTAATCCTGATTAGGTTTTGAGGAAACCCCAAAATATTCAAGTGGTTTGCTGGGAGCTTGATAATCTCTACATGATTTTATCAAATTCGTAGAAAAAAGGGAGAAAAATATTAGCTAGTTTAAGAGAATTTACTTTAGAATATTTTTTCTTGAATTAAATCTACAAATGAAGCGGAAAGTTTATGGTAAATGAAGATAATATATTCTCAGGAATCCCCCAAAGATTATTTAACAATTGGCTGATTCATTATTTGTCAGAAAGCAAATATATTTAAAAGAATATCTATAATAAGCACTTGAAGTGAAATTTTTTTCCAATCTTGTGTGACTCATTGTGGCCTAATCTCAGAGATTGCCTGAAACTTTATTTCACGTAGAAACTTAACTATTTTAACCCATCGGCTAAAAGGTATTTCGATAAGAAATTTTTCCTAATTTATAGCGGTATTTTTTTTGGGTTGACCAATCAAAGAAATTATTGCAATTAGTGAGCAATTTTGAATACACATATTGATCTAAGCCAAGTCTTTTCACCGCAAATTAGCATGATCGAAACCTAGTGATTTAATTTTTGGCAATTTAAATGCCGAATGCTGAATATTTAATTAATTTCTGGCGGCCTTTCTTCTATTCCAGAGACTGACCGTTAGCGAAGACGACGGAAACGGAAAGTAAAAGCCACGATCGCGACTGAAGATTCAAAGGCAGAGACTAACAGACATGGCCGAGACAATCAACAACAAGCCGACCATACAGATCCGGAGCGGACTGCCCTCCCCCCTGCCGGACAAGAGCCCCTCCCCGGCCACCAAGCTTCTGCTCAACCACGGCAAGCCCAACTTCACCATCACCCGGAAGGAGGAGAACGGAAACGAGAACGGTAGCCCACAGCCGAGTGCCAACAACAACTACAATGCCTACAGGAGTGCCAACAACAACGTGAGCACCGCCAACACCAACAAGTTCATTGTGGGCACCAAGTTCAATGGCGTGTTCAAGCCCTCGAATGGCCTCGCCAACGGCAATGGCACCTCTGAGGCCGAAAACGAGGCCGCCAAGGTCGTGCTGCGCCGTCCCAAGTTGAACGCCTCTCCTCCACCCGCCGAGGGCGAGGATGAGAACGTGCCGGAGTTCATCAGACGCCAGCGCCGCATCCAGGAGCGTTTGGCCAAGGAGAACGTCCTGGACTTTGAGAACCGACGCAGCGGATACTTCACGCACGTCATGATCTCGCCGGACTCCCCCAACCGCACTTCCTTTGTGGAGACCATGGCCAGTCCCGCCATAGTGCCCGCTCTCGAGATCCCTGCTCCAGTCACTGAGCAGGTTCAGGAGGAGAAGGAGCAGGAGGAGCCCCAGCCCGCTCCAGTGGCAGCTGCCGTTACCTCAGCCCTGATTACCGAACCAGAACCAGAGCCAGTGGTCAGCAACGGCCATAGCGAGGAGGTTGCCACCAACGGACACTCCGAAGTGGCCCCCGAGGAGGTGGCCAAGGCCATTGAGGAGGTCAACAAGGCAGTGGCTGGAGAAGACGACGATAAGCCAGATACTGAACCCGTGGAGGCTTCGGTTCCTGCCACACCCACATCCACCCCGGTGCCAGTGGAGGCCCAAGTTGAGGTTGTGGAGCCTGTGCAGAATGGTGTGTCAACTCCGACGGAGGAACCTACCACCAATGGCCAGAAAGAGGAAGCAGCTCCCATTCAGAACGGTCAAAAGGAGGAGGCAGCTGCCCCCGCTCAGAATGGTCAGAAGGAGGAGTCAGCGCCTATTGAAAACGGTGAGAAAAAGGAGGAGGAGGCCATTACCATTTCCCACACTAATGGCCAGACCAGCGACGGTCCCAGCATACCCGCCCCAGATCCAAGCGGCGCTTTGGGTGTGAACTACGAACCCAAGACCGTGGTTAGCTTCTCCCAGGAGTTGGGAGGCGGGGAGAACAACTATCCCGATACCGTGAAAGTGGTCAGTGAAGCTCCTGCCGAGGCCGGAGCCGATGGAGAGCTGAAGGAGCTGACCAAGCTGAAGTTCGACATCAAGAGCGACGACCAGAACGAGGTCCAGGTGACGCCAGTCTTGCGAGCGGAATAGGTGGATTATCCGAGGTCCTAGCCAGGAGGAGTAGTGCAATTTGTTTTGTTAAACAACAATGGATAAAAAATGAAACCATCAACTATTGTATTGTATTTTGTGTTAGCTGCTAAGTTGAAGTTACGAGAAATGTTGCCAAATTTAATTTTATGCTTCGCGCATCAGTCAGTGTCGAGAGTGATGAACCAATTCCCTTATATAGGTCTGTTGCATGGATCCACTATATCTATATGGATCCATTGAGATATCTGTGTAGATATCCCGCTGTTGAGGCCGAGTCCTCCGGGGGACTTGTGAAACCAAACTACGTTTATATTGCAATAGAAACACTTTGCTTTATTTAAATAAATTATTATTATTACAAAAAATGTGACTTTGGACTGGAGGGGTACTTGTCGTAAGAGTTCTATATTATATGATTTTTTATTTACTTTGCAATTGAAGTACTATAGCTTGTACCTCAAAGATAACATTATTATTGTTTGACTTTGTGGGGAATGTGTTGTTCGAAAACTAGAACAGTTGTTGTTGATGGTAAGAGGGCACTGATAAATGTAAATATTAAACTTTGATTTATGGGGTATTACGAGGCCCCGGGTCTTAAATAAGTTAACAATTAGTCACCCAAGCACCTTAGAAAGCTGGCAAAGCTCCAGACGATTCCGCAGCCTGGCTATCGAAAAATATAAGACAATTTTAAGACCTCGGGCTCAGGGAGTGAGTAGTTCTGATGAATGAAAACCGAAAGTGTTTGCCGATGTCTACCTCAGGGTGTATGGTCGTATGACCTTCGCTTCGATATGCTCCAATCGCAATCAGTTACCTTCCATGATTAATTGCCTTGATTCGGCTGGTTTGTCTATGTGCGATAGTCAGTGATTGATTGGGAGACTCTTTATGTTGGACATAAGTAATAAAATAATGATAAAATAGGAAATAGTGACTCAAAACAGATAGGATATACGTGGAGAAGTTTTTGAGGGTTATGTACCTTAAATAACTGAAGCCCCAAGTAGAATACTATTTTATTTATATTTTGAAATAATATTTTGTATTAGGTACAATATAAGTGAGACATGTATTATTCGTCACGGCATTCTATCACAGAATGATCTGTCTTATGAATAAACAAAAATTATCAATTTCATGTACTTACTAATTCAAATATTTTAAGCCACTAGGCTGACTTTAATGTTCAGTAGCTCTGAAGCTTTGAAATAATAAAGAACAAATACTAATTTTAACTAAAAATCGCTTAAAAATGTCAGAAAGAAAAGAGAATTTCCAAAAAATTCAACAAAGATTTAAGGACTTAATGGAGCAAAATATGGATGCGAATGATAGGAATGAACAACCCAGTCATCAATCGGAAAAGAAGGAAACCACTCCCAAGAATCCTCTGCCCAAAGCAGAGGCAGTTAATCAACCTAAAAAAAAGGCAGAGCTCGAAAAACTGGCCCAAAAGGAGTTTAACGAGTTCCTAATCCAACCATTGAAAACTAAGGATACCGTAGAAAAAATAGCTATAAGAAAAAAATTAATGGCGGTTCTGGGACCTTCAATGAATTACCCATTAGTTCCAGAACCAACTCAAGCGGAGAATGTTTTAACCAGAGACTGTATGACTGAGACGGTGAAAAAAGTTGTGAGAGAGGAACCTCCAAATGATTTTAAAGCTGAGACAAAGAAACTTCAAATACCTCTAAAAACTGAGACAAAGGAGCTAAATACATATCCTTGGGAAATAAAGGAAACCACACAAAAAGACAATCAAATGAACCGTCGTGAAATATTGAAAACTATTGAACAAATCAACTATTTAACATCAAAATTGAAAGGACTGATGACTGCGCCACCACCACCAACAGCACCACCACTACTACCGCCCAAGTTTACCTCTAAGGCTCCAAACAACTTAAGGAGTTCTTCAGAAGCTCCAGCTCCACCACCTTCTTTGAAACCTTTAGCAAAAAAGGCATCTCCTTCAGGATGTCCTCCTCCACCACCGCCTCCACCGCCGCCCCCAATGATTGCATCTTCAAAGTCCCAGCCGAAAAAGAATAAGAAAGGAAGTCGATAAGGAGTCGATAATAAAAAGTATTATTTCTTTAAAACAAATGTAATAACAATATAATATAATATATCCTGAAAGAAAAGCGTATCTTTGGTGGTGAATCACAAGGAATAGTCGACACCTGTTCCGGTGATCGAGGGTGGGTCAGGTGGCGTGCCAAGTAACCATGTCAACGTAGGGCCGTCAGTGTTTTTGGGGTGGCAGTGCTGACCAACATTACCCACAACTGTCCTGTACCTGACCCCTGGGCCGTGCGTTTAATCGATATTTCGGCCAGGTGGCTGTGGTGGTGGCATAGGTGGCGACTCGGCCACAACAAACTGTCTGGCACAACCGATTCAAACGGAGTTGGCTTCAGACCGGGTCGAAAATCAGTTGGCCATGGCAGGGCAGTCAAATCAAAATATATGTAGATGAGTGTCTAATCGCGAGCTATTATGGATTTATGTCTTAAGGGTTCCCAGGTAGGTGCATTGGTTCCCACGGGAGGCATCGGATTATCCCTGTACCCCACCGTCTTCGCCTTGCAGATAAACCTCGCCACACGACAGAAAACGAAGCCCAAGTACACAAGTCGTTCGCTGACGACCCTCCACAATCCGTGTCCCCATTTCCGGCCTCGTTCGGCCAACTACCTGCATCAGCGCAGTCGCTCCTCGCCTTTCCTGCAGCAACGCAGTCGCTCCTCGCCTTTTCTGGCGCGACCTCAGTCGGCGGATCCGAAATTTGGTCGGCGGTTGAGCAACTACTTCAGCGAAAAGGAACCCAGGCTTAGTGGCAAGGTGAGAGGTTGACTGACCATCAGAATCACAGAATTATACAATCCTTCGCCCACAGAGACAGGTTTCCTCGAACGATCTGTTAAAGTCCCTGCTGGAGGAGCCCATCAAGCGCAGCTGGTTGTGCCGGAGCACCTGCAACTCCTCCGAGTCGGACTACTCGCTCCACAAACGCACCCCCGACAGCAGCGAGGAGGGGGAGCGGGAGCAGCAACTGGAGCGGTTCCTGGTCACAATGCCGGGCGGCAGTGACAAGGGTAAGTCCTACGGATCCTATCCCCTGCAGGGTCTCAGCAATGGAGCCCTCTCCCAGCGCACTGCCAAGCCCGATCTTCCCGGGAGAGTGTCCTTCAGCAAGCCAAACATGCACGCCGATGTGGACTCCAGCGACTGCGACAATGACAAGCAGGAATCCCAGCGTCCTAGTATCTCAGCTCCAGGACCTCTAATGCTTCCCAGTTTTATTAACAAAGCAGAGTCGTCGGATACGACTGGCCAAAAGAAAACCGTACACTTTGGTTCCGCTGCCGCCGAGGGTGAAGTCCTGGCCCAAACGTACGAGTATCCCAAGTGTCCGTCGGAGAACTGCACTTGCAGCACACGGTCTTCGTCGACCACGAGTACCAACGAGGCTTCGGCTGCCTCCGAGGTGAAGTGCGCCTGCGATGCGCCCAGCTGTCGCTTTGTGGAGGTCACCCAGGTGACGGAACTCTCAGTCTCAGCACTGCCATCTCCTCCCCCGGCTCACCCACAAAAGTCACCCACACCGGAGCTAAATGTCATCCGCGAGTACAAGCAGGCAGTGGGTGTCGTTCAAGTGGTTAAAAACCAGCTCACTCCTGAGCCTCTGAATAATATTGAGTTACTTCCCAACTATTTGGACAAGTACGCCTCTCCTCCGGAGGAGAAGCAGAATAACTTGTCCGAGACCAAGAACCTAGCTTCCAGCAGTGGCTCCATTAACAATACTTCAACCTACAGAGCCACAACCAATCCTCGGAACTTTGGGGCCGAGAACAACTTCCTTCCAGCAGTGCATGACGATCGTAGGGCCTTCGGAGCCAGCACTTCCGATTCAGTTATCAACAACTACCTCAAGGTGGCATCGACTCCGCCGTTTGTGGGCAAGAAAAAGGAAAACGTGAAGCCTGCCAGTGCGGATCCGATCACCCGGAACGGGAAATCCACCAAACTAAGCAAGACGGTGGTAAGTAATAACCCAGTCAGTGCTCCTCCGGGAAAGCTAAAGAAAGCCATCAGCGTTGGCAGTCTCCGGGAGGAGAGAAAGCTATCGGAGTACAATTTGGACAAGGTGGACAGCTGGATGAGTATGCAGGATCAAAAGCAGTACGACCAGAAGCACAAGCAGGGACTAGAGGATTTGGACGAGGCCCAGGACAATGATAGTGCTTCCCAGATCTCCCTAAAGTCCAATGAGGATTCCAGAGGTTCTACCTATGACGAGATAGTGTCTGTAATCAAGGAAATCGAGGAAGACAAGAAAATGGGTGAGTTTATGGAGAGTCTTATGGAAAAGGACATTGTAACGTCTATGTCTTATACATCCTTAGATAACTTTTCCGAGCGTCTTCCCAGTGAGCTCAATTTAAAGTTGGACTCTCGATGTGAAACGGCGGATACAGTGACTATGAGTGAGACAGCCGTTCCTGAAACTGGAGATAAATACAAGTAAGGAATGAGTTAAAACCCAATAATTACTAGCTTTGCCAAACGCAATCTATAAACTTTAATTTTAGAGACATTCTGGCCTATCTGAACAACGTGGAGAGCAGCTGCGATAAGACTCTTATGGAAACACGTCGCTCCATTCCGGAGAGCAATCGATCCGAGGTGGAATTTATCGTGGAACCAGACGTCACCGACGAGGTGCCCAAGTAAGCATTCCTAACCACGACCTCAAAGGAACTCTGACTATAATCAATATCGTTCCAGGCTGTCAGAGCTCCTTATGCTTCCCAACCATCAACTGGCTAGACGTGTCATTGCCTTAAGTCTTCGAGCTAATGAGTTGTCCAATGCCATTCATCTGTCCAAGGAGCATGTGATCCAGCTAAGGGGAGAGAAGCAAAAGAGTCTGCGGGCCGAGAAGACCAACAACGCTGCCAAGCTTCGCGACCAGAAGAAGCACTACGAGGAGGTGGTGACCCGACATCAGGGATTCATTGAACAGTTGCTCAAGGACAAGGGGTCGCTGTGCGAGAAAGTGGCAGCTCTCACCCGGCGTCTGGAGAGTCAGAACCAGGCCTGGGAGCACCGCCTGGAGACAGAGGTAACTAGAACGAAAGAAACTACTATGGCTGGCGAAAAGATTCGACGAGAGCGTTGGGTGCGCGAGAACACCAAGAAGATTAAAGAGCTCACGGTAAAAGGCCTGGAGGCGGAGATCAATAAGATGAACTGCGACCACCAGCGGGAGGTTACCGAGCTGAAACGCACTCACCAGATGCAGTTGCTCGATGCCCTCGAGGAAGCCCGAGCAAAGCACGAGCAGATTGAGACTAGCATTCGAGAGAGCTGCGCCCAGGATCGAGAAGCCATTATCGAAAAGGAGCGAACAGCGATCCGAGAGCGATTCGAGCGGCAACTGGAGGAGGAGCAGAGGACTCAGGCCGAGCAGCGGCAGAAACTAACCGAGGAGTTTACGGCTGAGCGGGAGCGCCTCCAGGCGGAACTCCGACAAAAGGATGCCGACTACCAGGCACGCCGGCAAGAAGTCTTGCGTGAACAGGAGCAAGAGCTGGAGCAGGCCAAGTTCGAGATGCAGGAGCGGATGGCCAAGCAGGAGGAGAAGTACCAAAATCGTATCAATACCATTGAACAGCAGTATCTGGCGGACTTTGAACTGTGGAAGTCAGAGCACGAGAACAAGACCAAGGTGGCTCAGGCGGAAAAGGAGAACGCCATCCGCCAGCATTATCGAGCCGAACGGGATCGACAGTTGGATGAGCTAGTGGTTCGCATGGAAGCGGATGCGCTGCAGCATGGAGAAGAGCATGATCAGAAAATGGCGTAAGTATTGGTCTTGAGTATTCTTGAATCTTTAACTTTGACCTTCTCCTACAGACGCCTCAAGGAAAAGTACGAAAAGGATCTAGCCTTGGCCGAAAACGTGGAAAAGTCTTTGCGGGAAAAATACGCCGAGACTCGGGGCAAGCTGGCAGAGGCGGATGCCCAGGTTCGAAACTGCCAGGCGGAGGTAAAGCAGCTGCAGCTGGAGCTGGGTCACAGCAAGAAGATGTGTGGCGACATCATCCACGAGAGGGACAAGCTACGCGAGAATCTCAACTCGGACATTCAAAATGAACTGGCCATTTTGAGTGATCGGCACAAGCAGGAAATGGATGAACTGCAGAAGCGGGTACATCAGACCATTCAGCGCCAGGAGGAGACCATTGAGATCCTTAAGGGCGACAATGACGCCTTGAGGCAGCAGTGCCTAAAACTAAATGCAGTTATACGACAGCAGCGCAAGGACTATTGTGTAAAGTAGTTAGAATATTCAAGATATCAGCTTCATAAGCTTGAAATAACCAAATATTTGTAACTAGTTTTTAATCAGTCACTAGAATTAGTTCATATACATAATAAATATCATAGCTTCAGTGCTTAATTTTCCAATTTGATATTTTAAAATTTCAAAAACTTGTTGGGCGCCATTTTAACGGTCACACTAGCAATCGATAACTTTCGACAGTGTGCAACACTATTCAAAAATTGATAATCAAAACAAACTAATCAAAACAAGCCGCGGTAAAATGACTGATTTGCCTCGGTCTATAAAGTTCACAAACATAAGCACCAGCTATGCGTTTATTTGTAGGGTAAGGAAGTTCAAATAAATCTTGGAGTCAAGTATTTAATTAAGTTGTAACAGACCTTAGAGAAGCAATGCGGAATTCAACAGCAGAGCGCGACCCACGAGTTTCAGTTTGTGGAGCTACTAAAAATCTTAAACGCCCAAGAAAAGGTTGGTTTATGGCGATTTCTTTTATTGCTTTTATAATTTCTGATTGTTTTGTAGTTCCTAATCTCCAGGTTCTTCAGCCAGCTGCCCACAAATGTTGGAAGTTACCGGGTTCTCTTGCAGCTCCAGAAACTCCAAATACTCACGGCTTCGGAGTATATCCTAAGGTTGGATTTCAGGTTCTTCCTTTACTGTTCTGTTTTACTAAATTTATGATCTTACCCACAGAAAGGAACACTCGGATCAACTGCTGGTGGACTTGGTTATCTTTCTGGAATCTGAGCTCGAGCTTCTGGAGGATCTCTTTCTAACCGCGGCTTATAGTTAGTTAATCTTTGACTAAAAATGATGTATCCCTTTATGGTTTGTCCTTTTTATAGATTCGAATAGAAGAATGAAGTTGACAGCTATCCTGGAAAGCGCATTGGGTCACCTATATGCTGGATTAGTAAGCAATCCCAAAATAAGCGAATTGGCCTATGTGGACTTCTTGCCAAAATCCTTGCCAGGCAGGTTTATGCAACCAATTTTGCAAGAATATTCTTAATATTGTTTTAATCCAGATGATGCCTTGTCTGTCTGCATGAATATGCATTTAAATACCGTATTGCAACTTCATCAAGTTGACGAAATCAACGAAGGGTTTGCCAATTTTAGTGCCTGGATTAATGAAGGTGTAGATGAACTTACCTTTGTAAAGCATCTATCTGAGAAGGTTGTTTCTAGACTGAAAATCATTAATGATCATGGCTGATATTGTCATCTTCTTCAGCTTTTGGCCAGCCATCAACAGGAAGCCCTACAGTTCATCTTTAAGTATTCTAACCAGGAAAACTTTGTGGATTGGAAGTTTTACCTTATTTTGGTTCAGTCCATAGCTAGTATTGCCAAGACGGAAACCCAAGCCTATATTAAAAGTGGGTATAATTTCCTTAATCCCTTTACTATCTTAATGAATGGGTTTTATTTCTTAGAGTATCTTAAAAGCCGAGTGCTGCACACTGCCAACACAGGCTGCTTGAAATCATTACTGCACTTGTTGCTAACAGCAAGAGCTGCTTCAGCATCAACCATGGACATCCAGAGCAATTTGGACAACTATGCTAAATGGTATAAGCAAAATATCGGTGAAATGACTTACCTCATGGCCACAGAAAAGTTTCACTTAATGCTGGGCCTTCTGGAGCAGTCTCTGTTTTATGAGAAGGAGCTAGCATACCTCGAGGTAAACCTACCTGGGTATAGAAATATGAAAGAAATAATTCAATTTTATCAATATTTTAGGTTCATGCGTCCATAGCTATTTCTCCTGGAGGGCGGCTGGTTCAGGCTTTTAAAACCAAGTGTCGGTCGCAGGTCTCGTATCTAAAAGCAGAAGCTAAGCGTCAATCTGCAAAATAGTATATCGTTATGGGAATCTCAATAACCAGAAAAAAACAAATATTAAACCATGCAAAAATTATTATCCGCGGAAAACCTAATTTATTTAATGTATTTAATAAGCCATAATTTCTTTGGCGCTGTGGGGAATGGCACAGAAGTTTTTTCGTTTCCTCATATGAGCTCCGTTGCACATTTCAGTTTTTGTGCAGGCAAAACGTTTTTTATCGTAGCATACGGCTGAAGCAAACGTGTAGGTTGGGTCTTCCGGTTTCAAAAAGGCACAACTTCCGTTGTTGACCAGTTGGGAGTTTTGGGGAGTAAACTCTACGTGCTTGTTGCTGGATATATATCTATAATTGGTCCTCTCGAAGGCAGTTAATCCAAACCAAACATCGGTTCGATCATCTCCATGGAATTTGTCGGTTAGGGACAGGAGAGTAAGTGTCGTGTCTATATCAGCCAGGCACATGCCCTTTTTTTGACAGGCGAAAAGGGCCTCAAACCAGTTCAACTAGAAAATGGTGTAGTAGGTGTAGTTATTTAATATCTTGAACTTTTCAACTTACTCTGTGTTTGCTGACATAGATGCATATTCCGGAGGAATGGACTTTTTCAACCGGCCAAGTCAAGAATAATATTAATATGGAAAGGCAGAAAGTACTCCGCTGTGATAGGACCTGCATTGTGATCAGTTTATTTTTAAATGAGATTTAAATTTGCGATACAAATGAATATATAATTCTATTAAAGCAGAACTAAAATAAGAAAGAGACCCAAGTTGCATTAATTAGCTATAAAGAGGGTTTAAGTGATTTAAACCATTGATGTTTTATTTTTGTTAAATATGTGCTTTACATTTTAGTTTAAACCCTAATATTTGCAAAATGAATACGTTAAACAACGTATCAGTTTGTATTTTTATTAAAATATTAAAAGTACAAAGAAATTCCTTAGCCAAGTTCCAAACCATTTCCCCTTTGTCTGGCAGCACTGCCATTCCTCTATTCGGCAAATTCAAGACGACTTACATTTCTAAAGACCCTCTTTTTTGGATTACTTAAACTCTTCTGCAAAATAAAGTTCTAAATATTTTAAGGTAAAAATTAAAACTTTATTATATTGTTTTATTGTTCTTTAAAAAATTGTGTAGCAATTTCCGTTAATTAAATTCCATTTTTTAAATACAAAAAGCTTATGAAATTTACTCATGGCTTTTCTGGCTTGTCCCCGATTGTTGCCTCGTCGTAGTTCTGTGTGAGTTCACGTCTCACTAGCAGCTACTTTCGCTTCAACTTATACGTTTTTGTGCTCTCGAAGCAGTCGGACGTAAAAATAAACGCGCTTCGGCCTAAAAAATAAGTTCAAAACCCGTTGACCAACAAAAATCTCAGCGTTTTCGAATTCCAATTCGATCAAACGAATATTCGGCTTTGAAAGAGTAAAAAAAAAATTATAACAGCTACAAAATGTTCAGCTCCATCACAGGTAAAGGCAAAAGCTGTGAAAGTTTTGGAATTAGAAATCCATAGATTTCTATTGAGTAAGACGTACATATGTGTGTGGAGATATATAGTATGCAGTGAGTGAGAATCAATGATATGCATAAGGATGGGAGTGAAATCCATTACATCATCATGGTCAGAGCCAGGAGCTAGGTGGAGTTGTCCAGATTCCCCTAGGGGACTATGGAGTAGATGTAGGTAGCAGTTGTGGGCGTGTTCGATCCGATATGGTTAGCTATAATACAAAAATTTTAATTGCCCTCTGCTACTGGGGCTTTGGCTCTGGCTTGGATGATGATGATGATGATGACAACGTTGTGGATACGTAAGCCAATTATGGCGCAGTTATATGTAGCTTCAAATGGACTAAAAGTTGCTGTCTGCGGGCACGACCCACACCCAAAACGTGGATACGCATATATATAATTATAGCTGGCTAGATACACACAAAAAACACACACTATATTCTTGGCATATCTGGGAATATGGAATATATCTCTATATATTTCCTATTCATTTATGCTTTATGTTTCCTTGAAAGTAAATGGAACACTTAAGTTCCCCTCAAGTGGGTGCAAGAAATTAATCATAATGTATTGGCAAAAGATTTCCACTTGAGAGTATTGGCGCATGTTAGATAGGAATGTTTTTCGGGTTTCTATTATAAAGATTAATATGTAAATCCTATACATACTTAATAATATTATCTGTTCCCTATCAATGCCAAACAGATGCATCGAAATGTAAGTAATCTTTTTGTGAGATTTTTTGCTAAAAAAATATGATGATAATTCTAGAAATCCCTCAACGATTGCGTTATACTTTTTTTAGTAGCTCTATTTTTTGTTCTTAGATTTTGATTATGTTCTTACACAAGGGTGGGATCGATTCTATTTTTAAATGATAGGAATTTTTAAGAACTATGGTCGCAGGAAAAAAACTATCATAGTAAAAACAATGGATCTGTTGTATTAATTTTATTTAAAGAAAAACAGTTCTCTTCGATCTAATTTTTTACCCGGTTGTGTCTATTTTTAATTTCTGAATTTTTCAGAAAATGTTTTTGAAAGCTATTGTTTTTTTGGATTGTTGGAAATATTCTTTAAAAAAGTCTCAAAAGAACATTGCCTCACCTAGTTATCTCCCGTTTTATGTTAATTTTAAAATAATTAAAAGCTCTACTCCCATATCGCATTTTTATTTTTATGATAGTTCTCATTATTCTTGAATATTTATCGATTTTTTAGATTTTTATGTGGCAGGTGCAGGTGCGGCGGGTGCAGGTGTAGCTGTAGTTGCCCCAGCTGCCGGCGCAGCAGACTCTGCCCCTGCGGCACTTGGTGTTTGTGTAGCCGCAGTTGCTCCCGCAGCCGCCGTGGAGCCTCCGCCGGCCGCCGTTGTCGTCGAATCCGTACTGGAGGCGTCCGTCGAACCAGTAGCCCCTTCGCCTTCTGGCGACGTGGTCTCACCCTCACTTGGAACCTTCGTCGCCGCCCCCGGCTCGTCCTCCGGCGACTCGCCAATTTCCGTTGAATTCGAATTGTCAAGTGGCCGTGAGTCGCTTTCCACGTTCTCGGGGTGGGTCCCCTGATCCTTGACCGCCTCGCCCTTGCCGGCGTCATGATGGAAGTGATGCAAGTGCTCGTGGCTGTGGTGCTGGCCGTCGCCCTCCTCGGCATCGGCGCTGGGATAGACGCACTTCTGTTCCGACTTCTGACACACAAAGTACTTCTTCTCCCCGCAGTTGTCGTCCAGGACAACGGTGCGGTTTTCCCGGATTCTTAATTGCAGGCAATCGTCCAGGTTGGATCGAAATGTTGGCTCAACCAGGCCCAGATCCCCGTAATAGCGAACCACCCTTCCTGAGCTTATGTAGGTGAAGCGACCCTCGATCTGGAGGTCATTGCCCCCAAACCAATAATCATCGGCACCCAGGAAGCCCCTCAGATACTGGACCACAGCTTTGAAGTCCTCCGGGGTGGAGAGATCTGCCAGATTGAGGTCCTTGCGCAGGCAATTGTTCTGCGCGCCAAACCAATTGATCTGAAAATGGACTATCCTTGATACTATTCGAATCTATGTGGTGTCATGGTGTCCCACCTTCTTGTTGCTCATGTAGTAGCACTTGCCATGGAGCTCCTTAAGGTAGGCTTTGCCACAAGGTCCTGTGTTCTTGTCCTTCCCCTCCTTTTGCTTGCCCTTTTTGCGTCTGGCCAACACCTGATCGGGATCGAGTACCATCAAGATCAGGACTAGAATCGGTAGTATCCTCATGGTTGCCAGAACAACTGGACAACCTGTCCAAAGATACTGTACACTGGGCGGCACGCCTGCTCCTGTTCTATATATACACTCTTGGGGGCGTGACATTGACATTATCGCAATGAGGTTGACCAATTTGTTCTTTTCAGTGCCTTGAAGTACATCGAATTGATTAATTGTGGGAAAAACCAGCGGGTTTTTGGAATTGTTCAGTGAATATCAGTACTTCAAAGATGCTGGTACTCTTTTGAAGAAAAGTTTATGATTTAATTATATTTTCCTCTTTTTATTGAATCTTTTTTCTCAGAAATATATTGTATCTCACACGCTCATACCCACATTAATTCTTTGAATTAATTGTTTCCTAACAATTGGTTTCCTGATTTTCCAAAAAAAGTTCCTTTAACTGTTCAGTATCTAATTTTCTTGGAAATATTGTATTATATTTCTTGACTATTTGTGGTTTATTTTTCATGAAATTCAATCAAAATTTAAAGAAGTTTTCCACCAACATTTTTAAACTATTTGGTTCAGATTCTAAGAATTTATTTTAAATAATAATCCCAAAAAACTGTCTTAAATTTTTAAAATGAAGTCTCTGAGATTTTCTTTATATTTTTTTTTATTTTTTAATCGAAAGTAGTTACAGAATTCTATATTTTATGTTGCTGGAGCTGCAGCAGCTGGAGCAGCTGTTGTTGTGGTGGTTTCACCACCAGCCGCTGTGGCAGAAGCAGGAGTAGCCGTAGTAGCTCCAGCAGCACCCTCTGCCGCTGGGGTTCCACTTGAACCTCCTGGTGTCAAAGTGGTTGTGGATGAACCTCCAGGAGCCTGACTTCCAGTAGTATCTGTGCCATTGGTATGTTCGGTTTCATTGCCATGGTGATCATGTTCTTCCACATCCGCATGGCCGGCAGCTTCCTCCGAGTCCTGATGGTCTTGGTCACTGGCACTGGCACTGGCAATCGGAAGTTGTTTAATGCCATGTTCCTCCTCTACTTCCCCGTCGGCACTCTCCCCAATATCGTGATGGAAATGATGCAGATGCTCGTGACTGTGATGTCGGGGCTTCTTGCCCTGGTCGTCGTCCTGGCAGTACCTCTCCGAGCAAATGAAATACTGACGTTCCTGGCAGTTGTCCGCCGCCACCATGTTGATGTGGGAGCGAATGCGCACCTCCATGCAGTCATCGCACTCCGAGTGCTCCACAGGCAACATATTGCTATAGTTGCTATAATATCTCACCAGTCTGCCATTGCTGATGTACTGGAAACGCCCCTCATGGTACAGATCATTGCCGCCAAACCAGAAGTCCTCGGTATTGCCCACAGAGCTGAGGAAACCCACTGCTCCTTTGAAGTCCGTGGGATTGGACAAATCAGCCAGAGTTAGCCCTTTGCGTAGGCAGTTGTTCAAAGCACCGAACCAGTTCATCTTAAGGTGTCAGGAGAATCATAGGATTATCTCTAAAGTTTATGGTTTAATTCTTAAAAATATTCCCACCTTTTTGACGGAGAAGTAGTAGCATTTGCCATTGATCCTTCTGAGGTATCGACGCGGACAGCTATTGGTCGCGGCTACGAGATGATCCCGTGGCAGGACACTCATCATGGCCACGAGTGCAGTCAGTAGATGCTTCATCTCGCCGGTGCACCGTATGATGGCCCAAAGTGGCCGACCGTCTCCTCTACTTATATCCTTTACAATCAATGTGGAGAATCAATTAAGGTTTTCTTTAATGTGTAGCATTTGGGGCATGCATCCCTAATGCCCCTCCCCTGGGTAATTCAATTACAAGTTCAAGCCTCTGGTATGCGTCGCCAATGTCGCGAGCTTATTTGGTCAGTCGTCTGTGGGTCAGGTTTAGGGTCATTCAATTAAATTGAATATTTCATTAGCTACACTTGAGGAACCAGGCCGGAAAATAGTAACAGCGGGATGGGAATTACAAGTGGTTTAACCCTATACTGCCCTCGGAGGTCTACTTTTTAAATTGTAAATTATGATAGAAGTTTGGCTAGGGTTCTTGACAGCTTTTAAAATAGAACTTATGTCATAAAATTGTCTATAAAATTAATTGGTTATTCTTATGGGTACTACTACTATAAAATACTATAAAAGCAGTACATCAGACCCTGATCCAATCCGGTGATTTCATAGCCATTAGCCGTTTCATAACCCCACCAAAAAAGACTTGATGTCTGACCTGCCCTTGGCGCCGAGACCATATATTTGTGTGGCGGAATTATTGATTTACCTGGCGAGGCCATGACATCAGCCATCGGGCAATTGCTCCTGTGGCAGGACACGACTCCTAGACTCCTAGTTGGATGACTGTTCTGTTGCCAGCTGCTTTGTGCTGACCTTGGACACTTGGTCTTTTGGGGCCGCCGCCAATGACGCCCTGGGCCAAAACAATTGATTCGGCGTGCGAATTCCATACCACTACTTGCTACTACTTGCCACGCGCTACCGTACTAGTATCTGTATCTGTGTATCTGAGAGTGTGTTTGCACGCGAGCTGTATCTTGTTCGGGTATTTGTATCTCACATGACATCATCAACAACAACAGAAACAGCATCGATTTAAAAGGCCTTAGCTGCGATTGTTGTTCTGTTCAGGCATCCAGAACTGGTGTGGAACTTGAGTTACTCATAGATATTCAATCTGTGAGTACGGGTGTGTATGTATGTTCTCCACCGAGTTCGCTTGTACTGAAGCTACAGGTTTTCCAACTACTTATTCGAAGCTTCTGCGCATTATCTGCCTCAAACGACATCGGGCCGCAACCTACAAATCTGTGAGGCTGTGCCTTCGGTTCTGGGCTTATTGTGTTACCTTCTGGCCATGCTTCTAGCCGGTTTTTAATATTGACCACAAAATGCCACAGTCTCGGGGCGAAACATAAAAAAAGAACAGAGTTAAGAACAAAATGCGTCGTATTACGCAAAACGGCTTTGATTGCTTTAGGAATTCCACGCGAAGTCTGTATCTTTTCTAAATAAGTCTATGGATATACGAGGGGAATACTAATTTCATTTCAGAAGATTTTACTTTCAATGCATGATTAATAGTATTTACAAAAATATATCTTAGAACGTAGAAAGCACAATTAGTTCTGCAAATTCCAGTTGCCTATTTCTGCAAGTTCAATGCCACACAAAGCATTTTAGAGCAATTAGCATGTGAAATATATACCCAAAATTACCAATTCCTACACCGGGTGAATATTTTTTTAACACCTCAACCGTGCCCACACATTCCTGCCCATTATTGCATATATGTAGATACTTTTAGAATTATTTCCAAACCAGAAACTATTATTTTCGCACAATTTTCAGCCTTCATGGAGGCGTGAGGATCATTAATTGCGGAATGAAATTGGCCAAATCGAACCTATGTTTAGACCGCTAAAGTATCTTTTGGAGAATTCTAATTTGGCATTTAGTGGCGTGCTGCTACTAAAAATAAACACTCATTCCGAACCCGAATCGGTTTTGCAGAAAGCGTGAAAATTTAAATGGGAAACCAGAAAGATGGCAACATTTTCATTTAGCAGTTTCTTTATTATGACATCACATACTCGGAATAATTTGAATATTTTTGCGCTTTTGTTGCCATTAACTGTGTGTGTGTGTGTATAGACAAAGGAATTCTTTCGTTTCCGTTCCGATTCAACTAACCGATTCGCACCCGTTCCCTAACCCGTTGCGGTTCCGAGTTTAATGGCACAATGTTTCTATTTGAGTGAACGCACACGTCACTTAATGGGAATGCATATTCGAGGGGACAGCTAGAAAAATAAATGTATTCAAACAAAAAACAAAACAAAACATCATCACAAAGTCTTGCCGTGCTCGTTAATTTCTATTAAATTACAAATATTGCTCCGAGCGGTCTAAAGTGTTTTAATTTTTAAGGCTGACGCCATGCAGCTTGCACGATGGGAGATGGGAGGGTTTCTAGCGTTCGTTGCGCAGTTTCTAATTATAAATTAGCCATTTGTCTCCCCCCGTCTAATCGATTCTAAATTCGAATATACGAGATATAGGCAATCATGTAAATAGTTCATGCTCCAGCCGCTTTGTTTATGTTTCGGCAACTGCAAGTCTGGAATTTGAAATCTCGAATCATCCAATTAGCTAATCCTCAACTGATTACAATCAGGCTATAAATTATAATTGGCGCCGGCTCAGGTTTTAGTTGCATTTTAGTAATCAAGTCAGCATGTTTCCCAGTCGCCAAAATCAAAGTATTCCAAATCATCCTGAACTTTTCTTTCCCAGAATATTAATCCTTTCTGTCCATTTCCTAATAGCATCCTTGAAGAACTTTGGCGACAAGACGGCCAATCTGTTCAGCAAGAAGAAGGATGAGGCTGAGAAGCTGGCCAACGAGAAGGCTAACGAGGCCCAGAAGCTGGCCGAGGAGCAGGCCAAGAAAGTGGGTCAGTCTGTGCAGCAGACCAAGAACGAGGCCGAGCAACTGGCCACAAGCACGGGTGAGCTTAATTTCAATTGAAGTTCATCCCAAAATCCTTAAAACTATTTTTACTCTTCCAGCCAAGGAAGCCGCTGCTCTGGCCAACGCCGAGGCCCAAAAGGCTGGCCAGGCCATCGACCAGGGCGTGAACCGGGCTGCCGGAGCTGTCAACCAAACCAAACAGGCCGTGGACAACACGGTGGCGCAGGCACAGGCTGTGGCTCAGAACTCCAAGCAGGTGGCAGCCAACGTGGCCCAGAACTCCAAGCAAGTGGCCGCCAATGTGGCGGAGGCCTCCCAGCGGGCGGCCGCCAACGCTGTCGACCAAACCAAGAAGGCGGCCAACGACGCCATCAACAAGAGCGTCAAGGCCGCCGAGAATGTGGCCGACCAGAAGCTGAAGCAGGCTGAGGGTGCCATCGATGGAGCCCTGAAGCAGACCAGCCAGGCGGTGGACCAGAAGCTGCAGGAGGCCAACCAATACGTGGACCAGAAGCGTCAGTCCGCCGAGAAGAGCATCCAGGATGCGGCCGGTCAGGCCCAGGAGAGCGCTGGTCAGCAGGCCAGTGCCCTGCTCGGCAAGCTGCATCTCGGCCAGAAGTAGATACCGTAAAGAAAGAACTCCTAAAAATATCTTGATGTGAAAAATGCTTTAAAAACAACAAAAAAAAAGGGAATTTGCTTCAATGTAACGAGTGCCAGTAATGTGATTGCTAAATCCTCAATTGAATAATATACACACACTCCATATTTTTTGAATTATCTCAAGAGGATAAATACATACTATATATACTTTTTTATGAAATGCAGCCGCTGCTTTTGATGTGAGCATTTTCAGCACATCTCTCTATCCGTACAAATTGTGTAATTTTAACATTTTCGTTTTCGTTCTCGGTAGACTTTTGTTACTTTGAAGCATTTTATATATATATATATATATTTATATTTTATACAAAAGATCAAGAGCTATGGAGCAAAGATGCGAGTATGATTTTAAAATACGTATATTCTGTTTATGTAGAAATGTATGATTAAGTACTTTTAACTTTTGCACAATACATTAAAAATGTGTTTTTAATATAAATGCTGCTCTAAAGAGAAAATTTTTATCTGTGGGGGTGAATTTATTGGTTATTTTTCTCTGACTTTAGTTAAAAAACTTATAAAGAATTAATTATAGTTTAAATTTGAATTTAAAAAGCAAACTTTTGTCTGCAGCGTTCTGAGGTACATTGGAATCGAGAACATTAACGACTGCCCAGTCTACAAATAAATAAATAAACCCGATTTTATTGAAATTTAAATTAAAATAAACTTTAAAAACTAGTGTGTCCAGAATTTTCATTTACCCAGGGTGGTGGAATCGCATAACCTGGCCTCACTACCCTTACCTGGCGCTATCTTTTAGTCAGGTTTGGCTCACAATATCAAAGACAACAACCACGTTGTTCAAAAATAGATGCAAATAGCAACCGTTAAAAGCATTTAAATGTGTTAAATTAAACTGCAAAACTTACAAAACATACAAATTTACAAATTTAAAAAAAAAGTGTAAAATATTCCGTAATTTTTATAATACTTAACTTTTTTTTACCCTTCATTGATATTTAACTAGCTAATAAACTCAGAAATGTCTCATCTTTGTTTCTCTTTGCTTGGACCTGTCACAGGAACTATTTGCAAACATGTTTACACGTAAAAGTTTCTCACAAAAGCGCCATAGAGTCGCCTGGTTGGCTAAAATCTATACAAATTGACCGAAACATGCACAAAATTTTGCTAATGTACGAGTTGGCATTTTTATTTTGTCTAACTTTTTTTTTCTACCAAAGCAAAGGCCAGAAGTTTTGTTAGCTTTTAATTATGGGAAAACTTTGTTGCGGCTAACAAGTGGCTTTGGTACATTGCAACGTCAATTGGACACACAGGACATACAAAGGACTCCAAAAGGGTACTGCCCAGAATTGGCCAGGTATTGGCAGAAATGTGCTGACATAAATTCCAAGCAAAAGCGATTTTTAATTTCAGATAAACTTGGCCGTTGACTATGGAAATGGCCAATGATAAATGCATTTGTGGGAGTTACCGCCGTTGGGTTCCGCCATTTTTGAAAAAAAAGGGGGGAAAATATTTATGCAAGCCACCGAAATGTCGCGCCAATTAGGTTAGCACACCGTGTTGGAAATAGCCCTCAGGTGAGTTGATTTGAATTTAAGCGATTGCAGCTGGGCGATTAATTAAAGTAACTGTTTATCAACACGTATTAATCATGGCCAAACATGCTCCCAGCTCTCGTGTTGCAGCCAACAAAATGGCGTGCAGCGTGGTTCCGGTCATGTTGGCGGCCATTTTGGCAGCGAGCTTCGTCTTTATTCATATCCAGAGTGTTCCATAAAGCGTGTTTGCATTTTATAAATACTCTGGACTGCATAAATTGAAGGATTTTTAAATATCTTTGTGTTGTACACTGAGTACCTAAACTTTACTGCTCAAAATGTAATGACCTTTTAAATCATTTATAATTCCCTTTTATAGATCAATATCTTTTATTTGTCGGAAGCCCACGAACTCCCCTCATAAACATATTTTGTTTTTGGGAACACATTTTGGCCATTTCACTTGCCCTGGCCAAAAACCCAAAACATTGGCCGACGGCGTTAATTTTATCTGAAAACTTAAATGTGCGCGTGTGTGGGCAATTAGGCGAGGGATATTATCGGCAGGCAGAGTAACTAAAATTACGCGAGACGAGAAGTTTTAAGCGACAGCCACTGATTGTTGCTGCAGGGGAAGTCCTTAAACACACACACACACTAACACTCACACTCATATAAACACTCAGACGTGAGCACACAAATACTCACATATTCGGAGCATTTTATCACGATGGAGCCATTAGATCCATGGGGGACTCAATGGACGTTGACGCGCGTCTTGCCAGCTGCATGCTAAATAAACTCAGCTCACTATAAGAGAAATGGCAATAGCATTGTTATGTTTTGACTATAAGATACCGGGTACTAATGGAGATACTAAGAATTACAAATAAAAGAAGAGGGGACTGCAAGATATCTGGTACTTATAAGGAAACTAGAAGAACTATCAGACAAACAAAGAAGCCTGCAAGATATCCAGCACTTTTTCGTAAAATGTAGCACATATTTGGTACAAGTCTATAATCCTTATTATTTTTGAATACCCTGTTAAAGGATATGGCAGCGCAACAGCCATCAAGCAATGTCGAGCGACAGTTACAGCACCGAATGCGTTGTAATTGTCAGCTGAACGGACAACTGAAGAGGAGCGGCATAGGAGGGGCGGTATTGGAGGTAAGGGATGGCTCAGGACAATTGGCCGGGTTAGTGGAACTGTGGCTCGATTTGAGCCACTGGCGCGTGTCGCAGAAGACGCAAATAAAGTCGTATGTCAGGCCAGAGTGGGCAATAGAAAAGAAAGTACCACATGGAAAAAAAATAGCGTGCACCACCATCAGACGTGCCACGAAAGCCAAGGTGCAACTACAAGTGGTCCTTGTCCATCCTAAAAGCCTCGTTCGAATAATTGGCTTTGGCAAGCGGTAGGGCTTGGCCAATTTTGGGGATTTGATTTGTTTCTGGTTTCGGTTATTAATTGCCACCCAAAAGGACAGACAGAAGATTGTCGAGTGGTTAAGTAAAGATGATGTCCTCCTGGATGTCCTGACGCACGATAAATTCCTGCAAAATTCCCTGACGTATGACCACTTTGATTGGCCTGCCGGTGATTTATGCCTCAGCTCATTAATTATGGTTATTTGCTGGCCCAGGCTGATGTAGTCTCGCGGGCTTGTTAGCCAAATCAGAAATGCCATCAGGGTCGCCTGGATGTCGGAGCCATCAATCCGAGCTGGGCCAAGAACGCACACGTTAACGAGGTTCATAATTAGCCAAACACCCGAGCAGGTATGGTATCTCTCTTAGCCGTATCATCTTTCAGTTAGTCGGCATGACAATTTTGCCAGCATCGATTTATGGCCCTGGTTTCTTGGCTGTTTCCAGTTACCAATTTAAATTTCTTGCCGCAGATTCAATCTCCACCGACAATGTAGCAAAATAAATCGAGCATTGCAATCGCCTCTTAACTCGTTTCCGCCAAATTCAATTATTTTCGCCGGCTATTTCCCTCCGTCTCCTTAGCCCGGTAATGATATACATATAAAGTGGTCGGATGAAGGGAGACCAGACCTCCGCTCCGGGGCGAAATTGCATTTAGGCAGACTGTGTCGCCAACTGTGCACGCATTTTGTGCATTTTATTGGACTCCAGGGCAGAGCTCGCCGTCCTCGCCAGCCAAGGAATGTGCACCTTTTTACATATACAAATACAAGGATTAGATTAATGTCAGGACTTTCGGAAATGGTGGCTGGGAAATGAAGTGGAATAATAGGCGGTTAAATAGTGCAATTTGATTTTGTGGAAGGATGCGGTGGAGTAAAATATTTTAATTTAAAGTGTCAGGTTTTCTATATACAAAAATTGCAAAAACACAGTCTTTAGCTACAAATGGATAGCATCACAATAGCTTAGGATTTCCATACATATGTTTTTTTCTGGCTCCAACTGAAATGATTGCCATTGGAGTGGACACCTTATGAGACAAACAAAATTCACAGCATGCAACCGGCTTAAGACGCTTGCAATTCCCAGAAATAACAGACCAGGACACACAAGGCCATGCCAGCCAGGACCCCCCGCCAGAGTCCAGAGTGCCGAGTCCAGAGCCAGGAGTTGGATCAGCTGTGCTGGATGTACATGCATAATTGAAAACTCCGATTGCTGCAACCTTTCGCCAGTAAAAGGAAAGAAAAGTACTGCTCCTGGCGGGCTGCCCTGCCGGCTGGCAATTGAAAAACCCGTAGACAATGTTTTCCAAATGACGTCCACCGAGGCGCCTGCGTCGATTCGAGTGGAACGTGTTGGTGGAGCTGTAGGCCAAAAGCAAAGTGTTTGGTAGAATGTCCCCTCAGTGCGAAGTCGGCTGGCAAACCAGACGCTTGGATTGGCTGCCTAGAACCGAGAAGACACATATTTCTCGCCCAGCCATTACCAATTCTGAATTCAGTTCTGAGCCGAACGTAACGGTCTTTTGAATAATTGAAACACCGCGTACCGAACACTATTCGATTCAAAATTGATTGCTCATACGCCGCGTGGGCCGTTCGCTGGGATACAAAAGGATAAGAGGAGAAAATAAAAGTAAAAAAAAAACGAGAATTGAATAGAAATTGTTGCATGCTCTCGGGCAGAGGCGCAATTGATGATTGATATTTGTTGGCAGTGCCAAAAAGTGTGTCTGTTGTGTATGTGTGTGTTTCGGTTTCTGTTTCCGGTTCCGGTACCGCCGTTACCCCTCTTCAAAAATGCTTTTTGATTAAAGCCCGCGCCTGAATAGTTTTCTATGCAATCGGAAAATCTCTTTTGCCGCCCAATTGCAGAAAGTTCGCTAATTGCTCAATGCTTTTGGTCTTTGTTCAGACTTGTCTGATATGCCTGGGTAAGTGTGCGGTGGATTTTACAGTCCTTTAGAGTCCTTTCCAGTATTTATGGTGTCAACACAAAACAGGCGTTGATCTCCAAGTGCCCAAAAAAATATAAAAAAAATAATCGTAAAAATAGGAAAATAAAATAACACAGAACCTAGACAGGATTCGAAACCGTTTTCATACAAATTTATGCTCGTTGCTGTTGACTTTTAGGAGTCGTCTGGTTTTGGTACCTAGACACATCTTTATTGCCAAGGCAACACTGGAGGAGCTTCTTTCCTTTCTAGTGCCCCGGCTTTCAGGCTTTCTATTTTTTTTTTGGCTTTCAGATTTCAGCTTTCAGCATCAGATTTTTTTTTGGTGAAATCACTTAGCAATTTGTGGCCCCATTCGGGAATCCTTTTCAGAATTCCACGCTTCCTTTCTGCGGCTGTCATGCCGTGCAGTCTGTTTAATTTCACAATTCATTTCATGTCAATCGAATTGTCTATGGCTCTGGCCTCGGTTCACTTTCCTTTCATCCTGCCCTGGCCGGTTCCTGTCCCTATTCCAGTCACTGTCCGTGTCCGTGTCCGTGTCCGTGTCCTGACAAGTGTCCCTATCTCGGAGCCACAAAGGAAGATAAGAAGAACTAAGTTGGTTGTCACGATGCTTGAGTTTGATGTATTAACCGTTCGCATTCCGCATAGAGAGGACTCAAGGCTCGAAATCGACCATAAAAATGCGGACGACTGGCATTAAATTCGCCCATTTTGCGTCTGGTTTAGCTGCCGATAAACCTAATAGTAAACATTCCCCCTTTGTTGACTCTATCCATTGGATTATGTTGTCTTCTGTACAGAAAGCTTAACAGCTTGGGTTTTTGGCTATGACATAGTTAAAGCTACAGGATATATTTTAAGACTCACACCTTCCCCGGAGCAGGAGCCGGAGTAGTTTGGCAAAATAAACTCTGTTGAGCTGTTTTGAGTAAATCTGCTTTTAAGCTGATTTGAAATTTTGACGTGCTATGCTTCAAGACTTTAACTATAGTTTTTGTTAGTTTTTTGTGGCGTACTTTTTCATCTCATCTTATATGTATATTTAAAATAAAATTATTATGCCTTGCATGCCTGCGAATCGTATTAAATATTCAACTTATTTAAAGTAGGGTAAGCCTGATCTGTTTGCTTTTAAACTGATTAATTTCCATTTCAAAAAAGGCCACAAAGGTCAATCCTTTTGGCACAATTTGCAATCAACCTGACTGAATTACTAAATTTATTTAAATATATTTTCAAACATCAAGGTAAATAGGTATGTAAATATAATTAATTCAGATAATAGAAGTCTGAAACGTGCAATTGTAAATATAATATTACAATTCCACTCGCATGAAAGCTGCTAAAAACCATTTGGTTGACAGCCAAGAATCGCGGCAAATGGAGCGGACAACAGGGCGTATGCTTAATCGTTTTTCATATGGTCCCCGAAACAAGAACGACAGCTGCACGGAGCCTGATGGCCCCGCCAAATGGAATATTCATATCTGGCGATAAACATACATCTAAACATAATCCATTGTGAAGTACTAAAAGTACTTCAAACAAGTTGCTTACCTAAGAAAAACCATGGAGGACGACGAGCCAGGGCGGCGAGCTAGGATGGCAAGCGGGAATCTTCTCCCGAGTCCTGATTTCTTGTCTTGGAAAGTTCGCGGCACAACGCCTACTGCCTCACTGGGTGGTTTTTTCTGGCGGCTTTTGGCCGGCTTTACTTTTGCTGACTGCTATTTTATGGTGGCCATTAAAGGAAATTGAATATAATTTTGTTTGCTAAGCTCTACCATAAACTCCCAAAGGCCAAGTGGCTTGAGCTCCTCGGTGTTGCTGTATGATTTTCTCCTGCCCTCTGAACTCTTGGCGAGTTTTTCATATTTTATCGCCAGACGCGCGAGGTTCAGGGTGAAAAAAGGTCGATTCTAGTCGAGAATTAGCTTTTGGGCTGCAACTTGATTTGGATGGCTTTTGGCCGCTGGCCAGCGCATAAATGTGATTGAGAAATTGCACAAGAGACGTCAGATTTTCCGGCTTAAATTTGGGTCTGTAGGATCCTTCGTTGCCCCGTTGCCAGGATGACGAATGAATCCTTGGGAGAACACATATTTACCAATTTGCCATGTGCCTTTCTTGGCCAATCGCCTGGCCTTTTGACAGCCAAGTCTATTCAGATTTGTTTGCTGGCCCGACGCCAGTCAATATTGTGGCCATTTGGCTCTTAACTTTTAGCATCTTGGACCGACCGTTTGCTTACCGGTTTCATTATTTATTTAAGTCCGGCAAAGGCAAACCTGCATATTGGCACTTCCATCTATTCACTTTTCGGTCAAGGGGGCGGTTTGGTAAAATCACAAAATAATAAATTGTTTCTGCGGTTGTTTCAACCATTTGTTCGCTCCATTGTTTGTTTTCTTTGTCTTAGTCCTTGGGTGCGCCCACAAATGTTTGCTTATCTAGGGGGAGGGATGCCTTTCTCCACAGATTTGAAATCGAATGGAAAACATTGTTTTCATTTAATTTAAATGTCGGGGAAATCGTTTGTTAGGTTATTTAGCCGGGTGGCTTACATTTCCTTATCAACAATCGTTGGATTTAAATAACAAATGGTGTTTGATTTTGGCCAGAATCTAGAGAGATTTGCTAGAGAGCAAATAATATTTTAAACCAGCAGACGGAGCCTAAAAATAGAAGATCTCCTGGGACATTGAGATAATGATTTTTTACTGATTTCTCAAGGTGCCTCAACATATACATTTCGTCCTTTGTGACACCATCATCAATCAATTTCCCAGATAATTCGCCCCTACATCAATGTAATTTGATGCAAAAAGCCATCTCTATGTTGACATTGCTTGAATAAATAAATTTATTTTGCCATTCAAGCGAAAGCCGTAAAAAAATAAAATACAGTTCACATAATTAAGACAAACCCGAGCTTAAATTGACATTTCCGAGAGGGCGAAAAAATCCAAAGAAAATAAAATGGGGAAGCATTTCATTTCTTTCGACCCTCGCCAGATGATAAATTGAGTGATGACGGAACAAATTTAACTGCTGGTGGCGAAAGACACTCACCTGAAACCCAAAACCCAAAAAAACTTCCAGGTGCCATTGTAATTTTCATGAGAGAGTGGCTGAGACATAAACTAGGGAAGGTCAACAGAACATTACGTATACGACATGGTGAACGGGCTGCGGTTAAATCTAATAAACATTTCCGGCCTTATGCACGCATGAATGTTAATGCGGAAACCCAACTTTTCGACTCGAGACGGCAGTTTTCAGCCAGGGTGTAATGTACTAGAAATTATGCCCCAAGACCCCGAGGCATGCTACCCCAAAGGGCCCATGAAATATTTTGTCCTGCCAGACTGTGACTCTGGCTTGAAACCAAGACATAGTTACGGGGATCTGTCAGGCATTTGCCGTTTCTGGAATTAACATCCTTGGGCGTCAGTGCCAAGATTTCAAGTCAACTTTATTTGCCAGAAAGATAAATCCCATCCACTTGACTTGCACTGCAACTTGGAACTTGGAAGTTGGGAGCAAATTTAGATTTTGATGGAAAGATTTAAGGCATGTGGAAAACTTTGAATAGTGCCCATTTCTCCATTGAAAAGGGTAACTCTCTAACTTGAACGCCTTGGGCCATGTTTCCCTTGAATCAAATTAGCCAAAGACATTAACTGAAAACTGGCAACAGCCCGGAGGCCAAGTAGTTAAATCAGAGTCAGTAATTTGATTTTCAACTTCCAATTAATGAGTACAAATTTAAAGTTTGTTGCCGTTGATTCGGAGAAAAGCCGTTGTTGTGCCAACTACACGTGTTGAACAAGTTCATGAACTTCACCATAAACTTTACCAGCTCTATTTTCCTCCGATCCATGCCGCCCTGCCCCACAGTCAGCCTGCCATCTGTGGCATTTTCCATTTTTCTTCTGTGGCTGCGTTGACGGCATCCGGCGACATTTCTTTTCACTTCTCCGCAGTCTGTTCTGCAATTCACAGGCATTTCGACGCTCGTCTCTGTCGCATCTGATTCCTGTCTGTCTATGGTTACTATGGGAGAAAAATCCATCTTCCTAGTGTTGAAAATAGAATACTTTTCGGGTCTTAGGATCTCCCATATAAGCTTATTTAAAACCTACCACAAGAAGAATGCGTTCTTTAAAAAAACGCACTCTAACCTTTCCTAGAAATGCTTTTCCTTTAAAGTAAATCCCTTGAATTTAAAAAAGAAACCATTTGTTAAAGGTAAATCATTTGCAAAACAGAAATTTGTCTTCGATGGTTTTGGGCCATCTTAGTTATGCCGGAAAGGTGGTTGCCGTGCCACAGAGACTCCGCAAATGAGTTGGCATTTTAATGGCCTGTCCATGTTGGTTGGAGCCCGGCTGGATTGGGATCGGGATACGATACGTATTTTGTGTCCCGTGGCGTGCCAGTTGGTGGTGTATTTTGACCCATGGTGCAGGCCGCACAGGCCAGGATGACAGTCAGCCATTGTGATGTCAGTTTTTGCAACGCCCTGCCAGCGTCCGTTCCCCTTCTGGCCCTTTTTTCAACTGGTGGCCTAATGTCTGTTTGGTTTCTTGGCACGACATGCCTGCCTCGGCCCGGCCCGGCCCTGGCGTCGTCTTGTGATGAAAAACTTATCATAAAACTTTGGCAAAACTGCAAAGTTGTCAAGGTTTTTGTCATTTCCCGGGAAAGGCGCTCGCTCCATTCTCTTTTCTCCGAGCTGTGGTTGCCTAAAATAATTATAAATAACTTAAAAGCAGGCAAACTGGCAAAACAGCAAACATCTAACAGCTCACAGCCAACAGGCGGAACTGCAAAAACCAAAAACCAATAAACAAATCCCATTCAGAAAGTTTTCCTTTTTTTCTTGTCGCTCACAAATATATGCTTTGTTGCGGAAAAGGACACGCGATATCGCCGAAATATCGCATTTAATTTTTATGCTTTAATTGGCACAATAAACAGCTAATAAAATCCAATCCTCTGTATCGCGGCAAAGACACACTCCTCGCTTCGAATGGCCAATCGATGGCTGGAGTGCCTCGGCTTCGGCCTCGGCCACTGCCACTTGAAAGGCAGACAATACAAATTGCTCGAGCCAGGACATGGATGTATCCTGGCTATGCGGTGTATTGTCTGTCATATGATTTGTTTGCGTTCGCCGGCATTCCTGCCATTGACAGACTGTCATAAATATGAAACACACAATATGCCAGGCCAAAAACTACAGAAACAGAATATATACTATATTGTGTTGTATAAGTGTATGTATATTCGATATATATAGAGGATAAATATGTTTGCGCCGACCATCGACATAACAAACTGTTCAGGTACACGACTCACAGTGTCCTTCGTCAAGGCAACGTTTGATGGAAGGCCTGTCTGCGACGGAATTTCCCTCCTTTTCGTCCTTTGCCGCTTCAGTCGAGCGTGAAAAATGGTTGCAACTTGTTGTCGCTCCAAATTCAATTAATTAGCCATCATTAGACACAAAAATAGCGAAAACTGATTTCGACTCAAGTTTTCATAAATGTGTAATGAATATGGCGCTTTTAATTCGTTTCAGGTAATTAGATAAATTAATTTTCCCAAAAAATAATGATACTCTCGACTGTAATTAAGAGTTAATTGTTTCTGTTAAATATTCATAAATTAAATATGAGATGTTTTCGCTTCTGTATTTGATTTATTAACAGTTTATTGTAATACTATCTACAATAATAGAAAAAATCTATTCAATTTTCCAGCTCATTTAATTTTTGTGTGTTTGAGGAAAGTTTTAATTACAATTTCACTTTCAACAGTTATACTTGTTATGTTTGCCAACTTGTTTGTTCTAAAATTAATAATAATTAATATACCTTTTTTATGACAATTTTAATATTGCTTTTTCCATTAAATTGTATCTTCCAATTTAAATGTAAATTTGTTACAATTGCCCACCGATTAGGTTTAACAGAGCCTCTCTAAAAATAATGCATTTAGGCCTAGAATTTGTATGTTAAACCCAAATTCGACACATTTGGCAACCATTTGTGGCCTATAAACTTTGGCTGTAAATTTTTACAACAATGAGACCTGCATCCCGAGGCAGTCGTTCCCCCAGTTCCTTGCCAAAGGTGCAAAAATAAGAAAACAAATCCACCTAAATGCCATTCAAAGTAAATCACTGGCCATCTGCCGGGGCGGGGACGGACAGCAGAAGAATGTGATCTAATTTATTTAAATAATTTAAAAATTCAGAGAGATGGCCCAAAAGAAAATAAACAAAGGGAAATAATAGCAGCTGTGTCTAGTCGAGTCATTGCCATGGCCTTAAGATAAGGGGCCAGGTCGCGGACAGGTCCGCAGACAATGCGTTACCGTTCCCGGGCCAACAAAAGGCCAAAAGTTAATGTGTGCCTAAGTAGCCGACCCCTCGCTTCGCTTGGCCCATTAAAGAGGCAGAGCTATTCCGGACCTGCCACTGCCACATCCCGCCCACGTCCCCCCGACATCCGATAAGTGGCAACTGGCAAGTGCCACCGTCGCATCCTATCGCCTGTCGTCTCCCATTTTTGGCCAAGTATCTTTGGGCCTTTTGTCTGCGGCCAGTGCGTTGATTACTTTGGGGAAAATGTGCGTGAAAGGTAAACGCCGTGTACCAAGTGCCGTGTGCCGTGTCCCGTGCCGGGCTCCATGCCGCGTACCTGGCCTGTCATTTTCTGTTTACCGTCTGCCGCTCAACTTCAGCCGACTGATTTATTTGGCCGCCGTTTGGTTTTCACTTGGCCAGAACGGAGAGTGTGTGTTGTGATTTCTGCCACACAATGAACTGCCTTGTTATTACCTGGCCATAAATCATCGCATCCTTTGCAATAATAAACGTAAATTATAATAAAGCCAAATATTTGCTTTCCATTTAGCTTTGATAGAGGTTAGCCAATGGGTTTAGCTGCTAAATTCTTCAAGCTTATAGGGAGAAATGAGGGGTACTTAGTGTTAAAGTATATGTATTAAAGTAACTTAATATGGGGACTAAAAATCATAATTTTATTGCCAATCTAAGGCTTTTTTAATTGGTTAATTATCCATAGATAAAAAAACCCTAAAATATTAAACAAAATAAAATGTAACAGACTTTAAACTTGGCTTCAATCAAAATCAATTATTTTAATGGTTATTATAAGTGGCTTCTATGAGTAAAAAATCTTTTTGCTTATAATTAAAAAAACACAAATTAAGAAAACAAATTTTATGCATTTATTAAATTTATGAATAATTTTTTACCCACCATTTATCGAGAGCCAATAATTTGCACTGGTTGTCAGTTTTCTCAACTGTATATTATTTTTAAAAGCCATCCACTTCCCTTTGTGGCCGAGTGTTAAATCACGGGCTCGTTTATACACAGAAATTGATTCCATTTTAATTTAATAATGGTTCAGAGTGGCAGCAGATCGATGGGAGAGTACTGCCAGTTCTGGATATATACATATATGTATATATATTTCAATTACGGACTGTTGATGCGGCCATAATGTCTCATTATGTTTGACTCGCGATGGAAAACAATGAAATTAAGTTGGATGGACACGACCACTTGAACGGAAAGCACAAAGCAGCCAGGGCCTGGCTCGCAGTGGGGGCCACGCAGTACAGTACTGTACTGTTCATCTGTTCAAGTTTTGGCCATTAAAAACGCATTAACATGGCACAATGGCTTGACAAATAACTCGCAAATGCATTGGCTTTCCGTTTGCGGGCGTTGCGCATACGCCGTGTGTGCATGACAGCGTGAGCAAGGGGCTCTTTATGCCGCTTAACTGCGTTTTATCAGTGCAATTACACCCAGCACACACAACAGACTCCTGTCCACCACACCCAGTGTCCATTTCAGAGGACGTCTTCATTAAGGTGGCGGCAGTCGAAGGATAACTCTACACGTGAAGAAACTAATGAAGAGAAACACTTCTATGTAGTCTGATTTATTTAGCTTCTATTCAGGAGTTACTTAAGTGCTTAATCATGTCCTGATACGAATGTGTTTGCTTACCTTGCCATGATTTATTAGTTCTATTTCCAGTTTGTGTTGGATGTCGGTATTCGAAAAGAAATCCGCCGCCATCGTTTGTCATTTGACAATATTCGCAGCCGGCTGGCATTTCTGCTTATCTGCACAGCAGGCTGCCAAGGGGTCCTTCGCCAAAGTCCTTTCGCATCCCAGTGTTTCCTTTGTACAAATTACTTTAATACTTTGCGCCCGATGTTGCGCGGAAGTGTTTTACAGCACGCAGTGTTACACACACAATACACACACCAGCACATGTGGGTGTCCTTACGCACACACGCCCTGAGACGCCATTTCGCCACACACACACACACCCAGCCCAGGCCCGTGGAACTTTTTCTTTCAATCATAAAATCAGAACTTTCTACCCTTTTATGGCATAATCAGTGCAAGTATGTGAGCGCACATGGGAGTAAAAAATGGTGAAAGTGGAGGGGGTGTAGGGATAAAATGGTTTGGAGAAAGTGCCGCAGGCTGCAATTGTCTTGTCTTTTATAGTTCTGCCAGTTGCCAGGATACGCTAGAGATGCGATACCAACACAAGAAAGTACTCGACCAGACACGGGTTGTGCGGTAAAAACTTTACAACTCCGGCACTGCATTCAATCGATAATGGTTAAGTAAATTGTTATAAAAATTGTGAAATCGAGTAGATCCGAGAATGTATTATATCTTGGGGAGCATCTTTCGATGTCATCTCTGGAAACCATACATGTGTATGGTCTCGCCCTCGGGGCATCTCCAACTGGCATTTAATTCGACACTTAAGCCCGGACCCAGGCCGGGGTCTGATTATAAAAGGGTTGCCCTGTAGCCTCCCTCGTAAAGCGACGGCATTAAGTGGTGTATAGTTTTATTGCTAATTCAACGCTAACCGAAGATATTGTCATAGATTCTGTGCCAGATACTGCTGCGGCGAAAGAGGGCAGACACGTTGCCCTCCTGGACGAAGAGCTGGTACCGCTTAAGGGTGTGCGGGTCGGATGGTCCCCAGTTGGGCAGCGGCTCAAAGGCTTTCCGAATGCGGCCCCACAGGCCCAGTTCGGCGGGCTGCGCCCTGACGGCCGGTACGGCCCAGAACAGGACCTGGCACACACCGAAGGCGGTCAGGCACCAGCCGAAGACTGCAAAAAGGAGTAAATTCAATTAGTCCTTCCGGGGGAGTAATCCTACGGAAATCCTTACCATAAACACCGGGCTGGTAGGTGTAGTTCTTGTACTTCAGTGGCTCGTAAAGAACCAGCGTATAAATGAGTATCGTGAACATCATCAGCGGCGTGATGACCGCCCAGCAGATGCGGTAGTACAGCGAGGTCTTGATTCCCAGCATGAACTCCACATCGCGGCAGAGCCGCTTCACACCATAGATCCAGCCAATGGCCACCAGTTCGAAGATGGCCAGGACCAGAGCCACAAAAGTGGCTCCGTAAAAGTCTAGCAAGTTTAGCACGAACTGCCCTCCAGGAGTTATGTAGAGCAGGCCGAGGAAATAGCCCACCACGGCAATGCCAATAACTATAACCCAGTTTTTGAGGTTCACGAACTGATCCTTGATGACCGTGGACAGGCAAGAGGCCATGCCCACATTGCTTCCGATTCCCAGGACGAAAAGCATCAGGAAGAACAGAACGGAAAAGAGCTGGGGCAGCACCTTGAACTTGGCAATGGCATCCGGGTAGGAAATGAAGGCCAAGCCTGGTCCGCCATTAACCACACTTGAGATGTCCGTGGTGTTGTTCTCGTAGGCCAGGTTGCCCAAGATTCCAAAGATAATCACGCCGGACAGCAGCGACGTGAAAGTGTCCAGAGTGGTGACAATGTTGGCATCTCTGCGAAAAGAATTGGTTGAAAGAGAATTTTTAAAAATTAAAGAGCCACTCACTCACCTGTAGATGTTGTGGCCAAAACGGTTGTACGAGGCATACATGATAATGTTGCCGAAGCAGATGGCCAGCGAGAAGAAGACCTGCGTGACAGCGGCATACCACACTTGGGGCTCCAGAAGCTTGTGCCACTGCGGCCGCAGGAAGTACAGGACACCGTCGAAGGCGCCGGGCAGACTGAGCGCCCGGACCAGCAGGACGAACATCACGACGTAGGGGAAAAGGGCCAGGAAGTAGGAGGCCTTGCCGGAACTCTTTACTCCCTTAAAAAGGATGGCCGCGATGATGATCCAGGCAATGGCCAACGAAACCGCCAGACTCCAGCTAGGATATCCGATGCCGTCGTCAATGCTCGCCTTTTCGCGCAGGATAATGTTCCTGGAGACAGGATAATAGGCTTGTAGGTGAAACATCCTTCGGCTACCTGAGTATGCCCAGTACTCACGTGAAGTAAAACTCCGCCGAGGTCGTCCGAACCCCCGTCGTATTGGCCAGGCTAACCTCCTGCTGTTGGGGACCGGAGTCCAGGCAATCGGAGCCCCATTCCGGTCGACAGTAGCTCCACGGCAGGGTCGGGTAGAAGGAGTCCACAAAGTAGCGCAGTGTGAGGGCCATTAGCGTGGCGTAGTAGGTGGTCACGATGCCCGTGGCCAGAACCTGGCCGTAGCCAATACCTTGAAAGAGAAATATGGGTTAAGGTTTGATTTAGCACGCTAACATCCGCCAGCTCAGGCTCAAGTTGCGTGAGTCAGCCCCCTAATGGATTACACAGGACAATGAACGAGTTGGGAGACCTTTAATAAAGGCACTTTAAAGCTGATCCATAATTTGGTAATAAGTCTAGATGGGATTCATGGTGATTACCTCTCATAATCGGTGAAAAGTCATAGACCTTTACGCTGCCGCGACTCGAGAACTGCCCCAGCAGCATTTCCATGTAGTAGACGGGTTTTCCCACCAGGATCAGGACTATCAAGTAGGGTATCACAAAGGCTCCACCGCCATTCTCCAGGGCGGTGAACGGAAAGCGCCAGACGTTTCCGAGGCCCACGCTCAAGGCGATGCAGGACATGAGGAACTGGAGGTCACTGTTCCAGGTGGGACGTGGCTTGCCCTGCCCAGCCCCCGCCTCTACTCCACCAGGCTGCCCACTCGAAGATCCTCCTGGAGGTCGCTCTCCTTTGTGCGTGGTAATATTTGGGTGATCCTTTGATTTGTATGCCCCGGGTATCGAGACTGTGGAGCCCACAAAGGCCGGATTCAAGTGACCATTATTGCTGTTGTTGTTGTTGTTATTTGTTGTATCCATGTTGCAGCTGCAAATCAATCAAAATGTGTAATTGCATTAACCTTCACTGCAACCTCAACCACTTGAGGTAGTGGTCAAGTTTTGAGGCCTTATTCGGATCGTTAATGACCAGCAATCAGTTGTTTGCTTACCGGTTCAGTGGGACAAAGACACTAAAAATACAAATAAAAAAAAATAACAACAGAAATGCCAATCCCAGCTGGCAAGTCACTGACCCACTGACTTAGACGATTACACATTACATAACAATGGAGTGGTGGCACCTTTCTGGCCAAAATGCAACGAAAACTGCATCAAACTGGTAAAAGATCCGGCGGCAAAAGTCTTGGCTCAAAGCTTCAGGGCGAAACCAGTTTCCTGGCCTTTTGCAGGGAAAAGGTCTCCAGCGTATTGGCCTGGTTTTTTGCTGCAGGCCTCTTGTATTGTTTTTTGCCAGCCACTTGGGCTCTCATGTTTATTCATTTGTTTTGCGATAGTGTCACATCTTAAATTTCACATTGATTTATTGCCGCCTTTGGCTTGAGTTTGTTTTTGTTTTTCCATTTCTATAAACAAGAGAAAGTACGAATATTGTACAGGTAAAAAAACATGCCCATAACTGGTTACCCAAAAACAACTAGAATGTTTTTTTTGAACGTCTTCCTGGTTGAAAACTAGTTGACGAAACAAGACATTGGCCTTGTTAATGTAATACTTCGGACAAAATTCTAGAAACAGGTTGATTTTTAAACGAAAAGCTGTTACAATTCACTTTCATAGCTAATTGATTTTAGAACTGTATTGAATTACTAAGGAAACTGTCAACAAAAGCTGGTATAATAATATTTACAATGCTGATAAGATTTGTCTAAAAGAGTGGAGTTCCCTCTGCATTAAGATAAGATGACCTAAAACTGGACGATCCAGTGTAATCTTTCTTTACAATGAGATAAATTAAGAAAGAAACAAAAAATAATTATAGAATATCTAAGCTCGTAGAAAAAATACAAAGCTTTTACATCATAATATTCCTAAAGTATCACCCGCGAATTATAAAAAATTATTACAAATTTATTGGCAAACACACACAACCATTAATTGGGGGTATTCACCTATTGGGTTATTTCCATGTCTGTTTAATTTTTTTAGGATGAGCACAGATCGTCTCGAAATTGTTGTCACGTTGCGCATGCGCAGCTGCCAATTGTTCTGGTGGATTTGGAAAGTGAAGGCAAAACCCGGCAGAGCTAGAAACTTCGCTTTTGTTGCCACATGCTGCAGGTGACTCAGGCAACTTAAGTGTACAACCAAAGCGTGAAGTACCCTGCACACGTTCTAAATGAGTTTTTATTATTTTATATTGGCAAGAGCCAATTATTTAATTGCGCCCGAGGCGCTGACAGATAGAGCGCCTTTGTCCAGGCTTTAAATAAAATTTATTGCATAAAAAAGTGTGACTGCCTGATACAATGTGAACTGTAATCAAGTTAGACGAGTCGCATTCAGTCGGAAGAGTATCTTTCGTTTTATTTTTGGCGGCGTTGAACTTCCTCACTTATCTTGCACAGTCTGCAGACATGCAATTCGAGAATCTTTACGACTACTACCCATAAAGATATCGACAAGATAAACGAGGGTGAATGGGAATGAAAATGTATATTCGGAAAACCGACAAAGTTTCGCAACGAATTGAAAGGTCCGGGGTAAATTGAGAAACCTTCATCTGCACATCACTTTTCATTTGGTTGGCTGGGGGAGCTTTGTTATGCTCAGTACCTTAACAGGTTTCATTGAAAAATGTTTGTGGATTCAGCTACGTCACCATTTATTATGGCAATTTAGTTTTTTTTCGGGGGAGTATTGGGCTGTAAAACTATATCATTAGATCATATCTCTTGTTTGCAGTTTGCACACTTCACACTAGAATAAAATAATATTAAGTTTTATTACATTTCGGTTGGTTCTCAGGACTAAGTTCTCAGGTGTTTGGACAAGTGTCTCATGTTTCGAACTACTCTCGCGTGTTACAATTTATCACTTTTTTTTATTGCTTTAATTTAATTTAAATTGTGTGTCTATCTTAATTTCAGTTACGATCGTAAAACAATTGAGTTCCGTAGGCAAATGCGTTGAACCGCTCACGCCGAACGCCAAAAGCTCACTGAGCGGCGTCTGGCGATCGAAATAAAAACAAAGCCAGAAATAACTCGAAAACAAAACCCAAAAACCCAAACAGTTAAGAAAAAAAAATTTATGAAAAAAACGAGTCAAAAGGTGTTTTAAGGGGCGCTGGCGCTTAGACTTGACATGAGCCAAGGTAAGTGAAAATATGAAAATTAAGTAATTATCGAACTGCCGGCGTGCTGCGACTTTATTATTTAATGTTTACCTTTGTAGTTGGTAACTGTTGTGGACGTGCTTTCGAGTGGTTTGAGCCACAAAGTTTGAGATAAATGCTTTTGGTTTGCCATTATTTACGTTTTTGTTTGTTCACACAATTAAATAATAATTATAATAATATTCTCTTTTTGGCGGGATATGTTGGTGGCAGTTAAAAATATTGCTTCTTTGGTTGTATAATTTTTTTTGATATTAGTTGTATTATAAATCCCAATTAAAAACCGCCATAAACTTCTTTATTGACATAATTGGTCTAATAAAAATGTTGTCTAATCTCAAACTTTGGTCAAATAAATAGTCTTGTTTAAATTCTAAACTACTTTTGCATCTCGTGTAGCTTTTTATCTGATAGTATTATCTTCTTTTAGTTTAGCTCTTCATTTTTGCTTTCTCTCTCAGTTACTTGGATTTAGTTAGAAATGAAGAATAAATATTCCTTTTTAATTAATGATTAACTTTTGAAACTAGAACTTTCCTACAAGTTGAAATAAAGTTATAACTTCTAGAAATCATAAATAGTATTTAAAGGCAAACAAACAAATAACTTTATAGAGCTGCTTAGTCACTTTAAAATAGCATTTCTTTTGAGCCACATGCAGTACCATAAATGGGTTGTTAACTAACCTAACCCAAATGATAAAAGAGGTCTGGAACGAACCAGAAGAGAACCTTGATAAGAAACAATTATAAATTTATTATAGAGATACGGCAGCAAAACTAATTGCTGTGTCTGGGCAAAAATATGGCCGAGATGGGTGCTTCACATCCCCTAACTGATGTTGATGTTTTGGCCATGAAAGTAAAAGCTCTTAGTATATGTTGGCCAGGTGGGGAGTGAGTTAGTGGGTGCGTACGTGGAAGCAAACATTTTAATTGGATGCAAATTTTCGACACTTGGCTGCTGCGGTTCGTTTACCAACTGCGGCTCAACATTGTACTATAGTGTTCAGAAAATAAAAGAGACCCAGAGACACGGAGTGTTGTTTAGTGGATAACAAATTTTTGGTTTCTACCGGCACTAACACGCAATATTGACCGCAGCAGCATTTTCATGTGAACAACGCTGGAGCGTTGGCATATCGATCAAAACAATTCAATTAAAATGTGAACGAGATACGAGTTGCCAGCCAAGTGCCGAAGCGGCCTAAATCGCATTCCGCCACAAATGAATTACAGTGTGTAATGACATTTATTTTTACTTTTCAATTAAGTGCTCTTCGGGGCGATGGGTGGTGTGGTGCGTTTTTCTAGTGAGATGAGCAGACCCACAGACCGCTGACAAAAATTAAATCTTGTTTGCCATTTAAAATGTAATTAATTTTTAATGCACGCACATGGTTGACGGGCTTAATCTGCCTGTTTATGGATGAATATGTCAGCCCACTGGGATCTCGGCCAGCTTATAGGCACTGCATGTGTTTCTGTGGCTTATTAATTGGCCAGTTGGTAATTGTTTGGATACAGGTCTTAGCAACCATGTTTCGCATTGCAGTTAATTCGATTAATAAAATCTAATGAATGCCACACAATTGATTGTAATTTTAATGAAATAATTTCTGATGAAAAACGGGAGTGCGAAAGTGTTTTATTTTTCAAAAAAAATAGCAAGTGTCTCTGTTTTGTATTCTGCTCGTAATTCCTTATTTAATTAGCCTTTGGAGTCTGTTACTTTGGTTAATTTTGGTTGTCTGCTCGTCAGCAATTAGATGAATTATCTAGAATGTTACTAATTCACCGGACTGGACTAATTTGGTATTTTAATGAGCCGCAGGCAGAATCAGACCCAGACTCAGGGGCACGGGGGGAAGCGAACTGTGAATTTATGGCCAACGAACATTTCGGATTCGAGTTGACAAAAAGTAAAAGCCACTTACAAATTTTCCCAGTCATTTATCAAGTGCTACCAGGGCATAAATCGCATCCCGGCAAACAGCAAATAGCAATGACAGCGAAACAAGCGAGGTAAGCGCTACTACTACTAGTCTTTTGGCTAAAAGTCAAATCCAGGCCGTGGCCATAATGCCTCGCAGCACGCAATGTGTCCTTGGCTGAGCTCCAAGGAGCAAGCTCCGTTCCTGGCATTAAATTTTATGGCATTCGACTGTTGGACATTAAAAAGAAAAGACAACAAATGTCGCACAATGAGCCAGGTTAACGTTTTCGTTTCGGCGGGTCAACGGTAAGTGGCATATGGCACGTGGCAGGTTGGCAGCTTGGCAACTTTGTTGATTTATGCGGTCGGGTGAGATGAAAAATTGATGATTTAAATTCAACCTCAAGACTCAGTCTCTGAGAGCTGAATGTCTCCTCGGGGTGTCATTCCGGAAACCGAAGTGTGAGCTGCGTGCTGGTGTACGGCTGTGTGATTTGGGCCTAACTTGATTTGATCCTTATCCTTCTCTGTGTGACAAAGTGTGTGCCTGTGTTTGTTTACTTAATTAAAATGCCAGCAACTATTGGACTAAACTTGCCCTTAATTGAATCTAAGCTGTTGCAACTTTTACATCCTGGAATCCAGCAAAACTTTGCCTGATAGAGATGCATGAACTGTGTGCTAGCCATTAGCCAGATTACCTGTACTCCCAAGTAATTGGAACGAAATGTAATTTAGCTGGAATCTCGCCGGGAATGTGGCCAATTTGTTAGCCAAGTATCTTTTAAACTAACCCACTTTTGGTCGGAGTTCCATGAGAGCTTGTAATCTTGATGCTGCACATGAAATGCCACAAGTGTCTGGCACTCTATTATTGCATACTTTCGGGCGGCGACGCCATTTGAATAGAAACCGCATTAATCATACGCCCTGTGTGCCCTCGTGCCAGAAAACTAATTGAGCTGTGCAGCGCGAATACAGTAACTGCATTTTTCTCTAGGTCCTTTTTGCATCACCCCAACTCCCTTTTGTGGCACATCACGCATACGTCACATTGTCCACATATCAGCGTTGCAGTATATTAAGTCATTCTGTCGTGTTTGGCATTTGACATCATCACCGGCTACTCTCTCTCTATGGTGTGTGGTGTGTGTGTTTATGTATTTACATGTCTAAGAGCTTGTTAAAGTCACGTTTCTGGCAAATTCTATTATATTGTAAAGCATTTTCCCTATTTTGCGGCAAGTGGCAAGCGCCAGCTGCCATCTGCCATCAGTTCCACTGCATGCCATAAAAACGTCTACGGCACACGCAACTTGACTTTCAGAGCTGGGTCCAGACTATGGGTCCGGGTCTGGGTCGGGTCTGAGTCTCGGGTGCGGAGCGCATTTCGTGCGTATGGAAAGCGAAGGGGCCAAAACAAAAAATCTGCAATTCATGCAATTTTCATGGAAAATTTGCCACGCCAAGAGTACAGAGCAGAAAAGAGGAAACACACATATATGGCAGAGCCTCTTCCTGCCGCCAGGATGGTCCTCTTTACATACATATGCATGTGTATTAGTATCTGTGCTTTGAATGTCAAAATATTTGTGTGTTTGGCATTTCAAGCGTTAAATTTTTGCTGTCAACGCTCTCAACCCCAAAAAACAATGTCCTCCGTCGAATTCTAGAGTCTCGGCATCATGAGAGATATTTTTTGAGGTTTTCACTCATCTCATCCTTCTTGTTTTCCTGGAAACTCCACTCCCGGAATCCAAATTAATTTGCCTAGCACGTGGGCCCCAGTGATTATGTCTGTTCGGATGTGTGTCTTGCTGTTTGCATTTGTCTTAAGTGGCAGAGTCCTTGGCTTGATGCTCTGCAGATTACGGTCTACGTGAGGCATCGCCTCGATTGAGATTTGTATTGGGTATGGAGCTGGGACTGGGACTGGGATGAAGTGTCTTTGCTTTAACCCATCAGAATACTTGATATGGCATTTAAAAGAATTTATGCTTAATAAATTGCAGTAATTATTCATGGGGGACTTAAGTTAGTTAGGATTCTAAAGTAAAGATGGATTTTTGAGTATTAAAAGGGGAAGTATTGTGCTTTAATATGATGAATAGACAGAGAATTTCAGTGACACATATCGTTTTTGAAATAACCAACCAGTAGTTTGCAAAAAAAAAACTACCCCACCACTTGATCTGAAACTAGACTACACATTCCATTTCCAGATAAAGTGGAGGAGCAGCTATTTGCCCGCAGGAGGCTTTGATCCTTTTCCTGTTTTTTTGAGTGTGGACTTCCGTGTGGCCAAGGTACTTTTCCTAGTGGCTCCTTTGCTGGTACAAGGATCATTTGGATCACGGCCGGCATTTGGATCCACGCAAACGCCCTCAGGCTCATCAGGGACAATCATTTTGACGGTCTTACCGCCTTTTGTTATCAGGATAACTTTCATTCGTAAGGTCCTTGAAGTATTCGGCCTTGATTTTGCTGGTCAAATCGAATGTAATACAGACCAAGAGTGTTAGTTGGTCGTAAATTGCTAAAACTATACTTTTAATTCTTCCAATTTTGCCAGAAAATAAATGCCAAAATCTTGCTATTTAAAGGAAAGTCTACTTGGATGAAAGTTTATAAAACGGTAGAGATTTTTCGTTAATGCTTTAAGCTGCTCATCCTTCCAATTCGAAAGGACAACAAACAAAAGAGAAGGATAGTTTCGAGTAACGATGAAGTTTTTATACTCTTGCTGGATATTTCCCAGATTTCGTTCTCGGCTTTTGGCAAAATCGTAATATCCTATCGCAGGGCATTAAAAAAGATAAATGAAGTCGAAAACAGGCAGACTCGTCTTTCCGCCTCCTGTGGCAGATTTGCGGCTGGAGCCGGCTCCAAAAATATGCCGCTGGGCACGCCCATTGCCACAGAACCACCGCCACCGCCACCGCCCACTGCCATGCGTGATGTTTGCTGGAAGCATCGGCATGTTTTCCACCGACATACAGCTGCATGTGGAAAGTGGCACATAATTAATTCAAATTAATTACGAATTGTGTGGAATTAGTGCTTGTGGCAAGGACTAAAACCAGACCAGGATCCGGGACCCTTTTTCCTCGGGATGTAGGATCCTAACGGAGGGCGATGCTCGGCCTACATTTCATGGGTGGGTTTTTCGGTCCGTCCTCCTTCAATTTCTAAGAGCGTTTCACTAAAATGCTAATTCTCAGCCAGAGGTTCTTTGCAGCCTCCTCGTCCTGGCCAGCCAGCCAGGCGAACTGCTCTATTGTGTGTTTGCGTTTTGCCGTTTGCCTGACCCAATTAGCGCAAATTTGCAACAAAGTCATAAACTGAGGCGGCATTATGCAGGCTGATGGGGCGTGGCTGATGGCCTGGCATTTATAAATCAATTATGCAGCGATTGCACGCTCATTAGTGTCAAACTCAATTAACGCTTTGACAGTTTTGGCCCGAACGGGGTTCAAATCGCAACGACAGGCGACACGGATTGAGGTCAGTTCCGTTTTCCGCTTTCCGCTGTCCGTTGTCTATTGTCCGCTGTCTGATGTCCGTCGTTGGTCAACTCAAGTTCAAACTCATTAATTGGCCAATCCGGATTCCGGTAGAGCTTAGACCCCCTGGAACTGCTGACACTGACAGGAGCTGCCAGCGATTACTAAAGATAATGAGCTTCGGGTCGTTAATCGATTCTTGCCAGACGGAAGTGATTTTCAGATTAATATTCATTGCATGTGTCCTAAGAAGATAAGTAAAGGAATTACTATAAAGACTACTTTTGTATTTGGAATTAAAGTCTAAGCCAACTGTAAGTCCATAAGAAAAGTATAAATGAAAATAAAATGGGATATCCTTTGTGAAACCTACTCAACCTTCGACATAATTAAATGTCAATTGCTCACGGCCTTGGTCAAGTAATCAGCTATGCTCTTGGTGGCTTTTGTTACAACAACTTTTTGGCTCTAGGCCACCATGACATTCTTGAACGAGAATGGACCATTCAGCAGCAATGTGTGCTCATTTCTGCCACATAGCTGCTGCCAACAGCCGGTGTGCCTTATATCATAATTGCAATCTTGCATAAATGCGTTCGGCCCGAGTCTTTTTTCGAGTGAGCTTATGTTTGCTTGTGGTCGGTATTGGATATGTTTGTGTGCGGTTTATTTGTTTGTTTGTCCTTCGGATCGCCATTTTAGTATGCGTCTTTTTTACATCAGTCCTCGTGCGGCGTATGGTATGTCCTCCTCCTGGCATCATTATCATCGTCATCGTGACTGGAACACGTGTTGTCGTCTCCTCCGCACAAAACATACAAACCCAGAAACACACCAACCTCGCCATGTCCATGACACACTTGCTCCGCAATCTGTATGGGTGCGAATGAGGTGTGTGTGTGTTTTCCATTGCATATCTCGGTGTTTGCATCTGCCACCCAACCAACCAACATCTAGCTACCCAGCCCCCATGGAACACCCTCCGCAAACATGTGTTCCTGAGCTCCGGGGCGCCCCTCCTGGCCAACCTCCAGAAACGCATTGAAACGCGTTTTGTTTGCTCTGGCTCGGATGGTGGTCACTGCGTGTGGAGATGGGGGACAGTGGCATTGGGGTCACTTGGCTTGCATGTTATTACCCAGCCTCCAGTCTTCTGCCTCCAATCTCCGCCAGAGTCGATTTCCTTGATTTTGTTCCATTCCGCCACGTTTGCTCCATTAGCACTCAATCATCGGTCTGATAGCCAGACCACTCGTGCATCAAATTAATACGAAGCGCCGGGCGGCGAATGTCATCAATAAGGCTCAGAGGCGTCAGCTCAAGGCGCACAATATCCGCTATCCACAATAACCACAATAGAGCCCTCCTCTCTACTGTCGTCTCAGCCATCTACACCGTCGTTTAGGCCACGTGACCAAGTTAATTTGGCGTTCTGGCCACAAAACAATTAGTAAGCAAAACAAAGCAATTACAATAGCAAACAAGGGGGAATGGGGGCGACTATAGTAAAGGAAGTTTCGATGGCAGGATATAGACAGCTGTGGAGTTACACAAGCCAGCACAATTATGGGTTTAATCCTTTGAACAAGTCCGCGGAAAACAGTTTGTAAACTTTTTGTGGGAGCTTAATAGTTTGATTTTCGTTTTGGCAATTAGTTTGAAGCGTAATTCTTTAATTACTATTTAGGATTACAGGGTGTCACCTATTAAAGGACCTCTGTAATGTCTATCTCTTAAAAACTCTATTTTTGTTGATCAGTTTTGAACACTTCCAAGCTAAAACCATTATGGCCATCCACTGGCATCAGAACTCGCATATCCCCATAGTTTTTGCCATTTAATTTGGGCAGATGTCTGCTTTAGTTGGCTCGATTAAAACCCCTTTGCAGTGGTTGGGTTTTGTGGGTATTTTGGTCAGCGCTGGCCCGCCCCTCCATTTCGGAGGACCGAGTGCTTAATAGTAGCTGCAGGATATGCATGACTACGTATATGTATACGCATATAGATCCATTCATATCCATGCAAATCGCAAGGACACTTAATATATCATGGGGATTAGCTACGAATCTGGAATGTTTTTAATGATAGCGAGACCCTGAGACAAAGTGCGCATAAAGTGCATTCAAAATGGCATTATCAGAGCCACTAGCACACACACGTGCACAAAAAGGGGATCTGCGCTCCGCAGGACATCCGGCAGGACATCAAAGCTGACAACGTGCCACGGGGCTTTTATGCAAATTTCAGATGCCAACCTTTGCATGCATTTTATGCATGCCCTTGCCATTTTACGCTCAACCCGGGATTTTTCCCCTTTACACTTAGTTTTTTTTTTATTATTTTTTCCTCGAAGGGCTTAGTCCTCGTTCAATTGGCCAACAATTCGATTTTATTTGATTTAATTTTGTTCTTTTTATCTCGTTTATGGCAGCGGGAGTGGGCTGAGGGCGCAAAACTTTTTGCTGTAACTCGGCAAAGTCAATTAGGCCAACTGTGCAAACATTTGTTTACACATTCACAGACAGGACTTGGTGGCGAAAGGACGAAAGGACCACTGGACCATTTGGAACTCGACTGTGACTACTAAACTGCCATTGGCAACGTTTCGCTTAATTAACATTAAATTGTGTTGGAGGTACAAGCTGCCCCAATCCCGGACAGGTCTTATCCTTCGGCCCAAAAAGTGTTAAGACAAAAGCAAATTGCCACTAAATTGCCACTTAAGGAATTTCGCTGAGCTGGCCATCTAAACTGGAGCCCCCTCACCTTCGACGGCTGTCAATTAAAGCCCAACTGATGTTTAACAATTTAATTATGAAAGTTAACAAGATTATTTTGAACTATAGGCCAGAGGGCAATTGCTGCCTGCCGGTCCACTACTTACTTTTTTCCTCTCAAAACATAAACCATTTTCAAAATTCTTTTACAAGTTAAAAGCCTCATGTCAGCCTGAAACTCTTTAGTCGAGTATTCGATTGATTTATGTGAATTAATATCCTTTTGAAACAAAGTGTTTTTTCAGAAAATATCAAAGTCTAACCATTTCAATTACATTAAAATTTAATTTATGATATTTAAGCGAATTTATTGAACTAATTTTGACCATTAGCCGGCAACATCGTTGGCTCCTCGGGGCATACACTCTTGGTTTTTGTTGCACTGTTGTTGGCCATTAACCATTTTACCACTTTTTGGGGAAAGGCACAAAGGAAGCCTTCATTAGCAGCCAAACGACTTTTAAATTTGCTTCTAATTATTGTGCATTTGTTGGGCAGTTTTGCATTTTCCTGCTTGACTTGGCTTTGGCTTCTGGTCCTGCCGTGTATTTATGGGCCAAAAACGTTGCATTTGTGCAGTTTTTAATGAGTTTTTGTTTCTGTTGTTGCCATGGTTGGTGTTGTTCTTCCACGCAGTTTGAGCCAAACTTTTGCCCCACAGAGTTTGCCTCCAATGGGTGCCACTGATGCCCAGGACTGACTAGATGACAGGCTGGAGTAGAAACGCTTGACTGGCCGACTTGCACCGGACTAACTGGACGGGTAGGAACGGTACTGAACAGGACTGGACTGGAGGCACTCGAAAAACTAATCAGCGCCGGCAAAAGTTTTTCCTGGCTGCCAGCCATTCTTTCCTACGCTCGCTGGTTGGTTTGGCTCGGTTGTTTTTTCTCGCCCTCCTGGCCAAAAGACTTTACAACATAATTAAGATTGTTGCTAGCAACTTGAGTGCGTTTAATGAGGAGCGGCCAAGGAATCGAGACCAGCTAGTACCAGGACTTGGGGTATCTCTTGGCAGTGGAAACAAACATTTTAAAAAATGTTTAAGGTTTTTTAAAGAAAACTACAGGATTAATAATTTCCCATAGTGAGATATTCTTATATGTTAAACTTAGTTATACATATATTATTATTTAGCTCTTATAATAATATCACTATAGCCGCTTCAAACTTTATTGCCAACAAAATTTTCCACCAGTGCAGTCTCAATTTCCCAGCTTTTCTCTAGAGCACCGCTTGTTTTGTGAAAAGTTTTCCAACCGGGGCACTCCGGGGGCTGGGAGATGAAGAATTTTCGGGCTCGTTACTTATCTTGCTCATTTCCTTTCAGTGCACTTTTGTGTTGGGCATTAACATGGTCATTATATCCTGCCAGCCAGGACCTTTCCTCACCAACCCCCCACATCCTTCGCCGGTTGCACCTAATGTCCGTTGGCCTGCATTCGCCAGGCACTTTCTTTTTGTGGCTCTTTTGTTCTTGGCTCTAATATGAATTATGAGCACCTCTCGAGGAACTGCACTCAATTGCATAATCATATGAATTTCCGGTGGCGCTCTTGTTGTATCTCCTTGCGGATGTCCTGCATCCGGTATCTGTATCCATTGTTCTTGTTTCGCACCTCCGGCCATAAAACTAACTATTATTTCGCACTCTCTTGGCTAATGTGCTAAAAGTTGGGAGCACGCTTCACTGCTTTTATGGCTCCGAAGGCGTGGAAACATGCCGCAAATCCCTTCCCGCCGTCACCAAGATCAGTCCACTAATTCCCCCACATTTGGTTTTCATTACAGACACTTGACTGAACAAATTTATTGTGTTGCTTGTAGTCAGGGGGATTTTAAGCTTCTTCGTAGTTTATTTTTAATTTTAATATTTTTGTATATTTTGTAGGGGATTGCCAAGAAAATTAAACAAAACATTTAAAAAATACATTGTTCTCAAATTTTGATGAAGAATTGATAGACAAATCGTTAAAGGTTCTCCGCTTAAGAATCGGATCATTATTGGCAAAGATATAGCCATCGCGGTGGGTCAAAAACTGCCTCCACGCATTTTTGTACTTTTTGTAGGGGGTTGCCCAGAAAATTTAACAAAAAATTTAAAAAATATTCTGTTCTCAGATTTTGATGCAGATTGATGAAGAATCAATATACAAATCGATTAAGGTACTCCGCTCAAGAATCGGATCATTATTGGCAAAGATATAGCCATCGCGGTGGGTCAAAAACTGCCTCCACGCATTTTTGTACTTTTTGTAGGGGGTCGCCCAGAAAATTTGACAAAAAATTTAAAAAATATTTTGTTCTCAGATTTTGATGCAGATTGATGAAGAATCAATATACAAATCGATTAAGGTACTCCGCTCAAGAATCGGATCATTATTGACAAAGATATAGCCATCGCTGTGGGTCATATTGTGCCTCCACGCATTTTTGTACTTTTTGAAGGGGGTTGCCCAGAAAATTTAACAAAAAATTTAAAAAATATTCTGTTCTCAGATTTTGATACAGATTAATGAAGAATCGATATACAAATCGATTAAGGTACTCCGCTTAAAAATCGGATCATTATTGGTAAAGATATAGCCATCGCTGTGGGTCATATTGTGCCTCCACGCATTTTTGTACTTTTTGAAGGGGGTCGCCTAGAAAATTTGACAAAAAATTTAAAAAATATTTTGTTCTCATATTTTGATGCAGATTGATGAAGAATCAATATACAAATCGATTAAGGTACTCCGCTTAAGAATCGGATAATTATTGGCAAAGATATAGCCATCGCTGTGGGTCATATTGTGCCTCCACGCATTTTTGTACTTTTTGAAGGGGGTCGCCCAGAAATTTTGACAAAAAATTTAAAAAATATTTTGTTCTCAGATTTTTATACAGATTAATGAAGAATCGATATACAAATCGATTAAGGTACTCCGCTTAAAAATCGGATCATTATTGGTAAAGATATAGCCATCGCTGTGGGTCATATTGTGCCTCCACGCATTTTTGTACTTTTTGAAGGGGGTCGCCCAGAAAATTTGACAAAAAATTAAAAAAATATTTTGTTCTCAAATTTTGATGCAGATTGATGAAGAATTGATATACAAATCGATTAAGGTACTCCGCTCAAGAATCGGATCAATATTGGCAAAGATATAGCCATCGCTGTGGGTCATATTGTGCCTCCACGCATTTTTGTACTTTTTGAAGGTGGTCGCCAAGAACATTTGACAAAAATTAAAAAAAATTAAAAAAATATTTTGTTCTCAGATTTTGTAGCAGATTGGTAAAGAGACGATACACAAATCGATTAAAATAGTCCTCTTAAGGTTCGATGCAAATAGCACTTCAGTTAACAGACCAACATGCAAATGCTGACTGAACTAAACCCGCTTAATCCGAAGTTGAAAAATCAACTCTGCCAGCTTTTCTTCGTTCGCTCATTTTCTATTTTGTCGTTTTTTTTTCCAGCTGTATTTTTTGTGCGGGTTTTCATTGCTGGGTGCTAAATGTCAGCGATGCAATTAAATCGGCAATGGCCAACAACGAGAATCAAGAATGGGATGTCCCCCGGGTGGGATGGGTATGGCGGCGAAGTGAAGAGTTTGCTTGGCACGTTATAAAATTATGAAGCGAAATTGGATTTAAAAACAGCCAAGCTGTCCTGGCGGCAAAGCTGTGGAGCAGCTGAGCTAGGAGTTGTGGAAAAAAAGGCAAAATAAAATATGGAGAGTGGGCGAGAATGAGAAATGTTGGCGCCATTAGCGCCATTTTCCTTGGACGGACTATCCTCCAGCGGAGGGTCCTTCGCTTCCGCCTTTTCTGTGCTGTGCGGCTGCTGCATTTGATGAGTTGAAAATTGTAATTAAACTGCGTTTGTTGTCATTGCATTTAAAAATAATAATAATAAATAATGCATAGCAGTGAAGGTGGCTGTGCAGCCAAGGAAATGAATGGAAATGAAGGCACAGGCTTTTGTCTTATTTACACCAGACTCCTCGAGCCACACTACTTGACTGTTAAAAGTTTGACTTTGGAGCTTCAACTTTATGAAATGACGTGCGAAAAGCGATGAAATGAATAAAATTCTGAGATGGGTTACAAAATACAGAATATGGCGGCTGAAAGGGTTTTGTCAGGCGGCTGAAAACGCTTTAATTAAAGTGAAACGCAAACATTTCAATTAAGCGGCGACTCTAAGCTGATTTCAATCTGACTAAAAGGGATAACTTCCGGCAGTCCTGTGACCTGCTCCGGCTTCTGCTCCTGCTCCTTTTCCCTTTCGCCCTTTTGCTTTTCGTCCTTCGAAGTGTTCGTGGCAGTTCAAATGTTGGAATAAAGGGCACAATTAAGAGGGCATTGGCATTTGGAGGGCAGGGTGTGTTTTTAGGAATCAACGATTGACATTAATTTTGCATTAGTCGGCGCCTATGGCGTTCCTCTCGAATTAAATTATGCGCGCTAGCCATAAAAACAGAGACGAAAAAAAAACAACGCTTCAAGTGGCCATTGTTTTCTTAGCCAAGGAGTTTCCGGCTTGGCCCAATTCCAGACCCCAAAATCCAATCCCAATCCCAGTCTCTGGCTTTGGCTTATTTTATTTTCCAATTAAGTAAATTGCGTGAGCCAGACGGAGACGCCTCCTCCTTTGTGGCTGTGTTCCGAAAAGGGCGTCCACAAAAAGAATGAATGCTTTCCTCATGGTGGTCCTACATCCTTCCCCCAAAACAGCTCTCACACACATCCAATAAATGTTGCGTGTAACCCCTAGAATGTATTTCCCAGGGAGCTTCAATAACTAATCGCCGAGAGTTTTCTCTCTCGGCTTTAATTGATTCAATGTCTAAATATCCTAAGCGCATTACCCATCCGTCCGCAAAGTCAGCTTCATTACGATTATGGACTTTGATGTGTGAAAGTTGGATACCAAAGGGAGTCTATATCCATCTACAGACAGTTCTAATGCCACAGATTCATTCAATTTGTATTACTGGAAGCCTGTATGGGCTCAGCCATTGTTATCATTTTTATGGGCTTAGATAATGAGGCCATTGTTAGTTAGGTGGGTTAAATGGGGCCTTAACAAGATGTGTGTTAAGACCCTAGATAGCAAAATGCAAATTAGTATTGACAGGCTAGAGAGAAATAGGTCATAAAGCTGAGAAGGATGTGAGGAACAAATAAGTTTAAATTCTTTAGAGTATATGTAGTTACCTTATGGACTACGATTTTCCTCATTTGAAATATTAATTAGTTACTAATTTGTGATTTAAATGTCTAACTGCCTGGCTGACCACTTGGCTAACAATAAACTGGCTTAAAGACCTGCTAATTAGATTAAGTGAAGTGTCAAATTTAGTGCGTTTTCACTTTGTGTGCGCTTAACCTACTCACAAGTGCACTTCAACAGAAGCAGCCAGGCAGCAACAGCAACAGCCATTACAATTGCAACAACTACATACAACATACAAATGTTTTCAATTACAGGCTAGCAACACAACAACAACGAAACAACGAAACCGAGGGGAATAAACTGGCACAACAACTTTAAAAGTACAAACGGCACAAGTTGAGGAAGAGCCCATGAAGTGCATAGACCAGGAACAATGGTAAATGCCACGTCAGCAGCAGCAGCAGAAGCAGCAGCAACAACATTTGTAGCAGCAACATCATCACTACCAGCAGCAACAACAACGAGAGAATGACAAAAGCGAGTCAACGACAGCTTAAAACATAATACGTTAGCTAAAGGCAACAAGCGGATTGGGTGAAAGGAGAAACTAGAGGGGAGAAAGCAGACTAGAGACAGGAGACGTCAAACGGCAGTCGACAGGCGGAGAAAGTGGCAGAGAACAAAAGCGACATTACAAATGATGAGAAATCGTTGCTGCAATTAGTTGGCCCAATGCCCAAAGGGTTGATGTTCTGCTCATGAATCGCTTGAAGCCAACGGATCCGGAAATGCTAGCGAACGGAAACGGGCGGATAGAAGCTCCAGCTGGCCACTAAATGTCATTGAACACTGACCGATCATGTCCGACGTTGAGAAGGCGATTAAGGCCAAGTTTCAGCACCAGCCGCAGGACATCAAAGGCCCCGCCTGTGGCATTGACGATGAGACCGATGCGGATGCCGAAAGCCGAACCGCGCCTCTGGGATCGGAAGCCGGCGTTAAGACATCCTCCACCACCGCCACTCTAACCACCAAGCCGGGTAGTTGCACCCGTCGCCTCTGCGGCCAGCTGCTGAAGTTGCTCCTTTCCACGCCAGGACTAGTGCTCCTTGTCATCGGGTACTCTGTGCTCGGCGGGCTCATCTTTCCGCTGCTGGAGGCCCCGCAGGATCTGAGCAAGTCGGCGGCCATTGCCAAGAGTCGCGAGGATTGCCTGAGAGAGCTGTGGATAATAACAGGTGAGTCTATGATATCTCCCGCCTATAACAATTATCTTATTTCCGAGAAATCCTTTTCCCTAAAGCCACAAATGATTAAACACCAAATATTTTAACGCTTCGCTAGTAGCGCGCAAATGTACGCATAAATTATTAATGGCCAGCACATTTTTGCCGCATAGCCCGTAAATTTTGGGCCTGTTTTACACACTTGATTTGCCAGCAAATTGCCAAAGTAATTCCGACATTAAAGCGACAATGTTTTGTTATCGCCCATTAATGCTTTACAAATACCAGGCGCTGGTGCTAGAGGGCAGCCAGCACAAATATTTTAATTATAAGTACCCGCAAACATGCCCATCCAACAAAACCAAACAAAAGCCGGTCTAAATTTCATTTTCCCCCCAGTTCGCGAATTGAATAATAGCAAAATATTTGCATAGCCAAATATTTGGTTTGGCGCGTTCGGGAATATAATTCATTTTCGCAAATTTTTGGAAACATTTTATCGACATTGAATCGATTGGTGTGGCGCTTTTAGCGCAACTATTTTTAAGTCAATTTGCTGGCCTGATTTATGGGAAAATAATTACTTTGTGGCACCTGCCAGCGACACTCGCGCCTCCTTTCGAAGAAAGTGTTTATTTTCAACTATGGGAACTCTTTCCTAGTGACATGTGCGTGTTTATTAGAGCTGATGATTATTTAATTAAAATTTCACATAATAAATAAACCAATTAACTTGAGCTCATCCGGGAATGCGTCGTCCCACCTGGCGTATGATTAATATGAGAGTATATGCTTGCCAAAAAGCAGCTAATGATGCGAAGCATTCATCTTACCTTTAAACAGCTTCTCCTTTAATAAGGTCATTCATCTCTTCAGTTAGCATGAGTTGTGATTTTAGGGAGTATGGTATAAAATATTTGATACTTTTAAGCTTAAAGATTCCTTCAGACTTGAAAGACTTGACTTAGGAAGCCTTTCACATCTTTTGGCAAAAGTATTTCCAGCATTATTTAATTTAGCTGAAAGATTGGCAAGCCAAATAGCATTTGATTCTCGCTTTGTTCCCCGAAACTTGCTTGAGTCGATTAGAGTGGGTGGCTTCTTGGCTGGGCTGTCTGGGGAAAGTGCGCCCTCGAGACCTCAAGAGTGCCGCACACCGCACGCCCAAGGCCAGAGGGCGTGAAAAGGGCGTGAGCAACTGGCAACTAGTCCCAAACTGTTGTTAACAAGCAACCTCTACAATTTGCAAGAGGCGAGCACGACAACGACATCAAATGCTGGCAAATTCCTCAAGACATTCGACCGAAATCGAAAGGACGAGAAGGATGTCGGAGGCTACAAGTGGAGGATGGAACGATTTGTCGGCACTTGTCGTTCTTGGGTCGAAGGTTGTTGGGGGTTAACACTGCACTTGGCATGGAATTGCATAATTGCCGATGGGGATAATGGCACTTCAGATGAAACTGCTTTTGAAAGAGATCGAAATTAACCCGCTCTAACCTTATACCCTCTGTCTTTCTAGAGAAACTCAACGTTCTGTATGAACGCAACTGGACAATGCTGGTCCATGAGCAACTGCGTCGCTTCGAGGGCTCCATTGTGGCAGCCACCCGTCAGGGATCCGCCGGAGGTGGAGCCGGAGGATTCGGCAATTTTCAGGGCGGCAGTGCCAGTGCCCTGGGCCATTTCGGCTACGATGCCGGCGACTCCCAGAGCTGGACATTCAGCGAGGCTCTACTATACTCGGTCACTGTGATAACGACAATTGGTAAGTTCCGAATCCGATTTCGACTTCGACTCCATTACCATTTCCCCATCCGTTTCCGCACTTTCACTTTCGCCTTTACAACTAAGCCGTTTGGATTTATGTTTAGTGTTTATCTTGGGGGCGGAGGCATTGTCAGATGGGAATCCTGCGTAGCGAGCTGCTTATTATGATTTCGTTGGATTTACATTGGCCAGGCCAGGCCAGGACGGGCCTGGGCAAGCCACAACTCGTGCCGGGCCCAGTAAATATTTACTTTGGCGTTGGGACGTTGGAACGCCTTCGAAGGCAAACTAAGGCCTCTGTGGCAGCAGTCGTACGGACACATTGTGTATACGACCCGTGGGCGGTGGCAAAATATTTGCATATGCTAAATGGCGTTGAGCTCGGATAGGCCATTCTTGTTGTTACAAATTAACTACATCTCAGGGTCTTCAACTTTAATAGTGTGGGGGTCCAGAGTCCATAGAAGGGAAGTGTTAGTACTGCAAGATAAGCACTAAAATATGACTCTAAACGGATTTATTTTCGGCATTATTTAGGGTGAAGTGAAACCTAATTAATTTAATTTAGATTCTCTCTAAATATAAGACACAATTTGCCAAACTAATTGAGTTTTGAAACTGCCAAGATTCTTGTTATTTTTACTAAGACATTCTTGGCAAGTTTCTAAGATACTTTAAATGCAGTTTGGGGATTAGTTTTATATACAGGACCATTACCCGACAGATTGAGATTTCCCCCCTGCAACGCCAACCGATTAGAACTACATGCATTTTTAGTAGCCAGTGCGTGCTTGCCATTTTAAACACATAAGCAAAGATATATACTAGTCTATTGCACCGATCCTGATCTAGACTCTGTTTGCAGGTCATGGCAGCCTCACGCCGCGCACCTCCGCCGGCAAACTGGCGACCATTCTGTACGCCCTGGTGGGCGTGCCCCTCATGCTGATGTGCCTCTCCAGCCTGGGAGCCCTTCTGGCCGAGGGTCTGCAGTGCACCTACGTGCGGCTCTGCTGCCAGCTGCAGCACCACCAGCACCGCCACCACCACAGGAGCAGGAGCCGGAAAAAGTCCTTGGCCACGGCTTCAACGACAGCCGCAACAACACCGACCAGCTTGGAGAAGGATAAGGACAAGGACAAGAGCGGAAAGCGACAACGCCTGGGGGTGAGTACATGGCGTATGATTGATATTATTTTAGTGAGTTCAGCAGTAACGGCATGCTGACTGCAAGGGCATTTTTATGGATCTTAATTCAATAGTTCTGTAGGGCTGCCGTAAGGAGCAAGAAACTTACTGCCATCGAAGTGGAGGAACTTTCGAGCAACAGTTGCTGACTAACCCAAAAAGCAAAAGCATCCAAAAGTGCTCTAGTTTAAAGCAAACTTTCGACATTGTTGGCGGGGAAAAATCCGCTGTTTTACGCCAGAACTTTTCCCACTACTCCCTAAGTGTTTCGCTGGTAGTTTTTCCACCAGACACCCTCCGAAACTTTTCCGCCAGCTTCAGTTCCGATGACAGCCTCAGTTTGGTCAGCAAACTGGAAACTCCTCCGCATCCAAGCCGTTGTAAATGGAAATGGAGAGGAGCTTTTAAGCCAAGATTGCGATGGACATCATACTGCTTGATTATCCATGGGTTCTATTTGATTTTTCTGATTCTCCAACTGGCCAGTCATAAAGGTCTCGAATTACGGGTTTTAATTACAACAGCAGAAGCCTTTTAAGTGGATCTCCAACTTCGTGGCCGGTCATGGCCGGGCGTGTGCCGGTTTTCTATTAACGCAAACTGAAAGTTTGTAATTGATTTGGGCCAAAACAACAAAGAACTTTTATTTTTTGCCTTTTTGGGCTTGGGCTGGGTTGTTGGACTTTCTAGGTCTTCCCACTGCCGACTGCCAACTGCCGGGTCGGAGTTCAGTTTCACGTTCAGTATTTTTTTTCCTGGTTTATTGCGTTTTTATTTTTCTGTGCTAACAGAGCCATCGCTGTATACATTATAAATAATTTTTTAGGATATCAAAACTCTGACTAGGTTGCCCGAAAGCCCTTTTTTTGTGTTTGATTTTTGTTTACTCTGTGTTTTTGTTTGCGTGTTTTGTGCATTCGTGCATAAGTTTTGTAAGTGATTTGCTGGGCTCCCGTAATGACATTTCTGCTTCAGCCGGATCCGGGAGTTCCGGTATTTGCATGTACTTTCCTAGGCTATACGATTTCTCTTAACCTTTTTCATTGCCATTCCGGTGCGCATTCCGCTTTAAAGGCTTTAATGGGAAGTACCTGGTCGCAAAAACAAACTGTTTGCATTCACAGGTTTTTCAATTGTGGCCACTCATTTGGCGGACTGTATATGTATGTCCTGCCATCCTGTAGTCCTGTTTGTTTTGCTTGCACAAATTTCTGTTTAATTGGCAATTTATGGCAGAGTGGCAAAAACGAATTCAATAAAAAAAATTGACAAAAAAATACAAATCAAAAAGAAATATTGAGGTTAAATAAATATATAAGTGATTTTGTGTTGTGGCTGGCGAAAGTTCGATTTGCCTGATTGTCATTGGCGTGGACAGGGACAGGAGCCGGGACGGACAGGATAACAAATAAAATTCATTTCATAAATTAACATTTACTCGCCGCCACCGCACTTTTTGCACTACGATGGCAAACTTGCTTTTGTGTCGACACTTTTAATGAACTCACAAACTTTGGGCCGTCAAACTTGAAACTTGAATTTGCCAGCCACCACGGAAGTTGACTCTTTAAACGAAGTGCTCGCCCCACTTTAAGAGTTTTTTGAAACTTTCCACGACCCTTGCACTTTTTTTTTGTTTTATTCCCAGTTTGGTCGACGGCATAAATTTAATTTTTTAGCTCGGCCAAGTGGCTTTCGGTTCGTGCCGCGTAAATTGAAATGAGTGCTCAGGCACTTTAATGTGGCGCCGGGAAAAGTTTCTCCGCATAACAACAATTACACGGCAGCCGCCTGGAGGCATGCAATAACTTCTCATTTCCTGCCACCGATGGGTGTCCTAATTGATTTTGATTCGGCCCATTGGACTCGGTCTGGGTGGGGCTTGGGCTGTGGTGAGTTCTCTCACAGATCCTCTTTAAAAAGCTGAATAGAACTAAAAACTTTTCCACATCCTCAACGCTCGAGTGGTAATCTAATCTGTTACTTGCCGTGTTCAACGGCATTCGAGCATGGAATTCCCTATTTTTATTCAGCATTTTCCTTACTCCTTGGCGCTGCCAGCTACTTGTTGAACAGGATTTTTGCATTTGCCAAGAAAAGTAGGTCCACAAAAAGAGCTAATAAAAAAGAAGTTTTTCCAAACTTTAAATAAGTAGGCACACAAATGATTGGAGGCCTCAAACTAAAACCACTTTAAAATGAAGGATATCTGCTTTCTCCATGTGTAGGTATAGTTTCCATAAACCTAGTCCTGGGCCTCTTTCTGGTCCCGGCTGCATTTAACAACTCATTAGGGCGCCTTCCAATTTCAGGAAATCTCACAAGCTCGCCGCCTTGATATGATTTTCGGTGCCAAGTGGGCTTTGGGGGCTTACCATCGTGCCGTACCGGACCGTAAGGACATGCGGCGGCCGCAAGGATACGCATGGCCATTGATAAGACTGGCAGCCAGCAGATTGCGGTTGACTCTGGGGGATGTGCAGTCATCGGTTGAATTATTATCGCCATCATGTTGACTGCCTTTTGGCTTTTGGCCTTTGCTGTTGCCACTGCCGCTGCCATTGGCTTTGCGTTTCGGCTTTCGTCTTTTGCAATTATCATGACGCATGCTGTAACGAAGGCTTTTGGGTTTTTGGCCCAAACCGCAAGACTAGCAGGGAGACATTTCAGCCGTATGTTTGCGTGTCTCTCCACTGTGTGTGTCCATTAGATTTGTCTGGCATTTGATGATGATGATGATGCCACAGAACCGCAACGTACACACGCTGGCAGGCGTTGCCCACAAACAGCTTTGTGGCACAACCACGACGATGACATCATTTTCGGGCCTCAAGAAGGCCTGGGATTGAGCATGCAAATTACGTGTTTTATTGGCAAGCCCTCCTCCTCTAACCCCTCATCCGAAAACAAGGAAAATCAAAATTTTCCATTTCTAATTATTGGGCATTGCCACTCAGATATGGTCTCGAGTCCTCTTTAATATCAAAACCCTTTTCATTTTCTCCATTCAGGCCAACTGCAAAGGCTGCAAGTACGATGCGGCCAACAGTGAGACGAGTCTGAACGATTGCTTCGAGTACGGGGCGAAGGAGAAGCTGCCGCCGGAAAAAGGGGAAGGTAAGTCGTGGCATTGTCCGTATGCTAATTGTATTGTCAGCACAATTGGAAGTCGTTAATCATCTTTAACACGTCGCTTCTTTCTCGATTTCTTTTGTCCGTTGCGGTGACCAGATGCCTGTCAATTGTTGCACAACTTGAATCAGCAGCAGCAATTTTACCAACAGCAGCAGCAGCAGCATCAGCAACAGCCACAACAGCCGGATGTCATGCTAATGACAACGACAACAGGCAATGCATTGCTGAAATACGCACCGCAGCAGCAGCAACAGCAGCAGCAGCAGCACTTGCAACAACTGCAACACCAACAACAGCAGCAGCAATTATCGACAGCAACTCTCCCGCGGCAACATCACCAACAACAGCAGCAAGTGCAACAGAATTTCGTGGCCGTACCAAGCAGCATGCTGCGCACAATGCCGCTCACAGTGCCGCCGAATTGTTATGCCCCTGCAACTGCCACGATTTACTTTCCATTTGCCCCCTCGGCACCCGGCAGCCCTGCCCACGGCCACTCCCTGTTGGCCGCGAATCCGAATCCGGTCCTCAATCCGAATCCAAATGGGCTGGGGCATGCAACCGGGAGTGGCGGTCTGGTCAAGTATCACACGTTACATTTGCAACCGGCTTCCGGCAAGCACCGGGTGCTGGCCTCGGGCCTTCAGGACACTTCAGGACCCGGGCCGGAATCGGCGACCCTCGAGGCCATCACACTGCCACCGCCACCGGCCTATCAAACGGGCAGTTTGCATGGTAAGTGCTCCAATTGCTTTGTTTATGGCCATGTTCGTGTAAATTATGGAATAAATTCTATACAAAAAAATATCAAAGAGAGTATAAAGAGTTTAAATTAAAAGCTTAACTAGTACAGGCCTTGGAAGTCCAGTTTATTTTAAAATTTAAATCAAAGTCCTTGTGACTTTTATAATAATTCATTGAAATTGAAATTCTGACAAATTAAGTCTATAAAGTCATACATAGAAAGCTTGAATTATTCTAATTGTAGATTTAATCCCTAATCGAAGAAAATGAATGTCAATGGCCACCTCAACCGTGTCTACCTCAGAATATTTTGATAAATTTTCAATATGATTCTGAATTGTTAATTAGCCATAATTGTAGTTGAACGAGAGTTGTGCATAAATTGTAACAAAGGCGAATGAAATATAATTGGATGAACAATTTGTGGCAGCCTGGTGTTGCGGAGAGAGGTTGAAACCGAAAATGTTCTGCTGACAGATCTGGCTTAACCTGGGCGGGCTTCCCCTGGAAACAAAACCGAACTGTAATCAATCAATCATACGCCCCGTTGTCGCCTGTTCCTGGGGCTCATTTACGCATTCAATTATATAACAATTTGTTGGGTGGCGACATCATCGTCCTCGCAGATGGATACTGAGGAGTGGCAGCTTGCAGGTTGCGGCAAAAGCAGCATCAGCTTCAGCATCAGCCTCGTGTTAAAATGACAGAGTTAAGCAGACACACTTCAGCCGCCGCCCAAAGTGGGCGTGCCAGTGGGTGGGGCATTAAAACTTTTCAACTTGCGCTGCTTGACATGCCACGACAGCAGCAACATCAGGGGCAACAGCAACAACGGCAAGGACATCATGCACTCCAAGCAACTTTCGACATGTGCGACACTTTTATTGACGATAATGATGACTTGGCATTAAGACGAAGTCTCGCAGGACATGCTCCTTACAGCCTTGCTTCCCACCGTCTGTCTGCAGCGCATGCAAAACTCATTTAAACTAACAGCTCGGTCTCGACGCGGCACGTGACTTGCTTTTAATCAAAGGATTCCGCTTAATTTCGCAACAAATTTTAGCGTGAGTCTTGGCCATTTTTCATGGCACGATTCTAGCTATCATTGATTGCATTATGCATGTTAATTGTCTGCAACTGCCACCAGGACACGGTGCGAAGTACTGGCTCCCCAGACTCTGGAGTTTCCCCCAGGAAGGTCCGAAACCTTTGGTGTGCCACACCATTAAAGTCCGGCCAAAAGTTGCTGCAACCGCAGCTCCAAAGTGACTTTCAGGGCAGGTCCTGGTGTGTTGCATGTCCTGCCAGGCTGGTCCCTGCACTCTAATGAATGTCTTTGTGCGCTTTTGTGAGCGTGCGAGTGTGGTGTCCAAGTTTAAGTAAATATTTTCAAATTGGCCATGTCCGGAGCAGACCGCACTCCACCGCGATTTCCCAGCGTCCTGCTGACAGTTCCGAAAGTGAAAGACATACGCTTCCTTTCTGGGGTTCTTTTTTTTTTTGTTTCTCTAGTTTGGTGTTGATAGTTGAAAACAGTGGTTGTTGAAAAGAGAGGAGAACTCTAAGGGCTTGTTTACATCCTCAACCTTTTTTTTTATAATCCCCTTCAACCCTTAATTTATTTAATTTCCCATTCGAACAACAAAAATCTGATGAATAATTCAAAATACCTACATAGTTTCGGCTGGTTTTGTGCCCCCGACAATTGCCCACTGTGGCATGCCCTGCCAGATGTTTTAATGCCCTCTGACATCCCGACCCTGCCACTGGCAGCCGCTAATGAAAGTTAACGCCAAACTTTTGGCTTTTCGATGGGCATAAGAGGGGTTAGACGGGGGTATTGGGAATCCGAAACGTTCCGCCACATTGTTGCATTGTTTGGCGAACTTTGAAAATGCAAAGCAAATAATTTCGCAGCATGTCCCCCTCCGCACACTCTTCTGCACTAAATGCACAACTTTTCCGCCACTCCTTCCGCAACTGCTGGCAACTGCCACTTTTCCACATCCCCATGCCCCGGAATGGGGGATTCCAGTCCACTTCCATTTCCACCGGAACTAACGGGCTAACGGGATAATCTAACCGTGTGTGGCAGTTGGCGGAAGTTGTTTTGCCAATTTGTGCGCCAACTTTTGGGCCATCATTGTGCCAAGTTGTGTGTATTTTGGTTAATGTTATTACAAAAATATATTTCATTTAAGTTAGTAAAGTTTAGTTAGTATAAAAAAATATATAAATTCACTTAAAAAACGAATCTAAGCCAATGCCAATTTTATTATAAGGCCAATTACATTTAGAGGGACTAATATTGAACCTCCTTTTATTATAAAAAAAACCATTTAAAACTTGAATTAAATTGTGTTTTTAATTTTCAATTTGTTGCAGCTGTGCGACGAGGCAAGTTCGTGACGAAACCCTTGCCGCACGAGATCAATGCTCTGATGGACTGTGGCACGGGATCCACTGATTTATTGCTGCCGGCAGCAGGACCCGCACCGGCAACATCGGTTGGAGCAGCAGCAACAGCAACAGGCACCGCCGCAACACCCGCACCACCATTGTTAACCTACACAGTGGCCGCAGCAACCAGCCCACAACTGGCCGGTGGCATTCAAGGCGTGGCAGCAGCACCACCACCACCAGTGGGTGCAACATCGGCGGCAACACTGTCCGATAACAGTTTTATGGCCGCAGGTATTTGTGGCATTGCAGCAGGCGGAGCAGCAACAGCCTCATCGGGGACGACAGCAACATTGTCAGTCCTTCTAAACGCCAACTCGACGGGCACGGTGGACATAATGGAGGACGAGGAGGAGCAGGAAAGGGAGCGATTGAGGTATGTGCCACAAAGAATGTGGCAACTAATCGGATTCAACAAAAAAATCCGACAGCTTTAAGCATTATTTTTTGCCCAGAGTTGAAATCAAAGTGGGAAATGCTGTCGGGGCTGTATGCTTCTGTTTAATTTTATTTTGTAAACTAACTTTTTGCCAGCTGCACTTTAAATCAACACTTCAGAATTTGCATGAGATGTTTGCAGCAGCATTTTGCCACTCCCACTTTTCAACAGTCCGCCCATGGCCCCTGCCCCTGCACCTGCCACTTGGCTCGTCATTTTCTGCCAGATTGCCGAGGGCATCGCTTCTGGTGATGGTTTCCTTCGCCTCGCTCTTTTTTGAGCGCACATTTTGAGGATTTTATTTAATAAAAAAGCAGCCAGCAAGAGCAGCAGCCGCATCTGGTAATTAATTTTGACAGTGAACCTGTGCACGCGTCGCGGGGTGCCCTCCGGCGGTTAACAGCACCAGCAGCAGTAGCGCCAGGAGCAGGACCATAAGCAGTAGTCGAAGGACCTGCCACCCTCCTCTTCAGTTTCAGTTTCGTTTTCAGTTTCAGCCTTGTCTGTAATTAATTGTAAGCCGAGCAGCGCACTCAGTCGCAATGAATCGGGTCAATTAATCTCAACCGAATGCTCCAACCACGCCCCATCCTTTAGCTTTCGAGGTCCCTGTTCCCCTACTGTTGAGGTCCTGTGGAGTTCCCGTCTTAAGCAAACAATAATATATAAGTCTGTTCACACACGTGATGTTGTCGTTATTGATCGACTGGATCTATTCCATTGGCAAACAGGAAGAGAAGGCTTGAACACACAAGCTGCCAGGTCCTTTGAATGCACTTGGGAAAACAATGTTCCTCATTGTTTCAAATATGAATATTAATTATGAATATTTAATGGAACTGGATCCTCTTAGTTTCGCATCAAATCAAAATCATTATACCCTCATAGGAAGAGTATAAACCAACCATGTCTAGTGATGTCCTGGCACTTTGCTTAGCCAATCGCTTCTCGAGTGCATTCGGGGCGAGTGTTTGCCTAGCCAAGAGGACAAAATCCCGGAAGACTGCTGGCCAAGTTCAATAAATGTTCGGAAAATTGATTTGACAGAGAGTGAACCACTTGGGAAAGAGTCTGCTTTCGGCCAACGAGCTTTCCCAGGGGACTACTGCAATTTGGCCGGAATGCTCGTTCGTTGCAATTCAAAAGGTATTTGGATTGTCAATCGGGTACGATTTGTCAGTTTCGAAATTTCCAACGGAGTGTATTTGAGTTTGCCCAGAATTCAAATGAGCTTAAGGATTTCGAGATTTAAGAAGGATTCAAGAAACGGTAGGAATTTAAGGAGATTTCCAGATAACCAACCCACAACTGAGTGTCTAAATATAACGCATACGCCATGTTTGCCTCCTAGGCACACGTCTGTCTTCCGTTTTATGCCTTATTGATTGATCCTGTACATGACAGCTATTTCCTTTTTACTGCCTGAGGTCCTGCTTTGGGGTTTGCTTTTTATGCCTAATTGATTTGTTTTACGGTCAGCCGTGGCATAAATATTTATCGTCCATCTTGATGTATCTTTGTTTTTTTTTGCAGTAACTGCCCGCATGGCACCCCCTCGCGTGTTCCGCTGATAGCCAGCTCCATGGGTGCGCCCCAGGATTCTGGGGGCGTTGGAAGCACCTCCACCACTTACAACCGCCACACGCTGCAGCCGCTGAGCCGCAAGACCCTTCTGCTAACCCGCCGCTGCCAGAGGCATGCCACTGGAACTCTGTACGACAGCACGGCCAACAACACGGAGACCTCCGACGACGACGGGGAGTACATGCAACATGGCAGCGAGCAGTTTGTGCTAAAGAAGCTCCGACACCACGGCGGACCGGAGGAGGAGTCTCGCCGCCGGCGAAGGGGGGACACAGACGGCGAGGGGGAGGACTCCGAGGAGGACGAGGACGAAGAGCCGGAGCAGCAGGTGCCCATCAGCCTAGTGCTGCTCATCCTCATGTGCTACATCTGCGTGGGCACCGTGATCTTCGCCCTCTGGGAGGACTGGTCCTTGGTGGACGGCGCCTACTTCTGCTTCGTGACGCTCTCAACAATCGGCTATGGGGACTTTGTGCCGGCCCGGAGCTTCAACGGTCCGGAGCTGCAGCTGTACGCCTGCTGCGCCTACCTCCTCCTGGGCCTCGTACTGGTGGCCATGTCCTTCAGCATCCTGGAGACACAGCTGATGTGGAAGTGCAAGAGGATTGCCGTGCGACTGAAGCTGACCCGCACGGATTGATAGTATACTCTGAACACAATCGCAAACGCAAAGCTTATAGCCTAGACTAAGTTACAGTGTACTATGTAATTAGAAACCAAAAACTAGCCCATCTCTGTGTATATTTGTCTGCCTAGCGAAATACATGTAATAGCGAGGGACAAGTGCTCGTACGTTGTCTGGAATTCAAATGAATTTGTGTAAATAAACTGAACTTTTGGAATTTTGGAAATTGTTCTACTATTTGGGTAATTGGTGGCAAGGCATGACTGAAATTTATACCCCAGTATCAGTATCGAATTCGTTGCGTGTCCTGGCCAAGGTCTTTGGGTTCATCAGGTTGAATTATGTGTAACCTAATCACATTAACATAACTTATTGCCCAGCTGCCATAAAGCGAGGCAAAGGGAAAATGTCATTTATATATTTATCCTAATACCCCGTCTCCCCAAATGAAGCTGGAATAATAAGCATAATACCTGCGTTTATCCCTCGTGGAGTGTCAGCCCAAAAGCATCAAGTTTCACGAAAAAATACAGAAGCACACACACTCTGAGGAGTCCCACCAAGGACCTCGCACACGTCCTGAAACTTTGAAGAACGTTCATCATCCTTCCGAGGCATTGGGCGCATACAAAGTGAGCTTAGAGTGGCGCATAAATTTCAAAGTGCCACGCGTCATCAAAATCAAATGCCAGCCGCAGTCGAGCCACCGCGTGACCCACTTTCCACCACAAAGTCACAGTGCCAGCACCAGATCCTTCGGTGGAATGTTGAGCGGCAAAATGATGTAGCTCAAAATCAATTGATATGACATCAAATTGAATTTATAATTTCTTGCCGCTTGTTTGTGTTTTTGTGTCTCAATTGGCTTTGATGCTTCCGGCTTTTGACTTTCCGCACGCATTCCCCAAAAATGTTTTTCTTTTTTCAAAAATGGTGAACCCCGAAGGGTCCATCAAGTCTAGGGATGCTTCATTGGACATCCTACATATGTAAATGCCATTAAAGGTCCTTCAGGTCTTCTTTAAGAAAAACAGCTAAAATTTAATTTTCCTAAATAGTTTTATTCTTTTTCTTTGTACATATATGAATAAAGTTATAAGAATAAAGATTTTGTATTTTGTTTCTATTTTTGTTTGGAAGGACCTTTTACTTTGGATATTTATCACCCGTGTCCATGCCACAATCACATTTAGTTTCGATGTTTTGGCCGCTGGGGACTCGTACTGGCAATCGAGCTAATATCGGACACATTGTCCTTGGCCAAGGACCCTCTGGCCGTCGTCTCATCCAGATCTACCACATGGATGTCGAAATTGGAATGGCCAGATGGCACACCATGTGAGGTACGACTATTGCCTTGAACTCGACCCTCTACGGAAAAGGGTGTATGGCTGGATTTATAGGGAGGTGGTGCCGGAGCCAAGGGGGCTGCCTTCTTCAAAGGACCAGGATTAGAAGGAGGAGCAGGAGTTGAATCAGTCACCAGTTTGCTGGGACACAAAGGCAGCTCCCTCTGTCTGGCCAACTGGCTTATCGATGATCCTGGAGTAGGCCCTGGCGTGGGAGCCGGTGATGCTTTCCTGCTGACTTTCAGCTCAGGAGCTGTCAAGGATCTCCCATTGTTCAAGGCCATGGCCCGGGCAGGTACGGACTTAATGGGTGGCCGCCAGATGGTCTTGATCTTGGGTGTCTCATTGTGGGAGATTTCATCACTTATTTGATTCAACAAATCCAGCAGAGTGCTGGTCTTCTCGTCCTCGAATTCAATGCGGATGGGTGACTCCCGACCGGAAGGACAATTAGGATTCAGCATTATGAGTCTGTGGAGAACATGGAACTTGTATTAATTAAAATTATTACAAAGGTTGGTCTTACCTCTTGGCCTCTTCAATGGCTCTGCCCAGATTCTGCAGGCTTTTCCTCTCGTTTTGAGTGCATCGTCCTATCTGAGAGTCCTGGGCGGCTTTCAAGACCACATTCCACTTGTGGGCAGTGGATTGCAGGAGAACAGTTTTGGCCACTCGTTGGAATCGCTCCTTGGCGGTCTCCTTGGCCGGCTTGGAGGGTATGGACTCCACCTTGATCTCCCTCATATCACCCAGACCGTTGACATTTCCAAAGGCATCGGTCTCGCAACTAGACTGAACCGGTGCCACCTGGAAGCCCTTCATTAGACGTCGCTCCCAGACCTTGATGCGACGAGGTCTTCGTTCTGGTAGGTAAATAGTTTTCAATATTTTACCTTTAGTTTTCTGGAGCAGAATACTTACGTTTATCCTTCTTGTTGGCCGAGGAGACATCCATGCCGCTGTTCTCGAAAATCTCTAGCATTTCATAGCGCATTGTGTTTATTTCGCTCTTCACTTCGTTGATATCGTCCTCGGATACAGGATTATTCTCGAACTTGCGATGCATGGCGGCCACATATCGCCAGACCAGAGAACGCATAATATTATCGTATTTGCTGTACTCCTCCTGCTCCTGTCGCTTCTGAAAATGGGATAAGTATCTAATAGGATGAGGAAGTCTTCAGCAGAAAACTCACCTTAGAGCGCTGACGATCGATGGCCTTGCTAGACTTGCGGAACATCCTGATCAGCCATTTAACCGACGGCAGGACATTGAAAGGAGGCGGTAGAGTAGCACTATCCTCAAAGAAACTCATCCACAACTTGGTGCGAGCGAATTTCCACTCAGTGTCTGAGTGCTCCTGCAAAGGAACATTATTATTTTGAGTATAAGGTCAAAGTTCGTGTTAACTTACATCAATCATGGCATACGAATTCGACATCATGGCAATCAGTAGGTTGAGGAGAACAATCACGTTGATGACGCTGTACGAGCCGAACATGAGCAGTCCCCAAAATCGCGTATACGACTTGATGCCACTGAGCTCGAAGTCATCCAGGCCGACCATTCCGAAGCTGGCCCAAAACAGCGACTGCGAGGACTCGAAAAGGCTAAAAACATTGAACAATTAGCGTGATGAGTGGATAATTGGACTAGTGACTGGACTTACTTGCCAAAGCGACGCCATTTCATGCAGGAGTCGCCGTGGTTGCCCCAATCGGCCTCCCCGCCTGGCAGGACATAACACTTGCTCTTCTCCAGCGCCGCAAAGTACCACAGGAGCTGGTTGAGACCGCAGGCGAAGGCGAATAACACTAACGTGTAGATGAAGAAGAACTTCACAATGTCAATGACCATTCGGCCCAGCGAGATCTGCAGAGGTCCCAGGTGCGGATTGATGCTGAACATGTGGACCAATTTCAAGGCCGAGAAAACATTGGCCGCCGCAAAGAGGCCTTCGGCAATCAGTTGAGGATCAAAGTCGTGCCACTTTTCTCGGGGTATATACGCCATCTGGGGGTCTCTGGATATTTCCGTGGCCTGTTGGATGTAGGCAAAGGCTCTGGAATAGAGAACAATGAGGCTTAAATGGTCTTTCTCGTTTAAAAGGCTTAATAAGCCCTCCTTTTCATCTCGATGTCACCGAGAATAACTAAGCATAATATCCTAGATTTAGGGGACTCACCTCAGACACATGACACTCACATAGAGACTGTTGCGTAGAAAGTCGATAAAATTCCACATGTTGCGTAAATAGTTCTTCATGCCGACGGCAAATATCTCCTGGACCTCCTCCCACATGAAGCCAATCACGTAAAGGACGACGAGGAGCTCTAGCTTGGTGGGTGCCTGGCCACGTTGTCGCAGCTCCTGCTCGGCCAGCTCCTTTTTCATCCTGTCCGTGCCGAAGATGCGGACAAAGTCATCATCCGCCCGTTGCGAGACCAGAATTAGAATGACTGCGAAAGTAAATAGAGATGAGTGGAGGCATGGGGTTTCCAGGTAATGCCAAGTCACAGGTAAATAAATCTTGGCCAAAAATAGCCGTAAAGTGTTGACTTGTTTGCTGACATTTCCTGAACTTTTGCGTTGAAAAGCCAGGGCTTCAGTCTTTAAAGGATATGTGCCTGTCGATTGAATCTCAGGCTAGGATTTCTAGCTTTCCTATTATTTCAAACTCATATTGTTTGTGACTGCAGTCCTTCGGATACAGGATACTCACATAGGAAAAACAAATAGGAGGAGGCATGTATCAGAAATTTCATAAAGGGCTTGCGCATCAGCTGCCCCGTGCGGCAGTTTGGGGCACACATGTAGATAAGGCAGTAGAGTGGGAACAGGACCGCCACCTGGCCGATGCACAGGGCCTTGTCCACAATGCTCTTGCGCCGGAAACCGGGGAGACCCTCGTACCAAATCGATGAGAGTAATTGTTGAATATTCGAGTGGGCAACGAACTGCAAACAAGAGAGAAAGAATTATTGGCTTCAGGGGAAATTTGCCTGGCAAATTACCTTCTTCTGTTTGTAGGATATGGCCTGGACCAGTCGTGTCAGGCTCATTCTGTCTCCCGGCTCATAGCTCGACATTTGCGGGTCATAGTTCAGGATAATGGCCAGTTCGTTGGAGGTCCTTGTCTGATCTAAAAGATCCACCGCAAACTTTTGGCACTGTCGCCGCAAGTCCATGTACTCTGCTTTGCACTCCTGCTCGGTCAAAGCCAGGTTCCTTAATTCCCAGGACAACTGGAAGGCCGTCAGGATCGGGTCATTAGAGGTCAAGCAGATCAGCGAAGGACTGCACAGAGCCCGGTAAATGTTGACTCTGGAAAGGGAGTGCCTCAGCGAGTCCTCGGCCATTAAACGCATGCACTCCTCACAACCGCAACTGCAATAGAAATTGTATTTTGAAGTTTTATCCATAATATTTGTTTCAGCGAAAGGACCTACCGTATATCATGTGGCACGGGCACTGCTGCCCCGCGATCCAAGAGTATACGTAATATTTCAAAGTTGTTTTTGTGGGCAGCCAGCATCAGGGGCGTGATATCCGGAGCAAACATGGCCGTGTTTATATCCACCTTTTGCCAACTCTGAGGGGGAAAATATAAATGTAATTGAAATATTCGAATTTGTACTGTTCTTGGAAATCAACTTGAAATAAGTAGCTATAATATTGCCGAATATATCGATTTGCCATCATGACCCCATACTCCCTGCTGGAAAATCTCGGAGCTTGACCCTCCCTGAAGGACATCCGAAAAAATACTTGAAAAAACCACTGGCTGGGAACCCCACTCAAATCCTGGCTGTCTTCATCATTTGTAGATGTTATTAAGCCTGCTAAACGTTTTATTGCATATGCGCTACAATAGTAATTTTCACGCTCCAACAGCGCCCAATGGCTGCCTAATGAAGCGTGCCAGTGTGCATAAATATGAGCGGTGTCTGGCCCGGCTGGAGTATCTGGGGAGGCGGAGTGCCGACCGACGACTTTATTTGCAATAAACGTAAACCGGAGATACAGGAGCAAAAGGAGCACAGACGGATCAGCAGGAGCTGGATGTGGCGGGGCAAGGGCACTGGCCGCTTATCGCACACTCCCAATCACTCGAGCCTTGAGACACTCGGGCTGCGTGTACGTGCCCGATGGCGACGCTGATCCCGAAGGATGGGTCATGGCATCCAGCTCAGCACTCGAACACCCAAAAGCCCCTCACACGGAAACTGATTAAAATCGTGTTAGCTTCAACTTACCGGGGCCTAAGCCAATGGGACGGTAACCGCAAATTAGCTGAGCACAGCAGACAGAGACACAGAGAAATATAATTTATTTGTAGGTCAGAGCCAGAAAAAAATGTTACTAATTATGCTGCACTATGGCTCAAAGAAAAATATTTATAGCATACTTATAGTCTCCTTTTTGGTCCTTAATGCTCATGAAATTCAGTAAAAATAAACCTTTCCAAACCATCTTGTAAGGAAAATTCGTTTGGCATATTTTAAATTTCTTTCCCTGTATAAAGAGGAAAGGAAAACTTACGTAGGGCTCACCCTCCTTGTAGATGAGCTCCTCGTGCTCGAGGAGCAGCTCGACCGCCTCCACGAACTCCGCATTGATGGCATGGAGCAGGGCGTCCTTTGTCTCCACACCCATGATGACGAGCAGCTCTACCATCTCCAGGTTCTCGTTGTCTATCGCCAGGGTGAGGGCCCGCCGACCCAGGGGGTCCATGCAGTTGATGTTGATGTGCTGGTGGCGCAGCGCCTTCTGCAGAATCCTGCAAGGGAATTATGTCGTCGCAATTATTGGAATTTTCTTAATAAAAGACATGGCCACCAAGCAGGGGACTCGTTGTTAATTTAAGCAAATTTTCGCTGCAGAAAAAGGACGAAATTACTTTTGCTTTTCTTCATCATCGATTCGCGATGCCCGCAGTCAAAAGTTGGTCGAAAAGTTTCTAATTACGTGAAGAGGCCAACAAAAAACTTTGCCAATCAATCGAGTGCCAACTAAGGAAACGAAAATCGTTTCGTTTTCAGGGCTGACACAAAAACGAAGAAGAAATCAGAGGGGTATTACCTTATTTTTTTTTTTTTTACCAACACTGCTGTTTAAATCTAGTTGCCTTGGCTGGTCAACTGTCACAATTACTAACCATCTGCCGACTAAAAAAGACGAAAACTTTCAGTTAATGATCGTTCGTCAACATAAATTGTTGTACAAAATTCAAAGAAGAAAAGGACTAAGCTTTTACGACGCGATTACAGTGATATCACACCCATAAAACCCATCCACATTTGGCGATTAAATTATTTGTAACACCAATAATCATCCTCGATCCCGGCGATTTTTGAGAAACTCGATTCGAAATGGAAGTCGCCGAGGGTCAAGGCTTGGTCATCAAAATGGCCCAAAAGAACAAGGGTGAGTCGGTCGCGCCAGGATCGATTTACATCTAAACATGATACACTTTCCAGAGACTCAAACGGTGAAGATAGTGGCCGGCGGAGGAATGGCTCCCAATTGGTTCCATGCGGCGGCGTATACGGCTCCCGGTGGTCCATTCACAGGCCATCCACTAGCCCCAGGACCACCAACTATGCAACACCAACCCATATCCTGCCAATTCTACATGGACAGGGAGGAGCAACTCTACCGGCGCGCCTGCCAGATGAAGGGCATCCGGGTGGAGCGATTGAACGAAATTCGCGAAGAGGAGGACGACTCTGTCGGCTCCGAGGAGGAACCTTCGAAGGGCATCTACCGCTATACGTTAGACGAGATGAAAAGCTACAATCCATATCGTTTTATCAACTTTTAAGATATGTCTCGGAATCATCACCACAATATCTAAGACCCTTAGTGTAAACAAAACAACAGTACCTTCCACCATAGCAAACATAACATTATCCCTAATGTCGCATCGCCTGTTTGGGAAAACTAGAATAGTATTCCTTAGTGACGTCCCTAGAACTTATAGAATTAGCGCTTGTGCAAGGATTAGCTTCTATAGCCTATATAGAGTATACCTCATAAGATGCTCAGCCGACTTGACACTTGGCACACGGAACATATGCATGCCTCCATCAAACAATTACAGGAACCACAATCAGTACAACAGGAACAGCCTGAACAGGATTCAAAAATGGACACCGATTGTTTGCTACCACTTTCACAACCGGCACATATATTATTAGCAACACAACTCTCCGTACAATCGAATCAAGTATTCGTGAAATGTATTCTTATTCAAAACAATAAAAAATTGTTCATAAATGGACGCCAGCCTTGTCGACCAACTTTTTTAGTACCTACTTTATATAGAAAAATATTATATTATTTATTATTTTTTTTAAGCTTATTTAGGTTTTTTTGAAGTATATTCATATACTTCAAGTAATTGAATTTTCTCCTAACAATATTAAACCAAATTTGTTGAATTTTTTCATGCACCTTCTCGTATATTCATTGCCAAAAAAAACGCGAAATTAATTGTGCATTTATTAAAGTAAAGCTGTAAACGAGCGGAAAGTAACACAAATGGGAATGTGAGATGTGGAGCCCTCATATTGCTTATTAAGTGGCTTGTAAGACACCAGTTAGGCAACCATTCTGGGGCCTCAGGCGATGGTGGGTGACTGTGCAAATAAATGAAACCACCCAGCATGATGGTGCCACCGCCGAACAACCCAAAACACACCAAAGGTGCGTCCCGAAGGGATTTATGTTACCCGTGTGGCCCAGCCCAGTCAACACCTGGGTTTGCCCTGACAGAGGGCTGACAACCAACGAAACTTGGATACCTCTTAAGGAAAATGGGGATTTTTGATAATTTTAAATTATTTTAAATGTTTAAATCGAAGAAGATATTGAAGTTTTATAACAGAAAGGTATGAAATCTATAAATTCTTGTTTGATAATATAACAAAATTATAATCCTCATAGTGTATCCTGTAACTAAACGTCGTTGTCTTTGGGAATTAAGCTTGGGACTCTTGTGTATTTCTCCCCTATCAAGACCCTATATCCTTCATCCTTTTTAAGGTATTTGGAGGCAGAAAAAAACGGCACTCACCTGCGCACATTCGGCATGTCTCCCCGCTCCACAGCCAGCAGGAACTTTTTCTCCTCGAGCAGCAAAGGTTGTGGTAATCCCAGTGGCACACAGCACCCGCCCACCGTTTTGGGGGCGTTGGCGGAGTTGTTGCCTCCAGACGATATCTGGCATATTTAAAAAAAAAAACAGAAGGGGGAGGCAGTGGTGAGTTGCATGTATGTGGGTGTTTATGGCGGGGAATTCGTGAGAGCGACGGAATTGCAAATAAATAAAAAATAAACATACAAGAAAATTAAGTGCAAAGTGGCGGTGTTTGGATCCGGATCCGGATATGGATCTTGGCCGATTGTCGGGCTTCCATTTAAATGGCAGGGCACTCAAGCTAAGTATCTACTGGCAACTTTAAGAGGCAACTGGCTGCTAATATGCAAATGTGTCTTCTTGATTATATTTTGTTCGGTTTAAGCCATTTTGGGGCTCTTACTTACGCCTGTCGGCAGCTTTTTTTTGCGACCCATGCTGGTTTTTAGTGTCTTTGTTTTCTATTTTACAATTCACTTAACAAAAAGCCGAGCACAATTAATATTCCATGTACAGTCCAGTTTGGAACTCCCTCAAAACTTTGGCTCCATGTCAAAGAGCTTAAAATAAACACGCACAAAAAACTACAGAATATACATATTATTTATATACACAATGGCTAAGCCAAAAAAGTCCGATACTAAGCCCGGCCAAATGCAACTTTCAAGTTGAATTTTGCATTTATTACGCAGTCTGGACGGAGTGTGTGCGTTGGTTTTTGTCTTAGTTTATGGTTTCTGGTTTCCGGCGTGCAAAAAAGTCAAAAGTTTCCATTTAAGCTGTTTATAATGTTTTTTGTTGGCCAAGCCAGGCTAAACCCTTTTTAAGTGGCAACTGCATTTGGTGGACTTAACTTTTGGGCAATTTTTGACTTGATTAGAGACCGAAAAATGCACATAATCGCGACTTTTCGAACTCGCGTCGAATGCAATACTAAAACATATATATTATTTTCGCGAAAACACACACGAATTATTAATGGCCAATTGGGGGGTTTTAATTCCATCACTTGTTCTGTTTTGATTCAAATTTTCTCGTTCTCATTGCGCAAATAATTCGGTTGCATTTCCCTAACTTGCCACAGCTGTAGTTTTAATGATACTTTGTGATTTTTGTTTTGATTGTTTACATCACCAGTCTTCTATATTTAATATTTTTTCCAACTCTTTGTTCGGCAATAGTTCCTTTCTCCCCCGATAGCCAGTAGCCCCTTTTTTTGATAATTTTAATAATACTTATTTTGGTCTTTTCTCTCTGCTCGTGTGAACAATGCCAAATGAATATTTAAGACTGTTATTTTTTTTCTGGTTTTCAGTACCAAGCGAGTACCAATCGGTAATCCGCTGGGGGAAAAAACTATATCCCGTCTACATGCTTTTGCTTTAAAATGGCTTTATGCGGACGGGGATACGGATGTGGATGCTGCAGATGCATTTAAAAGTGTTTGCGACTGGCCGTAAAAAATGCAAACGCTTTGCATATTCGGGGGGGAAAGTATAAAAAAAACCGCCAGAGATCCCATTGAGGGGGCTGTGTGTCACACACAAAAAACACTTCCGGGTGAGCTGGCGATTGTGGCCATTGTAGCCTCCTCCGGCGGCTGATGGCGCATTGTTTAATTAACTTAAGGGGTTATATACAGTTGTGATATATGAAAAAATCGATTTTTTTTTTATTGCATATTCTTTAAGTATATTCTATTGGGAAAACTCTCACTAAAATTCATAACGATCGGAGCATTAGAACCGAAGCTGTAGCTATTTCTAGCGCACTATCTGCATATAAAACTTAAACAACCTTGAAACTTTAAACGCGATTATCTCAGAATCTTTTTTTGGGGAAATTACCTTTGCGGTGGACACGATTACTAAAAAACTACTTATCCGATCAACACCAAATTTTGATCACTTATTTATTATGATATTAGCTAGTCCGTGAACGAGGGATTTTCAATTTTTTTGAAAACTACTTTTTTAAAGCACAAAAAACGAAAATCTTATACCTTGAAAAAGTACATTTTTTGTTAAAAACGTCGCCATTTTTTTTTTAATCAAAATTTTTACAAATCCCTCGTTCACGGACTAGACAATACAATATACTAACTAAACTTTTTTGAATTTTGGATTTCGGATGAACCGTTTTCGAGAAATCATGTCCACCGCAAGACACCATCGAAAAAAGACGATCCGGGAATTCGGCTATAACATTTTTGTTATGTAATATTTTTTTATGAAAAAATTTAGTGAAGTACCCAGAAACATGTACTAAACAACGTCGTTAAAACATTTTTCATAAATATTTTCTATGGTGTCAAAAAAAAATCGATAAAAATCCATATATTTGCGCGGTACAACTGTATATAACCCCTTAATAGAAATATAAGTGTCTGGCGTTTGTTGCTTAACAGGTAAATGTTAACTCGTTCATAAAAATGTCACAATAAATTCGCTTTTATCAGCCACAGTTACAAACTGATGGAAGCAATATTTGTGCATAAATTTATAGCACTTATGGCCGGCAGCCATCACACAATCTGGTGGAGTAGACTTCATTAAACAACTTTAATTCTGGACATTTTGGGGAGAGTGTTAGAACGAAAACTTTGAAAGCACAATGGACCATTGGACCAGTATATAACCACATTATTCAGTTGGCTTATGGTCTGCACTTAAGCCACTTTACCGAATACGTACTTCTTGCATTCCGGCGCATAGAAACGTGTGCAATTGTTCAACTCGCTGGCACAATGGACGTTGAAATTTCATGTGACCGGCTTAGTTGAAGGGACTAAGAATTTGAATTTTATATACGTTTTAACAATTGCCTGGCACAACCCGTACGGAACAACTTATATGTATTGTATTCGCCGAGGCAATCCACAAGATACAACCGCAATATCCGCGCTGGTTAGAACGTGTGCCACCTGCGAAATTTAAACGCTGCCACTGCCACGCAGAAATATATACCTTTCCCGAGGGCCGCGCGGCGTTGTGGCTAATTTAATTAGACTAAAACGTCAAATATTTGTCAGCCAGCTAGCCAGGGTGGCCAGCTCATAGATACGCCCGGAGGTTGTCCATACAAGCGACCGCCCTTACCACATACCTATATAGTTTGTATAAAAAAAATATATATTTACGACTGGGGTGTTATGAATTGAAGAAATGACCGGCAGACGACGATTCACCTTGCGACGGGGTCATGGGGCGAAGGCTTTCGGTATCAACAAGTTTTTTAAGGGGATTAGGACCCAAACATGTGGAAGAGACCCAGAACAGGGACCTGGAACGAGATGGATAGACAGAAAACGGCGACAGTCGGCAATTGAATTACAACTAATTTGCCGTGATTTGATTTGTGCTGTGCCAGCAGCTATTGTCTTGCCACTTGCTCTTCGAGCTATTCTTGCCACAAATTGCAGCATATTTATTTCTGGTTTCTGTCCAATGCAGCGTAATTAATTTGATTTGCAAAATTCAATTTTAGATGGCAAAACGATTGACATTGGATACCTAAACTAAAATATTACAATATCAGAGATACAATATTTTCAAGTTATTTCAATCAAGTTATTATTTTTAGATTTCTAGTCGAACTTTAATTGGGTAATTTTTAAGAAATTTAATTTGGCAAATACCTTGGCTTGTACCATTTATTTGACTCAACAATAGAAGGCAAACATTTGATTGGGCTCATGGTTTTCTAGCCATGAGCCTTTCCTTGCCTCAACCGAAATACAAACAAGTGCTAGACAGCACAAGTGGATCCTTTACAAGTTCATATGTCTCTGGCAGAGTCAGTCTTTTGACGGGCATAAACAAATTTGCCCGGATCCGGGCCATATTCCGGCTGCAGGGCAGAGGGCAGTGCCAACCAAAATCTAAGCTCTAGATACACATGGCAGGAGCAGGATCCAAGTTGCCAAACAAAAGCAGAATTAAATCAAAAATCTTAAACTGGATTTTGATGAGATAAAACTAAGAGAGGGTTGGGGTAGAAGGTGTTGTTATTTTTATTTATTTTCTTGGATTTTTTTGGGACAAGCAGCAGAACACAATTGAAGCAGATTCTCCAGCATCAGCTGGAGCCGGGGTTTTGGGCCGGAGTCTCGCATGACTGCACGTAAACAGCTAAAGCCAAACAAACAAACATCAACCAGGACGTTGTGGGTGGCTTGGGTAGTGGGTGTGTGTACCACACAAGGACGCACCATTGTACATACCTGTACGTTAACTCATTTAGTGGCAGGTGGGTTACCATGACTGCGTCTTTTATCAAGTTGCATGCGGTTGGCAAAAAGCACTTGCGGTTGGGATTGGAGCCAAGCTGAATGGCTGGGCCCTTAAAGTAGCGCCTGGTTCCATTCTCTTTACGAATTTCGCGATTCTTTGCTGGTTGGTATACTCTATACATACATAAGATTTCCCCTTACGTCCCGCAATCTCTCTGTTTCGGACATAAAGGATGTTCGCCACGTGGCTGTCTGCAGGGCAATCTACAAAAAATTTCCAGCAGCCTGGTCTTGTAAAAATTGTATCTTTTTCATTTAATTAAAAAATATATAAACCTAGCAACGTATATCCTTAAAATTTTAATATGTATAAAATGGATATTGCAGCTACGAGAATCTATTTTCTTTTTTTTCCGTGGAGTTCCAAAAGTCTGGCAATGGCAGTCCCAAAGCAAACACCCAAGACAGACAGACAGTCGGACTGTAAGACAGTAAGTGGCATAGTTACACGCACGCTCTCACCCATTTCGCAGAAGGTTTCGAGCATCAGAAGCTGCAGCATAATATGATGCATATTTCCATAATTCACCCAGCAGCTCGCCAAGCGCCCAAGTGCAGAACCCAGACTACGGAGTACGGAGAGTGTGTGGCAAATAAAATTGCATTCAATATTTCTTCTCGTTTTGGCCCCAGAACGTTGATGAGATTTTTTTTCCCTGGGCACGCCTCCCATCATATTGTTTTTCTTGCATTAAATTTATGTCTGTACGCCCTAAATTGCAGGTCGTACCCCTAAGAATTTGTTCTATGCTGGCGCATAATAATTCCGCATTTATTTGAACCTACAGTTTTCAGTTTTTCTCCCAAGAGCTTTCGGTAATATCTGCTTCGATTCCTAATTGATATAGCTTATATGACTATTATGATAAAAGTTGTTGCTATGGAAGGTAATATATTTAATATGGGATATAAGGAAATGGGATATAAGGATAAATCAGGGGTCTTATCTTTATCGAACTTCGTCAGAAAAACGTAGAAATTGAGAAATAAAATATTCGTTAAATTTTCGGTAAAATCATGATGTTTCAAAAAATGAGTCAAAATTTTTGTTGCCGGTTTGATTTAAAATGATTCTACTCAAAAATCTAAGATTAGCAAGGTATAACTTTTGTAGATATGTCAAGTATTAACCAAGCTATGAATGTTTTCCATCCCAAAAGATTAAAAAATTGGAACAACGTTTTGTTATATTTTTCATTTATCCAATATCTAAACTTTTGATGCACTTTTTAGTGAATATTTTGTCTATTTCGCAATCGATCCTAAATCGGAATACCATTTATTAATCAGGACTTCAATCCCCTCCGATTCCTATCAAAATATTGCAAAAAGTGATCAAATGAATTTTTGACCAGTTTTCGGCCAAAACAATGATGTTATCCCTTTGAAAAATTACGAAAATGGATCAAAATTTTTGCTGTGAGGGTTTTACATAGGAAATATACTACTCCAAGAAACAAGATCGGAAAGGTATGACATTTGTCGATCCGATGAATATTACCAAAGTTATGGCCATTAAATGTTTGTTTTTGGCCAAAATGGAAGCTTCAAAAACGACATATGTATTTAAAACTATTAAATTATTTCTATTCCTCCATAATAGTAGCTAATTCAATGGGTGCATCATCCTGGACATTCTCTATGACATCTGCGACTCTTCCACAGGATCTGCTGCTCCGCTGTTCCTACGTTGTTTTCGTGAAAGGACACCTTGGTTACCATTCTGTAAAAAGCATAACTAAAAAATGCATAATAATAAAATACAAATACTAATAAAATTATTTAAAAGGATTTTCCAAAAGAAAAGAGGATTTTGTCGAATTTATTCGCTCTTGAAAAAGTTATATCTTTTAACCAAGAGTTTTCGATAATATTATATTTGCTTCAACTTTTAATTAAATTAGCTCGCTCGGCAGCGCCCAGTAGTTCAATTTCCTTTAATATATTTACAAAAAAAATAACTGTCTTTAAAAAAATATTTTTCGCGGCGAGGGGTTTTCAGCCAAATTGGTTTTCCATTTCGTATTCCTTGTAACTCGCAGCGTGCTTCATTTTCGATTGAAATACTTTTTCGTTGCATACTTTTTGGAGCCCGCCTCATTTCTCTTTCCCTTTCTATCTCTTGTGAGGCTTTTCCTCGCAAATTTCCGTTGTGACGTCATCATCCTCTGGAAATGGGCAATCTTTAAATATTTATTTCTCGCTACTTTCGCATACCGAAGTGCTGAGGCATTTTCCCGCTTTTAAACAATGCGCGATTTTCATCAATGAGTTGCGATTGTTGGCTGACTTTAAATTAAATCGGAAAAGCAAATAAACAAAGTTTCCATGGCCAAAACAAAGAACCGAATGTAGTCGAAATAAGGGGCCAACAATGGTTAGGGAAATGGGATGGGGGGTAAGCAACATCAAACACCAATCCTTGTGGTAAAATAAATTCACTCCAATTCATGACAGCTCAGCTCCTCCGGCGCAGCTGAGTCTGAGGTGTCCGTGCGCCGAGGGAGTGCCAAGTGCTGGAGAAGATGGAGCAGGGGGATGCTGTGTAAAGGGGCGCATTCAAAAGTGGGCGGGGCAGAGCGTACGTGCTGAGATACAAAACTTGCCAGAACGGATTAGAAAGTCGTGTGCTCAACGCACGTTTCTACACGGCGGGAAAAGTATCTTTCAAAAAAGTTGATATCCTTAAAATCTGTATAATCTTTAGTTTATCTTGTAAGTAACTAACACAAACTCTTCTCAGTGCCTTTGCTCTGGGGACATTCCTCAAAGGATTTAAAAGGCAATCAAATTTAATTGTTTTTCGGTTAGCCGCAAAAGTTCTCAGTCTTTCTGAATCTGAATCTTCCCTTTTTCCTCCCGAAAAACTTGTTCCCCTTCTGGCAGTTGAAAAAGGCCAAGAGCCCAGAGTCCAGAAATAAATGGGCATGTATCTTATTTTATTTCGCATTTTATAATAAACGAGCAGTCAGCTGCCTGGCTGACAGAAATGCCAATTAAATGTATTTACAAGCAAATGCAAATCAAGCTGATGAAGTCCCCGCATCACTGACGCCACCGAATCCCAACGGATTCGGATTCGATCCAAATGGGCCGTGTTCTGGCCAAAAATACGACTCACCTGTGCATTTGTTTACGCGACCAGCTAGTTAGACGTAAACAAGTCTCGCCGGAAGTGGGCCAGCAACAGCCACAAAATAATATAAATATATGAAAGACATATCCACAAAAATGGTTGGTATGATCTGATCCTCATCTGGCACTGCAGATCTGTGGCTTCGGTGTCATTGCTCCACTTGGACACAAGTTCAAGCAGCAAGGTCTGGCTGGCTTATAAATTCTCACTTTCAGGCACTCTCCTCTAACATTGATCGCTGGCTGTCAACGAGCCGTGTAAAGGCCAAATGCCGTTTATTTTTAATAACGAAAATAAATATATCGAGACGGCAGAGACCAGCCACGCATCCCCGAATCCAAAAACAAAAATATGTATTTTCTGATGGGAAATGTCATAAAATGTGGCGCCAGAAAGAACAGAAGCAGTCAACGACTCGCCCGATGACCTTAGAGAGTCAGAACAAAGCGGTGCGGCAGCCACATAGCAGATAATTCGGACGCACTATGTTCGTTTTTGAATTAAATAATTTATAATGCCATTTGTCTGCATATCTAGAATATTTTTCATTAATGACCCAGAAAATGGATGGGCTGTGGGCAGCTGAAAACTTAATATCTAGTTGCTGAGAGCTGAAGGAAAAGCTAATTGCCACTAAATGGTATGTGAAATGTGTAGTGCAAGGCTACCTTTCAATATTAATAGTAAGAGAGACAAGTCTTTCGATATTAATTTATTACTAAATAAAGCATACTACTTGTTCAACAACCTGTGAACACATATTAATAACCGAATAGCCCTGTGGCCCTGCACGTACGCCCTGGGAAAATTCCCGCCCAACTCCCAGAGCTACCCGAAAATCCCGCAACGCCCCCGGAAAATCGGGGGAAATGGGGCTAATGGACCAATGCTGTGCTGCAGTTGGTGAAGTCCGATTGTTTGCTGGTTTATTATTAGCTCGAGTAAAGTTTTAGCGAGGTAAACACACTGACTTCATGTTGCGACGCGGGCGCGGAAAACTCAACGGAAATGGGAGGAAAAATGATTTTGAAAATTGTGCCTGGTCGCCGGGCGAACAAAAACAGAGAAAACCGAGAAACAAAATGAACGGGAACAAATGAATAAAATGAACACAAAAATAGCGCAACTGAAATGCTGTCGAGAGCCAAAAAATTTCCCCAAAACTAGACTGAAATTGAAAAATATTTTCGAACACGTCGAAACAGTTGCGCGTGCAATGAACGAGCGAAGAGTCTTCGAGTCGGGTCGAGTGGCAGAATTTGTCAATTATTGTGGAAATATTTCACAAAACGTATATACCCATTGATGTGTAAATATTTGGTCTCCCTGGCTCTTCATCTCCCTATGGTGGCCAAAGAAGAATGAGCAGAATTCTTGACGGGTTAACGAAACAATTTTCGTGCCCCCTCGAAAGCCAAACAGAAGTTGTTCAGGGAAACAGTAGGGTTGTGACACCTGGCCGGCAAGGTGTGAAAGCGGAAACAAATCAACAATCACAACAAAAACAAAAGACAATTCGGTTGAAAAGCGGCTGTGACCAAAAAAAAAATAAAAATCATCTAACAACATGTCAACTAGAGTGTATTGTCAAGTTTTAAGAATCGAATGAGGAATTTTCTATTCCCTATCAAACCTTATTTAAAAGTCTAGCAGCTTGTAACAAAATCTCTTGTTGTTTATTGTTATTTACTCTATAATCTATAAATAAGTCTTTACTTTTGCCAACTACCGAGTATGACGTCCAAGTAATCTAATCCAAAGATAGTGCATTGACTGAAAAACCTGCCGGCATCGAAAATTTCATTTCGAGGGAGAAAAAATGTGATCAGAGCAGTGGGACCACCAGCTGCGTTTAGCGCATTTAAGGGATTTGCATTATTCAGAGCCTGGTCAAAGGCGGAAGCCCGTGACGTAAAAGCCGGCAGCATTTTTGGGCCGCAAACCTATTTTGGCTGCAACGGCAGCTACGGCAGCCCTGCGCAAATCAAAACACACAGCTTAGTTCGGCAGCCAGTCTGTTTGCATTGGACTCTGGCCGAAAACTTTAAAGCCGGGCCGAAACTGGAGTGGCCAGCATGGCGGATAGCCAGCCAGCAGCCAGGAGTCGCGCCGGGAACACGTTTCCTAGCCACACACCGTTGTCTGGGCACGTTCGCATCAAGTGGCAGTGCCCCGACCTGGCAGGCGTTTTGTTTATTTGCTTTTTTCCCGGCTGCTGGCTTATTGTACGGCAAGTGACCGGACCGGGTCCCGAGGAGTGGGGGAGTAGAGGTGGGAGAAAGCTGGAACAGGAATGGTAACGGTGAAGTGGGAAGTTCTATGGCTGCAGCTGCCAACTGCGCGTATACGTAATTTTATTGCCAAGGCTTCGGTTTGTACGCTTGCGGCTCAGCCGTTTGTTTTGTTATTGTTTTTATTCTTTCTTGGCTTTTTTTTTTTAAGTTAACAGACGGGACTGAAATAGCCTCTTTAAGTTTGAGTTGACCAATTAGATTGATAGTCAGGTGTCTGGAAAAAAATAGACAAAAAGAAAACTTTTTAATCTAATATTTGCCTTAATGTCCAAGCTGCTTGTCCATCTTCACATACCTCACTGTGACCATGACGCATGGCCTTTACTACTATATCGTAAGTAATGTTTATGTCGTCGTGTCCGGCAATTAGGCGTTCTTCCGTTCGATAAGATACGGAATCAGGCCTCACAACTCCGACGATTCTTATCAGCGACCATGCTGGTAACCCATATAAATATAGAAGAGCGTAATTGAATAGAATGGCTAGATAATTGCTGGCTCTGCCATTATTTATGGTTCACACTTGGGGCAGATATAATGAGAATTTATGCACTTGTTTCGAAAATGTTGAATGGACGATTTGGTGAGTCTAAGGAATGCGGCAGATTATTGCCAGTCTAGCAAGGGAAGATCATACGGAATTTATTAAAAGTCTATAAATAACATGCGGAAATTATTTCTATTTTTTGGAAAGGAAAATTTATAGTTTGTATAACACAAATGTCTGCGATGAAGTGCTCTCAAATACATACTTAATCCCCGCATTAGCTAAAAATCCACTCAATAGATGTAAAAGTATTTGAAAGAAACGTGACAATATTCGTAGGGCGGCGAATCGGCAACAAGTTGCGAAAAAATAGGAAACTAACATATACCATTCGAAATAGAACAGATAGAACATCCAATGATGTCGTATTTGTTTTTGGCCGCTGGCTGTTGCCAAAACGACGAAGAACTGTGTAGAAAATGTGCTAAACGACAAAAAGGGGGGAAAATGATTTTTATTCGCTTACAAAAACAAGCCGCAAAATGAGCGACAAGCCAAAAAGAGCGGGCCATACAAATGGCTCGGCAATTTATTTTTATACCAAACAGACAAATGCGAATACAAATACAGGAGTCTATACAGGGTTTGTGGCTCTATTTGTGCTTGTGTTTGTTTATTTATAGACACGTATTGAACATTCGCTAGAGAAGGAGACTAAAAGAGAGTGACTCGATCGGAGAAAAACCGAAAAAAAGCCATTACCGATTCTCTCAATTATCAGCTAAAACACACTTATTACCACAAAGGAATACACTCGCGTATAGGTAGTATGGTATTGGCAAAAAGGCATAGCAGAAAAGAAATGGCAGAAACAGCGGCGCGGCGCTGAGGCGAAAAACAGCTCAAATCAAATAATGTGCGGCCAGGCCAAAACAGTTTGAGGCAAAACGCTCGCTCGCGATGACACAATAGCACGCTGTGGCGCTGGCGAACCAATTTTTCGCTAATATCAAGCATACGCAACGTGGTGCACTGCCGCCAGCTATAAATAAAGAAAAGCACAATACCACTGTGTAAGTGTCGGAGTGTGTGTGTGTGCCATTTTTTAAGTGCGCAAAAAAAATACAAAACACAAGATATTGAAAAATATTTGAATATCGATACGTTAGTGAACAAGTGAAGTTGAAACGCAAAATGCTGCATTAAAAATAATAGCCATTAAATCGTTTAGATAAAAATTAATCCCATCAAATACTTCAAAGCAAGACACTAAAACAAACAACAACTCAAGTGCAAGTCAATCAAATAACTATAAAAAAAAAAACTTCAAAACGGGTCAACGATTGCGGGAAATCAGCGGCAAAAGACGCAGCAACATGATCTACATTGATGATTCAGAGCCGGAAGGTGGTAAGTCAAAATGCCGATAAGGGCTCTCAAAAAAAGCCAACTTATATGTATGCAGTATATAGGCAACACTGCGTATACGCGATAAGAGCCACTGTCTACATTTATCTATACATTGTACACAATATTCTGTATATTGTATGGTCCTGATAAATGCGACAAATGGCTCAATCGGTAATTCGCAATTATTATACCCTCTATATATTCTTTTTTAGGAGATTACAAACGATAACTCTTTGAGCTGTGTTATTGCTTTTTACTTTCTTTGGTTTTTCCCCAAAATAAATCCCCCAGCCAGAACAGCAAATAGACAAATCAAATCATCGCAAATCTATGGCTTAGCAGCTGTTTTTTGTGAGCCCAGTTGTTATCCGTTAACTACGCTTTAATAAAGGGGCCAAAACAATAAACATTTTCGGCTCATGATACCGATACAGAAACTGATACTGATACTGATGCAAAACATTAACTTTTATGCATCGATAAAAAACAAACCGAACCAAACCGAACGGAGCACAACTGCAGAATGGATCTGTGCGAAATCAAGCTGCGAATGGGAGAAACAAATGCTTAAACGATTTAGAGCCGCATCCCATGGGCAGGGGGGCTTTTAAAAATACATGAATTTCAATAAAATACGACAATGCCCAGCCATGACTGTGTTTTTTCGGGGGAGGCTTTCTGGTAGAGGCTGGAGGCTATGTGGGTGGGTCCCCAAAAGGGTGGCCAGATAAGGCGTACTGCGATCAGGAAACATTTGCGACGCCGTTTCCATTGTCAGAAACAATAAATTTCACGCATAAAACAAAAGAGAGGCCAAATAATTTTCTTTTCCTTATTTTTTTGGTTGGTCTTTCGTATTAAAGCCGAAATGAAAGCTAAAAGGAATCAGTAGGGCACAAAAAACCAGGACTAGCAGACGATGAAGGATAAATGTCACATCAGATGAACGTTGGTAGTGAGACAAAAAAAAACTGTGGCAACTGTGTCTACAGTGGTTTAGACACCAAAAAGACAAAGGAAAGCCAAAAACCCAAAAAAAACTTCCAAGAGGAAAAAGGAAGTGTCAAGTAGTTGGGCCCGCAGGAAATGGTTTTAGGGGTATATGGCCCAAGGAGTTTGGCCCGGCCAAATGCATATAGCATGAAAAATGTCGAGTGTCGGGCGATTCGAAAAATGAAAGGCACCCCAAGCGGAAGACAGACTTTCGACAAAAAGGAAGGAAAACCAAACGCGTAACACGACTACACAAAAAGGAAGCCATCCACAGAGGCGTCCTGATTTAGTGCCATACAACCCGAGTATGGTGCAAAAAAAAAGGGTTACACCTCTCGTTTTGCCAGGCACTTTTTCCCCAAATTGGCAAATAACAACAAACGGAAATACTTGTCTACCTGTGGCGAAGGTGGCAACCTGACCGATTGGCCAACCTTTTTCTGGCCAAATTCCCACCTTTTTGTCGAGAGAACTGTGTGTGTGTTGCCGGGTTTGTCTCAGCTGAATTATGTGCTAATGGCCCATAAGCTGATTTCTCAATTTCCTTTCCCCAGTTTGTCTTGGCAATTATGGCAAATCTTGTGTATCAGCTTTGCACAGAAATAAAGAGGAACTTTAATCGAAGCGGAAATGAAAGCATTTTCAGCGGAAATTGCTAAACCGCACACGTGGATTTTTAATGAACATTTCAAAAAAATGTTTAAATATTTTTATACGCCTTCGCATGTTTATACAAAACTTTAATAACACAAATCAAATGGACGCTTATCCTATTTTATTTTAAATTTTAAATGCAGTTCAGATAATCGGCCTGCGGAGAAGGAAGACAAAGCACGCCGATATTGTATAAATATTTATACAAGAAATCTGCATAAAAATGTGGATTCTAGCGTCATTAGATGAGCGAAATATACATTTTTCTACATAAAGAACAAATTTCTGACTGCATACAGTGGAGGCTGGCCAGGATGTACAGATTCGATTCGAAGACTATACAAGACCATGAATTTTAATTGGGCATTCCATCTAGCGGGCAGAGTCTGTTGGGGGAGGCTGTGGGATACATTATTCATTTCTTGGCTTTTTTTACGCCGCCGCTGCTAACCGAAAATATTCAAAAATAAATGTGTATTTTGCTTTTGATTTTTCGTACTGTGCTGCCAAGGTGAATGTAAAACAAACAGCCAAAAAGACCGAAAGAATCTCTCACTGGGTGTCTTCAGAAAAGTTACTCAACGTCCGTCCGTCCGATCGGGTCGGATCGGATCGGATCGTCCACTCTCCCCATCTAGCTCTAGAGTCTATACATATAGGTTTTTAGATACATATATATAATTGAGATAAATTTATTTTACGTCGCATTTCATGTTGAAGGTCGTTCGTTGATATTCACTTGAGTTGACGTTGCGAATTCCTCGGCTCTGGCTCATCGCGGGGGTCTCTGTACTCTACAATCTACGAGTGCACTTGGCTCTGTTTCATTTTCTTGGCTAATATGCCAGAGGCACATATTTGATCATTTATCTATTTGTCAAGTAATTATGTAAAATTTCACGTTTCCTGATTTTCTTCGATTTTTCACTCTACTTCCCTATTTTCTTTGCTTTTAAATTTGCCAATTCATTGGCAACTAAGTCCCATAAATACACTAGCATATAATATATTTTATTTGTCTGAATGAATGCGGCTATGTTCGGTTTCTCATTTTTGGCTTGAAACCAAAATTTAAGAATTTATGCTCCTGCCTTCAAACAGACCACAGACTCGAAAAAAAACCAATATTTATGAGTGCCGGTCAAAGCCAAATTAAAAGACATTTTATTTGCGAATATCTGGGGATTAAAACAATTTATAGAATATTTAATTCAGCCGAAGGCATTTAGCAAAACCAATTCCGAAAATCGCATAAAATTGCTGCTCGGAGTGCAGCTTAACATATTGTTTTTGGCAAACAAGGATATTCGTGGGCTGGCCCCAAAACATGTCCAAAATCCATTCCATATTATTCCACCGGCAGTATTCGCCTGCAGTGTTGTTTCAATTTTTAATGCAAAAGTATCTCCGGCAGTTGTCTGGGTCGCAGCTGCAGGTAGAATGGTGGCATTAAAAATGCAGACTGGTCGTGAGTGCCACAGATATCTATATACGAACATACTTACATATATGTATACATCTATTTGTATGTGGGGAGTACGATTATAACGCATACGCCATGTGGTCCTCAGAAGAATGGAGCAGCGAGTGGAGTCGCAACCGAATGCCGCATGCTAAACAAATTAAAATTGAAATTTAATGTATTGGCAGTACAGCCAGCCTGTAGACTGGCAGTACAGGCAGACAGACATCCAGGAAGCCTTGTTAAGATTGCATTTGCCAAATGCAAAACTAAACAAACAAGTGATAGAGCCAGCAATAGACGGAGCAGAAAGAGACGGGCAACTGCTTGTTGCAACTCAATTTGCATGTAGACACTTCGCGCCCAAAATGACAAACGGAAATTTCCATAATGCACAACATTCTCGCCCAGAACTAGAACCAGACCCCCAAAACGCCAGCCATAATGGTATTCGGGCTAAGGACGCTGCTCGCATCCAGCTAAAATAATCAAAATTATGTAAATGCTTGTGGCGCCCGAACTCGAATGTTTTTATTTATTAGCAGCCTTGCATTCCGCCTTTGCATGTCATGCAGGTCATTTCATTTGCATTTGCATTCCACGTAGTCAACATCATCAAAATTGTGTTGTGCTTTATTTCGGTTTCAGCCGCGTTTTGTAATTTCCCTGCCCCATTTTGCCAGGACCAGGCGCTTTGTGTCTGATTTATGGCTCCAACTATATTCCAATATTAGAATCCAACTCGTCACATCACAGTCCCAGAGCTAATCAAGCTCTATAATCAAATGTTTGGTATTATTTGATGTGGTGCTATTTAGTTTTCATTTAAAATTGTTACTGGTGTTACTTACTCGTAGATTATTGCGAATGTGGGGCCTCATTTAATTGTTGCCCAGTAACTGCATTTAAAATGCGGTATCTCCTCTCGGTAATCGCCTTTATGTGGCCAAACAGATCGTTAATTCAGACTGAAATTAAATGAAAGGCAATAAAGTGTAGCTGTAACTGGCAGTGCGTTCTGGCCGGGTCAAGAGTAATGCGTTGGTTACCTCCCCACAGCCAGCTCCTATTGGTCTGAGCACTCAGATCCTTAGCTCTCTTGGTCCTGTTGACGGTTGGCAGCTATCTTGTCTATTCACTGTCCATCGGGAGTGACTTAAATGTATTACCATCAACCACTGGCCAGAATGAGAAGCGCTAGGCTTTAAAACAGCTTCAAGGACCTCTAAAATTGGGGTTTGAAAGTAATTGCTGTCCAAGCTAAGCTACTTTTCCACCAAAAGTCAGAAAGAGTGCTTTAACGTGTCCTTAAAACCCACTGCTCAGCACATCATTGGCCAGTGGCCTGGTCACTGAATATTTAAGCACTAGAAGGGAGCGTATTGTATAAATAACCTCAACACCATTAAATTGTCAAACGTGCCACCGTGGGTGACTATCCTTTAGTTTGTGCCCCTTTGTATCCGGTGTGTGTGTGAGTAGTGGCTGTTGCCACATAGCTTGGCAAGTGCAAACTTTATTTAGAAATGTCAAACTGTCGCTCAGCCTGGACACGCTAGAGATACAGATACAACTGCAGATACAGATACATTGTGCTGCAGCGCAGGTACGTTGTACATACAACATACGTGTCAGCACAAAAGCGGCAAGTGGGAATGTGGGGCATGGGGTGCACGGGTGCGATTCAGGACACCACATCAGACAGTCGGGCAGTAAATAAAGCGTTAAATTTTAACAAATTGTTGGCAGAAGCGCGTGCGAACAGCCACCAGCTGGCTGTCATTGAATCGATGACCTTTCAATTACCTCGCTTTTATTCGGTGGATGGATGTAGGATGTATGTAGGTACCGTGTAACTAACTAAAAACCTGCTTCTTGATTAATTACTTTGTTTGCTCGCCGTTAATTGATTTATCTTGCTGATGCCGCAACTAATTCACCCAGCTGGCAAATTATTTATGGGCCGTACCACGCCCCCAGTGCATGTGCCATGCTCTGTTTATACACACGGACACGGCCAGAATGTGAAAACGGCACTTCCGGCCAGAATGGCGGCATTTTTAGACCCAGTTTCTATTGTCTGCAATTTACAGTTGTGATTCAATTATGCCCCCAAACAAATGCAATTCGATTTGAGTGCAAATATGTGTTTTCGCACTGTACTATTGCCTCTGGTTTTTCGCAGACTTCGGTCTCCGCCTTTGATTTATGCGACCATTGGCCTACACACACACAACCAGGCTAAAAAAATTGGCAAATAGATATGGTAGTATCTCTACAAAGACTGTGTGTTTTTTCCTCTTCTCTTAATTCATTTGTTTTGGCAGCTGTTTTGGCCCAAAGTGCTTGTGGTCGATGGATTTAATCTAAAGCATCTGCCCCTTAAATTCTTCAATTTTACTCCGAATTCCCCAACATGTGCTGGAAATTTGAAATTTTGATGGCAAAGAGCGAACCTGAAACCACGCAACTGCCACTGGCATGGCCTTTGAGCAGGCATCTCATAAATTAATACATTTTTGGGCGAGATGCCATCGAGTGGCAATAATTAACTAGTAGCTCTACTGCCACTAACGGCCATCACACCAAATCGGCTATCGATGGCCAGGATTTTACGAAAACTAGTTGGACAGAAGGCTTACACCACCTGATGTTGCTCGATTTTTACACAAAGGGGGATATCATTAGGATTATTAAATAACTTGTTCTAACTAAAATAAATAACCAACTAAATCATAACTTATTTAAATGAATATATTCTACAAATATTTGGTTATAATATTTTAGTTTCCTCGTTCAAATCCTAATATCTTAACCACATCTGTCAGAAACTCAACCAGGAACATTTTCCATTGAAAACGGCACAGGAAGCGGATGGAGGTTGAAAGCCATTTATGAACGGGATAGCGCACCGTGTCTGTGGCTGCCACACGTCGCTCATTAAATTAATTAAACGTTGAGTCGCAGTTGCCACCGAATGCATCGGCTTCTTTTCCCTTCTTTTTTGAGACACTCGCCCAGTCACACAGTTTAGCAAGCCAACAGTTTAGAATTCTCGTTGCGCGCCTCGTCGTGCCACTTTTGATGCCACTGCGTTGCCATTGCCGTCTGGTTAGAAAGTTTTAATGAGTTCATTGCGGTGTGCATCGTTAGTCTGGCTTGAAATTGTTTTGCATTTAGAAGCTGCAGTGGCAGCAGCCAGCCCTGCCTTTTGCTCTATTGATTGGTGACAAGTCTAAAAAAAATACGTTACGAGTGGCAGTATCCTGGAAAATTTTAAAAATTCTAATATGTGCTAAGCTATTAGGGTTAAAGTATTTTTATTTATTGATGAGATTCCTAGAATAGAACTCTAGGAAGTGTCACTCAAGTACCCTACCCTTTTTTCTCTCTCTGCTGAAAAATTGGTTTGGCCCATATCCTGGCCCATACTGGCTTGTGTTTATCTTTGCAGTCGGCAGTCTCCATCCGATGTCCTTTGGCCCATTGTTGAACTTTGGAATTGCCTTGAAATTGCTGTGCTCACATCGATCAATTAGCAGGATGCCGGAGCAGCGTTTTTGCTGTCAGTTTCGCAGGAGATTTAAATTTAGTGCTGCCGATGCAGTGTCGCTGCAGTGGCACTCCACTGGCCTTAAAGCATTTTCCGTCATCTCAACTTTTGGTGATTAAAAAGGAAAACAGAATGGAAAAAAATTCCCATAAAAACACACACTCACTCACGCTTATACTCATCCCTGGGAAAAGTCTCGAATGGCAGTGTTGATTATAAGCGCGAAAGCTCACCCATACAGCCAGGCGGAGATTATGTGGGTGCCCACAAAAGCCAGCGTAATGAATGTGTAAAGGGATAGCCAAAGAGCGAGTAAGGTAGAGGAGGATGAAAGAGAAGGGGCGAAAAGAGATGCCACAAAGCGTTGGCAAGAAGCAATTCAAGAAATGCGAGCAAACAGCAAATATCATCGTCACACACGGCGTATGCGTAACATTGAGGAGGGCCAGTATTTCAGAGCCATAATAATTGAAATGCATAGAAATAACTCGCTTAGCCGTGCCCCAAATGGCTAAATGAAAAGTAAAATAAGCGAAAATGAAAATTCCAATGGAATGAGCCTGGGTAATAGGATAAAAAAAATAATGTAACGAAACGACAACCGGAAAGGGCAAGGACACGTCACATGCATACAAATTTCTAATGCTAATTTCATTGTGTCAAAGCTGGTGACAGCACATGCAAATTAAATGAAATAAAATAAAATTGCATCACCCCGAGTAAATTGACAATGTGAGAGCTACAACCCTCGCAAAAAAAAAGAACTAGAAGCTGGCCCTCTCCCCAGTAAGGACGCATAAATTTTGAATGGCAATTGCCCAATTAAAGTGCGCCGCAAAAGTATGCTACATAAACGGGGAAATTGGCAGGGAAAAGCCGTGAAAATGCTCTCAGTCTCTGGGTTGTTAGTGTGTCACTGCATTAGAGCAGAGAACTGAAGAGCTTTACGACCGGGAACCAGGACGAGGGACTTGTCTCAGTTCTCAACGCCCAAGGTCCCCAACCACACTGATTATTACTTTTCATTTTTCCATAACGATTTTCATTTTTCCCTTGCTTTTCCCCACTCGTGTGTATGCAAAAATACAAAAAAAAAATGTATAAAAAAAACAAAGTTGAGGACAAGCGTTGTCGCAGCGGATTTACGCTTCACATACAGGCACATCAGCAGAACAAAAAAAAAATATGATGAAGATGAATTGCCATTGTTGAGATACTGCCGAAACATTGGATATAGATATGCGCCAGGATTAATACGAATATATGCTTATGCATGTAAAAATAAATGGATACAAGGCTGCTATTGATTTGTCTCTTGTCATCTGTTCCCTGCTCGCTGGGCCCATAAAACATTTGTTTAAAACAACTGACAAAAAATTGGATTTAATTCCGCAACCTTCGCTTGTCATTTATCATTTATTGAATTCGTTATCGACGAGCATTTAGCATCTAACGTGCCCACTCGATTGCGAGAAATAAATTGTGTGTCACATTCCCTAATCAGATCCACATTGACAAGGTTCGAACGAACAGTCTATATACTAAGCAAAGACACTAATGAAAGACTCAAGTTATGGCCTAAACTTTTGGCTCTTTGTGCATCTGGCATCTCGGAATCAGAATCAGAATAAGAATCCTTTGTCCTGGCTTTGATGTCACATATGCCTGAGAATATATTCACAGCCCACTCATTTCCTTCTGCATTTATGCATGACCATACCGTGTGTGGGAAGTTCTCTGAAATAACCAATTTGGAATGGCACCGTAGCCGTAGTCGTCACAGTTGCAGTCAAGGCAAACTTTTGCCATTTTTTAATTCTCCCACCACAGGCTTACAGCCATCCATCTGTAGTTCTGGCCCATTCTCGGGCCCAGGCACTTAGGCTGATTAAAGTGCACAGGCATCCCGGCAGCAGCACCAGCATCCTCATCATCATCTGGTATCAGCCGTATCATCATTGGCAACAATAACTAGGCAAATATATACTTACAAAAGCCATGAACACACTGACTGCAGTTTTCGTTTTCCATGAAAAGGAAATCCGGAAACATGTTTATTTAAAACGCCAAAAATAGAAGCGTTTAAAAGCAATGTAAAATTTATCTCAAAATACTTTAATTTGTCAGTTTGTAGGATGATGCCAGGACATAATTTTAATTGATGGCTGATTTCAACAAAACACTCTTCATAATTGAGACATAAAGGAATGGCTTGTAATAAAGTTTACACTTCTTATGTATGTCCTTTGATTGAACCAGAGAGTAAAATCCACTCAGCTTCTAACTCGATCTTAGTGGCAGTGTCCTGGAAAAATATGTGTTTCTTGTCGAAATCACCCCGTCTGGCCTTGCCATTAAATGCTCGGCATAATTCTGGGGTCCGGCGACGACTACGCCGGTGCTTAAGTTGGTCGCATAAAAAAGTGTTATTAAAAGCGAATATAAACAATGAGCGAATGCCGGCAAGACTCTTATGCTGGCGAGGCACTCATATTAAAATGCCGACGTCTGGCTGTGGTATTTTCCTTCATTTTTTTTCGCTTTTTGTGGCGATGTAATGTGTGGCACATTGACATACGTGCCGTTTGATGTGCAACAGTTTGAATTTGTTGAGGCCTTAAATTGTGTTGTTAAAAGAAATTTCATTAAAGACATTACATAATTTTATGCCAACAACAAATTGCAGCTCCAAATCAATGGATAAAGGAGTCGGGGGATAATATTTTCTACCTTCGTTTTTTAGGATTTTCCTTCATTTTTGATTCCATTTTTTGTTCAGTAATCTGAAGGCAAAGTCAAGGCAAACTTGGCAACAGTTGCCAAAATGGAGAAGGAGGTTGGGGACTGGCTCATCCTTGTGGACTTGACAACCGGAGCAAAGGCAAATCAAAGAAAAATTTGCTGATTTTCATATCAGAAAAAATTGCCATCGTTGGCACAAAAAATCGTTCGCCATTTTGCATCAGCAGGAACAGTAGCACCACTCTATTGAATGAGAAGTGCAAATATACTATTTCCAACTCCCTCTACTTATAGTATATCTATCGAAATTTATTCCCCCCTCACCGTCCCGGCCACTTTTATTGATATTGTGCATAAATTAACTTTATAAAGTTTTTTTGAATTGAATTTGCAACGAGTTGCACTTTCGAGCACGACCCCCACCCCACACACTCACTGATCCGAGTGGGTGAAGGATACATCGAGGATATAGACATAGAGACGCTGAAAGTGCTTCACTATAAGTGTTGTCTGACACAGAATTGCAACTCGAGACGAATGCCATTGCCTGGGCAGCCATCCAGCGAGGCAGCCAATAAAAATAATTTGCGTTAAGTTGATTCTTAATGGATGATTATCAATTGGTATTATGCTTCCTGCGAATATGCAATTACGGTCGTAACAGTCTCATAATAGCTTGAAAATATACTGTAATTGAATCAATTAAACCAAAAAAGCTTTAAAAATATGTACATATTCCTATCTGGTTAAAAATCTGAGCATATATTTTTTTATATAGTACTCCCCGCTTTACCTGCCATCGATCCTTGTATTATATGTACATCTTGCAGCTTAATGGAACTGAAATTGATTTACGAAAACACTTCAAACGACTCAAGTCCAATTTCGATTGCATTTGGTTTGTGCATTGGGGTAGATGTGCCACAGCCACAGCCACGGTTGCTGCCACAGCCACAGCCACGTCCACGCCCACCTCGTCTGGTGGCCTGTAGCATATGGGCATATACAGCCCACTCTGTTAACCCCCAACTGCCACATTTGTCCCTGTATTTTCCTTTTGGATAAGCGCTGGAAAGTACGCAGTGCAGTGCAAATGCCAAGCAGACTCGATATAAATTCATTTATTCATGAGCTCGAACCAGGAAATGAATGGGAGCTGCCTGCCAGCTACCTGCACTCCCGCCCAGGTGTGGCTGTGAGTATGAATATGAGTGGGTGTTTGTGCATAATGTATGAATACTTGTCTACGCTCATGTTGAAAGCGACAAGCGGTAAGCGAAAAACAGATAAACTTTTATCATTTTGGCGAGTCTTTATGATAATCCATAAATTTCATTTAATTTCCATTTTCAAAACCATTTCAATCACTTTTCATAGAGCTATTTTTTGTTTTTTGAATGTTTAGCACTTAATCTGCTTTTAATATTCAACTAAACACGGAATGTTCGTAGTACGAAAGTTTGACTGTATCTTGCATTTCGCGATTTGCCTTTCTGGCGATGCAATGAACTATGATTTACGAGTTATGAGGCCGAAAAGTTGGCAACTTTTCAGCAACTTTCATTCCATGGGGGACCCTCTTCAATTTTCTTCGTCTAATGCAAGTGTTTGCCGAAACTTAAATTGTGCGCATTATTGGCAGAGTGCACTCAAAATGCACTCACACACACACTTACTCACTTTCTGCAACGGCAGACATGCATAAATTTGCGCAAAAACCGTTTAAACGAGATATGGATAAAGGGTCCCAGGGGGTGTGGCTAAAAGGAAGGCGTCAAGTCTCGGCAATCGCAGCAAATGCATACAAGCGTCTCGCAGCACACACACAAAAAGCAAAGGAACTCACACACTCACACAGTCACTCATAGTTCGTTTCTATTCACTGAAGACGCTCAACTTTCACTTTGAATTTGCCAAGTTTTAGCTTGGCCCCACCACGCCCCCGCTTAGCCCCTACTAGCCGCCTCCTTTTCGATTTTGAAAAGTCTTTTGCCAAAGGCTGGTGCTGCTGCTGCTGCTGTGCATTGCCTTTGATTTTAAAGATTTATCGTGTTTTCCTTAGCATACTTATGTGCGCCATTTACATATTAATGGGACCAGCTGCTACGAAAATGACAGAAAATAGATCATAGGCAAATGGATGGGCAAAAGTTGAAGGAGCAACTAACTAACAGAGCGACTGACTAACTTTTATCGCCAGCCTTTAACAGATTATCAATAATTCCAATTGCGAATTCTCAAACACACGAGTGCTCAGACATTCATTTTTCTGGCAAATCTCCAGGGTTTATTGTGGTCAAATGTCAAGATGGAGCACTGGAGCAACGTAATGGGGAAAAAATTTATGAAAAATTGTATAAAGCTTGGTGACCAGACCAGGAAAACTTCCATATGTTGACACTGAGAAAAATAATTTAAAATATGGTTATAGAAGGACTTTTCTTATATATTTAAAGCAACTCTTAATCATAGTTCTGCGTCTTTGTTGAATTTGAATTTTTATATATATATATTTATTTTTGTTTATATATATTTTTATTTATATTTATATTATATATTATATATATTTTATTATATATACCCATTTTCTCTCTGTGCATACATATTTGTCACAATATTCCCATTCGTCACTGTTGTTGCTCCCATTTCATAAGGCTACCCGGGCTCCCTGTGCCTCCCTGCACAAATTCAATTGAATAAAGTCATTTTTATTTGTTTGCCAACTTGCAGACATACTTTATACAAGAGAAAACGAGAGCAACAACGAATCAAATTTTGAAAAGGGTTTTCCCAGGAATACAAAAAGAAAACTTGTCTGCAATATGTCCTGCGAAATACATGTGACAAGCACAAACTGTTGTTGAGCAGTCGATGGAGGACTCCCGGTGCCCCATAATAGCCGATATTAAATGCATTCTGAAAATGTAGGACGGACGAGGAGGCAGGACAATAAAAGTGATTGAAATGCCATATTTCCAGTCCTCCCACTGAATAGGACCACTTTGTGTGCAGCTTGTAGATGTGTGAGTTGTTGTTTCGAGTGTCCAGGAACTGGAAATCTAATCAAATCACCAAGTTGAGGGCTTAATCAGAACGAAATGTGTAGTTCGTAGACTATGTAACCCGTCTATGGCCTGTCAATTTATGGCATCTAAGCTAATATTTCCGATAAGAGGAGGGCGGCAGTTAAATAGTCTACTTAAAAATAGTTTTTCAATGATAATGATTTCAGTTTATTTCTTCCAATAGATTAACTTTGATGGAATGATAAATACTAGTTTTTACGAATGCAGTTTAATGCCTTGAAAGCACCTATTAAGTTCGTTAATCTTTCTTATTTGCAGTCCTGGAGCCGGCGTTTCCAATGCGCGATGTGACCATAAAGCGCAACGTCGATGCCCATAAACTTTACGACGTCCTGGGCGAGGTGGGGCGGTAAGTATTCGACTGCGACTTGATCGAGTCCCTCGGACGATATCCAACTAATCGATATTACCCCCTTGTGGGTGTACAGTGGAAAATTCGGAACGGTGTACAAGTGCAAGGACAAGACGAACGGCCTGCAGTTGGCGGCGAAATTCGTGCCGATTCCGAAGCGGGAGGACAAGCGGAATGTGGAGCGGGAGGTGGAGATTATGAATTCATTGCAGCATCACCTCATTATACAATTGTACGCGGCATACGAATATCAGAAAATGATGTGCGTCGTCCTGGAACTGTAAGGATGATTTCCCCGACCGTCAAAGGCCAATACCCAATATGAATGTGTTGATTTTGTTTGTCCAAGTCTCTCGGGTGTGACTACCTACTATACTCTATACTCTCATTCTATATGTAGCTATGTATATCCCTTTCTCCTATACTATTCGTTAAGTTTGTTGTGTCCTTTGTTGTTTGCCACATTGTCGCCGGGGACACAATATCTTGCAATCAGTGGGAATGTGCATAAAATACGATTTACACGTACGCACATTATCGTAAAGTAGTAAACTTTTCCCCACACAAACACACACCACCAACTGGCACACCAACACACACAGAGATATCGGAAAAGGGAACAATTTTCCAAAGGAAAAGCCTTAAGCAACAGGTTGTCCCTCTCGCACTCCAGTACTTGAATAGAAATTTATGCCAACTTTTATTTGCCTCGCGAAAGTTCTAGCCTCGAAAATGAATGCCGACATGGGTTAAGAGGGTCTCTAATGGCCCATAAAAACATTTGAGGCAGGTATTTTAGCCCGCTGATTAGTCAACGGCCTTGACCCACATTCACCCCCTCAGTTGTGGGAATACAAAACAAGAAACAATTTCATTTTCATGACCAGACAAAGACCCCAAAAACTCTTTGTCAACTTAAATTAATTTTGAAAACAAAACAAGGAAACTGCAGTTTGACAGTTTTGTTCGGTGTTGTTATGACTTGGCCAGGACTTGCTATCCTGCTTGTTTTTGTCATTTTACCACCCAGAAACAAAAGTTAATTGTTGACTTGCCTAGTTCTCCTTGCCAGGATTCATAACAGAATGTTAAACTATGGCCAACATATTTCGCCAAGAAGAGAATTTCTCCCAAAATGCACTTCTGAGCTTCAAGGAAAACTGCATAAGCATCTCTTGTTGCTCCCGAAGCTCACAGTCTCTGAACTTTTTAAACAATTAAGTTTCTGGAATAGCCCAAGTACAACAATGTGCCAGTTTTGTTACAGAATTCCAATTGCATAGTCCACATTGCAGCGTAAATATTTAAAATCTGTTGCTCATAAGCCTGATCGGATTTTCTTAATTGAAAGGATATACGAGTATGAAGTTAAAATTTGTATAAAAGAAAATGCTTTTCAACTATTGGATTTTAAAAAGTTAATATTAGATTTAAACCCTTTAAAATCAATTGGTTGGAAGCTTTTCTGGTGTTTTTAAAAGAGTATCTATTACCAATTATATTCGAGCATCCGAATAGTCGTTGTTTAGGAGGTTATCATATCCATTTCACTGATGAAATGTTTCACATGAATTTTTAATTTAGTCGATTTCGGAGTGAAGTGCATCAACTAACGACCGGACTAAATAAAAAAAACAGGAGAAATACTAATCCAATGCAGAGTTTCTCTTGTTTTTTTGTCGGATTTTTTTTTTGATGAGAATCTGATGGATGGGAGGGTTTTGTGTTGTATTGTACGAGATGTTGTCCGACATCCAAAAAAGCAAATCTCTGATGACATTTGTCGAGTGTTTGAACATAATTCCCTCCGATGCCAATCTGCATGCAGCTAGTTGATGCCCCTCACTCGGATGGATGTTCATGGATTATCTGATTTTCGTGTTCTGGCAGAGCAATCGGTATTCTTGTAAATAACATAACTAGTTTAGTGAGAGAGGTCAGGTAAGGTAACTAAATGCCAATCTAAAAAATAATGGTTAACGGTGAGGAGGAGAGACTAATTGAAAGGCGATAACCTGGCTTTTGTTTCTGAGTTTGCATGTTGTTCTTTGTTACTTGTTGATTGTTTTTTTATAATTTCTAAGGAGTTTATTTATAATTTATTTAATAATCTTTAAAATATCCACAGTATTGAGGGTGGAGAACTATTCGATCGCGTTGTAGACGATGAGTTTGTTCTTACGGAGAGGGTCTGTCGAGTCTTTATTCGCCAAGTGTGTGAAGCCATGGCCTTCATCCACGGCAATGGCATCATCCACCTGGATCTGAAGCCCGAAAATATTCTGGTGCTCACACAGAAGGGAAATCGCATCAAGATCATTGACTTTGGTTTGGCTCGCAAATTCGACCCAGACAAGCGCCTCAGGGTAAATATTTAACTCAACCAAATATTTGTTCAATAAAAACTCAACAAAAATGTTATGGCTATTTCCAGGTACTCTTCGGAACACCTGAGTTTGTGGCCCCAGAGGTTGTAAACTTTGACTGCATCTCTTATGGCACGGATATGTGGAGTGTCGGAGTTATTTGTTATGTGCTGTAAGTGTTTAATTTTTACTCCCTGACAGTGGTTACTGCATTACAAACCTTCCAAGGAATTAAAAGTTAATTGTCTCAAAAGGTGTGCTTAGCCAGACTCAATATTTTCAAACAATTTGCATTCTGGCAGTTGGAAATTTAATCAGAACCTCCTTTCATATCCAAAGGGTTGCTGCCGTGGCAGAAAACCAATTAAAAATTTTGTACCATCTGAAAATATAATAATCAGAAAGGGTAGCTCCTGCTCCAGTCCCTTCGTGTATCTCCTTGTTTCTTCTAAGAAGTGTGGGCAAATTTAATTTAGTTAATTAAGTGTTGGTTTGTGTTTTTATTTATTCTACTTACGTTGCTTTTACATTTTATGTTTATTGACTTTGCCACACCCCCACACCCACTTACCCAACTCACACACAAAATACACACATGATATGTTGCGGTGTGGCATGCTACATGGTACAGCATCTCAGGACTTTCGCCATTCATGGGCGAGAACGACATTGAAACAATGTCAAATGTAACCATTGCGAAATACGATTTCGAGGATGAGTGCTTCAATGGCATATCCCCGGAGTGTCTGGATTTCATAGCCAAGTTGCTGGCAAAGGACCTCAGGTGGGTGGTGGTTGTAATTTTCCTCCTAATTAGAGTCTGGTTCTGAGACTTCATCATCTCGATTTGAATTCCCTCCCCCGCAGCACCCGCATGACAGCCGCCGACTGCATGAAGCACAAATGGCTGCAACAACGTCCGGCAGCCGCCGCCTCCGCCAATCCCATCACTAAGGCCATCTCCTCGGCATCCAAGACGCGTCTGAAGTCAGAGTCTCCGGCGACAGTGAACTCAGAGGACTCCTCGGAGGAGTCCACGGAAACCATTGAGGACGATGACGACGAGGAGCCGGTACAGGAACAGAAAAAGGTGGGCGTTGCTCCTAACAAACTTGAGGACAGCGAGCAGGACGAAGAGCTGGCCAAGCTCTGCAATGTTGGCGACCAAGAGGTAAAGTAATACTACCTCTTAGAAGTAGGCTCTTTAATTGAAACCATGATCTTACCCTTCTTTCCTCAGAATAAAGAGCTGGATGCCACCAAGGATAATCTTAAGAATTTCATCGTCCGCTGGGAGACGCATCCAAACAGCCCGTACGTATTCGACGTGGAGGGCAATGTGATTGCGCCCCTGAGCGAGACCAGCTATCCGCATCCGCGTCGGACTCATGGCCCGGACAGCATGTCCTCCTCCCGAGGTGAGTACGGATCCCAGCGACAGCGCGACCGACACGCCCTCATCCACGGCAAGTGAGGCGTCCGCATCTGCAACTGCATCCTGCAACCGGATCAACATTGTATATTACACGATTAACTTGTCAAACTAATTGTTGTTCTTAACTTGAATGTATACCAAGTTGGCCAGTTCCTTCTCGCTCTTTCTCTCCGCCCCTCTCTGTTTATCTTCTGTCTCTGTCTCTGTGTTAACCCCCAACTCTTCTATAAAGTCCTTACTGAGCAGGGAGGGGGGCCAGCTTGCCGGCTAGAACTGTTGTTTATGTTTAAGTAACCGTAGCCTTAAGAAAAGTGACTGGGCATCCTTATAGCGGATTCCCAGCTCAATTAACCATTTTGACACTGTGATAATGACAGCCATTGACATAAAAAAAATACTGAAAAATATATCCGAAATATAATTCAAATTCAAACACAACGATACTTCTCTATAGTTTCTGTGAGACATGAAACCAAACTTTAAACTTCCTTAAATCCCAATCCCAAAAATCCGCTCCACTCCCACTCCCAAAATCAAAAGCTACCCAAAATCCACTCGATCCCCGATTCAGGTTTAGATCAGCACACATATAGCCATAGTCTCTGGTCTTCCAGCCAGGTAAGCCCAACATCCAGCTCCAGACAATCCATCATCCTCAGAGTTTCGCAGTCAAATTCCAAAGTCAGTTTCATGTTCATTTGTGATTTGTCCAAGAGGGGGATACCTCAGTATCAGGAAAAGTAAAAACCTACTTTAAAATATAGTTATTTTTATAAATTTCTAATTAATGGTTTTAAAATCTTGAAGGACAGTTTTGGAAAATAGTCTTGATTCTAGAAGCTTTTCATCAAAATTTTCACTTTCATAATCAAAGAATTAAACATTATCCTAGACTCTACAGAACTCATAAGCATGATCTGTATATTACCTGTACTTGGCACTTCATGTTCACTAACCTCTCTGTAAACTTGTATTTGGCTATAACCCTGATAACTTCCACTAACAAATCTAATCCATCTCTATGTGAACTAAATATTTATACACTTCACCAACACCTTCTAAAAGACCTCTTCATAATTCCAGTTTGTTCTCCATCGCCTTGCGAATCGATTGCCACCATGACCGATGATGAACGAGGGGAGGACTTGCCGGAGGAGGAGGAGGCCCGCAGTGCGGATAACGAGAGTCCGCGGTCCCTGGCCACCCCCATCAACGAGTCCCGGGAGAAACTGTTCCCCACGGTGGCCACCTCCAGCCCAGCCACGCCCACGCCGCAGCACCTTTTCAATGAAAACTTTGACGAGTTCTCCGGCAGCCAGTCCACCGCCCAGCAGCAGAGAAGCATGAAGAGCTATCTGCACACCTTCGATCGCCGGAACTCGGACACTACCTACCTCCTGGGGCGTCGCAGTTCTGGAGAGCGTGTTAACCTGGCGGACGAGATACGGAAGCTATCCGATCACCTGTTCATGCTGGCGCAGATCAACACCAAGCTGGGAGATGCCAACAACAACAGCACTACCCCAGAAGCTGCAGCAGCCCCTAAATCAGCTCCTCCAACTCCATCTCCGTCAGTCGCTCCAGTTACCGCTCCCGCAAGCAGCAGTTCCAGCAAGACCAGCGAGACCACGCAGGAAGGCAACCGCTGGACCAGCAAGACCACCTCGAGCAGCAGCTGGAACAGGCCCACACCCCGGGGAGGGCTTCTCAGCCAGGCCAGCAGCAGCTCCCAGAGCCAGACGAGCTACGACGATGGCCAGGGCAAGACCAAGATCAGCTCGCTGTCCGTTAGACTGCAGCAGTCCATTGAGGAAACACCGACGCTGAGGAATGGTAGCAGCTCCTCGGTCAAGTCCCAAATGCAAACACAAACCCGAAAATCCACAGTGAATACAATGACCAGCTCGAATGCCAGGAGCACCAGCAGCCAGCATGTACAAAGGAGCAGCACCACCGCCTCAAAGGTGATCTCCAGCAGCAGCAGCAGCTCCACCAGCACAACCGCCACCTCGAACCACCAATTCATCAACGAATCCGCCAGCAGTCGGCGGGCCAAGTTCCGGATAAATCAAATGAGCCGGGACGTGCCCGTTGGACTGCCGGACACCCACCAGACCGTGAACCTGGAGGAGGCGGCCAACACCACCAAGGACTGCCTGCTGCATCTGCTGGAGAAGTACAACGAGACCAGAAGCCGGAACCCGATGGGCCGGCATCAGAGCATTAGCGTGGACTGGCACGTCAGCGACAACCTGGAGTACCGGTCGATGAGCTCCATCAATGCGTTCTTCCAGCGGCACAACCACAATGGCGGGGGGCAGAACGTGCGGCACATCCAGGCCCAGCTGGAGGAGAAGGCGGCGGGGAAGTAATTTCCTCCTCGTAGTATCACCTACCGGGAGTCCCCTGTATATATCCGATATATATATATTTGTATGTGTAGAACGGATCGGCGGAAGCGAGAGCTCACCTAGATAATGGAAACTAGTTAAAGCTACAATGTTGCGAATAAAAAATAATATTTATGTTTATGTACTTGAAGTAAGCAATAAATCAAATTAATTTATCAAAATAAAATGAAAATTGAATTTAAATATGGAGTTTTAACTAAAAAATAGTACTGCAAAGAAAAACAAATCATAATAATAAAGACATCAATTACTACCGACTAAAAAATCAAAACAATTTATTGCAAAAAAAAAAACAAATCTAATTATGAATCGAATACAAAATGCATTAAACTATATCATACAACTACTGCTGCTACAACCAAAGCAATGAATATGAATTAGGATCGAATAACAAACATTTAATAGTTATGTGTTTATATAAGAGAACAGGGAGCTTTGTTTTTGCCTTTTTTTTATTGAAGAATGCGTTTTTTTATGACTTAATTATACATCGAATATCTATACATATAAATATTAGGAGAATACTTTGGATTTGTTCTTAGTTATGCCTTACAAATAGATGCTTTGTATAAATGTGGTTAGGATAGGCTCTGCCTATGTGTAAAGTAAAGTATGCTAGCATTTGTACATGATAGTTTTTGGCAAAATTGATCCTATAATTTGCCCAGAGATCATAGCAAATCATAAAATACATTTTTACCGCCGGTTAAGAGCTGATAGCGCGGCAATTCGTGTTCATTTGACTAAAAGCTTGATTAACTTTCAGCCAAAGGATCAGGAATTGGCACACACAAGTCAAGCTGTTCGTTTTCGTTTTATTCACTGGTCGAATTAAGGAATTAATTTTAGGTGGACGAAAAAACAAGGCAACAATCAGCCAAAGTAAGCCGATTGTGGCGTCGTTCTAGCTCCTTAAGAATTCAATTCAAAATTCAAGTCTGTTCTGCTTTTTAACTGATGGCTAAGTTTTAATCCTAAGCTACCGGAAACAGAACAGAGATGAGTTTTGTTATACAAAATACAGAAATTCACAAGCAAAAGTTGGCAGAAAGTTATATAAAGTTAGTATTTCATTCGTTATAAAGGTTAAATTTTGTTTGGCTTCACGATATTTGAGACTAATTCCATTTAGCTTGCGGTCTCGCCTTCCTACACTCCTCTCTTCTGGCTCAATAGTATAGTGTTTGTTGTTAAGAACTAATCACTTAGTTTATGGCATTTCTCACTAGAGAAATCTAGAGAAAGTTTCATTTATCCCTTACGAGCTTACAATGTGGCTTACAACTAATTACTGGTTACGAGTAATTGAAGACTAACGATTAATATTCGCAACTGTCGCCCTTGCACTGCATAAAAAGGTTGTTCGTAATAAAAGTTTAGGAAATACTACACAATCGCAGTGACTTAAAAAAATTATAAAAATAATATTACAATTGCAATTCGGTGGGTGGGCCAGCGAACCAGCGACATTAGTTGTGGCGCGGGCGCTTCAGCATGGCCCCCAGGTGCGCCAACCCGAATCCGGCACTGGAGCTGGCGGACGACGAGCTGGGCGAGCTGGTGCGCAGGCGTTTTGCGGGCGATAGTTTCTTGGGAGCCTGGGCCAATCGCTTGCGCTCCTTCATGAATTCTGCAAAACGAAAAGAACAGAAAATGGGCGTTATTATGACGTCAAATTGGTAAATCAAAGTCAGCTGCTGCACTTCCGGTCTTCGGTCTCAGGTCTCCCCTGTTCGCATGTCATTGATCCCGAAAACAGCAGGCGCCGCCTGTTTTTGCACATTTTGATTTCGGTTTCGGGCAGATCCCTAGATTGTGGCACGTGGCCGGCATCCGCTGATCCTTGCCAAGGGTTGCAGAGCCTGATGCCGCATTCGGGGGTAGCAAACAAATGCCAGACGGCAGCCAGACAGTCGGTCTTTAGCCGGTTTTTCAGGTAGGCAAGTGAAAGCAAGAGTGGCGGCTGCATAGCTGCATAAATTACACGCTCTCTAGAGTCTATGTAGCTTGCCGGCCACTGAAAAGTCCAGCCGAAAGTACAGCAAGTCGAGGCTTTAAAGGCTTCCCAACTGGCCACCACGATGCGGGTGCATTTATAATGCCCAGAACAGACACTTTTTATGATTGTAATTACACATGCATATGCGAGTGGCATTTACTAAAAAAAAAAGAGACTGGCACTTACAACAAAAAGCGAACTACAAAGCAATCAAAGGGAGGTTTGATAAGGCCTCTATGGATGGTGGTGCATTGAAAGCCGATCCCCATCCCCCTCCCAGGGCTCTCCCTTTTTTTCTGTAATGAGGTCAGGCCATAGACAAAGCGGAGTCACAGCTGTTGGCATTTATAGATGCACGCAGCCAGTTATCCAGCCCAGCCCGGCCCAGCCAGCGACCCGCATGCGATCGATCTGTGAAACCAACCCCCGCGCAGCCGAGGATCAGATCAGTGTTCTGTGGGGAGATGAGGTGCCGGAACAGCTGCGGCCAGCTTTGGAAATCGTAACCCTTTTTAAGGAAAATAAATCTCCCATAAAGCAGCAACTAATTGCTATAATTTGGGGTTCAAGTTGGAGGAAACAACGCCCACAACGTACAGATCCCACAATGGGACAATAAAATATCCTTTTGAGGGGAAAAGTGGTTGGTAAAACCAAAAGCTAAACTGCCAGTAACCGCCTACAAGCGTAATTGCTTGGGAACCAAATATAAACAGGAGCGAACCAATCCATAACGAATATCGGAGTGCAATCAAGCCTGACTCTGGGAACGGTCAAGCTCTAGTGGCTTCAATCAACCCTCGTTCGAGACTCACCTGTGATTTTTGGCTGTCGCTTGCGCAGGACTGTCGAGGACGTGGAGGCTATGTTGCTGGACAATCGCACCGTGAGCGACTCATCCTGTGAGTCGTAGCAGGAGTCGTTGTCGGTGTTGGACTCCAGCGATGAGTTGACCAAGTTGGAGCCCAAGTTCTCGCGCTCGGATCGCTCGTTCAGCAGGGTGTCCATGTCGCTGGGACTGCTCTCCACGGGACGGACGTGAGCGGCACGGGTTAGGGTGTACATTTCCGGGGCGAAGCTCGACTCCTGGAAGCTGACGCGCTCCCAGACGAAGGGCGACTTCTCGGCCAGGGGGCAGCCGGCACGGAAATCGAATCCCCACTTCTGCGTGGCCATCTCCTGGTGGCGCTCCAGTTCGGCATTGAAGGGCCTTCAAATGAAATTTCGTTAGTTTGGACAAATCTTGAGGGAGATGCAAGTGCAAGAACTTACAATTTATTGGTGCTGCTCTCCGAGGAGTTGGAGCTGCCGAAGAGGTCACGTTTGATGCGGTTGAGCTGGCGGCCGCAGGGAAGGTTGCGACTCACAGCCGGGCTGGTGCTCATTTTGCAGAATTCACTCAGCATGACGGGATTCAGAACGCGTGCACTAACCATGTTGACTGTATCTCTGTATCCGTATCTCTGTTTTACACTCTCTGTTTTGGGGCCACTTGTTTGCGAATCGCACACCAAAGCGAGCTGTCAAACTTTTGGCGCCAAAATCTTTGTTTTCGGGCTGCTCCACCAGCGAGAGCGGGAGCGAGAGAGCAACAGTCTCCAACGCACGCACACACACACACACAGATGCGAGGTCTCCAAGCCAATGTGTGTGGCTGCGAGAGGGTTTATGTACGTACGAGTTACGAGTGTGTGTTGTGGCAGTCTATTTTGCGTTTTGCACTTGATTTAAAAGTGAAATTGTATCTCGCAATTGTCTATTCAGTAATTATAAACAAATCTATGAATGGCTTTGCACTTGGTAACCAATTGGATACAGAAGATTGTTTGTAAACTGCACTGCACTCTGTGGGATAGCTATGTGTCTCTTCGAGGGAGCACTGGGAACTGATACGATATGTCGCCTTCTAACAGCACACTTCGATCCGTAGTGGTTTATACAACTTCTCAGCGTTGTAATATCAACGTTCGTTCAGTTTTTATTTAACTTATTTCAAAAATATATAGCGCACTGCGCACTGGGCTATACCGATCGGGACGAGGTCGAAAAGAGGAATAAACAGCTAGCGAAGAGGCGAGCAAAAGCAAACGTCAAACAACCACCGCACCAGAGTTGGCAGCGCCGAGGGAATATGCTTCGCGCTCTCTATGCCGCAACCCTCGAATTCAAAAATGATCCAAAGGAGGGGGAAACTGCATTAAGAATGGGGGAGCGAAAGAGATAGGGACTGGTGTGTGGTTGGTTCTTGATAGGATTTTATTTCAAAAGATTGTCGAATGGGTAATGCACTTTCTTCGACTTTCATTTAAACTTGTTATATATATTCTTCAAGTTTTCTAAATAAGAGTAAGAAAAGGGTTTATAAAGCTACATTTTTAAAAAAATAAGTATTATTTTAAGGGTATTCTTAGTCGGCTTGTTTCCCTATACTCTCACTTCGATTCGCTCTCGTTGCTCGCTACCAATGCTCTTCCATCCTCGTGGTGGCTCCGTTCTGTTTGTTGTTGCTGCATCGGTGGAGCTGTACTTTTCACTGCGATGAGTAGATAAAAAAAATATAATGTTTTGGCTTCAGTTTGTTTGGTTCCAAACTGGATTTCTGGCTGCCCATGGGGCATGGAACGAACGGGGGGGCGAGCGGCTTGATGGGATTTGGGGCACAGTTTCTTTTCACTTTCCTCCCGTTGCCAAGGGCCGAATTGCACATAATATAGGCCACCGTTACAACGTTCGTTTTTCAAAACCATTATTAGGAAGTTACCATAGTAATCAGGTTTTCAAATATCCGTTACATCGGTCTTAAAGTTTCTTTCCTTTTTTGTTAAAATTTCTTGAAATTTAACTTTTTCACATTCTATTTATGTGCAAAATCGTAAAAAATTAAATTACACTACCCAAAGCAATAAAACGAGATTTATATTATTTGCTTAAATCCAATTATAGCGAAAACAAAGAGTCGAACAAAACCCTGAAAGTCAGATCCTGAGACTAAAGACATCATTTGCTTTGTCCCTTTGCACTCGACGAAATAATGGGAAAACCTCTTGGCTTTTCCTCACAAAACCTCATGGAAAAAATGGGTAAAAAAAAATGGGATTCTACAGCCGGGTCCCTGGAGTGCAATCACCCCAAAAAAGGCAGAGATCGTTTGTCGATCGTTCGATTAGGCAGCATCATCCGAACCTTCCCCTGTGGTTCCGTTTTTTGTTTATGGGACACACCCTCCCTCTTTTTGAAAAGAAAAGCAACGTGAATTTACACACTTTATAACAAATTTGAGAATTCTACTGGCGTTCGGTTGCAGTCATGCCTGAAAACATAAACAACTCAAGGAGTTCTTACCGAAAGGGGGAAGGAGTTCGTGATCCCTTTAAGTAATTTCCTCCCGTACAGGATATCCTGGCGACTATATCGCTTATATGGGTTGTGTCAACACAAACACGCGGAAAAAAGGCGTAGAAAAGAGGTGGAAAAGTGCTTCCCAGGATGGGCTGTTCAAGTGTCCTGTATTATAAGGGCAGATCTTAAAGGATTGTCGTGACATGTGCGGGCACTAGAAGACATACTCAAGGTATTCAGTTGATTAGATACCTTAATGCTGGTTGGGCTAGTCCATGATCCCGGGATCTTATCAGCAATTCACCATTATGCCCTCGACAATACACACTGAGCCGATAAGAACTTGGACAAACATCATCTATGTGGCGGGGTCGAAGGTCGCGGTCGGCAAGACACTATCTCGTATCTAATGAAACCTCAACGGCGTCCTGATCTTGTATAAAATATACGTTACACTCATTTCGAATGCAACGCGTCTTATCGCCTCAGCACACCCAGTCCATTTCACCCCAGCAGGAGGGCCAAGATATCCCATATCCCACTCTATATAGTAAGCAATATCGGAACTAAAAAGTAAGCTCAATGTGCCACGTGTTCCGGTGGGGGTGAAATGTTCAGCGACCATGACCAGGCGGCTAAGTAACGCTCGAAATTGCCGTAAGATATTTTTCAAAAATTCTCGATTCTAAAAGAAAATTACCATAAAAACGAAACAGTTCACGGAACTGTGACCGCAATTTCTAAAATTTTGCTGGGCAGGTGTGCCAAGGCTAAGGATATTTCAAGGGTTTGGCCCAAAACATTTTTGTGGGAGGGTTTCATTAACAAATTTTTAAGGAGAAAGGGAGCTAACTTATGTTTTTGGAATATAAAAGGTCAGACAAATGGGAATTTTTATATTTTAAGATCACGGGGCGGTAGATGAAGTACAAAATATAAGAGGTATCTAAGTGTTACACCCAACCATATCCAGGAGGAACGATATCCATCCTCCTACCCTTTCTTGACCAATTCATAGTATCCTAAGCGTAAAACCCATTTATAAAACTCACAGTCTTAATCACAGTGATCCCTATCAAAACAGAAACTGTCTGAAAGATCTTTACAAGAAGTGCTACAGGACATTTCTCACTAGAAAATGACCGATCATTAATATTACAAAATCTCTGCCCAGGACATTTATAAATGATTTCTACTTATCTAGGATCTTTTGCTTGGACAAATTGCGGTCAGATCGGGGAGTTATTGATGGATTTCTGGGAAAGAGCAATGCAAATAGACTCTTAAATATGCAAATATTTGGACTGGCTACCGGGGAGCTGGCTAATCCTTTGCTGATCCTGCGGCTACTGTGCTACTTTCCATTAAAATAATCAATCAGAGAGAAAGGCACTTGTGGTGACCACGAAGAAAAACTAGCATGACGACTCATTTTATTGGGACAAACACACAAGGAGGTTTGGGTGAAAAGGTTCCTCTGTTCCTGGTAAACGCGTGGAAAACGTGTTTTGCCTGCGAGGAACTCGTTTTATCAGCTCAGAAATTATAAATATTTATGGAAAACGATTTGAGGAGAGCAAACCCAGAGAAAGATAAACAAACAAGACGCCGAGGAGTCAAGAAGTTGTCAAAAATCTTAGGTCAGGAAAGCAGAGCGCTCTGAGCTGCTGCACGTGTATCTTTTGCTTCGCATCTGAATCTGTATCTGTATCTGTATCTGGCACTGATTTTGCCTCAGTATCTGTATCCAATGTTTGCCTCGGAACAACCCCCCAAAGAACTGAAATTTGAGGGAAACTGGAGTTACTTTTTGGATACGCATTTAGTGAGGGATACGCATTTGCTACCCCCAACTCCGGCGAGGCGACCAAAGTCAAATAATAATAAAAACGTATTTATGACTGCATTGGGTGAGAAAGACCATAAAGCAGCGATGCAATCAGCGTCGAAGAAAAAATCAAACAACCTTTGGAAATCCTTTCGAAAATCATCCAAGAAAACAGGTTGGAAAAAAGAAGAGTGCGTGGTAACGCAACCATAAAAAGGTAGCAGGTAGATCGACGGTCTTTTTTGGGGGGGGTTTCAATCACAAGACGAATTTATTAGACGGCCCAGAGCAAGACGGTAAGACCAAGAGAAAGGGACAAAAAGAGAAGGATCGTGACCCTTTTTCTCCGTTTTGATTATGGGGAATGAACAAACTGAACCTCGGGAACTGAAATAAAACGAACTGAGAACCAGAAACTGAAATTGAATGAGAATTATAATCAGATTCTGAAACTGAAGCTGGACCTTTGGTGGCCCAGCATAGAGGGTACTCTTTGTACCCGAGTACAGTTGTGTGGTTTGACTAACTGATAGAGTCCTCCGCGTCTTCTGCGTCCTCCTCGTCATCTGCTACCTCCGGGTCCTCCGCATCCTCCGCGTCCTCCGCGACCTCCGGGTCCTCCGGGTCCTCCGCGTCCTCCTCCTCCTCCTCCTCATCATCCTCCTCATCCTCATCATCCGCATCTTCGCTGCTGCAGCCGTCCATGGAGCTGGCCCACAGACCGTACTTTTTGCCCACATTTTGCTGCCACAACATCATTTCACCACTGCAGGAGGCACTGGCATAGACCTCGCCATCGGGACTGTACCCGACACAGCAGATGGGATCGCCCTTGTGGGCAAAGAAGCTGTCCAGCAGATTGTCCGTCACGTAGTCGTACTTGTTCAGCCGACCATCCGCAAGGATGCAGATATAGGACTCCTTATTCGGGTGCAAGGATGCACCAGACACCTTGAAGTCCAACTTTCGCTGGCTGAGGACATTAAACTTTCTGGTATCCAAGAAGATGACGCTGTTGCCGTAAGCTATGGTCACGATATTGTTATCAGCGTTGAGTTCCAGGGACTTGGCGTGGTGAGGCACGACAATCGAATGAGTTTCCATGCCGCTCACGTAGTCCCACATCCTTACGGTGCGATCGTAGGACGAAGTGAGAATCGAGAAACTGTTCCGACAGAAAATGGCATTCCTCACGCCCCTCGAATGTCCACTCAAAGTCATCAATGGTATCCCACCAGCCCCATTAAGATCGAACAGAGTGACAATGGGGTCTTCTCCCAAGCATCCAGTCACCAATAGTGTGGACTTATCGTTCAAGTCCACACAGGACACTCCTTCCGGGAGCAAAAACTTTTCCAGCTCATCGCCAGTGACTGCACACCAGATGCGTGCTGTTTGATCACCACTGCCACTGGCCACTAGGGTGGCGTCGTCATTCAAGCACACGCTCCAAACTCCGGCCTCGTGGCCAGTCAAGGTGCCGACCCAGTCTCCAGTGTCACCATGTCGCAGTACCACCAATTTGTCGAGTCCTGCTGAGGCTAGGTAGTAGCCCGATTCGCAGACCTTGCTGAATCCCATCTCCACCACGCCTTTGGAGTGTCCTTCGCAATTAATGCCCAACTGACCGCAAGACATATTGTATCCAAAATTAGAAAATAACAACAGAATCTTATACGTTAAAATTATTTTAAAAATTTGCCAAAAATTGATGATAAAACCTGATGTTCGTTTCACGAGAGACCGTAAGTATATGTGACTATAGGTATATAGGGTTTAGGATTTGGATTTGCTATTTAATGATCGGCTTGCTTATTTTAAAGGGATTAAAATTTTTGAAAATCTGGGAGCAGTATCTCTGCTAGGAATTGGTGTTTTCTATCTACAGCTTCAACACATATTCCCCAAACTCGAGCCTGCAATAAACTCCAAACTATATGCCATCGTCTGCCAAAAGCTTCCTTGCCTTTTTCCTTGCCACTTTTAATTTAATAGAAAGCACACATCCCGGGGGTTAGAGAGCACGTTGTGCCAAACTCAGTATCAGTCATCACTTGTTAATCTCACTTAAACGTTTCAACGGATATTGTATGGCCCGCACACACTTTTTGGCAAACAGCGGAGGAGACTGGCAACTTTGTCGGCAAAGGAGCCAACGAGCGCCAGGATATTAGCAAGGTGCAAGCTTAGAGGAGTCTGCAAGGACGGAAGGACGATGACGTAATGTATATTAAATGCACTCGAGGAGATTCAATTCATATTTCAGAACGTTTTGCTTTCATTATGCGGCCGAACAAAGGAGACTCTCAGGCACGAGCTCTGCCCTCGAGTGGATCCATTTCACCTTCCTGCTCACCTGAGATAATTTTCCCCGTGTGTGTGTGTGGGGGTGTGCTCGGATGACACCTGTGCATACACAAGCAGGCGAAGCAGCAGGCAGCAGGCTGACAATGCTGCGGATAAGAAGCATCTCCCAACACCTTTTGGCAATCTTTGACTTTGTACCTGAACCAATTGTGCGGGAACAGGACCAAAAAGAAAACAGGAGCACGAGTCGGTGGCAACCGCAAGACTAACAGAAACACGCCCGCAATTGACTCCATTTCACTTTCACACAAAGTCGCAAGGATAGTCCTTTCAAAACAACACAAGGACTCTAATGCAGTGCAACAAAAAGTAAAGAATTTAATCTTATTATATGGAGGATATTATTTATGAACCAAAACTTGCTCTAAAAAATTTAGAAAATGTACCATTTAATTAAAAATTAAAGTTTAAATAGTTTCATAATATTTGCAATAAACTCTTAAAGTTTTTCTTGGTGTTGAGCTGCTTCTTGAGGTAAAATTTAGTCGCAGCCTTTTCGAGTTTGAAGGAAATTAAACGGATTTCCTCGAGAGCTTTTCTTGACAATGTGTGCCCAGGTAGTTGCCCAAGGACATGCCATTGTCAAAGAGTCTGCTAATTAGATTTATTCTTAAAAAAAACTTTGGAAATCTGATTTCAATGAAAGCTGAATTGAATGGAGCTCCGATGCCTTAATATCTACACAATAGAGTAGTTTAATCAGTATTAATGTTTTTCATTCAAAAATTCTGTTAAAAATGAGTTCCCATAACCCATTAACCCGCATTTACCATCTCTTGAAAAATATTTGAAAATGCATTAATAATAATTAGTATTTTGAAGTGAAACTCAACTCAAGGAAATGCCAACTCATGTCATTAATGGTCTGTTTGGAAAATTAAATTTGAGCCTCAGGAACAACATTAGGGCGTGGTCAGCAGGATATCTAGGTTCATTTGTCAGTCAAGTCAGTGTCTAAGGACTCTGTCCAATGTCAGCAAAAAGTATCAGTGGGAAATTCATCGAATTTTTAGCGAATTTCTGGCCATCAAAATATTTACTGGGCTCATAAAGTTGAATATTTTACGACGAGTCGTCGGAAATTCTTTATATCTAATTGCATATAATTTTTATAGGACATCAACGGGGAACAGGAGCAGCATCAGCAGGAGCTGGACGCGAAATCAGCAAGGGGTAAGGACGATAAGGACGAGGGGAGTGGCCGGAGTGGCACTCCCATTGAAAATGAGCGACCAGACAGCAATCTGTCCGGGAATCGTGAGTTTCCATTTTCATATACCCAAAGACTTTCCTTTCCTTCGCAAAACTGTCAAGACAAATCAATAAACTTCTAATTTTATTACGGTGCCCGATGGAGAGAGCGAACGCTACAGATACCGATCTGTCACTTTCCATTGTCAATTTGACAATTGATATCTCACACATCATTTGGCTCGAGTGCGCACAATGAGATTGTTTATGCCATTTTTGGGTAAGCGACTTGCAAAATCTTTCATACCCCTGGGTAGGCTCTAGGGCTCCGTGATATTCGCAGGGGTTCAGGGGTCTTCAGGTATCGTCCTGCCAGCTTTCTTCCTTTCACTCTGGGATGGCTCTTCGGCTTTCCTTTTCCCGAGGGTTGTCGTAACTTGCGGTTTTGCTTGAGAAATTGCCACGATTTTTCCGCATTTTCTGCCAGCATATTGTTGGGTTTTTCTTCCGCCTCTGGTCAGAGTTCAAATATGGGACCATTGACTAATGACATCATGTCCACAAATGTTTGCATAATCCTCCAAAGTGATCGGATCGGCTTTTCTGGGTCAATGTGCTGGTCGATTGTGTGGTCGATAATGAGAGGAGAAAGTAGTCGGGGAGAAGGTGAAAAGGTCCAGTCTTAATAATGAGTATTATGATCTAATTTGGTTAATTAGTGTAAGTGGATTCTAAAGAAATATTCGATGATTTGTATATTATTTTTGGGAATTAAGTTAAGCCATCTCATGAAAGACTTATGGAGAATACTACTACCTATAGTACTTTCCTTAACATTCTCTCATATTTAATAACCCTTATTTTTCATGAAACTACTGATCACTTTTCTAACTTTCCCATAAATCCCGTTGTAAGTCCCTTGTAAGCCCTCACTAAATTATGCAAAAAGCAACGCTCTACATCATGTTAAGGACTCGAGTGATCAATCGCAGCAATTTCTGACACTTTCGCAGGACGATCCTCTCGAGGACAATAGGAGAAAGCCGTCGCTGTACCAGTTTTCGAATTCGCCATGCCTGTCGCCTTGGATTTTCTTTTGCCGATCTGCTGGAGATCAATCAAAGTTGGTCACGCTGTCGGGAATTATGTCACTCGCTTTCTCAAATTGCAAGGCAGGACGCGGATGATGATGAACTGGCTTTCCTGACTGACGGTTAAACTGATTTGCATATAGGTGTACATGTATGGCGAACTGAGAGTTTTCCCCGGCAGCTGTGTGATTCAGTTTTTCCTCACATCTGAGGTGGTTGGTTCGGAAAACTTGCCCTGACAAAGATTGAAAGTTTTTTCCAGGGTTTTTTATAAAATTTTGTATGTGATTTTTTTCCTGTCCATTCTGTCAGCGCATCAATCATAAACTTTATGTTTGCATCTTTAAGGCAGGCGTTTTCCAAAACTATCTTTTGTAATTTTTTGAATACTTTTCGCAATTAGGTAAAGTCTGTTTAATTGAAAACCAGGTTATTTGATACTTTCCTGGCCCTAACCCTTTTCCATTTATATGGTAATGTGGCGGTGAAAGCGAATACTTTTGCGCCTGCGCAGATGTGAGAACTTTGGCTGACCAAACTAAGACTAAATAAGACATCCATTGGGATTACGAGTAGTTTTGCTGCTAAATCAGGCCAATTTCAGCACATCCCTCTACCATATATCAATCAATTGTCAAGGCCCATAAACGATTTTATAATGGGATTCGGTGGCCAGCTGCCAGAATGTGATATAAAATACGATCCTGTCGCACCAAAGCCTCTCACGATGGGCATACCAAAATCGCACTTTATGGCCATATAAAATTGCCATCCTCGGCCCAAAAACAGATGTGTCAGTACCTCAAGGAACTGCCAAATTAAATCCAAGACTCGTGTAAGTCCAGAAATTATGAGACGTCTCCGTCCCCCGGCCGACTTCCACTTTTATTGGGACTTCCTGTGAACCGAGCGCTCCACTAATTGCTCGAAGGATGCGACATCGCCAAGACAGGAAGCGGAAACTAAAGTGGACGAGGGTGGGTAGTTTCTGTCTTTCGGTCTTTCAGTCGGTCCTCTAACTAAATGACTAGCATACCAAACAAAACACACGCAATCTCCTTAAGCAAATTTAAATTACGTGAGCTCCGCTTCGCCCCGGGTGCATTCATTAAACGTCTGCCCGATAATTAACGCCCTTATGTCCCCGACTATATAGCATAATAACAAAAGCAGGAAAGAGCAGTCGGGAAAAGTGTCCCGGCTGAGAGACAGTTTTTCATTTCCATTGTCCTGCGTCCGAGGGCCATTGTGACTAATTGATTTGCTCAAACAAATGTCCCGCCGCTTCCCTTAATTTGCAGAGCTACCTTCTTGACTCGAAACTATTCGAATTTGCGGCGGCTAGTTAATAGCATTCTAATGCCGCTCTGAGGAGATTTTTGTAGGAAAACAAAAGGAAATTTGTTATGGGAAGCCAAAAACCAATAAATATCAAACATAGAATAAAATCTGGCTTTGATTTTTGCTCAAAGATAAATTTTGAGCCAAGGCAATAAATATTTTGCAACTAATATCCTGAAAAGTCTAGTAAATTCAATCAACTAAACTAAATAAAATGTCTCCTAAGACATCTTAAATTTCTTTAACTTATGTATGCAAATACATAAATAAATCGTTCACTCTTTTATTAGAAAACTGAAATTTAATTAAGTTTTAGGTAAGAGAATTCATCTTCGGGAACTGTGTTCGATGGCGGCTGGATTTGGTTGTCGTCCAACTTGGAGTTCGCAATAGAACGCCTGAGTGCGTCATGTACTTCGATGGATGTGGAGCGGAACAGTTCGATTTTCTGCTGGTCAATGGCATCTTGGTGCCGGCCTAGTGCCTTGGCAGCATCCGACTCGTGGGCAAATAGAACAAACGCGTCTTTGGTGGTTAGTCTTTCCGATGAGTTCACAAAAAGTACGCCTTCATTACCCCCCAAGACATGGCAGGGCGCCGTGTCACCGTTGATGAAAAAGTCCAGCTAGGGAAACAGAAATAAGCTATTGATATAGCCTAGTATTGGATTTAATCTTACCACTTGTTGGGTGGTGCAATCATGGGGTAGACCGCGCATCCGGATGATCACCTGGGCACCTTTGGAGAGGAACTTTTTCGCCTCTTTCGTTTCATTAATGGCCAGGAAATCCGCACCCGCGGCATTATACACGTTGATATACTTGCTACCAATGCGAATCTTGGTCCATCGTAGAGCCATGACGCTGTGCTTCTGGGGTATGAAACGGTCGAGAAAGCAACAACGCCTTTGAAAAGGGGGAAGGTGGAAAAGGGAAGCGATTAGACGAAAATAGATTGGGTTCTACGAACTGACCCCACTGATCCAGCTTATCAATTGAATGACTAATTTAATTCATCACTACTTGTGACTTGGCAATGGTCAGGATAACCCTCTGGAATTCGCTTAATAAATATATCCCAATATTATCCCACTGAATTCCAGTGGCGGTGAAATACGAATAACCAAAATAATAAATAAAATCCAGCAAACAAAGCCATACCGATCCCTTACGACGGCACCTGAAACTTTTCGATCCGGTAATCCAAAGACTGAGCTGAACTGAGCTGAGCTCGTATCGCCTCCCAATCCAAACGTAGACTAACGTAAACTAATGAGGCGCTCTCATCTCGGATTTGGTAACCACATCAGGCGCCAACCTTTAGTGGCTTCGTCTTACAGAGAACTAGTTCGTTGTTTGTGGGGTATTAGGAAATCGGAAGATATTCCAAGTTCTAGTACCAGATTAGCCATTCAACCATAGGTAGTTTCTCCGCCACCAGGCACTTCCTCAGCAGCATCTGCTCGTGACCATCTTGATCTTAGAATCGAGGAGCCAGAGGAAGCAAAGGTAGGCATCATACTGTACCTTGCTCTTCCGAAGTTGTACATTATTAGATTCTCTGGATATTGTAAAAAGTTTTTGGGGAAAGTTCTCACTGAATGGCCAAGTTCTCCGTTTCCCATTTCCAAAAAACCCTTTTGTTTTTCCCACATGCCACATAAATAACTTCAACTGGTCAGCTTCAGACTCAAATTCAGGAATACAGCATCTGCCGTTTGTTAATTGAATCATTAGGGGAGTGGAACCAGAAACAATGCCACATAATCATTATGAGTGATTGCAGTCGGCCAGACGGGAAAACAAAAGGGCCGGTCGAGTCGAGAGTTTACAAAAATTTATTTTGAATAAGTCACCCAGCTGGCCATTTCACTCGTGTAACTCCAGATGCAATTCCCTGTCTGAAACAGACACGATCCCCTTGTAATCCTCTCAAGGGGTTGCCTAAAAATGGGAACCACTTGAGAACCGGACTTAGACTCACCCCCATCCTCGCCTCCTTAGGGCTGATCCAAAAAGTCGGCGAGGATGTGACTTGAGGATTTTCCACACTGATACACCCCAGTGCCCCTCGCACGGGTCAATAACTTTGTTTCGAGTGCAATGATATTATTTTTGGAAGAGTGCATAGGTCGTGGGCTGCCTTGCTTTTTGCTTTTTCTGCTTTCAGTAGCCGAAAATAGAATTATAATATTTTTGAAATATTTTAATGCTGTTATTGGAGGAGAGAACTTTTCTACCCCATGGATACTCCTATATGGCCCACATCGAAGGTTTTATCTTTGCCAATATCCATCCGATTCTTGAGTGGAATACCTTAATCGATTTGTAAATCGATTTGCTTTAAATCTGCATCAAAATCTAGAAACAAAACATTTTTTAATTTTTTTGTCAAATTTTCTGGGTAGACCCCTTCAAAATGTGGAAAATCCTTGGGGAGCACATTATGGCCTACTGCACAAGCTATATCTTTGCCAATATCCATCCGATTCTTGAGTGGAATAGCTTAAACGATTTGTGGATCGATTTCCTTTGATTCTGCATCAAAATCTAGAAAAAATATATTTTTTAAATTTTTTGTCAAATTTTCTGGGTAGACCCCTTCAAAATGTGGACAATCCATGGGGAGCATATTGTGGCCTACTGAAAAGGCTATATCTTTTCCAATATCCATCCGATTCTTGAGTGGAATACCTTAAACGATTTGTGGATTGATTTCCTTTTCTTCTGCATCAAAATCTAGAAACAAAATATTTTTTAAATTTTTTGTCAAATTTTCTGGGTAGTCCCCTTGAAAAGGTAGAAAATCCATGGATTCCACAATATGGCCCACATTGAAGGCAATATCTTTGTCAATAATTATCCGTTTCTTGAGAGGAATACTTGATCGGTGATCGGTTCTCCCCAAAATTTAAAAAAATTTAAAATTTTCCATTCGATATTTTTATTTTAGATCGATTCTCCTTCCTTTTACAGAGGCCCCCGCTTTTCTTTTTTTTATGACTGATTAGGTTGTTATTTTTAAAGTAATAGTTAGTAAATAGTATTAGTAAATGTATTAGTAAATGGTCTGAACCAAAATGTGTGCCATCTGTGGCCCAGCTGCTGTCTAAGCTCAGATTCAGGATTCCGGAACCCTATCCCCGACGGAGAGTCTCAGCTTACAGCGGGGATATCATGTCAACGCTTTGACTGTCGTTTAACTTGCCCTTGTCGCCTTGTTTTATCCAGGCTGCAACATTTAAAGGGCTTAAAACTTTAATTAAAAAGAGCGAACCCTGGCAGGCACAGCTGTGGCATCCTTCGGCTTCTGTTCCTTCGTTTTGTGTGAGCTGTTAGCATTTGATCTATGCGCTGACAGGACGAAGACGAAGACAGAGGAGTTGGTTGGTTGGTTGGTCGGTTCCCAGTGCATTCGGTAATCGGATACTTTTATTGCTGAAAGGATAAACCGCAAAATGCTTTGCACGACCATCACATAATACATTTTATAAGAATTTTTTTCTCGCTCGCATAAGCAGCTTAAAGTCGCTGCCTGCATCGAAACTTTACGACAGTTGTAACGTTTCTTTTCATACATTTCGATTTTTTTTTATTTTTTACTTTTCTGGCTTCTTTTGTTTCAGGAAGTGTCGCCCTTTTGTGGACGTTGGCTGATCTCAAATAAAAATATTCCTGGCTGGCAATAAAATTGATGGATTCGATGCGCGCGGCGCTCAATAAAAATGTTGCCAAAAAGATGCCAAAGTAGGGGCTGAAGGGAGGCCCGGCCCATAAGCCGAGTGTGTATCAGAAAGACATTAAAGTCGGGATCCCGATTCCCAGACAGGAAGTGTTTAACACACCTTCGACGAGCGACTAAGCACATTAAAGCGTTAACTGAGCATTATTCAAATGCCGGCCACAGCCATCCCATTAAAGGGGATTATGCATGGGCAATAAACCGAGTCGAGACTGAGTTACAGAGTTTATTATTAAATATGCAAAGCACGGAGTCGGAATACCTTTGATTCACCCGATCCTCGATGCAGTTTAGGGGTTACATGCCATCATCTGCTGTCTGTCCGTTTTGCAAAAGTCCTTTTGTCTTTCCCGAATGCAATCGACGCATCTTAAGTAGCTGGCAAAAATCCAAAGGGATGAATCCCGAAAAGGGTTGCGTCCTGGGCCTGGATGTTGTAATAAAATGTTTACAAATTTGTGCAAAATCATTTTGCATGTGCCAATTTGAATGGGGAAAGTTTTCAGTTGATTTATCGCTCAACGGGTTTGTCCTGCCAGTGGGAACTTTATATATTTGATGGCTTGATTAAATGAAAGGGAAGATCTTAAGGAGGTGACAGGATTGAGGCGGATTTCGGAAGTCAATTGATTAGGGTATTTTATTCATTAGATGTCCTCTATCAAATAGATATAGGTACTTATTCCCTTAAAGTTTAAAAAATGGGAGTCTTTGGATTACAATTGGATCTCTCATTTTCGAGGCTTAGCTCCCCTTTTTCAAGACGACTTAACCTTGGACTTGAAATTTTCCCAAACCACCCAGAATCCTATCCTGAACCTATTAATCTTTGTTAAATGAAATTTGAATATACTAACCCTCTATGGCTATAATGAAAAATGAGAAGCAATTGAAAAATGACTCCTATTCTGGCGATCGTATGCAAATTTCAAGAAAAATGTGTCTCTCGATATTCGCGCATTAATTACAAACGCAATATTTACAAAACAAATGTGTCGTATTGTGCAGTCTCACTGGGGAAAAGTATATTCCAGGGAAAAAGGAAAGGAGTGAGGCAGCTGTCCGCTGTCAACCCCTTTTGGAGTGACAAAATTACAAAGATTACAACTTAATTTCGACTTCCAGCCCCTGGGTTGAGTGGTGGACGGGCATTTACATACATAAATCTAAGATCCTCCGGCTCTATGGTCTGGTCTGGTCTCTGCTGTGTCACTTCTCTGGTTGTCCTGGAAAAGACACTCGAAATTGTTGAAAATATTTTGTCGTGCCTGCCATTGTTTGGCCCGGTTGGGAAAACGAAAACCCCTTTTCCGAGGAGTTGCCTCAAGTTGAGATTCAGGTAAGTCGGCATTTGCATTTTCGTGACAGCTCTTACAGCGGCGCATTGTCCTTTCACACCTCGCAGGAGGAGGGGGCTTTATTTTTTTGTTTTGTTGGAAATTGTTGGAAGTTGCAGATCTCACACTCGAATGCGTTTGTAAATATTTTGATTGCATTCGGTGGGATTTCTCATTGAAACCTAGTACCAGTATCCGGGAATTCCTACAACTAAAAATGGGGACGCCAGTTTAATTTCAGTTGCAACACCAATTAGCAGTTACCTGGGCACCCCAAACGCACTCACCTGTGGCCGACTGTCTACGCCCTCGTACCAGCAACAATGCCATTGCTTCGGGCCCAAATCAAAATTGCACCAGGGGAACTTCCTTCAGGCTTCTCATTTTTTTTGTAGTATTTTTAGTAGGCAGGTTCCTTCCCTCGGGTTTCACACGTTATTCAGTGAGCATAAAGCGGCGCGTATTTAGGCCAGAAACTGAAAACAAGGGGGAAGACCAGCAGCAACGGCAACAGCAATACCAGCAGCGGGAAGAAAACACTTGACCAAGTCTCTGGGATGCCAAAAGCCAAGTCGCCCAAGCGTTGGATTTGTAACGTATTTTTCGTTTACAACTCGAAACAGTGAGGCGCAGAAGTGTCCCTTCTTTAATTGTTCGGACTGTTAAAATTTACGCTGTTACTTCTTTTTTTTGTTATTTTCTTCTTTCTTCTGGTTATAGATTGTCTCTGGACGATAAAATGAGTTTTCCCAGACAATTAAAGTGAGGGAAAACGTTGCCGCAGTCATTTAGTGGCAATAGAAGATGTTGATCGTCATAAAAGATAGATTCTGTCTCTCGTTTATAAATGCAATTTGAGACACTGGGTGGGTCAAGAAATATTTACTATCTTTATAAGAAAAGGATCTTAATAGAAGGCAAGGATATTTCGTAATTTAGAAAAGGAAACAAAGTTAACAAAGCAGGAACTCCATATTTTAGTTTCTTACCTTTAATATCCTATATATCCCTTCATTTGCCATTAAAACCCCAAAAACCATTTGCCAAATTTTAATAAATGCATTTCTACCCTACCTATCCGATGACAGAAACAAAATGAATAGTGTCAGCCGTTTTTTTCGAGTTTCAATATTCAAATTACATTCAAAATTGATTAATGAGTGAAAATTTGCATAGGGATGCAAGGCCATATGTGATGAGCCTTAATTAAGCCAAGGACCTCGGGGAGGGTTCACCTCACTCCCCATCCATATATAGAAAATATCTGTACATAGGCACGCGATGCAGGATATTTGGATGAACAGATGGGCAGCAGGACACCCCCGCCTGGCCAGGATCGGTATATGCTAATTTGTCTGGAATTTTCACTGTTTTGTGGGGATTGGCCACGCGACAAGGACGACTAGAAACACACCGCACGCGATAAATTCCGCGGCTGGTTTATTATTCCATTTCAGATCAAGATCGGGCAATGCCATAGACTAAAATTAGTGGTAGAAAAAGGGGGTATGCGTTTATACAAAAAGAAAAAACGGGATCATGGTTTCGCGCAGCTGTAGCTGTAAATTAAAATGCATTTTACGCAACTGTTCACCAGGATCCGGGCTATAGATCCTGCAGCTGTTGCCCCCTTGCTGCATTTTCCTAATGGCACGCTCTCAACACTTGAAAAGGACACCCCCGCCGCTAGGAAAGTGGAAAGAGATGCCAGGAGTTCGGTGTGTTTTTCGTAGAAATTTACGCATTTTCATGCTCGACTACCGTTGAACAAGGACCTCCGACCGAAAATAGATTAGCCGCTCCCAAAGGATATTGAACCCGAAAATGACGAAGGGACAGGACCTAGTTGTGGGTCAGTTAGGCAATTGTTGAAGGGCGCGTGCCACAATCGGAGTCCTTCCTGCTTCAGGATAATTACTTCAAGTGCCGACAGATTAATGGTTACGAAATTCCATTAATAGATATATTTCAATTGAGTTTTTGAATAGTTTTGATTAAAAAAAGGAAGACAATTTTAGAATGTTGCAAGTAAAATGGCGGAAAGTCCTTTGAGTTATGGGCTCCTACGTTATACGTTATATAGTGATGAGTTGGCATTTTCACAAAGTAAACATTCATTGTCAGAGACTCTCTTGAAGTGGAAAAAGTGGCTTGGTATGTGCATTTTATAATAATTTAGTGGTTTGAAAAGAAAATTTAAAAGTCGCGCCAATTTTGTTAGCTTCCAACACTGGTTGAAACTAAGGGTGCCACTCTGGCTAAAAAATAAGACACACACAGGGTGTCCTTTAATGCCAGTGATGCCAGACTAGTAATATTCAAACAACGAGAGAATAAACTTTACGAAATATAAAGCCCATCTCAGCTTAGTCACTTCAGATAGAGTTTGTCCCTTTTAATAAATATCGAAAACCATTGAAAACGTCTGATAATGACGCATATCCGACCGGTTCGTACATTCCCGCCATGTTCGCGAAGGAGAAGGCAAGAAAATAGAAAAAAGACAGTGTTACCAGCTCATGCAACCAAATCCGAAAATTAGCAAAGTTGGCAACACTGACAGCTCTATTGTGCTCGAAAGAAACCATCAGGGAAAACGGGGAAACGCGTTGCAAGCAAGTGTTGAATACCAACCGGGGAATCAATAGCCGTTGGGAGCCCAAGTGTGTCTTGGGGACTGTGTAGTTATCGAGAAATTTGCAAGTCGATCGTGCAGAAAGTAGAGTGTACTGTTTCGTGGATGAATATTGCGAAATTCAACGAAATTCGCACCAGTCGTTGAGACGATCGGACAGAGTATTCAAGGAACCCAGCCAGACGTCCAGTTGCTCTCTTATTTTCGCGTGTGTTCTGTGTTTCCGTGTGGTCAGTGTATTCAGTGTGTGTGTGCGTGAGCCGCACCAGCAACAGGAATCGGAACTAAATCCCGGAACTGGGAACAAATTTGGCAAACATTCGCGAATACGGAATGTCCAGTGGTCAGCACCTGATGGCCGATTCGCCGGCCTGCAGCAGTTCGGACCACTCGCCGCTGGCCAAGAAACGGAGGTTGGAGGAGGGAATTGGAGAGGAAGCCGGTGGAGCAGCTAGCAGCAGCAGCGGCAACAACAACTACGAAAATCACGACAAAGCAGGCGGCGTTGACATTTCGAGCGGGACGTCAACAGAGCAGCAGCTGGAATTGTGTGTATCGTCGTCTACTTCTGATACGTGCGTTTCGAATGCGACTGTGAGCAAGCGAGAGAGAGAGACAGCGGCGAAAGCAAACGCAAAGACGAACAGCGACGACGTTAGTACTAGTACATCGTCAGCAGTGGAGAAGGAAAGTAGCAATCGCCCGGAGAAGAAGCAACGGATTAGCCTGGACACCGAAGCATCCTCAGCCAGCTCCAGCTCCACCACCACCAAATCCACCTCCAACAGCACTAGCAATAACAACAACAACTCGAACTCAAACTCCACCGTAAGCTCCAGCAATAGCAACAGCAATAGTCGGCACCTAGGAGGAGCTAGCATGGCCGCCAACAATGCCGCCTCTGGCGGAGACATCGATGAGTCGCTGTACTCGCGCCAATTGTACGTCCTCGGACATGACGCCATGCGCCGGATGGCCAACTCGGACATCCTGCTGTCGGGACTCGGCGGACTGGGTCTGGAGATCGCCAAGAATGTGATTTTGGGCGGCGTGAAGTCTATAACCCTGCATGACACAGCAACTTGTGGGGTATGTGTTCTATTTCGATCGGGCCGGGGGGAAGTGTCGCGGTGTTCGTGTGAAAAAATCGATAATTGGCATTTGTGAGTGCAAAGAGCGCGCGGGAAAAGCAACGTATCCCTTCAACCCACCCCAGTAACTGGAAAAGGGTAGCTCCATGATTCATGCCTGCAGTTTTTCAGTTTGAACTGTTTCATCCAAAATTAGGTTAGGTTAGGTGTCTCTCTGGTTTTTCTCTTACATTTCGCTAAAAAAAAAAAAGCTGTGTGTGTAATTCGTTTTTCCTTCTTTTTCTATTTGCGAAAATGGTGCGAGTGAGACGACCCTATTGCGTTTCGAATAGCGGGGCTGCAATTGTTTTTGCATTCCCTTTTGCTCGCCGCATTCGCTTTTGTTTTATACGTGGAACGCAACAAATATTCTTTGTTAGTCATACGCCACCGTTTGCTCCCACCGCCACCGCCCCTTCGGCCGTTATTTCATCATTGGCTAAAATAATTTATTAATTTACGTTTTATTTCCTCCAGCGCAATGACTTGTCGTCGCAGTTCTATCTCACCGAGGCCGACATTGGCAAGAACCGGGCCGAGGCCTCCTGCGCCCAGTTGGCCGAGCTGAACAGCTATGTGCGCACCGAGTCCCACACGGGACCCCTGACGGAGGACTTCCTGAGTAAGTTCCGTGTCGTGGTGCTGACCAACTCCTCGGCCGAGGAGCAGCAGCGCATTGGCAAGTTTGCCCACGAGAACAACATCGCTTTGATCATTGCCGAGACCCGGGGACTGTTCGCCAAGGTTTTCTGTGATTTTGGCGAGAACTTTACCATTTACGACCAGGATGGTGCCCAGCCTGTGTCTACCATGATCGCTAGCGTCACACATGACGCCCAGGGAGTTGTCACTTGCCTGGATGAGACTCGCCATGGATTCACCGATGGCGACTATGTCACCTTCTCGGAGGTGCAGGGCATGACGGAGCTCAACGGCTGCCAGCCCATCAAAATCAACGTTCTGGGACCCTACACCTTCAGCATCGGAGACACCAGCACCTTTGGCGAGTACAAGAGCGGCGGTGTCGCTACCCAGGTAAAGATGCCCAAGACTGTGAGCTTCAAGTCGCTGGAGCAAGCCACCCAGGAGCCGGAGTTCATGATCTCCGATTTCGCCAAATTGGACGCGCCCGCCACCCTTCATGTGGCTTTCAATGCGCTCGCCTGTTATAAACATACTCACGGAGCTTTGCCGCGTCCCTGGAACGAGGAGGATGCCCAAGCTTTCCTGGCGCTGTGCCGTGAGAACAGCAAGGACATTGACGAGAAACTGGTGCTGCAGTTTGCCAAGATCTGCTCGGGCAACACGTGCCCGCTGGACGCAGCTGTTGGTGGAATTGTGGCCCAGGAGGTGCTCAAGGCGTGCAGTGGAAAGTTTACCCCAATCTACCAGTGGCTTTACTTCGACGCCGTGGAGTGCTTGCCGGCAGAGGGCGTAACCGAGGAGGATGCCCAGCCACTGGGCTCCCGTTACGATGCCCAGATTGCCATCTTTGGAAAGAAGTTCCAGGAGCAGTTGGCCGACGCGAAGTGGTTCATTGTGGGAGCCGGTGCCATTGGTTGTGAGTTACTGAAAAACTTTGGAATGCTTGGTCTTGGCGTTGGCAAGGGCCAGATCTTCGTCACCGATATGGATCTCATCGAGAAGTCGAACTTGAACCGGCAATTCCTATTCAGGCCGCACGACGTCCAAAAGCCCAAATCGCTTACGGCTGCTTCTGCTATCCAGCGCATGAATCCCGACGTGAAGGTCACCGCATATGAACTGCGTGTGGGTTCGGAAACCGAAAAGGTCTTTTCCGAGGACTTCTTCGGAAAACTGGACGGAGTGGCCAATGCTTTGGACAACGTGGATGCGCGTATCTACATGGATCGCAAGTGCATCTTCAACCGCATCCCGCTGGTCGAGACCGGAACTCTTGGCACCATGGGTAACGTCCAGGTGATCGTTCCCTTCGCCACCGAGTCCTACAGTTCATCGCAGGACCCTCCCGAGAAGAGCATCCCCATCTGCACGCTCAAGAATTTCCCCAATGCCATCGAGCACACGCTGCAGTGGGCCCGCGACGCCTTTGAAGGTGTCTTCAAGCAGTCCGCGGAGAACGCAGCCCAATACATCTCAGATCCTCAGTTTACCGAGCGAATTGCCAAGCTGCCAGGAATTCAGCCACTAGAGATCCTCGAATCTATTAAGGTGGGTGCTTGACTTTCTAACTATGTAATAGATAATATCTTTCTCTTGTTCTGAATCTTTAGAAAGCTCTTATCGACGATAAACCCAAGAACTTTGCCCAGTGTGTCGAGTGGGCTCGTCTCCACTGGGAGGACCAGTATGCCAATCAGATTAAGCAGCTGCTCTTCAACTTCCCTCCGGATCAGATCACCTCCAGTGGCCAGCCGTTTTGGTCGGGTCCCAAGCGTTGTCCCGATCCGCTGGTCTTCGACGTGAACGACCCTATGCACTTGGACTACGTCTTTGCGGCTGCCAATCTGCGCGCTGAGGTCTATGGCATCGAACAGGTGCGCAACCGCGATACCGTTGCCGAACTGGTGAAGCAAGTCAAGGTTAGTTCCATGTCCATTTCTCTATTTGGGAATCTTACTTCAAAAACTAATTTTAGGTGCCAGAATTCAAGCCCCGTTCGGGCGTGAAAATCGAGACTAACGAAGCGGCCGCTGCTGCTTCGGCCAACCACTTTGACGACGGAGAGGTGGACCAGGATCGTGTAGATAAGATCATTACGGAACTACTGAAAAACGCGGACAAGAGCTCGAAGATTACGCCGCTGGACTTCGAAAAGGACGATGACAGCAACCTTCACATGGACTTCATTGTAGCCTGCTCAAATCTGCGAGCCACGAACTACAAGATCGCACCAGCCGACCGTCACAAGTCCAAGCTGATTGCGGGTAAGATTATTCCCGCCATCGCCACCACCACATCGGTGCTGTCCGGCTTGGCCGTTCTGGAGGTGATCAAGCTCATTGGTGGCCACCGAAGTCTCGATAAGTTCAAGAACGGTTTTGCCAATCTGGCTCTGCCATTGATGGCCTTCTCAGAGCCACTGCCCGCCGCCAAGAACACCTACTACGGCAAGGAATGGACGCTTTGGGATCGCTTTGAGGTCACCGGAGAGTTGTCGCTACAGGAGTTCCTTAACTACTTCGAGGAGAAGGAGAAGCTTAAGATTACGATGCTGTCGCAAGGTGTCTCCATGCTCTACTCTTTCTTCATGCCGAAGGCCAAGTGCTCCGAGCGTTTGCCACTCCCCATGTCTGAGGTGGTGCGTCGCGTATCCAAGCGGCGCATTGAACCCCACGAGCGCTCTCTGGTTTTCGAGATCTGTTGCAACGACGTTGAAGGCGAGGATGTGGAAGTACCCTACGTCCGTTACACGCTGCCCTAAGCCCATATATAATCTTAATTTAACCATTAAATTATTTTATGATCCTGTTTTGTCGCCGTCGTCGTGGCCACCGTGTGTTGGAGCTACGCCACTTTAAGAAACATAAACATAGAATGTCTAGCTGTTTGCATTTTAATTTTCAAAAACACAACTAGATGATTGAGAACACAACAAATACGCGGAGCAAGCCAGATCTAGAAATTAAATATATAACATGTGTGGAATCCTATAAGGAATCGCAAATTAATTCGCATTATACGAAAAAAACAAAGACTCGACTTAAAGCAAAAACTTAACTGCATCTGAAGAAACTCTCTGCTCAGCATAGTTGTAAATGAAAAAAGGATTACAGAAAAACTGAAAGCGGATTTAATCGCATTGAGTAATTTGAAATTGGAAACTGAAGAAGCCAAGCGGAAGATTTCTCATTTCACTCATATATTTTTTTTATATGAACGTATAAACTAATTACATCATTGTATTAAAAACGAGGAAAGCAAATGAATAAAGCTGTATATTTCATATGGTAATCGTCCCGCGAGATGTCTACGATAATTTCGTTTAGCACTTGTCGTTTTGTAATCTCATTTTCTCAGGACTTGGGGAAATTGTAATGCATACTGCAGTAAGAGAGGAGGCTGCCTGCCTGCCTGCCATCTATCCATACCCTGGCTGCCAGTCAGTTGGCAGAAAGTTACGTGACACAATTAAATATTTTATGCCCTCTCAAGACGTTTATGCCACCCACCGCCGCCCCAAAGGAGGCTGCTGCCACCGAAGTGCAATTGGCAAGTGCCGTAAAGTTGTGCTGCAGGCGGTGGGGTGGGGGACCAGCTCTTATAATTAAATATTACACGCAATGCAACTGAAGTATAGCCAAAGTTATGCAGCTTCACTGCTATCTCTTGGCCTTCTGCAGCTTTTCCGAAAACTTGCTTAAATTATGCAGATAATGAAACAAACAGGCGCAGTGCGTGTGCAGGGAATAGGAAAGTGCCCCGAACAGGAGGGGCTTCGTAGCATCCAAAGGATTCTATTAGCTCTACGGGGAATCCCCAGTATCACATTTCTTTGAAGAAACCTGTCCAAGACAGTATAATCAAAGTTTAGCTACATAGTTGTGCTGGATGTAAGGAAACTAATATGACTAGATATTTTAAACTTTTGATTTTTTAAATTATAATTTAATGCCCAATGCTGATTTTATTCCGAATCGAGTTATGGGTCGTGAATATGCATATATGTATGTATGTATTTTCTTTGTTGAGACAGACACCTTCTGCGTAATACATATGATGAGCCACTAACAGCAGTCTCTTGGTAATATCTGTTTTTTTTTGCGTTTTTAGTGTACGTCAGCTTTTGGCCGATGATCATCCGGCAAGCGCCACAAAACCCCAAAGGCTGTTGACTCATGGGGAAAAAAAGAGAGTCGTTGGATTGTATTTTTGGTAAGGTACTCATCCATGAAGCATCCATACGCTTTGGGTGTGAAAAAAAGAATCTTAATTTTAGTCGTAAATCTGAAATCGGATTCAGGGCTTATCGCTTTTTCGGATCAGACTGCCGAAAAGCTAATGCAAAAAACTGCTTTTATTCTGTATTGAGCCTCCACCGGGGTAGGGAGTTTAAATCTCGACCAGTTCTATATAAAAATGTGAATCTTTTGTTGTACGACCGGCAACCTGTTGGCTAATTTCCAAAATATGCGGGTACAACATTTTTCGGTTGATGGCTTTCGCCATGTGTGTTTGTGAGCAATTTCTCATGCAAATCGGATATGGAATTATTATTTAGACTGTTTTTTTTTTTTGTTATTTTTCAAATTAATTGTTTTGAGATTTCTTTGCCATTGAGCGAGTGATTTCAATAAATTCTCAGTTGGCCGTGTGACACTTTTCGTCCGATAATGAACCAAACTCCGCCGAATGTGATTAATGGACATGTTAAATGGAAATCATCGGACGAGGTGGTTGGGTGGCAGTGTCTCTCATCTGATTTGATGGACACGTCAAGGCGAGAGCAATGCACGAGTCCAGGGAAAGCGGAGATCCGAGTGCATCGGTTGCATATTTTAATTAATTACTCGGATACAGATACATCTGCCATCGGTGGGTGGGTGGAGGTCAATTGGGCTGGCATTTCCTGTCCATTCCAAATGACCAAATGGCCATAGCCAAGCATGCGTCATTTGCGAGAAAGTTTTCTGGCTGTGTAAGACACAATTAGTAATTGCTTTGATTTCCTGTCTGTTTGAGGAACGTGTTCGAATTTGCGCACTTGGGAAATGGTAGTATGTAAATCGCATGTCCCACCGCCGGGGTACATGTGCCCACTTCCATTTTAGATCAGTCGAACATACGCCTTAAATTGACTCATAAAGCACATTGCACAATAAACGACAATCTGCTCCATAGGAGCCACATGCTTCTCCACACACCAAGAAAAGTCTACCCTAAATAATAAATATACTGATTATACAAAAAATACTAATTATTTTGCAATATTTGTTTTTTATAGGATTTTCCAACACTAAAACGGAGAGCCATCAAAGACAAAATGGCAGCCAAAATGGCTTAGAAACAAAATGGCTGCCAAATCTTAAGATTCCTTTTCAAAATGTTTCAAATTTAAATAATTCAATAATATTTAAATCTTTACAATAAAATTAATTTTATTTCAAGTGCAGACACAGGAATCTTAGTATATTTACACGCTAATACATAAATAAGTTTTCCCAAATCGGCTAGACATCCGTGCCACCGCCCACACATATAATATGAGCATTATACAAGCTGGGGCGACACTGAAGATATCCCAACACCAAGCTCCCGGCCATTTCCAGACGACACTTCTCCATAATTGATTTATGTCACGAACTTGCTCCCGGCAATATCGGATATTCGACGCAGTGGCGGACTTGGTTTTAAAAGAGCCAGATAGAGCTATCGGGCGGATTCGCAGGGAAATGCAACAAACAAGATAAGTGCCCCACTGAGTCACTGACATCGAAAGTTACTAACCTTAGTTATAAGCATATATGTTATGTTTCTGTTGCCGATCCGCTTTATCGGGCACAGGAAGTAGGTGATATTCCCATTCATCACCCACTATAGTATAAAAATACGTATTTTAAGGCAGAATACTCGAAAATTTCCTTCAAGAATACATATGTCGTAATGCATTGAGTAATATAAGACTTCAAATAATTCAAAATTATCAGTCCGATAAGATATGCAACTCTGTCATATTGATAAGTTCTTACGCACATTATGTCTTGACCATGTGTCATTGCTGGGTACTTTTTGTCACTCTTCCGATTTTTGTAGGTCAACTGCAGGCTGAGAAAAGCAGAAATCGGTTTTGCATTCAATTTCGTGTTCAATTAGCACTTGACCCCAGACCCGAGGTCTAAACTACGAATTTGCCGGCAAGTAGTTTCGGATACGTATGGTTACAGTGGCGTACACTTAAATAAGATCAAAAAGAGTCGTCAAAGTGTGGATTACGGCTTTAAAATTTATTCCCGCCAGTGATGAAACATCTGTCAAAAGAATTCGAATAATTTGAATAAATTCTATCAAACTTATCCTGGATGATCGTACCTTAACCAACTCATTCCATTATGAAGCCAAGACTCCACCAGAAGCAAGTTCCGATGAGGCTTGGCGGGGAATCAAACTAGTCAACAGAAACGGTCTCTTACCTGTGATCTATTGGTCCCCGATATCTACTACCTGGAAGAGGAGGCGTTTTCGATTAACACTGTCATTGCCGTTGAGGGAAATGAATGTATCCTGTGTGTGATAATCGCTGATACATACGTAGTGGTTTGGTTATCGAAGTCGACTAATAATTTTATATTTCATTTTTATATGAAACCCAAAAATGACTTAATGGATGAGATGGTTTAATTTAAGTAGAACTCACTGTAGCTAAGTTTGGTTTATGAATGATTACTGATGGTTTAGTCATCAAAAGACGAAATGAATTTGTAGATATTGAATTTTTATTTTTAAATCACAATAAATGTAGTTTAAAATGTCCATTTATGGTGATTTAAAAAATGTTTAAAAAAAGATGCTTTTAATACTGAGTAAGAACTTGAGAAGTTATATTAGACGTTTATCCTTAAATATGAACAAATTTTTTTTTCATTAATTAAAACCACAATGTAAAAAATGTTTCCGAAACATTAATTCATGCTTTTTCATTTTCAGTTCCATAATTTATTATTCATGTTTTAAGTGTAATTGGATTCCGAGAAGAGGTCCATTCATCATTATTAGCAGTCTGTTTTGTGTTTATTGTGCAATCCTCCAAGTGGCGCCAATATTGCCACAAAAGTGTTAAGATTGGACTATTTTGGACTACCAAGTAGGTAGCATAATCTCTAAAAGAAATATATTCACAATGTGGGTCCCACATAGACATCGTTTCTCTTTCGACTACTTCAGTTCTCTTTCTCTTTTCAAAGAGAAATATATTGGACGCTCCATGGAGACCGATAGACCGTTGGGGGCATGGAGGCCCAATGTAATCCCTAGTAATTCGTCGGGTTCCAGGAGCGATCGCCAGGAGCGATCTCTCTCGTGCTCTACAGCGCGGAATTGAGACAACGGGTTTCGAGCTGAGTGGGAACTGAATGTGGAGGCAAGTCGCTGGCCGCCAAGCCAACACTCACTGCCAGTCGGTCTCGCAGAGCGGTATACCCGCCACTACGGTCGAAGCGAAATAAAAATAATACACCACCCCGTCAGTGGTGTAACGATATATTTTACAAAGCGAAATAAAAGAAAACCAACAAAAACATAAAATAAAAGACGGTCGGAAAGATTTATTCTTGCATATAAATTATATAGTATTTTATACGAAACCCGAATAAAGAGTGGCGCTCGTCCGCCCACTTTTCCTGATTTTTTTTTCGTGGGACGAACAAAGCGATTATGTCGGGAACGGATTCGGGATCGGGAATCGGATCGGAAAATATGGGCATTAGCATCGGTGTATCGGGATAATATATTAAAAAAATAACGAAAGAAAGAACGAACAAAACAAAGGCCTTTTTACTCTCGTATGCCAATTAATTGTGTGGTTGTGTCTCGATGTCGCTTCACAAAAGCTAATGGGTCTTAAATAGTGTGTGTCTTTTGGAAATTTTGAATATATTCCGACCCAGCCCACGAACTTCCCCCACCTCCCACGGGGCGGATGCGTCATATGTAAAGGAGCGGAAAAGCGAACAGCGAAAAAGGGCAAAAAAAAGGGAGAGAGCCCAGATACCAAGAAACAGTGGCCACAACAAAAAAAAAAAACACAACACAAAAGCCAGACCAAGAAGCAGAAACGGTTCACCCCCACTTCCGCTGCTTTGCTTCTTTGGTTCTATTGTTGTTGCTTTTGTTGTTTTTGTTGCAGCTGTTGATGCCGCCGGCTATTTGTGGCGTGCTTGCCACTGCGCATGTGTGTGTGTCAACCCCCGCGGCCACTAAACAACAACAAAGTTAAAAGTGAAACACAAAAAAAAAAGAAGAAAAGTTCAATTCCTCATTTCGAATTGTTAGTGCAACACATCAATTAATTAAGCTCCAGTTTTATGCGATTCGCAAGTGATCTGCGACGATTTAATAAAAGAAAAGTGCAAAGTTTAAGTGATCCCTTCGTCCCTGCCCCTCGACAAGATAAATAAGAAAAGAATTGAAAGTAAAAGCGAGAAGAAAAATGTGCTCCACATGTGTCGGCAGGCTGGCGCTACTTGCCACCGCCCTGCTAGCACTCGTAACCCTAGCCGCAGGAATTCAGGATCTACCCGATCTGCTGTATCATCACAAAAATCAGTATAATGATGATCCCAAGACAGCTACTTTGGAGCAGCAAGATATGGTGGCGGGTAGGTCTGGAAAACCCGCAAAAATATCCGAGGATATTATGGTGAGTTGGTGTTTAGAGGGTTTTTGTCCAGAGCTATAATATTTTAATAAAATTAAAAAACAAAGCTGAAAAAAGCTCATATTAAGTATACGACACGTTGTACTTGTAATACTTACTATAAATTGTATCCCATTTCAAATAAAAATTAGTATAATATTAACTTTTGAATTCTCCAAGGAATGGTAAGTGGCTACTATATTAAGTATATAGTAGCTTAATAATAAACGAGTATCTTTTCAATGAATTACCTTTGTGGCATCAATAATTAATCTCCCAAAGAAAACAAAATTAAATCTTTAAATTTGCATGAACGAGATGGCCATAAAGAGAAAATGAGACAGGGCGAGGTCAGTGGCAAACAGCTGGAAATTAAATCAACACACAGGAGGCACAAATGCTCACTGCAGTTGCAGCAGTGGCAGCTTCAGACACTCGATGCAACCGATGAAGGGATGAGGGGGCATGGACCATCGAGATAAGGCAAATCCAAGCCCCCTGCCAGCGCCACTGGGCCGATGATGCAGCCTGCTTATGCTGTGGCTGCTCATGCCTATGACCCCAAAATCCCAAATCGGTCTACATATGAAACCACAGTGCGCGTCATAGATAAGGGACCATGAATGGGAAAGTTTTGATCGTAATGGAAAGGTTCTTGACTTCTTCAATAGCCTAATACAATGAGCAATATACAAAAATCGTAAAAATTATAAGCATTTTAATATGAGTTTTTAAAATATTTACTATTTTTGGTACACACTGTACATGTGTTCATTCAGATGCCACGAAATGGGGGCCAACAGTCTCCGGTTCGGCCACTGCAGTTCGTAGTGCACAATGCATGCTTATTGTTTGGGGCATTGCATCCCATGGCTCTTAATGCATTTGTGGGTCTGCTCCCCGCCCCCTTAGATGGCCCAGCTGCCCCAGCAGCCGGAAAAGACCTCGCCACTAGGATATTCGCTGGTGGATTGCGACGGTTAATGAGCACGGGCGCCTTTTTAATCAGAATAACAAAATATGAGCAATTTACTTATTATTGTTCCCTTTTGTTTTGTATGCCAAGGAGTCGCGTTGGCATTCTTGAAGGCGCGCCAGGACATTGAACCCGGGGCAGCTGACTCAGCAGTGGCAGACATGCGAGGCGACCAGGATGAACTATTTATGTATGTGGGTACCACCTCGCCAGTGTGTGTACGTAGCCGGTCTTTCAGTTCCGCCGTCTTTCCAGCCGTCCGTCAGACATCCAACCAGCCAGCCAGCCAGCCATTCAGTCAGCCAGGCATTCTCTGCTTATGCGGCTTGGACCGAATCTTGGCATTTATTAAAGTGCGAAAACTGTAATTGAAGGGTCGGTCTGAATGGCTGGAAAAAAATATAAAAGATTAAGCGAAGGAGAAAGGAAATAAGGTCTGGCTCATGCCTGTAAGACACAGAGTACTGTGAGATATGTACGTTAAAATTTTGCTTAAAATATTTCCCACATTTTAATTAGAAAATGGCATTTTTGAAATGAATGTTTACATTCCCAGGAACAAAGAGAAAGTGGCCTATATCTATGAAACGGTGCTTGGGAAAGCCGAGTCGAGGTCGCCGCCGGGCCCGCATATTGTTTATTTAGTAAGGATATCAAAGGCGATGGATGTCGCCACTCTACAGCTGCCCGCTGGATGAGCAGGGCAAACATATGCCATATACAGATAGATATATGTATATATGTATGGGGTATGCATATATGGAGCACTATATATAAACATGTACATGGGCGATGATATGAGCGGAACCGAAAAGAAAAGAACTGAATCCGAGCGCGCCGAGTTGGGACGAAGTTGTCGTCCAGCGAATTGGGATTGAGAAGTAGTTGTTGGGTTGTTCCGAGTGTCGCCAGCTAGGCGCTGCCACAGCTCCCGGTTCAATAAACGCACTCACACACACGCACACCATAGATATCCCCACACACACACACTGGCACACTCAGTGAATTGTTCGCATACACTCACGCACTCGCGTTTATGAGTGGCGTGTAATCAAATAAATGATGAAAATGGAGCCAAGACGAAGACCAAGATGCTCTACACTGGGAGAAATTTCTCTCAGATAACTATGCTATAAAAGCTATTAATATTATGCATTTCTTCCCGTGTAAGTGTTGTTCTTGGGGCCAAGACTAGGGGGAGGTTTACGACAGGAGTAGCAGGGCAGCAGGGTCACGGCACTGCACTGCAGTTGCATGCCCCAGCGGAAGTAGTCCGGAAAGTGCATACATACACACATAGAAAGTGAAGTGAAGTTAACTTATCTGCACTCTTGCAACCGCACATTTGCATATCGCCACGCACAACCCTCTCCATATGCAAGAAATCGAATATATATATCTACATACATACGTCGGGGATATATATAAATCCCGTTGCCACTGACACTGAGACATAGAATGGGAAAAGGGCGGAGATTGGCGAGGGGGGAACGACCTAACAAACTGTTGCAATTTGCTTTCAAGTTTTCGCAAAATTCTAATTGGCACAACTATAGGAAACAGCAGAAGGAAGCGATGTCATCCGCAGACTTTGGGGACTTTCAGCCTTGTGTTTGTATTTGCAATTGCTATTTGTGGCAGGACCCCTCCTCCTTTCGTCTCCTCACTCGTCGAGGGTAGTTTTCTAATGAATTCAACACAACAGGCCACAAAGAAATTTTGGTCTGGCCAAAAAACCAAGAACAGGTGTCTTCTATTCCTCGCAGGAAGCGCAAACAATCAAAATGCATATGTGCATTACTCATTTCCAAATGGGTGTTTTCAGGAACTATTAAATATTACCAAAAATAAATGCTGGCTTCTGGGGAGGGAATGTTTTTCAAATACAGAAACCACTATAATACAAAAATATCTCATCTTAATTTTTCGGGAATCTTCATTATAGTGGCGTTGTACGATTGGAAATTTATTATTCCCTTAAGTTACGAGCTGTTAAGATGGCACATATTATTATCATTAGTCACTTTAATTGATTCATTGTCAAGTTGCTGGGCCGACAGATAAGAATCCCTCGATATTCCTCAAATTTCTCCTTTTTCGGAATGCAATTAACGCCGTTGCAGCTGATGGAAGTCATTCGGGGCATTTTCGTTGATTGTTTTATGGCTTCCTGGTAGGAGAGCCCACTTCCCAATTCCAGCTCCAGCCCTCTTCGATTGCTTTTATGGCCGGGGCTGGGCAGGGTCGGGCAGTCCCCAACTTGATCAAGACAATGCCCAGAATGGCAGCATTGTCAGATCTTAATAGGCTTATGACAATTCTTGGAGCGCCAGTTGAATGCACTAAGCGGCACTGTCATAAAGTAGGACCGAGATCGGATCGTATAATTTTTAAATGCCAACTCCCCATGTGCGATAATCAGAAACAGGAACAGAGACAGAACAGAGAGATTCAGATTCATATTCAGTTTCAGACTGAGTCGACTTGAAACAGATTAAATTTGCCGCTATTAATTAACTCGCAAGGCACATTAAGTTGAAGCTGCTGATTCACTGGTCTGCTCCAAAATCCGTAGAGACTCAAAGGGGGATTTTAATAAATTAAGTGGCACATTAACGTTATTGTAATACATACAATAACAGATACATATTTCCGCTTCTCGAATAAATTTACACATTTTAAGGTAATTTGTCAATGAATGGAATATTGTGTGGGTTAGACACCTGTTATAATGCGTTAATGACACTTGATCGGCTACCTAAGCGATTGGAGGGCAGGAAATCCCAGATCAAATTTGAATGAATGAGTAAGACTGGAATAAAAACAAGAAAAGATTTGAATTAATAAGCTAAAAGTTACAGCAGGTTATTTGGTTGAACTCATCATCGAGTTATTCAAGATAAATTTTATGACAAGACCTAAAAATTAAAAGATTTTAAACATTATGTACCACCTTTCTGACTTTTTAATTCCCCAACACTTTGCTTAAACCCCCTAGAAAGGAACCAAAGGACCTGCAAAGTCATGCCAAATGCACCTGGCTGGAAAAAAAAAATCTTTTTATTAAATTTCTCTTTCAATACATAATGCTTTGGTGGTTGGGTGGAGTTTCTATTTATTTTTTTAATTGTGTCACGTAGGGAACTGCATTCGGCTATAGAAAAAAGCTTGCTGCCTTTTTAGCTTTACGGGATGCTAAAAAAAAGGCGGAATACAAAATGGAAAATAAAAAACTACATCTGATACGTGTATTTGTGCTGCCTGGCACGCATTGAAATGCAAGGAGCGGAAAAATTTTCGAGCCGAGCAGGGGAACAAATAATGCCCAATTTGCATTTCGCAAAAGAGTGGAATACAAAAAACACTGCTAATACACCGGCGAGTGCAGCGTTTATGAAAAAATATATATTTAAATATAAAAATCTCAGTGGTATAGAGCCCGAAGGATATTGCGCGAAATACTATTGAAAATTTAACATATTAAAAAATGATTTAAAAAGAAAATATTTGATATCCGGATTTCCAAACATGTAAGTTCGTAAATAAATATGAAATGTATGTGTTTACAAGACACCAATTTGAAGGAATTTTATAGTGCTAAAATATTAAAAAACAAATATTTGAAAGAATGGACTATTTTTTCAATTAAACATCACTGCAGTCGAATGCACTTGACCATTACACGGTATTGGAATTTAAATATGCACGTTTCAGCTAATATGTAAAGTAAATAGGAAGCATTTTCAATTATTTATACGTTTGAATTACATGTTTAATTAAAAGCTGATAACACAAAAAGTGGCAGCATCGAAAAATAAAAAAAAAACCACTCAGCTGGCGGGAAGATAAGCCCCGCGGATGAAACAGAAGCAACCCGATTTCCATTGTTGTTGTCTTATTCATTAATTTTATGTGCCATTGATTGATTTTTAATGTCATTTCGGAGGAGGGGAATCCGGGACGTAAGAAATAAAAAGAGATTCGTATGAGGTGGGGGGTGGGGAGCGGGTCTGGAACTTTCGTCTGGCCAACCCACGCTGCGTATGATTGATGCATTTATGTTGATTTTTCTTTCGCTTTCCGCTCATTTTGTTGCATTTTATGCATTTTGCGTATCCGCTGGATCATTATGGCTGTATATACCCAAATATGAGACATTTGTTGTGAATACACAATTTTTGCGACAACGAAATTCCGCCCAACTACGCCACGACAATCTGCATGCACATTAGCCAAAGCAGGATACGTATACGGACATCCGCGAGGACAGCCAATCTCCGTACTAATACTTTCAGTTACATCCACGAAAAATTGTTTGCCGAGCTGTCCTGTCCTGTCCCCCAATTTTGGTTTGGCAATCTCAATGATTCATGCACACAAAAGGGCCAAGGGAAAGTAGATAGTAGATGGCTTTTTCAGATGGCTTGATGAGGTTGTCTAGGTAGAGTTCTAGGGAAATGGTCCAACCAAGTAAGTGGATAATGTTATAAGATGAAAAAAGTATCTATGAGAAGCACAAGCTAATGATGCTAATAAAGCCACGAGTATGATACTTAAAAGTTAATTAAAAAATAGTAAGTAAAGTGGATTTAATGTCCTTGTTCCATTTCCCAACTGAAATAATATTTAGATACTGTGACACTTCTGTCACAAACTTAATACACTGAGTGGTCTACTGAGTAGAGTCCACTCTATAGCCACCATGTGGGGCATATCCTCCAGTGACTCCTAGTCCATACACCCACTGACATATGTACACATAAATATCCAGCATGGACGCATACATGTATTTATGTTTCTGCCATACGCGCATATCATTCGAGTGAGCGCTGACAAAAAAGAATAATGCATTATCGGAATTGCACAATCGTTGCTGTTATTGTGTGTGGAAAGTTTTAGCATTATCTGCATGAATTTCACTCAAGGAGGATTGCAAGAAAGATTCAATGGGTTGGCGGTGGAGTTGGGCGGCTCTATCCGCAGCCGGACGTCCAGCCATTAGCAGAATCGCATGCATTCACACTCCGGGCAGACGTATGCAGATTTTCCTTCGCTTCTCCTAACAGCAGGAAGAATAAAAGCGCAATAAATCCAAGTGGATTTCGCTGGCTGGCACCAAACAAAAAAAAAAAAAAAAAGAAAAAACCCAAAACAAAGGTGGAAGTGCATAAATAAATACCCCCTATATGACCCCACAGAGAAATTCGTTATTGGCGGAGTTCTAAGAGTGCTGGAGCTGCACAAAAGAAATATAAACAAAATATAAAGCAATTGGATTTGACCCAGATTCATTGCCCTGGGTTTTTTGTTGATGTTTCTTGCTTTTTTTTTTTTGGGGATTGGTTGGGTGCTCGTATTAATTATCACATTTTTGTGCCCCGACGCGCTCTTCTGATTGCAGCAGCAGCGGCAGCGGCAGCAACAATCACAAGCATATAAAAACAATCCATTTTCGATTTATTTATTTTTGGTTTGGCTTTATTTGGGGAAACAGAATGCCGGGGAGCACGCGAGCTAACGGCAGTTGTTAAGTCCCCAGCAAGGGGCTCTGACTTACGACAGCGGCAGTGCGGGGAAATAAAAAATCTTTGACATTTTGGCAAAAAGGCAGAACACCAGAACGCCAGAACACTACAGAACAACGTAGTCTTGATTCCTTGACTTGATTTTAATGATGCCCATGATGCCGCAGCTGCTGGATTGGCCTTTTCCAGAGAAACGCTTGCAATATGTTGGCACAGCCATCCAACAGAGCAACAGCAATATAACAACAACAATGGCAATGACAACGCCTTTTTTGGGCGACATTTGTGCATCGAGCAGGTTTCCTTTTAAGCGCTGCCTGTGCCATCAATTATGCGGCATGTTGCTGCCCCAACATCAGTTTCAGCGGCGGCTTCAGCTGCAGTTACAGCCTCAGCCTCAAGCTCGGCTTCGACTTCAAAGCCTTAAAGCCAAAGAAGGACCGCCAGGCGGCGGGCAACTTATGTAGGTGTTTGCTGTGCGTATGTCTGGGTTATTTATGCAGAGAGAAAAATGTAATCCCAGTCCTGAAAAGGTAGTTTTCAAAAAACGTTAATGCAAATTCTAAAAGTCATTTAAAGGAAGTATTGAGCAGGGACCGTAAATAATGAATATTGTTATGATTTATAATTTTGGTCAATCAATTGGTTATATTATATTTGCGATTTTTGCGATATATATTCGGTTTTAGCTTCAGGGGTATATCAAATTCGGCTCCGCCCAAAGTTAGCTTTCCTTTCTTGTTTTAAATTAAATTATAAAATATATATTTTCCCACTGCTATAACATTCATGATAGTGCAGATACAAGCTTGGGATATTTTTATTTGGGATATTTACGTTCCTATAAGAAACTCCATTCTATAATTTCTAAAAAATATCATGTTTTTTTTATAAATTTAAATTCTGAAAATATAAACACTCCTATCACCATTGCCTGCTTTTAAGGGCTCTTAGAAGTCTTATTGTAAGTAAGAGTATAATTTTACCGTTATTTTGAGTATAATAATGTTTAAAATGATGCCTTACTTTGCTAAATATTCAATAAAATTTTTTTGAAAATAATTAATTTATTAATTAATTAAAACATCGCCCTCCTCCTCGATTCTCATAAGTTGCACTTAAGCAGGCCCCAAAAATCGGAAAAATAGTTTTTTTTTTAAGTTTTGGTGTTTGTTTTTATTGTTGTAGATTAATGTAGTTTTTCGTTGTTGTTGTAGTTATTGTTGTTGTTGTAGTTTTTGTTTTTGTTGTAGTTTTTGTTGTTGTTGTAGTTTTTGTTGTTGTTGTAGTTTTGTTGTTGTTGTAGTTTTTGTTGTTGTTGTAGTTTTTGTTGTTGTTGTAGTTTTTGTTGTTGTAATTTTTTGTTGTTGTAATTTTTTTGTTGTAATTTTTTTGTTGTAATTTTTTGTTGTAATTTTTTTGTTGTAATATTTTTTGTTGTAATTTTTTTGTTGTAATTTTTTTTTAAATTTTTTTGTTGTAATTTTTTTTTTGTAATTTTTTTTTTTTTAGTTTCTTGTGATACCCTTGCAGAGGGTACTATAATTTGGGTCAAAAGTGTGCAACCCAGTGAAGGAGACTGGGTTGAGAGAGATATTTAAAACCATATCTTTTATTTATTATTTATACGTCATAATCATCTTTTATTCTCTCTGCCTGAAGTCAACCGCCTTTGGCTACTTACCTGTTTCCAGATTGATCATTTGAGCCCTGTTGTGTGAGTCAGCGACATTCTTAGCCATCTCTCTGACGCTTGGGTATCTGCGGTTCAGAGTGCACAAATATTGACCAACTCATTTAGGTGGTCGGGGATTTTATTTTTCCGCTTAAGCATCAATTTAGATACACTCATCATCACACTCATGATTCGCTCAGGCTAATTTCATCAAAAGATTGGTGGCCAAAAACGGGTTTGCTCACCAGCCTAGTGTGTGCATTTGTAAGCGAGTTATTGGTCGATGGGTTGTGCCAGTAATCCAGCTAGGCTAGTCAAAATAATGGTGGCCCGGCAGCAGGTTTCTGGCCTTGTTTATATAACGCACACCCAACTGGCGCCAAACAACCAGTAGCCGCCCCAGCAGCATCCACAAGATAATATCTTGTCTGGGTTCGAACATAGCTCTCGTATGCCAGAAGCGGCCAGCGGCCTGGGAAATATTATCCAACAGGGAATCAAATTACATGAAGGGTAGCAGCGTCAGAGATGAACGATTGAAAGGGAATAATTTGCACTTTATTCAGTTAATGAATGAATCGGATTTCAAAGGAGTCTCTGCATCTCGGAGTATTGATTTGAAACTGGAAAACTATCTAACAAGGAATGCTTTTCGAATCATTAAAGCTCGACAACCTGAAGAAGATTTTATAGCCACAGAACGTATGGCATTTTACACGAAATGGTGGAATAAAGTTGCTAAAAATACGACATTCTCATTTGAATTATTTAAAGAATTTATGTGTGAAGGTTCCCCAGAAAGCGGAAAGATGATTCCGAACCCCGGGATATGGACGGGCGACCATATATCAACGACCATATCGGGTTGCCAACGTCTTAATGCTCCGTCTGCAAATGGTCTTAATGTCATAAGTTAAAACCAAACGTAACCTTTTTAGCCAACTGGTCCGGGGTATTTGCATATAATTGGATGGCGGGACGAGAGGCTGGCTAGCAGTGACCAGGGGCCATGTGTGTTGCAGCTATTTAAGATAGCTGCCCAAGGCGTTGCATGTCCGCACATCGGATTTCTGTTTATTTAACTGTCATGCCGAGTCATTGAACGCAAACGTGGATGCTTTGTTTTTGAGCGGAACAGAGCGCCAGATCTGTTGATATAAATAATGATTTATTTGTTTATTGCAAATTGCACAAAGCGTAGTTAATCAAGAGTGCGCCTTCGCCTTCGCCTTGGAACTCAGTTCGTCTCCCGACCATTTTCATTTCCATTTCCACTTTCCCGCCGTGGCTGCTCTCGAGAACCTATTGTTTGAATTTATTTTCCCTGGCGGGTGTCCGTGGGGTGGGAATGATTGAAAGCGGAATGATTGAGGCTGTAGGATGGTGGGTAGCAGGGACTTTGATGACTTGTTGCTCCGTAGCACTGGTATGGCGACAAAGTAAATGCCTGAACCTGGCGGCGGCTCGCAAGTGCCGAGTGTCTCATCACTTTCCCATAAACTCTGGCGCACCGAGCCCCAGATGGAGTGGTCTTTAGGTGGGATAGTGGGATGTGGGCGTCAGCGTGGATATTGCAATTTACGTCCTGTGGTCTAATTAAAGTGCAAGCACAAACACAAACACAAACACAGCCTCGGCTTGTGGCAGGTTGAAAGACGGACCACGAGCCAGTTGCCAGTCGCATTGAATGTTGCGTGTTTGCAGCTTTTGTGGTCGGTTCATTTGATGGTTTAAACAGTGAGAACTATTTTAGAAAAATTTAATAAATTGAAAGAAGTATCTCAATAATTAATTGACAGTAGATGAGATCAGAAGCCATAACCCTTTGCTAAGATTTCCTATTTGAAGTATTTCTAAATCCTTTCTCTCTGTGTACTATCAGCTCTATGGACAACGAAGCAACTTTCAATAATATAGTACCCAGTCTGCTCTGCTCTTTCCTTTGACTTCGTTGCTTTTCTTATCCCACATTAATCAATGTTGATTTCAATTAATTTAACCATCTCTTCACTTTGTCCAGCCTTGGAAAGGGGTGTGGAGTGTCGAGTATAGTGTGTGTGTGGGTGTATGTGCTTTGTTTTTTTTTTTATTAAATGCTTCCAATGGTGGGCGTGTCCATCACTCCAAGCTGGCAAGCCGTTAGCTGGCACATCCTTTTTATTAAAATTCGCAGTCTATAAATTGCCAAGGAGCCGATGCAGTTTCTGGAATGGGCGTGGGTGGGATGACTCCATATGGGGATATGGGATATGGATGTGGAACTCTATATAGTGGTCTGGGGCGATGACTCGCGCACATGTTTCAAAAGACGCGTGTGTATCCAAGACTTTTATGAGACAGCAACAGGAAATGTACGGCAATGATTGGTTGGGTTGGGTTGGGCATCCAAAAGTGGGAACGTGTGTTTCTTTAAATGGAGCAGGTCACCCCAAAGAAGAATGGGGAAGTCTGAAATGTTGAGGAATGCCGAGAGCCAACTGAGTTACAAGAGGCAACTATTACTTATATTGGCTTAAAATATTTAAGCCTCTTTATGGCCATAATATTTTCTATATTAAATGGAATATAAACTCTCGATTTGATTACTTTCACACAGTCGTATTTGTGTTTTCACTGTAAAGCCAATAAAGCCATTAGCATGATTGATTTAAGTTCCACTTCACACACTCGATTGCAGTAAATTTGTTTGTGGCAAGAACCTGTTGTGCCACAGTCATCACATTCGGGTCCATATCCTGGCAATTTGGCCCCGATTTCATGCTCTTTGTGGCTGCTACGTTTTCTGTTTCCGGCTCGGTCTCAAGCTCGGTCTGCTCCTTCTCCATTCTTTTGCGCATTTTGCAGAATTTGTGGCAGGATCTGAGGCAGTGTCCTCCTTGGCAGACGGCACACATTGTGTGTGCCACATGCATACACACTGCCATACATAGAGGGAGGGCGGCTTAGATGGATGCGCTCGTTTGTTGCAGTTGCCTGTCATTTTTATAGGTTTGTTTGCCTGCCGATCCGAGGACATTTGTAGGTGGTCGGTGTGCCGGCATTTTATTAGCTTTTGTCGCATGTGGAGCCGAGAGCCGAGAGTTATGTTATGGCAAGCATATGAAGCATTATGATTTGTTTTTGCGGTCACAGTGCTGCTTGTGCTGTTTGTGAAATCGATGATTTATGAAAATAATAATAAGAAATCTTTTTCCCCCAATTAATGTTCTTTAAACTCGAACGGCTATCTGGCCCCTTGTTCATTTAATTTTAATTAAAGCCTGGCCTGGCCACCCTTTGGAATTAATTAATTCGAAGGGGCGCCTCGGTAAGCCCATTATTTTTATTTTCCGTGTGACCCGCTGTCGTATAATTATAATCCAATAAAATAATAAACATATCGCTTCGTTCATCGTTCAATTTACTTTCACACTTTCACCAGCCGCCCACACGTTGGGTCGGTCCGGAGAGAAGTTTTCCGAGTGTCACGCCAACTTAACTAAATTAAGCCAACACAATTATTGTAGGAGAGTGTGACGGGGGGGTTGCTGAAGTGAAATAAAAGCTATATATATATACGTATGTATGTATAGACGACTTGCTTGTGACCCCCGACCAGTTCGCACTTTTCTCAATTGTTTTTTCGTTATTGCTTTCCGTTATTATATTTTGATAACATGATTTTGTTTACACGACAAATACTCACGTAGTAGTGTTTTAGTGTTATTGTTTCTGATACGACGCCGTGCTCACCTCTTTCCCATTTTCCGCTTCACCGACGCTTTTCTATTAGTCAGAATCATGGCTTGGCCACGTACTCCGACCTCCTCCCAAAATCCCCAACCCACTCCGTTGCACTTTCCGATTTTCAAACACGTAGCCTGGGCCACAAATTTCCCATTAAAAACGCAAAAGGCCAATGCATAAATGATTGATACCATAAGAGGGGCCATCCGATGGGGCCGGAGCTCTACCTGAGACTCGTTCGCTTAATTCACATTCACATTCACATTCAAATAGAAACCCATTCATTCATAACTACGAATTATAGTTTATTGTCGTCGTAAAATGTTGGCCCATCATCGTCGTTGTCGGGCTAAGCCTCTCACAGCCATTTGGCACACCTTTCCGAGCCACTATTTACCGTCCGTAAAGCCTTCGATTAGCCAAATTGACTAGTTGCGTTAACCCGAAAGGAACTCAGTCATTTGGCCCTTCGTCTCGGCCCTGAACCTCGATTGGTGGGCCGGTGGGGTCGGTTTGTTCATTAAGAAACTTTAGGCGTCTGCTGATGTCTCCACCGACTAGACATTCGGCTTCCGTTGTGTGTCACATTATTCTTAACTTATCCACTCGGCAGTTAATACAGTAAAACAACGCTAAGGGGGATAACAAGAGGTTTCATAATTAAACATATTTTAGTTTATGATTTCTAAGAAATAAAAGAATAGCCTTTTAAAGAGTTGGATGGCCAGACCGAGTATGATGTAGTTTTGGAACTCAGCTTGCTTAAAGAGTAACTAAAGGATACTTTGGGTATCTGAAGTACCGGGTATCTTGCTTACCCCCTCAAATACCCCCTTTGAGGACCCACTGTACCTCGATTTTGTCTCTGCATTTCAACATACTTATGTACATATATTAATTGATATTGTTTTCGTGTAGCCGGTGGGGTTAAGCAAGAAACGGGAAGAGACAGGGCCCGAGACCCCACATAGCAGTGGGGGCACGTTATATGAATTTCAATTTCCCAGTGCGGGCTTTCTTACGATACTCTACTGCGTTACGTAGTTGCTGCTGACGCGTTCTCCTGCAACGTGACAATCCAAGAAGCGTTAGAGTAGCCAACTTTTTTTTTTGTGACGCACACACACAAGTGTGTGCCGCCATGAAATCTGGACTAACCGGGGGCCAGAAGCTCGTTTATGGGGCACCTTTTCCAGCGTCCAAGTGTGGGGTTTATATTCCAATGCTCCTGGCAATGGTCCTTTTGTTGCCAGCAGAGAGTATGGTGCACTTGCACCGCTGCGGGAGTTACGTAAAAAAAAAAAAAACAATAAATAAAATGGCAGAAGCATACAAAATGCTACCTCTGGCCATTCTGGGCGAAGGTGGCCAAGAGAACCAGCAAAGACCCTGGCAAAGTAATCAAAGCCAAGAGTCAGGAGAGAATGTTGCTTTGATAAGCGTCAGTTTAAACTAGAACATGTGGTTACCTCTGGAGCTCCTTTCATTTTATTTCAAATGTCAGAGTCACAAAAGTGGTGGCAACTGCCAGCCAAAAATTTTATTTACCATTTCAGCTAGGAGCTTGTGGCCCAATGTTTCAAGCTTTTCTATGTTTCCTGGCTTTACGAGCTGACTTAAATATTTAATTAAAGAAATTCGGTTATAAAAACAAATCTCGAGAAGTTTGGAGTTATTGGAAGTCGTAAATAAAACAGCTTTCGACTCATCATAAAACTAGTGCCTCAATAATTTCCAAGGAAAATAACTTTTCCTCTAGCAATAAGTTCAAGTAACGTTATGCGAAGCCAACTTTGGTCTTCTGATTTCTGGATTCCGGAATTTCGTATGCAACACACGATGCCAACTTTTCAGCACCTAAACACAATGTAGATAGGCCATTCATCATTCTAAATAAATCTCAACTAATCGCCACACATCACGTCCACTGTCCGTATAAGAATGCCAACAGCACAACTCTCTCCCTATCCAAAAGACCTATTCCTATTCCTATTCCCATTCCTAATCCAATCCTACCGAATCCAACCGCACAACTTTGGCTAACGATTCTTTTCGTGAAATTTGCAAATCGCTTGCCCATTCAAAAGTTCTTTTTTGTATTTTTCAACAATTTTTTAAACGACTGACAAATAACAAGAAAAGCAAAAAATAGAAATCGAAAAGTTGTCGATTGTCGTAGGGGTAGGATGGAGAAAAAAGTAGTGCGAGTGTGACAATTTTCTCATATGTGGGAAAATGAAAGAGAAAATTTAATTTGCAGGTCACGTAATTTGCTGGTGTGTGTGTCAAGTTTGTTTTCGCTGTAAGGGTGTGGGTGTTTGGGTGTGAGTGTTGGTAACCATACCCATCCAGAGTGCGAGTGTGTTAGTTAATAAATATGCGCGCACGCGATGTAAAAATATGTAAATCCAGAGGCAGCACACATATGGCATATGGCCAGTGAATCGAATCGAGTTAAGTTCTATTTGGGTTCTTTTTTCGCACTCTACAGTTATGACCCAAAAATACCAAATTTGTATACAGATATTCGAAAGAGCTTCCCTCGGGAAGAGTATCCTTTAAAGCTAAAAGTTTCCAGTCCTTATTAACCAAATAATTACAAGTTGAAGTACAGAGACCCTTTAACAGAAACGTAGACCTAAAAGCCAGCTTTGTTATTTTTGCCAAAAGATAGGAAAATGGCTCACATTTCTGCCAAGTCCTGTCGGTGGTTCCTTCTTCGAACACTCCTCCATCAAATGCTTCCTTGCACTTTTTCCTGTGGCATACTTTTTGGGTTATTAATGTTAAAGTTTTTGTTGCTGTTTATGTGGCTGTGTGGATGCCACACTGCCTGCCGTCCTATCTGGCGTTGCTTTTATCATTAACTTTATGCAAAAAGTTTTGGTTTTGTTTTTTTTTTGTTTTTTTCCTTCTGTATTTTTGAGAGGGTTTTTTGCCGGTCATGTTGGCAGCATCATTTGCAAACGACAAATTGTTTGGCTCACCAAACCGGCCATATGGCTCAGACATCGTCTATGGCTATGGCTACGGCTATGGCCCATTGTTGCCGCCCTGCTTATGGCCGGGCTGTTGAGATACCTTTGGCACACTTCCCTAATGTATCTATCCATCTCTGCTTGCAGTACAATTACCTCATGCAGTTTGATTATCTGCCCAAGTCGGATCTGGAAACGGGAGCGCTCCGCTCCGAGAAGCAGCTGATAGATGCAATCCGGAGTCTCCAGGTGAGCATCGCCCTCCTCCATCCTTTTTTCCCCATTTTGGCCCTGTCTTTTTAGCATCTATTATGCACAATTTCGCAACTAACATTACCGTCTGCAGACTTTTGGCAACATTCCAGTTACGGGGAAAATTGACTCGGCAACGGCCAGGCTAATACAGCAGCCCCGATGCGGTGTGGGCGACAAGCAGCATGCGTACGATTTCTCACCGGATAACCTGGACCACGACATCGGCTACAGTATTCGAGTGCGACGTTATGTTCTGCAGGGACCCAAATGGTCCAAAACGGATCTAACATGGAGGTAAGAAACACATAAATTATTTAAATAATAAACATTTTAAAAATTTAAGAAAACACTCTTGGAATTCCAAAATCATTAAGTTGGGCTTTGAATTCCTTCCTTTATGTTAATCAGAATCCCCGCCCTGAACGAGGCGAGATTTGTGCAATCTCGATGCTTCAATTCCGACCCGGCACTATGATTTACCCTCTTGGTGCCCCCAACAGCTTGGCAGTTTCTTTGCCAGTCCCTCCTGTGGATGTTCATTTCAATTAAACTGCATGCAGTTCATTAATTTTGCAGCGTTCATTTAGATGCGAATTTATAATTTTACAAGCAGGGCGCAGTGTTTGGAGGAGCATAACCTCCTGGTTCTGACATCCTGACTGGAGCTACAGCTTCTGTCCTGGCACCAAGGGGGGCTTGTCGTCTCTAGTCCTGATCTTTCCTCCTGTCCTGTGCATACGCGCTGTCAATTAATTCAAAACTCAAACGTTGCGTAGCTTGTTAATTTTTATTACAGCCATTGCACTGGCCCCCAGAATGGGATTGCATAATTTGATGGCCGACGAGCTTGTTTTTATGTAAAACAATTCAGTGTTTTTCCCAGTGCTTTCCCGAAACTTTAGTTGGCTGCCATAGTAGTTGCCCGGTTGTTGGCTGTTCAAGATGACCTCCTGGGGTGGGCAGAAAAGTTACTCCCCGCGGATGGGGAATGGGGTGCTTTCATTAAACACTTTGCGCCAAATTGAATTTTATGATGAGCCGAAACGAAGTCGAAGGCGGAACGTCTCCAGATCTATGTAGCTTCAGCTCCAGCTCCAGCTCCGCGCTCTGATTGCAGCTATCACTTTTAGTGTTGTATTTGATTTTTAATGCGCAGCTGCATAATTGCGCTTGAAATATTAAACGGGCAGCTTGGAAACAGGACCTGGCCAACGAGGTTCTTCTGATTAAGAAGAAGCAGGACAGCTGGAGAGCCGGAGAGCCTGGCCAGCTCATTATGAAATTCCCAATTAAATTTGCATAGCTCGAGGAGCAAGTTGTTCGCGTTGCATACTTTCGGGCTGCCCAGGAAAAAGCTCATTCACTGGACACATTGCACATACGCCGTGTGGCACTTTAAGTTGAAACGCTCCTCCATTCCCCTTTGAAGCTTCAATACTGTTCAGTTCAGTTCAGCTTGGTTCATTGGAGTTCATGCAGCGATAGCTATTTAATTATTTCTTGTGTCGTCTACCCTTAATTGGCCATTAAGTGGCAAGCGACCGAAAAAGGGGGTAGAAATGGCAGCAGGACAATATTGCGACTAAATTAAAGCATTACGCATCGGGGTCCAGCAGCCAGCAGCTAGCAGTCAGCCACAGCCAGCATCTCACAGCGGTGGCTGTTCCCATCAAATTGACTTTACATCAAATATACATACAAATACACACACTCACCCGGTGAGTCGATGGGCAGACCGGGTCCGATGGATATCAATATGTATTGACCTGCTTTTGGGCCAAGCTGCATGTGTTCGCCTTAATTGCAACACAACGACAGCACAAGGCTGTAGCTATACGATGCTGTGCTGGGCTGGGTGATGGTATGTTTGCAAGTGTTTTTCCATTTCCGCTCAGCATGGAAATTGCGGGGCGGAAGTCGTTCTTAGCAGTTTTGTACTCATTTTGTTTTTACCGCATTTCGCGTAAACACACAATGACAACATCCTGCCACAAAGTTGTCGCATGGCATCGCAGGATTCCTTGAGATATTAACAGTTGCACAGTGAAAAATTCAAAAGAAGTGTGATCTGAATTATTCCTATCTATCTAGAGGATTAAGGTTTTATGTTTCAAAAAATAGAAGTCTAAATAAAACAATACTTCCTAGTAACTTCTACTTCTATTTGAATATTTTCCTTTATTTTAATTTCCTGTGGAATTGCTGTTAGCTTGCCACAAATCAAGTGACAGTAGCAGACGCAGCAACAGTTTCAACGGAAGTGACCAAAAACTTGCACTTTGCGCAAATGTTTAAACTAAATTGGCAATTGTCCTGGAAGTCAGGAAAAGGGAGAAGCTTTGTTTGGCACTGGCAATTGTGTCCTGGTACTATGACACTTACTTGGCTGCAAACGAAGTTTTCGCAGCTTTGTCTCTTCAGCTCCTCACCGATGCTCTCTTCTGAGGTGTTGACAGAATTTTCCCCTATTTTCTTCAGACTCTTCTTAAACCTGTCTTAATTAAGTCAGAATGAAGTCAAGCTTGATCCCTGAAGTTAGTTTTTAAAGTGCATATAGCTGAAGGTAAAAATCCATTATTTTTTCAACATTTTTTTTTTTACCCTTCTCAGTTTCCATTTTCCATTGCTTAATGCATCAGCAAACAATCGTCCAGGCAGGAAAAATGTCAATAAGAGGAGGGACAGACACAGCCACCTGTTGCCCGGACTTGCCACTTACCTCCGGTCGCAGCTTCAATTTTTCTCCTCTATTTTTTTGGGAAGGCAAGGGAAATTGTTTGAAAAATTCTTGAAATATAGTAGAGAGAAAGTTTACCAGGGCTGCCCGAGTATTTTAGCTTAATTTGCTGAGCAATTGGGTGAGGAGTTCATTTTTATCCGAGTCCTTTTCGTTTGGGCTCTCAAGTCCTGCACCCTCTAGTCCAGCTAGCTACTATTAGCAGCAACAATGTGGTCAAGGGCTGGCCATTAATTGCCCGTTTTTGTGGCATTAATAAACCGCAGCGAATGCATTGCACACTTGCTGGGCATTTGTTAGATTTTTAATAACATTAATAAAGTGCACAATGAAGTCAGAGCCGTCGTGCGAGGGTCCTTGGCACGCACACGCCCGGAATGCCCGGAAAGACCGGTCTCCGTCTTAGTTTCTCGTCGTCCTGAGTTTGCGTTTATGCTTATTAGCGTGCATGCGAGCCATTAATACGTTGCACTGGTAAGGGGCACGTAGCAGGAAAACAGAAGCACTAGTAGAAGAACAGAGCCAGCATCAGCAACCTTTTAGCTGATGCAACATAAAGAAACGACGTGGATGGATGGATGGATGGATGGATGCCTTGGATGCCTTGTGGCAAACGTCATAAAAACTACATTCCGTATGTATCGGTACATCTGGCGAAAAGGCCATCCCACAGCGTCATCTTGTTGGCCATGTTACAATGATAAAAAGTAATTTTATGACGGCCACTCACACACAAAAGAGACTAAAAAGTACCCAGGTCCTGCAGGCTGCTTGTCCAAAGCCACAGCCTCACCTCGGGCTGCAGTTATTGGTTGTCGGCTATTGTGCCCTTGGTGCCTGGTCTCTGGCCAGTGCTTTTAGCCAAAAGGCGTTGTAACCGGAAACCCTGGATCGGGTCTGGATCGCAGCTTAAAGAGTTGCATAGTTTTTGGAACAAGTGTGTTCAGACTTTCCGCCACAATTGGACACTCAAATATTGGGGGGGTTCAGTGGGGGTGAAACCATAATTGAAATATCATTTGTGACAGCTGCCACTGACAAAGGTCGGTGTGGCAAGGGGGGGCAGCTAGGGTTTTGGCCAAAATCAATTTTAGATGGCCGCATAACAGAAACGAAATTGCGGTCAGTGGACTCCGAAGTGGTCAGATCCCAACAAAATGAGAGATTCCCATTTGCAGAGTGTAGCTGCCCCTTTGGCTTTTATTTATAACCCATTTTTTATGATTTTTAATTTGCATAAAATAATTTGCTGATCAACGGCAGCCAGCGCTTTTCTCATCATAATTTATTCGCCAGTCGGAGTAAATCACATGCACTCGAGTGAAAGAGAAGGCAACCGAATGCAGTGAAAGAGAGGGGGCTATCCCACCGTCGAGGGAAAAGGCGAAAGTGAGTGAGAGTGAGAGGCGTTTAATGCCGCAAACAGAACATGGCAATAGTTTTATGCTGTTTCAGCTTCAGCTTCAGCTTCTGGTGCTGTTGCTGTTTATTTTGCAGCAGTCATTTGCAGAGTTGCCTTTACTGCACTTTGTCCTTTCATCCCGTATCTCTTTGGCCATCCTGCTTACCCTACCATTCCTGCACACTCCTTTTGGCATCTTTTTTTTTCGGGGGGCGGCAAGGGCTAATGGGCGTCCATTGGCCATAGTTTTCTGACTTTTCGTATGCTGTCAAGTGCTCGGCACTCGAAATTATTATCTGCCATTAATCATGGCCATAATGTTTGCCAGCTATAAAATGGAGCAAGTGCAACCAGAAAAGCACAGAGTACACAGTAACTGCTGGCAGTAAGCAACTTCCAGACCAATTTTCGAGGGCAGTTTCAAGGGAATTTCTACAAAAGAACTTCTAAATAAATGGATTCACATGATAAACTGTTTTTTTCAACAATTTGGTGCTCAAATAATCAATAGACCTATTCTAAACGATCGAATTCCCTCCAGGAACCCTTAGAACCCCCCTCGATAGGGTCAGATATAATTTTGTGCATTGCTTTATTACTGTGACAATTATTTTAACTGCTGGAGATTTTTATTATGATATTTTTTCATAGAATTCCGTATCTGTTTTGTTTTTTTTTTTTTTTTGTTATTTCATAAGTCATTTGTCTGGGTGATTTTTTATGGCCCAAAAAAATGAGAAACCTTGCAGTTCTAGAAACAAAAGTACCGAGAAGTACAGTCGCAAACAAAAGCCGGTGCCAGGGAGCTCCTTGAGGTAAAGCTAGCCCAGTATTGTAAACTAAGCTCGTGCATAAATAAAATCCTCAATTTGGGTTCATATTAAAATAGACATTTTGTGCTGAGCTCAGACGGAGAGCTCAAGGAAACTGTGTCAACATCTGTCTGTGTGTGGGCTAGTGTCTGTGAAAGGATTGCTCACACACCCCCATATCCGCACACACACACCCACACACACACTAGCTCGCACTTTGATATACCAAATTTATGATGTGGCATATTTTCTTATGCTGGCTGGGTCCTTTGAATTTAACATGAACTCCGAAAGGCTTCAGGTGGAGGTGGAGATGCAGGTGGTGGTGAAGGAAGGGGTCGGGCCTCCTTCCTTCTTGCTACTCACATATACAGTATATCCTTTTGTCTTAGCGCGTACTCCTTGAGTCGGGGCAATCCGATACCGCACAAGGTGTAGCATTTCAAAATTTAATAACCAGCAGTGGGTTTGCTGAAATTGCCACCGCACAAATTCCAACAAGGCCCCCGCTTCCTGTTCGAGCTGCGGGCAAATCGAATTTGAGCCATCGAGTGTGCCGGAGTCGGAGTGCCGAAGAGTTTTGAGGGATAGGACCCAGGACCTATTGAAAACCCATTTGGCAATCGCCCGCTGACGCAGCCGCAACAAAAGCAGCAGCTGGTTGTGGAAGGGGCGAGGGCATCAGTTGACGGACGAGCGGTTCAGTGTTTTTTTTTTGTACATTTTACACTGAAAGAATAAAGTGGTTCTTAGCCAGACCCATTAGTATTATGACAAGGCTTAGCTCTCTATTAGTTTCAAAACCTTTTGAAAAGCTTAGAACTTTTAAATAATTTTCTAACAGTGCTTTGTGGGTAAAATCGTGAAAGGGTCCTGCTGTGTTTTTCCGCTGGCCAGTAGTCAGTCAGACTGTGCCTTTGGTTTTTGTGCCACATCAGTCACTGCACCGCAGCAACATCAGAAGCAGCGCCCGCCCCCACAGTAGCAAGGCATCGTTTTTGGGCAACTTAACACTTTGCTGGCTGACTCTGTGTGTGTGTGTGGCCCAAAATTACCCAGTGACCCCTTCATCCCAGTCTAGTACCCAACTGCATCAGTTTTGTGTGCTAATTTAGCGTCTAATTTTCCATGGACAGCAAATGAGCAACTCCAACTGACGCCTTTGTTCCTGCTGCAGGCCTCGTTTCTGTCCATGTCCTCATCCTCGTTCTCGCCATCCTGTCAAAACCATCAGAACGAGATGACGTTGCGAATTGGAGCATTTGCATACGAACAAACAACAACGAAAGCGATTGCATTTTGCCACTTTTGTGATTCGACACCGTAATTTGCCTAACAAAACTTCATTAAAAGTCCCATTCACGTATCGAGTGGCATTTCAGATTGATGTTTTCATTAAACGGTAATAGCAGCGAAACAATGTCATAGCTTAAATCAGTTAAGAGAAAAAAAAATAAAAAAAGAAATAAAATATTACAATTCCACATAGCAGAACAAGGTTTCGATCCTCGGACCTCTGGGTTATGGGCCCAGCACGCTTCCACTGCGCCACTCTGCTCTTGTGATGTAGGGGTGTTAGAAGTCCTTTAACAGACAATCCAATATGGAATAGTAGTACCAATGCTTATTAGAATGATTTGCTTGGCCAACAAATTAGGAAATGAAAGTCTGATAAGATAAAACTAATTAGATTAGACAATAGATCATGTTTAATAACTAACTAAAAGTTAGAACCCTTTACCTTCCTAGGCTAGTTTATAATTTCTAAGGAAAAGTATAAAATAAACTTGAAAAGTCTTATTGTAATACCATTCATTTACCTCCACAACTCATGGCAATGACGCAAATGCGAATGACGCCAGGATTGACCAGGACTTCCAGGCAAACACACACAATATAAGTATGTACAATGTACATATGGTTGCGTATGATCCTGCCATATTATTATACATGTCTGTGTGGAGCATTGGCATCCGCGTAATTATGTTTGCTTCCGTGGCCGACGTCGCCAGCGGCAACAGCCCGAACCGCAAGGATATATATGTATATATGGTAGGCCAGGATGCGGGGCGGCCAGGCTGCCAGGCGGTCAGGTCGCAGGAGCCAACAATATGTGGCTTGAAATTTGACACTTTCACAGTTGGTCAGTTGATTTGCTCGCCAACTGGCTCGCCCCCTGCCATTACCTAACCCCCGGCTCCTGGCCAAAACGGAGCAGAGCGAAGCGGCTGTCTGCATTTTGTTAGATTAATGTCCTGTTCAATCATCAATGGTTCAGCGTACAGCGCCATCTTTGTTTGTATAGCACTTGTTTATAGCCGCCCTGGATGAGCGGAGACAGCGAAAAGACAAGGATAACGTACACTGTGAGAAAATATTAAAATATAATTTATATTTCTCATATTATTGCTTTTTCTTTCTTAAAGGTCCTTGTTTATTGATTTTTTCTTAAAATATCTTTTAATATGGCCGCCATTTTCTTAAAGTGCATTAGTGGTCAGCCATAACGGTCATGGTTAGTATGTCTATGTGTGTGTGTGTGCTTTTTTTTTTTGGGTGTTTGTGTTGGGTTTCATCCTCGAGTTGGTGCTCCTTTTTGGTTTCCTTTTCGGTCGCTTCTTTTCCTTTCGTTTCCCGTTCATTTACTGCGCTCCCGCCGTTTATTGTGCATTCAGGCTTTGTTCTTTCGTTTACTTTTAATTCATTTAGGTTTCATTCGCCGCCCCGCGCTTGTCCTTTTGATTGATGACCACTTTAATTGCGGATATTAAATGACAAGCGCCAGAATCAAATCGAACCCAAAAAGCCGAAAACACAAAAACAAAATGAGCCGCAACGCTTGCCAATTTTCTGCCATATTTCCCACTGACATGTCCTTGTGTGAATATTAAAGGCTTTGCCGGAATAATGCAACTAACTATGGGATTTGCGGTCTTCCGCATTTGCACTTTGACTTAATCAAAAGGACGAAGATGCAATTTAGATGACGTAAATGATAAAGTCAAGATGTCCTTGTTTATGCGGGAAACTAGATTATGATTTAGGTTCTTCCTGTATTTATGTTCCCTTCCAAAGATCCCCCCACTATCTAGTCGAACTTTGAACTACGCATGAACCCAGGGTCTGTGTTGATTAAAGGTCTCTTGTCCACACAATTTTACGCCTTTGATGTGGGCGCGATATAATGCTGTTGATATAGCTTTGGTGGGCGCGGAGTAATGGTGGGGCTGCTGCAATCGCAACTGGGTTATACGCACTGTAACTACATAATAATTCTAATGAAAAATGTCAGGCAGCAAATTTGATTACTTGCTTTGATTGTCAATTAAAGCCCAACAACAATTTGCTGTGCGGTGCGGTGCGGTGGAATCTTGTTACGTTTATATAGTCCCAGAGTTGAGTCGCCAAGTCGCCCGCCAGACAATTTATATTATGTGGGGTGTATGTATGTATTCCCCCCCTTTTACTGTACTATTTATGGGACTATGTGTCAGAGTTGATGATGAGCGAATCCTAATTAATTTTGCAATACATATGTATTAGGGGGGGAGAGCCTTGCATTAAGTGACACAGCAACCAGTCACAGTTCGCCTGCTCATTAGCCGCAATAATTGATAAATTGATATTGGCTTTGGCCATGGCTTTGGGCCAATATTCAGCCTCTACTTATGCTTCCGTGCTTCCCCGAAATCTGAAGAAGACGACCGAGAGGGTTGGTATTGGTGGTTATTGTGGTTATGTGGAATATGAACTTCTGGTTATGCTGCACTGGCCTTTCCCAAAAAGTTTCCACTCAAACTTGGAGTTTACTGATGATTTTTTGGGGAAAGGAAAGAACAACATCAATTCCGGGTATCCTTTCGGACGGTCTCCTCTGTTTGTCTGGCTGTCAAATCAAACTTTGATTTGATTCGATACAAACGTATCTCATAGCTTCAGATACAGCTACAGCTACAGCTGACTGGCCAAAAACTTTTATTCAAACTGACAAGTTTTTCGTCCTGGGCCACTAACAACAATCAGTTAATGCAGGCTTTTCGGTTACGGGTTTGCTGCCTCTGAGCCTCTGCTGATTAATTGTTGGTAGTTTTAGTGTCACAACTGTCTTGATTAATGCTTCGGCCAGGGAATTTGTTTGTTGGCCGAAGCTAGTCGGCCACCTCCACCCCCCGAAAAGAAAGCCTGGCCAATTGTTAATTGTTGTTAAGCGCTTTTAATTTTCATGTGTGAGCCCCATGCAGGGCAGGTTAAATGCCGAAACTGGATCTGAATCCGACGGTGGCCGACTGCCAAACAACGAAGTCTCAACCAGAACCGAGGGCTCGTCTTCGGGCCGGAAGCCGAGCACCAATTAAGGATGCGCCGGCGCAGAAATCTCTTATACGCGAGACGAGACGGTAAAGCTCGATGGAAAAAGCTCAGAGATCAAGCGGAGCTTGGTGACAGTTTTCATTGAAATACGGTGGCACAGCTGGCACGGAGCTCAGTTGCTGCCAAGTGGTCAGTGTGAGTGGTGCTCCCCCAAGGACAAGAGCCTAACAACAGTATAATGAAAAAGCCAAAGTTCAGCAGTAGCAGCAGCAGCAGTAGCAGTAGCTCACATGGACAGTGTGGTGGCCGAGATCGTCTGATGGCACTCAGCCCCATGATAGAGCCAAAAGCCACTCCAACTGGAAGGAAGTGTGGAGGACACTGAATCAGCGGCGCATTCAACGTCAACACGTAATCCCTGCCACTCGAACAAGGACTCCTCATCGTCCTCATCGTCATCATTGTCGAAGTGGAGGCATCATAATAATGCCCCCGATTAAAGAACAAAAAGCCAGACTGAAGTGCTGCAAGTCATTTGTGTGCTCATTGTGCAAACAGCCGCCAGATCCTGCAGCAGCCTGCTCCTTGCTCCTCTGGCGGAAATCCTTAAAGTGAGTCTGCAAGCCGGCACATAATGTCTGCTAATATTTGAAGAGTGCGTCGCATTAATTGACATGAAAGCGAGTCACGAAATAAAAAAACACCCACACACACAAGAAATGCAGCTGGAAGACAAAAAGGATGTTAATGAGTGCCACTGACTGACTGGATGGATGCAGTACAAAAGCTGGGTAAGTGCCTTCGGCTAAGCCTTCTTCCTAAGATTGGGTGCACTCATTCCCAAACCCAAGCTCCCCCCCCCCCACTGAATTGTGATTTGGTTGTGAGAGTGTATGGATGGAGTGTGCCGAGTGCCAGTGAGTGATTTATATGCCAATAAATGCAGGCGGGTCAATACATTAATATTAGATTGCACTCTCTATTGGCCATATATTTTAGGCCAAATTAACCTCCTCCTTTCCCCAGGCTTCATGTTAATTAAGTGCGGTCCGGCTAGTTAGTCTGTGCGATTTGAATCTCTTCATAAATTACACAATTTTCACCCGCTTTTCCTGGACCTGGGACCTGGACGTGGATCTGGGTCTGGGCTTGGTCCGGCCATTAGCCTTATTGGCATATGGCAGCAATCAATTCGAAATTATACACCACAATTTCTCATCCGCAACGCTTTTTGCTGTTGTTTTTGTCGCTGTCAGCCTGCCAATTAGGAGATATACACAAATATTGTATAGCTACGTATACGTAATTTGTATACAGCACTAACAATAAAATGCAAATGTGTGTTTGGTTGTTTGGCTGACATTTTTTTTTGTGCGAATACTGGCTGTCTGCAATCAACCATCAATTGTCAAACATTTTCTACATGATTACTGATACTTTGAATTTGTTCAACTTCATTTCTAATGGTTTTTATGGGGCTCCTCTCATTTTATTAATTTAATTGATATGCGTTGGGCTTTTTTTTCTATATAGTTCTTCAGATTTAATTAATTTGCATTCAAAGAATAAAAAAAAATGCTCCTTATTATATATTTTAAAATAAATATATGCAAATAATATTAACTAAAAAATGGCTGAAAGGTAAGAGATTCTATTAAAAATGTATCGATTGATAATTATCATAACTGATTTATGGAAATGGTCTTTTATGGTCAAAATACAGTATAATGATGTGAAAATTTCATTAAACCTGAAATATGTTAATGTAAGTGATGGATGAAATTAGCCAACCGCTACCTCTGACTACCTCTGACCCCTCAGGCAATGGGAAACTTTTCTCTTAGCAGCCCACGTCCTTATTAAATCCCCTGGCCTTGTTTACGGCAACTGGCCACAAACAAAACCAAAGATTTTAAGCCAAAAAGTCAACCCTGCTCTAAGAATCTTTTGTAGATTTGCCTTCCAGACAAAGACTGGCTGGAAAAATTCAATTAAACCGAAAAAGGAAGTGAAAATCGCCTTGTCGCTGGAGCACAGAATGCTCCATATAATATTTAAATGGAATTAGTTTTAATTAAGTCCTCGCCTTGGTTAGGCGTAGCCACAAAGGAAATTCCCTTCCAAACCGAAAGTCAACCAGCAAAAAAAAAATGAAAGCCCAACACACAAAATGTTAACAGACTCAAATTACCAACTCAATGCCGAGAGGACACGGCCAAAGAAACTTAAAATCAAAAAAAAAATCCAAAAAAGGCAGCAGCTAGCCTGAAAGTGAACAAAATTAAGCAACAGCAGAGGCGGAATGAAACCAAAATGTTGCCGCCGAAGGAAGTGATTAAAATTTTACCTAGCGCCCCAAAAATAAAGTCCAAGGCGTCCAAGGCGTCCGCTGCCCTTTTGGCCCGCCAGTTTGCTCTGTTTTTTGGTTAGAACCCCAACCTGGCCAGTGTTTTACCTTTTTCGGTGTGTATTTTTTCGGTAATAAGTATTAATTAATGCAAAAATGAAGACGAGACGTAAGTAGGGCTTCTGCTTCTTGTTTTACAAACGAGCAGTCGTTCGTCCCTCCTTCTTTGATGAGATTCTCAGTTTTTTTTTCCAACTGTATTAAAGTATTCTTTTTGCATTTTTTTTTTGTCGTTTCTGGGTGAAATTTGAGACTGCCGTCCAAGCAAAGTGACGCAAATTAAGAGAACCCCTCCTGAAGGCAGCCAGGACCAGCTAGCCAGCCAGCAAGTCAAGCAGAAGGAACTTAATGAAAACGAAATTGACACCTACCTACCTGTTTTTTAATTTTGGACGAAGGAACTCGGGGTGATGTCCTTTTGGGAGCAGAGTTCCTGTTGTTGAGTGACCGCAACGTAAAATTATACGCACGTCTGAAGTTACCCAATCCTTATACATACATATATATGTTATGCGAAGGACTCTGGTTAGGGGGTATGAGAACTGTTCAGTTTTTCAGTGTAAAAGGACATGGCGTGTCAATAGTTGCTCGCTTCGCACTTCCTGTGACATTCTGCTGCCCATCAGCCGTACACACATCCTTGTGTTCTGTACTGTCCATGTCCTGTCCGCTCATAAATCTTCCCAGCCCGAACGGGGCGTATGTGCGTATGTCCTTTTATCTGGCTTTCACGCTTCCGGGCCCCAGCTCCCAGACTCCCGGGCTACCAGGCCCAGAGATCTGATCCAAATGGATGCGGAGGATGGGAACCGAAAACCAAAAACCGAAAAACGAAAACCGAGAAACCGAATTGTGTCTCCAGTTATTTGAGTTTCGTTGTTTAGCTCATAAATCTGCTTATCTGGAAAGTTGGATCCCCCTCTGCCTATGGAAAAGGGCTGAAACTTCTTTCAGTTTTTGTTTCTGGCCAACACTTTTCCCCCCCTCCCCGGGCCAGTAGCAGCTGCGTGGAATTAAAGGCTAAAGGCCTTTGCAACTTGACCCTGTTGCAGTCATGCATAAATTTCTTAGATTTTCGGCCATTGACAAGCCACACAAACCCACCGTCCCAGCACCGTCCAAGGAGTATAAATTAAAATATGTTTCAGTATTATAACCAGAGTATTGTGGGCCCGAAAAGTTATAAATATTTTTTGCTTTCCGTTCGGTTGTTGCTTTTGCTGGGGGGCTGTGGCGGGGCGAGGAATTAATTAAGCCCTTGCACGGGCTAGGCCAGGGGAAAAGCAAGAGTCCTGGCCAGGACCAAATCCCAAAAAGGCAAGGCAAGCCTTGAATATGCACAAAATGAAATTAGTTGCCGAAAAAAGATAAAAACGTAATGAAATGAAATGCGGCCTAAATGTTTTCCAGACATTTTAGGATTGTCGCAACGGATGCCGGAGGAGGACGAAAAAACAATGAAGGGACCATAAATTGGTAGGCGAGAGGAGGAGGCGGAGGTGGAGGGAGCGGCCGAAGGAAATTGAAATATGTTCGGTCTACAAATGGGTTACAAGGATGCTGTGTGAACTGGAGTGTAAAGTACGGGGTCCTAATGAAAGATTATGGCTGCAGGTTTGGATGATGATGATCCATTGTTATCGACAATGAGCCAGAGAGTGGGAGGAATCCAAATTGGCAAAGTGATAGATAGTGGCAGGAGGTCTGTCCCCAAAAGGACAGATGAAAGGACGTCAAAGTCAAGGGAAATGGGCGGAGTAATGTAGCGTTAATTTCCCCCCAAAAAAAGAACACAATTTATTAATTACACAATTACCAAAAATAGCTTCTTAATTAGCCAAAAAGTAATCTAAGACCTGAGCGTAAATGTCAGCATTCCAGTATCCAATAGCTCGGTTGACCTTTGCACTTTGTGGAAAGTATTGTCTTCAAGATGGAATATAAATAAGGACATCCCACCAACCAGTGTTATGTTTCTCCATTTTAATTTTAATGTGCGGTCAGAAATTGCAGTTTCCTTTGCTATTTACGTGTTTTAATATTTCTGCGGCTGGTGTTTCTTGCCAGAGCTAGCTGCTGGCTGCTGGAGAAAGGATGCGAATGGGACACTGCAGGACACTTTTGGGTGCAGTCTGCATACGTCATCGAACTGTTGACCGAGTTGGCGTAGCGCCAACATGTTGCCTGTTGCCTGTCAGCACAAATTGCAGATAGGGACCGAGCCCAGCAGCCACCAGCCGGCAGCCGGCAGTAGCCAGAAAATGGATCGCAGGACACGCAGCTAGGACCCACTGTTTTATGCATGGCATGCACTAAGGCGCAAAGTGTTGATAGAGCAGCCACCCAAACCCTTTTCACACCACCCAGGGCCCAGCACCCAGATAGGGACTCTGACACGGACAGATGCAGATTTCTGCTGAGGCAGCAGGGGCTCCATTGGCAGGACTTGCAGGATCCTCCTGCTGGTCGTCATAAAAATGAAAACCGAGCCGTTGCAGAGCCAACTGCAGTGACACAGTGGTTTCGGAGCTACCAAAAGAAGAGGTTTTTTTTTTATTAAAATTTAATTACAGCATTTTTTTTTGGCAATTTTTTAAAGCAAAATGGTGTTCTGCAAGCCTTTGTCTTTCTTATACTTTTACATTGTTTTTGAAACACTCTTCATCCCAACGTACTGCCACTGGTTGACCGCAGAAAAATGAGTACAGGTTGTGTTTCAGCCACCTTGCCACATGCCGCTTGCCACCTGGCAAACTGGCCAACTGGCTGCCACTGATTCGGCCGCTGATGATGCTTGCTCGCTGGCTGGCATCTATCAAACGCCGCCATATTGAATCAACGCAAAATAATTGCTTTTTAAATGGGTTTTTATACCAGGCACCCGGAGCCGGGAGTGAGAACAGTAGCCAGGATCCAGGACATGGAGTAGAGGCCATAAATTCAAGGCATTTCCACCTCTCTTCAATTTTTCAGCCGCCTCCCTCTGAACCATCTTGTTAAGTAAAGTTTTTCCGCGACTTAAATCGCGCTTTTCCTCCTCCTGCAGCTGCTGTTGCTGCTCCTCCCAGACCAGATCCTTGTCGATTTCTGCGCTTTAATTTTCCGATTTATGCCCATCTCGGCGGCCGCAAGGACATTTTTAATGAGATTTCGCTTGGATGGGCGGGAAAAGAAGGAATCGTTTCAGGAATTGAAAGGGGCCCGGGCAGTCGAGTCCGAGGCGTTGACAGACTCAGATTATGAGAGATATTCCGAAAAAGTCAGTGCGGTTAAGCAGCTGCTTTCGAGAGGGAGGACGGACGGTAGCCGGAAATAGAGGCTATGAAAGCCAACTTAAGTTCTCCATCGGATGATGAAAGTATACATAATTTTAGCCCAAGCCTCGTCCATCCATTTGGATGGATGGGGATGCTTGGCCATAAAAGTTTTCCTTGTTTTCAGTAAATTTGCGTTAAGCACAGTGGTGGGGAATTATCCTTCTTGCCGTGCCAGGGCAATGACAACATAATTAACTCATTTATCAAGTGGATTAGTTCTCCAGGACTTTCTATTTAAACAAAAAACTTGGCTTATAAAATCCAAAAAACAAAAGATAAACATACGAATCGAATATATAATTTGCATCGCAACCCAAAGGGGGAAAAATATGATATTTCTAGAAAGCTACAGACAGATACCGATAGAGACAACTACAATAGTAATGGATAGAGAACGAAATCACATCATGACTCGTCATCGAGGTTGTTTTTCCACAAAAACTTAATTGAGTTCAACTGAATGTGTCAAGTCATATGACCGAACTTTGTACGCAAATCGAAAGCATATTGTATCCGTAATACATGGAGATGTGTAACTCTATGAATACGTAATTTATGGCTGGCGATTTGAAATTTCAGTGGCCTTTTGATTAGCTTTCCGAGCTTCTCTCAGTCTCTCTCTCTGCCTCTAATAATTGCACACATTTTGCGGGATATAGAAGATAATGTCAGGCTATTAAAAACCAGGCGGAGTCCTGGAGGCGGGATCACAAAAACGCAGCGTTTTAGTATTTCCGTTGCCAGCGGAAACGGAAGTGTAACTGCCGCAGGAGCATACTCACACAGACACAGACAAGGGAATGCAGTGTTCTTGTCCTGCTCTGATCCTTGTGGTGTTGCCCTCACTGCTTTTGAGTCAAGGCGTAGCCGGCGCATTTATAATTAACATAATGATGGCATTTTGCTAAACACCGTTTTCCGCATGTAACACACACTCACTGGCACACACACACTTACACACACAGGCACATACTCAAAGGATAAGGAAAGAGATAGGCGGCAGGAGAAGGGCGGGAGACGAAGGTGGCACTCAACAACGGCTGCATAGTTGACATGAAATGCCAACTTAATGTCAGAAAGTTAACATGCCACTTGAAATTAACAAGCCGCGCACAGTCCTCCGCCTCTCGTAGCCCTCCTCTCGGTCTCACCTCATCAGTTGAGTCCTTTCTGCATTGTTTTGTGGATACGTGTGTGTATATCCTGTGAGTATGTGTGTCCTGCTGGAGTACCTACCTGTACCTGGCTCGACTTGACACAGGCGACTGGTGTGTCAGGTGAGGCGCATTAAAAATGTAGAATTTCATCTTTTAGTCAGCAATTGTAGCGTTTTTCCCAACGTCTTTTACCCGCCCCCTCTATCTCCGCCCCCTGGTCTTTGTCGAGTGTTTTCGGCCTGTCTAAGTTTCAGGCACTCGACTGTGGCCAGGCTTTTGTTTCAAACTGTCGCGCTATTTAAAACCGCTTGCAGAACAACACGAAAAAAAAGTGTGCTCGCCCGATGAGGGAAATGGAGGGTTAGACCTCTCTGCTACCGTTTTGGTATGCATTTGGCCAACAGGCTCAATTATTAATTTATTCCCCCCACGCATACGCTAACCCACGTACTATATACGGTTTTGGCCGCATTTTACATAACTAATGAAGCTCGACTAAGCAAATGTTATGGCCGCAGCCACAAAGGCTATATTGGCGGTCCAATCAACTTGGCTAGTTGCCCAGGAGAACCCAGCTTAATTTTTCAATATTTTATCCAGAAATTTTCACTGTTTTATTGTAGTTTTTGGCAAGCCATTCGAAAATATCTCAAAAATGCAAAATTTAATCTGAAGGTTTGTTTACTAATCATGCGTTGCAAGTTGCAGAAAATTCCTTGCATACTTGGGGGCGCCTTACCTTGCATTAATTGATTATAACTGCATATCATAGATTCCTTTACATTCTTAAGCTTACTCTAGCTAAAAATCCAAACTCACTTTAAAAATCATTTAATTTAATATTCCAACAAAAAAAAAATCCAAACAATGGGATTGGGGAAAATATTTTAAGGCTTCTTTCGCTTCGAGACCCAAATTGGTCGTTAGCACATTGGTGAGGGGGATGAGGCTGGCATGTCAGGGGGAGGGGGGGGTTGGAAAAAGGTCGCTGCAAATTACACGTGACATGCTAAATGGTCGGAGGATGGAGGATGCCATTGGCGGGAGGAAGGAAGAGATGTCTCTCGACTGACAGCGACACACGTCCCTCCCGTTTTCGTTGCCAAATGATCATAAAATTAGCGCACAAAAGTAAAACATATGAGACGCGATTTGAATTTGACGCCATTACCTTCATTTGGGCTCCAGCCTTCATATAGCTAGATGCAGAGAGAGAAAATATTACTTAAAAGTGATTACCAATTGGGAGGAATAGGTTATGAAGGTAGTGTTAGTTTTAAAGATTTTAGCTTTTATAAAAATCTTAATTTTAATTCATTTTATGGCCTACTTTTTTTTCCTAAGTGTACTATCAGGGGCTAAAGCATACAGACGCCTGGGCGGAGGGTGGCAGCTACGCATAATGACGCACCAGGCGCCAAAGTCATTTGCATATGCCAACCTAACCAAAAACCCGTGGCAAGAGGCAACAGCGTACTCCATAAAAACCCAAGGATATGGGTATGAGTGTGGGTGTGGGTGTTGGTGTCAGTGTGGGTGTGGGGTGGGGTGGTAGTGAATATTTTTATTGGCAGCTGCCTACTCCCGGAGACGCTTGCTTTTTTTTCTCCCTGTGTCTGGCATACTAAGTGAGCTTTTATGCCAGCACAGCACAGCTCCCCATTCCAGCTCCCCCGTCCTGGACTCCCCCCTCCACCCCATCTGATAATAATCGTACATAATAATGTGTTTGCTCACTGATAGCGTTAATTATGCAGGGGCCGCAACGCTAATTATGATTTGTAAGCATTGAAAATGTTTCGAGTTTCGTGTTGCCTACTTGCAGGCGCCGAGCCGGGGCGAGCTTTTTAATGAACCGCCTCGTACGTGTTCGTCGGCCAATCAATGGGCCCATTGTCGGTGCGAAATTCGAATCTCTTGAATCCCACTCGAAAGCAGGCTTGTCCGAAAAACAAAAAATGTGCGCAATCTACAATCGGTGGCTGGGGCAGGAGTTAAAATGCCACTTGAGGCAACACAAAAGGATGCAACTGCAGAATGTATCTGGCGGATACAGCAGTCCCGCAATTATGTTACAAAACGTTGCAATTAAGCAAACTGTAACAAAAGCATGACCGAGCGTTGCCCCCTCTGTATCGCTCTGACTCTGTAACTAAATATGAAATGTGGAGTGAAAAAAAAACAACGAGAAAAACGAGAAATCCGAGGAACAAAAAACTTCCGCTGTCAACGTTGTATCTACCGTCTCACTCCATAAATCGCGCCCCGTCTCACTCTCGCCAGGACTTTCAAGTGCACTCTAAGCCTTGGCAACTTGAAGCAAGGAAGAAGCATTCATATTTTTTGCCGTGTGTGTGGAAACGTGTTCAATTGATATTTTCTGAACGCGCAAAGAAAAAGTTATAAATAACAAGAAAAGGACGAAGAAGACGCAGCAACTTGAGCCAAAACTGCAATATTGCCAGTGCCTCTCCCCTACCGCCCCCTACCCTACTCCTTGAAGCCAAAATGCCAGACCAGTCTAAAAATACAAAACCAAGAGCCGGCCGGAGTGAGAAAAGGTCACTTGGGGGCCACCTCTATGGAGGATGAGGCTAGGGCTACAGCTACGGCTACTTTGCCTCAAGTCCTGGCCAGGCCAAGAAAGCCAAACAAGTGGCTGCTTCATATTGATTGCTAAGCCAACGCTCCAGGCTGCCTTCGAGTGGCATTCCTCACTCAACTTTCAGCTAACTCATCTACTCATCTACTCGTTTTTTTTTATAGTTCCACATACTCAGTAGGACAAACTTGAAATCAGGATATTATAAAGTTCTATACTATGCTCTCTAAAAGAAGAATAAAGTAATATACTCCAAAGAAACTAAAATATTTAACCAAAAAACTATCTTGAACTATTTTTGCTTAGTGCATCTAAAACTAAACTCTGGATCACCTGGCTTCCCATGTTGAAATGACTTTTCCGAGCTGCATATTGAAATTTTATTGCATTCCATCCAAAAAGGGGATAAGCGGGAATGAGTTTGGGCCACGTTAGTCAGGGCCGGGCCAGACTAGCTGGCAGAAGCAGAAGCAGAAGCAGTCGAGTGAAGTCAGTCGAGCGGCACAAATTCAAACATTTGTACTTCTGAAATTGAAAAAGGTGTCGGGATGAAAATGAAAAATTATCCCCTCTCTGGTTCTGGTTCTCTGCAGAATGGGAAGTGGAAATATGATGGCAGTCAGTCAGCCGACTGGTCAGCATTGATATCAGCCTCGTTTTTTTGTCTTCATCACATCCCCTGATGACCGATGTCTGGTCTGGCTCGGAATTGGGTTCGAGTTTGGTTAAAATAAGAGTTATACGTTGATTGGCTGCTGGTGGCTTAATTGTTGTATACCAGCCAGTACAGAAATGGACTTAATGAAATGAAACACCACTAGTAATTGATCGATTACATTGCACCATACATTGCAATATACAAAATAACGTAAAGTTTATTACTAAAGACCTCCATAAATCATTACGGCAAAAAAAAATTAAAAATAAATTTGGTATGCAAAGAAAATTGTTCGCTTTTTATTTACGAGTTTCGAAAACTATTTAAAATGGTTATTAACAAAGTTGATTTATCGACGTATTGGCCGGCATGCTCCGGTGCTTAATATTAATTAATTTGTTCTCGTTATGGGTCTCCAATAAATACGTATGGCCAGGTTGTTTTAATTAATATTTAAAGCCTCCGGAAATGTTGAAGAATTGTAAGATATTTCTAAAAATATTTCATTGCCAAAGAGTCTGTGTTTGGCTTGTCAGGATTCTCAGTCTGTGATTTCAATGTGTGTTTGCAAAATTTATCTTTCATTTTGACGCTTCTGGATGATGCTGTAGTTGCATTTTATGCAAACATATGCGGCGTGAATGGCAAAAGTCGCGATGCGGCCTCGTGGAAAAAAGCGTAGACATGCCAAAAAGTTTTTTGCCAGGATATCTCTGCCCTGTCCTCGTACCAAGTTTTTGAGCCTTGGCTAGACAGCTGTCAACAGTCAAATATGCAGGCAGCAAACAATGGTGGCGAAAAAAAAACCTATGTCTGATTTCATTTTCAAAGTCCGGGATGTGATATATGCGAGGAGTGGTGGCAGGCCTTACAGGATAATGCCAAGCCAGCTGTCCGCACAAGTCTTTTTCACACCTTTTTGAGCCACCAAGCCGAGGAGCGTATTTAATCATTCAAAGTTTTTATTGGCCTTCAAAGGCGATGGGCGGGCAAGGATGCGCCCGATTTATTATTCAAGCGTAAGCATAAGCCCTATAAGGCAGCTGACGCTAATGTCAATCCATGGAGCGGAGCTATGGCTTAAAGTAAATTTCAATAATTCTAATTTAGCAACAAAAACACGGCAAATGGCGATCCGATGGAGGGGAGATGGGCTCTCGGCCGAATGCTGGAGTAAAAACGCTGGAGATGTTTGCCAAACGTAAACAATGCCCCACAGACAAGGGAAAAAATCCGAAATGAGGATGAAGGAAGGCTGGATGGGAAGACTGGGGCTCTGAAACGTGCAACTCACTTGGTCGTTTTGTTATTTTGGCTTTTTCATGCACCATTTATATAACCAGTAGCAGCGTTGGCCCTGCCAGCTCAGCCAGCTGCTTCGGGATCCTGGGCATCCAGGACCTTTTACCAACACCACACCCCTCCGGCGCTCTTACGCCTGGAATCCTTCGGTCTGGCCAAGAATTTGACGTGTGCTCGTTTATCATTCATTTTGCGCTCGCTTACATTATTTGAACGAAACCTGAAACATTAAATTTTAGCACGTTTTGCGCTAACGTGCGCTCATTTCTACTTTGGCATTACGCACGCCATAAAGCTTAGCCTTTTTCCCCAGCTTTTCTCAGCTCCTTTCTTATTTTCCCGCTCCTGTTAGCCCTTTCCACTGGCCATGGGCATCAGCCGTAATGAAGTTAAGTGACGGCATTCTGAACGGCGGCTTAACAGTCCTGTCGGGGTGAAATGGTTACCCAAACAACATTGTAAAACAAAACAATAGGGTCCTCGAACAAATGCTTTGCCTCGCAATTGAGAAATTGAAGGGAAAAATTCTGCTTTCAGTTAAATACCTGCTGTCCTTTATTAATATGAAACGAGATAATTTCAAAACGAAACATATTTTATTGAAAAAAAGTTGAGAGTTCAGATTACTCATCCGCCCTGTGTGGCAGACATTAAAGCTTTCCAGCTTATCGTCAATTTCTACCACTTTATTTCAGTCATAAATTTGTTTTTATTCAGCCAAATGCATTATTATTGTTTAAAACTATTTGTAAATGGATATAACATTGGCTTTTCGCCTTTCCCCGCTTCATGGTTGTTTATGACATCAGTTTGTTGTTGTTGTTTTGTAGCCGTTTGTCAGCTTCCATTAGTTTTAAAAATAACAGCTGCAATTTAATTAGAGACCAGCGAAAATGGCACTGATAATTTATTTATCACGCATACTGCCCTGTCCCGGCCAAAGGAAAACGAAAACGTAAACGGAAGTAGAGCAAAGCTTTTAAAACAATTGCCGGGGCAGGTAAAATGTGCCAGCCATTTCCGTTTAACCTCCAGAGCGAAAAGCCAGGCTTTGCTTAAATATAATCATAATTAAATAGCCCAAAATGCCGGCAACTGTTAAATCCCCAGAGGAGTGCCGGACTGAGACTGCGAATCCCAAAAATCAAAAAAAAATGTATTATAAACAGAGGCAGGAGGAAACAACAATCGGAGCATAACTTTTAATGTTTCTAACTACTCGGCGCTGAAAGTTGCCCAATGCCCGATGTCGGAGCATAGTATAGTTGCCCCGACTCGACGTGCAGCCATATAATGGAAAACTTGTTTAAAACTTTTAAATTAATTTTATTTTCGCCAGGCCGAGAGTGAGTGAGTTGCCAGCTACCACCAAACTTCAAATGCAGCAGTGCTGGATTTAGTTTTCCGTTTCGTTTCATTTTCTGTACGATTCTATCGCCATTGCGGGGTGTCCCCATGTATTTTTCGCTAGCCATTATTCCTTCTTTCATTTGTTGTCTCTAGATGGGTTTTTGTCGCAGTCACAGAGTCCAGCCAGCCAGCCGGCAATTAAAACAACACAATTGCACACAAAACACAAGTTTTGGCCGCACATCTACATCTACATCTACATCTACGTCAGCATCTCAGCATCTACATCTCCATTTGCTCCGAGTATCTTTGTATCTCTGTGGAGGGAAACTGGAAACTCGAGCTGCATTGCATTCATTGAGCTTTCGACTATCTGACTGTTGGTTATTATAATTGCACTTGACTCGACTTGACTTGAGACCGGGACTAGCTCAGAACTCGCCCAGGAACTTCGGGCCAAGGCAATTGCCCTGGGAGGGAGGGTCATCCATGGGAATTGCGTTTAGTCTGCATAAATTTATAAATGGCTTAGTTTCTTCCGCATAAGGGGATACGAATTGTTAAAATTTTCATCTTGATCTCCATTCAAAATAATTGTTTATTTAAGCATTTTCAAGCGAACTGTAAGTGAATTGAGGTTTCTGGATTTTATTCAAAAGTCAGTAAGGCAGGAAGTCAGGAAGTAGGGGCTTGAATAAAAGTAACTATCGAACAAAGGCCAAAAAAAAAATCCTCATTAATTATGAAATACAAAATTTGATTGTAATTATTTCATATGTAATTAAGTTGCCTTTCAATATTCCACGGCAGTCACATATTGAATTAGATTGACGCAGATTGAGTCCGCCCGGATCAATATTGTCGAAGGACTATTTGCGCAAAAGTTGGACACGCAAACATGGTCTCCTGACCGGCTGGTCGGGAAGCCTATGGCAGGATAACAACCATTAAACCCCTAGCCAGCCCTCGGGCGTGGCGGCCATTTGGCGACGACCGTGTCGCTTTTTTTCTCCATGTACAATACTTTGTTTGCTGTCGCGGTGTCCTGTTAACCCCACACTGCCGTACAATGTCCTGGGCATGTGTACACAGGACCCCTGCCAAGAAGTGCTGACTGCTGACTGACGAAACACGCACCGGTTTGATCAATGTGGGTGCCAGGACAAAAAAAGGACGACATTTGGTCAAGTGTTGTTTACAAGCGACGAACACAAAAAACGGCTAATGAAAGTTTTTTAATTGAATGTTGTTAGCCAGGATTTTGTTTCTGGTCTGGGGATTAAAATTCTTTAAAATTTTAAGCATTTTTGTAAGCCTTTGAAAAGCCGTCTTTTAAAATACTTTCTCAAAGAAAAGCCAAAGCTTATGGGTGACTTTTAGCAAATGTCTTTCAAGCCAGTGCCAATTAACAAAGTAAACTGTGTAACTTGGCCTTAAGAGGCGCCAGTTGGATGACATAAATATATCCAAACCAACCAACCACGCCTTTTGACGCCGAACCTTTATTAATATTTTCTCCATCTCCTTCTGTCTCATTGCAGGTATGTATCTACCATATTGAGGGGAGCGCTTTTAAACTGGGCTAAAACGTCAAATGGTGAAAAAAGGGCGACATTTTCCGCGAGTTCCGCAACTTTTCATTTTGTAACCGAAAGAGATGGCCAAGAGCAGATAGAAAGGAGAGGAGAGAGAGACGAATGCCTTACAACATGCCGTCGTTATGGCCAAGGCGACAGTTTTCCGCTGCAACATTTTCTAGACTTTGCTCCATTTCAGCTGCACTTCGTGGTCCTTTCGGCTGTAATTTCTTGGCGTTTCATTTTTGCGCTTTTTGTGGTAAGTTTTTGCGCTTGCCGGTTGACAAAGTTTCAAGTGTTCGCTTTCTAATGTAATTAAAATGCTTACAAATGTTTGCCAACAGCGATAAAATAATCATTTCAAGCATACAGAAGTGAAAGGCAGTGGGAGATAAGGCAGGACCCAGAAAAGTGGGTAGCAGAGCGGGAGTCCAAAAAGGAATCAAATAGAATTATAATTTAAGTGGAGCATGGCGCTGGCAGCAAAAAGGGCAGCACTATCAACATCTAATTTGTAGCATCAAATAAAAATCAAATAAAATTATCAGTGCAACGTGTGAATGCTTAACAAATTGATGAAAGCCCCCCCGACACAGACACAGACACACACAGATACTTTTACAGATACAGATACTTTATACACTTGCCACAAACACGTGGCGAACTTCGACTCCAGCTGGCTGGCTGGCTGACTTTCTCACTTATGCTAACAGCTCACGTAGGCGATAATGTTTGCCTGCCAAGTGAGCCGGGCATTCTGGAGGAGACGGAAAGCTAAACAGGAGCAGGAGCCAGGACCTGGAGCCAGGAGCCAGTAGCCTGGATCCCCCAGACTGACATGTCACGTTAAAATAGGGCGGAAAAAAACTGCAAAATAGTTGGACGTGTGGTGTCTTGTCAGCCTAAGCGTATGTTGGGGGCTTTCAGCATAAATCTCTTTGTTTAACATATTCAAGAACAAATATATTTTGTATACCAGCATATATACAAACACATATGTATAGTATACATGAAACATATTGCATGATGTCAGCATTTTTGAGATGAATAGTAAATTTTGCATGAGCCCTGTATGGAGGAAACAAAGGCTTATTATTCATTGACTTGCAGCGGACAACGTGCATACCTCGAATGTAATTAAAACAATTTGTTCATTAAAAGTGACCTTTTATTTATAAATGGCTTAACATTTCAATTAAGTATTGACATTACTGGGCAATCCACCCAGATAGAGCGTGAAAGGAAATTAATAAAAATAAATAAATGAAAATCAATTGCCTACAGTGGGTTTTAAAACAAGCAGATCATGGGCTTATCATAGAATAATATTTAAATCACTCAGAAAACACAGAGTGATTTAATGGTTTATACTTCACTAAAACTATTTATAGTGGAGACTATATAGTATAGCTTCACTGTACCGTGGCCATAAACCGATTTTGAGTGCCAGGCAGCGATACGCCCAGACTCCTTTCCGCCATTGTCACGCAACCGCAAAACAAAGAGCGGAAAAAATGGCTATAACCGAAGAGAAAAAAGACCATAAAGCTGCTACAATGCCAGATATTTATCTGGCTTTATTGACAAAAGCGTTTTGTCGATTGTTCAAATAAATTATGCCTTTATCAATAAAGTCTCTAGGTTGGCGGCCTCCCGCTCCGATCCCAACCAACAGCCAATGGCTGTTGCTACGTGACGCTGACTGTAACTGGGGCGAAGATTTGTTATGGCCATAATTCAGAGACCATACCCATATCCAGAAATCCAAAATCAAGCCAGTTTTATGTAGATATTATATTTATGAACTCTCATCGGGAAACGGGAAGAAAAAAAAACTCTATAAATCTTTAAGGAAGGCAGGCGCAGGCAAATCAAATATCAAATTGTTTAAGTGATTTCTCATTTTGCGCTTTCACCTTGTTAGCGCTAACATAATTTCAGAGACTTACAACGTACAAGGGCAACAACTTTCTCCATAAGTGATTTCTCCATTTTCCCACCCCACATTGAACATATTTCTCTCAGGATACCGCCTTGATATAGATTGCTTCGAACAGGGAAGTGAAGAGAAGTGAAGCTCCAGCCCGTCATTTAATTTTATCGTGCGGAACTTCTAAGTGCAATAATGTTGTTGTTGTGTCAGCCAGGTGAGGGTGGATGGTTTTCAGGACATTGCTTAAAAGCGCGCTAAAATGTTCAATTTACGTGTTGTACTTTTTTCATTTTTCTTTTTCGCCTTTATTTTGAAACATTGAAAATAAATTGAAGCTGCTGGCTGACACGACTCCCTAACACGACCCCAAAAAAATAAAATCAAATAAAATAAAAAGGTTCGTTGACAACATCACTCTGTTTGCTCGTACAATATGTAATAATAAAAATTGTATTTATTTATTATGATTTTCCATTCTGCAGAGAAAGCAAAAAAAAAAGGAAAAAATAATGTTTAAAAATAAAGTCCCGCCACTGGAAATTGGCACAAACTGTGCCCTCTGGCACTTTTTTCCATTTGCCTGATCCCTTCCCCTCAGACTTTCCCACAAAAAACGCAACAATTTTTTCCCTTGTTTAACTACAAGAATGAGAATGAAAGTAACAGGCCCATAAAAAAGAAACCATTCAGTTGCAAAGGAATTAATAAAAATATTTAAACAGTCCCCGGGCAATGGGCATAAGAAAATATAACAAAAAAAATAATATATATATGAAACATTGGATAAACATTGGTTAGCAAATTAAAACGGGCATGCTGCAGGAGGATTCTTTTTTTTTGACTCTAGGATGGGTTCATTACATCTCCCGAAAATAAACAACAAAAATTAAAAGTTTCGATCGGCAAAGCCATAACAATAAATGATCTCATTGCTCATGTCAGTGGAGGGTATAAAGTGTTCATTTTTTATACATATATCGTTAAAATCGTGGTAAAATATATATTCCCACAACTTTCTGAGCACAGCACATATATCAAATAATTTTTCAGAGACTTGTTCAAGTACAAAGTCTCTGCGTTCAGCTGCACTCCTCGTCCTTAGATTTTTCCTCCTTCGAGCTTCCTTTTTTTGTTTTGTTTTCCAGCTCCATGCTAGTCATACATTTATGGACGTGTCCTTAGCAGTACAAGCAACTCAATAAGCCAGGCCACAACTTCCGAGAGAGAGTCGCAAAATAAAAAACAAAATTCTATAAAAAATAGCGAGCAACATGAAGAACTTTCAACAAATTTCCCCGCATTTTGTGCGCATATTTTAACTACAGCGCATTATGTTTTGAGTGATTTACGAGATTGGCCATGGCGGGGGAGGTGTAGAAAGGAGACTAAAATATAGGAAATACAACAACAAAAAAATAAAGGCAACGCTTTAGACCCGGCTCCTGCACTTGAACAAATGATTTGTTCCGCCAGCCAGGGCAAAAATGCTAATGCTAATGCTGGAAAGTATGCTACACAATTTAGCCACCGCCATGGCTATACGCCATCGCTGTAGTTTTAGTTGTTGGTATAGTTGTAGTTGTGCTACTGCTATTAGTGTCGCCAACTAACTTTAGATAACTAATTAGAGAGAGAAAGAGAGGCAGGGAGAGAGCGAGAGGGACTGGGACTTAACTGTAGTTTTGTGTTAACCTTAGCGCAGCTAATTACATTTAATGTGTCTAGTAAGCAAGTTGGCAGCAGCAGCGGGAATTGTGTTACTTGAGCGATAGGGGGGTGGGGGTGGAGGTGGGGGATAGGGCTCTGTGCCCCTAACTTGACTTGGCTTGGCTTTCAGTTTCTGTTTCTGTTTCTGGCTTATTAAAACACTCTGAGGCGGCACGTAGCCGTGCGGCCGTAACCGTATATAGAGTGACTCGGCAACGTGTGCTCCTCCAACTTAATTATAACTAATTTGTAGCATATGTAGAGGTGGAAGAGAGCCGCTGCGCCGCTCCGGATGAAAAAGTGGCCGGAACGAACCAACCAACCAACTTTTGCCAACTCAAGTGGCCATTAAAGCATTAAGGCCATTCATCGGAGCCATGCTATCGCAATTAGCCATATGTGTTTGAGTATATTCGTGTGTATGTTCGAGTGTAATGAAAAATCTCCGTTATATGGCAGGACGGTAGGTATGTAGGTGGTAACAATGCAACGCTAATCGCATTTGCATATTTATTAACGTTGATTTTCAAAGCAAAATGCCAGTCATCCAGTGGCAGTGCCAGCGCTACTGCCAGCGCTAGTGCCATCCTGGGCGCCCATCAAAAACCAACTAACCAAACCGACAAACTAACCGACGAACGAAGCGAACTCCAACCGGCCAAATGATTGAAATTAAAACCACAGGCGAACATAAAAAATCGCTTACGTTAAAAGCTGGTACAAGAGATACGCCGGCGAGCGGTTTTTTCCCCCGGAAAGGATATAAAAGGGGTGGGGGATGGGAGAGGGGGTGCACCACTCGAATGAATTCACGTAACCGCATAAAATCAAACGAAATAAGCCAAGCGCCGTGGAAAAATGGCAACAAAATGCACTTTATACGAAACTACAAGGGAACAACTCCACGTGCCACTCAACAGTTACGGGCCAACATGGGTGCACAAGTGGGTGGCGGATGGGTGGTTGTGGACCTCCAGCAATTCCGCCCACTCCAGAGAAAGAGGTGTAATAATGGCCAACGGCACGCACGTTGGACCAACCACAAGACCCACGAACAAATGTTCTCCACGGGTACGCCGAACCCAGTTCCCTGGCCATTGCACAATGCTCAACTGCATCCAAACCAGAGCCTGGTGCAGAAAAAAAACGTGCAAACTTTTTAACCATAAATGTAGGTAGCTAGCCGAAAAATGGCAAACCAAAACACCAGGCCAAAAAAAAGGAGGGCAAAATAAAAGAGGAAATACACCCGGAGAGAGGCAGGAAGAAATTTTCAGAGCAAATACGAAAATCAAGTTTAAATTTGTTGAGCTCGAGTGCCGGATAGCATGACATTCGAATGGTTCCAAATGGTCCTGGGGAGAAGGACCAGGGGGCACAGGTTCCAGTGTGCTCAGTTGCCCAGGTGGCCAGGTAGAAAATATTTAATTTTGTGGCAAAGTGAACCGAGATTTGGCTAAAGTTTCCATTAGAACTGGCTTGGCTTAATGGTTGAACGAGTTCGAGGCTCAGACCCGATACAGGAAGGAACTCATTAGCGGAAACTCAGTGTTTAAAAGTCGAAAACTAATTAATGGATTCACTTTGAAGAAGCAAAGCAACCACCACCAGGAGGGGGGAGTATCAATTATGTTTGATTAAAAATGTAAATTCCAACCACTTGATCTACTCTCTGAACTATTCTTGATAGAATTAGCTTCCGGTGAGAGGCTATACGAATTTTAACCTCCATTGGCAGATGCCAGATTGTCAAAATGTGGCTAATATCAGCTAATATCAATTGGCTAATATCAGCATGCAACCAGCTGCCTGATACCTGACTCTAGATTCCAGATGCAACATGCAACATTCATTGCCTTTGGCAGATTGCCGCTCCCCCCGAGACCAAGACCGGGCCCTGGACCGATTCGCTTGCATTTCCAATTCCAAATGCTAAAGGATTCGAAAGACAATAACCCAAATGCAACTGCCAATATAAGTTACGCTTGCCAGCCTTTTCCTGCACACGAGTGTGCTGAATGGATCAAGGATTCGAGTGGATGCCGAATAGTGGATGGAGTGTGTTCGTTTTGAATAGAGAATTGGAGTTGAGCTAACGACGTAAACGACATATATACGTGCCAGAATGGCTGCATAAAGCCCCCAGCTGGGAGGGAGACAGCAAACCGTCAAAAAGTAAATATGCAACAAACAATGGCATTATATAACTTAAAGTTCAGAGCGCTGTGGAGCAGCCAGAAACTGAACTACACGAGCACAATGGCTCGGAAATCGGATTAATGCAGTTACTGGTAAAAAAAAATGTAAAAAAAACGGAGGGAAACCCAATCCGCAATCCATAGAGCTGCTCACTAAATACAATGAAAAACTTGCCAACTGAAAGACACACACACACACTACTGGATCACACACACTCGCTTAGCTCAGCTCACATGGCCAATAAACAAAAGGACAAATGCGACGCGCCGCTCCACGCCGCCCCAGAGCCAATCAATCGCTATGGCACCCCAGGGGCACCCCAGAAAGGGGGCACCGCCTGGCAACTAGGGTGTGGAAGGCTAGGTCGGGTTGGGGCTAGGCGAGGCGATTGAACGCAATCTGACACGCGACCAGTTCAATGCACGCTGCCCCCAGCTCGCGTAGGTCAAAATCCAAAAGCCGGAGCAGAGTAATAGATTTTTGTTGCACAACGATTGCACGATTGTGAATTGTGTTGTGGCACGGAGAGAAAATAGTTGAAAAATTGACAGAATGTCCTTTAAAGTTTGAACTTTTCTTACCGCCCACTCTAATAACTGCATACCATTTAAGCCAATCAGCTTACATTACATTCATTTGAGACCTCATCAGGCATAAGTACCAAATCGCATTCAACTCCGATGCCGATTCCGATTGCGATTCATGGTGACCGATGAAATCGGCTTAAGTTGCACACGAGATGGCACCCCCCAATCGAATCAAATCGAAGGGGCTAACCGATATGGTCCTATACCCTCGACCGGGTCGTTGTCTCCGCTCGTCTAATTCAATTACATAAACCATGGCCCGCCCGACGGCAGCCGGCGTTCGGAAACTTTAATTTGTATGCAAAGTCAATGCAGAGGGGAAGTTTGGCAAGGACATGGCATTTGGGGGGAGTCAAACCCACGTAGATACAACGCCTCGCACAATACTGTCATGTCCTTGTGCACTCAAGCGCTTAATCCTTTGAAATTGCCACGCAGCAGCAGCAGCATCATCCTGCAACCCGGGGCGTATGAATATTACGCATACGCCGCATATACTGCACCAGCCACTCATAAACAAACTAGACAGCGGAATAACATTGAATTTAATGCAAAAGTGTTGCATAATAAGATTACTAGCACTAACTGGCGACCAAAATCGGTTAAGAGCCGGCCAGAATGCCAAAAAAAAACATGACCATAGCCATACAAACTCCATTCATTTACAAATAATATTCGGTATTAAAATTGCATGGCATAAACGACATGGCCACCCCCCCCAGTTGAAATATTTTTCTCATTTCCGCAGAGCGGGGCACAACAAATATTTTTGCGATTTCCGCACGGCCATTCCCGATCCAGGATTCACGATCCTGGTAGCTGTAGATGTAACTGTGGTGTATGCTGGATGGTGGCTGGTGCATGGTGGCTGGTGCTTGGTGCCTGAATTTCTGGTGGCCCCATGTGCTGCGATTCCAACAGCGCCGGCATCACAGCATGAAATATAAATACAATACAAATAAACGCGTGTCGTGCATATTGTACAATCTACAATGTTGTATTGTATTTATTTACCCGCCAAGAGCCAACAGGCAACAGCCAACAGCAATAGCAACATCAGCAACATTGGCAACAAAAAATTGCAAAAAGAGCCACTGAAACAGAATCAACAGAACAGTAAATGGCAACAAATGTTGGCTATTTCGCTGCCTGGTTCGCTGGTTCGTTGCCTCGGTGGCTCACTGGCTCGCTGGCCATGCTGACAATTTGTCAGCCACCCATTTGGCCAAGTTAGAGCCATAAGCTGAGCAGAACATAACGACATTGCATGAAAATGTTTGCAAATGTCCTGTGAAAATTTGTCGCTCGCTGCATTAAACTCGAGGCCGTGTTCAGAGGCCGAAACACTGTGGCAACAACAATAAACAGCCACAATAAACTATCTGGTGGGTAAGACAAACAAGGCTAGTGAGACTAATGTGGCCCAGCCCCCGAGGCTGTGAATTTGGATACTTATCCGCGGAATCGCATTAAATGGTTGGAGAGCTTAGATGTGTGTGTGTATCTTTAAAGGACACAGATGGAAATCTTGACTTGAGTTAGATTCCCCAAGCTGATGCTTGCTTTTTACTTTGCTTCTGTGATGTGCAAATATTTGCCATTAACTTGCAAAATTTCTACCAAATGTTATGCATATTTCTTCAGCCAAGAACAGCCGGCTGTGCCGTTGACAAATTCTCATAACCCCTTTATCATCACCATGAGCCGCCGTTTTCAGCATTTCCAGCATTTCCCTTTTTCCCCAAACAGTGCGAAAGGCAAAAAGCGTTGAAGCAATGAAATGAATTTGCACGCGCTCATAAATATTTTACATATGCATATTGGCCAAGTCCTCCACTCTCGACCCACTCTCCGCCAACGTGAAGATGTTAGCTTTCACTCCGGGGCTACGTGAAATGAATAGATATGTACAACGTACACTCACTCAACGAGGCTGCAAATTATTGTGACATAAAGTGCTTTGACAGCAACACCAGCCAGCTCCAGCTCCTCGCATTACCATTTCTATTCGGAGTCCTGCGCGCAGATCCTGGATTCCGTATCCCAGATCCCGGCTCTCTGACATTCAGCTGTGTCTGACATTCATGCGCTACATATTTCATTGCATATATGGCATGGTAGTACTGTCCTGACACTTCGAGGGGCGTCCTTATGCCGGCATTGGAAATTCAAATGCTGCGCCGTATGATTAGGCGTATGCACATGACATATTTAAGTGGGTTATACGGCCCAGGCAGTGTCAACATTTTTGCTCATTAAACTTGGCTGCACTGCCAGAAATTTCTAGCTACTAGCTAGTTAAAGGCTAATAATTTTAGTAAACTTTTTCTCTCACTGCCTAAAAGACTACAAAAGCTGACTGAAAAGATGAAAAAGCTCACAAGTCGTCGACAAATGCAGCACGCACACGCATAGACTGAAGCAATTACTGTCTTGGTAAGCGTCTTAGCCGCATCTGACGCCATATTGGCCCGTCTCGTCCCATCCCATCCCGGCTCAATGGCAAACAATCCTGGCATATGCATATGAGCCATGAAAATGCAAATTTGTCAGGAGCTCTCGAGTATCGTTTTAAGTGAGCGTTGGTATATAAATTAAAGGCAATGGCAATGGCTATGTTTTTCATCTGGACCATCCATCCGCCCAAGGTGTAAAACTAATTACAATTTGGGCAATTTATTAAATTAGTTCTCGACCGAATCATAGCTTTCCGTTTGAATTGATATCTCAATTTAATTATGGAAATTTAATGGAATTTAATGGAAGTTGTGACTCACAATCCATCCATCCATCCATCGAACTATCAGACGTCAAATCAAAGAGGCCGAAAAGCCTAAAAGCCATAATTTATTCATCTGGAAGGTAGATGAAGCAGCAGCTTGTTACCAAATTCGATTAGCCCAAAGGCACTACATACAGGCCAACAACGAATATCAATAGCTTTAATTATGAGGCTGCAATTTGCAATTAATCACGTTGCATAAGTTACGAATACGATTCTGGATAATTGCACGACAACAAGAAGTGTTTTCCTATCCGATTTCAGGCTGAGAGTGAAAATCCCTTAACGTAAGCTAATGAGAGAAACACGGTAAGGAATCCCATTCCATCGGCTTACGCAAATCACTTAAGGCGCCGGAGACAACTGTCAAGCACTTTCCTCCACTTTTCCTCCTCTCCGACTTTCTTCGACTTTGGTCCTCTTCGTCTTCGTTGGAATTCTTCGTCCTCCGACAGTGCCTTGGGACAGGACACTTGTCGCCTCGCGACGGCTTAATTTTTTGTCGTTATTTCTTTCACTTTGCCTTATCCAAAAGCAATTATTTTCCATTCAACTTAATAATGATGCTGGCGCAGTGATAACACCCAACGAGTCCTGTGGGGAATCTCGCATGGAGTGGTGGCAGTGTGGATTAAATTATGCGATGGATTTTTTTTTTTTTTTTTGGGCCTGCCTGGACGATGCCGCAGGCATCCACCCACAACACTTGCACCAGTGACCAGTACCAGTGCCAGTGTCCCTGAAAGAAAAATAAAAACAAAGTAAAATAAATAAAAACAAACGCAGAACGGGAGGCGACGAAAAAATCATCGCAACAATAAGTGCCGCCGGCAGCATCGTCGAGGTTTGTTAAGCGCAGCCATAAACCGGCTCAGTGCACTTGATCGGCGTGGAAAATGGCTTCGGCTTTGACTGAGTACCCTACATACCCCACCCCCCCTACATATCCGCTCTCATCCCTTTTAGGCCAGGCCCAAAAGTATCACGGCTCGCTGGTTCTGTATGCGTTTATCGTCCATACAACACATAATGTGAGCTATATTTTGTACACAGGATTTTGCTCCTGCCCTGCCCTGCCATGGCATGGCATTATTCGATTCGTCTGCTCCTCACGCCATTTCTATATATATTTCTATGGTCTGCACATTATAACAAATTTCTCGCTTGCATAAGCAGCACACACTCGGCGTGCATGTCCTGTGTATCGTAAGTAGGTGCACGTGTGTGGTTGTGTGAGTCCTGGCGGTATTTTTCACCAAAGGTGTGTGCGTGAGTTGATATTTGGGGATAGAGGGTTTCAAAAAAGAATAGTTTGTATTCAAGATTTGATTTATAACTTGTTTTCTTAAGAACCTATATATCTCTTCGTATCATCTTCGTTTTGTACCAAAAGTTCTTTTTATTTTTTGTACTTTTCCAATCCAATCTGTCATCTTCCCTCAGCTTATCACGAACCCATCTCTAATGGGATTGTTATGTAAATCACACAAAAAGCTGCTAGGCTAGCCTGACGCCATATCACTGCATAACAAATGGCCGACACACACACACACACACACACAGACAGACACACTCGCACCAACACATGCTTAGAAAAGGGGGAAAGCATGATGGCGGCAGTCCATAAAAATGGAACGGAACTGCAAGTAAATTAACAGGCAGGACGCATGAAGATGAAGTCGGCCAAGTCAGCAACCAAAGGCAGGATCCTGTGTGTCTGTGATTTTCCCACACATATGTATGTGTAATGTGTGTGCCTTACATAAGAACTAATACATGTACACCCACATCCTTTGGGAGCCCCAACATCCTACTCGCCGCTATTGCCACCCATTTTTCCCATTTTGCATGCCGGCTACTTAAGTTACACAATGACATTTTTCAATGTGTCAGAATTTTATTGTTGCAACTTGGGGCATTGTTGTTGACAACTGACATCTTTCTTTCTGCAGCTGTCAGTTGCTGTTGCTGTTGTAGCTTTTGTAGCCCTGCTGATACCGTAGAAGCTGTTACCACTGTACTTTTGCTCCTCCTTGTTCTGCCAGTCCTGCTGCTCCCGCCGGTCCTGCCGGTCCTGCCCCACTCTGCCACTCCTGCCCGCTTTTTGCTGTTTCTGCTGTTTTGTCTTGGATGGAAATGTTGACAACTGTTTTGCCACTTTTGTCGTAATTGAAAAAATGTATTCAAATTCGTGCCTGGACTTTTAGTTTTCCCAAAGTAAATACTCGGCTGCTCGGAGTGCGATCAACTGCATCGAAAAGTGGCTGAATAATCAAATAAAATACTCGAGGAATCATCTTCACATTCCTCAAGGATAAAACCAAAAATAAATAAATTTAAGAGGAGTTCTTTCTTTAAATTCTCCACTTTATCCAATCAATTTTATGCAAACTTTATTTGCTTTTCTGCAGCTCTTGAGCTTATTGTTGAATTTCAAGATGATTTGTCTGCTTTGTAATTGAGGCAAAATGTCCGCAAACTTTGTTAAAGAAATCTCTTTCGCTGAAAAGGATCGTTAATGGATTAAACCAAGCCGGACAATGAATAAATTGTCCGATTGCATGACTCGCTTTCCCCACAAAAACCCCAAAAAAAAAAAACAGAGCTAGATGAAGACCTCGAAAGTCAAAAGGCTATGGACGCAAAAGGATAACTTACTCTTCAATAGATTGGCGCTCTCAAGATTGGTCCCTTTTCCTTAAATTGCTCCAAATGCCAACTGTCAAGTTTTTTGTGTGTGGTCCTTGTTTCAGCAACTTTACCGCAAAAACAGGATAAACCGAAAATATTTGCCATAAAACCAGAGCAAATAGATTCTGGCCACTTTCAGTTTGGCTTTAATTCCAATGCCGGGTCTGGGCCCTAAATACCAGCCACTCTAATATCCAATTTTGCAAATCAGCGTACAAATTACCCGAACAGGAGCAAATTTGTGGAACAGCTTCGAAATTGTACTGCCGCCCTCGCACTGACTTTCGGTCCATGTAGTTTGCAACTGTATTAAGTTCATTTTTCATCCGAGCCTCATGCATTAAGCAGGCAAAGTGAGTTGCTCCTTGGCTCCTGCCACAGACCACATAGCCCAGTGCACATACACATCTACATGGCGAGTTACTTTTTCACTTAGGGCCTTTGTGTGTTGCCTTTTGGCATGCAAATAAAACGGGCCAGGCCGAAACCGAGACCAGAAACCAAGCCAAGTTAAGCCCAACACGTTAGAGAACACGGCGCGCACAATTTGCTAGACCTCTTTGCTCCTCCTGCCTGCCCTTTTGGAACAATAAGAAAAATGTTCAAGTGCCAGAATGTGTGCAAAGAACTCAAGTTTGCACCACACACAAAGGGAGGAAGGGTGGAACATACAAGGAGCAAGGATACCAACTCCAAAATTTCGTCTTTCAAGTCCGTTTGTAGAAGACACTAAAAGAAAAGTACTCTTACTTATAGAAAGATATAAATATTATATTTAAAACTATAATGAGTATATAATACTCTTATCTTTTATTTTAAAAAATATATATTTTTCAATAATTGTTTTCCCCGATTAAAGCCATCTCTTATTGTCCTGCACTTCCCATCTTTCAGATAATTTGAATTTTTTCCATTTGTTTGGTTTGGCTGCTGCTGCTGCTCCTTGGTCCTTGTTCTTCTTGTTCCCTGACTCGTTCCCTGTCCCATTTGCTGGTGGCAGGTCAGTTCAGTTGCATGCCTCGCCGCGTTGCCTGTTTTAAGAACTGTAAATTGCTTTAGTTGGCGGACATTTTCGTCGCGGGGTGTGCGGTATTTATGGATGCGCGAGCGAATGGTAATACAACTCCACAGAGTGTCCTGGACTGCAACTCTGGCTGCCTCTCCGTCTTCAGGCTTCAGCTCCTGCTCCAGTTCCTGTTCCTGTTCCTGCTTCTGTTCCCTTTTTGTTCTTTTGCCAGTTATACAAGAAACTTATAGCATGTGCTTATCTATGCAACGGAATGGCAGCCAGTATTTCCCACCATGCTTTTTTACATATTTCTGTGTTATTTTTTTTTTTATTCTCCAGCTTTTTATTTGCTTACAGTTGCAGTTCCCTATGCTTTGGCATTTCAGCTCAGCACTCGAAGAATGTTTCCAGGGAATGTTTTTGGCTGAGAACTGCGAGTTAGAGAGGTGGGAGCTGCATGGTAGCTGGGTGGTAGCTGAAAATTAATTTTCAGCTTTTGCACTTACGGGCTGGGCTGCCGCTCAATAAATATTCAATTTAGCTGCAAGCCCCAACCAAGAATGCATAAATTTTCCTATATTTTGGTTGCGAAAAATGTTTGCTCTTTGTTTATTTATTTAGGAATTAAATTGCACAACAGTTGTAGTCAAGGTATTTATTTTTGCAATCGTATTTGCCTTCTCTACTTACATAGCCTATTTTTTGGGGCTATAATACACTCATGAATGCGTTTTGCTTCTGGACATGGCTCGTTTACGCTGCCTGACAGCTAATGCACTTAAAACTTCACAAATGTCTTGTCAATGTTTGAATGTGGCACCAATGCCAGCGACAGTAACTGCAGCTGCAACTGCAACACCCCATCGGCGACAGCAAGTGCCACACCAGCAACACCATCGGGGGCAGCAGCAGCAGCATTGGCGACTTGAGTGCAAAATTCAATTAACTTGCTTAAGCACCGACACATGCAAACCGCACTTATACACCCACACAGAGCCGTACAGAGCCACCCACAGCCACACATATGTGCATTGCATATGGGTGAGCTATCAATTTCATGTCCAATCAACCTGGCAGACAGCAAGGGGGGGCGTGGCAGCATCTGGTAAAAGCCAGAGCCAGGTGCATGGCCCAAAACCCAGAGCCACTTAAGCAGATGTCAGCTTGATTTTTGCATATGCGACTGCCCCGAGGTTGGGACACAGGAAAAAAAAACTATTTTAATTAATTTATAGTAGTTGGTCTTTATTGAATAATAACTAGCTAGTAGCTACCTTTTTCCATTGTGTATTATTCAGACATATTCTTTGCTAATACTCATCCAAGTGGGAATTTAAATTCCTTGGCAAGATTTAATATTTTTTCAAAACACAAGAATCCCAAGCAGTTGCGGCTTGGCTCCTGGATGTCATGCACAGTCAGCTAATTGTTTTGTGGTTCATTGTTTAATTATTATGTGTGTATGTGAGTGTTGTGCGGCCAGATGGCTCTTGCCGAGTCCTGGCCAGACTCTAATTAAAGCGCTTTGCATAATAAATCAGCCGTGGACTATCGTGGACTATAACTATGCCCTTGTCTGTGGTCGCAGATGTTCATTGTAACGTCATGTCACTGCCAAATGGCCTGTCAAATAAGAAGGCATTTTGTCCAAATGTTGCCGTTTGCGCCAGCACACGAACAACTGGTACAGCAAACAAGTTTGACATTTTATGATATGACCACATTGCCAGTGAACCCAACCAGTGAGCCAGTCAGCCATATAGCCCGCCAGCCAGCCAGCCATCCAGCCAACCATCTAGCCACCCAACCATCCACATTCCCACACCACTTCAAACTCCCGGCTGTCAATTACATCAAAATTGTGAATTTCTCTCGTTATGCATTTGACATTTTCGACTCAATATAAAACGGAAATAACTCACCGACACTCGCACGCATTCTCATTGTACATATTCTATATGTATATATATGTATATACAATTGAATCTGTCAAACAACGTTCTGTACACCTTTCGCCTGCCATAAATAAATAATCAATGGATTCGTTCCCATTCGTTTCACCCCGTAGCAACAGAGATCCGTGTACATGGGGCGTATACGTAATATGCTTAGCAATTTGTATGCCTTTCGAAAGGATAATTTCACTTTGTTCTGATTTTGTGCTACAAAGAGAGGCCATTCGGCATTCGCATAAGAATGGCAATTGTGTGCTTTCTTAATATCGAATCGAATTAAATTGATTCGAATGGAAAGTGCCTGATAAGCCGTAAAGCTTTCAGGCCAAAAACGACAACAAATCTCTACGATTTTGGCTTTGTCATTCAAAAAGTTGAAAATTCCAGCAATTTTATGTATGCTATGATATTTAAGAAGAGAAATGCGAATATTGAGGAATGCAATCCAGTTTTAGCTGCTTAGTTAATTACCTTTTAGATCCGGCCATTAAATATTTCTTTGGTGGCAAATGAATTTCCGAATGTTTGGTTTTCTCTTAAATTGGCTTTGGTTTTTTTCTCCCTATTTAAGTTTATTTAATTTCTTGTTGGATTTTTTTTTACCACCTCCTGGCTACCTCCTGGAAAAGCAAACGGGCCAAAAACCCAAACGGCTAAAAGGAGAAAGACGAACAGAAAGAAGAAACACAAACTCGTGTTAACTACACATTTGGGTATTTGTGTATTAACACTTTGCCAGGGACCAGTGGATCCTTGTGGCGGAAAAGCAGGAGCAAAAACAGGATCAGGACTAGGAGCCAAGAGCCAGGAGCTGGAAGCTAGGAGCCAGTTTAACGCAAACAGAAAGGACAGACAGGACGAGGCGATGGCTATTGGACTGATGTGTGTTAGGGGTTCAGAGGCTAAAGTTTAATTGGCTAGTTTAATTGTCAGTGGGACGGACCAACACATAGACACTTAAACACACAAACACCCACCATGTACGCCCACACAAATACTCCCACATGTAAAAACAACAAAGAAATTTAATCAAGCGACGAACAATTGTAAGGGAACATAAATAAAAAGTGCAAACGTTTATTGAGTTTAACGAGCGCTGTCTGCATTCAGTCTCCCCTGAATATCCCAATGCATCCTGTATAGTATAGTGTGTCCTGTGCGAGAGTGGGTGAGTGTTTGTGCCGACCGGCGACATGAAAGTACTTTCAAGCGATGGAGAAAAAGGATGCAGTAAGGGGAATTGGGGCAGGAACAGGAACACTGGGATTGTGGATTGGGAAATGGCAACGGCAGCAGCTTAATTTAAATGTCACCTGCACTAAACAAATATGCGCCAACAGGATGACTGAAACGGGGGAGTAGGTGGCGGAGGTGTGGACAAACAGACTATAATACTGTTAGTGACACTCTTTCAGCATTAAGTGTGTACATGACAAATACCCATACACACAGAACGCATTTCAGAAGCCACTCAATGCCGCTCCGACAACAACCTCCCCAAAGGACATTTAGATACTTTTGAAAAACAGTCGACTAATTGATAAGATAGTTGGCTAAAAGATACCTAATATTTAATATTAATCAATAAAAATCTATAGATACTTGCCAGTCTTGCCAGTCCCCCACAGCTGCTTAAATATTTGGCTAAGAATGAAATTAAAATAAACAAAATCTTGTCAAAGCCCCATTTCGATTTCCATTTCCATTTCCATCATCATTATCGCAGTCAGAAATCATTATGATGCCAATAAAAATAAATAATTGACAAGCCGGCGCTGGGCCATTTTTGCTAAGCAGCCAACTCCAAGTGCTTACCCAAAATGGGGGATGCTTTTTGGGGGACAAAGTCCTCTATATGTCCTATAGGGCGGTTGTCCTGCCAGCTAGGTTAGTCCTGCGTGTGGGTAATGGGCCGCGTCTCGCGTCCCATATCATTATGCATCATTAAGTTGATGGTGTCCTCCCCGGCATCGGGACACTTCGATTTTATGGATGTGGCATATGGACGACGATATGAGGACCCCCCGCCAGAGCCCTTCTGGCTGTTCTCGATACAGTCTCCGCCATGGCTATTAACCGCATATTACTCATCGAACAATGGTTTGTGTGGCCTCCTTGAATTGCCCATAGTTTTATGTTTGCCTTTGCCACAATATGTTCCATGGGTTGATGAGGGTATAAAAGTCTTTCAATTTATAATTGATAAACAAAAGTTAATTATATTATATCCTCAAACCAAAGTAAATAAATAAAACCTGTTAGTTAATACCTGCGTATTAGGTTTTTCCTTTGGCAGGATTACGTAAGTTCTTGCGTCATTGCATCAAGGACTCTAAACTGTACTCGCTGGCTTGCCTTCAACGCACCTTCTACCCCGAGTTCAGGTCCTGTTCCTGTTTGCTTTGTTTGTTTGCTTTTTTGGTTTATTTGTTTGTTTGCCATAAGTTTTCCATTGGATGGCATCAACTTTTGGCACATTTGTTTGACAAATTGTTTTGTTTTTCGGTCCCCGTCGACGTCACTCCAGTAATCGATACGTGAATACAATATACCATATACCAGAGTGGAAAAAAGGGCGTCCTGCCACGCCCTCTCGCACACCCAGACTCACACCTTCCAACGCCCCGCTCAGTCAGTCAATAGTTGTCACAGCAACCGTTTTCGCGAGCTTACGTTGTCAGCAAAATAAACATAAATATACATACATATATATAAGGTCATATAAAAGGGGGGAAATATAGCGACTGTATCCGCTGTATATAAAGCTATATAGTATATATACAATTGACTAAAATTTCAATTTCTTTCTTTGGTTTCTTTGCAGGTGAGTTGACTTCTTAGACACGTTGCCTTTGCCTTTGCCGTCGCCCCGACGGGTTGTAAAATCAAAGTACGTACTTCGGCTGACACCTCCACTCCTTCGAATAATAATACACAATGGAAAAGGACCTGAGGACGCCAGAGAGGGTGCCAGCCGCCTGCTGAAATCAATAAAGTCGAACGTATCCGGCTGATAGCTGTTTAATGTTTACAATATGTCTTTATCTTCCCAGACTTTCTCTCCCAGTCCCAGTCCCAGTCTCAGTCTCAGTCTCTGGCTCCCCATTTCCCTTTATGCCACAAACATTTGCCTTTGAGTTTACCTTGGGGCACAAGTGGATGCCTCTGGCAATTGACTGTGTCTGAGCCAAAACAGTTGCTTCCTATCCCTCGACTAACCCATCGTATTCTTGCATAGTGACCCCGTCTATGCAAAACGTTTCGATAATGGCAAGCGTTATAGCCAGCTGCATCTGCAGCTGTTATGATAGCCCAGAGTGTGAATCCAAAAAAAAAACAGAGGGGGCCAGGACATTTGTTGTTCCTGCTTTTGCCCCACTCCCAGAAACACTCCTAATGCCAAACAATTTAGTGCAGTGTCGACGCCCGGGCGGAAAAAGGTAACCTCCATTATCCGATTTGCATTTAGGTGAATGCGCTCAAATGTGCAATTCAATTTGAGGAAACTCCATCCCCAGCAAACAGAGAGCTACAAGGGGATGCACTCGGAGAAACCAATTGGGAAATCCCTAAACATTCTTCCTTTAAATAATGCTAGCTAAATGTTTTTTCCAAGTGCTTGTTTTTGGGTGGAAAATCGAGGACATGGGTTCGGCATGCAGTTAACCAGAAAAGCATCGCAGAAAGCTGCTTAGCCCGCCTCTGTCGACTTAGCGCATAAAAAATTCAAAGTCAGTGAGACGCAGCTTAAGCTGTTTTTTACACACACACACATACACAAGGCCAACAGCCAACCAAACCAGACCAGAACAGGGCCAGGACACACACTTTTGAATCGGCTAAGAGGGGCGAACAAAATCGGGATAAACACACATGTACAACACACAGCTGTCGCGGCAAGGAGAGGGGAAGATGGGTGAGGTGGAAAATCCCCCGGAAAACCAAATGCCAAACGGATGTAGATAGGGAAGGGGAAAAAAGGAGCAAGAGGGAAGGATCAAAATGGAGCTGCAGCATAAGCAAAGTAGATTAAACACCGCAAAGCAGTAAGCGTCCAATGAGTCGCAGTAGTTGGCCGTGTAAATACCGGCGAAAAGCTGTTTTTGGCCAAAAAGCAAAACCGGAAAGCAAAGCCGCCGACAAAGAGCGCTTAAAATTTGTCCAAGAGGCAAAAGGCGCAAACGAAAACGAAAACCAGGTCGAAAAGCTGGTCCAACTGATGGAATCTGGTGGCGCCTTTTTAGCAGAGAGATCCCTGCGGCCAACTGAGCGATGTCTCTGTATTTAAATATTTAGCAACAGTTCCCTTGGTTTCAGCCAAAACTTTCCGTACACCGGAGTTCCAAAAAAGTTGGCCAGGACCTCGGACACATGATATATATCATAGTTTATATGACCGGGATCCTGGCCCTTTTGGGGGGCAGCTGTAATAACGTAATTATGTGGCTCACTTGTTGAGAGTTTGTTGCAGCAAAGCCCGGTCATTTGTAGTAATAATGAAAAATCGCAAACTTTCTAATGAGTTGTGGTAAATATTTGTAGTCGAAAAACTGAAACTAAAACTTATTCTGCAAAATTTGTCTATGTATGTGTGTTTGTATTTAAATTACATCCAAAATTTAACTAATTTGTCTTGTGGCTTGGCTTTCTCGTTATGATTTTTTGGCTTGAATCGAAAATGTATTTAATATACGTCCCCCGACCGGGCTGGAAGGACATTTTAATTGCATGTATTGATGGTCTAAGTTATGCAAACTCATTTATACATTCGCCACTGCCTGACACACAGATTGCATATTAAATATGCATTAACCGCAGTTCACTTTGTGCCTTTCTTCCCTTTCATCACGTTTGCGTCTCCTATCTTTTTTGCCCGCCGCATATCCGCAAGATACTCGCACTAGGACTCGCCCTAGCACTCCCACTCCTTGTGGCCCCAATTTGTATGCTACACTTTGCCCACGATTTTCCTTCTGCTTTCCCGCCAACAGGTTTCCCCTTTTCTTCGGTTGGTAATGTGTTAAATTTTCACAGTTGAATTTACGGTACTATGAAGTGTGTGTGTGTGTCTGTAAGGGTGTGTTTGTCTTTCTGTGTGTGTGGTGGTGTGTGTCTGTTTGGTTGTGTCTGTGTGCCGAGTAAATTTGAATTTGATTGAAAAGCGTGTGACAAGCGCGCACCGCTTCATTCCTTCTGGTTCGATCCTTTTACCTGCTGATGGGTCTCACCTGTCTCCTTTCGTCAGTTGAATGCACCTAAAGAATAAATATAAAATATATAAATTTAAATGAATATATAAACTAGTTAATAGATGACAAAATATTAAACATAGAGACACAAAAGAGGTATATTAATATCTTTACATTCTCACAGACTTTCTAGCTCTGTCTAGTCTTAAAAATCACAATAATTTACAACTTTTCTATAACTTTTCTCTCAGTGCCTGCCACCACCTACCACCCACATTTGTCGAAGTTTAGATAACGTTGCGCATCATTTGGCACCCGGGCTTCTCTGACTGCTTACTTTGCCACGATGCGGTGCGCCTTTGCTTGTCAAATGGTTTTGTATAGATTTCTCCTTCCGCTTCTGTGTGGGGTTTTTGTGACAGCTTGTTAGACGTATCCTTCGTAGTTGCTCCTGCTGCTGACAAAAAATGAAAAAAAAAAACATAGAAACGGAACAGGAATGGGTCTGAACTGAAGTATACTGAATGGGAGCATTGTGCACTGACAGCGATGAATGTAAGCGATTTATTTTATGATTTATTGCGTATACTTATTGTAAGGAATATACACACACTCGTGTGTCCAAGGATACACTATTGCAGCACTTTTCCGCCACAATTCCATGGCAAGTGCGTGCCATTGTGTAACACTTGCAAATCGTCCGGCTATGCAGGATTCCGCCCATTGACATCCTTTGCTTCCAGCTGGCAGGACGAAACATTTAAAAATTTCAATTCAATCAAGTGTCAAATTAGTGTGGATTCTTAATTTGAGAAGTCTTTGGGTATCAGGGTCCGATTTTGTGCTTTTTATTTATTTTTTTCCATCATGGTCCCGGGATCATAAATAAAACATGCGACTGCCACTCAATTAGGGAGTAAGCCCTTGTCTGGGTCCAGATTCAGGACTCAGGAACCGGAGTGCCAAGCCAGGACTTACAAATCAAAAAATGTATAAAACATGCAATTTGTTTGCCAAAAGTCATGCGTAAAGTGGTCCCTTTTCAGCCCCTTTTTTTTATTTTTACTCTTTTTTTTCGTTTTTGGTAGAGAAGAACCTCTAAAGGATGAGCACTTTGTCCTGCAAATCTGTTGCTGTTACGGTTAGTGTTAGTGTTATTGTTAACGTAGAGCTGAGTCGTCACCTAAGCCTTGGCAAACTTACCCCGAAATGAAGTGCCAAAAGTTGCTTGTCCGGACAAAACAGTGAACCCCAATCCGAAACGAAAGTTAGCCGCCTTTTTGTCTTGCTTTGACTCACTCAACCTGGGTGTGATGTTATTTCGATATGGTATCCATCACAACCTCCTTGAGTGAGCGATAGCAGGACAGAGTATCCACAAGACTAACTCGAGTTACTTGTTCAAATAAATCACAAAAAAAAAAAACTGAAATTGTAATTCAAATAATAGTATAAACAAGCAAATCGTGGCTTTTTAAATAATTTGAAAAATAAACAGAGTTTCAATGGAATTTAAGCGCCATCGCCCCAGGACGAAATACAGCAGTCTGCCAATTTAATAATGCTTAATGGCTAAAATCATTTTTGGTAATAAATTTCTAAACCCATATGCCATTTTAAGAGCGGTGATGATGGTGGTTGCCTCTGATATTTGAAACAGCTTTGCCCTGGCACTCTGAAGTACTCCTCTCCTCCTGCCACGGATGTGTGTGCTCCATTCCGTCAGTTCTTTCCCCGGGGGCCCAAAGGACGAACGTTGGCAGCAGGGCTGCATACTTGGGGCAGCTTCTTGTGGCAAATATTTACCTTTTGGGGCCTCCGGCATCCTCCATATGTGTGTTTCTCCAGCAGCGTTCTATGAGAAAATAACATTTGCAATTTTAAACACTTGAGACTTGTCAAATGTCTCCGGATAATGGCAAATATTCATTTATTGCAAACCGTACTTTTTACGTTATTACTCTTGTGGCTAAATTGCGATTATTTATTAATTAAATTTGTTATGACAACACAAGATGCAAAGTCATTTGGCTGAATGTATTCCGACTCTGACCCGATCGCCCTCCCACCGCAAAGCCCATCTGGCCGGGCTATTATTTTAAGACCAGGTTTTGTCCTGCTTTCAAGCTATTTTATTGAGATGTCTGGTCCCCCATCTCCGGCCATTCATTTCCCATGTCAGAAACCCTTTTTGGCCAAAAACTCACGCATACTCACACAGATGCCACATCGCATCACAAAGGCTTAAATTTTTAATGTTAAGCAGACGGTTAGGCATAATTATGTTTGTCGATGTACTACGACGGGGTTGTCCTGGCTGGGGGGTTATGAGAATTGCGGCCGACCCGGCAGGATTTTCGGTTAAGATTTTCGACCCCAAAACCAGGTGTGTGTGTGGGTGTGTAAGCTCCGGCGGCGCGTGTAAAAGGATATGCCAGGAAAATGTTTGTTTCTTTAGGAACTCGTCATCGCTAATCCTGATTACCTGGCTTTCATATCAGTAAAAATATTATGGTTTACATTTTGTTACTCATAATCGATATAAGAAATATCAAATATGAGGAAATTATTTCCTGTGTAAAAGTATTTTGAAGCAATATCCAAAGCCAACAAACTTGAGCCCGACACTTATGAGACATGTTCTCCAGGCACTTTGCACTTCTGTGGAAATTTCCAGCTGACAGCACTCTTCGTCCAGCTGGGCTCTGGACCACTCCCGCCTATCCCTGAGTAGAGTTATGTAATTGACTCGAAATCTCTTCTATACATTAGATATTTTATGGCCCATATAAGTATGGAGTATGGCGTATGGCGTATAGCCGCTATACAGGATAAATGTTGTTCGTCGCAAGCCGAAAACTTTTCTGCCGCGACAAGGAAAAATTGCGAAAAAGAACATTTTTCAGAGCCAGAACCCCTAGCTATCCTGCTACCCAACTCCTCTGCTTCCAAGCTTTGTGCTAAGTTCGGCATCGACGGTTTTAATTTGTGCGAAATTAAGCAAAAAATAAACTCATTTTGTTAGCTGCAGCACAAACATGGCGAAACTTTTTCGATAGCTGTCTGACAACAAAGACAACAAAAAAAAAGGGGGGAACACCAAAAAAAAAAAGAAATGGAGAAAAAAAAGAAAATGCCGCGCTCGAAAACTTTCGGCGGAAGTTGATGGCAGGAAAACTCGAGTAAAATGTGCACGAAATTGTGTCTCTCTCTCGCTGTCTATTTTTGGCGAGGAGGAAGAAAAATCTATGCGATTGAGAAGAAATTGCAAAATTCAATGCCTGCAGTACCCGTGGGTGGCTACGGCTCCATCTCCGTCTCTGGCAACTGGGCCTCTGGCGTTTTCTATTACGGCATCTTCATTCCGGCCCAGCCCAACCCGTCCACCAATTTTTAGTTTTTCTTTTTTTTTTTTTTGGGCAATGACTTAGTGCCGTCTTCCCGGAGGAGCATGCAAAGCTTCAAACTGCCGACGGTGATTTAGTTGTTAGCCTGCGGACAAACATTTCATGGCTCGATGTGCTCAATTCAATCAATTGCCAGTGACAGACGACAGCCAACAGACAGGATGCAAGTAGCAGGAGGCAGGAAGCACGAGGCAAGTGCCAGGATAACAGGTAGCTCCACCGCCTCTACTGCCATGGTGCAATTTTAATCAAAATTCGCATGTGTGTCTGCATGTGTGGATCACCTGATATATTGCGACTCCGGGTTCGCAAGCCTTCGCTTGTCACAGGCTGGCGTAATGGTGACATTGCACCAAATGAGTATTGAACATGTCCGACTCTGACGGAAAATGAAAATGGAAGTTGGCTCAAGGACTTGCCAGCGGTGAGGACATCAAAGGCTTGGAAGTTTAGTCTTTTGTTGCCGCAAACAATATGTTTGATTTTTTAATTTTGGAAGTAAAGGAATGTCAAGTCTTAGACAAGTCTTGTATAAGTTAGTATAGGCACTGATGATCTAGTAACAAGTGATAGCAATTACTGCTTCTAAGGGCCTTGCTTAGACCTAGACTGTGTATGTGCTTTAGAAACCCCGAAAAATTCCATTCAGATTTGCAAGCAAACCTGACCGCTCAGTCGGATGATTTCCTTTTGTTATTCACAGGCCATAGAGAGTGCTCCGTCCATTTGGCTAATTGTTCAGTTTGTTTTACGTGTATGGCTACAAATTGGCCAAAGCACACGTTTCCCCAGACAGGTTGGCCCACCTGGCAGGCCCCCCTCCGGCTCGTGGCTCGTGGCTCGCGGCAACAACTCCGCTTTTCAAAGCCTCGAACCCGGGTATACTAAGGGTATACACTGACTGGCCTGCCCCTTTGGAACAACAGCAGGTTTCGTGCACATTCTGGGTTCATAATAATTTAAATGCTCGGCACACAAAGTGACAGGGCAAAGACAAACAGAGGTCAAGCCCGACTCCGTCAGTGGTGCTGCTGCATGTTGTAGTTGCATGTTGCTGATGTTACTATTGCTCCAGCAACTGGAAATGGCTACGTGACCGGATACACTGCAGCGGTTTGCATTTAAATCCAAATGCAACAGCAACAAAATTAGCACAACCCAAGGGTCAGTACATAGGACACTGACAAAAATTATCAATAAAGTTTAATATTTTTAAGACAAGTCCACAAAAGTCTCTTAGGTTTAATATTTATTTCAAACTATTTAGGATTAAAAAACACACAAATGAATTAATTGTTTAAGCCGTGCTGATTTTTCTTTCTCTGTAACTGAAGCCGTCCTAACAACCAAAAGGGATTAGACTGTTTCCTGGTGCCGGGATGGGGCATGGGGCATGGGTGGCAGTGGCAACTTGAGTTAATTTACTCTGGCAAGCAACAAGCTCTGCGCAAATAGCAAACGGCAAACGGGGCTCTAGTTTCAGTTCCATTCCTTCCTACCGAATCCAGAAACGAATCCGCATACGGACAGGATCCGAACGGACTGGAAGGCCCAACGGATCAACAGTCGGGCAAACAAATGGCGTTGCAATTGAGCACGTTTTTGTCGGGTCGACAACACGGACACAGGACATTGGACGTTTACAGACTCCGATTGCGACTTCTGGCTAGTTCCTGGCCCTGGCTCATGGCCCATGGCTTCTGGGTCCTGGCTCCTAGTGGCATCCAAACCGAATCACCGTGTTGCAGGTCAAGTGGCATGCGGCAGTTGACAGTACGTGAGTGCCCCAGGATGTTTTCACAGGATGCTGTTTAGCCTTTCAATTCCGCCAAAGTGAAGCTGCATTTGAGAGATGAAAGCTGGCTTCAGGCTGCAGTTCAATGCATTAAGAGAATTATAAAGAATCGATGAAATCAAAGCCTAAATTTCGGTTTCAACAAAAGGGAAACCGGAAATTCCATTGGGCCATAAGCAATCTCAGTGGCTAAATGGCTTAGAAAAGTAATTGGAAACCGAAACAATCGGTGCCATTTATGGAAACGATCACCGGCTGCAGGTCCTTGGCCAAATGCCTCAATGCATATTGAAGTCCGACACGCAACGCCCCAGAGAAATTGGGAAAAAGGCCAAAAGGAAACAGAGTCCTGGCGCAAAACAAAAAAAAAATGGGACTTGGCAAATTGCAAGAGAGGCAGGTCCTGGGTATTGGGCTTTAGGTAAACCACAAAAAAGGATCAACTTTCTGCCCTTCTATGTATACTTTTTTTTTGGGTGCTGCGGTAGTTAAGAGCAGCAGAAGCAGCAGCAGACGGGTCCGGCATAAAAGAAACATAACTAATTTGCATAAAATGTGAAAACACGGAACACAGATAGCTCGGGCCCCCTTGCCTTGGTAAACTTTGTTGACGGAAATCGAGCAAGTGGCGAGTATATATAGAGTGTCCCAAAAAAATATACATAAGCTCCCTCCCCACCCGAAACTCTAACCGAAACCTGCGCTGCGGTTTTGACCCGAGTTGGTTCAGGTACTACGTACACTACTAGCCGGCGTGTGTTTGCCAAAACTTTTGAGGAAAATGTACAAAACACTAAACCAAGTGAAAACCACGAAAGTCCGAAGGACCGCCTCCGTCTTTAAGCCAAAGAATAGGGCGAAACTTTCGGCATGACAAAGTGAAAGTTGCGGGTGTTGCAGGGCGAAAGTTGGCCACCACTGGCCACCATATTAGCGGTTTTACAAAATATTCCCAGGCGTACGATAAGAGACAGATACAGGGCCTACATGTGGGTGACTTTTGCTTAGTTTGCTCCCGAGTTTTAGAGTCTCGGGGCTGAAGTTCAAATTATGCAAAGGGGAGAGATGCCCGGCCCGAGTCCCTTACAAAGTGGAATATCTTAGCATGCTGATGTAAGATTTTTTGTATTTTTTTTTCATTGCAGTTTGGTCAACCGCACCATGCCTGATGCCACGAAAATCCGGATGATGGTGGGCAGAGCTCTGGCCGTTTGGGAAAACAACTCGAAGCTGACTTTCCGGGAAGTGTACAACGAGCAGGCGGACATCCAGATACTCTTTGCACGGTGAGTAGGGGGCTTCCAGGGGGGTGGATCGTAAAAAAAAAGTGAGTCTTCAGTGCCATAAACATGAAATACCAGCCAAACGCACATAAAATTGCACTTAAAACCAGGCGAACGATAAATAAGCCAAGTATTAAGCCAAGGCGAAACGATGATGGCGATGATGGAATGTCACCGAGGACAGAGTCGAACAGGAGGAACAGGTCCTGTGCGTTGTCCTGAATCAAAGAGTTTATGTTGCAGCTGCTTGTTCTTAGATAAGCTGTGAATATGATTTCCTTTTAGCTACGCTCGTAATTTTTATACCGGATCGCTAAATCGCTGAAGGACTAATCCAGGATCTTATGGTTTTTTCCAGGCTCCAGCACGGCGATGGCTATAAATTCGATGGACCCGGTCAGGTGCTGGCCCACGCCTTCTATCCCGGCGAGGGCCGTGGCGGGGATGCCCATTTCGACGCCGACGAGACCTGGAATTTTGATGGCAATGCCGACGATAGCCACGGTGAGTCCCCGTTTTCATTTAGTTCACTTCATCAACTAACCATATATCCCATGGCCTCCTTGCGGAATTGTGTGCAGCCTTTGACATGAATTAATTACATTAGATTGCAATAATATTGTTACGCGTTGATGCAGTCTGGTCTGCGGCCATTTTTTTCCTCCCAGTTTGGTGATGAAAGACACTAACAGAAAATGTGGGTCCTTTAAGCTTAGGTTTTGTAGTTTAGAGAGGATTTTATAGTTCTATCTTTGGGCTAAATTTGAGATATCATTATCTACCCACAATGTAAAACATATCCTCTTATCCTAGACCATTTGTTAATAAGTTTTTCTATCAATTCTGTTCGTATTTCTGCAAGTGCAGACCAAAACCACATGCGAGCAAAATCAATAAGGGCTGCAAACGTTGCGGTGGGCCATGAGGCAGGAAGGAAGCCCCAACCATGAACCGTGGCGAGCGGGTATAGGGACCATGACTGGCGACGCGTCTCCTCTAGCATGTAGCCTGCAGCCTGCAGCTCGGATCCTGCCTGCCTCCTGCCTCATGCCTCTTGCCTCTTGCGTTTTGTAATTTAGCACAATAAATCGTCAGCGAACCCCGCAAACTCCGCAAACATGGCCACAATGGCGATGTGCTTCGGCATTTTTAATGGTTTTTAATGCCAATAAAAAATTGTCAGCATGACGCGTGACGTTGGCAGCCATTTTAAAATGTTGCAAGCGTCGCCATTTTTATGCCACTTACAAAGTCGTCAAGGCGACTTGGTAGCACCACAAGCCCCTTTTCCCAAAACCCCAACCCGCCAAAACCCGACAGCCGTATCCTTGTCTTGGCCATTAAACAGTCAGCGTATTTATGTTGCATTCCATGTCTTTTCGTGTTGCAGGAACCAATTTTCTGAACGTGGCGCTGCACGAACTGGGTCACTCGCTGGGACTGGGCCACTCCTCGGACCAGAATGCGGTCATGTTCCCCTGGTACCAGAACAACGAGGTGGACGGCAAGCTGCCCGATGACGATCGCAATGGTATCCAGGAGCTGTACGGCTCCAAGGAGAAGGTATGGGGTCCCTACCGACCGAATGCTACTCCGAGAACCACAACAACCACCACCACGACCACGATGCGACCGCTGAGATATTATCCCCAGACACCACGTTATCCTCCCTACAATCCCAGCCGGGAAGCGGATAGGGAGTATGAGCGGAGACTGCAGCGGGAGCAGGAACGTCGTCTCCAGTGGGAGAGGTCAGAGCGTGAGAGGGTGGAGCGTGAGAGGTCAGAACGTGAAAGGGTGGAGCGTGAGAGGGTGGAACGTGAGAGGTCAGAACGTGAGAGGGTGGAGCGTGAGAGGTCGGATCGTGAAAGGTTGGATCGTGAGAAATGGGAAAGGGAAAGGAACCGAAACAGATATGCCACCACAACCACTGTAAGGCCAACCACTTCCACCACCACAACCACGCGGAGACCCATCCGGACACATACGACTACCAGCAATCGGAACGGCCATCACCACAAGCCACGGAAACACAAGCTGGACAGCTGCAAGATCAGCTACGACGCCATCTCCTTGATTCGCGGCGAACTCTTCATTTTCCGAAAAAATGTAAGTGGTTGTCTTTCTTCCAGTTCTAAGGATTAACATTTTAACCCAAAACCGCTTCTCTTCTCCAGTATGTTTGGCGCATTGGACAAAAGGGTCTATATAACATGTATCCCGTGGAAACTAGACGACACTGGTCTGCCTTGCCGCAGAACTTGACCCGGGTGGATGCGGTCTACGAGAATAAACGGGGTCAGATCGTGTTCTTTATAGGTAAGTCGATCCTTAAGGATATATACAATTGTATCTTACATCCATTCACTTATTCAGGTCGTGAGTACTTTGTGTTCAACTCGGTGAACTTGGCTCCCGGCTACCCGAAGCCACTGACCAGTCTGGGCCTACCGCCCACCCTCTCCCACATTGACGCCTCCTTCGTGTGGGGACACAATAATCGCACCTATCTGACAAGCGGCACTCTGTACTGGCGATTGGACGATGCCACCAACCAGGTGGAGCTCGACTATCCGAGGGATATGAGCATCTGGTCGGGCGTGGGCTACAATATCGATGCCGCCTTCCAGTACACCGACGGAAAGACGTACTTCTTCAAGAATCTGGGCTACTGGCAGTTCAACGACGACCGCATGCGGGTGGCCCATGCCAAGGCGCTGCCGTCCTCGCACAAGTGGATGCAGTGCGTCCGGAGCGCCAACGAGGTGGACGAGGAGCACTGGACGGCCCCGTTGGTTTCCGCTGAGAGCGAGGACGAAAACGAGGATGGAACGGGGAGAAGCGGCACTCAGAACCTGCCGATCAGTCTCCTCCTGCTCCTGACTAGCCTGTTATTCGCCACAATACTGAGCAGTTAAGATTCGTAGAAAGGGTCTAGGTTAAGAAACCCATAAAATACCATTTTGCATAATTACGAAAAAAAATAATAAGGATAAGCGCGGGAGTTGTAGGAAACGTTTTTGGTTTTATTGTTACAGATTCCTATTTCGAATTCGATTCTCAAAAGCTCAAAACTTAATTAGAAATAGAGGAGACACTCTGTAGCATCAGTGAGCCGAACAGATCTGATAGGAACTACATATAAAGTTATTATTTAAAAGCAGAGCGCAACTGTGTGACAGTCTGGCGCATTATTGCCCCCAAAGACGACACCGAACGGCCTTTCACTAGAATTAAGTACGAAATAAATCAGCAGCCTAGTGAGGGTCGGATATAGATGCAGGATATCCTTCATATGGTGTCTAGGACCTGCCACTTGGCTGATTTATTCATGGACACTTGCCAATTGTGCACACTGGCGCCATCTATTCGACAAATAGCAGGGCTGTTTAACCAGATCTAAGCAGATAAACAATACGACTAAGATATACTCTATACATATACTATCCTAATAATAAGTGACTAGCATTAAGGATGCGAGAACAGTGTGCAAGCAGCATCTATGTAGTACAGGACGAGTCGAAATTCCAAGTTGAAAATCGATACCACAACTGCCTTATAAATAAGTATAGTATTGCTTTTTTGATGGGGATAGATCCAGGGTCTAGCTGAGAGCCGTCCCCTGGTCTGATCCTCTGACCTTGTTTTGACTAAACTTTCTAATTTAATTTTATATGTGTAAATGTGATATTATCATAAATTCAGTGCGATTGTAAACGAGAGAAACCCGTGACAAAAAAGAGGACAAACAAAACAAAGAAGTTGCATTTTTGGTCATACTTTAGTTTAATTTTATATTATCTTAAAAAAATGATACTTCAGCTGTAAACCAACTTTTTTATATACAATATATCGAGACGAATCAATAAAAAGAATATGTTTCAATTCAGAACTGGCAATTTTGAGTTTAAATAATTGGGAAAAATAAAACAAAAACTATAACAAATTGGCAAGTATACAATAATGACAAACACCCCATAATTGCTTTACGTTTAAAGTCTATATAGGTGTGTTTACCTCACAAAAAAACCTCTATGAAAATATAGATAAACTCCCACTCAATTATGACGGCCCCGACTTACATAAATTCGACACTTCCATCATGATAAAGCTAAAAATACGAATTCGAAATCGAAACGTGTACGTTGGTATTGTTTCAATGAGCCAGCTAAAATGGTATAACAGAAATAAACAAATGTATCATGTTCGGCGATAATATCGTTATCAAAATATATAGACAAGCCCGACGGAGATCTCAAAGGGTAAGTGCACTGATAAAAACGCCGGCTGACTGGGTGAAAGTACTGAGTACTTTTCAGAGTATAGTATATATTGGGTATGTCCATTCGAAATGACAACTTCCTGTCGGCTCATCTTTCGGACAAAGCCATTATCTAAAGCCCCCAAGCCCCCGGCAATTCCTTGTTGATCGTAATGGTATTGTAATGAGATTACAGAACCGTAAATGGCCTCCGTGGACACTATCTTATCATGTAGCATTTAGCTGCCGTTTGACACAAGGTGTTAATATGTATACATTTATACATATTATTTTTTATATTTTCTCTAATAGTCACCAGCTGCTCCAGTAATAGGTACACTGTGAAATATCTCACTGGGTCGCTCATGTCCCGCAACCCTACCTGTTATATAGGGGTCTGTCATTACCTTATGCGTCACCGTCTGCCGTGACGTTCACATCCACACCGTTCTCCGGTGCCCCAAGTTCTACGATCCGATTCTACAATTCCAGTCCAGACCAGACCCAAAATCGGCGTTTCCACTCCGAGGCGGTGACAGTCGCGCGCCCACAGTCAGAGTCGGCGGTTGATCATACACTCGAATTTCGATTCGCGAGGAGGAGGCGTACCCGAATACATAGCACATACTATATATATAATATAAAAACTTATATGCATATCTGGTCTGTATACATCTGTATAATATTAAATTAAAAACAATTGTGAGTAGAGGTCGCAAAAGTAAACCCAGCTAGACCGCCAACCCGGCGACAAGCCGAAGGCAAACCGAAATATCTTAGGTGTGGGTGTACTTGAGTGAGCCGGTGGTGATCCCTCCTGATAAGCGATATCTTCGGGACAGTGTGTTCTTGATGCCCGATATTTTGTGAGCTTCCAAGCTAATAAACATAAAATTTTATAAGCCTGTGACTAACATGCCAGCTAATCTTAGTGAAACCCCTGTACAAATCGGTATTTTCATTCAGCTTAGAATTTGTTTCATCATGACTGATAAAAAAGAGACTTTATGACGGGTATTCTACCAAAATCTTCATACACTTTTGAGTGCAAACAGTTAATCTAATCAAAAAAGTTTGACAAGAAGTCATTAACTATATATTATAGAAGAGTTTTAATTTTTTTATAAAAGATGAATGGACAAATAACTAGAGCAAGATATTTTTGCAGCTTTTATGACTTTTTACTGTGAGTGACAGTCGTTTAAGCTTATTTTGCATTTGAATGAAAATGCACAATAAATTTATCAATCAAAAGCTTGTTAGATTTCACAAAAAAAATGCATAATAGGAGATGATTTCAAAGGAATTAGTAAGATAATAAAGCTCTTAATAATATGTTCCGTTTTTATGATTGTGACTAACCGGGAATCCAATTCGGATTTGAATCTTAAGAGCTCCCTGTTTTAATCTAATCAAAAATACTACCAAAATGTTTAAAAGACTTGGTCGAAATTAGCAGCATAACCATATGGTGAGGGTACTATCTTATCGAACCACCAGAGACACCAGTTACTGTCATAACTAGGCGGAAACGGGGGCCGAAAGCCACCGCGGTTGACTAATCGCACCTGGAAAAATTTCAATAAATCAAACCTATGCTTTGCATCGTACAGGTGTTGATAAGGATAAGGGGAACAGACCATTACCATGTCGGACGCCAACACCATACGTCGCCTGAGTCCTGAACTGGCCAAAAAGGCACAGGACGAGCTGGGCGAGGTGCCGGAGAGGATCGATGAGGATATCGACACGTTGCGCACTTGGATCTCGAAGCAGCCACATCTTAAGGCTCGCCAGGATGCCCAGTTCCTGGTGGCCTTCCTGCGGGGCTGTAAATACAGTCTGGAGAAGACGAAACTAAAGCTGGACAATTTCTATGCCATGAGAGGAGCAGTGCCAGAGCTGTACAAGAATCGTTTTGTGGGTGAAAAGCAGTTGGCTATTCTGGACACAGGGTGAGGCTTTATTAAAATGTGTTTTCTTAAATATATATCACTAATGTACTACTACTTCCACCCTAGTTGCTTGCTGAGACTGCCAAAGCCTTTGAAAACAGACGGTCCTCGTATCCACATCTCCCGCTACGGCCAATATGATTCCAAAAAGTATACCATTGCCGAGGTTGTTCAGATCAGCACCATGTTGGGTGAGATTCAGATACGGGAGGACGACAATGCCATGGTGTCCGGCTTCGTGGAGATCATTGACATGAAGGGCGTTGGCGTAGGTCATATACTCCAATTCGACGTGGTGCTGATCAAGAAACTGGCTGTCCTGGGAGACAAGGCTTTGCCCTACAGGCCCAAAGGATTCCACTTCGTGAATGCCCCCGCCAGTGCCGAGAAGATTATGTCCATTGCCAAGAGTTTGATGAGCGACAAGATTAAGAAGAGGGTAAGTTATACTTTAAATTTTAAACCACAATATTAACTAAAGTTTATATCCCAATATATAGTTCCACATTCACTCTAATCTGGAAAGTCTATATGAATATGTGCCCAAGGATTGCCTGCCCGCCGAGTATGGTGGCAGCAATGGAACCATCCAGGATGTGGTCAACACGTGGAAGACGAAACTCACATCCTACAAGCCTTTCTTCGAGGAGGAAGTGTCCTATGGTACCAATGAAAAGCTAAGACGAGGACAACCGGTTAATGCTGAGTCTCTATTCGGAATCGAAGGCTCCTTCCGAAAACTCGAAATCGACTAGTTAGTTTTTAGTTTTTTAGTCAATTTTTTAATATTTCTCGTTGCAAAAAATGAACACAAACTGGTACTAAAAACTAAATTAATCATTGACTAACTTAAATATTGGAGGTTTGCTTAGATTTCTTTTCAACAAAAACCAACGACTCGTCATGATAGGGATTGGCGGCTTCTCTAACATTTTTCAGCCACTTGGCCACCTTTGGAAAGTTGTTCTCATCCAAATTGTACTGACAAAGTTCTGGAAAAGTAAAGAAAATTAAACAATTACTTTTAAAATCTAGATTTTTTGGCAACTCACTTAATTGGTTTATTTCCGAGGCCCCAAAGAGATCCGCTACAGTGAGATGTTGTCCTACAAGAAAGTCTTTTTCCAGCCAAAGTGTCTCTAGGAGTTTCAGGTTGTCTTCCACACCCTTGATTAGCTTTTGAATCTTTTCAGGTTTCGGTTTGGGAGCTATACCATTCATGGGGAATAACCAGGCATCGCGGAAATAGAGGGAACAGCCCAAACGAACATTGAGGTGCTGCCACTCCAAGTACTCATCCACTCGGGCCCGTTCTTCTATGGATTTTGGGTAGAGCGTCTCACAAAACTGACCTTTATCCGCCAGATAGCTTCACCACAGAAACACTTCTTCAATTTATACATTTTCGATGAAAATGAATCGAATATGCTCACCGTATAATGGCAATGGTTTCCGCCAAATGGAAATCACCATCCACTATGGCCGGCACCTTCTGAAACCGATTGATGTTCTTGTATTCTTCAGTCAATTGCTCGCCTGGAAAGCAGAACCTCAATTATTTTTAATTAAATTTATGGTTTATTTATTACGTTTTCGGAGGGCAACGGGGCAATCTTCGAACGGAGTCTTGCTCAGTTTCAATCCAATCCATAGAGCACGACTTGGCTGCGACAGAAGATCATAATAGAACTTAATTGCCTTTGACATTCCGACCGATCTTTAGAAATAAACAAATAAATCTCCAAAAAAGCTTTTTAAAATGCAAGAGAAAGTTTTCTGATCGTCGTTTTCCAAAACTACTAAATAATACAATATAGTGGTCTCTTTCTTGGCGCGATAATTTGAAACACATAGAAAGTTTTATTGCACAGTCTTTGAAAAAAATCCGTATAAACATTTTAAAACAGCCATTACAATATATAAACTAAAACTTTAATTTTATAATTTAGCTAGAGTGTTCTGCTTGGCCTTGTGATTTATAAAAGCCAGGGATTCATCATGGTAGGGATTGGTTGCCTGACGAACACGTTCCAGCCACTTGAAAACTTTTGGAAACACTTTCTCATCGACGTTGTAGTGGCAAATCTCTGGAATATACATAAATTAGTTCAATTAGTTTTAATATATTTTAAAAAGCATGGAGGCATGGATCCACTTCAAAATGTGAATAAATGCATGGAGGCATTTAACCCACAGAGAATATCAGGCCATATCTTAGTTAATAATCATCAGATTCTTAAGCGGAATACCTTAAACGATTTTTAGATCGATTTTCCACAAATCTGCATCAAAACCTGGGAACCTAATTTTTTTGAGATATTTTATGAAATTTTCTGAGAGATCCCCTTCAAAATGTGGAAAAATGCATGGAGGCCCCATTTGACCCACAGAGAAGACCATATCTTTGCCAATAATCATCCGATTCTTAAGCGGAATACCTTAAACGATTTGTAGATCGATTTTCCACAAATCTGCATCAAAATCTGAGAATACATTTTTTTTTAGATTTTTTATGAAATTTTCTGAGGGATCCCCTTCAAAATGTGGAAAAATGCATGGAGGCCCCATTTGACCCACAGAGAAGACCATATCTGTGCCAATAATCATCCGATTCTTAAGCGGAATACCTTAAACGATTTGTAGATCGATTCTCCACAAATCTGCATCAAAACCTGGGAACCTAATTTTTTTGAGATATTTTATGAAATTTTCTGAGAGATTCATTTTCCCCTTCAAAATGTGGAAAAATGCATGGAGGCCCCATTTGACCCACAGAGAAGACCATATCTTTGCCAATAATCATCCGATTCTTAAGCGGCATACCTTAAACGATTTTAAGATCGATTTTCCACAAATCTGCATCAAAATCTGAGAACCTAATTTTTTTGAGATATTTTATGAAATTTTCTGAGGGATCCCCTTCAAAATGTGGAAAAATGCATGGAGGCCCCATTTGACCCACAGAGAAGACCATATCTTTGCCAATAATCATCCGATTCTTAAGCGGAATACCTTAAACGATTTGTAGATCAATTCTCCACAAATCTGCATCAAAACCTGGGAACCTATTTTTTTTGAGATATTTTATGAAATTTTCGGAGGGATCCCCTTCAAAATGTGGAAAAATGCATGGAGGCCCCATTTGACCCACAGAGAAGACCATATCTTTGCCAATAATCGTCCGATTCTTAAGCGGTATACCTTAAACGATTTGTAGATCGATTTTCCACAAATCTGCATCAAAATCTGAGAATACATTTTTTTTGAGATATTTTATGAAATTTTCTGAGGGATCCCCTTCAAAATGTGTAAAAATGCATGGAGGCCCCATTTGACCCAAAGAGAAGACCATATCTTTGCCAATAATCATCCGATTCTTAAGCGGTATACCTTAAACGATTTGTAGATCAATTCTCCACAAATCTGCATCAAAACCTGGGAACCTAATTTTTTTGAGATATTTTATGAAATTTTCTGAGGGATCCCCTTCAAAATGTGTAAAAATGCATGGAGGCCCCATTTGACCCAAAGAGAAGACCATATCTTTGCCAATAATCATCCGATTCTTAAGCGGAATACCTTAAACGATTTGTAGATCAATTCTCCACAAATCTGCATCAAAACCTGGGAACCTAATTTTTTTGAGATATTTTATGAAATTTTCTGAGGGATCCCCTTCAAAATGTGGAAAAATGCATGGAGGCCCCATTTGACCCACAGAGAAGACCATATCTTTGCCAATAATCGTCCGATTCTTAAGCGGAATACCTCAAACGATTTGTGGATCGATTCTCTAAAAATCTGCATCAAAATCTGAGAACATCATTTTTTTGAGATATTTTATGAAATTTTCTGAGGGATCCCCTTCAAAATGTGGAAAAATGCATGGAGGCCCCATTTGACCCACAGAGAAGACCATATCTGTGCCAATAATCATCCGATTCTTAAGCGGTATACCTTAAACGATTTGTAGATCAATTCTCCACAAATCTGCATCAAAACCTGGAAACCTAATTTTTTTTAGATTTTTTATGAAATTTTCTGAAGGATTCCCTTCAAAATGTGGAAAAATGCATGGAAGCACAATATGGACCCCGCCGATGGCTATAACTTTGCCATTAATCATCAGATTTTTTAGCGGAATACCTTAAAAGATTTGTACAACGATTCTCCATAAAACTTAGTTAATATACAATCATATAAAACCATAACTTTTTTTATATTTATAACGTTGAAAGGCTTACTCAGTTGATTTATTTCGGAGGCACAAAGAAGATCCGCCACGGTCAGTGTACTGCCCACGAGGAAGTCGTCACTAAGCCAGAAAATTTCCAAGAGGACCAGATTCTCCTCCACAGTTCTAATCAGCTCCTGAATTTTCTCTGATGTCGGTTTGGGCGCCAGACCATTGATGGGTAATAGCCAAGCATCCCGGAAGAACATTGAGCAAGCGAGTCGAATGTTGAGATGTTGCCACTCGAGGAATTCATCCACTCGAGCACGGGCCTCTATGGATTTCGGGTAAAGCTGTTCGCTAAAGTGACCTTTGTCGGCGAGATAACTTTATGGGGGAATATGGAATTGAGTTTAAATTCCAAGAGATTGGAGGAAAAATACTTACCGAATAATGGCAATTGTTTCAGCCAAGTGAAAGTCCCCATCCACTATGGCAGGCACCTTTTGGAAACGATTGATCTTCTTGTACTCTTCGGTCAACTGTTCGACTAAAAGAATTCCTTATGTAGACAGGAGAATCATGAATTCTTTGCACAGGACTCTTACATTTACGAAGGGCAATGGGGCAGAATTCGATTGGTTTTGGACTGAACTTCAAGGCTAGCCACAGTCCTCGGGAAGGAGGTGACAACAAATCGAAGTAAAACCTAATTGGAGAGGACATAATGCTCAAGAATTGGCACCCGCTGTGTATGTTGATAAACTGAACACTAAATAAGCTTTCCAGCTGATCAAAAAGAGATGAACATTTCAAACGGCAACTTACAGCACTGGCTATGAGCTTTAATTATAGAGTTGTCCCGCTCCAAAGGAGAATTTTCAATTTAGGAAATCCGGTTCTATAGCTTAAAACTAAACCCATTAAAAACAAAGAGTTATGTTCAAATTGATATGCCAAAGTATAATTGAAAACAAAATAATCGAGACAAGGCACAAACAGGTTGCAGTGATGTCTTACAAGCTTAATAAATGCAAACATAATCAGACAATTTTTTATACAATTTTAAAACAAACAAATTACAGTTTCGCGCTGGCTTTTTGTTTGGAGGTTTTGTAGAGGAAGGCATGAGCCTCATCGTGGTAAGGATTTGTGGCATCCCGGACGCGTTCAAGCCATTTGGCCACCTTGGGAAACTTCTTCTCGCTCACATTATATTGGCACAGCTCTGGAAAAAGTATAGAGTTCAGATGTGAATTTCTTAAAAATAAAAAATCTTTTCCTTACTCATTTGATTGATTTCGGAAGCTCCAAAGATATCTGCTACGGTGAGTTTATCGCCAATTAGGAAGTCTTTCTCCAGCCAGATTCGCTCTACGAGTCCCAAATTAGCTTCCACGTCCTTGATTAGCTTTTGAACCGTCTCAGGTTTTGGTGGTGGAGCCAATCCCTTAGCAGGTAAGAGCCAGACACTGCGGAAGAACAAGGCACACACCAGCCGGACATTGAGATGCTGCCACTCCAGAAACTCATCCACACGGGCGCGACCTTCCACTGATTTCGGGTATAGTGCCTCGCTGAAGAGACCTTTGTCCGAGAGATATCTACAGTGTAATGGTTAAAAAACGGGTCTTTAAACATAAAAATAGAAGTAGGCTTACCGAACAATGGAGACACTCTCGCCAAGCTGGAAGTTACCATCCACAATGGCTGGGACCTTTTGGAAGCGATTTATTTTCTTGTACTCGTCAGTAAGTTGCTCCTCTGGTAGAAAAATGAATCAAAATTTGGATAGATTACTTTAGCCGGCAAATGAGATCCTCAAACTTACGCTTTCTAAGGGCCACGGGACAATCCTCGAAAGGGGTCTTGCTCAATTTCATTCCAATCCACAGCGCACGGGATGGCTGCGATAGAAAATCGTAGTAGTACTTAATGCTCTTGGCCATCTTAGATATTCCTAAATTCAACTTATGAAATAGTAAACACAAATATGTAGTTCGATCAGATGGTTTCTATGTTTAAAAGGTTCAAGGTTCAATTCTGACGTTTTCCAACACTGGTCCCTAAAATCACCAATTGTTTCCTGGTTTGTGTCTTTGCTAAAAGGCGGGGAATAATACTATTTTGAAACAGCTATGTTATTAGATAAAATAATAAAAGAAATAATAATCACTTTCCCCAAAAGCATCTACAGCATGTGTTCAGATTAACAAAATATTGATACCGAGGTATACATGACAACCTAGTTAACCTTTATCGCTCAGCGATAAAGCTTATTGTCCCACAAAGATATATGAACGCCACAACAGGTAATACATCATTTTTACTCATACCGACATTTAAACAAATTCGTTTTAATTTATTAACGCACTCAACATTGGGACTCTACAATACACTGTCATTTTTTAAACTGTAGGTATTTTAACTACATATGTTTGTATTTATCTATAAATATAGATGTATGTTGTATATGTGTAAACTAGTATCAAAAATTAGTAGAAACGACACTTAACTAACGAAAAAATTATCGAAAAAATATATATATGCGTATATGTATCATGTACCGTTTAAATAAAAGCCAACAACAACTTAGCACGCAAATAGAAGACGTCGAGGTTTCGCTATGAAAATGCGTTGTTTTAAATGGAGAAGGATAAATCGAGGGGAGACCTTTGAAGTAGGCCCCCCCACGGTCGGACGTTAGAATGTTATGTAGTATTATATGTAGGTGTAGTATGTGCGTTGATAACAACAATAAATTATAATCGACAATAATGTGAGGTTTTTGCAGCCATTTGATGGCATTTCATTTTCTTGGTTTTTCTTTTCCGTATTTAGTGTGCACTTTTTATAATATTGTTCAAGTTGCTTTTAGTTTCGATGTTGCTTTTTTTTATGGTTCCGTTTTATAAAATATCAGGTTCTGCTATGACCAAAGATCCCTATAGCGATTTAGTTTCTATACATTTAGTTTATGTATATATATGTACCGGACCGTTCTGTGTGTGTTTGTGTGGTTGTATATAAGGTGTATGCATCGGAATATACATCTAAATTCCCGGGCTGCGATTTCACGTCTCAATCAATGTTCAGCCTGCGAAAGGATCCCTCGTTGGCCACGCAACCACCTACCAGAGGTGGTGGCTTCTCCTGATCCCTCTCGCAAGCTGCCCGCAACTTTTCATCGACCACGTATTTCTCGTCCTCCCTGAAGTATGTTGAAAAGCTGTTGAACTGAGTCTCGTACCAAGACGGACCATTCGCCAGGGAACCATTCTCGCCGCCCATCTCCACGGGTAGGTATTCCTTGCCAATAGCCTTTTGCAGTGAATCTAAGTTTGGATGGATGTGTAGCTACAAGGGAGGAATATTAGTATTAGTTTGGAAAAACCGAGTACACATTAGAATACTTACCAACTCCTTTTGTTTCATCACACCCTTGACCAATCCCAAAACAAACTGCGTTTCCCTGGAGGCGTTCACAATGTGTGTGGCCACTAAATTCGCGGGAATGCCATGCTCCAGGAAGGCGTTCATTCTCTTAAACATGCCAGCATCGAACTGCAGTACCAGAGAATAGGGGATCTTGGTGAAATCGATGATCTCCACCACACCGGCTATGTTCCAGTTGTCGTCCGTATTTATCTCGATTTCGGCACGGAAGGCATGGAATCGGAATATGTCGCTGACACTGTGCTTGGAGGGCTCTATGTGACCCATGCGAGTAAAGTGAATGCGAGGGCCACCAGGGCCAATAGGATTGGGCAATGAGGTGAATATTCTAGAAAAGAATTCAATAGAAAAATATTTAAAAAAAAAAAACGGGGATCCCCAGAAAACTCACCCAGATCGGGCCAGCTCGAGAAGCTTGTCGTCCACAAGACGACTCTTGAGCAGCTCACGCTCTTTGGTCTTGTATGTATAGTAGAAGAGTATCCGCTTTTTGGCCTCCTCGAGATCCCAGTGACAAAATCGCAAAAAGGCCACCAAGAACTGATCATCGGTCCGCGCCTCAATGTATTCCTCCTGATTCAGCCAGTTGCGCAGCGCCTGGATTTTGGTAACCACATCAGAGTCCACCTCATTGAGCTGCTCTCTGGCCACTTGGGCCAGTTCGGGTGCCAGCGGTCGGATATTGGCCATGGTCACAGGAGAACTGTAATACGGACGAAACAATTAATTTAGGGAGAGGATTCCGATGCCGAAAGGTGTGTGTTATGTGGGTGTGTTCTCTGGCCAGGTGCGCACACACGACTAATCGAAATAGCGCCGCCTGCCTGGACCGAACTCCTCCAATTCTGATGCCGAATCGAATCGGAAAGCCTCGTTCATATGAAATATGGCGTACACTGGTTCGCGGTTACCCGAAAAACTCGTCCGAAGGGCAAACTCACTATGATCCAACGAATTGTGGCTTCCGATTAGACCATATCAGTGACCGATAGAAGCAAACACAAATAGAAATGTTTCGCAGATATGATAAATCAATCAATGAGCTTTCTTGTATTTCACCAAGGGGTATACTTTCTATTTTAATGTGAGCCTCTGGGATATATATTTAATTCCTTAATTTATTGAATTTCAGGCTAATTAGTTTTGGACGAGGATTGGACTTTTGATTTTCAAGATAATATTTTTATAGATCCCCGATTACAGATTACCGATTGCAACTACATCCTCTTGAAAAGGACTAGAAATGGCATTAACTTTAAGACCGATTACTGGGTAATTCCGGCCAACTGTGCAACCCGATTCCGCGATAAGATAAAGTCTATGGCGTGGTCCGATGCCCAGACGACGCCGTCCAAACAGCTCCCCTAGCAGCTGCACACAGTCAGCGTTCCATTATATCTATATGTTTGCCACTGATGCAGTCGACTGGCAATCTTATCTCGCGGGAGAGACTTCGACCGCTTCCAAATGCCCGATGTTCGGATTGAAGCGGATGAGATATCTGGCCAGAAAGGAGAGGGAGAGAGCCGGAGCCACGTTCGCTATCAGTTAGAATGAGTGGCCATAAAGGCCGTAGATTAGCATTTGACGGTTATTTTTTTGGCTACGGATTGGCCGAGTGATTTGAGAAAAGTTTTAGTAGCCATCCAGCTGCCAGAAAGCTAACGCCTTTAACGCCATGGCCGAGCTGCGTCCTTTGAGCGTCGAACTGAGGCGCATCGCCGAAACGGAGCTGAACGAAGTGGAGGAGCGAGTACCCGCCGATCTGGAGGCTCTCAGGAACTGGCTGTCCAAGCAGCCGCATCTGAAGGCCCGCCAGGATGACCAGTTCCTCGTTGGTTTCCTGCGCGGCTGCAAGTTCAGTCTGGAGAAGACCAAATCCAAGCTGGACAACTTTTACACGATCAAGACTCTGATGCCGGAGCTATTCGGCAACCGAACCATGGACGAGAAGAACATAGCTCTGTGTAGAACGGGGTGTGTTGGAGTGATCTCTTGTCCCAAATTGAAGAACTAACCCAAAATCTTTCTAGGACCTATGTACGATTGCCCAAGCCCTGGGGTCCTGGTGGCCCCCGGTTGCAGCTTACCACCTACGAGAAGTTCGATCCCAAGTCGTTCAAGCTATTGGACCTATTCCGGTTCCAGACAATGATTTCGGAGCAGGCCATCAGCCAGGATGACAACAGCAATATTAGCGGTTACATCGAGATCATAGACATGGGCAAACTGAGCCTCAGCTTCCTGGCCCAGCTGGACTTTACGCTAATCAAGAAAATGGGAGTATTTGCCGAGAAGGCTCAACCCACCCGCCTGAAGGGCGTCCACCTCATCAACTGTCCCAAGGAGGGAGTGGCGCTCCTCAATCTGGCCAAGAGCCTCATGCCCAGCAAGCTGCAGCAACGGGTAAGTGCCGGCGAACTGGCTCCCAAAAATAGCTGACTAGTTGTGGGGGGAATTTCAGCTAAATTAGACCCTTATCGGAGGCCACTTTGCGAGGATTATCAGCCAGCCGGGCCAGAAACTGATAAGAGCCGTCAAGAGGTTTCGCGTTCGCTCACCCTTGAACCACTATATTAATTAAAACTTTACAAATCACTGCAAGTTCCTTGGCAAGGTTCACACATGGTCAAGTGCAACATTGCCTGAGGTCAGTTGCCCAAGCAGGCAGGGCTCTTATCAGGGCGGGCTTATTGCAGACACTTTATCTTCCGCCTGACTCACCCAGCCACTCTTTCCTCCTCGCAGTTTCACGTTTATAAAAATCTGGATCAACTGGCCGAGGTGATACCGAGGGAATACCTGCCGGAGGAGTTTGGTGGCTCCAACGGACGCATAGCCGACATCAAGGCGGAGATGGAGAAGGGATTGGTGGCCTACCAGGACTACTTCCGCGAGGAGACCAAGTACGGCGTCAATGAGCAACTGCGACCCGGCAAACGAGTCACTGCCGACACACTCTTTGGGGTGGAGGGATCCTTCCGCAAGCTCGACATCGATTAGATGCGAAAAAGTATTAAAATTAATTGTAAAAGGACAGAGGAGTGTGGTCTCCATTAAAGGCTTAACTAGAAACACGGGAGCACCGCCGAGACAGGTGCAACAGATGGCCGGATCGCAGAGCCATTTGCTTTTAGTTGGCCCTATCTGTGACACCTGTTAATGGCTTTGTCAATCAGTTAACCAAATCATGGGGGGATCAGAGGTTGGTCGTGTTAATTAACACCTCGCCCGGGGCAGTTCCTCTGCAGAAGTCAACGGGATGACAACGTTCTCCAACGGCGAAGAAGTTAGTACCAGCAGGAACCTGTGTTTATATCACTTTTATGTTCCCATTCCCACTTTAGTTCGACTTTAGCAAGTGGGACTTCCCGGCGGAGCGCATCTGGCTGCACAAGCCCGATGTCGAGATCACCTGGAAGATCTGCACCTTTGTGCCCCTGATAGCCTTCGGTTTGTATGGCAACATTGTAATGGTCTATCTGATAGTCGCCAATCGATCCCTGAGAACGCCCACGAACATGATCATTGCCAACATGGCAGTGGCCGATCTGCTCACGCTGGCCATCTGCCCTGCCATGTTCATGTTGAACGACTTCTACCAGAACTATCAGTTGGGCTGCGTCGGCTGCAAGCTGGAGGGCTTCCTGGTGGTGGTCTTCCTCATCACAGCGGTCCTCAATCTCTCAGCTGTTAGCTACGATCGCCTGACCGCCATCGTCCTGCCCAGGGAGACCCGTCTCACAACGAGGGGCGCCCAAATAGTTCTCGTTTCCACCTGGATATCGGGCATCCTGTTGGCCTCACCCTTGGCCTTCTACCGGTCCTACAGGGTGCGCATCTGGAAGAACTTCACCGAGCGGTACTGCAAGGAGAACACTGTGGTTTTGCCAAAGTACTGGTACGTGCTGATCACCATTCTGGTGTGGCTTCCCCTGGGCATCATGCTCATCTGCTACATAGCCATTTTCTACAAGGTAAGTCTACAAGAGTATTCCTTTCCTGGGAAGTCTGGGATTAAAAGAGCTCTTCAAACCAGCTGGATCGCTACGAGAAGCGCCTCAGGAGCCGCGAAAATCCTCTGACGGTCAGCTACAAACGGAGTGTGGCCAAGACCCTCTTCATCGTGGTGGTGGTCTTTGCTGCCCTCCGGCTTCCCTTCACCATTTTGGTGGTGCTACGGGAGAAGTACTATGACGAGGATATATCCGTGAGCAGTGGTATGCAGCTCTTCTGGTACATCTCCCAGTACTTGATGTTTCTCAATGCCGCCGTCAACCCGCTCATCTACGGATTCAACAACGAGAACTTCCGTAGGGCCTACAACCAGATCTCTTGGGTCCGACGATGCCGAGAAACCACAAAGCTAAGGAGGGAATCGAATCCTGAAGACCACTGTTGCTATTGTGCGTTTATGAAGAAGGGGAAAGCTTCCATTAAAAAAGCGGTGGAACCTCAACAGCCCAAGACTGTGGAAGTAGACTTGAGCAGGGAGTTGTCCACCGAAAGTTATCCGACGACCAAGGCCACGGAAAGGATACGGGACGAACCTGGAGACAACCTTGTGCCAGAGATCGAAGCTGATGGGTTTATCTGAGTAATTAACTATATCTTGTAATAGTAACCCCTATCAGCTGGCCCAAGATCTCTGAACTAAAAGCTTTAGAAACCGTTTTTATGAAACCAGCTGGGGAGTATTCTCTAACCTTGCACGTGGTACAGTTCTGAATGTTTCGTTTTGTATAGTTTTTACAAAAATCCAAGAAATATATGTGAATCAAATGTGTACAATACTGTTTGTGTTACTAGTCTTTGTGGTTAGTGTGCCTTGGGGTCATGGATTCCAAGTGCTTTTCGAGGAGACATTTCCCACCCACTTTCTCAGCTCGGATCAGGAAGCGGTGCAGCACAAGCGGGCTGCCGATGTGCCGCATTTCTTTGACCAAGGTCTCTATTCAATTCAAATAACAACTTTATTAACAAATATAATTTAAAAGTGGCTAGAATCTGGCTAGAATCTAGACCACCGCCTCTCAGGCTAAACCAAACAATTCAGACTTCATGTAAGCAAAGCCATGGGACTCCAGGAATCGGATGAACTGGCCCATGCCCATGACACCATCCTCCTCGTTGAAGAGCTGTTCGCTAAAGTCCTCGAATCCGCGCTTCCTTTGCCGCGGTTCCGTTCGCACCAAGCTGATCTTTTGCCACCGCAGGGCCTTGATGCAGCGCCAGAACTCCTGGACGTTGTCGGTCGCCCCTTCCACGCAAATGATGCCGGGCTTGCCGGGGCGACTGAAGCCCGTCAGGTCCAACTGACGAGCCTGGCGTATCAGCTCCTGCCGCTTGGCCGATGACTTGATGTGGTGCGAGTAGATCCACAGGCGTTCCAGGTGGCTAGCCACTGGCTGGGGTGGTTCGGGAGGCATCTTCGGTTCTGAGAACTCGCTATCCGGTCGTTTGAGCAGCTCCTCGATCTTTTCCAGAAGCCAACTGAGTAGCTGGAAGATGTACGGCTCCGTCTCCTCGACTTGCAGTTCATTTTGGTAATTTTCTACCTCAGTCTTGAGGCAATGTTCGCGGGACTTGCCGAGGAGGGGACTGTGCACACTAACCCGTGCCCGTTCCAATAGCGGATACAGATGTGGCAGCTCCACCCTGACCTCCACGCTATGGCTGTTGCTTAGATTCAATTTCACGATGTACTCCAGGTGCGAAGGCAGATCGGTGAACGACTTGCCTTTATCTTCGGCTAGGAATTCATTGAAATCCGCCACCACGCCGGCATCAAGCATCTGCAGCTCCCCGGGGCCGCAATATATGGAGGTCAGCAACTCCAGCTCCTCCAGCTGCTGGCCAATGCAGCGGCGATAGGTTTGCAGCTCATCCTCGGCCATGGCTAACAGAGAATGTGAGAGAATTGTTTGGTTTAGTCAGCGGGCGGCGGTCTAAGCTTAAGGCCTACAAATCCTACACAAGCAAGGCTAACACACGAGAGTATCCTATTCCAGCAAGCTTTAGCTTCGATGGCTTGACGCGAGTGGCCTCGGTGCCAGTGCCCTTCCCTTTGGACATCTGCATCCTCCAGCTGCCCACTGTCAAGTATGCCACGGCCCTGCGCAAAGATCCGGCTGGACTGCGTCATTTCGCCGTCTACGCTTGGCACCAGGACGAACAGGACTACAAGCTGCTGCTCGAGCTTCCCGCTCCCATGGCAGTGGGCCTGGACTGCCTGGCCTTTGCCGGGCGTGGCTATATAGCCCTGAGCTACAACCTCACGGAGCCCGTGAAGTTGGCACGCGAGGGTTCGCCCATCTACGAGCTGTCTCCCGACACCGGAATACGAGCTGTGCAGTATTTCTCGGGCCTCCAAATGCGGGGAATGTATCTGCGGATAAGCAGCCAGGACCTGACCCTACTGCAGGCCTTCGACTCGGGATCGAACGCCAAGCAGCGGCAGTGTCCCTACTTCAAGTGGATGGGTAGAAGCTTCCAGCGCCTAGGCGCAATTCCCTGCTCCAATGCCCGTCGCCTGGAGGCCTTTGGCATCGATTACACCGACTACGTGGCGGTGGCTAACTATGCTGATGCCGAGGGACGCACCGCCATCCACTCGGAGGTCTACAGATACGATCCCAAGACCCAAAAGTTCCAGCTATTCCAGCGACTTCGAAGCAACGGAGCCGTGGATGTCAAGTACTTTAGTTTGCCGGTGAACGAGGTTAGTCGGAGGCACTTCCTCATCCTGGGCAACACCATTGGTGGCTCCAGTACAGAGCACGGCGAGGCCGACACCGTGATCTATGTTTTCGAAAAGGGCCAGTTCGTACCCTATCAGAAACTAAGCTTCTACGCCCTGGAGCGCTTTCTACCCGTTCAGGTAGGTGATCTTTTATAGCAAGTTGGACTGTTGCTGGAGCAGATTTCTTGCAGCACTCCGTATCCGAGAAGTTCTTGCTTTTGGTGGCTTGCAACAAGCAGGATGTGAAGATCTACAACCTCAATGACTGGAGATTCGAGGAGTCGAAGGTGCAGTTCACAGAAGGAGCTTTTAGCCGCGGAGTGGCCAGGATGAGGAGCTATGAGGAGGCTCAGCAGAGCTACTTGGGTAAGATATCTTTTTTAACCATCCAGACTCTCTAGCTCAACCTTTTTCAGTCATTTCTAATGAGAACATGGCCGCCAATGAGACGAACATCTTCCAGCCGCTCTTCAAGCAAGACGAACATGCCAACATGCTCCGCCAACAAATAATAGACTGGGCACGGGAGCAGAGAAAGCGTTTGGAGCAGATCGATGTGGATGGAATCATCAAAAAGCTAGAGGTATGTAATAGAATATCCCTTAATTCTTTTAAAAACTAATTTTTTAATTAAAAGGAAAAATTGAAACAAAGGGAAGAGAAGCTACAAACAGCTCACATCAAACGAGTAACAGCCAAGCTGGTAAGTCAGGGAATCTTTAGAATCCTTAGTAACTAACTCACTAACCCACATCCACAGTTTGAAGATCCTCACATGAAACTGACTCCCAGCTACTGGAAAGCATTGCAATATGCCGACCAGGCCTTGGATGTCATTGAGAAGAATGCAGTAGCCTCTAATGGAAGAAAACCCAGCAAGAGGTCTATGCAGAAACAGATGGTGGAATACAAGTTCGAGGAGATGAAAGTAGATACCCTGGTAGTCCTTGGCACTGTGCAAGCTGGACGTATCAATGGAGTGGATACAAAGACTCCTCTTTACGAATCCATTCACGCCGGAAAGGTGTACGTGAGTGAGGAGTACAAAGCAAAGCCAAGGACACAGAAAAAGCCACTGCTGGAGAATCTGACAGTCCAAGATCTGCAACTGGAGGGCAGACTTAACCAAGTTAACTGGACAAAGCTGCAGGATCAGACTGTCAAGCGTTCTGGTCGGGATGTGCAGTTCATTAAGGCTGCCGTTGAGCTGGAACATCTGGATTCCGAAGCAGTCCAAGTGAACGGCAACGAGGTGAGCAACCGCCTGCTGGGTCAGCTGATTCCAGTGGACGGGGGCGACTTTATTGTCCAGCAGGACGTGCAGTTCGCCCAGCCGGTGCAGGTGAATCGTTTGGTCATGAATCAGCGACTGAACCACATCCACATCGATCGTCAGCAGTTCGACTTGCTGCTCCGGGAAGCCAATCACACGCAGGTCATCGAGGGATCCAAGCGATTCGAGAACGTGAGAGTCATGGAACCAATCACCATCGCGGTAAGCGGGAAAGACATGACTTTCTTAAACAAATATTAAGGCTGTCTATGTTTCTTAGGGTCAACTTAGTGGCGCCGAGCTGAGGGCCATGACTCCCGTCAAGGTAACCCACCAGTCTCTGAATCTCCAAGGCGACTATGTTATAGACGGCGATGTGACCATCGGTAGACTGCTGCAAGTGGGGGATTTGCTGGATGAATCCGCACAGAAGTCAGCAGCAGAGACCTTAAAACGAGGTCTCAGCTTAGTTCAACCCCTCCAGGAAGTCAATTTGAAGTTTCTGCAACCAGTTAGGGCTAATGACAGTGATCTAAGCTTCCTTAACGCTCAGGATCTGCAGAATCTTGTTCAGCTGAACGTAGAGGAAGTGCAGGTCGTGCAGGGCAGCAAGACGATTCCCCAGAGCGTGGAAATCAGTGGGGGATTCGGTGAGGTTAAGTGGATGAATGGTGTCGATGTGGAGAATCTGACGGAACTGCTGCTCACCAAAAGCGGGAATCAAACGGTGGAAATTCCAATTCAAATTCAAGGCCTGGTGATCGATCAGGTTAACTCATCCTTAGTGGCCCTTAATGGCAGACCATTGGAGGATTATCTCCAGCTGAGTGGTCATCAGGAGTCAAATGCCACAATCTTTGTCAACCACTTGAACGCTGAGAACCTAACCCTTGGGGATCTGAACCTGAATGGTTTGATTTTCAAGCAACCACTGTCTGCTATCTACGGACATGGTAGCCAATCTCTGCACAGTTGGCACTTGCCCAAGGACTTTAATGGTTCCATACACGCCCAGAACCTGTGGCTGAATGGCAACATCAACCAGGTGACCATAGGCCACTTGGAGCAGCAGTTGCAGCAGCTGGCAGGCAACATTAAATACGTGGGTGACTTTAGCTTCGGGCATTCGGTGAACATCAGTTCCCTGAGCTTTAGCAACTCGTTGAATGGAATCGAAGCCGATCGCTTCGGTCGCTGCTGGTTGGAAACCGACGGCGATCAGGGATTCACGGCACCTCAGCAGCTGGCCTCGTTGGAGAGTCGCCAGGGCATCTGGCTCAAGGGACAACTCAACAATCACACTCTGGGGGATTTGGTCAGCCGCAGCTATAGACTCAACGCCTCGGAGCATCTGGCAGCAGTTCAGTTTGGTGAGTCAATGCCCATTTCTAAAATATAAAACATTACAGAGAAACATACTTGATTCATGCTGATTACCTTTCAGAGAACCCCATTGTGTGTCAGTCAGATATCCAGGTGGGTCGCTTGAACGGTCTCCTCATTCCCGAGAATATGCTTTATCAGAACAATCCCGGATATCTATCCGGACCAGTTAGCATTGCTGGCGATCTGACGGCCACAGGATTGTGCAACTTTAGCAGCCTCAATGGTTACCCCTTGGAACCACTGTCAAGGTATTTGGGTGGCCAGCTACCCGAAACATTCCATGCAGAGGAGGTGGAGTTTACACGGCCGCCCACTATTCATCAGTTGAACGGGCATCACCTTGGCGAGCTCTTGGATCAGGTGTGGCTGGACAACGAGCAGATTGAACTGACGGGAGTGGAATTGGACAGTTCCAACTTTGAAGGTCTGCTGGAGATGAAGGTAAACATCTGCCCAGCACAATGCCTAGCAAGTAAACAAATCCCAACTTTATGACAGGGCCCCATCAACGGACGCCAGGTGGTGGACATCAAGCAATACTACTTCAGCCGGACACGCGGAGGCCAGCAAGTGAAGACTCCAATGAGCTTGGCGTCGCATGACGTCACGTTTGGCCAGCCTCCGGCAGCCAAGTCGGTGGAACTACGTGGCATAGAAAGCAGCAGTAGCAACGGCAGCGATGTGGAGAGCAGTGGCAGCGGAGGGTGAGTGTGTTGTCCAGAGTACAGAGTGTTAAAATAGGGGGGCAAAGGGTAATTGGGGCATTTGTATTATTAGGTATCACGTTTCACTTTTGCAATTGTTTACGAGCCAACAGTTTGAGAGCCACTGGTGGGGCCATCAGCTGTGAGCGTTAGCAGGTGAAATTTCTGTACACGTTTGCAAAAGGCGCAAAATACGAGGGAACGCGTTTTAACGAGCTGAACGTTTTAACCAGGAACTCAATTCGAATCACAGGTGGTTAATTACCTTTTGTGCAGGTTGCAGGCTGTTTTAGATTGTTTAAATGCACTCTTTACGGTTGGGCAGTTTTGGCTCGTATCCAATCGACCACCTGAACATATCACACCGGGTGACTGGTGTCCTAGCAGCACTGGAGTAGTCCACTCAAACGAAACGCGCTTCGAACTCTACCTCGAAAAAGGCATTCCTTGTATTTTATTGAGTTAAGAAATCAAAATGGCCTACCTGCTGAGGCTAGTGGACAGCGTTGCCAACTTGGCAACTTTACCATAATATTTGGCCTTTTAAATGATCAATAATAAAAACAAATATTTTTTATATAAATAAATGGGAAAACAAAAAGCTCTTGTAGACAGTCAATTTTTAAAATAGAATTTAAACCATTTTGATTTTCTACTTTTCCTTAGATTTTATTTTATTTAAATGTTTACCATAAAAATCTGGCAATACAAACTGTGCTGCCAGATATTCTTGGTATTCTTACCATGAACTAGTTCTTCGCGCCATTTGCTTGTTTTAAATCTGATACTTCTTATTTAATAATATTAATTTATAGAAACTTTTCACTGGATTTCAATGACTTTGTGGCAAATACATTAAAAACTGACGGTGTTCACACCGTCAGTGGGCAGTGGAATCTATCGAAAGCCTATGTTTCCGGAAATTTAAATAATGTACTTGTGAATCAATTAAACCCAGCAAATGATGTCCTAACAATAAACAAAAATAATATTGGCTCTCTAACGACTATTGATGCACCGAAAATTGTCAAAGAAGCCACTATAAGCAGGCTCTATGCCACGGATAGCAGCCAGGTAGCAGATGTCCCGATAGCCAAATGGATCAACGAAGCTGCTTACATTTATGGGAATCACAGTATTTCCGGTACAACTAGACTGGAAAGTGTTAGCCTCTATAATGATCTGCGGGTTAATGGTTCCGTTAATGGAATTTTCTGGCAGCCAGAAAAACTCCTTCTTCGCGACACTAACCAATCATCCAATAGTCCTTTGCTGGTGGCCAACAACTTCCCGGAACAGCAGCGGATCTACAGCAACAATGTGGAGAATCTCTGGGTGGACGTCATTAACGAGCTACCAGTTAATGAATTATTACTCAACAAGGCTCAAAATCGACCCAATCTTCATGTAGAAGGCCAATTGATATTTACTCAACCACTTTCCGTGGGAGAGTATGAAGTTGGGAACAATGACTTGTGGGATGGAGGCTACAAATGGAAGCGAGGAGTAGACTCCAATGACATCGAATTGCGGGATAATGTAGCTGCCATTAAAGATCGGTTTTCCAGTAAGCATAAAATAAAACTAAATATAAAAATAAACTAAATTTCCTTATACTCCTAATAGATCCACCAAAAGTCCTGAAAAACATGATTCTGCAAAAGTTGCCTCACAAATCCAATCACTTGGAAATCATAGATGCAGGAAACAAAGATGTCCTGGCTATTTGGGACGAAAACACAAAGGAGGTAATCTACTACAATTGGCGATTGGATAAACAGCGTTTTGAGCTTAATTCAAGTGAGTTATGTAGCTTTATTCGCATATGAAGTGACACATTAGAACTTATACTAGGGAATCTTAATACTTAAAATTAATAAATAGAACATAGTTGAGACATGCACAGAGTCAGTTAGACAGTTCCCAACTCTTTATGACCAATCATAAAGAAAGTAACCGTGACGAAATACTTTGTACACTAACCCAACTTGGACATTCTAAAAATTTATTATAAATAATACAAGATAAGGTATAATCAGGACTTCACAACTACCTTCAATTTTTTCTCTAATAATTAAGTTGAGTAATTTGTGTCGCTTAGTCAATTCAAGTCAAATGAAGATGCTCTTAAATGTTCCTAATGCTCCAGCTCATCGCTCTGCACGTCGACAATGGCGCGTAAGATGCCCAGCTCCAGTTTAGCCGAGGCTCGCGACGAAAGCCGGTTCATCACATTGGCAACGTACAAGCCGAGGGCCTCGTGGCGCGACGAATTGCACAGATTCTTGAAGAACGTGGGCGGCAGCGAGTTCTCAAAGTTTCCCAGGTTAATAATCTCGGGTGTGTTCGAGGAGGCGGCGTTCAGCTTTGAGTCGAATATTATGTCGTTTTTGAAGTCTAGTTCTTCGATATGCGGCGAAAAGCCGTTCGTGGATGCAACAGAGGTGGATGCAACGGTAGCAGCCGTGGACGATGTTGGTCCACCACCACCGCTTCCGTTCAATTGCTGCGCCGACGGTACAGTTATGATGTTGATGCCTGGCGGTGGCGAACCATTGTCATCACGTTCCTTCTTCACCTGCATCAGCTGGGCGGTGGTGGTGTGCACCACATTACTAGTCTGCGTGGGCTCTGGAATGCTGACACCAGTACCTTGTTTGGTACTGTTGGTCTTTGCCAATTTTCTGCCGCTTGCTCCTGCTCCAGCTCCTGCCGTATAATCCTCGGATAGTTTGCGCTTTATTGACTCGGGCAACTGGATAGTGGTTCGGGTTTTCTGACTTTGGCCAGGCGTCTGTACCGGTGTCGATTTCTGGACAGCTGCTGCAACCGAACTGGGTGCCTTTTTCACGGTGATACCCTTCTTTTGTAGGACTGCTGCTGCTGCTACAGACACAGAGTTGTTTGTCGAGGCCCGAGGTGTATTGTTGGCCATCGTGTTCAGCAGTTTCTTCTCCTCGAAAGTCGGACGTGGAGTGTCCACAATCGGTTTGGAGTACACCCGCTCCTCCTTGTCCGGTGAGCCGGTACTGTGGGACTTTGTGGGACTCTCACCGTCCGAAGAAGCTGATCCAGTTGAATTTGCCGGCTGGCCAAAATTTTGGCCCTCCTCGTCCTCCTCCTGCTCCTGTACTTCCAGCATCTCATACTCTTCCACCTCGTCCATGGGTGTTTGTTCGCTAAAATACATTAAAGATTAGATCGCTATGTGTGAATAAAATGTCCATAATTACTTCTCCTCCTTGACCACTACTTTGGGCTCCTGGTGGATTTGGTGCATCAGACCAAAGAGCTTCCATGACGAATTACCCTTGACCTTCTCCTGCTCGTACTTCTTTTGGAGTACGATAAAGATGGAGCGCGTCTCGTGAACGGATAGCTTGTTTAGTCGCCCGATCCTGGCCCAGGCTTCCTCCTGTTCCTGCTTGGTCGATCCGCCATTGTTAGGATGCAAGGCCTTCTCCTTGGCAATGTCCGCTAGAATTTTATCCAGTTGAATTGCCATTTTGGTCAGCGTCTTGCGTCCCGCGGGTTGCGTGTTGGAAATAATTTTGAGGTTTTTTTTCTTAGCCCCACAAGCGAAAAATATAAATTGTTTGCAGCCGCCTTTTTCGCTTGGTTTTGCACTCTCTGTTTTCGCCTCTCTGTGCCTTCTCTTTCCTCTTCTGTATAACCGACGCCGATTTGGCGGAAAATGTGACCGTAATATCGAAAAATACCAGAACGCGTACAGTTTGCCCTCGATTATACAAATTTAATAAAATGAAATAATATTTATATCATGTTGTATTATTGTTAGTCGTGTCATGTATTACTTTATTAAGGTGTTCAAAAATATTTGTCGCAAACCATTTCCACTTTAAATATATATAGATTCTATGATATATATTCTACATAAAATGAACCGGTAATAACCACGATCACTTTTCAACACAGAAAATGACCGTTAATAATGAAAAGTTTAAATTTCTTATTCAAATTTCTTGCTTATTCTTATATATTTTTTAAATACTAAAATTATTTATTACCTCGAACCGGCTTGTTGTCCCACATTTCCTTTATCTTGGGGCGCAATGCATGTAATTCTTTCGATCCGCGAGGGCTCTTGCGGACTGCTGACCACAAAAGAGAATTTTGACATCCCGTAGCATGCAACGCCATAGGTCCCCAGCCGATCCACCGCTATAACCGCACCCAGAAAGTTCTTGTAGTGCTTTAGAATGCGACGTAGTCCAACCTCGGCTGCTTCAGCTGGTGGCTTTCCCGCTCGCATGGCCTCCACAGCCAGAAAGCTGGGCAGGAAACGCATCATGATATCACCGTGGCCAGTGGCCACAGCGGCACCCACCTCATTGTCCGCATAGGCACCAGCTCCAGGTATAGGCGAGTCCCCTACACGTCCCGATATTTTGTGGATCCTTCCGTTGGTGGAAGTACCCGCATGAATGTTGCTCTCTACATCGATGGCAATCATTCCAATGGTATCAATACTCCTGTCGTCGATTTCGTTATCGTGCCGGGCCCGATCCTCCATCAAACGGGTCTGGGGCGTGGGATTGGGCTTATAAGGACCGCACGATATTTTGGGATCTGGATAAACGTTCCTCCAGAAGTTTGGCTGGCAATTCTCAGCCGTCCACTGCTCCCACATCTTCTTGGACTCGGGCGTAACCAGAGATTCCGACTTCAATCCCATGGACACAGCAAAGTCCGAAGCAGAGTCTCCCACCAGCAGGGTGTGGTGCGTGTGCTCTAGGACTAATCGAGCCGCCTTGATAGCATCATTGATGGTCCGCAATCCCGCTACAGCTCCCACATCCATGGTCTTACCATCCATCACCATTGCGTCCAGAGTGGTCTCGCCGCGCTCGTCGGGGGTTCCTCCGTAGCCAACATACAGCTCGCATTGTTGTTTCTCGCACTCGGTGCAGCCCTCCACCACGGCATTGCGCGTTTGTCCAAGGCCTCCAGGGCTCTGCGTAAGGATGCGCCATGCCTCAACGTTGGCCACCGTATAATTCCATGTATTGATCACCATGGGCAAGAGTGCTCCATTTGTTCGGGTCCTATTCATATTTGTGGTTTCTTCACGGTTAGAAGGTGTACTATTTTCCTATTATCCCTATTCTCACCTGTTTGGAAACGGTCCCGAGTCCGCAGATGCCGCCGAAGCCATCAGAAGCAGAAATACGCATCCTGGAACAAATACTCTCATTGCTTAAAATAAGGTTTTTACGGCTCCGATTTTAATACTGAAGGTCCAATCACAGAGACCTGCTTATAAATACTCAGCGGCATCACCACCTCACTTTTCACACTATTGGTCTTATCGGTTGTTTTTGGAATAATCTCTTAAAAGGAGTCCCTGGGTTTTGACTATCCCCCACACTGGTGATAGTACTGTATAGTATAGTACTGCAACACCTAAGCAAGTACCGATCTATTATCAGCAGAACCACAAAGGCCCCACATATGTAGTCTATATTGACAGAATCCGAAACAAAGAACCGAACCAAACAAACTACAAACCCATTAATGCATTAAGCGTTAAACGCAACCATCTTCAAATATAAACAAAACTTACTTCCGATGCTCTAGTTTTTCTTAAGGGGAGGTTCTTTTGGATTTTTTTGAAAAAATCAATTTTTTTTTTTTAATAAAATGAAAGTTAAATATGTGTAGAATATACGTGCCAAGGGATATTTCGATGCGACGCGTATTTCTTGAGCTAGAGCGTTTCAAACATACCCATGATAACAAGAAAGCTATCTAAAGTCATTGTTTCTAAAAACTTTAAACGCGTTTTTCTCGGAACCATGTTTTCAAACCTCTTGTCGCGCACAGGGCTCGTTCTATTGATCCGATTTCCTTCATTCAAAAAATGTTTAAAAGTATATACTTTTTTGTATGCCTTATACCTAAAAAATTGTTTATTTATAATTTTTAAACGAGATCAAAGTAAAAAAAAAGAGAATAAATGTGAATTTTTTTTTTAAACGTCCATGAAATTGGTTTATTTTTACCAAAACTAATTGTCGTTAGGTATAAGGCATAGGCAATTCCCTCAATTTTAATAAATTATATACATTTTTAATTTGAGTTCACTACCAGCGGCCCTACACTCGACAAAGCAGAAAAATAGAGGTCTACGAGATCCGCCATTTTGAAGCCGCCATTTTGAATTTCCTGAATATTGAATATTTTTTTTAATCGTTAATAAACAACGAATAAAAAGTTCAAAACCTAAAGTTCGTATGTCTTTTCATTTTCCCGCAATCCATTCTCAAAGTTTGCTTAATTTTCGGAAAAATCCAAAAGAGCCTCCCCTTAAGGGGTTATATACAGTTGTACCGCGCAAAAAAAATGAAATTTTATAGATTTTTTTTTGACACCATAGAAAATTTTTATTAAAAATGTTTTACCGACGTTGTTTAGTACATGTTTCTGGGTACTTATTTAAATTTTTTCATAAAAAAAATATTAAATAGTAAAAAGTTATAGCCGAATTCCAAGATCGTCTTTTTTCGATGGTGTCTTGCGGTGGACACCATATTCTGAGAACGGTTCATCCGAAATCAAAAATTCAACAAAACTTTGTTAGTATATTGTGTTGCCTATGCTATTAGCTAGCTATTATCATAAGCTATTATCATGACTAGCTATCATGACTATCATAATTAATAAGTGGTAAAAATTTGGTGTTGATCGGATTAATAGTTTTATAGTAATCGTGTCCTCCGCAAAGGTAATTTCGATAAAACAAGATTCTGAGATAATCACGTTTAAGGTTTCAAGTTTAATGTGCAGTTGAGCGCTATAAATAGGTACAACTTCGGTTCTAATCCTCCGATCGTTATGAATTTTTGTGAGAGTATTCTCAACAGTATATACTTAAAGAATATGCAATAAAACCGATTTTTTCACCCATCACAACTGTATATAACCCCTTTAGCGGGGGACATCTGTGAAACAGGCGAAAAAAACGGATTTTCTGGAATTTTTTTTGGACAAATAAAAAAGCCAATCGAAAATTTGTAAATGAAGTTTTATTTAAAGTACAAAATAATTTTTTTTTTAAATAAATCGAAAACAGAATCGCGGCTCTAAAGCCTTTATTCGTAGGTCCTATTTTTTTAAAGGGGGTTCATGGCCGAACACCTAACGTCCTTAATTTTTTATCTAGAACAAAAAATCAAGTTTGGTTAGTTTCTGTACATCAACGGCTATCGACACACGTAGGATTTTTTTGATATATTGATTTTTTGCAAAATGGTGAGTGATTGAAAAAAATTTTCAATTTTCACGAAAAAAAAACGTTATAAAATTTTTGATAAAAAAAAGTAAGCAATATCCTACGTGTGTCGATAGACATAGGTATTCTGAGTATACTGTCAAAATATTAGATCGATAGGTTAAGAGTTTTTCGAGTTATGTGTTCGGCCAACTCAAAAAATGCGGTTTCGAGAAAAACGCGTTTGAAGTTTTAAGTACTGTGGGATATACCTGTGAGGCATCGCCGCAGAATGGAAAGTTTCCACACTTAGACACTTTTTCCGGACTCTATCTTTTGATATGTTATTTTTAAGACCCTAAGAAAATTTTTAAGAGAAAACAAAATTTTCGATTTTTTCAAAACTCTACTACTCCTCCCTTAAAAGCAAAGAAAACATTTATTAATTCATACGACTACAATATACCCTTGTACTCCAGAAATACCGGTTATAAATAATATATTTTACGCACCTTCCCAAATCTCCATCATAAGTAAAAAAGAGACTGTTAACTATAAAAAAATTATAATTTACTCAAATTTCTTGTATATTTTTTAGTTTTTGTTTAAAAAAATGTATTAATTTTGTATTTTTATCCCCGAACTGGCTTATAATTTTACCACATTCACTTCTTCTTGGGGCGGAATGCATCTAACTTGTTCGTGCCGAGTGGGCTGATCCATATTTGCGGGACTGCCGACCACAAATGGGAACTCCTTCATACCGTAGCACGCAACGCCATAGGTTCCCAGCCGATCCACCGCTATAACCGCACCCTCAAAGTTCTTGTAGTGCTTCAGAATGCGACGTAGTCCCACCTCGGCGGCTTCAGCTGGTGGCTTTCCCGCTCGCATAGCCTCCACAGCCATAAAGCTGGGCAGAAAACGCATCATTACATCCCCATCACCAGTGGCCACAGCGGCACCCACCTCATTGTCCGCATAGGCACCAGATCCAGGTATAGGCGAGTCCCCTACACGTCCCGATATTTTGTGGATAATTCCGTTGGTGGAAGTACCTGCATGAATGTTGCTCTCTACATCGATGGCAATCATTCCAATGGTATCATGACTCTTGTGGTCGATTTCGTTATCGTGCCGGAGGATCTCCTCCGTGAGCTTGGGCTTATAAGGACCGCACGATATCTTGGGATCTGGATAAACGTTCCTCCAGAAGTTCGGCTGGCAATTCTCAGCCGTCCACTGCTCCCACATCTTCTTGGACTCGGGCGTAACCAGAGATTCCGACTTCAATCCCATGGACACAGCAAAGTCCGAAGCAGAGTCTCCCACCAGCAGGGTGTGGTGCGTGTGCTCTAGGACTAATCGAGCCGCCTTGATAGCATCATTGATGGTCCGCAATCCCGCTACAGCTCCCACATCCATGGTCTTACCATCAAACACCATTGCGTCCAGGGTGGTCTCGCCGCGCTCATCGGGACTTCCTCCATAGCCAACAGTCAGCCTGCATTGTTGTTTCTCGCACTCGTTGATGCCCTCCACCACGGCATTGCGCGTTTGTCCAAGGCCTCCAGGGCTCTGCATAAGGATGCGCCATGCCTCAACGTTGGCCACCGTATAATTCCATGTATTGATCACCATGGGCAAGAGTGCTCCATTTGTTCTGGTCCTAATCATATTTGTGGTTTCTCCACGGTTAGAAGGTGTACTATTTTCCTATTATTCCTATTCTCACCTGTTTGGAAACGGTCCCGAGTCCGCAGATGCCGCCGAAGCCATCAGAAGCAGAAATACGCATCCTGGAACAAATACTCTCATTGCTTAAAATAAGGTTTTTACGGCTCCGATTTTAATACTGAAGGTCCAATCACAGAGACCTGCTTATAAATACTCAGCGGCATCACCACCTCACTTTTCACACTATTGGTCTTATCGGTTGTTTTTGGAATAATCTCTTAAAAGGAGTCCCTGGGTTTTGACTATCCCCCACACTGGTGATAGTACTGTATAGTATAGTACTGCAACACCTAAGCAAGTACCGATCTATTATCAGCAGAACCACAAAGGCCCTACATAAGTAGTCTATATTGACAGAATCCGAAACAAAGAACCGAACCAAACAAACTACAAATCCATTATTGCATTAAGCGTTAAACGCAACCATCTTCAAAAATAAACAAAACTGACTTCCGATGCTCTAGTTTTTCTTAATAGCAAAGAAAACATTCATTAATTCATACGACTACACTATACCCTTGTACTCCAGAAGTACCGGTTATAAATAATATATTTTAAGCACCTTCCAAAATGGGTATCTCCAACACAGAAATACGCGGTTAACTATTAAAAACTCAAATTTTTTCAAATTTCTTGCATATTTTTAAGTTTTTGTTTAAAAAAATGTATTTATTTTTTAATTTTATCCCCGAACTTGCTTATAATTTTACCACATTCACTTGATCTTGGGGCGGAATGCATCTAACTTGTTCGTGCCGAGTGGGCTGATCCATTTTCGCGGGACTGCTGACCACAAATGGGAACTCCTTCATCCCGTAGCACGAAGCCCCATAATTACCCAGGCGATCCACAGCTATTACGGCACCCACAAAGTCCTTGTGGTGCTTCAGGATGCGACGTATGCCCACCTCGGCGGCTTCAGCTGGCGGCTTTCCGGCTCGCATAGCCTCCACAGCCAGAAGGCTGGGCAGGAAACGCATCATTACATCCCCATCCCCAGTGGCCACAGCGGCACCCACCTCATTGTCCGCATAGGCACCGGCGCCAGGTATCGGCGAGTCGCCTACACGTCCCGGTATCTTGTGAATAGCTCCGTTGGTGGAAGTACCCGCATGAATGTTGTTCTCTACATCGATGGCAATCATTCCAATGGTGTCGTGGTTCTTGTGGCCGATGTCGTACTCGTACCGGGCCCGATCCTCCTTCCAGCGGGTCAGGGCCGTAGGCTTGGGCTTATAAGGGCCGCACGATATCTTGGGATCTGGATAAACGTTCTTCCAGAAGTTCGGCTGGCAATTCTCTGCCGTCCACTGCTGCCACTTCTCCTTTGACTCGGGCGTGACTAAAGATTCGGACTCGAATCCCATCGATACCGCGAAGTCAGCAGCTGCGTCTCCCACCAGCATAGTGTGGTGTGTGTGCTCCAGGACAAAACGAGCCACCTTGATGGCATCCTTGATGCGCCGCAAGCCCGCTACAGCTCCCACATCCATGGTCAAGCCATCCATCACCATTGCGTCCAGTGTAGTCTCTCCGCGCTCGTCTGGTGAGCCTCCATAGCCAACAGTCCCATCGCACTGCAGTTTCTCGCACTTGGAACAGCCCTCCACAACGGCGTTGCGCGTTTGCCGTAGCCCTCCCGGGCTCTGCTTAAGGATCCGCCATGCCAACACATTGGCAGCCGTAAAGTTCCATGTATTGATCACCATGGGCAGGAGTGGGCCGTTTGTTCTGGACCTGTGTTTCGTCTGTAAATCTGCATTCATAGGAGGAGTGGTCTTTTCACTATTGGGGGGTGGGGCTATAAGATTAGTAACTATATTAATGGTATCGCCTCCCCATTCTTACTTTTTTGGAAACGGAGAGGGTTTGGTTGTGGCCGGCGGCTGACTCAAGTCCGCCGATGCCGAGGAAGCCAGCCAAAGCAGACAAACGCATCCTGGAACATATACCCTCATTGTTTAAAATTCAATTTTTTTTAATTTAAGATATTCGCTTTGTTTTTACGCCTCCGATTGCGATACTGCAAGTCCAAACACTGAGAGCTGCTTATAAATACTCCGCAGCCTAACCTCACTTTGGTCTTATCGGTTGTTTTTAAAATACTCTTTAAAAAGAGTCCTGGAGGCTATGAGGCTTGACTGATTCCCTAAAAATATTTGACTTTTTTCGGTAAAATATCTTAAAACCTTCTTTAAAGAATCAGCTTCCAATTGGAATATTAATTAATGAAAGTACCTACCTTTGCCCTCCAACATAAAGCCTAAACGAAAATATATATCTGTTTTATTTCAAATCACCCTAACCACCTAGATCAGGGTATTCACTAGTCCATATTATTTTATTTAACCAGAGCCATTGTTTTTTCAGGCTTGTCCCAGCTGATGCAGCTCAGCAAACACTTATCAGAGCCCATTCGTAAGGAATGGCCAACAGTCAACGATTTGCAGTTTGGCCTGCTCGGGTTTCAGTGTCTGGGATCCAACAAAGACGATAAGATAGTGGTTAAATGCATCGACAACCAAAACAAACCCCGAGAAGCTAACATATCCAGGCGAGATGCAAAACAGCTGCTACTTGCCACAGATACGGATGACATGCCCATTCTGCTGAGGACCACCAGAGCTGTGGAGTTGTGGAAGTGGAATAATGGTAGTTACACCTTAGTCCGAGACCTGTTTCAGGGACAGCAGGTGGAGCAACTGGAGCTTATTCCGCAACACACGGACATGGAAGAGGGACTACTGGCGGTGCTTACATCCGCGCCAGCAGCAGAAATCACAATTTACAGGTAGGTCCTCGAGCAAATAACGAAAATCATGTCTCAAAAGTAGTCTTTCACAGCTTTAGCGACGGCGACCTAACCGACCTGCATCTGGTCCAAGTACTAGAACTACAAGATTCCAAACAAATGCGCACAATTCGATTCATGCATCTGCCAGAGTCGAAGGATCTCCTTCTGTTGGTGTCGAATCTCCTCCCCCGGCAATCGCTCACGATATTCGAGTACCGCGGCGCAGCTGGATTCCAGGAGATTTTAGGGGAGAGCAGTCTGCCCCAGGCCAACGAACTGAGGGTAATTGAGGTGTCCGGCACGAAGCTGGTGTCCTTGGCAACGGACGAAACCGTTTACATACTGCGACCGCAGTTTACCACACTTTAGATCACTCGATTTAGCATTTTGCACAACACTTGTTTTGGTTTTCTAAATAAAAATTTACTTTTTATTAACCGTTTTCATGGGCCTTCTAATTCTTCGCTTAATCGTCGCTGGACTCGACGTTCTCGGTCTGCAAGTTCTTGAAGGTGGACACTGGCACGTAGGTCACGTAGGTGTACAGTTTGTTGGGAGAGTCCTCATCGTCGTTGCGACGGCGAGCCAGACGCACGCGGACGCGGAATGGAGTAGACCTTTAAAAAAAAGAATAATTATTAGTATGGTATAATTTATCAGGAATACTTTTATAACGTACCTGATACCCTTGGACCAGATGTGCTTGTTCAGACGAGTGTCGATCCTCACGTCAGTGGTGCCCATCTCCTTCTCGGCGAACTTGCGGATCTCCTTGATGGCGCGGGGGGCACGCTTCTTGAAGCCGATGTTGTGGACGCGCTTGGCCAAGTGGATGGTGCACTCGCGGGTCACAACCTCGTTGATCGCCGACTTGTTGATCTTCTCTCCCTTAGTCTTGGTCATTATGCTGTTTAATCCGGAACGGTGCAACTCACTGTCCTGTCAATGAAAATGCAGTTTAGCAAAGTTGAACAATGCTCACTGAAATTGCACATGGGGCATATTCCCACAGCCGAAATAACGCAAAGCAATTCGCCAGGCACAACATATTCATGTCATTTTTGGTATTTTCGCTTGGAAATTACGGAAAAAGCCACGTGGGGCGTACATACCAATTCGAATCAGAGGTTAAAAAGAAAGAGGAAGACATGGATGGCATGTATGTATTTTGAACAAATATCGATATTTTTGTAAAATTTGACCCGGGTGGCAGTGTTGGGCTCCATAGCGTTGCCGGAGAATATAAAGTGTTCCATTTTTGTAAATTTTACTCTTTAAATAAAAGGTATTACCACTATTTACATTTTTGGCAGCATTTATACATTATTATTTAATGCCTTAAATAAGCTAAAATGTTCTTTGATTACTTTAAGACCAATTATATCGTTAACAGATTTACCTATCGTCCCATCACCTGCCACTTTACAACACTGAACTTTAACAGAATGCTTTTAACGATGTTATTTTGATATAGCCGTCTATAAATATGGAAATCGCAGGTAAAAAATACCTAATAATTCTAATTGTATTAAGCTAATCCGCCGCATAGCCCAACTTTTTGCAGTCGGCCTCCTTTGGGGTGTGACCAACCCGTTTATGCGCCTTGGCAGCCAGGGTATCGAGTCGGTCAAAGACACCGGCTCCAAGTGGAGGAACCTCCTGCAGGAAGCCCGTCTGATCGGCACCCGCTGGCGCTACTGGGTACCATTTGGTCTTAACCAGTGCGGCAGTGCCTTGTACGTGTGGACATTACAGAATTCCAGCATTACTTTGGCCGTTCCAGTGGCCAATTCGCTCAGTTTTGCATTTACTGCCATCACGGGCTACATCTTGGGCGAGAAACTTCCCGGAAAGAGTAAGTTTTTCCAAATAAACAGTCAACTGATAAATATTAAATGCTTTTTCCCCCTTGTAGAAGTCATCCTTGGCACTTTGCTAATCGGTTGCGGCAGTACCCTTCTGCTCTATGACAAACTACTCCAGGAACAGACGGAGAATCAATTAAATATAACATTCCAGTGATCTTACCCATAACCAAAGGCCAAATTGTCTTTATTGCATTCGATACTAGCTTCATTGAATGAATCATTAAATGGAGTTCGGTCCTACAGGGCCTTGTGCACCGCCTCTACCAGTACCTCCATGCTGGCAATCGGCGTTTGTGGCGTAATCCCATGACCCAGATTCGCGATGTAACGCGATTTTCCGAACTTGTGTACCATCTCGGTGGTCAGGTTGCGCAGCTCATCGGGGTTGCGGTACATGTCTTGGGGATCCAAATTTCCCTGTAACGTAATGTTTGGACCCACAATGTTACGTGCTTCGATGGGATCTACGGTCCAGTCTAATCCGATCACGTCGTAGCCCAGTTCGCTCTGTTCCTTTAACGAGTGTCCAGCACCTTTTGCAAACAACGTCTGCAACCAGCCGCGAAATCATGTACTTTATAATAAAAAAGATTACCATTTGTAAGCTATACTTACAATGGGTACCACAGGAATAACTTTTTTGGTTAGGCGGTCAACGAGTTCATCACGAATTCGGCGCAAGTAGGGTACGCACCACTCCAGGAAGTCCTCCTTGCTCAAGTGCTCAGCGGAGGACTCAAAAACTTGCAACATCTGTGCACCGGCCTTAACCTGCATCTCTAAGTAGTCCACAATCGCGTCAGTCAGTAGGTTGAGAAAGAGCTTAGAGTCTTCAGGATAGTCCTTCAGCCACGCTTTGGTCTTGGACATTGTCTTACTGCCGCCTCCTTCAATCATGTAGCCCATCAGGGTCCAGGGAGCGCCGCTGAAGCCGATAAGCGGTACACGCCCGTCTAGCTTGTGACGCATCATGGTAATGGCATCGCCCACATAACTCAGCCGCGACAAAGCGCCATCTGGAGTCAGCCGTTTCAGGTCCTCGGGAACTTTTATTGGTTGAGGTAGGACGGGTCCCACACCAGCATGCATTTCCACAGTTAGCCCAAGGGCCTGAGGAATCACCAAGATGTCTGAGAAGATAATGGAGGCGTCCAGATCGAAGCGGCGCAAGGGCTGCATGGTAACCTCACACGCCAGTTCCGGAGTGCGGCAAACTGTGAAGAAGTCATGCTGCTTACGGAGTTCCTGAAACTCCGGCAGATAGCGGCCAGCCTGGCGCATAACCCACACAGGTACACGGTCCACCACCTCACCGCGTGCAGCACGCAGCAGGTTGTCGTTCTTGAGCACGGGGAAAGGCTGCAAGGGGGAATCGGTCTTGAGCTGATCGCTGCACACGTTCGTCGGCTGCAGCAGGCACCACAACCACACCAGTCGAAGTCCAAGCAACTGCCGGGACACCGGACATGATGTAACTGCGCTTGCCTTTTTTTATCCGTCGGATAACTCACCTTGGCGTCTTTCATTCTTCAAGATGATAGCTGGACTGGTTATTGAAAGGTTTTTTGAAATTCTGGCCTAGCAATGTCGATCTAGTTTTACGAAATTAATAATGGAATTTTGCAATCCTGCATGAGTGTGCGTTCTACTTTTGTTTATGTTATCGGCTAGAGATGGCAATTAGGAAATTTCCATTTAATCGATAAGTTTCTGGTAACTTTATTGGAAACAATTTATAAATTAATATTGACAGAAAAGGTTTTCTTTTATGCTTTTCCTAATATTAAACATATTTTTTAAATTTATATGTATATGAATTTTGCAATCGCACTCCTTTAATATATCTTGAAAACTAGAGATAAAGCAATCGTCTATCGTTTATCGAAACTATCTACGACGCGTTGTTGTTAAGGAATCTTTTTTCATGGAAAAAACAATTCATTTAATATTACAATGTCCACCTCAGAGGGGAAACGAGGAACAAAGCGCAAAGGGTACGGCATAAACATCTTGATTTCAGTAACTCTAATGCTCTCCTTTTGCAGGGATTCAATGTATCCGGTGTTGTTTTCAGAGTTCAAAAACCTGGTAACCAATCTGCCAGATATTTGCTTTGAACTGCAAAGCGAAAAAGGCGCCATGACGCTCGATGAGTGCGCTATGTTTTTCTATAAACAATTTTACGAAAATCCCAGCATAAGGAAAAAGTATCCTGTCAATATAAAGCCGTGTCCACGGCTTAAAAAGAAAAAGTTCTTCAGCATACCAACAGAACTAGAACTAGGACCCACGCCCGCCAAAACCAAGGCCAAGGAAAACCGGAAACCTCCAGAAACCCTCAACGCAACCGACAAGAACCCCCCACCTTGGATGGTGGCCTTGCCAGACAGTAGCTCTGGATACTCGGATAGCGTTAGCGAATCCACTGATGTTCCTGCATGTCCCAAGAATGGCACGAATAAAAGGTCAGTGTCGAAAGAGAAAATAAATGTTGAGGAGTTTGCGAAAGACGTCGAAGTTAATATAAAAAAGTAAGTAGTACACTATAGTCTACTAGAAAAACCTTTAAATTTTATTCGTTTTTGTATCAACAGCGCGGGGAACTTTATATTACCCTTGCACCGAAATATATTCTTCAAGTATTTAAACCAGGAAACTGTTTTAAATTCATGGATCCCTAAAAAAGTCAAAGAAGTTATGCCTTTAGCCGAGCAGCTGTCAACGGTGTACAACGAATTCTATATATTCCCGTTTAAACGAAAAGATATAGAATATTTTGTTGGACTTCCTAAAGAACTAAAGGAACGTATTTTTAAATATGGGATACCTATAGATGACAAGGCAGAAACGACAGTTCAATTGTAAGATTTTTAAATGAATAATCTATTCTGATTAACTTAAAATTTATTTTTTAGAATGTGTCCCATCATTTCGTTGACAATCTTTGAGGATCACATTTTAAACTTAAGAGAAATTTTGGCAAAAATCAAATCTGAAGATAGATCTGGCAAAAACTGGAAGTGGGCAGATTACTCCCAAGCCTACTATTTTGCATTTTATCTTAATGTTGAGATTAGAGAAAAGTACGGCTTCAAAGTTAAAGAGTGCCACCCACGGATGAAGGATCGCCTTCTAAAAATACCTAACAAAGCGACTGCCGAGTTTTTGAAGAGACGCATGCCCCAGAATCTCCCTCAAATTAACTCGATGGTTACCACAACTCCCTTGCCGGAGATTATCACGGAAGTGACGAAAAAAGATAATGCGGAGAAACAAATTACGTTTGGACTTTTTAAGCGTTTCATTAAAAACCTAGACGAAGTTATTCTGCAAATGCAGGCGTGTGAAAAATACAAAAATAAATCGGAAAAAGAATGCGCTAAGCAATTGTATAAGGACTTGTATTCAGACCCCGATTTTCACAAGAAGTTTGAGTGTAAGTGGAAGCCATGCCCGGCTCGAATACGCCAAATTCTGCTAAGCTATCAAAAGGATATACCTCCGCAGCCAGATAAAGAACTGGAACGTTCTCCTGTGAATAATGGTATACAAATTTTAGAGGCATTGGAATTAACTCCAATACCCAACGATGTACTTGAAAAGTGGGTCAAAAACTATGAAAAAACAAAAGCTAATGAGCCTGCAATAGAACCTGAAAATCGGGCGAAACAAACGAAGAAACCTTCTTCAGTTGTGATACCTAAAACAATATCATTCAAGCTGTTTACCCGATTAATTCAAAACCTTGATAGTATAATATTACAAATGAAACAATGGCCCAAATACAGAGACAAATCGGATATGGAGTGCGTTACAACATTTTACAACAACTATTTTTCATATCCCAAATTTCGAAAAATATTTGTTAGCAAATGGAAACCATGTCCTGGGAGAGTTCGCGATTTGCTGAGTAGCTATGCGGTGGAAGACAAAGAGAATCGGAGAGAAACTAAGTAAGTTGGTAGATTTTAAACCTTATATCCTTATTAATAACTCTTACTTCCGTTTAGTCATAAAACCAAACAAGTGGACTATGATGTAGTGGAGGACTTGGGGTAAGAAATGAAAACATTTTTAAATCCGAAAGTTCCTAAAAAATTACATTTTATTTAGATTTGGTCTTTTTAAAATGCCAGTTTCGTTTGATAAATTCTGCCAATGTATTAATATTGATGATATTGTGGCCAAGTTGATGAAAACCAATGATAAAAAGGTGATACGTGCAGACCTAAACAAATACACATCGTACTGCACCGATATATATACTCAATTTTTTCTGTTCCCCCATTATCGACAAAAAATTGCCTATCATGTTAAAACAGCAGATCCAGAATTTCGAAAACAATTGGAGAAATATGCTATTCCCATGGATGAGAAAGCTAAGAGTTCCATGGCCAAACATTCATTAAAATCACAATTGATAAACGTAAAAGGTGTCGTCTACAAGTTTCCAGTGACTTTTGAAACCTTTATCCAATATATTAATAAAGAAGACTTGGTGGTGTCGCTAATTAAAGACGCAGCACCAACTGCGAGCTCCAAGAAAGTGGCAGAAATACAAGCAGACGAGCGGAAAAGCACTCACCTGTTACGTGGATTCTACCACAATTTTTACACATCTCGCGATGAAAAAGAAAGATTCATCTGGTCTTTTGATGGGGCACCGCTGGCAACTCTTGCAAAGCTACATGAATTCGCTGTGCCTATATTGTGTCAGTCTAAGGAGGTTCCAATCGATCGCCTAATGAAACACTTCAATCAGTCAGCTTTGCAGCGCAATCCACCCATTTCATATCAAATATTTGAATGTTTTCTCGACTTGGATGTGGTGGTTAAGAAAATGCAAGAGGAGCCAACATATGCACAAGAAAGTAATGATAATTGCAAAAAGATATTCTACAGAGAGTTCTACAACAATCCAAGAGTACGGTTGAAGTATCCATATCAGATAAAAGCTTGTCCGCCAGAACTATTGAATAAAATATTGATGATTCCATCGAAAGACCAGCCAATAAAGAAATTTCCAGCGCAAAGTCAGTTAAACCCATCAGATCTAAAGGAACTTTATGCCGCCCGAAGACAAGAATTATATTCGTAAGTATTACATTAAATATACAATTATTATTTTTATTATTTCCTTTTTTTTTTTAAGTAAAACTTTGGAAAATGTTCGCTATAACCTGAGCACTCATGTATTACATGGCAATTGTCATATCCCTGATAAACCCAGTTCAGATGAAGCAGTTGAACCTCCCCCAGAAGAAAATAATTTCATTGAGACCTCAGGACCTCCAGCGAGCACGACTAAAACTGGACCAGATACTTCCAGGGAAGAAAAGGAAGTTTCACCAAAAGTTGATCCGGTCAGAGAATCTCTCTTAAAGGAAGCCAAAGAAATATTCTTCACCCAAAGTGGCCTGGTTAGACATTATATTCTATATAGTGTACTATTATTAACAAGTAATCTACCCCAAACAGGAACACAACCTGCGGCTCTTGATCTGCACGAACGTTGGACTTAAAGGACTCATGTGGCGTATACTTTTTCAATTAAATCTGGAGGAATTTCAGAGCTACACAAATATTCACGGTGGGGAGAACCTGTATACTAACGAAACGGACTTGAAACAATGCTATGAGCATGTTGTAATCAAGGGAAACTGGCCACTAAATCTGTATGTCCGGCTTTCAAAGCTAAGGCACTTGATGCGCACCAAAGGTGTGGAGATGGATACATTGGACCTCAGTCTTGTATCCCCAAAGATACTACATTGGAACGAGTTGGTTCAACATACAGATTTTGACCAAATTGTCGAGTTGCAGTACACCGAACGCACTGGTATGAAGTTTTCAGACCAAAAAACCCTCTGGCAGGAGCGTAAGCAATTCTATGCAGCCTGCTGGAAGCACGATGAGTGGATCTACCAAGCCCCCAAGATTACGGACGGGCGACTAAACGAGATGCCTGTAGAGGACGTGCCACCATTAGTTGACTTTGTTTGGAGTAAGTTTATTTTTTTGCCTATAAAAGGAACTTTACTAATAGCAGTGTTTTATCCCAGGGCCGGTGTTTGACTGCGAAACTGTTGAGGACACTGCGGCTAGTAGCCTTGGCAATAAGGAAACAATAAACGCTCCAATTGGTCAACTCTCTGGCGCACTTTCTGGTATATTCTTTATTTTTTTTAATTAAAACCCAAGCTAATCAATAGTTTTGTTTCAGAAGATCACACTTATAGCAAAAGCAATGCCTCCAACTTAGAGGATATGGACAGTGACTGTCCTACAACACAGCTCCAAAAGAGTGAGTTATTCAGAAATTATTATTTTTTAGTTCATTCCAATAAAAGTTATTTTAAAAATTAGGTATCGATTCGGAAAGTGAAAACATGTCAATTTTGAGCAATTGTAGTTCCACAACGACGGTAGTTGGTAAGTTTACTTTCTCTAAAAGAAAATACATATTAAAATACTTGTTTCTTTCAGAAAAACAAAACCCTCCAGTTCAAAATCAACCTGTAACTGAAACACCTCAATTGGAACCAGTGGTTGCAACACCAACGATTCCAGAGGCAGAAAGAGAAAATGCTCAAGAACCAGAAGCTGCGGTCAATGCATCCAACTTTGTCGATGTGGACAACGTATGCCCAGCCACACAAATAGAACAAATGTCCACAGACCCGCTGACACCGATCAAGCAAGAGCCCATACGGTTTCTTAACAATCTACGAGCAGCGATTAGCGACAGTTCCATCACTGAATGTATATGGGAATCCATATCCACGGAACTAGTCTGCTTAGACAGCGATGAAGAATCGGACCTGGCTTGTTTTGCAATCCCGAAAAACGCCAATACACCAAAACCCTCTACAGTTAATGCAAAAGAAGGGGGGCAAAATGAAGAAATCTTAGGTCAAAAAGAAGCTACAGTAACTCGTAAGAAAAAAAATGCGGCCAATAATAATCCGCCTGCCAAACGTCCGCGACTAGCGAAGGATAATGTTCCGCAACTGAGGCATGGCTTTAGACCGCTGCCCCTTTCCACAACAGATCGCACGGAAGGTCTAACTTCAGGGGAACCGAACACAACTGATAACGCTTCATTGCCGAATGGTCCTGGGCCACTACCGCTAACGGCGCATGTAGCGCATGTACCACAGGATCAGCAACCACCGGCTCCACAGGAGCAGCAATCGCCGGCTCCACAGGATCCACAACAACCAGATCCCCAACCACCGGATCCAAAGGTAGGAAATGTGGCTCAGACCGCGACATCGGGTATTTCCGCCTCGCAGGATCTCGCCCTGGGCAACACTCTCCTAAATTCGTCCCAGTTGGAATGGCTTTTAAACGCGAACGTCACCTTGCGGAAGGTAATTTCAGACAATAGTAATAATAACACTGTGGTTAGTCGTCCACAGCCGGTCGGCGGTACGTCTCTATGGAGTCACGTTATTTTCCGAAAGCTAGAGGTTTATCGTTTCTTTGATTCGCTCACAGTCGATGATATTATTAAGAACCAGATAGAGGGTTGCCTAGTGGGTGCCACCTACCAGGAAGCTCTGTTCAAATTCGATAAGAGGTTGAGCAAGGTTCGCGGTCCCATTCTGGAGACACTCTTTCCCAACCTGTCGGCGAAGTTGCTGAGCGATGTGCGACAGGTGCTTCTCGATATGAAACATTTTAAGTACAACTCCCGCTATCCCGGGTACAAAAAGCCAGACTTAGATCTGCGGGAGCGCGTTTTGTCCCTTTTGATGGACGTGGCACCCAGTTTCGGAACGTTTCACTTCCACTTTGATAATGCAAGCCGGGCTTCGGCTACGTGCAGCAAAGATGGTCGGGAGGATGTAGATTTAGTTAAGCGACGAAGCGAATTTAATGTAAAAGATATTATTTCTCCAGATGTCCTGGAAGAAATGAGAGAATTGAACGATATAGATTTTTTAAATTAATATGATTTTGTTTAATTGTAATAAAAGTTATTTATGTTTATATAAATTATAATTTATAATAAATAGTTTAATTTGCTTAAAAACTAATCGATGTGTTTCTTTCTTTTCAGAGACAATTTCAAAATGGGAAAAAGCATTAAGAATTTAAGACAAAATTTTAATAATTGTGTATTTGTTGAGTTTGAAAAGTTATCGATTAATATCATTGGCGCCATTTGCCGATAAATTCTGAAAAGTACCATTGCGTTTTTATTTTTTGTAAACAATTTCTAAAACAGATGGTATGGATCGTTTAGCGAAGGTTTTCTCGCAGCAGGATGAACTAATAGCTCTGGAGGGTCCTAACAAAGATGAATACTTAACTTTCGAGTCGTTGAATACCTTACCGGGGGAAAAGAGCGAGAAATTCCACCAGCTGACGCTCCAACTTCTGGAGGATTTGCTCCAACCAGTAGATCCTTCAAAATGCACCGAAAGATCACGCCAGCTGAGGGAAGAAGGAAACCTGGTTTTCCGGGGTGCTTCCAAGGACCCGGAACTGATTCTGAAAGCATGCAAACTTTACACGGGAGCCGTTTTCGAAGCGGAGGATGTGAATGCTGAATTGGCCTTGGCTTTCGCCAACCGGGGAATAGCCCTGCAGGAATACGGGTATTTCCGGGAAGCCTACGACGACTGCGCAAATGCCCTGGACTGCGGTTATCCGGAGAATATGCGCCACAAGCTTATCATGCGACAGGCGCACTGTGCCTGGAAGCTAGAACAGCTTGATGTCCTAGAAAAGCATGTCTCTAGCTTGGAGCAGATTCAATTAAATGAATCTTTTGTTCGGCAACTGGAAAACCTGAAGAATGAATTGGAGGCACTAAAAATACAAAAAGCGGATGCAGTGGTGTCCCAAGAAAAGGATGAATCGAAGGCCTTGGAAAAAATGTAGGTTGATTTTGTTTTTATCTAAAATATCGAACTAAAATCATCATTCTATGCTAGACTTGAAGATCCTGGTGAGCGGGGTCGCTATATGGTGGCCAATGAGGCGATACCCCAAGGGACAGTCATTTTTTCCGAACGAGCATCTTGCTTTGTTCCCCTGGAGCAACGATTGATTTGCCAGCAGTGTGCTACCAGTCTGATGAGCGCTCCAATTCCATGTCCTCAGTGCCACCAAAGGGTAGTCTATTGTTCGCGAAAGTGCCGTGAGAAGCACACTGACATCCACAGATACGAGTGCGCTGGCTACCGAATGGACCTCTTCAAGCTTCTGGGCGTATCGCACTTGGCACTACGCATGGTCGTGGTGTACATGCCTCAGATATTACCAGGTCTCCGAGATTGTAAGAGCTCCGCAGAGATTTGGGAAAGCCTTATGAAGCTAGTCAATGAACCAGATGTGGGAAAGAATGTTCCTGAGTATATGCGAAGCCTTCGTATGATAAGCCACTTGGATCAGGCTGCACGCCCTGAATTTGTCTACCACATGCTCTGTGCGAATCTGCTCCAGACCTACTTACAAAAGCACACAGAATTCTTCGAGCAGTTTAGCACTACAGCTGCCGGTTTGGAAGATTGGAAAACTATAATTGCAGCCCTTATTTTGCGTTCGGCGGGTCAACTACTAGTTAATGGCCACGTCGGCAATGCACTGATTCCGGTGGGCTTGGAGGTGAATGAATTTGCCCTACTCCTGCCGGACATGTGGCAAAAACCATACCATTTAAAATTGGGACAATTGCACAATCTTTCCCACTCGGAACTTGTGACGGCCGTTAACCTTCCCTACTTGAGCTTGTGTAATCATGCCTGTGTCCCCTCGATACAAACCAAGTTCGATGGATGCTTGGTGGTCAACTATGCCAGAAGCAACATAGCTGCTAATGAGGAAATCTTTAATTGCTATACAATGGACTGTAAGAATAGCTTAAGAAGCCAGCGCACTAAGCCACTGAAGGAGGTATACAAATTCCAGTGCTGTTGCGTTGCTTGCACCCGAACTGAACCTGACAAGGACTATGTAAGGACTACAATCAAATCAACATTAAATCTGTGTAATCATTCTTTGCTCATTCCTTTAGCTTTCCTTTCATCAATACCGTTGCGAAAAAGAGAGTTGCAAGAAAACGTTTGTGCCTAATCTTCAACAGAATGAAATCACTTGGTGGATGCAAGAAAATGCTGATAACCCTATTGTTTGCCCATTTTGCAATGAACGGCAGAGTTGTGCTTGGTACAACGAGTTCCTAGACCTCATCGAGGCCAGTTCGGATTCTTCAAAGAGGCGGGAACTATACGAAAAATTCGATAACCTAGACACCTGGTTAGTGGAACATCATAGTCTGAAGGGTACCATGGCTGGAGTACTAGTAACAACTTGCTTTGCTGATATGGATGGTAAGGATAAATGTTGGGACATCAAAAGAGTTTTATAATCTATTCTTTCTCTAACCAATAGAACAAGTATGTAGTCTAACTGACTTTGACTACGAAAATCTAGCCAGAATCATTCGGAAGAATCTAGAAAGCACAGCGGCCCAATGTGGGGATACGTCCATGGAATTTATCAGCCAGATGACCTATCTCTGGGATATTGTTGCATTGAAGAAATGTGAAATAAACAAAAAGGAACTGGAATGCTTTAAAGAAAAGCTAAAATATTTAGCAACGGAGCAAAAAGACATTTTCATGCACTATTACAACGATTTTATCAAGGAACAATGTCAATAAGAATGTTCAAATAAACACTTGCTCTTCAATGAAACTTTGTGGTTTTTCTGAAAAAATATGGGTTGCGTTATGAATCTTCAAAAAAGAACAATAAATTGTCTAAAAATGAAAATTTTTGTATTTAAATTGGGGCGGTTTTGGCGCTTAAAGTGTGACCAGAGGCACGAATCAACCTTCAAAGAATTTATTTTAAATCTTTCGATATTTAGATGTTTTGAGAGCAACATTTGATGCTATCGATTTTATTGTAGTTTAAGTTAATCCAAAGTGCATTTTTATTATGTTTATGTTTAATTTTTATGTTTTTAAATATTTCTAACCTACATTTTTTTGCAATGTTCTGTGCCAAGTAGGAAATCTATCCAGCACCATCGATAGTTTCTTGTATATCGATGGTGGCTCAAGGTAAAAATCGATACCTCGATAGTGCCATCGATAGTTTCCCAGCTCTATTCTGTAGCACAATTTGGGAGTAAAAAACAGTTTCGGCAATCATTTATTTTGAAAAAATTGAAAAAAATCAACGAGTGCAAGAAAATCTCCAGTGATTTTTTAACAAAACGAACCCATACCGAACCCAAAAAATTCCATCAGCATATTTATAAGAAGAGGAGTACTACGAGGGCCAGGAAATACATATAAACGTACATATTAATGTGCATGTGTGTGCGTGCGGGCGTGTAGTAGTATTTTTCAGTTCTGTTTTCGCTGTACGTGACGTTCGGATTGATTCATATTGTTCATTACGTGAGCCTACTGCAATTGCACCACGAAACTTGACCCGTTAGCCCTAGAAGGCCGACTATGAATTTGGCCGTATTTTTGTTGTATGTTTGAATGTGCAAATAGATGCCGCTTGCAATGTAGAGCTGCTGATGGCCCCTTCAAAACGGGGGCCGCGGCCAATGCGATGCAATAAGAGCGAATTCAACAGAACAGACAAAAAACGAAACAGGGAACGCGATAGAAAGAAGAAAAAAAAAACAAAAACTAAAGTCGGTGGACTTGCAATTACGCCGCAATTGAAAGGAAAAGCTTAAAGAAGAAGCAACATATACGTCAAATACTAATACCATTGCACATCGGTCATCGCCTGACTGTGTGTGCTTGCTCGAAATTCTGGTGGCCAACAACAACAACAACAACAAGAACAAACTAGGAAACTAACACCGAGAAGAACAACACCTTCCAATCTGATCAAGAATTGACAATTGATACGTAGAATTATGAACGTAGAGAGCCAACTGAAGACACCGCTAACGCACATACGCAATCTGGTCAAACACGTGAACAAGCGAAATTTTAATGAAACCTGCGAGCATATAAAGCAGGTAAGTCTCAATATATACATATTCCACCAAAGTTCTCGAAAAAATTTTTGTTTTTGTCAACGAAAACAACAACAAAGTGTCCATGAAGAGGGGCATGAGGAAATTGTGGCAGTGCTAAAGGGTTGCCAAACTGGCACACATATATCGCACCTGGCCGCCAGAGTTGCCAATTGGCTGGGCTCACGACCCGTCACTGTTGCCATTTCACTCACTCGTGCATTTTTGCCGACGCCATTACAGTTTTGAGAAAAAATTTCTCTGCACGGCGTTGCGCGAATTGTTCCAGTTTTGTTTAAGCTAAAAGTGGTTTAAAATGTATCATATTAGGCAAATCGGGTGTTCCGAACCCAGCACGTGACTTCGGCGTGCGGCGTAGTGTGAAATTCGCGGTGAAATCGATAGTAAACCTAGCTGCAAATTCAAGGCAGCTAGTAGTGGAAGCCCAAGCTTAGCAAGGGTTTCATAAAAAAAAACCACCTTTTCTTTTTCACCAAATCGCACGAATACTGCTGATCTAGTAAGTTTATGAGTGGGTTTTAAATCCAGGGCCTTATAATCCCAGGCAGCTTTCTTTTCGCACATTCGCAATATGCTCTCGAACTCCTTTTGTGACCCCCTTCCTTTCTCGCATCGTCATCTTTTTGGCTCTCTCTCTTTCTCCTCTCCCATGTAAAGTTCGCAAAAGAGCCAGAGGCAGAGTGCCAGGGAGAGGGAGTGAGAGGGCTGGCCTCCACTTTGTGTGTAATTTGTTGTGTAGCAGCTGCGACTGCGAGGGTCACAGCTGTTGTCTCGCTTCTGCGTATACACCTCCAACTTGAAGCGCCTTGGTTCCGGACTCCCGACCTCCAGACCTCCAGACCTCAGACCCCAGACTCCGAACGGAAAAACAAAGTTGCCAGTGGGGCAGGCGGGGGCGATCTGTCAAGGTTTGACTTCTGCACCCAGTAGGTCGGTCAAAATTTCCAAGTTTGTCATGAAAATGATATAAAAAATAAACATAGGACGCCGCACATTCCGAAGAATCAATAAGAGCCTTAATGCTAATGACATGTGTCCCAGATCGCAGGCTGCCGTTGCCAGGGCGCGTATGCTACTGGCCATCCGAAATAATACACCGATGCACCTTTGCTCACCCCCACCTTTCATAATTTTTCAGTTCGTTAAAGAGCACGGCCTGGAAGCGGATCGCAGCAGTCTGCGTCACCTGTTTTCCGTGATCAACTTCAGCGACGCCTCGCCGACGGTTACCGTTCAGCTGCAGGCCAAGCTTTTGGGATCCCAGTTGCAGCGTCAGCTGCAGAGTTCATCGTTTGTGTCCAACATCTGCTTCGCTTTCGATCAGTACTTTGTTACCAATCAGAAGGTAAGTGTATACCATCCATTAGCAGAAGAACTATCATTAACCATCCGGATTTTTGCAGTCTTTGAAACCGGCAGCAGTTGCGGATCTCGTTAGCCACGTGTCGCGTTTAACCGGCATCAACAAACTCTGTGAGTGCATCTTTGCTTTGGCTGTGACCCATTCTTCGCATCCGGAGCTTAGGAAATCGGCGAAAAACAACTTGGAAGTCTCCCTTCCGGAGCTAATTAATTCCTATCTCGGGAATAATAATAGCAGTGCGGCGACCAGTGGTCTTCAAGAGATTTCCTTTGATTTGCTACAGTATCTGCTGTGCTGTCTGAGCGACTACGTAAAGCCGGAACTTGAGCACCAGTTTCTGGTCAAGTTACGCGAGGAATTTCCGCGCCAAGCGGTGCCACTCGTTCTTGCCCCGTTCCTTTACGGCTCGACGACGGCGACGGCGGCGGTTGCGGGAGCAGGTGCCAGTGAAACGGATGCGGAGGCCGAGACGACGGCCAGCAACAGCAATAGCTCCAGTTCCGAGGCGGATGCTCCTAACGAGGTGGGAATCGAGGATATCTATGACCATTTAAGCGAGATAATATTTACAAACCAGGTGCGTATTATCATTTTATCCAAACTGACCCATCTTGATAAAGAGAAATTGCATTAATTCCAGGGGAAAAATAATATTATGGACACATCCTGGATTAATTTAATCCATGAAATCGGTTACGAATTTACATCGAGCGTTGAAGAGTGCAAGAATCATTTGTGTTCCCGCGAACGAGAACGCGCTGAAGTTCAGGCCAAAGATGTCGCCAAGATCGTGGGTCTTATGTGTCGGCGGCACTCATCGCTGCTCGATTGTAATGTAAACCTTCCAACGCCAGCCAACTTCTGGCCAGGCCAGGCACAAGGACAGAGTCAGGGACAGGGAGCTGGCAGCAGTAGTAGCGGATCTTCGCAGACCCAAAGCACTTCCCAACAGCAGGGCTCCGGCAACAGCAACAACAACGATGGCGCCGAAGGTAACTCGTCTAGTGATAAAAAGGACAAGAAGGAGACGACGGAAGCTACACAAACCTGGAAGCCTGATGTCTTTGTACAGGCCCTCAAGGAGGTGGTGCCCCAGCTCAACTGGAAGGACGTGTGCCTGGGTAATTATTATTCTTATTCTATCTAGTTTCCATCTAATTGGAGTTTATTCTTTGTCCAGAACTCGACCATCCGGAGTTTGTGCTGAAAGATCGCATCGGTTTGGATCTGCTCCTGACCATATTGCGGTTGGCCACCAGTTCCAGCTTGTTCCCTCATCCAGAATGCATTTACCGCCATTGGGCGAACACGGAGGGGCAGCTGTCGCTGATCACCACAATGCTTAAGAATCCGGATCTCTTCTCTTTCTCCGACTTTGTGTTCAGCCAGCCAGCTCTGGACGTCCTCAAGACTGCCCCGGATGCGGAAAACAAGGAGATATCAGCGTGGAAGTCCCTGCATCTGGTCGAGGTGCTGCTGTCGATTGCCGACAAGGGATACTACACCCAAGTCCATGAGATTTTCAAGTTTCCCGCTCAGAACTGTCCGGATGTTCTATTTCTGGCTTTGCTGCACATTAACCCTCCGCTTTCGCCGTTGCGCCTGGATCTGTTTAACCAGCTTATCCCAACGTTTCTGGGCAATCATCCGAACTCGAACGTCATTCTGGCCAGTGCGTGGAGCTCGACCAACTTCCAGCTACGCCCCAACATCATGAACGCCATGTCCGAATGGTACCTGAGGGGAAATGATTTCGATCAGGGGAAGTTGTCGCGCATCCTAGATCTTGCCCAGGACCTGAAGGCGTTGTCGTCGCTGCTTAACGCACGATCCTTCCTGTTCATCATCGACCTGGCATGCCTTGCTTCGCGACGGGAGTACCTGAAGCTGGAAAAATGGCTCACCGACAAGATTCGAGACCACGGCGAGCCGTTCATGCAGGCCATGATCAAGGTGCTACTTCGGCGCTGTCCGCAATTGGTCAACGCCAAGGTATCCGAGGACCAGCTGCCCCCCAAACAGGCTCAGCTCTTGCCCGAGACGGTCACCACAATGATTAACTGCCTCCAGAATTGCATCAACAACTGTATGCAGCCGGAAATGGTCGAGGTGGTAATGCAGATGACTGCCAACGTCGCCATAATGGCCAACAAGGCTCGTGCCCAGCAGCAGCCAGGACTGGTTCCGCCGCCCCCGCCAAATATGCTGCGCGGCCATCGTGGCATGGATCTATCCGGCGGCATTGTGCCCCCGCCGCCGCAACAGCCTTTCTCTGGAAACCTGAACGCCCAGATGTTCGCTCCTGGCATGGATCCGCTCACAAACATGTCGAACAACCTCGCCGGGCTTAATCTGAGTGGGCCGAACGGCGGGTTCAACTTTGGCAACATGCTAACGTCGCCATCACGACTGATGAATCCCGGAGCCAGTCCATATCCACTGAACCCCATGCAGATGCCGCAGGCACCACCGCCGCCCAATGTCGGCAATCTTGGACGCATGCTGCCCGGCGGACCACAACAGCCGACGCCCACGCCAACGCCAACGGCCCCCAATCCGAACAACCCCGTGATGGCAGATCTTCAGATACCTGTGTCCAAGGAGGTGGAGGATGAAGTGAACTCGTACTTTCAACGCATTTATAACCACCAGCCGAATCCCACGCTCTCCATCGACGAGGTGCTGGACATTCTGCAGCGATTCAAGGAGTCGAGCAACCGCCGCGAACAGGAGGTGTTCCTGTGCATGCTGAGAAACCTGTTCGAGGAGTATCGCTTCTTCTGTCAGTATCCCGAGAAGGAGCTGCAGATCACGGCGCAGCTATTCGGCGGCATCATCGACCGCAATCTGGTTCCCACTTTCGTGGCCCTCGGCCTATCCCTGCGCTGTGTCTTGGATGCACTGCGGAAACCGGAGGGCAATAAGCTATTCTACTTTGGTATCACGGCGCTGGACCGTTTCAGAACTCGACTACATACCTATAACAAGTACTGTGAGCATATCCGTTCGATTCCCCACTTCTCGGACTTCCCGCCACATCTAATCCAGTATGTGGAGTACGGAATGCATGGTCAGGAGCCGCCGGCGCAAAAGCTAATTGGCCTCAGCAACACGATCCCATCCGCGATTTCCTCAGGGCCGCCAACAGAGCCACTCTTCCGAGCTAACTCCATGCCAGGTGAGGACTTAACTTCCAATCTTTCTTAACTTTTAATAATTTTGAACTCTATCTTGAAGGTAATGTGCCCGGTGTCACCCTCGGATCGGGAGCCAAGACATCGGTTGCTGTGTCGCATGCCACGCGGATGAAGTCGATTGCCAATGCCACCAACATCGACACTCTGCTAGTTGCCAACCAGGAGGAGAAGGTCACTGTGCCGCCAGAGCCAGTCCAGGATAAAACAGCCTTTATATTCAACAACCTGAGCCAGCTGAACATCCCGCAGAAGTGCGAGGAGATCAAGGAAATCATGACCAAGGAGTACTGGCCATGGCTAGCCCAATACTTGGTGCTGAAGCGTGCCTCCATGGAGTTCAACTTCCACACCCTGTACTACAACTTCCTGGATGCCCTGAAGAACGGCGAGATCAATCGATTCGTGACCAAAGAGACGCTGCGCAATATCAAGGTTCTTCTGCGCTCTGACAAGGGAGTGATCAACTTCTCCGATCGCAGCCTGCTGAAGAATCTTGGTCATTGGCTGGGCATGATGACCCTGGGACGCAATCGACCCATCCTGCAGCTGGACCTGGATCTGAAGTCTCTGTTGGCCGAGGCCTACCACAAGGGGCAGCAGGAGCTGTTGTTTGTGGTGCCCTTTGTGGCGAAGATCCTCGAGTCGTCGGCCAAGTCGCGAATTTTCCGCTCACCCAATCCCTGGACAATGGGTATCATGTACGTGCTGGGCGAACTCCACCAGGAGCCGGAGCTTAAACTGAATCTGAAGTTCGAGATCGAGGTGCTGTGCAAGACCCTTAACCTGGAGCTGGCCAAGCTGCGACCTGTCATATATCTGAAGGATCCCACGCGCGCCCTGCTCATCGAGCAGCAGATGTCGCAGCCGAAACCCAAGCAACCGGAGCCCATTGCAGCTGCCCCGGCTCTGCCCAGTCAACAGCCATCCCCGGCACAGGCTCCACAGCAACCGCCGCAGCCGCAGCAGCAGCAGCAGGCACCTCCGCCGCCACCGCCGGCCGATGTGGACGCACAGGCAGCAGCTGCCATGATGATGGGAAGTGGAGGAAGCGGAGCAAACAGTACGCCCGGATCGGTGGCCTCGCCCAATCTGCCAACCGATCCCAGCCAAGTGGTTTTACCGCCACCAGAGCCGCGCTACTCTTACGTGGACGTCAACGTAAGCAACTTCCAGCTGATCGCCCAGCATCTGATTCTGCCACCCAACATCCCATTCCTGCACACCAATCCGGGAATCAAACTGATTGTGATCAACGCCGTGGAGCGCACTATCACCGATTGGTTGCAGCCCGTTGTTGACCGGAGTATCCGGATCGCCTGCGCCACCACCGAGCAGATTATCCGCAAGGACTTTGCCCTGGACGCGGATGAGAACCGAATGCGCACCGCCGCCCACCAGATGGTTCGCAACCTGGCCGCCGGCATGGCCATGATAACGGGAAAGGATGAGATTGCACGGGCCATCAGCCAGAATGTGCACAAGGCATTCGTGTCGTCGATGACTGGCATGCCCAGCTTGACCGAGGTCCAGGCCGCTGCCATGCAGCTGGCCAACGAAAATGTGGAACTGGTCTGTGCCTTCATTCAGAAAACATCCGCTGAAAAGGCTGCCGCCGAGATCGATCGGCGACTGAGTACCGACTTCGAGACCCGGAAGATTGCGCGCGAGGAGGGCAACCGGTTTGTGGATGCCCAGATCCTTAGCTACCAGCAGGAGCGCCTTCCGGAAGCGGTGCGCATCAAGGTGGGCCCTGCCCCGGCAACTTTGTACGCCGTATACTCGGAGTTCGCCAGGAGCATTCCCGGATTCCAGCAGATGAGTGATCGGGACATTGCGCTCTTCGTACCAAAGCCACAGGACTTGCCGCCACCGAATGTGTTCGCCAACGACGAGAGCAGCATGGTGTACGCCGAGGTGGCCAGTAAAATGGAGGCCTTCATGAACACGGCCATCGGTGTGCCGTCCCTGCAGGTTCAGGCCAGCAAGATGCACATGCTACTGAACGCCCTGATGTCCACCCGCCGCCAGCGCGACCAGGAGTCGGCCTTCAATCTGCTGACTCGCGCCGTGGAGGGCCTAACCGAGGGGCTGGTCAACGTGCCGGACCACATCGAACAGATGAAACTCTATCAGAATATTCACCTGCGCATCCTCAGTCTCCTGCAGAACAGCTTCGGTGCTCCCAACACGGAGCGGGCTGTGACCAAGTGCTTCTTCGACATCCGCGAGGAGGTGCGCTACAACGTGGAGGCGGCCCGATCCCTGATCACGTCCCATTTCGTCAATCTGAACCAGTTCGATGGTATGCTGCGCGACTGCATGGACAATGGCAACAACTACGTGGCCATCTCGTTCGGCATCGCACTACTGGAGCGCCTCATCATGGAGGATCGCGCCATTAACATTGTCCAGGACAACGAGTTCATGGCCACCGTGGAGCTGCTCGGCAGACTCACCCAGCACAGGCATCGCTACCCGGAATGCATCGTCAACGCCATCGATACGCTGTGGAGCGGAAACTTCAACTCGAGCAGTGACTTCAGTCCGTTCAACGCCAGTGAACGCTACTTGGCGGGAGCCTCGCACTACATCCACTCCGGCATGCATCATGTGAGGGTAAAACACACTTCGATCAGAAAAAAAAAAGAAACCAAATCACCATTTAGTCATATCATTTAACTAATCGCTTTAATTATTTTTGTAGTCATGCGACACGGACGATCCGCCAGGACTGCAGGAGAAGACCGAGTTTCTGCTCAAGGACTGGGTGGCACTGTACACCCAGCAGAACCAGCAATCCACCCGGGATGCCCGCAACTTTGGTGCCTTTGTCCAGAAGATGAACACCTACGGAATCCTGAAGACGGATGATCTAATCACGCGCTTCTTCCGCCAAGCGACGCACATCTGCACGGATGTGGTGTACCGCATGTTCGCGGAGCCCAATCTCCAACTGAACCAGGCCAAGAACAAGATATTCCAGTGGATCGATGCGTTCGTCCACCTGATCGCTATGCTTGTTCGGCACTCGGGCGAGGCGGGTAATCCGACCACCAAAATCAACCTGCTGAACAAGGTGCTGGGAATCGTTCTGGGAACGCTGCTGAAGGATCAAGAGATGCGCGGCACCAACTTCCAGCAGGTGGGCTACCATCGCTTCTTCATGATGCTCTTCATGGAGCTCTGCTCGGCGGATATGATCCTCGAGTCGCTGATGCACAGCATTGTGTCGGCCTTTGCCTACACCTATCACCTGTTGAATCCCAGCGTTGCTCCCGGATTCTGCTTTGCCTGGCTGGAGCTCATCTCGCATCGTGTCTTCTTGGGCCGGATCCTGGTCCAGATACCCGGCCAAAAGGGATGGCCACTTTACGCCCAGTTGCTGCAGGATCTCTTCAAATATCTGGCACCGTTCCTGCGCAACACGGAGCTGGGAAAACCCGTTCAACTCCTGTACAAGGGCACCCTTCGTGTCCTGTTGGTACTGTTGCACGACTTCCCCGAGTTCCTGTGCGATTATCACTTTGGATTCTGTGACACGATTCCACCAAACTGTGTCCAAATGCGAAACATTATACTGTCGGCATTTCCGCGCAACATGCGACTACCCGATCCGTTTACGCCCAATCTAAAGGTGGACATGCTGTCGGACAGCAGCAACGCACCCAAGGTGTCCAGCAGCTACATCATGAACATACAGCCGCCAAACTTTAAGAAGGATCTCGACTCTTACCTGAAGGCTCGGGCACCGGTAACCTTCCTTTCGGAATTGCGCGGACACTTGCAGGTGACCAGCGAGCCTGGTACTCGCTACAACATGACGCTCATGAATGCCCTTGTTATGTATGTGGGAACACAAGCAATTGCGTTAATCAGGTTAGTTAATTGATTAGTTTTTAAAGACTTTAACTAATTCTTGGTCTTTGGTAGAAACAAAAACTTTGTGCCCAATACCTCAAATATTGCGCACAGCGCCCACATGGACATTTTCCAGAACTTGGCCGTCGACCTGGATACTGAGGGACGCTATCTATTCCTGAATGCGATTGCCAATCAGTTGCGCTACCCCAACAGCCATACGCACTACTTTAGCTGTGCGGTGCTGCATCTGTTTGCCGAGGCCAACTCGGAGGCGATTCAGGAGCAGATAACGCGTGTCCTTCTTGAACGTTTGATCGTGAACCGCCCGCATCCATGGGGACTGCTCATCACGTTCATCGAACTGATTAAGAATCCCATTTACAAGTTCTGGGACCATGATTTTGTGCACTGCGCGCCGGAGATTACCAAGTAAGTAAAGAGGGAGGAGGGAAGACTATATTATAAGATTTTTCAGAATCGGGAGACTAATTTATAATACCCAATCTCCCATCCACAACCTTTTGTTTACAGATATTTTGGTGAAATTCTGATTGTAGTTAAACGGTTTGAGCATTTAATTGGCATTCAATGTGCAACGTAGCCAAGAGCCAGGGTTCAAGGTTCAAAAGCAAGCCCCAGCTACCTGTCCAACCCGCTCATTTTGCATGTTATCATTTCTTTATATTCGTTTGTAACTCCTCTTTTTTATACAATTTAGCATGAATCTATGAAAATATAATATTTTTAGTCAAGCAAGTCAACCATTTAGAAGCTGCCCCGCAAAATTCCAAAAAAAAAAATAAAAGTTAAATATTAAATTAAATGTGTTATTTTTTTATTTTGGTATTTCCTTAGGCTTTTCGAGTCGGTTGCCCGATCCTGTCTGGCCAAATCGAACCCCCCGCAGCAACTCAACATGCCCGCTGTCGATGGCGAGGGCCAGGAGGTAGCCAACATCAACTGAGAAAACGCCACCGTCCGACGCTTCTGCCTAGAGGTCTGTGCCCGACCCAGACGTAGGCAGTAGCTGCCTGGGCTGAAGGCCGACCATACACCACCACCACCACCACGCGCCACGCCACACTGCAACACAACAACATCATACCCTTCGATAAGCTCTACTATCAATTATCGTGCTTAGTTTTTAGTAAAAAAAGAAAATCGTTTTTTTAAGAAGACAGTGAAATCAGATACAAAAAAAAAAAAGAAACAAACAAAAAAAAAAGAGACACGAAACATTATAGAATAACCAGCAGGCTAGGCCAACACTGCTGTGGGGTTGTGGAAACCTAAATTCGACTTGTATTTAAACGAACACGAAACGATAACATTTTAAATGCCCCGCCCACACGTGATTGTGGAATGTTACAAATTTTTAAATGCGTTGTATTATAAATGGTAGATGAGAATAACTAAAAAAAAAACTGTGTAAAGAAATCAAAGAAAAAAATCTTTAAAAAAAAACGAAAGAAAAAAACCCAAAAAAGAAAACTTTATGAAAAAAACTGAAAATTAAACAAAAAAAAAAAAACCAAAAAAAAAAATTGAAAAATGTATATTGAGAAAATGCGAAAAAAAAACTAACAAATGCGATGTAAATATGTAGATTGTTGTTGCTACAAATCGAAGGGCAAACAACAACAACCATCCAAGTTAGATCAAAGAAAGAGGATTTGTTGCTTAGGATTGTTGGAGTAGCATCATCAACAGCCACATACATATATAGGATTTGTTCAGGAGTCCAGCAGGAAGAGGAGACCTAGTGAAACCTAGTGTATAGACCAGAAAGATGATACGATGCGTTTGAAGTCCTCAAGTCAATAAATAATTCGAGTTGTCAAAGTAGCTTACCACCTTCCCCTAATTAAAGTACGATGTATAATTTGCAAAAAAAATGTATCTTTATCTCTAAGAGTCCCACTCAGTCTTCTCGTATACGTTAATTTTTAAAATGTTCCCGCACAACAATGAACTATAAGAAGAGTAGTACTAACAACAACAACAACAACCAATCACTGTTTGATCTTATTTGCAAATGTATGCGCCACCTTTTTTTGTTTAATTTTACTTAAATATTTTTTTACGAACTGATTATTAATTGAACATGAATTTTTGCATTAAAAAAACACCTCTTAGCTTGTTAAACGTATAATTGATCCTCCAATGTAAAGATAAAGCTGTTAGAATCAGAAAGAGTTCGATATGCATATAGAAAGCGAGAGATGTCGCAGCAGTTATCTATATAGATCTATATATAATTATATAAAAAATGTATTTCTAAATATAAATACGTAATGTATAAATCTAAATCGATCTGATTGCAGCACACAGGGAGTGGTATTTGGTCTAAAACTAAAAAAAACTTAAATTCATGTGTGTTATTGAACCCACTCCCCCAACTCATGCACTCAAACACCACCCCCCCCCAACACCCAAACACCCAACACCCACTGCAGCAAATGAACATTGCCCTAATTTTTATTAGTTTTTAGTTAAAACAGAAAGAACATTCATTGTATTTACCTACGAACTTCAAAAAAAAATGTATTTTTGAATTAAACTGAATATTGAAGCCTAAAGCCTAAAGCCCAAAGCCTGGCTAGAAATGCACATGTCTGGCCGATCTGTAGAAAGCTAATGTAGATTTGGCGAAGTAGGAGAACTGAAGGTGGAAGCCCTAGACTCATTATAGCATAATTCCGTTTGCAATGGCCAAGACGTGATGAAATTGATTATAATTTGATGTATATGATGTATGTACAGACATATAGACAGACATGCGTTCACCGATCAACCAACACAATATATACATTACATTTATTAACAAAAGCTGCGACACAAGAAAACACAACAAGTCTACATATATAAATAATAATCCATTACAATCGAAATAAGTAACGATACGCATTAAGAAGATCAATATATATAAATATATATATATATATATATAACAAATTAATATGTAAACAAAAACAAATATTAAATGTATAAATGGCAAAATTTTAAAAAAATTTAAAGAGTTTTTTTTAATATTATTCATCGTTCAAGACTCTTCGTGTCGTGAGTCACTTGAGCAGCTCTAATATTTTCCCCCCTTTTCCGCCTCCTCTCCCTTAATGCCCGTTATGTGTGTGAGTGGGGCAACACTTAAAAAAGCTCATTTTATTGGAGCAAAGGCCCCATATACATGTATGTATGTACATATGTAGCCCATTTCCGCACCCTGACTTACATAACCCAACCGCCCACCACCACCCACCGCCCGCAGCTGCTTGGTGGGGCGCATTTGGGTTAAGTAAACATGGACCCTCGGCGAAAATGTCGATAAATGCCGAAAGAGAGAGAGTGTGTGTGTGTGTGTGGTTACTGCTTGGAAAACTGAACAGTAGTGTGTATTCTGATATGTATGATGTCTGTGTCTCTATATCTATTTTGTGACACGAATTCAGCATTAATTGAAATGCTGCAGTCATCGTAGTTCCCTCCCTCCCTCTCCCCCTCCCCTTCCCTAGTTTTCGTTGCCAATTCACATGAATTTGTCATAAGGCTGATAAACGACACGAATGGACACGAAGCCAAAGAAAAAAAAATGAGAAAAAAAACCCGTAGAGAACAAATGCCCCAACGAGTTGGATGGTGGAGCTTGAGTGGTATGGGTGCGTATCTGTGTGAGCGCTTGGAAACAGAATGTGGCACACTTGAGCTCTGCCGACGTCGCTGCGCAAAAAAAAAAATTCCCCAACGTACATACATAATAATGTGTACCCCCGCAGTACCCTGGAGCACCCCGTTACCCGCCCGCCATTTGCCATCCCTGGCGGGTATCCGAAAGATACAAAAACGCGGCGCTGCAGCTTTGTTGCCTAACGTTCGTCGTATATGGATGGTGGCGGGGCGGGGGGCGGTGCTGGGAGGTAGCCATTTGAATGAGCTTAGAAGTGCGCGCGCGCGCTGCTGTGCGAGAGAGATAGTTGCGTCGAGTTTCGTTAAAAAGCTTCCAGCCACGGCCGCCCTAACACAGTCACGTGTTCGCCGCATATCTGTATCTGTAGAGTAGCCTGTACCTGTATCTGTAACTGTAGCTGTAGCTGTATCTGTGTGTGAGCAGAAGCAAGCTTCTTGGCTGCTTTTTGCGGCTGAGTCAGCGACAGCGCCATTAGTTGGAGCACATTTTGTGTATGCTTCTGTCAGGCCATTAGTTTTTTTTGTTGCTGTTGCTGTTGCTTCCCTGCCTCTGCCTCTCCAAAAAATGTCGAGGTTTTTATGTAGCCCTACCAGATACTCAGATACAAAAGCTGTACATAACAAGATACAAAAAAAAAAAAACATAGAAAACCCTCACTTTTCCTGCCTGGCTCTTTGAAAGGTTTTTTTTCAGAGCCAAGAACCAGACCGCAGCTGCATTTCTTTTCCCACAAAACTGCACTGCACTACTGCACCCCCTCCGCCCCACCGGCCCAACGGGTTTTGACCCAGTTTATCTAGGCCTGCACCGACTAGTCAGACTTTGGGCTTTCTCGCACACCGACACGACTACATACATTGTTGGCCGAGTTGCACGGCCCACAACCAAAACCCTATGATTAAGCCCAGTCCAGTTGAAACTAGACCATCGCTTCAATCTCTCTCTCTCTCTCTCTCTCTCCATGAACACAAATTGCAGCGGAAATTGCTAAAAAAAAAGAAAAGCTTAAGAGAAATCGGAAATTTGAATCCACCCCAGAGCACTGATAGTCCCCAAAAAGTATTCCTTTTGGCCAATTCATCCTTAAATCGATTGCAGGTGAAATCGTCAATCAGAAGATATTGACAGTTAATGGGAAAACATAATTCAATCATTCAGACATGTTTATGCGGGTAGAAATTGTGATATTACAGAAAACATTACAGGATTATACCTGTATTTATAACCTTACTATAGCTATCATACCTCTAACTATAAACCTTTAAAATGATATGATATTATAGTTATCTTAAAATAATAAAACCGCATAAACCTCATAGAGTTAAAAGGATGTTTGGCAATGAAATCCTGAAGGATTTGACACACAGCTTTCCTGACGAAAGTGCTCTGTCATGGTGATCCCCTCATGAATGCAACATGAATGCAGGCTCTGCCACAAGCCACTGATTCCACATTCCATATGCAATATGCTGATTCTACATCGGAACTGTGATGACGAAACAAAGCTGGAACAGATGGCCAGAAACCATCGTCCATGGACCACCTGAGAGAGCAGATTGATGGAATGATTGCGACTACTGAGTGACTGATTGGGGCTGCCTGCAGGTTGTTAACTGCCAGTTGCCCGATTTTCTAGCGACCGTTAATTGAATTCGCCTCCAGGTGTGGCTCCAGCACCAGCTCCACCTCTAGCTGTAGCTCCACCTCCAGGTCTAGCTCCAGTTCCAGCAGGAAATTGCACAGCGTGCCGTTCAATTAAAAGTCGATATTCAAATTTCCCTCCCAACACCTTCTATGACCACCACCCTTTGTGGAAAACTCATTTTAGCTGTGGTGCATTTTAATTGGATTCACCCCAAGTGGGAGGACTGAGCAAGGATATACTTTCTTGATCCTAGGCGTAGGGTCCGATACCAGCGGCCCGGGCCATCAGAGCCGGAATGTTGCTCTGTTCGTAGGTGCCGCTGAAGTACTGGGCATAGGGACCCGAGGCGTACACAGCCACATCATCACCGCCATGGGTTTCCGCGTCCAGGGGCACCAAAGTCGGGTACTGGTAGTCGGCATCATCCAGGGACTTGGCCTTAAGCTTGGCACGTCCCTCGACGCGATTATAGCCATTGTAGTAGCCAGGACCGTTGGCATACGAGAGGGTGGTGTACGGCAGACCATCATCTGCATTCTGGGCCAGGCCAGTAATGTCCTGGGTGCGCTCCTGCAGGGGGATAAAGGGATTAGCATTTGAAGGCCGAACCCGACTAAGACCTCCTTACCGGATAACCATTGATGGACATGACGTGGGCATGATCGGCGGTGACAACGATGAGGGTATCCTCGTCGGAGGTAAGCTCCCGAGCTATCTTCACGGCGTTGGCGAACTCGGCAGTGTCCTCCAGGGATCGTCGGGCGTAGGTGTCATGGTGGGCCATGTCGATGCGGGCCCCCTCGACAAACAGGAAGAATCCCTCGGAGCTCTTGCTCAGCACTCGGATGGCGGCTTCAGTGAGCTCGCTCAGCGACGGATCCGCCAGCTGGCTGCGCTTCCTGATCCGGTCACCGTTGTAGGGCAGATGCGAGGTGGCAAACAGGCCGAGCAGATAGTCCGTCTTTTCGGGATCCACCAGGCTGAGACCCTTGCGACTCCACACATAGTTGGCGGAGACATTGGCCTCCTTCTTCTGCTCCAACCAGTCATTGATCAAGTGACGTCCATCGTTGCGCAGGCCGGGGATTCCCTCCTCGTCCCTAAAGGTGTCGTTGATGAACATCTGGCGGCCGCCGCCCAGAATCACCTTGAGCCCCTGACCCACCGGCTGCTCCACCAGCTGCCGGGCAATGTCGATGGTCTGCTCGGGATCACAGCCCCTGTTGGCCACCTCCCAGTCGTTCTCCCAGTTGCGATCGGCGATGTGCGCATACACACCGGCTGGGGAGGCGTGAGTCACACGGGCGGTGGTCACCAGACCAGCATCCTTGCCAGCTGCCTGGGCCCACTGAGCGATACTCAGGACCTGATTTCCCTCGTACTGGGCGGCATCACAACTGTACCGTGTAACATTGGCATTGACGCCAATGGTGCCGTAGTTGGCCTTAACGCCGCCCAGATAGGCGGTGGCGGTGCAGGCGGAGTCGGCCACCTGGCGGTTGACGCAGTAAGTCTTGGACAGGCCGGTGTAGGGGAATCCCTCGAAGTACACCTGCTCGGCACTGTCGCCCAGCAGGTTCCTGGTGGCCGTCACCGTGTGCACGGACATGCCATCGCCCAGGAACAGGATCACGTTCTTGGCCTTGTTGGTGTTCGTGGCCTGAGCCTCGGCCAGCTTGGACAGGATCTTGGCCTGAGCCTTGTCCACCCAGTACTGGGTCTGCTGCTCTTCCGGATACTTAATGGCATAGGTTTGGCCATCGAGGGCACGACCGGGAACAGGATGATCTAAAAAGCGAATGGTTTTATGAAGAATATTTTGAAAATGTTTGGGCTATAACGGTCTATAATAATGTTGGAATTTTAATTACTAGTTAGTGTTGAGTAATTCTAAAATATCGAAACAGGGTTGTAATTGAAAGAAAGTTTCTAAGAAGTAGGCCTTGTCTTCGAAAAAATGTTACCCTTTGGGGTGAGGCTGTCGATTTAGTTCAGTCTGCATTGGGTCTTCAATGCCTTCTCACCTCTCTTATTTTCTTCTTATTATTATTTTATTATTTTTATTTTTTTGGAAACTGATTTATTTATTATTTTTATCCAAGATTATAACGTTGAGCTTCATATTGCTGTCATATATGACTGTTTTGCTGGATGATGAAAATAATGTTTGTTATAAAGACTTATAAACTTTTAAATTTCTTATTTTCTTATTTTATTTTCTTTTTTTATTTACCTAAATTTGTTTTTTAATTAATATTTATTTTAATCGGCAGATTCGAGTCTTATCTATAGGCATAGGTTGGTGGGTTTACATGGCCAGTGTAATCTGAAGAGCAGATTTTAATCCTTCTGATAAACTTTATTTTTGTTTTCTACGATTGAGGATCTTATGTAATATTTTCACAGCGTATTCTCATTATTTTTTTATTTTCTTTGTTTTTTTTATTTTTCTATCCGATTTGTTTAAAATTTTACATTAGTTGGATTTGTTTTGGGATGTAACATCTCCTCGAGTTCTTCTTTCCTTATTTTATTATTTAAAATTTTTTATATTTTGAAACATTACAAACATTTCAAACATTTAAAACATTCTGTATTTAAGAAAAAATAATTTTTATTTTTTTTTTTTCTTCTCTTTTTATTGGACATAGTTATTTTTATATATTTTAATTTTTTTCTGAAATGGTCCCTAATGCCCCGATTACCATTGCTATGTTTTTGTATTTTTATTTTTATATTTTGAATATTTAATTTTTATTTAAGAAAAAAGGAATAATTTTTTTTCTTGTTATATTTTTATTATTATTATTTTGTTATTATTTTGAAATAGTCCTTGGAATACATGGTATACATGGAATAGAAATACATGTTGAAATCCGATCCGACCTTTTTTAAGTTTTTTTTTTGTTTTTTTTTTAAGGTTAGACCCCGGCCTATGTACCTTTTTTTAGATATTTTTTTTTTTTATCCTAATTCTTACCTCCGTGTCCACTAACACTCGCGGATAACCAAGCGGCTATGAAGAGTAACAGGATCACTTTCCTGGCCATGTTTTCTTCGTTGCCAAAGCCGATCGATAGACTTGTGTGAAGGACGGACCTTGGTTGAAGACTGAAAGCTGACCAGGCCGTATACTAAGGCTAGTAGTAATCAGTATCAGACTAAATCTAATCAGCGCTGGCCAAAGAAAACTAATCTAGACGGCTCAATCAAATCATCATTTATGGCTGGCCAAGAACAACCAGTTAACTGGAATCATAGAGCCAAGGAATCAATACCGTTACCAAATCTTGCTCACGTGCCATCACCACAAAGTTGATTTAATATTTTTTTTGGTTACATATATATAGAATCCATTTAATTGCTCAAGAGTCTGGAAAATGATTTTATTTTATTATTTTCATTTTGAAACTTTGGGGTTTTCCCAAGTGTTGGCCAACTTTTATTGACGTCAATGGCTTTGGTGCAAAAACATTTCACTTAAGAACTTTATGGTTACCCAAGTAATTGCAGCACTTGGGATAAAGTTAGCCGGCCCCCCTTAAGGCTAACTCTGGTACTTTTTCAGTGGCTACTATTGTACACATGTAGTCCCTGACCCTTGAGATAATTGGCTATAATAAAATACAAGTTAAAAAACCTTTTTTTTAAACAAGAAGCTGAAATTGCATACTTTCAGGCTAGTCATAGCCAAGAAAGAAACTAAAACATTTATAATATTGTTTTAGCCAAAGCTACAATAGAACCAGTAAACTTTAAAATCTGAAAAAGACATTATATTATCTACTTACAAAATATTCTAAAATATGATATACAAACCGAGGTAAAAACCGGAAGTGATGGTGCAAAAAATGGCACTGTTACGGTGATGGGTCGCTGGGCCCTGAGAATAATGAGGAAAACCCTACGACGGGTCTCTCGATCCCACTTGTACCAGGCACTACAATAGGCAGCTTCCCCTAGAGAAAGGCTCTAAAAATTATAAATAATATTTAAGAAAGATATTTAAAAAAAAAAAGGAAAGAAAAGAAACCCACTTCTGTAGCCATTTCGGTGCCGCCATAACAGTAGAGAAAAATGGCTGAAGAAACCGTAAAGGTGTACACCACATAGCGGATGATATTATAGCCAGAATACTAAGGAAAGGCTATAAACTAAGTTAAAAATTAAATAAATTAATATTCAAATCCTCACCAGAAGTATATCAATCACACTGGTGGCTATAACCACACTGGCGGAAACAAAATGAACAAAAGTCGGAGCCGCCATGATTCCAGAAAAACGCTCCACAATCTTTTCGATTTCATTATGGCGATCCACTATATCCGCCAGCTGTTGACAGCAAAGCTTGGACTCTCTTCCTGAAGGATCTTAAAACCAGGAATAAGTTCAAAGCCTTCCAAAAGGAATCCACCACATACCTTGAACCGATCTCAGGGCATCCAAGACATCCCATTTGAGTGCCTGGAGCAAAAAAGCCACATAGAGAGTGAAACCAAAGAAGAATCCATCGGTGCCGGCAAAGGCATAGACTGTCACCTGACCGCTCCAAGTGGAGTACAAGTAGAAAATGGGAAACCAGGGCATTCGATGAGCAAAGTCCGGAAACCTAAAAGGTATCCCTAAGATCATAATATATTAAAAGGATCTGGACAACCTACAGCATTCGAAATGGCATATCGAACTTGAATTCCTGTCGCCGACGCACATACATCTCCCAAAGGGATCGAAGGACAAAGGCTCCAGTGGTAATGCTGCCCAGGGTAAACACCAGCATACCACTTCTGGTGGCCATGACGTAGCAGCTCCTCTGGGCATTGTCCCTTCGAGAATCCCTTCTTCGCTCCTGCTCCTCGGTGAGCTGTCGGATGTGGTCCATCAGACCGGTCAGCTCCTGGCGGCGCCACCACATCCAGCCCAGCTTAAAGAGGGTAGTGGCACTGCAGGCCAAAGGACAAAAGGCATCCATGGCATCCACGGGACTGGTGCGCAGATGGCTCCAACCAAAGTCAAACTCCGCCTGACAGCAATGGGCCAGGTTGACAAAGTTGAAGACCAACCAGGCCAACTGAAACCAGGACATTTTCTGGCCAAAACTCAGACCCAGCAGGCCGAAGGAGTATCTGGTCACAAAGAACAGATGCTTCTTCAGCGGATAGTTGCGGTCCAGAAATCGCGGGTACATGACTGAGGTTTTCTTTGATTTTAAGCAGACATCCTTTTATATAGGACCCCCTCAGGGAAACCTCAAGTCACGCCATTGGGTTTTATTTAATAACAGGATCAGAGAAGGTCCTTAATTAAGTGGGCGATAGAATTCACACGCCTCTTATGTCAACAAACCTGCTTGTTTTCTACCTTCATAATTAAAAGTCATTTAATTTTTTTAATAATAAGCTGCTTTGCTTTGCTGCTTAAATGGTTTAATTATAGAAAGGATATAACATGTTATTATACAATTAAACATGTAATGCCAGCTAGGTTGGTTTAAAATTTTAAAGAAATTCCTGACTTGTTCGAAGCAAACATTCATCCATAAATATGAGGCTACCTTTTGTTCTGTGACTTGAGCATAAATTTGTGTTTGCTCTTTTGTTTTCTGAGTTTTCTTTTTTTTCGAGGAAGTTTGTTGAACTCCTGATGAACTCGCGCCAAATTCGAATTTCAAATCAGTTGCGATGTGGGTCAGGCGAGATGAAACATTCAAAGATTTGCATGGGATTCACGCCGCACACAGATTTATGTTGATGCATGCAACACGGCTTTCTTGTTTTTGGGGTGAATCACTTTTAATAAAGTTCTTTGTACGGATCACGTTGCGTATGAGCAATGTCCCTTCGCAATCTTCCAATATTGATTTCCAGTCGGGGCACCTTTGATTATGATTATGTGGCAGCCAGCTGAGCGTTGGGGTGGGTTTAATCTCAGTTGGGTTTCTCAGAGGTTTCCACCCCCCAAATAGCTGATATCATCGGCCCATCCCCGGCTCCACCGCTCCACCACCCACATCCACAAACCAAGCGCCTCGTTTTATGATGGCCCTGCAGATGGGGCAACCAACCAACCCCAAAAAATGGCAACAAAGGTGACCCCGACACACCCTGTTGAGCCAAGCCAGCCACCCCTGGAAAATTTGGCCTGGAAGGCTCCCTCTTCTGTGCCACAAAAGCATTACATTTTATTTTCCGGGGAGCCCGGCAGAGATCCTTCCTTTTTATTTTTGCAGGAAAATCAGATAAGCTTGAGGAAAATGTGGGTGTGGGAGTGGAAATGGGAAGGGAGTGGAGTAAAGTCAAGTGGAGGGAAAACAAGCTCGGCAAGTGGAATAGCTAGGAGTGCCAGCTGGAACGGAAGAAAAGGAGGCCAGCGTGTCAGCGAGTCGCCAAAAAACAGTTGCAGAACCCGAATGAAAAACCCGTTTTCCCACTCGCGCACACACTTACACACTGGTGGCCCACATTTGCACAGTTGCTGTGGAAAATGGAATCGAGTTTTCCCAGTTTCGCTGCAGCAATTTGGTGGCACGGCCAGGGGGAGGAGTATATCGGAGGTAGGCAACGAAACAGGTTGATTTTCCTGCTGACGCTGTTGGCCATTAGCCAAATGGGATTTCACACGCTTCCTTTAAGCTTCGCTCTGATGCGTTCGCCTCACGTCATGGCCCAGTTGAAGTTGCCTGTCGTTGCCAGCAACCACTCCACTCCACTATACTCCACTCCCATGAAGCTATAGCCATTGCCACATCCATAACCATAACCAAATACCCCTCTCTGTTCAACTGCCATCAACATCATCTTGCACCTCCAGGCGGGATCAATTATTAAGGCGCCGCTCGGGACGATTGTGCGACAACCTGATTGACAGACAAACCTGCCCAGGTGCTTTCAGCACATCATCCGAAAGCCATAAAACTCATTCACAGTTGACAACCAGGTCGAGTAGAAGGAGCACTATAATATGCAATGGGAGATTACTGAAATATGGTTAAAGAAATTGGATTTGTAGATGGTTTTAGAAGAATTTTGTTAAGAGAGAAAGAATAGGGTTTTAAAAGTGATTACTAGACTATCTGGGTAGTTTTAGAACCTCTTAAGGACTTGGTTACAAGAAGATATATATAGAAACTATCAAAAAATCGAGGAACTTTTAAAACTAGTAAGTCGATAGATAGAACTAGACTAGTACTAGTAGTTTAATAACTTTTTAAAGACCTGGCCTTCAATATATATACTCTCTTATAATCTACATCTATCATAGAACATTAATTCTCATAAAAAACTTAATATTCCTAGCTAAAAATCCAAAAAAAGAAAAACTTTAAGCCGATAGAATTATTCAACCACCAATTTTAGGACCCTATACAATAATAGAATCTATATCCATCATATAATCCCAATCCTCATAGAGAGAGAATATAATATCCCAAGGCAAAGATCCAAAGAAAACCTTTAATGTTTGTACTGATGAATGAACTAACTAAACCACTAGTTTCAGGACGTTTTATAGAACTTTATCATAGAACCTATATCTATCTAAAACCTAAAAACCTCTACAACCTCATAAAAAATAGAATATCCCAAGACAGAGATCAAAGAAAATCTTACCTAACTAAATTACTACTTTTAGGGCCTTTTAGTGACTTGGCTAAAAATAGACATACTAATATAGAATCTATATTATAGATCCTACATCTATCATACAATCTAAAACCTCATAGAGAACATAAATAATATCCCAAGACAAAGATCTAAAAAAACCTTAAAAGAATGCTTTTTTTACCATTCTTACCTAGACCACCTTAAAAAGCCATCTTATAAGTAGTTCTAGAACCTTTTAAAGCAGAGGTCGGCACCCCAATACATTGATATGATTTTACCGCATTAGTGTTAGTAACGAATAGCAGAAAGTAGGCTTTGAGCATGACGTTTCACACATTTATACTGTGTGTGTGTGGCAGAGCTCGGGCAGAGAAATGTCCTATGCCCCCGAGATAGGGCCGTGCCGACCTCTGTTTTAAAGACATTACCACAAATATATATATTTGATCATAGAACCTACATCTATCATAAAATCCAAACCCCTTCAGAGAACATAATCTCTCAATAAAAATGATCCATAACAACTACAAGCATACAAATTCCAATGGATGATTCGTTTTTTTCTGGTTAATTTACAAAGTGGCGTTAATTATAATTAAAACAGGCAAACTAAATGAACTAATTTATAAATAGCATGTACATGACTATATGGCCAGAGTTCTATGTACATATGTACATACATGCATATCCATATGAATGAGTACAAGTACACACATATGCAGTAGATATCCGATGTATAGTACACTAGTGTGGGGCTTATATCCCCGTTCACATGGCCACAGATCGAGCGTGACACAATACAATTTGTGGCGCTTTGTTCTAAGCGCTTGAAACTCTTCTAGGCCCCCCCTTTTAGCAGCAGCCCCTGATGACACCCCCTCGTGGCGGCGAACAGACGTGACATAAGCTAAATTGTTTTAAATTTTGTTGAATCGCTTTTCCAATGACTGGCAAGCAGCATTCTCAGTACTGCCTCTGGCAATAAATTGGAACCGCTTCGCATGTCATGTGGTTCACTGTGGTGGCAGCTAGGAGGGGGTGGTTGCGGTCTCGGGCTTGCGGCTAACTTAGTCAGGGAGAGTCATCTTCAAGTGCGGCTCCTCGGTCAAGAGTGCAGCCCGATAATTACTGACTGAGTAGAGATGTCAGCTGACACCGGGAATGGGGGGAAAACCACCCGCCTGCCCAATCCACTCCAGACCAGATGGAGGCCTCTGATTAATGGCAATTAGCGTGTGGATCGATGTTGGATCGGTGGTATCACCAGTTTGGTTGCATTTACAACACGAAACATGTGCCACATTTCATCTAATTTGGGGCGACAATGTAAGCGCTGACAACGACATGTCCAGCATAATGTGGAGGATGGGGAGAACTTGGCTTTAGAATGCCTGGAATGGGGTAAATTAATTAAATTTCAATTTAAAACGACAACTGTAATTAATGGCCAGACTAATTTCAAACCGACTTTAAAAGTCATGGATTAAGGCTTTAACTTTAGAGGGCATTCTGATATAGCCCCTTGTGTTGCAGCCACCTTGACTTCAAAGGCCCCAACTCTGAAAGCTCCAATCGTCGTTAAACCGAAAGCTAAGCCAAGCTCAGGCTTCTCTAACCAAAAAAAAAAACCATTTATCTCACACACACACACACCCAAAAAAAAAACAGTTCTGACGCCACAAATTTTGAAACTCGCCGCTTCAAGGCCAACTTCTTATTAAATGCCAAGATGTGAGCAGTAGAACAGAAGCGTTGCAAGTGGCCAGAAGGACAGAAATATAATTACAGACTAATGGAGCCAAAGATCAAGTGCTAAGCTCGATTCTCTCCCCTCTCAAAACTATCGGTTGGATGTAAAACTATGTACATACATACATACATATGTATGTAGCTTTCAAAGATCATCAAATGCAAGATGGCGTCATCTGAGCTTGGAAATCCGGATTATTACGAGAATAGTTGTCAGAGGCTGGAGGGAATATAACCTCTAATGAGTAACCCCCACAACCCACAGTGAAACAATAGTTTATTTTTTTATCTTCTTTTTTTATTAACTATCGATTATTACTTTTTTTTTTGAGGTTAGAAACACTTAAAAAGCCCACACCCATAATAGAATATTATCTGCTATTACTTGGAACTGTTGTTTCTTGGAAAATATTGACTGAAGAAATATTCACATGAAGATAACTTTAATCTTCTTGTAAATAATGAATTATCGGTACGTGCTTTGGGGGATATTTATTGCCTTTCCACACCGTTCCCATTAAAATGAAATATTATTTTTAACAGAAAAGTATTTATAACCTGGAAAGTTTAGTTTTAAAAACAGGGGCTTAGAGGGCTTGGGGCTTGGAGAAGCTTCGATATAGCCTCTTATATACATATGTACATACATTTATGTAAATTAGAATGTACATAAAGATCTGTTTGCTGTTTGCGAGTTAGCGGGCTTTGTCTCCGGCTCCCAAGGTCAGGCTGCTGCAGTTGTTAGATGGAATGTGTGAGCGAGATGGAATGTGTGAAACAAAAACTTCGACTCCGGACCTCCAATTCAAAGTTACAAATGCAAAAAAAAAATATAAAAAAAATAAATTATACATGGTGTATAGTTATTGTGTGGTTTTCCAAGGTCCACAGTTCTGTGAACGCAATTACTACAGACATTGTTTAAAAAAAATATAATATCTCTAATCGAGAGATTTTTTTTTAACATGCAATTGTATAGATATATATTTTGTTTCCTCTCCCGAACCCTCCCCTTCTATCGTACTATGCAAATATATACAGTTTCCAACTGAATGCCTCAGGTAATGAGCACCTGAACAACCCCCAGCAGCAGCAGCAGCACAAAAGCCAATTTATATAATATTTTGAAAATAATTTCAGTGCCCGCATTGCATCACCAGCAATTGCAATAAATTGCAGCTTTTCTTTAGATTTTTTTTTTGAGTCTCTTAGTCATATGTTGGTTGAAGAAAGAAAGAAAAAAACCCATGACAAATGGAAGAGATTGTTTATGTGAGCTTGTATTTGAAAGTCTACGAGTGTCTCGTTCTTCGAAATATGATTCATACCCCGCGCTCTGGCGATAGAAACTTGATTTTCTACTTCTCCTTTTCGAAAAACTAGAAACATAATTCACAAGCACACACACACACACATACTGACACAGTCGATCGGTTGGTCGTGCGTGTTTACGTAAGTTTCGCTTTTGTTGTATTTCTACCCACTGTACTGTGCTCATTGTACAGTTTCATTTCTTGTCCATAAAAACAGAACACATCATTCACCGTCGACAACGACGACGACGACAGCGACTACAACAACAACAAAAACATCGACTCTTGGCAACAGACACAGAAAGTCCACCAACAACCACGCGCTGTCGTAACGGTTCTCCCGTTCTCCCCTTTTTACCACCACCATCTGCCTCCCTTTCTCCCACACACCCCCACTAGCTTTGCGTGCGAGAACAAAGCGAGAACAACAAAAACCCACCAAGGGGGGAGCCCTGGGTCAAAGTGTATGCGTGTGACAGGGACAGCGGCAGCAGCACCAGTGATGCGTGTGGAATGATAAAACGTGTAATAAACTGGAAAAAGAAAGGCCATGAGCCAGAGCCAGGGCGCAAACGGTTTCAGTTGAATGGCTGTTGATGGAAGAGAAATGGAAGAAAATTTATTTACTTCAATTTTTATATATTAATTTAATTATTTTCTCCTGGCTATTACAAACTAAAATATATATGTCAGCTTAAGAATAGGCACAAAAACTATTATTAACGTCGACATGTTGATACGCCCGCAATTTGTATAGGAGAGAGAAAAAGACTGACTATTTAATAAGCACAGTGAGTCCCCGTCTCGCTCCCACATAGGTTGCAGTACGTTAATGAAAACTAGTCCACTAATCACACGATTCGTATTCGCGGCTGTAAAAAAAAAAACCAGCCAACAATTGCACAAGCAGGCGAAAAAATTCCATTAGATTTTGCGCGAGAGCGGTGGCGGCAACGGACGGCAGGGCAGAGCAGGCGAAAAACACGCGAGACGCGAGCGGGAAAAAACGCGGCCAACTTTTTAGTTCTTCCACCAACCTCCCGGTCCGTACAGACCTTCCCGGTTCGTGGTGGAAATCGAATGAACGAAGCCAGCCAGATCGAAACCAAGGAAACGCAAACTTGACGACGAAAGCCACTAACTGTGTGCGTGCGCGCGCGCGTCTGTGTGTTCCATAAAAATATGACGTCGTCCGAGCTTTCGGCTCTCTCTCGCTCTCCCTCACTCGGTTGCTTCTCTCGAATTTGGTTGAAAAAATATGTATTTGTGGATTTTTTTTTAAATATTTTTTTTTTCTCCCCAACTTGCCGTCTGTCTTCCGATAATGAAAAGCACAGAGCCCAGAGGGCCTTAGAAACACGACCAGCGGGCGTAAAGGCAGGGCAGCAGGGCAGAGCTATTTGCAAGTTGCGTAATTGCTTCGGAAAAAGAAATGTGTCATCCAGCGACGCGTCCGCGTGCCAAGTTCCTGCTGCTGTCTCACTCTATTCGCTCTGGTTCTCCTTGAAATTCCTGCTCTTTACGTAATCCGCGTGTATAATTTTTCGTTAAGATTCCATGTTCCAGAAATCGGTTTTGGGCCGCGAATGCGTGTCCGCTGCTTGGGTTTCTAATTCCAATAGAATTTATTGTTACTGGGAAAGTTCACTGCCGACAAAAACCACCACCAAAATCGACCGTCGCGCCACTGTTTAACGACTATTTTCGACGTTAGCAACAGCCTTCTCTCTCAGTTAATAGGGTTTGCTCTCCTTTGGATTTCCCGTTTGTGTTTCATTTTGAATTTCAGTTTTTTTTTGTTTTCAATTTTATTATTTTTTTTCTTTAGTTTTCACTAGGGTTGTTGATAATATATCGAAATATCAATATATCGATATTTTTTGGGAAAAATAATATATTTATATCGTAATATTTTTTTCCCCCAAATATCGAGTGTGCGATAGTTTTTTTTGATATTATCTGATATTTCTGCGTTGGTCACTCTTTGATCAAATTGAAAAAAGTGAAGATCGGCGGTGTGAGAAAAATGGACATAAAGCTAATAAAAAAGAATTATAGTGAAATAAAAAACGGAACAGCAAAGTGTAATTTGTGCAATAAAATGGTAAAAACAAGTGGAAACACCACAAATTTGACGTCACATGTTAAAAATAAACATAACGAATTTTTTTTAAAGTGTCAGCAAAAAAAGGTTTGTACATATTAATAAATTTATATATAAAATAGCGTTTTCTTTTCAGTGTTTTTGTGTGTGTGAAAAGAAATTCGCAGTATAATTGTGCACATATGTAAATGTATTTGTGTGGGCACCGCTAATATATATATTTATGTGTACAACATGACGCCGAAATTTGGCGCCATTTTACCGCGAAGGTGTAGATTTTATTTCGTGTGTGTGAAAAAAAATGTAGATTTCGCAGTAAAATGTCGCAAAATTTCACACACACGAAATAAAATCTACACTACACTGTAAAATAAAATTTACACTTGAATCAAATAAAATATTGGTGAAATCATCTTTTCTTGATCCAAGATTTAAAAAAATGTACATATCACCCATCGGGGTACAGGAGGCAACAAATGATTTGTTGAACGAAATTTCTACCTTTTCAAAGGAAACCCCGGTATGTCAAATTTTAGAGTTCGTAATCATGTATATAATTTAATAGTAATACTTACATTTACATTAATAATAATAATAACTCAACGTAATTAATTCATTAATAATTTATTTATTATTCCGAAGCAAAAATAAAGTATATATTAATTTCCTTTAAATTATTACAGATTTCTGATGACAATGCAGAGGAACAGTGTGTCGATTTTATGGAGGCCCACAATAGGTCAATTTTAAAGGGCCTTTCCTTGCAAAACTCTGATCACAGCGAGCTAAAATTATATCTCAGTTTGCCCCAAACATCATGGGAAAGTAATCCCCTAACATTTTGGAATGCACACAAGGTGGCTATGCCAGGATTATATCAACTCGCCCGGAAATACCTAATTACACCTGGGAGTTCAGTGCCTTCGGAGAGACTGGCTTCGGCTATAAAATGCGTCGTTTGTGATTCAAGGAGTCGAATGACTGATAATCACATAACGCAACGGGTATTTTTAAAGTCTATTAATGCCAAATATTGGCACTAACTTTATACAAGACCAAGACTGTATAATGGAATACAATCTCCTTATTTTTTTATTATATAAGAACTTTGAATTTAATTTAAGATAAATTTTATGTTATTTTTATGAATAGAACTCGAATCTCAGGCAAAGACTATAATGAAATAGAATATTATTTTTCTTTATGTTATATTTTTCTTTATGTTATATTTTTCTTTATGATTTTCAAATGTTATGTTTATGGATTTAAAAAACTAAAGATGAGAAAAACTAAACAGCAATAATAATTTCTGTGTTTTATTTCTATTATTTTATATTCTAAAAAACTTTTTAGGAAACTAAAAAAAATATCAAAAACATCGATATATCGATTTTTTGTAGCGATATATATTTATATCATTTTGATATTTTTTTAAAACAGAAAATATTATCGATACGATAATTTTAAAAAATTCGACATCCCTAGTTTTCACCAAGTTGAGCAAGCGCTGAACGAACCACACTCTCCGCCAGTCGAGCGACGAATGAAACGCAGAACGGAAAAATCGGGCCCAAGTGCTTCGGCCACCGAGCTCCGGCGCCCCTGGCCGAGTCGTCGGCAGCGCTAGTCGCTGCGCGTGCGAGAGGGTGCACGCTATCCGAACGCGCCAAGTGCGAGTGAGGTCGCCATACAAAGCTTTTGTAGCTTTCCTCTGCTGCTACGGCGGCTGCTATTGCTGCTTTGTCGCTGACACACATTCAAGTGCTGTTCACTTTTTTGTTTCTTGTTTTCCATTCAAGTGTCGCTTTGTCGCCGTGTAGCGGGCTTTTGTTGAAATTTTCCGCCTCTCGATGTTTTTCCACTGAAACGCAATGGTTTTTTTCAGCGGGCACGTAACCATGTAAAGTCGCCAACTTTATGCCCAGATAAATTACAAGAGATAAACCCCAGCTCGAGACTTGAATCTAATTAGAAATCTGCATGCTGGCTACTATAGTACATTTGTATAGAAAGTGGGTTAGTTTGATTAGTTATTGCGCTGTAATGTGTCCGCAGATACATACATGGTTATTTCCTATACTGACATGTATGAAAAAGTATGTCATCACTAAGCTATTTACCAAGTACATACATACATATGTACATACTTATAATCATTTTCATTTATGCTTTATTTTAAAAATATTCATCTTTATCTTTAGTTTTACTTTGAATTTGAATTTAAAATAAAATAAAAACAATTTGTATTTGCTTCTTCTTATTTTTTTTGCACAAACCTACGAACATAGTGGCAACGCTTTGTGTGCAAGCACAAACTAGAAACAGAAAACTGGGTTATTGGCGCGCGAATCTCCCTCTTTTTTTTTTTTTCTACTGCATTTCCACTTGGCAGTTGCCAAGCAACGGGAATAGCGGCGTCGTTGGCTTGGTGGGGGGTAGGCGTTTTTTTTTTTTGGCCCGAAAGGTGGGCGGAAATTGCATCAATTTTTGGGCCTTCGTGATGATGACGACATCAAAAGAGACCAAAAAAACCAGTTCGAAAGCGTACAAATTTTCGGCGATGACGCCACAATTGCTCCTCTGTGTGTTTCTGTTTTTTTTTTATTGCGTTTTATGTTTTTATGCTGAAAAAATTAAAAGCCACAAATCCCCCCATGAAGAGAAATAAAAAAACAGAAAATACAAAAGAAAGCTACCACTTCTTCTTTGCTTTGATCTCTGGCCATCTCGCTCCCACCTGAGACGTGTGTGTTGCATGTGATTTCGTTTAATTTTCGACTTTCGGCTTTTTTTTTTTGGCTTTTCTGTTTACGTTTACCACAAAACAGAAACCGAGACAGACAGAGACAGAGACAGAGATGGAGACTGTGGCCGAGACGGAGAAAATGTTTTCAGAGTTTTTTGGGTTAAAAGTTAATGCGCTCGAGGCACGAATCTTTGATGTTCTTCCCCCAACTCTTTTTGGAAACAATCTTTCAATTATGATATACACGCACAAATTTCGGATATGGGAACAGAGATCTTGTAGAGATGTTCTTCCTTTTGGTTAGGAAACCCGTTCCCGAGATCACTTCTAATAGAAGGCCTTGGGGATTGAGCTTTTGAACTTTAAATTCTAATCCATCAGTTGGGAACAAAAACCTGTACACCTTGAGCAACCCCCACGTAGTATTAGTGACTAATTAGATAGTCAGAGATAGTCTCTATTTGTCTCTGTAATTTTATGCAATTATTTAGCCTGCATGTCGGCCTATTGCCAATAGCTATTACCATTTAATGGGAGACATCTGGCATCTGGCATCCATGGGGGACTTTAAACTTGTATACCCTGGTATGATGGGGAGGAACTGTTATCACCAAAGCAGGGGGGGGGGGGAGGGCATTTTCGACTGTAGTTTCGTTACTTACGTGGTCCAGATTCTCCAGGAACTGGTTTATCAGCGCAACTGATAAGCGAAAACGCGGTCTCACACACAGACACACACCGATTCAGATTGGCATACATGCATGTACATACATGCCCCACAATCAGCACATTCCTATAACACTCGTAGTGGCAACATCAGCCGCTGGGGCACAACACAACGCGTCTAATGCCAACGGATCAAGATTGGCGAATGCTCCATCAGACTCCAACTCGCTTTCTGCTCGGCCGAAAATCGTTTCTATACGCGTATCGTCCCTACCTCCCCCCCTCCCCTCCCTCCCCAATACACATGGGCCATAAAAAGTGTACATAAAGTAAAGTTCTCTATAAGCTTTTTCATTTACTCTCTGTATGTATGTGTGTGTAGTAGGGGGGGGCTAGTGGGTGTGCGGGTGGCACTGTGTAGGTCACCGAGGCACTGAGGCACCGTGGCGTCAACGTCAACGTCGACGTCGTCGTCGAGGCTGGCGTCACTCGAGCCAGCCCCCAAGATGTCTGCGGCAGAAATTTAGACCTCGAAACCCTCGGAATCGAATCTTGAATGGAAGATCTGAATTTCGGGAATTGCGCATAAAAGTCAGCGGCGGGAAAGCGGCGGAAAAGCGGAAAAACTTGGCCCAGCTGCTGCGCAGTTGATAAGAAAAAAGAGGGAAACTGGGTAAGGAGGGGAGGGAGCTATGTATGTAGGGACCGACTCGCTTAGTCACTTCCAGACGATAGAAGTTTTTTCGCCGTTTCCGCCTTGGAAGTGATTGGAAGACCGCTTATCAGCAATGTAGTTCAAAGTCTGCTTGTTTTTTTTTTTTTGTTTTTTTTCTTCAAATGAATGCCGATGCAGGAAAAACAAGCCACCCCTGGGCTTTTTCCCGCCTCAAAACCTCAAAGCACCCAAAAACCCTCCCTGGAAAGTCGAACGGTACTGCGCATGTTTCCAACATATAGGGGCAGATATAGTCTCATTGTTTCATATTCTTACCTGGCGGCGTAAAGGAATTTTTCATTAGAATGATAACTTGGCAAGAAAATGCGCCTTATCAAGGGGTTTCCTCTTGCCATTGTATCGGGATTTTCCACACCCAGCGACAGCAAGGGATGCTAAGTGAAAATGCAACCAGTTTGGTGTCATTTGAATACCTATAGACTTGTATGATACTTCTAACAAGGTCTTATCTTTTCTACCATTATATGGATAATCCCAAAATCGAACTGCAAGATACACATATTTTCGAAGGAAAAACAATCTCCTTCTAATTGGTAACCGAAGAGCTCACTGAAGAAAATTTAATTAGAAAGGAAGGTCTTCAGCATTTGATTCAGGGGGAATTTTGTCAGGAATAGGGTTTGAGGTTTGAGGTTTCCATATCACTGCCTTGGATTTGGGAGAGAAATGTGTGTTCTCAGGTCAGGTAGAGGTTGCGAAAAATGTAAACCGTATCGGTATCGGGGGATGAGAAGAAGGTCGTTTGCCGTAGCTGCTGGGCATTTCCACTTCCTCTCCCCCTCGGAGTGAGTCCATGACATGGAATTTCCATTTGGCCACCCCACTTTCCACGAGAGTGTGTGTGTGCGTTAATGAAGGCATTTGAGCTAAACAAGTTGCACTTCCCCACACCCCTCCCCCTACTCCTCTGAAGAAACTCCAGCTCCGGAAAGTTGGTGTCCAAAATCCAAAAAAATAAAAAGAAGAAGAAGGAAAGAGAAGCGACAATGCAGCTAAGTAAACAAAAAAAAAAAAAGAGGGAACAGCCGCTCCTCAAAGAAAGCGGGAGGGGTGGGTATGACGGAGAAAGAGGGACAGCGACCGAAGAAAGGAAAACATTTACAAAAGAAAGTTCATTGAACCGGCAGGGCAGAGCAGAGCAGAGTAGAGTAGAGTAGAGCGGAGGAGAACTGAGCGTTGGCTACTTTACTTATGGGCCACGACCCAGCCAAGTGACTCCCGTGGATGTTGATGACGTCTTGCGGTTGAATTTCAAAACCCAAGACAATCCAAGACAACCCAACAGCCCAGCAACACAGAAATGTCAACGTCATTGACCCCTTCCTAGCACCCACTTTTCAGAATTGGAAAAATTGATACTCGGTAGTCCCGAACCGAATGCAGATCAGCTTACAGAAGTCTAGAGCTAGTTGAGGTTTTCCAAGCCAAATAGTTCTAGGTCTTTAACAAAAAAAAGGACTAATTGATTTTTAAAGATTTTAGATAAAAAATTTTAAGATTATAAGGAAGCTTAGGTATTCTTAAATTAAACTTTGGAAGAGCTTTCTTTACAGAACTTTTCTTTAATCTTATAAATCTTTCACAATAAAAGGTCTTTATATATCTTTATCTTATAAATTTTTAAGATCTTTATAAAGAGTATATCTTTAAAGAGTACCTATTCTTAGATGTAACTTTGGATAAATATTCCATAGAGAACTTTTCTTTAATAATCGTATAACCCTTTCACATAGAAATTTCATTATAATCCTATAATTTTTAATATCTTAAAAAAGATCTTTAATAAAATATTTCAGATAAAAGATTTATATAGTATAGATTGAGATTATCTAATTTCAGATGCATTTTTGGATGAAATTTCTCTTATTATTTTATAACTCTTTCAAAAGGAAGGTTTTTAAAATGTTAAAATAATTAAAATTTGTAAAAAGGTCTTAAAAGATTTAAAGAGTAAAAGTTGAGATTATCTAGTTTTAGGTGGAATTTTGGAAGAACTTTCTTTAGAAAACTTTTCTCTCTAGATTATTAAATCTTATAATTTTTGCAAAAAAAAAGGTCTTTATAATCTTGATATCTTTAAAATCTTTAAAATGAGTATATCTTGAAAGAGTATAAGTTGAGGTTAATATCCTATAGAGAACTTTTCGCTAATAATCGTATAACTATTATAATCTCATAATATTTAATATGTTTAAAAATATCTTTAGTACAAAATTTCAAGAGTATAAAGTAAAAAGTGAGATTACCTATTTTTAGATGCAACTTTGAAAGAAAGTTCTATAGAGAACTTTTCTTTAATCTTATCTTTAAGCTAACAGTATATTTGTATCTATGAATTGTTTGGAGATTGATGTACATACATATGTAAATCTATAAGCTGAAATATATATTAAGGAAGTCAAAAAAAATTGAAATAAGTATTCTAACTAAAGCTATCTTATCTAAAAACAATTTTTATATATAGTGTTATAAACCTATTATTTTAGTTTAGTTTCCTTTTAACCAAAATTAAAAATAAAACTATGTAAATATTTAATTAAGAGCTTATAGAATATTTTATTAAAAAATATCTAAATATCTGTTGACCTACTCGACAAGATATATTATTATATGCACCTTATTTTCACCTTATTTCACAAATGATTCAAACTCAAAGCTAAAATTAAAGTCAATGTACAACCTACATACATACATATGTATGTATGTACATACATACACTACAATGTATGTATGAATCGGTTTTTTTTTTTCGTACAAACGTGTATGTACCATATACACCTTAATGTACATATGGTCGTTCGTTGTTCGTTCAGTTGCCGACGACTACGAATCAACGAAACAGACGTACACATACGGCGGTGAAGAGGGATGGCAGGGCGGAGGGATGGGCAAGAGCGTTGCGAAAATAGCTACATCGCCGAAGCAACATTCATTCGTCGATTCTCTTTCGTGAAGAAAGGATGTACGGCCCGGTTGTAGCCGAATGAATCCGTGTACATCATCACCGCTGACACCCACACACCCGTACATTTCCCGTGGAGCCACCGGCGCTCCCCCGTCCCCGGGTAACCTGGAATCGCACGGCCTTCAGCTCTTGGAAATGGGCACCAAGGAGCAGGACTATGACGAGCTGCGCGACTTGCTACAGTCGTGGGATGTTGCCGATCTGCTGCCCCACCTTCAAGGTAAGCGAAACGGACCGGTAATGAAAAACATCAACGACGCGAAACTAGAATGCTCCGCAGAAGCTTCGTTAAGCTTTCGATAAAGTTAACGTAACCTGACAACCCGAGGCTTTGTCATTTTCTTGATAGGTTTGCTGCTTTCAACTCTCAGAATACTTTGTTGTTGTTTCTTTTTTTTTTGTTTTTTTCTTAATGCCCGTTGGTCTCTTTTTTTTCAATTTCTACATCTGTTCTTCTCTTTCTCTTTCTTTTTTCGAGTTCGAGATACTAAGCTGAGATTCGTTCCACAGTGGAACGCAATGAAATGGAACAATCCTTGGAAGATTCGAGGTTCTTTTTAAGATATTTTGTTAAATTTTTAATTTTTGAAAAAATATTTAGACTAATATTAATCTTTATCTTCAAAAAAGAAACAGTTCTTTTCTCCCAGAAGTAAGATACATATGTATCTTATAGATACTTTGTTTATTTTTCCTCCTTAACCGACTGGATTAATATCTTAAAGAGTGTCTAGTGTTCGGCTAGGGAATAGGCTTACACTTCCCAGACACTTTTTATGGTTTGTTTTCTTTTCCTTTAAAAAAATAGTTGTTTATACTCTGGGAAAGGGTATTGTAATTTTATCATCTAAGAGAAGAAGACACCCTATGTCTCAATAAACCCTATAGACCTTAAAATAATCCCTTTCCAGATGAAGCCATCAACGTGGATGAACTGCAGATGATCAAGAGGCACCACCTATCGGAGCTATTGCGCAACTTCCGCTTCGGCACTCGCATCCGCTTCGAGCATCACCTGGAGCGGTGGCGCCGCTGGCTAAACGTGCCCCTCCAGGGGATGCAAGGTCAGGGGGGCAGCCACTGTAGCGGCTGTCGTTGCGGCGAGGTGCTGGTCCAGAACCAGCCCATTGGCTGCCAGCCGGCCCAGATGGCCGTGGCGGAGCTGGACGAAAAGACAGAGGACTTGACCGCAAACGGTCCTGCCGAGTCCCTGGTGGCTCTCAGCGAGCCACCACCTGACGTCTCCCCTGCCTACCAGCCACGGTCCCAGGTCGTCCAGAGTGAGGCACCAGAACAGCCGATGGGAACGCCAGTGGCTTTGGCTGAGGCGGTCGTTCCAGCTGACGGCGGATCTTCGGAGGACCGTGGCGTCTCTGTACTGGGCATTCTGCAATCGTCCGGCATGAAGGCCCAGTCTCTCCTGGCCTGCCTGGGACAAAACGAGCCACTGGATGCAGTGCAGCGCCTACTGCTGATCCAACTGATCTGCGGCTACTACGAGGACAACCAACTCCACTTGACGCTGCAGCGGAGCCACCTACTCGAACGCGAGATCCTGGAGCTCTTCCCGCGGGAACAGCTGCCGTTCTATCGCACCGAGAGACGGGGCAAGATCTATGTGAGGTTCACCAACATGAAGCGGAACAAGAGGTTCAACACCTCCCGCCAGGACCTGAAGAGAAGACGGGCCGATCTCGCCAAGCCGGAACCGATACAGGCCAACCAGAACCGTACTTCCTATACAAATGTTAAAGAAAGTGTCCAGTTTGGAACCGAACAAGTCTCCAGTCCCGATCCTTCCGATTGATTTTTTGCCACTAAACCTTAATTTCCAAAAAAAATTAAAATTATAAATAATTATTTTTAATATTTTTTTTGTTTTTGGAAATTAACGTTTAGGGAAATCAAGTGCAAATTCTAAACTAAGCATTGTATTTAAGAAATTGTAGTGTTTTCGAGTATCTGTATCTGTTAATGGTTAATATCTTATTATCTTATTATGGTAGTGTATCTTATGGGTCGACGCGATCCGCCGACTGACGATATTAAATAGCAATTGATTTTTGTTACTCGCCTGCAGTTTTTTACTCACCCTTTTGGCTTAAAAAAAAAAAAGAAAAGGTGATTACATCAGCAGTCTAAAATAGCCAAAGCGACGGGCGTGTTAACAATCGGCTAACACGGACCATGCCACTTGCTGACTAACGGTAAATTGTGGCCAAAAAAAAAAAACAAAGAGTATCTGATAAGGAAGTAGACTTTTGTGGAGTATGTGGTTTTCTTCGCGCTTCATAGGATGGGGGTATGGGGGCGTTTCACTTGAAACTAATTAATTAAGTTGCTCGTTTAGCGCTTCGTTTTTTTTTTTTTATTTTTTTTTTTGGTCTTCTTCAGCTTCAGTTTCCTCGCACATGTTCGGTGCTAATTGCCTTTATCAGTGTCGCGCCAGAGAACAAACAAAACTATCTGTATCTGCAGGCCCCACCAGATAGCGAGTAATTGCCTTTCACAACGCCCTTCCCCCCCCCACCTAAGCTTTTGGTGGGCGATTTTTGTTATGCATTTTTTCACAGCTACAGTGCATTCCAATAGATTCCTCACTTTCAGTCAAGGGAGAGGGAGAGCTAGAGCAATTGTTCTGTGCATGTATCTGATGGATACGAGTGCGCGTTGCTTTTGCAGCCAAGTGGTAAATAGGTCGCTGGCCAGCAACCAGCTAGGCGACAAGGCTACAAAGCTACAAACTATTTTATTTGTTGCTTCCAAAAGTGTGTCTCTGTCGCTGAGCTTTGTAGCTGCTGAAAAGCTTTAATATTTTTTTTTTTCGCATCTGCAAGATACTTTTCAAATTTTAATATTTTAAATCTAATACTGAATAAAAAGTTGGCTTAGTTTGTGGGGTATATACTCTATTTGGTTAAGTAGTGTACTGTACCTCTAATGTCTACTATCTTATCTAAGTTTTGTGCTTCTTCAGCTTTTTTTTTTGTTGTACTCCTCACTTCCACTCGTATTTCCAGCGCATTTGAAATAGCTGGACAAGCAACTCACACAGATACTCGAACCACTCACACACACATACACACATCTGCTGGCTTTGCTTTTTCTAGTGGGGAAAGTAGGTCAATTACACGTGTCTTGTATGTGTATGCCCAGATGTACACAAGCGTTTCTTTACATACATACAGTACATATGTACATAGTTATGTACATATGTATATGTACAATGTACATATCTTTAACTATATGGAGGTCTTATGCTTGGCCAGCATAATCAAACAAGCTCTTTGTTGCTTTCTGCTTTTCGTGGCCTGATCAAAAGTTTACTATTTGCTTAGTTCTTCATTCTTCATTCTTCATTCTCCCTTCTTCACTCTTTGTGTTTTTTCCTCTTTTTTCCATGTTTTCCTTTTGTTTCTAGGCCAAAACACTGCAATGGGCGGTTCTTAATGTTTATCTTTTATGAAGTTTTATGGATGGACCTCGGACTGTAGATACATATGTAGCTTTTCAAATAAAGTTTGTTTTTTAAAAAGAGGGACTGGGCCTCAACTTAGTTTATGTTTTAAAAACCAAAACCTGAAAGCTTAAAATTCCAAAATTTTCATAGCCCCAAAGCCCTCAAATATTCCTGTGCGGAAAGGACGTTGAAAGGACAAGGAATCCATTGGAATGTGCGGGGGTAGATACTCCAGTAAATGTTTATATACCAAGTACATAGCTAGCAGAATGGCGCAATTTTGCCTCCAAGCGGGGGGGTGGTGGGGGGCAAGATAACTATGTGTGTGTTTGTATGTACTTTCGAATTGGGTCAATCGATAAAAGAGGCAGCCGCAGCGCAGCAGCAAAGTCAGCAGAGGCAGCTAGTGGGGCACATGCGCCAAAAGTGGGGCTGATATTATGAGAGAGGGATGGGGGTTTTTGGGGATGGATGTGGTGCCTAAGGAGCTTTTTTCCTTTTTTTTTCGTTTCTACCAAGAGAGCCTGTTGTTGGTAATCCAATTGTAGGTGGGCCAGAGGAATTCTAAATATATAACTTGTAATGTATTTTCATGTATGCGGTATATATGTACATATGTATGCCCTTATTCTATATAAAAGTTACATGGCTCCAGCAATATGGATTACATCACACGAGGTTCTGCAGAACGACTTTCGGTGTATGTGTGTGTGTGAGACTTTTAATATTTTATGGGGCAGCTGTCACTGCTCCACTTGCCACAAAAAAAAAAAAGAGCATCGCGCCCACAAACTGTTGGGTCGTAAAAAGGAGTTTGGGGCAAACGGATAAAATAAATAAAAGTGCCCGTAATAAATGTCTTTTCTTCTAAGGCTGATTAAATTTTTGCCAGACATTGTAAATATTTTATGCCACAAGACTGAAATATCTAATCTGGCCATTGATTAGTTTATTTTAGAAAGATATACAATATAGTTCCTATAGTTTTACAGAAACAGAATAGTATTTTAATAAATATGTTTGTTTTAAGAAGTTTAAAACCTTAAAATTATGTCAAATTTTAAAAATTCAAACTAGTTTTGAATTATTTTAAAGAATTGGCGCTAGAAACCGTTGTTAAAATAGTAAAACAGTCTGGCAGCACTAATTTAGCTTATACACAAACCTCTGAAATGCGTCTGAGCTGAATGCAATGAGAGGGCGCCACTAAATACGCGCCAAAATGGCAACCGGAAGTCTGAATATATAAATTTAAATTCTAAAACTAAGAAATCGATTAAATAAAACTCTTGTTGATATTATTTGAAATATATTTTATTGGTAGGCAGTTTTGAAGAACATTTGTAATGACATTTATATATAATGAACATGTTTCAAATAATCATTTTCATCTTGTTTTCATTTTTTTGCTTTGCTTTCTCCCATTTGTAATATTCTTCTATGTATGTATGTATATAATAAATTTATTTACTTTATTATTATGTTTTTGTTTTTCCCATCTCTTCACTAATTCACGTTTACATTGTTTAGTTGCTGCGATTGCGTTTGTTATTTATTTTTTATGTTGTTCTTTGTGGTTTTTTCTTGTTTTTGTTGTTTCATATACCTTGTAAACTTATGTAGTTTCATATATGTATAATTTATATATATATGTATATATATATGTGTGTATATATAATGGCTTACTATAAGTTACTTAAAAAACATTATATAATAAATATTTACTCGTACTTTATGTATGCATCCTTCTTGTTTCCCATCCTTTTTTGCCTACACCTCATTGCAGCTTTAAGCCAAGTACTCAGATCGACAATATTTTCGATAGAAAGCAGGAGAAAATACCTAATTTCTTCGATTTCGAAATTCGAAATGTCATGCATGGTGTGGCCATCTACTGCGAAGTTTTTCTTATCTGGTCTTATTTGAAATTCTTCCAATTCCTGCTGAAAAGTTTGTTGATCTGAGTACTAGGCTTTTCTTCATATATTTGTATAATTTATGTATGTATATATATATGTATATATATATTCTTTTATTTTATTTTATTTTATTTTAATTTATTTTATATTATTTATCAATAATTATTACCAATATCGTAGATCACCAAACTTGTTTTAAAAAAATCTTTTACACGAAATTGTGGTTCTATTGTTTTGAGTTTTGACTTTTCTGAAGGAATCGGAATTTTGGAATCGGTTTTTTGGGGATTTTCATATCGGGTTTGTTTTCTATGGGCCTCATCTTCCTCTCTATCCAAGTTTTGACTTCGACTACGATCTTCGGCTCTGATGGATGATGCTATAGTAGTATCTATATAATTTGCGCTCGCTTTCCATATCTGCTATTTATATGTTCTTGTTATCCGTATTGTATTCCTATATTCATCTATCGTATGCTTTGCTCTAGTCATAAATATCTCTATATATCATTTAAATATATATATATATATATAGGTCTATGTACAGAGAAGTACACAATGGGGCTAATTCATCGCTTGCAATATATAAATAGGTAATTCTCGATTATTTATCGATTCCTTCCCATATAAATTCATTTAGTGGCCTTGCTCGGGATCTTAACTTCATTGCCTGATATATTATTTCGGATCTGTGTGTGTGCTAAATTTTCTAAATTACATTATTCGAGACTTTTCAATTGTTTAGATTTATTATTATTATTATTATTATTATTTTGTTTATATTCGCTAGATAGAAAAAGTTATCGAAGCTTTCCGTTGCTATCCGTTAGTTTCGTATTTTGTATTTGTAAGTAGGGTACACGACGGCGGGGATAATATGATTAAAGTGTTTTTTTTTTTGTTTTTTTACGGCAAAATACTATATATAAGTAGATAGTACCGTTAGTTCAAGTTCTTATTCTCAGTTTTTCATCTATTTACTGTATACCGTTATTGCTGCTGCTTTTGCTGCTGTTGTTGTTGTTGTTGTTGTTGTAATTGAGACTATCTAGGCTAACAATACAATACGTGGTAAGTTAAGTTAAGATTAGTTAAGTTAAGTAGTTAAAGGCAAACGTTTCATCCTCTATAACTGGAAATCGAGTTCGAATCGAGATCGAAGGTGAAAGTGAGGGTGAAAGTGAACTGGGGCGCGGATTGTGTGACCAAAAAAAATCAATTTGCAGCATTAGGAAATTGCTCAGATACATAGATACTCAGATGCATCTGAATAATGCGTTCTTGTGGATATGTTGTGGTTTTTTATTTCCAAAGATTGTGTGTTTTTTATTGTGGGTTGTGGTTTGTATTGTCAACATGGTGTGTATCCTTTGATGTGTCCTACTGTGTTTGATTTGTCGATTTGTTCTTGTGGGGATTTAAATGATTGGTTTATATGTTTGATGATTATTTTATATCGTATTTATAGTAAACTTTCATATATTATACAGTTTCTGTTATGCTTACATAACTAGACACTTATGTACACGTCATCGTCGTCCTTCTTTCAGAACTTTTCAGAAGAATTCTCTAATTATTACTTGACTTGCAAACTCGTTTTTATAATTTTTGCTGGCCTTCAGCTCTTGACTTTGAACGCCCGAGGTTCCTGGTAGTAGGAACTTTTTGGGGGGACTTTGGTTGGCGCCGAGAAAGGCTTGAAAATGGGTTTTTTTTGGGGCTAAATTATGTACACAAATGGAACGATCATGGAACTGGAGGTGAAAGCAATGTATGCAGCTCTATCGTATATTACTTGGTCGTTAAATCGATTATCAAAGAAAGTGTTTTATCTATAGAATAATCGATCCCTTTCCTAGGCTTCCTTTTATGTGGGTATGTGTGTGTGTTAGTGGGTGGAAGGATCTGAATTAAAGCGCTAAATGGATACCCTAGCATCCCTAGGGTCTATAATCCTCTCGGATTCGGGTTATGATATAGGCTCGTATGATATGATTGTGTTGTGTCTCTTGCTTCGTCTTTTGCTGAATGTCATCTTGTTTCTCGGGTATGACTTTTAATTTTTGTGAATTGTCAAAAATTAAAGCATACCCCCAAACCGCTCTATCAATATTCTCGCTTACACTGGCAGTGATAACTCCATATATCGCATCGTCTTGCAACTTCCATCAAGGTATGATAAATAAATGATTCAACACAAATGCACTCAATGAGAAAACACTAATTTCCGGTTATTCGAATATGATACTCTATAATTTTTTACAATTTTACTCCTTTTGCAACTATTTTCTGTTTGCTCTCATAGCTATGTAAATATATATATATGTATATGTTTATAGATAATAGGTGTCTTTTTATGTACGATAACAGTAACACTTCCCGCACTTCCGGTCTAAAAAAAAAAAGCAAAAGTTGTTTTTTGTGGGAATTTGGACTAGAGTGGAAACTGGAACTACCGATCTACTATATAAGTAAGTACTCGTACTAATGCGCATTCACAGCTGACAAATAGGTAAAGCTTCCATACTGGACTCGATCTATGTATGGTATGAATGTTAGGTGTTATGTCGGGATATTGTGTAAAATTTAACTAATTAAAATATATAGCGATTGCATTTGTTGGTAGTTAATTGATAATATTCATATATTAGCTGATACGAATGAACGGTAGTGTTCTTAATTTTCGGGTCTATATATATCTATGTATACATATATATATAGATAGTTCTTTGGTACACGGCTAAAGGCTATGCAATAGAATTTATTTTAATTTCAATGCATGTAACTACAATTTACATGTACATATATATATATGTATTTATATAGTTTATTTTTATCATATCTGTATTATCTGTGGTTTATCATTTATTGCTCTATATCCGTATCTGTATCTAGACTGTTTCGTGATTTCTGATAACACTTATGAATGATGCCAATGCTATATGTACAGTGTGATGTATGGTGTGGGTGTGTGTGTGTGTCTCAAGTGGGGTGGTTGTTGGGTGTAACTAACTATAACAGCGACTAGCATATATATAAAGTCAATAACCGTGATTACAGTATGCTGTAGTTTATAATGCAATTATTAATTTGATTTAATCACATTCGCGCAACTAATTTCTGATTCTCTTTCCAAGGTATGATGGTGGGGTCTTCAAAAGGGGGTTTTCCTTCCTTTAAGTATCTTGTTGTAGTGCCCAAGGACGTAGTCTACGATCTGACAGAGAGAAAGTGTAGGACAGATAGCTCTGGCTGATAGCAAGTATAGGGATAACGATAAACTTTAAGTTCGAGTTTGAGTTTCGAGTTCGAAAAAGGATTGAGATAGAATTGAGATCGAGTTAATAGAGAGTTTACAAAGTTTACGCTGCTATAAGAGCTGTTCTTCTTGATTTTCTTTTTGCTTTTTTAAATGCATCCACAATTTGAGTATAGCGGCAACCTAATTACACAATAAATTGCATTGCATTTACATGGTGTCATTTACAAATGTGTGTATGTGTGTGTAAAGTGTGTGTAAAGTGTGTGTGTGTGTATCTGTGATAGAAATACTGCATAGTTGGTATTGGTATCGGCATCGGTAGTATACAAAATAGTTAGACAGTGCTTTTTGGTAATCTTTGTTATTTTTGCTTTTTAGGTAAATAGTACAGGTGTTATCCTTTTTGCCATATCTGCTTTTGCTGATGTGTGTGTGGTTGTAGTTGTTGGTGTTGGTTATCTTGTGGGCACTGTTTAGAAAAAGCTCTTCAAGAAGCCAGCTGGCCCAGCCTGAAATCAAACAATTAAAGGTTATTTATTAGATGTGAATATATTAAACCCTCAGAAATTTTAAAGGGAATCCCCCAGAAAAAATCACAAAAAATCTAAAATATAATTTGTTCCTAGATTTTAATGCAGATTGGTGGCAAATCGATCTACAATTCGTTTGAGGTATTCCGCTCAAGAATCAGATGATTATTGGAAAAGTTATAGCTATCGACGTGGAACTTAATGTGACCCCAAGGAATTTTATACTTTCTGAAGAGGGTCCCCTAGAAAATTTCGAAAAAAATCTGAAAAATTATTTGTCTCTAGATTTTAATGCAGATTGATGGCAAATTGATCTACAATTTGTTTGAGGTATTCCGCTTAAGAATCGGATGATTATTGGAAAAGTTATAGCCATCGACATGGGGTATAATGTGACCCCAAGGATTTTTGTACTTTCTGAAGGGGGTCCCCTAGAAAATTTGAGGTACTCCGCTCAAGAATTGGATCATTATTGGTACAGATATAGACATTAATGTGGATGAAACCGTACTTTTCCACGAAAATCATTATAGACCATCTACAAGGACCCAAAAAGTATTATTTCAAGGAATACTTACATCCTGTTGCTGCTGTTGTTGCGTTTGTGCTTGTTTGACTTTGGCTTGAGCGATCTTTAAGGCTCTGAAAAGTAAAAATTAGAGATATAAAATTATTATTTAGAAGAATTAAAAATAAAATAGAAAAACGTACTGTTGCAAATCCATGATGGTCTTCTCCTTGGCGTTCTGCTCCTCCTGCGACATTTGTACCAATTGCAGCAAGCGCTCCGTTTCGGTTGCCGCCTTCTTGTGCTCCTCCTTTGTGTTTTGCAGCTCCTTGACGCAACTGCGTGGATGAAAAAGGATAATAACCAGGAGTCCTTGGGGGTGTTGAGAGAAGCAGGATACTTACGCTTCCAACTGGCGCTGCGTATCCATGAGTTTCTTGTTGAGCTCTCCGGCTGCTGCCGCGCCGCCACCTTGCGTCTGGAGCGACTTCTCCAGCTGGTCCATCTGATCCTTGCGCTTCCGCAGCTGGACATCGAAGTCGGCCATCTTCTTCTCTTTCTCCTCGATGTCCTTGCGCTTGGCATCGATCTGCTTCCGCTGCTCGTCGATGATCTTCCGCTCGCCCTCGGTGGCCTTGGCCTGGTTGTCGATCTGCTTCCGCACCTCCTCCAGCTGCTTCTGCTGCTGCTCCAGCTGCTGGCGTTGCACATCGGTGGCACCAGCACCCGCACTGGCCGCCTGCTGCAGTTGCTGCATCTGTTGTTGCAGCTGTTGCACTTGCTGTTGCAGTTGCTGCACTTGTTGTTGCGACGTTTGTAGCTGCTTGGCTTGCTCCTTGTTGGACATCTACAGGACAGGGACATTGTGATTTCTCTCAAAGGTATTCTTGGTATTGATGTACCCACCTGACTCTTTTCCAGTTCCTGGACCAAAAGCTCCAGTTGCTGCTGGAAGCGATCTCGCTCGGTGCAGGCCGCCTGCAGTTCTCCCTTGACCTTTTCCAGTTCCTTGGGATCGGCTCCGCCGGAGCCACTGGGCGCCGCAGCTTGCTGTTGTTGTTGTTGCTGTTGGATCTGCTGCGCCTGCTGCTGCATTTGTTGTTGCATCTTCTGCATCTGGGCATGTTGGTCCTTGATGTGCTGATCCATGAGCTAAGCAAGGGATTAGGAAGGGACAACATGGATATTTTATAAAAGTTCTTTTTTGATAAATTATAGATGGACTTTTGTTGTTGAGTTTTCAATTGAAAAGTTTAAGTCTGTAGGAAGTTTTAAAAAATATCATTAAAGTTAATAATATCAAGCTTTAAAAAATCAATAAATAAATAAATTAACTTTAATAAATAATAATCAAAAATCTGTTAAAAATAAACCAAAATAAGTTACTACTTTTTCAAATACTTACTTATTCTTATTTTTATAAAAATGTTTTTTAAAAGCAATCTTATAATATAATTGTTTATGTTGTGTGCTAATTTAATTACTTACATATTGTTTAATAAAATGTGTTAAAAATATATATATTTTTAATGCAAATGTGTGTTGAAAACTTTATATTAAAAATATCAAAATGAATCATCAAACTGTTATATAGCTTTTGATGTTTAGAGTTCTGTGGCAGTATCCTGTATAAGATATAGGAGATCCTCACCTGAATACGCTTGTGCATCTCCTGGGCCGCCTTGTCGGCCATGTCGGCCCTGGCCTTCTCCTGCTCGATGATCTTGCGCCACTGATCGATCTCCTCCTTGCTGGCTCCGGTCGCCGCAGCTGGCTGCTGGGACGGACCGGCAGCGGCCAGGGCACGCTCCGATTCCTGGAGCTTCTGCTGCAGGGCCTGGATCTCCTTTTGCATGGCCTGGATCTCGGCGGGAGAGGCGCCGGCTGGGGCGGCGGGAGTTGGCGGCACCTGGTGGCCGTTGCGCAGTTTGCGATTCTCCTCGCGTGTCTTCTGCAGCTCGGCCTCGGCGTTCTGGAGCTCTTTCTGGAAGTTCATGAGAATCTCCTGACTCTTCTCCAGCTGCAGCACCAGCTGCTCCCGCTCCATGACCAGCTGCTTGACATCGGACTCCAGTTTCTGGACATGCTTCTCCAGCTGGGGATGCGCACCACCGGCGCCGCCGTTGCGTCCGGACTGACGCAGTGACTCCCGCTCGGCCTCCGATTTCTCGAGACGATCGTGGAGGCGTCCCAGCTCGGCGCCCATCCGCTCGAACTCGATGCGAGTCGACTCGGTGTTCTCCTGCTGTTTGGCCAGATGCATTTGCGCCTTCTCCAGTTCCTTGGCCAAGCGACCGGCCTCCAGCTCGGTGGCGTCGCGCGACTGCAGGGCCTTCTCGAGACGGTCGCGCAGCCGGTCGATCTCCTGCCGCTCGCCGGCGGACAGAGCGGAAGAGGAGGACGTCGACGCTCGGACCGGATCGCCGGGGCTCACCGAGGACTGTTGTAGGCGCAAACGATCGACCTCCTTCAGCAGCTTCTCGTGCTTGTCGCGCGCCTTCTCCCGCTCGATGTGTGCCCGCTCCAGTTCGGAGCGCTGCTTGTCCTGATTGGCCAGCAGCTTGGCCACCTCGCCCTTGGACAGCTCCAGCTGCAGGCTGGTCTCGTGCAGCTTCGACTCCATATTCTGCACCTCGTTCTCGATCTTCTCGTACTTGTCCTTGTACTTCTCGAACGACTCGGATTCGTACTGCGACTTGCCCCGAATGGTCTCCAGTTCCATCAGGGTCTTGTCCAGCTTCTCGCGCAGCCGCTCGTTCTCCTCCTTGAGGCGGCGGGTTTCCCGGCCAAAGGTGTCCGTGTCCTGGAGCTTGCGCAGCTCCACCTGGCTCTTCTCGTAGCGATCGCGCATCTTCTCCAGCTCGACGGCATAATGAGCCGCCTCCTCCTTGGCCGCCTCCACACTGGCACCCGCCTTGGTCTGGGCGGCATGGGCTCGCTCCAGTTCGTAGGTGACCCGCTCCAGCTCTGACTGGAAATGCTCCTTCTCGCCCTGGGACCGCCGGATGTCCGTTTGGAGCTTGTCGAAGCGATCGCGGCTGTGTTCCAGCTCGCTGCGAGCATTGTCCTCGCACTCCTTGGCGCGGCTGAGTTGGAGCGCCGCCCGATCGCATGCCTCCTGCAGCCGTGTGCTCTCGTCCTGCAGCTTGCGCAGATCCTCGCGTGCCTTGCTGGCGGCCAGACCGGACCGTTCCGCCTCCACCTCCAAACGGGCCCGATCAGCCTCGGCGGTGTCGCAGCGCGACTGCAGACGATAGATCTCGTTCTGGGCGCGATCGTACTTCTCCAGCATCTTCTCGAACTCCTTGTTGGAGGTGTCCTTCTCGTCGATGAGCTTCTGGCTGGCATACAGTGCCTTGTCCAGCTTCTCCTTGAGGATCTCCACCTCGGTGACGGCGTCGTCGCGCTCCATCTGCAAGAGAGTTATAGAGTTGAGACCAGGATACTCCGAGGGGTATACCAACTGGGTCTGGAGGGGGGGATGCGTGGGAAAGCTACGGATTTACAAACAGCCAATATCACTGATATTTCAGTTCAGTTTTCATGCGATTTTCGTTTCGTTTTTCAAAACAATATGCAATACAGACATGTCAATTTGTAGGTCTATTAGAGTAGTAGATAATGCCAATTGTTTTGGGGTTTGAATTTCTTTCAGAGATTAGAGTGGTTTGTTGGGAAACAGGGATAGTCTGGATGTCGATCAATTACCTGGAGTTTCTGCTGGATGGCGTGCGACTTCTCGTAGCGCTCCTTGAGGACCTCCAGATCCGTTTGCATCGCCTCCCGGTCGCGGGCGGCCTTCATTAGGAGGGTCTGCGAGGATTCCGAGCGCTCCTTGAGCGTCTCCAGTTCGTCGGAGAATTGATCCCGCTCCTTCTGGATGCGCGCCAGTTGCATCTGGGATTTCGAGGTGGTTTTTGGTTTTTTGTTTGTTCGTTTTGTAAGTGTAAGGCAGTGTGACAGTCGAAAGATAGTTACGCATACGTAAAGATACATGTTAGGGATACGTAGTTATAGTTATATATACAAGGCAGAGGATTCGGGTTCGGGGGTTAGGGGATTCTGTGGGATTAAGCAATAGCAGTCACATTGATCTAAGCGAGGGTTCAGGTTGTATATAGTATATAGTATTTAAGTATTTTAGTATTTTAGTCTATAGTGGGTTAGTTTACAGTTAACCGCTGAGGGGGAGTTAGCACAACATACACAGTTACGTTCACAGTTACAGATACATTATCGGTAAGCTAGTCTCTTCGAAGATGGGCTTTGTGTGGATCAGAGTATAGTGGTGTGGTTGTGTGGTGGTGGTGGTAGTGGATTGGAAAGGCGCGGGGGTCTGGGCTTGGACGGGACCCGGTCATACCTGCGTCTTCTCCAGCTTCTCACGAATGCGATCCGTGTCCAGGGTGAGGGTTTCGCGCTCCTTCTGCATCCTGGCCGCCTGTCCGAGCGCCTTGTCCAGCTGCGACTGCAGGTTGTCGTAGTCGTAGGTGAGCTTCTCCTTCTCGAGCACCAAACGCCGGTTCTCGGCCCCGGCCTTGTCCAGCTTGTCCTGCAGATGGTCCACCTCGTTCTGGGCCTTGTCCAGCGAGTTCTGCAGCTTCTCGTGCTGCAGCTGCGCCTTGCCCAGTGTCGCCTGCGTGCGTTCCATCTCCTCCTTGATCTTTTCCACCTCGGAGAAGGCCTGTGCAACGGAGGATCATGTTGGTTGGGTCAGTGAGGTAGGTGTAGGTGGTGGGTTGATTGGTATGGTTTTTTGGTTTGGTTTTGGTTGGGGGGGGGGGGTTCTAAGTTAAACGGTTCGTATGCCTACCCGGTCGCGATCGGCGTGAATGCGCGAGACACCGCTCTGCGCCTTCTCCAGCTCCTGGCGCAGACTCTCCTGCTCGCCCTGGGCGTTCTCCAGCTTCGCCTTCAGCCGATAGACCTCGCCCTGGCTCTTCTCCAGCTTCTCCTGCAAGGCGGCCGCCTCTTCTCTTGCCCGTTCCGCATCCGACTGTTTTTTTTTTTTTTTTTGGTTGAAGGGGTTGGGGTTTCGATTTCGTTCGTTGATTTTTCATTTTTATGTCGTTGTTGTTGTTGTAGTTGTAGTATCGGAGGGGTAGAGTGGATGTTGGATAACGGATATTATTTACAGGCCATCATGGGGGAGAAGGTACTTAAATGACTGATTCGACTAACTGACTGACTGACTGACTGACTGATTGAATGTCTGACTGATTAGTAGACACGAACAAAGGTTAAAGGTTAACAAACGACAAATACGATATAACGACAAATAGTACTTAAATTACGATAATGATTACAAAAAACACGATCACAACGTCTAGCGAGCGAGAGAGAGAGATAGCGATTGATGCTGCAAAGGAGCTTTTGACATAGAGTTAAGGAAAGGAGTGAGCGAGATAGCTTAAATAGCGACGATAATGGAAATGGTAAAGGATAGGCTTTTATTTCAAAAATAAATATATATCATAATAATATTAAAAATCAAGTTAACAAAAGGCAAGGTTGTACCGTTCCCCAAAACTTTAATAACCGTTAATTCGATGATTGACATGTCGATTACATCAAGGAGATGGGAACAAGTTAGCAAGTGTTCAGGGAACACATGGCGTTAATGAGTTCGACATGAAGTAGACAACCACAGATGGGCTCATTAGTGCAAGTGGGAAATTAAGAGGAGGGAAAGAGCTAGAGAGAAAGTAGCGTGAGTTGATTGGGCAAGAGAGATAGAAAGTGCGAGAGCAAAGTAAGGCAAAGTGTGCGCAAGAAATGTTTGCAGGTGCGTGGGTGTATAGGTGTGAGAGTGAGTGGGTGGTGTGGGTGCATGGGTGTGAGAGAGCGAGTGAAAGTGAGAGCGTAGCACCGTTAAGTCAATTAGCCTGGGAGTATAGACCACTTTCCGCTTCCTTCTTTCGTCCTCCCTTTGCAGCTTTATGCTTTATTTATGTGTATTAGTTTATATCCATTTTTGTTGTGTATGTGTGTGTGTGTGTGTGGGGGAGCTTAGCTGCTCGAAGGATACTTTGTCATACTTTGCTTGCATCCGGTTTTTTTTGGGGCAGGTTTTCATACCGAGATGCCGGAACTGTGAGAGATGAGTTCGAGAGGCAGTATCGTACAAGGTCAATCGATGTATGTATTGTACAATGTTGGTATGTGGGTGTGTATGTATGTACATGTACATCTTATATATGTATTAGTAGGTATGTATGTGTGGCAATGGCAATGTTAGTACATCAGGCAATGCAAGTTAGATTACATTAAATTGAACAAGTGACAAGATTGCAACTAGCTTTTGGTTATTCTTATTATTTTTTTTTTTTTTTGGGTAATTTTCTTTAGATGCATTGTCAGATGCAGTTCAAGTTTGCAATCGTTTTCAATTACGGTTAGTTGCTTTACTAAAAACTTGTTTGATTGATTGATTGATTGGTTGGAAGCGGTTTACTCACAAAACGTTTTTCAGTTTCGCCCTATATTTAGAGAATGAATGTAAGCACAACGAGTTTAGATAGAGTTTGGTTTTAGTATACATTGTCTTCAACGGTGGCTTTCGCAATAGAATCTTTAACAGTTACATTTACAAGTTACTAATACATTTACAGTTACGTTAAAGTTACTAAAATAAGCAAGGACAATAAAATTATACAAAAAAAAAATAGGACTTTAAATCGAGTTATTAAACATTTTTTTATATCTTTAGCCCGAAAAGGACTTTGCAAGTGCTCGGGGTGGTGTAGGCGTTGTGTATCTGTGTTTGTAGTTATAGACAGGTGAGGCGTTTGGGATTCCCCGTGTTTGTGTTGGGATGTTCGAGAGTGGGTGGTGGTGGGGGTGGTGGTGTGTGTGAAGAAGTCTCCTCATCGCCAGGCGAAAGTTTGGTCCATCAACAAAGCACACGCACACCAAGATATAGTATTTCATGTTTTTTTTTTTTTTATAAACTTATATACACACACACAGATATAGAGTTGTATGAGAACTGCACTTGCAATTGCGAAATCAGAGTTTCGGTTTATACATAATGTATAGACGTAAATCATGTACATAAGATAATTGTATGTAAAGCTAACTAAAAGAGGCATTCGGATATGCATATCGATATATGTATATATGGCTGTCTCGATTCGCAGGCAAAATGTGGCAGTATTTTGGACCATACCTGTGTAACCCTCAGCTCGGCCTGGGTGCGTCGCAGTTCGGCGGAGGCCTTGTCGGCTCGCTCCTGTGCCCGATCCAGCTCCTGGGATGTGGTCATTGTGGTCCTGCCAAACGTTGTCTTCATTTCCGAAGAATTACGAAGAAACGAGAAATAATTTAATTAGTTTATTGGTCTGACTAAAAGAACGATAAAAAACAAGTGCAACACAACAATCAAAAGCTAAAGTTAAGATTTTATATAATTATCAATTAAATATTTCGAATTAGATGTTCGGATGTAGATGGTCTGATGAGTCCAGCAGGCAAGCTTTTAATAATGGATCCAATCCATGAAGCTGTGAATGATTTCAATGAGTTTTTAAAACGATTTTCGTTCAATTAGTTGTGCTTTGGGTGCATTTGACGCTTGGTTCTCTAGATATATATTTTTTTTCAAGATTTTTCTGGATATTTTTGGGCGTGATCTTTGTGGTTTATAATATTGGGTCAGCAGATGGGCCGACTTACCGATATCTTGCCCGTTTCGAACATTAACTTTTGTACATTCTGCAAGACACAGGTACACAGGTACAGTATTTTATATATACATATTTGATGTCTTAATCTTAAGTTACTTATTTATTTTTGTAATGCATGTTCGGCAGCAATTTAACTTATTCACACCTCCGCTTTTTTTTTATGTAGTTTTCTGCACACAGAACGATTAAATCAAAACCCAACTAGGCGAGTGCTGCTAATCCTGTCTAAGTATCTAAGTGCGCAATATGTCAGGGCTTTATCGGATCTGAAATCGTTGGATGGTTGCACTAGTGGGTGGGTGGTGGACTAAGTAAGACTTCAGCCTGCTGGCTCTAGCGCGAAATGAATTGGAGGAAATCAATTGAATCGAGGGCAGGCAAACGAAAAATACCAAACGTGGTGAAAAGTGTGTGACTAAACGGGTTAGATAGTAGTAACGAGTGCCAGTTACGTGATGTACCACGGTACGTATACGTAATATGATATATAAATGGTGCGGTTTTTGCATAATAGCGAGTCTCGTTTGTTTCGAAAATGAATAACTATGATAATACTTATTTCAAAATGTTAGTTTAAAAAAAAAATGTTAGTACAATGTTAGTATTAGTCTAAATACGATTTTCAAAAATGATCTATCGAAATCTACGCTATTCGATATTATGCAATCTATTTGGTAATTGGAAGTTGGCATTTGGATTTTCGGGCTTACTTTGTGTAGTGTGGTCTGTTCTTCTAGCTGCATCTATTATTGGTTTTATGTTGGGTGGTGAGTTTTTTTTTAGGTTGATTGGTTGTTGTAGTTATTGTTGTTGTTGGGTAGTTGGGATGCGTTAAGTGTACATGTAAATACATTTTCAGATACAGATATAGATATATATATATATATATAGATATAATATATAGATATAGATGGTTGGTACAGATAGGCACATAGATATGTGTATGCAGAATGGGTTCATAGATTAACGATAGCAGTACGTATGTATGCATGTATGTAGGAATGTCTCCCGACTATATTTTATATATATTTTATGTACATAAGCACACACGCACATACACACGGCTTTAATGGCGATAAGTTAATGGTCTAAATCGAGGGGGGGAACTGGTCATAATGCACGAGTACCTGCGAACGCTCCAGATCGTGCTTCAGCCGCTCGTTCTCCAGCTCCAGCCTGGCGATCCGCTGCTTGGTGGACTCCCAGTCGGCGCTGCTTCGGCCCATCTCGCAGGTGGCCTTCTCCAGCTCCGCCTTCGACTTGCCCAGATCGCTCTGCGAGGCCTCCAGCTTGATCTCCAGCCGTTCCCGCTCGGTGACGGCCCGCTCCAGGCGCGTCTGCAGCTTCTCCACCTCGCTTTCGGCGGCCCGCAGCTTGATCTTGTAGTCGGCAATGTCCCGCTCGTGCAGATCCCGCTCCTCCTGCTTCTCGTGCTCGGCCCGGTCGCGCTGGTCACGCAGCTGGGCCATCTGCTTCTCCTTGTCGCCGATGGCCTCCTCCAGGCTGGTCAGTGCACCCTCGGAGCTGCTGTGGTGGGCCTGCATGGCGGACAGACGAGCACGCGCCATATCCACCTGGTTGTCTTTTTCCTTGAGCAGATCCTCGAGGTTCTCGATCTAATGGAAGAGAGCAGCACTTGAGGAATGACCCGGGAATGACATAACCCTTCTTTTGAACAACAAAAACATGAAACAAACTAAAAGACTAACTCTCTACAGGATTCTCCCAACTAGGATGGTTTTCTACAGGATGTACTGGGGTTTCTGACCTTGCGCTGGAGCACGCTGATCTTGCGATCCTTGATGTCCATGTGATCCTTGAGCTCGGTTAGCTCGCTGGTCAGCCGATTACGCTCCTGGACCGTCTGCAGGGTGCCCTGGGTCTTCTTCTCGATCAGGCGGTTCTTCTCCTCGAGCCGGGCCCGCATCTCCTCGACGTCCGTCTGCAGCATGTTGTAGTGCTCCTCTTTGGCACATAGCGACTCCTTGAGCACCGCTATGTGCCGCTGGTAGTCCTAATGGGAATTACTTTACTGTGCAAACGACAAACTTGGACGCGGAGCGATTCAATTTACCTGATGCTGCTCCTCGAGTGTTTTCATTTTGGCCGCCATCGCCAGGATCTCTTGATCCCTTCTCTGTATTTCAAGACGGAATTCGTCCAGCTGATTATTGGAGTACCAAGGGAAGTGTTACGGTACGGGGGTTTTTATTTGGTTTTTGGTTTTATTTTTTTTTTTGGAAAAGGAACAAGTACAGATAGAGATTAGATCAGAATATGGTGCCGCACAATAGTTGCCTGGGGACAGACATGAGTGTAGCCTTAGCCAGGACTACTAGTACTGGTATGGTACTGGGTGGTTAGTGTTTTTTTATGTTTTCAGAGTTGTATGGAAAGTATCTGATTGCTATTGGCTGTGGCAACTGAGTGTGAAATGAGCGATTAAGAGGTGCCAAGAGCGAGCTTACGCCTTTTTGTTAAAATGAGCTTGGATTAAATGGATTGGATATGTCGTTTTTGTCGGGCCCCCTACCCGTTCCGTAATCCTAGCCGCCCTCGTTGTGTGATGAGTCCTTTAAGGACTCATTTGGTATGTGTTTTTTATTTTGTTGGGTGGGTGGTGTCGTTGGGGGGGGTGGGCTGGAACGATGGTCAACGTTCGGTTTTCGTATGTAATTTTATTGTTTGCTTTCGAAAAGTTTCCATTTTATAATGCTTACAGCTTAGGTTTGTTTTTGTTTTTTTTTTTTTTAACAAATTTTGAGAATATTTCATTTGCTTGTCGGAATTAAGTCGGAATGCAATCTTAATTAGGTTTACAGTTAAATCATTGTATAAATAGTACATCCCGCAGGATCGTAAATGTATATGCGTATAATCAGAATATTAACCATAATTATTCAAATACAATACAAGTATATAGAGAGTTATGTATAATGTATATATCTTATATTAATATTCAAATGCCTCGTTTCTTGTTCTGTCCTTGTCGTCTTGTAGAAAAAAAATGGTTACAAATTAAGCTAATTCGAAGTTAGGGTATTCGGAATCGTCCAGTTTTGGCTGAGCAACAACAGAAGTGGAAAGTTCTAGGGGTTAGTTAGTATCTTTGTATCTTTTGTATGTTTTGTATCTATTTATCTTTATTCACACGCTCGCACATCTGTGCTGTATTTTCGAATTGGCTAGTGATAAGCTTTTTATCTTTCGATTATACTCACTTTGCTTTTTTTTTTTTTATAAACAATTGAAAAAGAGTTTATCTATGAACACAATTTTTGTTTTTTTGTTTTTGCGACTGGAACTACCAACTACAACTAGGCAAAAAATAAAAAAAGTTACTCCCGATTATCTATATTTTATTTAGTTATTTTTTAATCACTACTTTAACAAGAGTTTTTACTTTCTTTGAGAAATCCTTTAAGCATAAAATTTCGATTTTGAAAGCACAGAAAACAATCGATAGCACGTTTTAATCGATAGACCGACTAAATAATCTCTCACTACTCGTTTAGCATGCTTTCGAAATAAATAAATTTTGATTTCAATAAACTAACTTAGAGTTTCAACTTTAAAGTCAAGGAAAATAGTATTAGCCAACGATTCAAGGGAATAAATAGATAGATAGCTTCAGTTAGATGTATATTATTATATATCGATCTATAAGTGTATAAAGCGCTTCTTCGAATACGAATTACAAACACTAGTCGTTGAGTCGAATATACCATATAATAAATACAATACAATATTCGCATAGACACATTTTGAATGCTTCTTCGTTTCACTTGCTCGATGTCTCAGACACACAAAACTAATCCTTAAGAAGTCCTTAAGACCGACTGACTTTCCTAGACTTTCTAGATTGCACATTTTCTTATTAAATTTCAATGTTTTCGTTCATAATTGACCTTCATTGCTAATCACACGCTAGTTTGTTTATAACTCTTGCATTTGCTTTTGCTGGGGAAGGCGTTATAGAGGGCGTAATCCAATAAAAAAAAAACCCTAATCGTACACAGCGAGAGATATAGAAAGAGATCTGGAATAGAGCTCGGGCCGATTCAAATAATTATTCTACGCAAATGATGGCCGCTAATAGATCAACTTTTAATTGGGCTAAAGTTAGTCTGGTTAGTTAGGTAATTACTAGGTAGTTTGGGTATAGGAGGAGGTCCTTGACGGCGTGGAATTATAGTACTAAGACCATGCAAGGATTTCGTTACTTATTCGCTTAGATATTTTTTATAGATATAGAATGTGTCCGTGTGCTGCTCTAACAATTGGCTAAGTTTTCGAATTTTCATACTAAGTACGAGTTACTCTATAGGTTTTGATTTAATAAATTTTTAAGCTTCATTTTTTATTTCGGTTTATGTCAGCTCGCAAAAACTTGCAACATTCACATTCGCGAGACGACCGACCGGTTTAAAGTAAATTTTTTATTTCGCATATTTTGTCTTAATATTCACTTATATTTTTTCACTTTTCTGTGTATATATAAATTGTTGTTAATTTGTGAGTAAATCTCATTTAGTTTTATATACAGTCTTTTACTTTTGAGAGTCAAGAGCAAGGTTCTACAATTTTCAAATAATTTCAAAAAAAAAAAATCAACCATAACAATTCGAATTCAGTGACGAATTCGGCGTTATTATTCTCTGAAAATTTCTGCCCTGAGTGCTCTATGCAAGTAACTTAGATCAAAAATGTTTTTAATTCAAAATGAAAGTAACTTTTTGTTTTCTTTTTTTTTTTGTCTGTTGCTACTTTAAAATGGCACATGAAACAATAGTTCTCCTTCTCCAAACTTCTCCAATGCGAACACTTCAACTTCATCTTATCTTAGCCTAGGCTCTATTAAGGAGTATTCCATTTTATTATCATATATTCTTGTATATATATATATATTGTATGTATAATACTTGGTGTCTTGTCTTCTCCCTACTCGAGAACCGATCACTGCAAATGGCTTACTGGTTATGCAGAGGAAAGCGTTAAATGCAGATCATCCAGTCATCTATATACATATACTTCTATATAGATGGGCAGATCTAATCCAATTCTTATCGGTTCGTTCACTGATTGTTATATATATATTTATATATAGGATGCTGATGGGTTAGCTGATTCTGATTCTGAACTTGATGATGCTTTTTCGATGGTTTTTAATGGTGGTGAGTTTCGATTACGATATTCGATGTTTTTTTTTTTTGGGAAGTTTTCGAATTTCAAAAAGGGGGTTTTTTAATTTTTTTTCGGGGGAGGGGGGCGTTATCTTTTTGGATTTGAATTTTTTTAAGAGTCTAGGGATAGCGTGTCTACGTCAAATTTAAAACTTACTTGTCGCTTATGCTCTTGCGGCAGTTTCGGGTAATCTAAGTCTAGTTTCGAGTATGGCAGATGGTGGTGATGGTGACTTGGATGGGCTGAAGGCTGCTGCTGATGCGGCTGCTGGTGCGGCGCGTGGTGCGGATGCGAATGCGGATAGGCCGTGTGGTGTGAATGATGCGTGGAGTGGTGCGGATGCGAGTGCGTATGCGAATGCGGATGCGTATGCGAATGACTCGAATGATGACCGCCGACCAGTCCATCGACATAATCCCGGGCACTGCTGGCCAGCGTCCCGCCGAACGGTCCGCTCGTATTGGCCAGCGCCGCCAGCGGATGGGTCTGCAGGTGATTCTGGTGCTGGTGGACATGGTACTGGTATTGCGGATGCATCTGTTGCTGCACCGACGCCTGGATGTGCGAGTGTCCTAGCGGGGCGCTTCCTCCGTAGTGTTGCGTTCCCGCGAACTGCTGTTGCAGGTTGTACGCCAGGGCTGCGGCTCCGACTCCTCCTCCCATTCCGGTTCCGAGTCCGTGATTCTGGTAGTACTGTGAAATGGCGGGATTCGAGGCGTGCAGCGAATGGGCCATCAGTTGGCGCTGCTGGAAGGGTGCCAGAGGATTCCCGTACCCGGACGTGACCCCCAGGTCACTCTGGTACGGATTCCCATACCCACTGCCCATGGCCCCGTACTTGTAGGCGCCGTAGCCGCCCGTGGTTGGGTAGCTGGACACCAGGTTCGTTACGGAGTAGGCGGGCCTAAGTCGGGCTGCCGCCGCCGCGGCACTCTGGGCCGCTGTCAGCTGCGTGGGCAGCACCGTCTGTGGCACCTGCTGCTGCGGCACCTGCGGCTGGAAGTACATGTTCGGTTGCGAGGAGAAGCTCGTGGACATTTGCAGCAGATTGTCGTTAAGATACGGCGGCGAGGTGTCCCCCGGATGCAGCGTCGGGTAGCTGGACACCACCCGACCCATACCGCCCAGAGGCGTGGTCACCAGCTGGCCCAACTGGCGAGCCTGATTGGTGAGATTGAGGATCTGGCTGCTGCGCGATATCGACTTGTGGGCCTCGTTCAGCAAATTGACAATGTTGGAGGAGCTGGTCTGGTGCAGTGGCGGTGCAGGATAGCCGTACACATCGTTGTACATTGTGGCCGAGGGCAGACCGGCGATGCTGTAGCGCCGTCTCCGGATTGGCGAGGTCTGAACTGGGCCGTAGATCTGGGCCGCTGTGGGATCATAGAGACCGCCGTAGCCGGCGGAGGTTGTGGGCCCGTACAGATCGTACCCGGATGCGGCGGGTCCGTAACCATTTCCCGAGCCGTACGGCAAACTGCCCGGCCCCAGTCCAGGGCCGTAATACTGGCCAATAATATCCGGCAATGGGGGACTCGTACCGCTGGCGCCCGCGTAGTTATTGTACATCTGAAACGGGGCGATTTCAAATGGTTTTGGTTTCTGTAACTGCTGTGACTTGGCAGATGGACTTGTTAACTGGATTACTTGGTAACTTGGGTCTATATAAAGAGATATATATATCTATATATCTCTGGGTCGGTTGTAATAGTAGTAGTAGTAGTTTTTGGGGTCTGGTGTTATGTTATCTGTTATCTTTCTTTCGGTTTTCCGGCTCCGATGCTGTCTCGATGCTCACACAGTTGTTGGCAGCTATACCTTTTGATTTCGATTTCAGTTTCGGGTTTGTGTGGCATTATCATGATCGTGGCTTAACAAACATTAGCTAGACATTTACGTATCTATATATAAATTGTATATATAATGATATATTGGACTACGTTTATATAGAGATATATAGGTATCTTTGAATTGGATTACATTTAACATATTGAAGCGAAAACGATTTTTGCCCGAACACTTACGGACTATTCTGGCCCCATATTTGAAAAAAATTCAATAGTTTTCTTAGTTCTTGTTATCATAATTTTTTTTGTTGTTTTTCTACAAGTTTTTGTTTAGTTTTTAAGTTTTTCAATTTTGTACACTTTTTGCGCTTAATTTACAATAAGGTTTTGTAATAGAGATGAGATTTTTTTTTTGATTAATGAGTTATGATTTTTCGTTTGGTTTGCTTTCTTTCCAGTTCGGTTAGCTTTCGGTTTATATATAGTTATATAGTTAATTCTGAGGCACTTTTAGCGGCTCTTGTTGGCACCCAAAAAAAGTTCAACAAGGGCGGAGGTTGTGTTTGTGTGGGTGTGTGTGTATGAGGTGTATGAGGCATGTGTGTGTGTGTGTGTGTCTGAAAGGGCATAGAGGGGGCGTGGTCGAGAGGGGTTAAGAGGCAGGCGCAACATGAAATGTGTGTCACTTGGTTGACAGCCACGAGGATGTCGCTGCTTTTTGTATCTATTTATGTGAGTATTGCTATATCTTTGTATCTTTGTGTGAGAGTCCCTATATGGGTATGGGTGTGTGTAAAGATATTGGTGTCGATGCTGTTCTCTGTTGCATATATGTACTAGTGTGAGTTTGTTGCGAGATCAACGTGGCATACAAATGCAACTCGGAGGATTCTGATTTCGTATTTCTCAACTTTGAGGCAGAGAGGTTGGTTGGTTGGTGTATCGGTATATATATTTTCTATTGTTGTTGTTTTTTTTTCGGGGGAATATACATAGTATGTATGTTTTTTTTTGTACAATTTTTTCTTTCAGTATCTTGTACGCAGAAAAGAAACATAAATATTCGTATAACAATATATAGTTCAGATGCATTATAGAAATAACGTGCAAAAGTATATTTGTTAAATAATTTGGTTCGGTGTGTTAGAGAAAACAAACAAAATATATATTCATATAGTTGTTTTTTTTTTTAAATATTTTTTTAGACAGACAGTGAGAGATAGAGAGTGTGTTGTGAAAGAGACAGAGTTTGAGTTAGAGAAAGAGACAGTTACAAAAAGATTCATAGAAACAGAGAGAGAGATAGAGAGAGAGAGTGTCGACAGAGCATAGTATCTTTTTGGGGGTTATCCTTTATCCTTTTGAACAGTGAGTGGTTGTGTGTGTGTGTGTGAGTGTGTGGGTCTAACTGTGTCCGTGAGAAAGGGATGGAAGAAGAGTTGTGTGTCGGTGTGCGAGTGAGAAGGAACCCATCATGGAGTGATGTTCTTGTTGCATTGCGTGTTGTGTGTGTGTGTGAGATCAGTTTTGTTTGGAACCGGTCTTAAAGTTCGTTTTGGAAAGTTCGATATTTACAAAAACCAAAAAGTAATATATCATACACAAACACGAAGGACACGCCCATATGCACTTTTGAAACACACGCACACACACACATATGGGCGTGTACAGTAAGTTATAAGTAAGTCAGTCGCAACGACACTGGTCTTTCTTTAATTTTCTTTTTGTCTTTGGCTTTCGGCCTTGAGATCTAGGCTTGGATTTTGGGTGGGTGGGGCTGGTGGGTGGGTATGGGGTCTCGGTCTGTCGTTTTGGTAAGCGAAGTAACGCAATAGATATCAAAAACAACATACTGGATAATAATATATTTATATATATAAAGTATAGTTGTAGTTGCTGATATTCGATAGGTATATATATATATATGTATATATGTATATTTAAGCAGCGACAGAGAGAGAGATATATATTTAAAGAAAGGGTATAGAGAGAGAGAGAGTGAGTGGGAGTAACAGAGACAGAAACAGAGAGGTAGCAGTATATATATATATATATAAATATATATATGTTTGTTAGCCATATTGTGGAATATATATACACGTCGTAATTATTTTATCATTTTATCGTCAAAGAGTTGTCAGTGTTTCGATTTCGATTTCGATTTCGATTCGATATTCTTTCCTTTTCTTCTTCTTGCCCGTCTATACTCGATGTTTCATCGTTATCCTTTTTCTTCTTCATTTATTTGTTTCTTTTGATGTTTATATTTATTTTTTGATTTTATATAGATTATTAGATTATTTTTGGTATCGTGCGAAAATATTACAAAAGCATATTGTAAATAGTTGCATACGTTTTTCGATTCTTGGTAAACAAATTTCTCATTTGTTAATGTATTTTTTTTTGATTTGTATACTTTTTTTTGATTGCTTTTAGAACAACAACAAAATAGAGTTTTTTTTTGTAATGATATAATTAAAAAAGATCAATTCTGGAAACAAATATGTATATTTTGCATTTATTGAATTAAGTTGTTTTATTTGGTTTTGGTTTTTATTCAAGATTTGTTGCCTACGGTTTTTTTCTTTTTTTTTTTTAGAAAGTGTCATGATTTATGATTTTGATTCGATAATGCCAATTATTGGAGCCATTACAATCGATAAGTTTCGTGAAAAAATCATCTGCATCTTTTGGCAATAAAATGACAAAAGAATTATTCTTGTATGCTAAATAGATCACAGTTCACTAATGGTTTGTTAATTTGTATCTGATCATTTCAGGTGGGATTTTAGCTTTCTGTTTTTCTGAATTAATTTTTTTTTCTTCTGATTTTGTCTATTTGTTTGCTCTTTGTTGTGTTGGTTAAATGTTATATATTACTTTTTGATTATGTAAGTACAGTTTAAAAAAAAAAAGGGAGTTAAAAAATCAGCGTTCCGTTCAAAATGCTAAGTTAACATTAAACGCAGAACAAACATTGTGTGAGTGTGGATTGTGTGTGTCAGTGTGTGGGTGTAACAGGATATCAAAATAAGAAGAAGGAGAAGGAAAAATGAAAAACAAGTGAAAATAACAGTAAATGGAAAACAAGTGATCAAATCTAGAAAAAAGGTACAACGGTACTACGGAATTAAATTTTACAAACAACATTAAGACACGCACACAAAACAGTTACAAAACTCACATTAATACACATATTTATGTTTTGAAGTTAAAACAAGGATTAATATAAATTTAGAAAAATGATGCCAACTGGCAAGAGGAAGAGAAGGCTAGAAAGGCTAGAGGGGAGAAAGCTACAGAGAGAGAGAGAGAGAGATAGATTGGGAGTGGGGAGAGCACAGGTGAGCAGAACACTTAAAATAATGCCAAGAACTTTTGCTCACCCACACAATGCCAGCAGACTTCCACACACAAACACACGCACACACACACACATATATGTATATGGAAATTGCGGACCGAAATAACAACATTTTGGTTACAAGGTTACGTATACGTCACGTGTGTTTGTGTGTTTTTCTTCTTTTTCATTTTTGAACAATAGAGGAAAGAGAGATGTATAGAGAGAGAGTGAAAGAGAAAGATTGAGAGTAAGAAAAGGTGGGCGGGGGGCAAGCTAGAACAAAGCCAAAAGGAATGCAAGTAAGAAGCGAAATCAAAAGCCGAGAAATGTCCATGTGTGTGTGTGTCTGTGTGTGTTGGTTGGTGGAAGTGTGTTAAGTGCAAAATACATGTAGCAGAGTGTATTTTCTGGTTTTACTCCCATTTCTTCTGGTTTTGGTTATTGTTATTGTTGCGTGCCCAGCACAAATCATAAAATTAAAAAACAAACACATAAAAACTGAAAATTGCAAAAAAAAAACGAAAAGAAAGCAGTTTCAACTTTTATGACCCCCGAAGACTGAGTGAGAAAAAGAGAGATATGCACACAAACAGAGAGAGTAAGAGAGGTATGATTTAGAGACTGAGGGGCAGACTGTACCCCCGGCGACATTGACATGTGAACACATCACGCAGAACAAACAAAAGTCGACTGTTAGAGGGGGAAGAGTCCCTGTTTTCAGCTTTTTCCAATTGAAGAATGGGAATTCCCCAAACCCCCCTAGTGTTAATCATGACAAATCATCACGTTCATGTTCGTTTTGTATGCGAGCAAGGCCAGACAGAGTCCTTTTCCCCCTATTGTGTCCTGCAGACACCCCCCCACCCCACTCCAGTCCCAGTCCCAGTTTCAGTTTTAACCCATTGTCAGTGGCTGCCCCATCTTTTTTGCAGAACGCACGTGCCTGCTGGAAATGTATTTCAAGTGACATTTATGAAGTGCATCCCTGTCAGTGCTCTCTTTTACACAAATTTTGTCGGTAGGCTTTTCTGCTAATGAGCTGCAGCATTTCTGTCTATGCATCTTGCACTTTTCCGCCGCACGCCGCCGCCACTCTCTCTCTCCAAGTTCCGGCCCTGTTGCCGAATTTCACTAATTACGCAGAAAAGTAGGCAATGCTTTTTTTCGTTACTTTTTATATAGTTCGGGTCAGAGAACGGCACGGGTGACACTTTTCGACACCCTATGCATACCCATAAAAATTTGTGTGCGAGTACCACTCCACTATAGGAAATTTGACCACTTTTTCTGGCCAAAAACCATTTTTTGAAAGTTAAAGGATTTAAATAATTTTAACTGCATATCATTCACAATAGATTAATTTTTAATGTTGCATACCAGAAATTTTCATAGATGGCGCCACTGCGAAGAAAACAGCTGTTACAAACAGCTGTTGATGTTAACATTTACATGAGCTTAGAATTTACGATTTTTTGGTGCGATTTTAAAAACACGAATACTTAAAATTTTATGGACAAAATAAAAAGTTTTGAAATGAATACTTTTTTAAGTGGTTTGTATTGTGTGTTTGTGTATGTGAAGTGTCCAAAAAACTTGTGTTGTCCTTATAATAAAGTGAAAATGTAAGCAGTCTAGCATAAGAAATTTTTAGAAATAAATCACATTTTTAAAAAGAGATTTAAACCAAGTCTGGCGGAGTCGGACAATGTAATTTAGTCCATGTTGTAGATTGTTTAATTTTCTTCAAATGAGTGAAATATGAATATGCATAAAAATGCACTTTCGAAGAAATTCATAATTTAAGGAGGCAACCTCAACACCTTGAATGTGAATCTGTTAGCTGTGAGACTAGTGCAAAACCGAACAGTTAGAATGTTATTTTTAAATAGGGGGCGGTGCCACGCCCACAATTTTTTCATTTCTGAGTTTTTTTGACCATATAAACTCAAATCAAAAATCAAAATTTAAATATCTTGCTTAGTTTTTGAGTTAGAATGTGTTTCTTAAAAAGTGGGCGGTGCCACGCCCACATTTTTTTAAAATATTGAATCTATTGACCATGTGAACTCAAATCAAAAATCAGAACTTAAATATCTTGTTTCGTTCTTGAGATATTATTTTTGGCCAGAAAAAGTGTTCATATTTCCTATAGTGCACTCGCCACACAAAACAAAAAAGGCAAGAACGACACACACAATTTTTGGATGAGTACAAAGTGTCTATTGCCTTTCTTGCACTCATGATTTTGTGCCTATTGCCTTTCTTCCACCCATGATTTTGTGCCTATGTGTCTTGAGCCGCAAAACACCCGAGTGTTTTTCGGTCGCTTGTTCGGATCATACCAACCACCCTAAAAAAAGGGGAAAGATTTTGTCCTTCTCCTTTTCTTTCCTTTCTGTCCTTTTCTAACTACCTACGCGTCTAGACTTCGTGCACGGGTTCCTAGAACCCTTTCCTACGATCGTTTTATGATCTTTTTTTGTGCCGTTCTTCCACCCATCCGTTTTTTGTTTGTGCCTGCGATCCACCCATCCGTTTTTTGTTTGTGCCTGCGATCCACCCATAAGAAACTTACTGGGTAAAAAAAAGGCAAGCACCCGAAATCATGGGTGTTTCCAGACACCCGAAGTTTCGTGCATGGTAAATACTCATGCACAAAACTTCGTGCATGAAAGACACTCGGGTGCCTAAAATACCCGGTGTTTTTCGTGCCACTCATTGTGCGAGTGGCAAGTTGCCGTTCTCTGGTTCGGGTATTAGTGTTAGTATTAGTATGAGTGTGGAATTTAATTTGCAACTCGAGGCCACAAAAAAAAAAGGACAGGCGACACAGAAGAAGAAGTTTAAACCATTTTGTTTGTTTTGCGTGCTCGTTTGTTCTACACAGAGGAAAACTTTCGAATGTCCTTGTCCGCTTTAGATCCTAATTGGATGTTTATAAATTAATTACTGCAAGAGATAATCTACATGATTGATCTTAATTTGTAAAAGGATAAAAGCTTTTAGTGGTTTTTGAGGTTTTTTAATTGAATTTTAAAACAGAAAAAGACTCAAATCTACATTAAATTTATAAAAAAAAAAGCAGTCTAGTTTTCTCTCTCTCTCGGTTTTTGTGCTCCTCTATCCTGTTCGCCCTCTAGGGGGGGTTGAGTGTCTCGTGTTACGCCTTGACAGGACATTTAAATGGCTTTGGGTGTCTGGGATTGTAGTGCGCCTACCGCTGCAGTCTATGGCCCCATTGATAGCCATCGTTTTGATTTACGCCCGCAACCCTTAGCCCTTAACCCCTAACCCCTTAAACACACACACACCCCACACAGACATTTAGAGCTGGGGGGGCTGTCGTCGATTTTGTTATTTTTAGTTGCCTTTGGCTGATTGACTTTTGAATGAAATTGAAGCCGAAGTTGCAGTTGACATTTCTTGTGTTCTGATGTACTGATGATGAAGTAATGACATTTCGATCTGATGATGACATGATGATTGTTCTCGATGATGGAGTTGATGTGAAGTTTCGGTATTCAGTTGCCGCGACTGACTGTTTTGTTTGGTTTGGTGAGTGAAGTTGGGTTTCCGGTTAGGCGCTTGGCTAAGAACTCGTTACAATACCTTGTAGTAGACATAGGCATTGTCCATAGGTTTGTGGGTGTCGGGCCTGGTCTTTAAAAGCTAATGTTGCCGCAATGCAAATTGCGATTGCAGTTCGTTGTACTTGGAATTAGTGGCTGGCTTTCAGCTATTTATGTAATTTGAGACCTGCAGTAGTATGTGCGCAGGTAAGTGTGTGTGTGTTTGTTGTTGTAATAATACTTCTAACTTCCTTGTTACTTGTATTTTTGTTGTTGTTGTTGTTCTATTATCTTAGCGCTACTGCTTCCTGATTCTTAGCGCTGTCTGCTTAATGTGAATGTGAGTGTAACCTTCTGGCCCACCACACACACTCGTACATATTCTCAATGAGAGAAAGGCACCCCACACACACACACACACACACAAACGCAAACGCAAACACACTAACTGCCAGAAGAAGGGAGACTTTCTGGCGAGCTATAAAAAGAAATTGTTGTTTTTCCTCGCTAGCTGTTGTTGTTTTTGTTTGTGTTGGTGTTAGCCCGATTTTCGTTGTCTTTGTTGTTGCTAGTTAATGTTTGCTGCCTTCAGCCTGCTTCTGCTGCTGCGAAAGATTTTTTCTTTTTTTTGTTTTTTGGCTGCTGCGGCTGCTTAAGCAAAAATTATTGATTTTATGCTGCTGCTGCTGCTGCTGGTGGTGCTCCTGCTGATTCTGCTCCTGCTCCTGCTCCTGCCAAAACGATGTTGATGCAGGAATTGAAAATTGAATTGCACTCAAGCTATTATTTGCACACAGACACAGGCATTTACAGGTAAAGGCACAATATTGAAATGCTCCACATTCCTATTCTATTTTACATTCTTCGTCGGTCAAGGAATGAAATTTTTTCACAAATACATATACATATACATAGATATATATATATTATTTTTTTTTTTTATTTGAAACACACGCGTTCGCGCCACGACCTCTCGTTCGAGTGGGATTTTCTTTTGCGATTAATATTTGGCTTTCCACAAAAATAGGTCCCTCTGCTTATGCGTATCCTAGCCCAAAGTCCTAATTCACTTTGGTTGGCCTGGCTCACTGCCCACTACAGAATTTTTTCTGCCATTTGCCTTCTGCCTCTTTTATTTTTTTTTCTTTTTTTTTTTTTTGTATGTTGTATGCCACACTTTCTTTCTTTCTGTGCGATTCGCGACGCGATGGGCTCTTTGGCTCTTTCTTTTGGGTCGTCCGTGTCTCGGCTCGTCGGCTGGAGCGTTGCGTGTACAACTGTTCGCGCCTGCGGAGCTTTCCCAACCACGAGGCCACTCAGCAGCCCCATATATCACTCATACGCTCTGTTGGTCCGTTGGGATGTCGGAGCGGAAGCTCCTTCGGTCTCTCGCCACTCATTCATTTTGGCTCGCAAACCAAAGCGGTTTAGGATTTGCATTTATGATTTGATAGCTTTCGGTACTTAATAGGGTAATAAAGTTTTTATGAGATTTTCAGTTTCAAAGGGTTACTTTTTGGGTTCTATAGCTTGCAATTAGTTTTATATATTATAAATATTATTATTAATATTTTAAAAACTTAATATCAAAGCAGCAGCAGCATTCTATCATTAACTTTTATTTACAAAAAAATATATTTCCACTTATTTGCTCTCCTATTTATAAGTATCAGATCTTTCGTCACTAAAGCTACTTTCTCACTCAAACTGTGTCCTCAAACTCAGCTCCCGATTGAGCTCCTCTCTCGGAATCCACTCACAAATTTTAGTCATGTGGTCTGTGCCAAAAAAAAGCTTTAACCGCCAAGCGAGAGCTTTTACGTTCATTTACGCTCAAAAGCTGGCGGCGGTATTGATTGCTGCCGAAAAACAAGGGGGATGCCGGGGGGAGTCTTGGCAGGACGGTGACGAGGGAGAAGAACTCGCTAAACAGGCAACATACTCGCCAGTAGCTTAACCCTCCAATGGCTGCTGTTAGTTGAATCGACCTAGCCCGCTGCTGCATCTGATGGCCTGCGCATGACAAGGCTCTGCACTTCTCGAGCAGCTGACTTGAAGCAGGCGAGCTGCCAGTGGGTGGCTGGCAGTAGCCTAGCCTCCTTTTCCGTTGCACCACCGCATCCCTCCACCCAACACTCACCACCCATCCGGATCTGGCCCGCAAATGGCATTCCGGGCCAACTGGCCCTCAAAAGTAGGCAACACTTTGCATATTTTTCCAGCTTCCATTCAATTATTATGCTAAGTGGGCAACTCATTAGGCAGTCATTTGTTTTTCATTTTTTTTCCAATGCATTTTCAAATGGAATTTCAATTTCAGTTCGGCAATCGATAAATCGAAGTACAAATTCCACCTGCCTGGCCAGGTCCTACCTTAATGCTTTTAATTCTTTTCTCTGAAACTCTATAACGCACTTAACTTGTTATGTGGCCGGGCTGTATATTGTTTCTCTTCTTTTTTTTGCTGTGCTGGGAAAATGAATTTTGCGGTACGCCGCGTAATTATTTTATGCCCCCGCAAAACAAAGAGCTCTGCCAGCCAACAGCATAATATATCAAGCGTTGAGCAAGGCCCACTGGCAGCCATAACGATATCCGAGCATCGAGGTTCGAGGTCTGGAGCTCCTTCCTCCGAGAACTCCCGCTTTCCGTGCTCCATGACCATTATTATTTATGCGTATGCATAGGATTCCGGGCTATATGGCTGACTGGGTGGGTGACTGGCTCTTTGGCCGGCTATTTTATGAGGGGCTGTCGTGTGAGTTTTATTTAGTGACCTGCGAGTGAAACGCCTGCCATAATCGGTTGCCAGTAAGTGGGGAATTTAATATAGAGTCGGGCAGTATTTTATGCCAGTTTGGTTCTAGAGGTTTTAAATTTTCTTAAATAAGAATATTTTATGTGTAATTTACCGCTTTGTAAAAATACTAGTTTATTATCCTTTAATTTCACTTACTAAGTTCATTTAGTTTTTGTAATATTTTCATAATATGATTAAAAGGCAACAAAATAACTAGAAAAATATTGAATTTAATTAAGCTCTAGTTGGGATAACTACTTAAATACCATTCCACTAACAAATTCTTGAAATATTTAAGCCAAAACGCACTTAAACCCGCTCCTGCCAGGGCCGGCATGTGCCAATCCCCGTAATACATCTAGATCTCTCCCCTAAAACCTCTCTCTAGCCGCCGGCTTAGGCTGCTAATTAAAATTCAGCCATTGGCATCGTTTTGCATAGTTTCTAATTTCCCCCCACCCAGAGAGGAGGGGCACGACAAGAGAAGAGTGGGTCTAGAGGGCCTAGAGAAGAGGGCGAGCCAAACAACATGAATATTTGAATATGGATTGGTGTGGTCTGGCATACTGAGTAGCAACGCTAAGCTTCGGTCATCCGGAGGGGTTAAAGGCGTCGGGTAGATTGGCCCTAAGAAGGTCTTTAGCTCTAGGGTTTTTGTTTTTATTTTATTTTTTTTTTCTCTGAGAAGGCTCACACACTCACCCTTACCCCCTGCTCCTCCTGAGCGTATTTCTTGATTTCGCGCTCCAAATCAAGCTGTATGGTTGTTGTTTCCATTTTTGTTGTCGTTGTTGTTGTTGTTGGGTTCACCAGAAGTGAGAAGGTTGAGTTTTCGCATAAGTTTCTTAAATTTTCCTTACATATATTATACATGAGTCTAAGTGTGTATGTGTCAGTGTGTGTATAGCGTGTGTAAGCCAAAAGTTTGGAGCATCAAGCAGACAAAGTGGCGTCGGTTAAATGGCCATAAGAAGTAGACAATAAAACGAGGAATATCTTCTCGTAAAAAGTGTACATTTCAGCCCCAAAAATACATGGCCCAGGATACATGGAGATACAGAGAGATGATGCGTGCCGAGCCTTTGGCTTATGTAAGAGTGCCAAAAGTCAGAGGGAAAACTTGATTCGAACCCGATTCGGGCCAACTACTAAACAAGATGAATTATTGAAACTTTTCCTCCTTTTTCTGCTCCTGCCTTTTTTTTCCGCCCAACTAGAACACAGAGGAAGTGTGCAAAAGTGGTAGGCTTTTTGCAGCTTTTCCAGCAGTTTGCAATAAATAGAAACTGCAACGAAAATACTCGTAGGATATGTAAAACGCACTGACCTCGAAAGGACTGCCGCAGCCGATTGCTCTCTTTTCCGGCCCAGCCAACGCGGCGTATACGCAACAACTTTTAATTGCTAGCCGGGAAAACCAGTCGAAATTCGTGCTCTTTCAGTTTGTGGGTGGTATTCTTTTTTTAGGCTTGATTTTTTTTTGTTTTCTGTTGGTTTTGTTGGATGATTTTTAATTACTGGTGTTGCGGGCCGTGTAGCTCTGAGCCACATTTCCTTTCCGGCCATTTGTTTGTTTTTATATCAGCGACAAATTAATTTTGAACCATCATGCCAATCGCCGTTCGAGGCAGTTCAATTGGCGAAATATAATAAAGACTTGCTGCCACCCACCCGCTGGCACGAAAATTGTACAAAGCTTAACCCAAAAAATAAAATGAGAAAATCCAGTGGGTGTAGAGCCAAAAAAAAAAATAGTATTTGAATGCTTATTGTGCTCGACCGTTTCGAAGAGAAAAAGAATCGGTGACCGAATAAAGGATGCCGAGCTTATGCAAATGGTTTTAACGCTCCGGGGTCTCTGTGCAATTGAGATAAAATATGAAGTTTTAAATTCAGTCAAGGATAGAGGCAGTGGCTTCTCGGAGCGGCCTTCCATGACTAATATCTGGCACTTTAGTTGACATTTTTTATGGCCATTCATTGATAAATGTATGCATGGCGCACATGCAAAATGAATTCTAAATCCTGAATTCAAGGCAGTGATTGGTTTAAGTTACATATATTTCAGTTGAAAAGTAAGTCTTCTTTAAAGTACTTCTTGAATCTTAACAAGCAAAGCCTGATAATAATCATATTTTCTTGACAACCCTGGATAATTCCCCATGGTCCGGCATTGGGTCTCCAATCGCTGTTGGCCTTTTCTCTGGCCAGAGACTGTGTTGTCCTTAAATAGAATTCGTTTTTCTGTATCAAGGTTATTTATGCTGCCCACTGGGAATATTCCCATCTGTCTGACCATGCTCTGCAAATGGTTCTGCCTTTTTGTTTTCTGCTTTTCTCCCCATTTTGTATTTTCTATTTTGCTGTTTGCTTGGCTTGGCTAGCTTTTGTTCTGTTTGTGCTTAATATTACGCATACGCCGTGTGGGTCTGTGTGGGAGTATAGCTTAAGGCAAACATGTAATTAAAGAGTGAGGGCCAGAGGAGAGAACTGAATGGGTAAGGATAGAGTTTTGGATCGGTAATAAGTAGTTGGTCGGTTTGTTTCGTCCTTGGGGAGGTCGGTTAGTAGAAATTTAAGTTGCAGTTGCAGCAACAGCAGCAAACTCTAGACCCCGACACATAATATGGCAGGCCATTTCAGATTGATTTCCCCAGTGGCGGCACTTTATATCTTCACCCCGTTGCCTTCTTCCACTGAGAAGGCGATAAATAATGAAATGCAACAATGAGCAGGAAAATGCACTGCGCACAGCAAGAAAATGTCCCCAAAAAAAAGGGCATTCTTTTCAGAAGAGAGTACTATTTCTGGATCATTTTTTTAGCATTATGAATATTGGATGGGAATATTTAAGTAGCAAGGATATAGATACTTATTTTTTTGTGTGCAATGCATTACTGGCTGCTCAAATGGGGCAACGAAGATGCATATCCATTATGTCGCCGAAAACTGTGCAACAAAATCGAGATTTTATTGCTTGGCCCATATTGAGGGCCGAACAATGAAATGACTAAGCTGCTGGTCTGACAGTGAGTGTGTGTCTGCGTGTGTCTGGGTGTGTTTAAGAGCGTATATGTATGTATGTATGTGTGTGGGTGTGTTTTATGTAGTGCTGTAGTGCACTGCACTTAATGTTAATTTGAACGACGTTCATTGATGTCGACTGCTCCTCCACACTGTCCTCATTCTCGACGGCACAAAGTTGCAAATTAATTAAGCGACAACGGCAACAGGAACAAAACAGCAACAAAAAAAGGATAAAACACAAAACATATATATGCAAAACATGTAACAAAACTGAATGAAACTTGTCAAAAGGGATGTGAGTTGTGTGTTGGTCTGTGTGGGAAATGAAAAATCAACAGTGAGTGTGAAAACACTACGGACCAAACTCAAGCTTCAGTTGGCATATAAAAGCGAACATATTCTAGGCTCTACATGTTTTCTTTTTCTGACTAGATTGTAACAGATATAGCGTTATGTATATATATAGTTTTTTTCTGTGTATTTTTAATGTATATTTGTGTGTGTTTTTAGGCTGAGTATATAAAGGCTTTTGTGTACAAGTATGGGTATATAAAAAAAAAAAGAAAAGTTGTTACAGTTCTGATGCTGCATCAAATGTTTCGAACTCAAGATGCAGAAAAAAGTGTTTCTCGTGTTGGTTATCGTGTGTTCAGCGAGAAAAAGGACAGGCCGGAGCAACAGAGACCGGAGCGTAGAGGGGAGAATTCTATCACTTTCTCCAATTCTCTGTTGCCCCCCACCTGCCCGTGTACGAAATCATTCTCTAGAGCATTGTTTGCCGAACGAAAGAAAATTAGAGATAGTTTGAGAAGTAGAGAGAGAGAGAGAGAGAATGGTACAGAGTCAGGGGAAAGGGAGCGAGTCAGGGGTTCGACCTCGTCCCTTTTTTTTTGTTATCCTTCGGTCAAATTTTTTTTTGGGGGCCAAAGGATCAAAAGCAAAGTCTTACCTGTTTCTGGGCCATTGCTTGCATTTGTTGGAACATCTGGCGCTCCTCCTCTTTGCCTTTAAAAGTTAAAATCCAAGTTAGTTAGAGTATCCTTAAAGGATAATGAGATATCCTTACCCATGCCCTTGGCTTGCAGCATTTCCAGTAGCTTCTTGATGCTCTCATCGCGGGCAATTAGCGTCTGCTTTTGGGTCTCCACACGGCACTCCAGATCCTTGATCGTCTCCCGCAGGATACTGATCTCCCGCTGCAGGTGGTCGTTCTCAGCATAGATGGCCTCCATTTGCTGCTGCATCTCCAGGTTAGGTTGCCGCATTCGCAGGCGCAGCTCCTCCTCCAGCTGACGCACTAACATGGCTTGTTTCTGGAAAGGATTTAAAAGGATTTAGTTGGTTCTTAGGGATTATGATGTCCTAGAAACTCACCTGATTCTCCGTGCTGAGCAACTTCAACTGATCATTGATCAGACTGTACTTGGCACTCTCCTCTTTCCTGAGAGCCCGCTCCTTTTTCAGCTCCGGCGACCAGAAGGTCTTGATGCTGTGCATCGAACTGCCCAGCTTCTGGTTGGTTAGCTCCAGCTCCCGCTTGAGGTTGCCCAGCTCCCGCTGCAGATCGGTGTTCTGGTGCTGCAGATCGCCCAAGTACGCTCGATCCGAGGTGGGACCCATGCCCGTATTATAGCCACCCATGGCGCTGGGACTCTGGCGCGCCGATCTGCCATAAAGCTCATCCTCTAGGTACAGGCCCCGTTCGAGGGATCTGTCGCGGGAGCGATCGCGTGGCTCCCGAATGGGTATGAACTCGCGATCATGGGGATCGACGAGTCCGCCGCGATCCAGCGATTGGTAGCGGGTTCCTAAGGATATTCAAAAAGTGGTTAGTTCAGAGTTATCTTCTAATGTGAAAATAAAAATGTTCTATTTGACTTGTGTGGTCATTACTTGGATAGTCCATGGCATGGGCCATCGGTGGTCTGCTGGCACTCCGACTGCGATGGTGACCCGCTCCGGCCGGACTTGTTGGCTCATCCATGTCGCGGTAGTATGGACTGCCCATTGCTGAAATTCACACACACACAGAATTCATGAGGATGACCAAATGAGTGGATGAGACGGACGGTTGGGGTGGTAGGTGGGTGGATAGTGGCTTGGTGGTTTTTATCTCTGGTGGTGGAGGTGGTGGTTCAGGTGGTTGTTTCGTGTTTTCGTTTCGGAGGCACCTCATCCGACGGCCACCAGAACAGAAAAAAACGAATCCGAAAAAACACAAACAGAAAACGCCAAACGGAAAAGTAAGAAATTAAAGTGTATCTAAGGTGGCATCTAGTGCAGTGGAGGATCTGCCTTATTTTCTTAAATTATTCAGTTTCATTATCTTATTTTTGGAGAGTTTTTTTTTGCGGGCTTGGTTAGTGGCAAGAAACGCAGGTAAGTTTCAAAAAATAAAGAAAAAAGAAAAGAAAAATGGAAAAAAGTCAACAAACGAAGGCACGGGAAAATGTTTGTCGTGTTCAGGCTTTGGTTTGGTGTTTCAACTTCCTTTCCCCCTCTAGAACCAACAGATCCCCTCGCCCCCCCCACCGCCCCCCTTGACAAAACACAAAGAGTGCCTCATAAAGTAGCTGCTACATTGTGCGGCAAGGCTCTGCCAGTGCTCTGTGTGTGTCCTGGCGCTCTCATATTTCAGAGCCTGTTCAGACTGCTGTGTTTGCTGTGGTTCGCCCACACCTCGTCCTAGCCGCGTCCTTTCTGCAACCATCTACCACCTTTGGAGGGCCATAAACTAAGTTTGTGCCAGCACGAAATCATTTTGCACGTCGAGTGCACGAAACTGAATTTGTGGTTAGTCCTGCAAACGTTCGTTCGTTCGTCCTTGTTCGTTATTCGTCAGCGGTAGTGGCAGCGAACGGCTCATAAATGGTTTATTTTGCCCCCTGAATGGCGGCCAAATGCTAATTAGCCGCGAGCTTCGGGCTTCATGAGTTGGTAATTAAGTGTTGACCCCGTTGAAGTGCAAAACAGTTTAGCTAACCATAATTGTAATCCAGTTTGAGGCTTTGATATCAAGCTATGCGCCCCGGCAAAGTAAGTTCAGTTTATGGGTTGAATCTTCTCTTTCTTTGGATCTCCTTTAGCGACAGCTGTTGGCCATTTTCCTGTCAGTCCTGTCAGTTGGTTATCCTGGATGTCCTACCCGGTCTACTAATGCAATTTTCCAGCAACTGTTGCGTAGGCGGATGGAAATGCCAATTCAATTCAATTTCCATTTTCCCCCCACAAGAGGGAGAATTCAATTTGCATGTGTTTGTGGGTGTTTGGAGTTTGTTTTTTTTTTAGTTAGTGTGGTGTGGTGGGTTAATTGAAATGAAAATCGGTAGATATATATATTCGCAAGATGAGTGAAGCGAAACGTATTATACGATAAATAAATGAAAATCGAAACGAATCGAATCGAAGTGAAATGAAATGAAATCAAATTTATGTACCATGCGCATGCGTGTGATGTTAGACAGAAATAATAGAGTTTAGTTAGAAATTGCATTAGTTTGAGTCGACTACAAATAGTACAAAATGAAAATGGTTAGTTATGGTTAGCGAATATAATTAGAGAGCTAGCGAGCGATATATATATATATATTGTACAAAAAATCTCTCACAAAACACAAAAGAATTATGAAATTTTGGATAATGAATTTAGCACGATACCATGTTGCATTGCCATCGCAGCATGCAACACAGCGGGGTTAGTAGTTCGTTAAGGATTACGAAATCAGGATTAAAGCTTTGCCAATTGACCAATGAAATAATGATGTTTTGGATTTCTTGAAATCATGGTTCGCCAAGCTCTCGCACAAACGTCAGTGCATACTGTGACATATTCTTTATTTTTTTTTCTGGATTTCTTGATTTAGTTTTCAGTATTGAGTGCTTTTGGACTACGTTTGTGCTTGGATTGCCTGGACTAGGTCCGGATATATATATAAGATTTCTGATAGGATTTTTGTGGTGGAGGAGTCATTCACCTAAAGGACTTCCGCGTGCGCCGTAGTCCCGGGATGGGGATCGATCGACCGTCGGCAATTCCTGGAGCCGCCGCACGCGACCCGGACTGCGCACACCAGAGCTAGTTACTGGATTATATTCGTCACGTGACATAATCCGCGGCTCATCCGCGGCATGCAATCACCAGCCAATAAAATGAGTCCCCGAGTCTGACTGAGATAATTTTTGGTTTAGTGACGAATGTCTCGTGAGTCCGGTGTTCGCTTAAATGCAACGTTCAACTTTGATTCTTGGTTCTCAGTGTTGGCTTCTTCGGTTGATATGCACACGGTTTTGATTGATTGATTGACTCATAGATTGATTGATTGATCTATTAACGACTTAAACTCTTTCTTTCTTTTCGGCATCTGCAAGTGGAAGAAGTGAAAAGAGAACAAAAAACATACACACAATAGTACACATCACGTTGTGATACATATTCTTCATAAAAACAATATATTACATTACGCATACGCCCCGCTGTACACTGCTAGCTATAATACGTTTTTATTTTTTTCTAGAATTTTTAGCATTTTAGCATCCCAAGCATTCAACGGTTTCCTTTTTTGCATTTAAATTGGCTCTAGCTCTTGCATATCCTTAACCTTTTTACCTAAATCTCAGCCAGAAGCAAACCCGGCCATAAGCGCATAAACAAATACCATAAACAGTCTCAAAGTGCGGGTGGTTTCCGGGTGGCGGGTTGGTAGCGATGATAAAGAAGCAACAGAGAAAGCGGAATACATCTTTCAAAGCATTGCATTATGGCGGGTCTATGCAAATTCGTGGGGTATTCTCGGTAGACGGGCAACAAATCGCATGCAAATTGCCACTTGAGCGGCTGCTTCACGTCTAAAAAGAAAAGTCACCCACGGAGGCTGACAGTCGAAGGAGGAGTTTATGCGGCTTATTTTTCAGAGAACTTGGTCTAGGTCTTCTAAGAGAAAATTTGGTAACTGAATAATAAACTAAAGAACTCTTTTCAAAGGAAAGTCTTTCTTAAAAATTGCTAACTTTTAAGACCTTATGGAAGACTCGGAACATTTCTATGAATGTCATGAATTGCAAATTGGCATTAGTCCTGCCGCATAAACAATAAGCCGGAAAAGGGAACGATGACAAGCGCAGTGTTGATGCCGTGTGAATGGGCCAAGAGTGCGGATATCAACAGCAGCTGCGTCTGCAACTGCAACTGCAACTAGAACTGCACATGCCACTGCCACTGCAGCGGTTCAAATGAAAACTAAACGAATCAGCAAGCCGGAAGCCTATTCACAACCACAAGAAGGATGTCTCCCGTTGAGCCTGCGACAAACACAAAAAAAAAAGAAAATGTAGGAAAACGAAAAAAAAAAAAAGGATAAAGGAAACGCCAGCAGATGAGGTCAGGATATGGCAGACGGGCCATAAAATATCTGGCCGAGATTCGATTACATCGCCATGCCATTAAAGGAGCCCCAAGCAGTGCACTTTGCTAAGCAAACAGGGTGGTTGGCTGGGGGATGGCTGGGAGATGGCTAGGACGAGGAAACCCGGATAGATTGCACTTTGAGCCTGCATACTTAAGGGACCAGGAGCTGGATAAACGGGACCGTGTACGATTGTTGTCCGGGTCTTATCGCAGACCGACCGCCTTCGGGGGCCTCCACACCCCAAAACAAACATGTTGAATAGCCCCCGAAGCACAAGAAAAAAAATAGGGAAATGTTAGAGAATGTGTCGCCGTGTCTCTGGTGGAGAAAAGTGAGCCTAGTCTCTGGTCTCCGGTGAGAGAAAGCCGGAGAGAGAACTCACCATAGAGGGGCCTGTGCGCAAATGCGTTGTCACCGCTCCAAGTTCCCTAACCGCCTCGTTGTGCTCACAACAATAGCGTCATCGTAAAATATTTTGCCGTATTTTGTTGTTACCATTGGCACGATGTATGGATTGGCGGCGTTTTCTTTTCTTCCAAGAGTCACTCACACACATAAACACATACATACATAGGCATACTCTGGGCCACATGTAAAATAAGGTTAAAATTTGAAATCAATAAAAGTTATTCGACTGATCTAAAATTAGAGCAGGCAACTCAAATAACAACCGAAAGAAATAAATAATAAAGGCAAACACCGCAGCATTGACACGCAAGGGGGTGGTCCCAAAAGTGGGTGGTTACCCCCCTCCCATACCACCCTATACCAATAATAAAAGAAAAAAAAAACGAACCCAACTGAGACTGACAAATCATGCGAGCAAATCGAAGTCTAAGCCAGGTTCTTCAGTGCGTTTGGAAATCCGGCAATTTACCCATCCACATATCTAATTATAAGTTTTCAAATTGCTTGCCAATCGGAATGATTGATTGACCGACTGACTGGCTGGCTGACTGAAGCACAACGGGGCGTATGGGTAATGCATAAATATTCTAAGCTACATTTTAAGGCTACTGTTTGGGACTCGAACTAAGGCTATAATGGGGGAGCTTCGCAAGGATAAATGGCAATAATCTACGGCTTGGCCGCCGAAATGTTGGAAGTAAATTACAACAGATACGGGTTTACGGATACGGATACGGTTACGATTACGGCTACGTTTAGGAGAGAACAAAGCCAAAAAGTTAATGCATACGACAGGCACAAGTAGACAGAAAAAAAAAATAACACGAATCAGATTACTCATAATTATGGGAGGTCCTGTTACACAAGGCATACGCACAAATCAGAAATCAATATCGCTTACGGTTCACATCACAAATTGAAGTTGGGTTTTCACATATATTTTTGTATATGTGTTTGTGTGTGTGTGTCTTTGTATTAGTGTGTGGATATTACGTATACGAGTGTGTGAGTGTGTAAAAGTTGATGTGGTTAAGTAGCTCACCCGCTTTGCTTAGACGATGAATTTTGAATGATTTTCGTTTACGAACTGCGGGAAAATGAAATTTTCTAATCTATCTTTCCTATCTCCGCCTCAGCCTTCTCCTTCCTCCGTCCTCGTCTCCGTCTCCTTCTCCTCCTCCGGATCCTGCTCCGGCTCCGGCTGTTCCACCGGTTCTTGCACCTCGTCTCCTCCTATTCTTGACTTCCGTTTCCGGTTTTCAGAGCCGCAACAATTTGCTCGGCTCACTGACACACACGCACTCGCACACGGACCAGGATCACGCTGCAACTACATGTGTGTTTTTAATGTGAGGTGGTGGGGGGACAAGGGGGCTTGCGATTTGTTGCTTTCGGCTTTTATGGCTTTTAATATTATATCGTGTTGTTGTTGTTAGTGTTGTATTTGGTTTTGGTTTTAGTTTTGTTTTTGCTTTTGGGTGTTGTTGTCAGGCGGCGTCGGTGTCGGCGGCGTTGTCGGCTCAATGGGCATTTCCGGTTCCGGAAGGTGGCGGCTATTCCTTCGCTCGGCTGCTTCGCTTAGCTGCTTGCACTAATTTAGTTTGATGACACTGGCTTAGTTAGTTTGTTGACTTTCGTGGGCTGTCGCTGGCTAATTGCATTTTGCAAGTGTCTGTTTTTTTTAGTTGTTGTTGTTTAAACGGGTTTTGTTTGTATGTACATGGCTGTGTGGAAAGGATAATGAAACCGCATGAGTGGAAGAACAACTCCTTTTTTTTTCTGCGTTAAACTAATTAAAGTATTCATTCAGGATTTCGGATTTTAAGTGCTTTTGGTGGCTTCGTGCCCAACGAGAATTTTTTAGGAGTTTGCTCCGGAGAGGGAGCAGTGGGGAGCAGAAAAAAAAAAAAAACCACTGACACACATTCGACGCACGAAGCTCTCACCCACAGGCCAACACACAGACACACATACAGATGCAGAGAGTAGATAGGGAGTTTAAGAGTGCTCCGCAGATTGGAGTGGAGAGCTGGCTACGCACGAGTTACGCTCACGAGGAACGTAATGTTCGACGTAACGAAGCATGGTCGGGGAATGGGGAATGGGACATGGGGAGCGGGGTGAGGCGAGGTTTTGTGGGTGGTTGGGCGGTTGAACGGTTGGGTGGTGTTTGGGTGGTTTTGTACAACATTATGCTGGCACCACCTTCTGCCACTTCATTCGCTCGGCCCTAGGCTCTGTTATACAGCTTATAGCTTTTCAAACTTAATGTCTCTCTGTAGGCGAATGCGTCTGTGTGTGAGGGGGAGTATCTGTATGTGTGTGTCTTTGGGAGTGGGTGTATATCTCGTATGGCTTATATGTAGGTTGAAGCAATTTATAATAATTTTTCCTTTTTTTTTTTTTGTCTCTCCCCTTACAACCCACAATCGATATGCAGCGTTTAGTGGGCCAGATACGGATTACTCCTTCCTCTATGAGAGTATTTGTAGGCCCAATACACACACACACATATACATATATAGTGGGGTATATGAAATCCCATTTTAGCTGTTCCTCGATTCCATCACTTGTATTTCAGTATTTTGCGGCATTTCTTTTTCACACGAAACTATATATTCTTTTTGCACATTTTGCAGGAAATCACTTTTCTGTATCCAGGGAGCAGCCTCTGGCGCTATTGCTTCTATACACGCACACACTCACACTCGCACCCGCATATAACCAGCTCGCATATCGATACACACACATGGACAGAGCCATTATAACGGGAAATTGTCTATTTAATAGTTCTTGGCTTTGTCAGTTCTACGCGCTGTATTTCACATTTTTCTTTTTTGCTCCGTTACGACTGCGAATGCAATTAAGTTGAATTTTTCTTGGCCTTATACATTTCTCGGCCAGATACATATACCGCGTGCGTGAGTGTGTGTGTATGTGAGTGTGTCAGTGTGAGGGAATGCGATGGTGTGTATGTTCCTAACCCAAAAATGTATTGTGCGGCAGCTGAGGTGGCCCGTTTTCGGCAACGCCGTTGTCCAACTAACTACCCTCAAAGAACTGAGCGCCGCTCGTCCGTGCCAGTCGCTGTTATAGTGGCACTGCCAGTGGTGAGTTTCCACTCTCCACACTACACCCCCCCCGCCCAACCACCCACCGCCGCAGCTCTATCCTTGCGCGAGAGAGAGTGAGTGAGTGGGCGATTGCAATCAATGAATTTTCCTTTTTTGGCGCTCGCGCAGTTCGCCGAGTGCTGGCATTTTCGGTGCGAACGGCAAGCCTAATGGATTCCGGAATTCCAATACCAAAATATGGAGCCAGCACATTGCGTTACGCTTGCCGAAAAGGCCCTTACGTCTTCCGCCGGATATTCTGCGTTGGCAATGCTGCCCGCGAATTGTTTGAAATGCCCGCAAAGGTATGCTATGTTTTTTTTCAGATTCATAGGTTGTTTATATTTTCTTCTTTGGAACACAATGCTGCTTTCAAAGGATGAGAAATCAACACGTAGATGTCCTGGCACATGATTCAACCTTTTTCCTCACTTTTTAGCAAAAATCTCAGCCATTTTGCAACTGATTTCGGAAAGGAGTAGCATTTATTATTAAGAACACCAAACCCCCTCGTTGTACACCAAAAGACAAAGAAAATCAAGAAAAAAAAATAATGCCCAATTTTTGGATAAAATCACAATGTTACCCCTATGAAAAAATGAAAAAATTGGGTCAAAAAATTGTTTGCCGGAATTTAATTGAATATGATTCTACTCGAAGATACAAGATGGGGAAGGCATAACATTTTTAACTCAGCCAATTATTAGCCAAGTTATGGTAATTTTTGTTAAAAAAAAGTAAAAAATTGATGCAAAAATTTTCATACTTTTTATTTGGCGAAAATATGAGCTTTTCATACAGTTTAAATCAAATATTTAAACTATTTCGAAGAGTATTTCAAAACGGAATAGAATTTTTAAATTGGGACTTTAATCCCCGTCGAATCCCATCAAAATATCGTAAAAATAGATCAATTAAATTTTTGACCAATTTTTGCCCAACATTATGATGTTACCCCTTAGAAAAAATGCTAAAAATGGGTAAAAAATTGCATTGTGAAATTTTGATTGAGATAGATGCTACTCAAAGAAACAAAATCTGGAAGGTACGACATTTTTGAATCTGACGGGTATTAGCCAAGTTAGAGACATTTTTCTGTAACTAAAAGTGAACAAATTCGCATATATAGTTTTTTATATAATTTATTTGGCCAAAATTTTAACTTTTTATGTAGTTTTTAGTGAATATTTTAAGTAATTCGCAGCCGATCTTAAAATGGCATACCATTTATAAATCAGGACTCTAATTTCCTTCGATCTGCATAAAAAAATTGTGCAAATCAAACAATAAAAATTTTGTCCCATATTTTGGCAAAATCATAAAGGGACCCTTTTGAAAAATTTTGAAAAATGGGTCAAAATTTTTTAGACACATTTTAGTAAATATTTTGGCTATTTCCTAACCAATTCAAAAACGGAACACCATTTATGAATCAGGGCTCTTTTATCCTTTGATCTGCATCAAAATTTTCACCAAATTCATCAATTAAATTTTCTGCTAATTTTTGGCTAAAATTATGATGTTACCCCTTTCAAAAAATTTCGAAAAATGGGTCAAAATTTTTGCTGCCAGGATTTGATTGATAGTTATTCTACTCGAAGAAACAAGAGCGGGAAGGTATAGCACTTGTCATTTGGATAAGAATTAGCCTAGTTATGGGCTAATGGAATATCATTCAAATTGAAAATAGTATTTTATTTCTTGTTTATTAATTTTAGAATTTATTTAATAGTTTTTAAGATAGTTGTTGTATTTTGTTTTGAAAATAGTGTACAGGGTTAACTGGTTACTTCCTAGTGTGGAATGTGTCTGCCTTGAGGGCTGTGGTGTGTCTGTTGTGAGTGTAATACATTTCTCATAATACTTAATAAACGCATTTCCTATGACTCTAATAGCTCTAATACTAGCAGTGTTCCGGCTTGGCGTGGCTACTCCTCCTCCTACTCCTACTCTGGGAACTTGGATCTATTTACAGGTGAACTCCTCGTAGCTCTCGTCGCACTCATCGCACTTCACTTCGCAGCACCATCGGAACTGGCAGCGGCATTGCTTCGTCACCCGGATGTGCTGCGTGTTGTGGCCACGCCCACAGCAGAGAAGGTCACAGCTCTGTGGGCCGTGGCCACCGTGCTGGCAGATCCTTCCGGCGGTGCCCTGGCTGCCCGCCTGCAGGCTACGTTCACAGTAATTGGGTGACGCCTCCAGATAGATCAGCTCCATCCGCTTTGGCCAATGGAGCACCGGTTTCGCAGCACGAGCTACTCCAGGGTGCTTCTTTCTAGAAGCGTATTATGAGATTGGATTAAAGGACTTGTCAATTAAGTTGATATTTATGCATTCCTTACCTGCTTATTACTAATCTCAGTCCACGTTTGCCTTTGACGGCTTGAACAGTTTTGGCTTTTTGATATTTTTGCATAAGCTTGTCGCCGATCAGGCGGAAAGGCGGCAGGCTCTTCCAGCAGGTTTTCATCACACAGGATCCACTCACCCCATGGCACTTGCAGTCTGTGCGAAGCATTTTCTTAACCAACTGGAAATAAAACTTATTTTAAACGCCTAAATGAGGATATAACACATACGCACCGTTCTCCCTGCTCTGTTGTTGTGTATATTCATTAGCGTTCTCGAATCGCGCTCTAGTTCGCGGGCATCCATGAATCTTCTCGCATATCGCATTCCAAAATCCACATCTGCCGAGCAACCGCCCCACTTCCAGGGTTCTTCTGCGGCCCCCTCGGCTGCGGGAGCAGTCTTGTGCCGCACATCGCAGCCGCAGGTGGAGATGTTGCCACGGGCACAGGCGGCAGTTACCGCATATGCCGCCCCGGCACTGGCTATCGCATAGGTGTAGGCTGCCTCACGTGAAGCTGTAAGGATGATAATTTATAAAAATCTCACATAAATTTAAAATTATTTATGCTTCTATTATTACTTTATTTTATGACTATCAAAAATAAACATAAATTAAGTCAACGATGTACACTCACCTGTGGGTATAACATGAGCAAACACATTACGCTGCCACACCTCCGAACAGTTCCAGCGGTGGCCCCGGAACTGGTGCTGGCACTCCTGGGCGCCCAGCTGGTGGCCCTCGCCCAGGGCGATCAGAGCATCGGGCATCTCGCCGCACATATGGCGCTGGGCCGGGGTCAGGCCCGGTATCCGGGCGCAGAGCATGGCGGATGTAAAGCTGGACACTAATCTGACAAGAAGGCAAATACAAACAGAACCATAAATAAAAGCCTGTGTCGACTGTAGACTGTAGACTGTAGAGTCTAGAGCAATGGAGCGACAATAAATAAATAAACGAATAAATGACAAAACAAACAGGCGGCGATCGATCGATCGATTGATCCAGACTCGGATCGATCGCAATGGCTCGATTGGCAATGGCTGAAAAGTCGTGCACAGCAAATGCCGCCGGCTCTTTTTGCCGGCTGCTCGAATGCATTTCCATTGGAGGCTGGGGCTTCAGCTTGGAGCTGGCAGCTTCAAGATTCGAGCTCCACGGCTCCAGATCTGAGCCAATCGAAGACAAAAGTCTAGCCAAGATTAATGCGAGGCAGTGGTTTGATGCACAAATAAAAACTAGGGCTTTCATTTAAATATATATTTTAATTCAGGCGATTTAAGCTTCTATTATAAAATATGATTAAGCCTTTTAATATTTAAATTCAGACATTAATAGCTAATAGTTTAACCATTTTTTTCGCTGTGCATCAATGGCAGGTGGCTGTGGGCTTGGGCGTTATACTGTCAGTTTTAGTCAAATCCCAGCCCCCAGCTGTATTATTAGCCATAATTACACGGAGATGCAGATGGAGCAGCTCGGCCATCCGTCGTGACTCGCTGGAGTGTCTAATCAAGTCAGGCCAGCGTTTAGTTCACTCGGGTGAGTTGAGTTGTCGAGTTAAATGGCGAAATTAATGCTAACAGTCAAAAATGCCAAATGGGATTAATGAGTTTTGACAATGAGTTGCAAATTGCCAATTTTCGGAAACCTCTCTCTCTCTCTCTCTTTATATGGCCTTTTCTGTGGAAGTACCACCCACTGGCCGGTTGCCCACCCACTCCCGAGACGTGTCGGTTGTCTAACCTGTCGATTTCAGTTGGCAAACCAATCAGCATCAAAACAGCTGCACCGGCAATAATCATTCGATCGCCTGCTCGCCTTTTGTCCGGAGTTTAAGCTACAATTTTATTTTATTTTTTATTTTTTTTTTGTTAAAGGAAAGAGAAGAGATCCCTGGGGCCAAACAACTGACGACGCACGGGTGGGCAACTCCAACTCCAACGTAAACTCCAAATGCCATGTAAAGTTTAAAAAGCAAGCCACTGGGCTACACTGAGCCTTCGAACTATACAAAACTTCAAGAGCTATAAAACTATAGATCGAGAGATCTTTATAGATTTCTCTCTGTGCCTAAACAGATGTAAACTGCTTTCGAGTGTCTCCTGGTTCAGTATCCCCCATCTCCAAACTCCAGTTTGTGAGCCACTCTTAAATGCAGCAATTAAATCAATTTACAGAAATTACACATTTTACCAACCGCAGAGGAGGTGCACGAAGACATGAGCTTTATGGTGAACCCTCCTTGGTACGTTGATTTTCGATTGCTGATACGGGATCGCTGTCGATGTTGCTGGTTTGTTGAACACGCTGTTAACATGGACCGATCGGCCGACGATCGACGGCGAAATTGGTGGTAAAACTAATAATTAGGCTCGTTTAACAGGCCCGAACTGAAGGTATGGAATGGGATGGGACGGGACGGATGCGGTCGCAATCGCGGTAAACCTTCAACTTTGGAGTTGGCCCGAAATACGCGCTCGATCGATCTGTCAGCGCATCCGCTCCAGCAGACAGTCAGTCAGTCAGTCATTCAGTCATTTAGTAATTCAGTCAATAGCTTTTACGTGCGTTCGCCCAGCGTGACCGTCGTTTCGGCCCCTCCCGGCCCTTCATCGCTTAACCCGCCGGCTACTCCAATACCCAACCGGCAATCAAGGCAGTCATCTCTCCATCTCCTCGCAACCCTTTTGTTTTTGAGCTGCTTTATTTAATTTGTCGCTTGCCCCGTACCTCTGCCACTCGGCCTGTATGCCTGTTGCATGTCAGCAACGACAATTTCATCATCAACATCATCATCGCCATTACCAGAACAGATTTAAGTACTAAACCTAAATAGAGAGAGAAATCAGTGAGCCCAAAATAGGTTTAAATATTACCTGCAAGTTCTGAAACCTCTGCCTTAAACCTGATTTCTTTCAGTGCCCTCATTCCAATCCTTGTCATGATCTTGAGCCTCTTGAACACTCCGAGTCACGTGTGCTTGATTTTTGCATTGTTTTGAGTTCCCCCCTGGTTTTGGTCCTTACAGACTGCCAGTTGAGTTTATCTGTTCTTCTATATCGGGGTTGGGTCTGCGTGAGAGCAAGGACCTGTCATGAACTTGATACCATTTCCGCCTCCACCACGGCTACCGCTCTCGTTTCTTGCCATCCTTTCATCCCGAACCAAAATAGAGATGGCATGGCTTTTACAAAATGGGAAACTAGTTCCATTGACAGTCTTATGGCTTCTCCTGTCCGACAAATTGGTGATTCCTCAAGGCACTAATTTGCACAAAAATATTGGCCACGACAACGCGGACTCATTAAAAATGGATTAAGCCAGTCGCATAATTCAACGACAGCCGGGCCACAGCCACTTATGAGTCGAGTGGCAGCAGCAAAAATGCCCAAACCCAATAGCAAAGCTGGCCAAAAGCAAAAGCAGCAAAATGCCACAAAATGCAGCAAGCAATGCCAACTTAATGCGCACTTTGGAGCCTCATAAAAATATGACTTTAATATTTTCACGCGCAGGCGTAGCAGCTCCACAACTGGGAGCTCCGAACTGGCGATCTGGAATCTGCGACTGCCGCATACGCTGTCTCCAGTTGTACATACATATATATTTGCTCGATTCTCGATCCTAGGGCACTGTCATAATTGTGCGAATCTAGTCGACCAAATAGTTTCGACCCACCGCTGCGAAGGCGGTTGTTTTTATTTCCCGGCTCTTTGGCTCTTTGGTTTCTGGTATCTGACCAGTAGCGCCTCCAATAGCAGGCAGATATATATGGCTGGCGCTCCGACTGGTAATTACATGCCTTGCTGACATGTTCATGACTCTCCTGCACCTCCGCTTGAGACCCTACTCTTCCTATCCTTCTGCCTGGTCTGTCCACCATCCTCTGTCCAAGAGCCAAAGCGCCAATTGGAGGCGGAAGCAACAAAGGCGCTTTAATCCAGCGAAAACAATGCGTCGGTCCATGGGGAATGTTCATGGGTTCGCTTGGTTTTTGGGGGCATTTGAAAGGTATATTTTGTGTGTGTGTGTGTGTGTGTGTCTACAGCTGCAGCATGTAAAGTGGGCGGAGCCGAGAGGGAGTGGCAGTGGCGGAGCTGGTGGCCAAGGGGGGAGAGGACCCAACCGAAAGCCCATAAAGGCTGTTCAACATGCCATCAATAAAATACAAATATTCCGAGCTCGGAGCAGAAGGAGAAGGTGGCACTAGAAGGCAGAGATGGAGAAGGAGCAAGCCGCCAGTGGAGCGAGCCGACCATGGTCAGGGCCAAGAAAAATGTCGCTGCCACGCTCAGACAAACGGCCAGCAACAATTGTTGGCCATCCTGGCCACAAAAACGACGACGTAATTGACCAGAGAAAGACATATGTACAGGCACTGTAAGAAAACATATTCCATTTTTTTCATTTTTATGAAAAGACTTTAGAATAAGAGCTCTAGTACTTTAAATAAGAACTTCTCGCAGTGTTTGGGCATTGTGTCCATGTAACAGGTAAAAGCCAAAACGGATCGTTCGTCATGGGCAATTGGCAGAGGCCAAGTGGTCGAATGGCCACTCAGCCAGTTAGCCAGTTGGCCAGTTAGCCAGTTGGACAGTTGGACAGTTGGCCAGTCAGTTTTTGGTCTCTCGATCTCTCGGCTGGGATCTGTGGCTCTCGCCCTTGCCATCACGCCCTGGCAAACAGATCAACGGCAGATAGTTTTGTTTGTGCTTTGAGGTTTTGCAGTCGATCACTCATCCATAGCCACAACCGACCAACAAAAGTGGTAAGAGAAGCAAACAGAGTCAGAGCCACAAAACGGATTCCTCGACCACCGCACCGACGGCTCCCGCACTGGCTGCAGGTTGGCCTGGGAAACTGAGAAACTTGCAACAGGCAACAGGGAAACAGGCAACTTGCAACAGGCAAGAGTTTATGCCATTTTGGGCTTGTAAATGCAGAGACTTGGACAACAACTGGCGCAGAGTGATCTTGATCGCAATTTGAGCGTTTGTCTGCACGTTCATGCGTTCCAATTGTCCATGTAAGAGCTCCATGGAGTGGAGTGGAATGGAGAGAGCCACCTGAGCGGGGCAGGAGTGGCTAAAAGGAGATGCAGCTGGTTTCCTGTTCGAGGCATGCGCTTTAAAATTGCAGTAACCTCAATTACACGAGCTATGCATTTCTGGGTTAAGACCCAGACCCTTTGATGTTTTGTTTTTTTTTGCTTCTTGCTGGTTTTGGTTAAGTTCAGGTTCAGTTTTGGCTTCAGTTCAGCCCACAAGGCCCATCCCACTGCCAGCAGAAGAAGTGGCAGGAGAGAAAGAGATGCAGAAAACGGCCAACTAAAGTCGCGTATCTTAAAGATACACTCAGCTTATTGCAACTGCAACTGCATCAAGGCAATTAGATAGCGCACTCACACAGGCAGACCCACTGATGCAACGTTGATGAGTTTATGGCAAAAATTGATTTCCAGTTGTCGTTGCTACTACCTCCTCCCCCCTGTCATGCCCCATGCCCCCTCCTCCCACTCTTTCAGTCAAGCTGCTCCTAGCTTGATTCGCTGGCAGTACAAATGGCACTAGCCACGATGAGAGACTGCTGTCTTTCTGTCAGTTTTGTGTTTTAGTTGCTGCCTGCCATTTAATTGCCAATTTTAATGAGATTTTTTCCAACTCTATCCACCCCACCACCACTCTGGGGCCAACCAACCGCCAACCATAGAATACCGACCAGAGAGAGATCCGACTACCAGCCAGGAGGCGTTTACTGTTTGGGCGTTCGATAAGGATTTACAATTTACATACATCGCGCCGTGGCTTTGCAGATAAAAATTAGCGATCGTGTCCAGCGATGCGATGCGATACGAAAGAGTTGTCAACTCGTGCAGATCTGTCACAAGATAAAAGGAGAAAAACCGAAAGGAAACCATGGGGGAAATTTTTTAAAATGAAAACTAGAAAGAAGTAGAAGAAAAAAAATCCAAACAAAAGACCCACCGCTGGGGGGCACCGCTCTAGCTCCACATTCAAGACTCAAAATATTCACAGCAGTGGAGAAGGAAAACAAAAAATAACTGTTTGGCCATTAACTCTTTAATGGCATACCATTTATGGGGCTACTATACCTTATTTCCATAATCCAGAGTATGTAGATTAAGAGCTTGTTATGTATTTTCCACATGACGATGCAAATCCGAGGAGAGCCCGTACAGCTGCCACTATCATCATATTCTATTCGCACTAAAAGTCTGAATACCCATTTGGGGTTTTAATTTCTATTCGCTGAGCTTTGCACAAAAATGCCCACCCGGAGTCCAATTTCCAATCCACAGTTGTTTCACTACTTGGGCCTTGGATTTTTTTTTTTTTTACACATAAAACAGTGCCATAGGAAACCCACAGATCGAACCAGAAGGAGCTAATGCCTCTGTTTTGTTATTAATGATCCGAAAAAGCAGACGGCAGCACTTAATACTTCATCGCGAGGAAGGCTAAAACCGATACGACGATCGAACCGAAAACCGAAATACAATCCGACTTGGACAAAATACAAACTATATAAAAAATACACGACGGATGAGGCTGGGAAGTTGTATTCTTTCTTATTGTTGCTTTTATTGTTGTTTATTTGTTCGTATGCTAATTAACACCTTATGCTGCTTCAGCCAGCGGCGTTTCAATTAAGTCATCGCGAGAGCACCAAGATCGGATCACCAAAGCTGAGGACCGAATCACCGAATCGGGGAGATGGAGCTCGTTTATCAGCGCGTGCGTTTACGTTTCATTCATGCAAATCTCCGGCTTGGCCATAACCGGCCATAACTCAAAAGCCGAAACTGCCATCAGCGGCATCATCATCCATCAGTTGGACCGCCAAGCGGGGGCGGGTACTCTTGTCCGTCCAGGTGTCCGCTGGTCTGTTGGTCCGATTGTCCGCTCTGTCTGTCCCTTTCCGACAACACGACTTTTTAATTTATGATAAAGCGCCTCCGACTGTCACAACGGAATTGCGGCAATAACCATAAACGGCTCAGCAGGTGAAAACTACCAAAAGAAACCAAAAAAAGCCAAAAAGAAGCGCCGAAAGACGGTATCCCTCTCAATCTTTGGATCTTTGTGTCATGCAACGCTTAGACGTCCCGAGTGCGGAGATTAACATAAATGCAGCTCATTAGTGACGCAATTAAAAATCCGAGCCGACAAACGGTGCAGGAACACCTATAGATCGATGTGAGATGGCCTGATCGATCGATCTTGGAGAGCTGGATAGGGGTTTTTGTCCTCCCCGACTGTCGTTTATGGTGGGATTTTTTCAAAAAAGTTATATTTTACATATTTGCGATAAATTATATCTCCAAAATATGTCAAAGGTATCAGCCACTCGTGGTTATTTGGAAATCCTTTTTCTTGCCTTAGATTAAATTTTATCTTTTCTTAGCTTTGATGGAAATGTATCTTTCTATTATCCTTTTTTTATTGCACTAGTTATATAGCACTAATTATAATCATTTTAATTATTTTATATATCTTAGATTCGCACTTCGTTTGTTTTTATCTCGTATCTCGATTTCGTTTGCCGGAAACCCGCGCCAAGATTCAAAAGCCTCCTTTTATTGAATCGAATTCATCCGCAGCACGTCCGACTCGCTTGAAAATTTTTGTTTTTTAACCTGCGGGGTTGTTATTGGCGGCTGTTATATAGCTGCCTAGCTCTTGTGCTTGTGCCTCTCTCAGATACAAGATACTCGCACTGATGGATACGCAGCTTTTGATTTTTAAACAAGCTTAGGGCCTTAATTCTTTAAGAATCTGTTATATTGATCATCAATCTTATTGATCATATAAATTGTATCTTTATCCTTTACCGTTTTTTACGGTTTGTAGATACTTTCCCCGATTCGCCGAGATACAAGAGAGCATTGCAACATGTTCGAGAGAGTGTTGGATGTTCGATCGGGAGTTGGAACTGCGATCGCTGGTGTTTGAGGCGAATTCGGTGAAGTTCTTGGTCAAAAGGGCACAGACCAAGTTTTGTTTGGGAAAGGGGTCTTAATTTTTATATTTTTAAGAAATTTAAAAATATTTTTTTTCTAAGATTTTATAAAATACATTTTCGGGAACCTAGCAGTCAATTTAAGACTTCCTTTGAGGTTGTATTTTGGTGTTTTGTCAATGATATTCATAAGGTTTCGATGACTTTTTTCTTTCTTATCTTTGCATGTTTTTATCTGGTAAGTTTTAAAAATATCGAATATATTTCGAATATATTTCTTATAATATTTTCGACTACATGTACTATATCTTCTTATGTTTTTTAAATTTTTTCGATTTAATCTTGGGATCTTTAGAATCTTCTAGGGTACTAAAGCCTCGAATCTTTCCATAAACCCGCTTCCTTTTCCAATTTTGTTTCTGTCAAAGGGGAAGGAGCATAAACTTTCATCGGCAATCAAAACAATTATGTGGGTAAAAGTCGTGTTTTCCGTCCCTGAGAATGTTTCAAGTACTGCTAAACGGCCAAAATGATTTAAGCCGTTTAAACGGCCGAAACGGTCTCCTCTTTGGATGAAACTGATCAAATCTTTCAGCTTCATGGCTGCATTCGGTGATTTGTCAGTGTGTCGAACAAAACACAAATCATGTTCATCAAAGTGTGGCCACAAATGTTATTTATATTTTTTTGTTAGTGGCGTTTGGGTTGTTGTGGTTTGTGGTGTTTATTCCGCAAATTTATAACTCGTTGTGTTGACTTCAACTTCAACTACGATTGCTGCAGTTTGCAGTTTTCGCTTTTACAAATTGTTTTTGAACATTTGTTCAAAGTGATTTATTGTCGGTTATTTACAGTCCGCCTCTTGACCAGTTGGGAAATTTGTTCATTTTTTATTTTCCACGCGCCTAGTGCTGCTTAGTGCCCAGTGCCATGCGCCTCCTCAATGCCAACACCACTACTGCCGGTAAACGGTAGCCAAATGCCTCGCGAAAGAAGGAGGAACCGGGTGCAAGGCAGGGTACAAGTTTGGGCCAGCATCTAATGCATTTCTCGGATACGAGTGTCGTCTTAATTGATATGTCATTTATGCTAATTCCTGCCCAGGCACCCGCCTCCGGCTCTTTACCCTACTGCCTGGATCCAACCGGGCCAAAAGAATTCGCTATCTGGTAAACGGGCTACAAGATGTGTTTAGTGCAGTTGGAGTAGTAACAGTCGATGGCAGCCTATTAAATGCAATTAAGTTAATTTAAACAGTTTTGTGTGGAAAGCGCTGACAGCTAACAATACACACAGGTGCCCGCGGCTCAGGCTTGAAAACAATTGAACATCTATTGTTGTTTACTGGATTTTAGTCAGCCTCTGACAAGAGTCTCTGACTCACATGGATGATGCGCTAGTTGTTAATCCCAATAATGGTTGACGTCAATTATCGACACAATCGATACAGCAAGGTAGAAACCTCAATCCGCCACTAGTGTGACCCAGATTGCAGACGGAACAGACTTTGGCCCAAGTACCGATTAAATGGTTTATTGTGTGCCAAGACTTTTAAATTTTCAGATAATTGTTTTATGGCCGATCTGAAGTCTCTTTATGGCAGCCAATCGATTGTTGATTAGCACCGGCAACAGCGTCAATAGTAGAAACAACCGTGTCGGTGGCAACATTGTTGTGCCACCACGCTCTGGAGGATTAGTGGGTGTCGCAGCGGGAGGGGATGTAACTTATAGACACTAATCTGCCATTAAAGGCTATATTAAGAATCCAAAAACTATTAAATACAGGTGTTTTTTTAATAGTAAGATTTTACTTAAAAAAATTCTTAAAATTATAAAAAAGTAGTATTTTTTAACTTTTTTTATAATAAAAAAAAATATATTCAAAATTTAAGCGCTTTGATAGAACAAGTTTTAAGTTACACAAAGATTTTAAAGTCAAAAACTCCTTTTGTATTTTTCAAGTTTTTTGCCTAAGTCTTTTGTTTTACTTCTAATTTTATTGTTTTTTGTAATTGAAATATATATCACATAACGGTAGCCTAATTAGGTGAAATGGGATTAGAAACCGAAAAATAACAGCCCATTGAAAAATTTATTGAATGAGTTGATACGCGGCTTACGCCACTCCAATGGCAGGCACACTCAATGGCCATAAAATAACATATAAAACAGCCAAAAATAAATAAAAACAAATAGAAAACAAAGCACTGGCATATAGTAATCATGAATAGCCCCCAAAATTCCAACTAAACAACGAGTTTACTTTACCGAAATACCCAAAATACAATAAAAATGGGGAGAACTGCCTTCGGTTTACTATAGATTTTATTGTTGTGGCTGGATGGCTGGCTGGCTGGCTTGTTGGAAAGCACCCGGAGGCAACAGAGAGGGGCAACGCTTGGTTTCACATTTCCACCAAAGGGGGCAGAATCAGCTTCCGCTGAATGTCAAGCAACGCCAGTGAAGCGATGTGGCCCGAGGAGTGAGAAAATCATTCGTATTCGGAAAGTATGTTTTGTTTTTTTTTTTTGTTGTGTTTTTTGGACTAAACTGTGATTGGCCATAAACAAGTGTAAATTGAGCTGGAAAAGCGGAAAGGCTCTGGCAACGCATCCGATTTCATCTGTTGCTTTGCAAAAGGTCGAGTGCAAGCCGATTTATTAACAAGACACTGGCGAATGGTCTGGCATTTTGCATTGTGCTCGTAATTACGAAACAACGCAACAACCGAGAGATACAGATGTAGTATCTACGCCCCATTAGCTCATCCTCGAGCCCCTCACACCCTTGGTGGCAAGTGTTAATTGAGCTGCACCAGCTTCTTTCCCAAAAAAAAAAAAACAAGAGAAATGGGAAAAAGGAAAAGAAAACTCTGTTAAAAAGGAAATGCCCAATGACCCAAACCAGCTGCCAGAGTGCCAGTAACTAAGAGCCGTTTTCATTTTCTCCTTACCTGCAGATACGCAGATACTTTCTTCGGGGCTAGATAGGGTTAGGCCGGCAATAAGGACAATCCATTGATAATGAGTGGCGCCAGCTGGTCGTCTGTGTCGGCTTACTTAGACAAATTGATTACTAATTGGTTTGTCAGGTCGGCAGGAGCAAAGGAACCAAGGACTCCATGACCCAAGGATAAAGCGATCCACTTAAAGTGTTGAATTAAACTTTATTGGATTTAATTACAATTTTACAGAAACTGGAAAGTCGTTTTACAATATATATATATATATTCTATTCCCTCTTTGTGTTTATGTGTGAGTGTATCTGTGTCTGTACATATATAATACGATTTATTTTGTTATTTTTTTAACACTTTTTTAGTTGCGGATATATGTAGGTGTGTATAGTTCATGCTAAGTATCTCATACAAGTAAGGTATAATGTTTAAAAAGATTACACTCTAGTTATTCTTGGCTTAAACGTTTAGTTAACAGTTTTTTTTTATTCATATCCATTCCTATTTGCTCGTCTACTAAGCTGAAATTTCGGAAAACAAACCATCCAGATACCAGTTTGGATTTGTTGGGAAATACATAGTTAATTGATTGGTTAGCTAGTTGAATTCGAGGAATAAGAATATAAGAATAGTTTGCTCGGTACATGCGCCGCACTTTAGAAGTTTTGATTAGGACGAAGATACATAGGTGTAAATTATCTAACAGATATGTGAGTACCAAATATCCAATTATTTTTAGCTACATTAGATTGTGTGTCGTATAAAGTTTCATCGTAAAGTTAGATATCAACAATTTTGGTGTTAGATTTTAGGTTCGGTTCAGAAAAGAAAAGACCGTTCGAACAAAACTAGGCCCGGGGTAAATGCCCTACTATATAGCATTCGATATTGATACTTTAATAGTTTTAGTTGTTTTTGTTGTTACTGCTTGGTATATATTTATATAATTTTTGTTTAGATTTAAGTTTAGTTTTAGTGCCAATTGGCTTAAGGTACTTAAGTTTTCATTGCCTTCTGGCCTCCCCACTATCTAAAAAGACTTTTTTTTATATTTTATTTACTCTTCAAAACACACTCAGGTTTGCTTCTACATATTGAGGTTTACAAATGGTGTGAGTGTGTGTGTGTTTGGTCTGGCGAGCCAGAGTGTCTGGTGTGTTTGTGTTTGATAAGTGCAAATATTGCATTTAATTGGATTTAGTTCTCGGCTAAGACCCTGCCTAAACAGTTATTATTAATTTCGTTTTCTAACAAAATTGATTGCAATTCATTAAGTCAGTTGAGTAGTGAGTTCGTATTAAGTCTTCATTTCGAATCAGTTGATCAGATTTATACATACATATAGTTAAGTTAAGAGCAAAATGCAATCAAAGTAGTTTCGTAGAGTAATAATAGTGCGAATTAAGTATAATAGTTCGTAGTTAAATAGTTAACAATGTGATAGATCCTAAATCTCACCCATCACCATCCTCAACAGCTGCGATACTGCGATTCTCATTGCGGCAAACACTCGTCGAGTAAAAATCAACTCACAGCCCATTTGCACATCGAACTTCCGCAGCAATTCGCAGTTTTCACACACTCGCACTTGAACTTTGCACTTGGGATTTTTTTTGTGAGTTTTTGTTTGGTTGTGGTTGTTTTTCTTATTTTTTTTTTTTATTAAATATTATACTTGTTAGGGCCTGCTGGAGGTAAGTGTTCGATTTGGTGTATGTACATGCGTAGTCCAACTCGGTCATCTGTGTAGTTTGCTAATTCGAACTTGAACGCTTCTTTAAAAATGGATTTCTATCAGTATCAGTTATCAGTATCGGCTCTTTCTATATATTATATATTTATTGCATTCTCTTTTTGTAAGTATATATGTTCTTGTTGGTATGTTATGAAAGCTAACAATGTGGACGGACAAAAATAATTTACAAAAATTCATTTATTGTTACATTTAGTTTAAAAACTTTTCTCTCATGTTTTGGCTGTGTCTTCAAGCAGTTAAGATCAGAATATTTGGAAAAATGCTGACAGAATTCCAAAGCAGATCTTGGCAAGTTTTGTTATGGTTTCTGGTTTATTGATCTTTGTTATTCTCCCAAAGAACGTGAAAAGGCTTCTTTTGATTTCTTCTATCGCTTTAGCTAGGCTTACACTAGGTAGTCGTCAGATAAGGTTACACTTAGTATACATAAATAGCATTAAGTACTTGCATTAGGGAAATTAGAATAGAGTTTTCTTTGTTTGAAACATGATATATATGTATGCTTTTAGATTGGTAGCTGCTGCGCACTCCCCACGAATCTGATTTTAGAAATCAACAACAACATTTTGGACTTTAAGTGGAGTCTTATAGCTTAAACCTAGTTACAGAGCAGTTAGCAACTATTTAGGATTAGGATTTAGGATAATGCTTTTAGGGTGTTTCTTTTTTTCCGCTTTTGTTACTTTTCGTCATTTACTTTAAAGACAAGCTTAGTCGCATCGCAGAGCTTGGGCTAATACGTTAAAATAGACTAGAATTTAGTTAGTTATCATCGAGTTAGGCAATATTTATATACAAATGTAACTATATAGAGGCATACACATGCTTAATATTGGTTTAAATTTTATATATACATATATATATATAATATGTATATATTGCAGGCTACATTTTTTCACTACAATTGGAGTTAAAAAGTTCTTTTTTTTTGCGAAGGCTTCAGTAATAAGTTCTTTCGAGTTGACAAATGGAAAAATTGTGTTCTCTCCCTGGAGTCTGATCTTCAGTTAAGATTAGGTTTTAAGTAGTACCTTATTCAAAAATCCACTAACCTAAGCTACATATGTTCGAAAACAGTGTGTGTTGTTTTTTTTGTATTTCTATCCATAGTTTTTGTAAAATTCGTTAGGAAAATGAATCGAAAGTGCAGGTAGTAACTACTAAAAAATTCATTATATACTTAGTATGTGTACGTGTGTGTGTTTTTTTTAGAGAGTTTTTTGAAACAAAGTTTCACTACGGAGGTGCTGGGGATTGTTTTTTCCAAAGCGGAACAAATACGAAAGTAGAAAGTTTCACTCGGTTGTTTAAAGCTATTTATAAATTCTTATGGAACAGTGCAGCTCGTTCCTATGTTAAAAGTTCACTCAGTTGACCCTCACTGATTGGATTGCATTTGGTGTAGATTGTTGATGGTGTTTGCATTGGTATTGCCGCTGCCCGGAGCAGTAATGCTGAAAAAATATTAATTTTTAATATATTTTTTAAATAAAGAAAGATGTGTATGTTTAAAGTTACCTATTTTCTTGGCAAACCAACATTTCCTGTTGCCCTTGAAACTGCAAGTTTTGAAGGTATTCCGCCCTGCGTTGGTGCACCAGCTTCTCTTTTTCGGCTCGTTCTTTCTGCAGTCTAAGATTTAAAAATTATTGTTATTTAATTGGAATCTTTAGCTTCAAGAAACTTAAAAGTGAACTGAAAAAAAACTAAATCCTTATAAGGCCTTACCAAAGTCGTCAAATTGCCATCCCAAATGCTTGCGTGCAATTACACATTACCCATGAGTTAGCTTATATTCAACCTTAGCCTAGTTTAGTTTTTATTTTTATTTCATTTTTTGATACTTACTTGATGCGTGATTGTCTCATGAACTGTTGGATTTTTCTGGCAGCTTGATTCTGGGTAGACTGTGAATAGGTTCGCCTGAAAAATATTTAAAATCAAACATTTAAAGAAAGCTAATAATCATCAGAGTTAGAAACTTACTTCAAAGGACCCGAAGGACTCGTTTCCTTGGGCGTGCTGGGCTGGGAGCCCATCTCGTGCTGTTGCTGCTGATCCTGCTTGTAGTGATCGTAAAAGCTGGACAGGCACTGCGAGTTGCTGCTCACACTGCCATGGTCACTGCCCTCGCCCATGCCCAATCCCTGGCTGCTCTTCTTGAAGCGCTTGTTCCGACGATAGGAGCGGTAGCCGTGCTGGATGACCAGGGCGGCGTTGGTCATTTGGCGATAGTAGGCGTACTGCTTGTACCGCCTGTAGTAGTTCTGGATCACAATGGCGGCTGTGCGCTCCTTGTTCTGCTCCTCGAGCTTCTGGCGACCCTTGTACGAGCGGTACGCCTTTTGGATGCACTTGGCCGCCTCGTACAGCTCCCGCTGCTCTGTGTCCGTTAGCGTAAGCTTGGAGAAATCCGCCTCGAAGGGGTACTGCGAGATGCTGGAGGCGTGGAGGAACTCCGTTAGTTGCTTGGTGGAAGGCGGCGGACTGGGAGAGCTAACTGAGGGGTCAGTGCCCAGAATGGAGTAACTGGCCGGCGACTGCAGAGGTCCAGAGCTAGCCGGACTCAGGCTGGAACAGGGTGTGCTGACGTCGTGATAACGATAGCTATGGTCATGGAAGTCGAAGCTAAAGTCGCTGTCGAAATGGGTATTGGGCAAGGAGTCCAGCAAAGGATCCATAAAGCTGTCCGTCAAAGCCGAAGACTCGGAAGTCAGAGGTTCTGTCAAAGGACTGCCCAGGACCATCATTTCATCGGCTTCGTTCTAGAAGATAATGGAGAGAATATTAATTAATTTTTATTTAATGTTTTAGATTAAATACAAACCTTAATGTGCTCTGGCATGGCTGCTATTATATGCTCAGCTAAAGTCAAAACTTTGGCATCCGAATCCCCTGAAATAGCCAGCAAGGACACTCAGTTAAACATTAGTTTCAAAAGGGTATGATTTTAGACAAATACATGACAAACAAGGCTACGTAATTAAGTTGGACACTTTACAGTTTTGTATAAAAAGTTGATGGGTTTGTTCCTTAAAGTTCAACTAGCCTTAGGATCTGATTGAACTGAAAGTCACAAGACTAAGTTGTGTGAATGCAACGCCACAGAACCATTTAATATTATTTTGTTTGTATTATACACCGACAAGCATTAGTGTTTCATCTAGCTATGTACATCGTTAATATATTTACATTCCTGGTTAATTATGCGGCGAGTGTTTGTTAGTTTAAACTTTAAAGTTAGTACGAGTAATTGGTTAAATGTAGACACCGAAAATGGCGCACATTTTCTGGGCGCCAAACAACCAGCAACTATTATTAATATAATACATTGATTAAACGAGCTTCCCCACCATCCCAATCCCCCCCAACCCGTCATAAAACCAATCACATGAGTACGCATTACAACAACAAACAGAAATTAGCAACAACAACATCAACAACATCGATAGCCAGCCGTATGGGTTAGTTAGTAGTAGTACTTATGTTTTTGTTTTTGTATATTATTTTATCTACAGTACAGTTTACGGGTGAGGATTTTGTTTTTGGGTTTCATGATATTCAATAGGCGGCCGGTTGTGGTTGGCCTTCGTCACTGACCTACAACGGCATCGGGCAGGACCAAATCATTGCCAATGGTCACATCGGTGGCGCTCGTCGAGTTGTCATCGCAATCGATGTCTTTGTCGTGCACGGGACTCGATTCGCCCGTGGATACCTCGCCTAGGTTTGAATTTACCGAGAATATTTTTGAGCATATTGCTGGGAACTAATTGGCAAAGATAGGGTACATGCACGGGATGGATACCCAGACTTACAGAGAGCAAAGTCCATTTTGCGGAGCGGCGACAGGAGGCAGTTGGTCCCAGTTAGCGAGTCTAGAGGTGAGTCCACGCCCAGGGCATATGTGTCATGGCTTTCAAAGTTGCTTCAAGGTTGAAAAGATTAAAATATAATAAAAATAATTAATAATAGCTTATACCTATGCAATCTGGCTAAAGGTTTTCCCGACTTGGTGCGTATATCCATATTGATTCCACTGTCAATCGAGGAGCGCTTGGAGTAGCGACTGCTATTGTTGGGAGGACTCTGGTTGCTGTGATTAAAACATATATTTATTTATGGATATTAGTCTATAAGGTTTAAGACCCACCTATGAACAGCTACAGGTCTTAGGAAAACTCCATCATGTTTTCGCTGCAGTTCCAAATCAAAGCTACTGAAACTGGAGGGAGGTTGCTCCTCCACCGTCACCCCTTCAGTTTCCACACCCATGTTCATGGAGAGGTTTGCCAAACCACCTCGAAGTGGTGTCTTGCGACAGCGTTCCTTCTCCAGACGATACATCTGGGCCAGCAGGTGTTTGTGACCCCGCATACTGGCCAAATCCAAAGGCGTCTGCTGGGACTGGGTCTTGATCTTCAGAGCGTTGTGGTTCCATTTGTAGAGCAGCAGAGAGCACTCCACATGCCCTCGGACACAGGCCCAGGCCAGGGGTGTGAAGCCGTAGACATCCTGGCTGAGGGCGTCTAGTTCGGTTTCCAAAATGATATGTGGATTCTCCGCCCGCCAATTGAGCATGGCTCCCACCAGTTTGGCGTAGCCCAAGGCGGCGGCCAGGTGCAGGAGACTCATGCCACGCAGGCCCACCGACCAAGATGCCCCAGTGCTGGGCAGGCTCCAGGCGTGTTTGGTCAGTTTGTGGCAATAGGCCACCAGTTTCTCCTCGAAGTTCGGCTCCAGATACAGAGCAGTGTGATCGGTCTGGATACAAGACAACTATATAAGTACAAGATTAGATTCCCATAGATTCTCTTCTCTACTTACTGTTAGGTCCTGCTCGGTCTTGACCTGCAGCTTCTCGTCAATGGTGGACAGGCGGTTCAGGAGAGTAAACTTATAGAGACAATCATTGGAGCTGCTGGCATCGAAGGGAGCATCCGCCAGCAGGGAAAGCTTATACTCGAACATCACCGAATTAGAGACTAGGAATCCCCCGCAGGCTACTTGGAGCGTCACAAAGCCCGCCTCGTGGGCAGGACAATAGCAACGCAGGACTCCCTCTTGGACCAGTTGCGTGGGCACTGGTTGGGCATCAAAGAGCACTGTGTAAGCAGCGCCATGACTACTAGACCAGGGACCTGCCACAAGGACCTTTACGCCGCCCTCTGTGTACGACCATTCCGGACTAAAGTCGCAAATGGTGAGCGCCTTGCGAGGCTGCTGGTGCGGATGATGGTGTTGCTGGGACGGCGTCGCCTCTCCCAAATAAGAGCCCTGCTCCAGGGCCGTGTTGTTCAGAGCCTGCTTGTCATCCAAGTCGAGTTCGGGAAATTCCACGAGCATGTCGAAAGCATCCAGATTGGCAAACACATCGTTCGTCTCATCTTCCTCGGCTTTGTTCGTCGACTCAGTTCTCAGGACTGCTTTGGTTTCGGTTTCTTGGTGATTGTTTTTGGCTTTGGCAACAGTGGTTGCAACTGCCACTGACGCTGCTGCTGCAACTGCTTCTCCTCCCACCGCGTTGCCCGGCATATTGGCTATCAAAGTTCGCTGAATGTCCTCGTGGGACAAATCCAAAGTCTCATTGAAGAAGCTCAGGGTCTCCGGCTGGGGTTCATCCTCGCTGCCACTGCTGCTACTGTTGCTGTTGCTGTTGCAGTTGCTATTGCTGATGTTCTGATTGTTGCCACCGAAGCTGCTGCTCTCGTCACTGGCGCTAATTTGGCTGCTATTATCACTGGAAGCACTGAAAGTTGCACAACCATTTTGGTTCAGGGTCTGACTCCTGTTGAGGGCCAGGGGATCTGCGGCCTGATTGTTGATGTTGCTGTGGCTGGAGATGATGCTGCTGCTGCTGTTGCTGCTGCCCACATCCTGCCATCGAATAAGTTTTGGAATTTAATCAACATAAACATATACAGAATAATTATTGCAGTCTATTTTGTGGTTTCCCACGACACTCACCTCAGAGAGCGCATTGGCGCTCATTAAATTATCACAAGTTGCTGCCGTCGAAGTCGTTGTTGTAAGTTGTTGCTGTTGCTGTTGCTGCTGCTGCTGATTGCCATCGATAATCGATTGTAAGGAACTCGAAGTGGATGAAGTGCCCGAAGTGGATGTGGAGGAGACTGTAAGGGAGGTGGTGGCATTGCAATTGCTATTGCCAGCGGAAGACGTTGCTGCTGGGGGCTGACTGTTGCTGCTGCTGCTGCGATGTTCGGGGGACATGCACATGGCCTCCACCTGGGGTTGGGGTAGTTGCTGCTGCTGGAGAGGCGGGGGCTGACCACTACTTGGGGTGACTGTTGTCTGTTGCAATTTATAATAATGTTGTTGCTGCTGCTGCTGGCTGCTATTGCTGCTGGAAGCATTGAGTTGCTGCTGTTGATTGTACATAAAGTTATTGTTGCCGGGGTCGTTATTATTTACGACATTTAATTCGTTGTTTGTTTGAGCTGTTAATTGCTTGCTGGCATTGCTGTTGCTGTTGCTGTTGCTGCTACTGTTATTGTTGCTGCTGGAGTTTGTGATTTTGTTTGCGGTCATGTGGCTTTGGTTTTCAATTACTTCAGTGTCCATAACATTTGAGGCTACTGCTGCTGCCGCCGCCGCTGCTGCAGGATCTCGTCCTGTCGCCGTAATTGTTGTATTGGCTATTTGTAGCCTGTGCTGCTGATTGAGATGCACGGAGCTCTGACTCTGACTGGCTACGAATCTCTGCAGGCTCAGGTGTTGCTGTTGCTGCTGATGGTATTGTTGCTGCTGCTGCTGCTGTTGCATCACCAGATTGCTCCTGGCCGCCAACATCTGACTGTTTCCCCGATACTGCTGCTGATAGCTTCCATCCTGCTGCTGCTGCTGTTGCGGCGGAATGATCTGGAACTTGATGGCCGACTCCTGTGCCAGCTGTTGCGTGGCATTGTGAAACTGTCCATGGGGATTCTCCACCAGCTGCCGGGGTCTCTCCGCCCAGCGGGAGTACAACTTGCTGGCCACCACCACGTTGGGTGCATTACCATTGCCGTTGAAGCCTTCGCCTAGACGCTTCTCCTGGACCGAGGACTTGAGCATGGCGCCGGAACGCCGCATCACAGGATGTGAGCAGGTCTTGCCATCCGCACAGCCAGCATCCCCACAGCCGCAGTCCAGTTGCTTCACGAGAGCAGCCTGTCGGGACAATCGTTGCTTCTCCATCAGCTGGCAGACAATGGATTCCACGGTCTCGGCAGTCTGGGAGGGAATTATTACAGGATTTAAGATAATAAGATAATAACCATGAAAGGCTTACTATAGTTTGTTTCATTTACTCACCGATATTTCTATATCATTGCCTGAATCGGAATCATCATCTGAATTAACAGTGGAAACTAAAAAAAAAATCAAACAATAAAATATATAGTGTAATAACTTTAAAAGTTATAAAGACTCTTAAGGACTAATAGTACCGGGTATCTACATCCGCAAACTCAAAACTTACGCATTGGTTTCAGTTGACTGACTAGCTCCTCCTTGGTCCACTCCTTCTTGTCGCCCCAGAGCGTAATGCTTGGAGCTATTACGGCCATTTTATTATCATCCGGATATGGGACATTCAGATAGTGCACCAAAACAATGTCAGGATTCTGATGGCGAACCAAGATTAGTGGGCATACAAAAAAAAATAAAATCATAATGATGGAATCTTACCTGCAACAGCCAGTAACATCTGCGATGAAATGTCGGCAATATGGCTGAGTGTACATAACAGCCGTAGATGCACTGAAAGAGTCGGAGGCGGGGTCAGATTCAGATATCGAAGGGAAATTCAATTTATCAATCGAGGGGAACACAAACAAGGGCATAAAATCGGGCTAGAACTGCTACTTTGTGGGGGTTTGGGGCACGCAGTATGCTTCCCGCCGGGACGACGGGAGAAAATCCATTTAATTGGAAAACATAAAAACGAGGAGCTATCCGTGGCGCTCAAATTAAATTACCGACCGCCCACGCTAGGGGGCGCCACTCGAGCATCGAGCAAGTGCCAAGAATCAGGACCCTCGTGCCCCCAAACTAACCATCATCCTGAAACGGAAACGGAAGAGCTAAGGAAAAGGGTTTCCCTGACTTGTAAAACATTTCGTTGCGCATTTTTCTTTCTTAAGTTGAGTTCTATCATTTCTTTTCTTTTATTGAGAATTTTTCCGCTTTTTTTTTTTCGTAGCCCGCTGATAAATTTGTTGGCTCTCTCGTTGGCCGCGATATGCCGCTGACTTTTTCTGTTTCGCCTTGGCATTTCTTGGATTTTTTTTGTGTTGTTTTTAGCTCGGAGGTCTATCTGCCTCGTTTGGGCCCAGTTATCATGTAAGAAGACGGCACCCCGCCAGCCAACTGCCAACTGCATAAATCTTAGCGCCGGCCACGTTTACTTGCGATTGTATTAAAATAAAAATTAAAATAAAAGCAAACAATCCGAGAGAGAGAGGGTAGAACCAAAAAAAAATTGGCGTGAAATTGCCAAATGTTTTTATGTTTCTGTAATGGTGGGCCGAGGGCTGAGGACTGGGATATACAGACTTCAGACATTATAAATAAGCTTAACCCTTGGCAGGGCTTATTTCATTAGCAGGCTAACGGCGACGTAGCACACATCCTTGAGCAAACAAGGACCAAAGGGGAGAACACTGTCTACTTCCGGCGGGAAATCATAATTCACCGAAACGAAAAAAAAACCCCATACGGTCAAGAGATAGATAGAAGCACGGAACCCCCAGGAAGTCATTCAATTTGAAGTTTATTTTTTTCCCCTTTTTTGAAAAAAACTTTGAGAAATGATGGCATTGGCTGGAGAACGCTTAAGGCTAATTTCCTAATTGTTTAGTTTGAAAAGGGTTATAGAAAATAAGTGCCAGACTCACCTCCGTTCCTTGGACTTTTAGTTTCATGTGATCCTCTCGAGTTGTCTTGCCATCCTTGCGCTTTTTCCAGCAATAGCCATCGCGTCGGTAGCGCACCTTCTTCCTTGAATAAAGTAATAAGGATCCACTCTTGGGTCTAAAAATATTTATCAAAAACAAAGACATAAATCACAAGTTAAGAAGATAATGGATTTAGTTAATCTGGAATATTTTTAGGCCACTTTTCAGTAAAGTGACTCACCTGGTTCGAACTTCTTTGGATTGCCATTCGCCGTGTTTATCAAAGCTGATAAGAATCGCTGCGATTTCCTGGAAGACATAAACAAAAACCTATATTAGACATACATGGTCGTCCTACTATATTTGCCAACCAAGTACATTTTATTTAGATTTTAAATAAAAGATAGCAAACGGCCTTCCCAGCTCGCGCTTATCAAAGCCGCTGCGACACAGGAAAATTTACTTTCCAAAATTCGAATAATTCTGTGCCCTGCTCACCGGCTACCGGCTCACCCGCTAACTTGGCTAACTGACCTTAACTAACGTGCTAACAATTTCCGGACTTAATGGGCAAAAATGCTTCACCGCTGCCCGGTCACGGAACTCGCGGCATTTCCTCCATGAGAGCCCAGGTCAGGGGAGGGGACTTCTGCGCCATAAAACAAAGGAAAACATTTTAGAAATTTCATTTGACCGCAAAGCGGACACTGCCACAGGATGTAGGGTTAAGGGGCAGGGAGGCCAGTGTGTTAACCACAATTTACAGGTGTCGCCGCCAGTTGACACTTAACCAGGCTGGAGGTCAAAGGCGGCACAGAGACGCATCCCCGAGTGCAATTTGTGTGCATATTTGAAATGTCCTGCCACCAAGGAGTTGCTGCCACATCCTTTGTATCCCGAATCTAACTGAAGAAGCAAATTCAAATGCAAATCACACAACAGCCAGCGAAAGTTGTGAGAGATTTTTGGCCATTTTAGACATTTCATTGCATGTTTTGCCGATAAAGTTATCAATTTGTTTGCTTCCTTGGCGCTGCATGAATAATGCAAAGTGGCCATCCATCTAGTCATCTTGCCACTCACATCACTGACATCCTCAGCTGTGCAGCCATATATGGTGTATGTGAGGACCCGGAACACGGATATCGCAGCAGCAGTTGCGAGTGTCATAAAAATTGTATGCCAAGGAATCCAAGGAATCCAAGGAAGGAGCAAATCACAGGCGCGTGTTTGTCAAGTGGCGAACGTTTGCATTTTGCCCAAAATTGCCCCTGACTTGGCCCTTTTGCCATCGCATAGCGCCAAAGACATATGGAATGATAGAAAATATATATAGAGATGGATGGCTTATTTTGCTTATTTATGCATGGCTCGAGCGGGCAACTCTTTCCACTCTTTTATGATGAATTCCGGGCACATACGCCGTAGAGCGAGGCATTAAAAATTAATGCCCACCTCAGCGTATTCCCATCTTGTGGGTATGGGCGTGGTCGCAAGACAAAATCTTCCTTCAACACTTTCACCAAATCAGTTACGAGCCGATGCATCCATCAGGATTCAAAGATTTTTCTCAAATATGTGAGAATAGCAACCCTATTCGCAGAGAACTAATTTAGTTCTTGCCACTTAATCATTTCCAGTCAAGTGGTCCTTGTAAGGTCGGAAGTCGGAGGTCACCCAGAAAACGAATGGGGCGCACAAAATAAACATAAAATTGCGACTCATTATCAATTTAACTTTTTGATTTTTAAGCTGCGCCTTTTTGTAACCACATACGGCTGGTTGGTTGGTCGTTGCTATTATTTTGCAGTTGCTTTATGAGCAGGGTCGAGAGTCCTGTTCGTCCTGGCCATACTGGGGCATCCCGCCCCAGGCCACTGTCTCTGCTTAAATGCCAAATTAAAACCATGTGGTTTAAGCGACAGTCCGAGGTTCGAGTGGGCTCTGGCCCTTTTTCTGGCCCGTTTTTCCTGTAAGCAGACTAAAATAAGCGTGCGTAATTTTATTTATGCCCCGTACACGGCTACATTTTGTAATTTTTGCATACTGGAGCTGGTCTGGCAGCAGGAGATGGGGATCTATAGGTGGTAGTCATGCCCCAGGACTCCCCGGAGTTGGAGTTGGTCATGTCCAGAGAGCTCTTTTTTCGAGGAAAACTTTATTTTAATTAACTATGAAATGCTCTTCCTGGACACTAGAGATATTTAAGGATAATATTACTTGATTTTTATTTTTTTTTAAACTTGTATGTTTACTTTTAAAGAGTTCCACTCTCAACTCTACAACTGGCCAAATGAATATTTGCGGTTGCGCTTAATTCACAAGTAAAATAACAACCAGCCAAGCTCATTGCAACGAATTGTCTCCATTCTTTAGCTTTTTTTTCTCATTTTCAGTTTGGGAAAACTTTTATTGCAATCCAAACAGAAATTGTACACCGCGGAAGCAAAGTTTTTGGCGGCGCGTGGTCAGGTTTCCCAACCAGATCCCAGGACCTACACAGCCTCGTTCTAACCGTGTTTCTGTATTATAGTTTAAGGCACAATAAAAAACGTCGCGAAGTGTTTTCTAATAGACTGGCGACCATCTCATTAATCTCCATACTGGAAAAAAAAAGTACATAGTAGTAAGTTGGACAGGGGGCAGGAAGAGCCGTCGTTGAAGGCTGTCAAAGTGTCCTGGCCCGCGAATGGCAGGCTCATCCGCCTGTGGACTGCTGTCCAAGAGCTCCAAGTCCTTTGGCCTTCGGGGTGCCGCCCTTTGGCTTTCACTTGGCCACCCCATTTCGACAATTTTATGTGCAATCAAATGCAAATAGAAACACAAATACAAATACAGGCAGTCAAAGCAAATACAAATACAAATACATAGAGAAGTAGAACTTAGAACTAAAACTGACCTCATTTGTATTCCAACGATGACGCTGTGATGGAAAACTGTCGGCTCTTGGCAGGCTCTCCAAATTGTCGGGCAGCTTGATGGGTTCGCCATCTGTAAAATCGGAAAGGAAAAAAGGTTAAAACCAAGGACCAAAGACACCAAGGAGTGCACTGAAAGCGCAAGTCGCCACTTGACTCTTTATAAATCAATTTTTGCATATCTTGCTCACAGTTTCAGGCCCACCAACAGGTGCAACTGTCGGACATTCATAAATGCGACAAAAATGTAAATCAGTTTAGAGCAGTGGCGATGATTTATAGTTGGGCCACAGAGTTAAGTGGAGACGTTACCCAGGAAAGAAATCCTATAATGTCAACATTTATAAACGAGTTTTTGCATTTATCCCATTTATCAAATTCCAAGATAGCCCGAACCACCAACTTAACTGAACTAAACTAAAAAACAGCATTAGCTGGCAGCTGACAGCTGGCAGAATGCGTGGCAAACTTTGTCGATTTTGAGTCATTGAATAATTACCCACACTTAATGGTGCTTGCAACGTAAATCGAACCAACTTTCGGTTTATTAAAATGCCACGCAACTCGCGAGGGTAAATAAACTTTGCGGCCAAAGTGTAATTTAGCAAAAATGTGTAATAAAAGCCATAGGACGACACACATCTACGCGACATCTAGCTGCCCCTGATCGTACCCTCCAAAAAGTCGTATATCAAAAGGGCCAATAGGTTGCACTCGAAGAGACATAAAAAGTATTTGTACACAATTTATATAAAGTGCTTGGAGTGGCCCGGAGCGTAGTCACTTTGTGGGTATTGCCTGCCAGTTCAGGCCGCGTAACCAAAATGTGTTGCCAAATTGCAAATGCCAGACGCTGGAGGTAGAGGGTTGTGAGGTGCAACCCTAGGAGGGACAGTGCGTTGGGTTATCCTTCTGCCACCCAGAAGAGGTGAGCACTTACCACACTTACAAAGAATTCTATCTTAAAAATTTTAAATTTTAAAATATATAAACAATTCTTTTAAGATTCAATACCTCTAGAAAAAACAAGACCTTCACGCACTGTATTTCTTGGCCAAGATAGTCCCCTTCTTGCCAGTTCTCGAACTCACAATGATGACGTTGATGTAGTTACTTTTTCAGGGCGTTGTTATACTGGCAGTTGAGGTTGTTTATGCGATTTTTATATGGCCCACGTTTTGGCAAAGGACACACTCCTGGTCTGAGGAGGTAGGGACGGCTTGGGGGCTTTGGAATCGGCGACAAATTGTTTGCTTTGATCGCACGTCTTCAGTTTTACGGCCAAACTAATTTGTCATCGCTGCCTTGAATGGAACTTTTAGCAACTTATGGGTTGTATTTTCCTCACCATCCCAGCCAAGTTGAAAAATGTTGAAGCGATAATTGTCAAAAATGTCGAAACAATCAGACTACCTGGCCCCCATCAGAGTCTCAGAGCCTTGCACCTATTTATAATGCAGTTGCTGCCATTGTTGTCAAAAGTGAGAGCGGGCTGGAGGGGCGAAGAGCATAACTCTGTTTGATTAATACAAATAAAAAGTTTTTTTAACTGCTCTTTGCATATTTTATGGCCAAGAGCTTCAAAAACTGACGTTGCCCGCCATCATAATAGACTGCCCTGCGGGAGGGTGGACGGGTTTTGGCCAAAAAAAAAAAATCCAGTCAGAGTAACAGTCACAGCAGCCGTGACTGCCAAAAAAGAAGGTGAACCGCAGGTGAGGGTCTTTTTACGAAAAACGCGAAAAGCGTTAAGGGAGTCGAGTTGTAGAGACCTCCGGGTCCCATGTCGCCAATGTCGATGGCGACGTCAACGTGGTTTTGCCGAAGTTTTTACCTTTTCTTTTCGGCGTTTTTTGTTTTTGTATTTTCAGGCATTATTTCAAGCGGTGGAAAAAACTTTAACCTGCCAGAAGGACTGGTTAACCTGCCTCATCTCACCATCATAATTTTCAGTGCCGACGCTTAATTGTGACAAATGCGCTTTGGTTACACAAGATTGTCTCATAATTCGACTGAGAATTTAAGGAGGAGACTCTTGCAAATGGCTCTAGGGATGGACAGTGGATGGGGATGAGGATGGCCATGTCCCGTGGATTGACACGGCAAATAGCACAAAAGAGTTGATATAAATAATAAATTTTCGTTTTATGATTTCGTGCAAAGGCCTGTCCAGGTGGAGGCTGGATGGAGCTGCCAATTTGTGCAGCCTGCCAAATTGTGGCTAATAAATATCTCACCAAAAAATACCATGGCTGGTACACGGCTGGTAGGCTGAAGGTTGGTTGGGAGGTTTGGGTCTGGGTCTGGGAGGTATATCCTATAAAACATACAAAAGAAAAATTGTTTTGCACTTTCGTGACCGACGTCGCCGAAAAGTCAGCGAGTGTGAAATTACTTTTGTTAAGAGTCACACACAGATAGAACTCTTGGCCACAATTAAAAGCCATTAAAGTGTCTACCAAATAGCTGAAAAATAGCAACAAACTAGAACTAGACAGAAGAGTTGGCTACGCAATTCTTTATCGCTTTATACATGGCCGGGAAACGGGAAAATAAATATCATTCTAGATGGATTTTGTAGATAAACCACGATGACGTCTCGGACATGAAAAGGCGGGGCGCAAAACAAAGGCCAATAATAAATAGATATGGTCTAGAGAGGGAGGAGGCCAGTAAAGACGTCATAGTTGGTAATACACAAGGAACCAGATAAAGTAAAAGTTTTCATGATAATAATAGTAAATATTTGTTAGATAGGCAGGGCTAGAAATAAAATTCTTTAAAAATCTATCTCTTTTAATAATTCTCAAGAACTTGTCTCAGTGAGGGGAAAAGCTTTTTGCATTTCTGTCAGTCGTATGCCAGAAGATATAAAATTCAAAACCTGCTAAGCAACTCCTCCATAACTGACAGATGTGCGGATGATTTATAATGTAAGCAAACTAAAAACAAACAAAACTCAGAGCCACACACATTGCGGTTGATAAAAATCACATTTTGGCAAAGGCAAGGCAAAGTGCCCTCCTTCCTAAAGCTGTTGGAGCTGCATTTTTTCCTCAACTGTGGCATTACAAGGAAACATTTCTCATTTCTCATCCAGTTTTGCATATTCCGGGGCCCGGCAAGAACAGCAATTAAAAGACACATAACAGCAAATATGCATGTCAGGCGCGACGGGGCCAAACAATAATTAGCCCAAAAGCAGCCCAACAAAATGCAATTTTACCTCAAATGAGGAATATTTGCAAGGAGTCATAGGAAACGGGGAAATATACAGAAAATGGAAAAACAAAACCCAGAACTGAGCACAACAGCGATTAACATAAAAATGCAACAAATGGGGCTGAAAAGCGGGGCGGCGCAAGGGCCCAAAAAGTCATAAAAGTCCTATTAATGAATGAAATCTAAACAGCAAATGGCAAAAACAAAGCGAAAGCCAAACAAAACTTTTGCGAAAATGTTATAAATTATTTACAAGTTATGACGAGGTCAGAGGGGGTCTATTCTGTCAGAGCCATAAAAGTCGAGGAAAAAATGCAATTACCTTGGGATTTCATTACTCTTCTAAGCTTTCAATGCACTTGCCAAAATGGCATTATATCATATAGGGTTATACTTGAGAAAACAAATACCCCCCAAGGTATAGACCACGAAAAAGCATAAATTTAAATCACTTGCAAGAGTTGACTCCCCGTATTTAAATGTCTGACAAGAAGGCAAAAGGATATAAAGGATAACACACACTGGCCGTTAAGCCGACTGCAAATTATATTAATACGGGGGCTCTTCATATATATATATATTTTTTTTTTTGGGGGGATTCATTCTATTTTTTCACGACTTGTTTGGCTTGCATGCAAGCCCTGTATAAGTTTCCCCTTTCAGAATATTAAAAATATTTTTTTTCTTTCTATATAGTGGAGTGGAGTGGCTAAACGAAAGCTGTAATTTATTTTAATGCCAGGTATTTATCATGATACACATACGTTTCGCAGGTAACATAAAAACCAGGAATATATTTTCGGTATTTTGTTTTTACATAAATTGTAAATTAAACATTTAAAGTGCCATGAAATTGTCTAAATAGGTAGCCTAAAAACACATGGCCAGGGCCTACGATAATGCCCGGCAATGGTTCATTAAAAATACATAAAATCGGAGCACTGTGTTATCCCACACTCCAGATCCGCTTCTGGATCCAGGGGCTCTACTAAAACTAATATTTATCTAACAAAATTAATATGGTTTGTAAGCCAAATAGAGACAGAGTCTGGGTGGGGGGGGGGGCTGGTAAAAACTGTTTGTCTAACCAAAAACAAACGACCGAATGTAGCACAATTTTCGGCAATGCAATGCATCGTTTCTACCGGCCGGAGCGATAAGCCAAATAAATAACGCAGCCTGGAGGTGGTAAGGATGGCAGGTCTAGGCTGGCAGGCAGGCAGGCCAGGTAGGCAGCATCATGCCACAACGTTGCATGCATTGTTCAATAAATCTATTTGGCCTCTAATCGAAGCACACACACGCATACACAAAGAGAGAGAGATATAGGCAAATGGCACCTGGAAAAGGCAACAAATTGCCATTGGATAGGCAAAAGACCGGAAGCAACAACAACATATTAATCCAAATTAGCATCAAAGTGATTTAATTGCTTGGAATTTCAGCGTTGGCAAACACTTTTCGACATTTCAGCCAAAGGGCATGGTAGGACATGGCAGGACACTTGTAAACAAGCCCCCAAAAAGGCTATACCAACCCACCTGGCTGCATTTTGTCAACGATTTGGCCATCGATCAGGCTAACAAACAGGATGCATATATAAACTCCATCTGCTGCAATTTAAAGTCCTTTTGCTGCCATCTTCAAATGGCTCTCTCTCTACCAAAGCCCTTGGCACGATTTATGTGGCTTTTAGTAATATGAGCAAATATATTACGTGACGGATCAGTTGAGGGCCTTTATCCTGGACGAAGGACGAGGACGAACTAATTGAATTGCCGCTGAAAACGAACAAACTCGAAATTAATAGGCGCACATCAAACGGCCAAAAAAAATGAGGCATCTGGCAGCGAAATTAAAGGCCGAAACCTATAAAGACAGGACATTAGGAAATGGAAAAAAAAAAAAAAAGGATAACCAATGTGAAGTCAACTGTATGGCAGTATGTGTGTGTGGTTTCGAAGCTTGAGCAATATTTATTGACTACGTGATCTTCTGACCAAAATCCGAATCCGAATGTGAGCGAGAGTTTTGAATTTTTTATTGCGCCCCAGAATGGCCAGCACCGGCACACCATCAAAAGTGTCCTTCTCGGCACACACATTCATGCATACATACATATATGTGTGTCCTGACAGCTGCCAACTTCTGGCTTTCTTTTGGGTGGTCCTCGTTACTTTTTTTTTGTCGTTGGTTACTCCTTTTTGGCATGCAAAAGGCGGACAGCAAAGTGGCTTATTAAAAATTTTGTCAACTTGCGAGTTTGGCCAACCAAACTCCTCCAGTAACTCCTCGTTTTACGACTTTTTCACACTCCCCAGGCTTATGCATATATATTAGCCGAAAGATGCTTAAGGATTACAGATTTTCAGGCATTTAAAACTGGAAAACTGGACTTTTAGCTGCCTCGTATCATAACTAATATTAAATGTGTTAAAGAAGTCAAGTTTTTAAGGAGCTGCTGTTTGCCATACTCCAAGCATAAAAACCACATCTAGTAGACACCCTCACTTGTTGGTTTTTCATAACCCAAAAAAGTATGCTACGAAAAAAGAAAGCGCATAATGAACCTGTTCAAAAAACAGCGTTTGTGTGCGTGTCAGTGTGTGAAATGTTTACTTGCACCCGAGTGCAGCCACGCCTCCACTCCGCCCCCAAAGGACCTATTGTTCGCCTTCGGCTTCGCACACATAAAAAACACTTAAAACGCCGTTAAGTTAAAATAATAAAGTTAAGCGGCCGCCGGGCAGCAACAAAATCTAATGTGACAATGGCAACAAGGAGCAAGAAGCAGAGCATTTGCAACAATTGCTGACATATTTCACAATGTGCAACAAAAGACAAGGAAGAGCGGACAGGGGACAGGGTACAGGACAGGTGAGGAGGTGACAAAAAACTAAGCCAGCACAAAGCACGAGGCAGTAGCAACCAGGAATGAATTCGAAAAAAAAAGACGCCAAATGTTGGGCATATTTTACATTGTTGTTCCTCACAAATACACCAACAATCACATACACACACACGCACAATAAACACACAGATACACGCAAGGCATGAGAAGGAGTGCACTATAGGAAATTTGACCACTTTTTCTGGCCAAAAACCATTTTTTGAAAGTTAAAGGATTTAAATAATTTTAACTGCATATCATTCACAATAGATTAATTTTTAATGTTGCATACCAGAAATTTTCATAGATGGCGCCACTGCGAAGAAAACAGCTGTTAAAAACAGCTGTTGATGTTAACATTTACATGAGCTTAGAATTTACGATTTTTTGGTGCGATTTTAAAAACACGAATACTTAAAATTTTATGGACAAAATAAAAAGTTTTGAAATGAATACTTTTTTAAGTGGTTTGTATTGTGTGTTTGTGTATGTGAAGTGTCCAAAAAACTTGTGTTGTCCTTTTAATAAAGTGAAAATGTAAGCAGTCTAGCATAAGAAATTTTTAGAAATAAATCACATTTTTAAAAAGAGATTTAAACCAAGTCTGGCGGAGTCGGACAATGTAATTTAGTCCATGTTGTAGATTGTTTAATTTTCTCCAAATGAGTGAAATATGAATATGCATAAAAATGCACTTTCGAAGAAATTCATAATTTAAGGAGGCAACCTCAACACCTTGAATGTGAATCTGTTAGCTGTGAGACTAGTGCAAAACCGAACAGTTAGAATGTTATTTTTAAATAGGGGGCGGTGCCACGCCCACAATTTTTTCATTTATGAGTTCTTTTGACCATATTAACTCAAATCAAAAATCAAAATTTAAATATCTTGCTTAGTTTTTGAGTTAGAATGTGTTTCTTAAAAAGTGGGCGGTGCCACGCCCACATTTTTTAAAAATATTGAATCTATTGACCATGTGAACTCAAATCAAAAATCAGAACTTAAATATCTTGTTTCGTTCTTGAGATATTATTTTTGGCCAGAAAAAGTGGTCATATTTCCTATAGTGGAGTGGAAGCCTTTCCTTTGGGCCTCCGGTCGGTCGGTGGCGGCCTCTTCAGCGGCCTTTTGTTTCAATTGTCTGTAGTTTAGGTTTTAGGCGTGTGAGCCTCGTTATAGGTGTATAACGGTAACTGGTAACGGTTGAGTGTATCAGTGTGTGTGTGTGTTTATGCGAATCCTTGGTGTCCTTTGCAAAACAATAAACGACTGTCAACATATGCGCGAGCCACCCGTGCACGCGTCTCTGGAATGGCGTGCGAATTATTGCCCAGGAAGATATGAAATAAAATTTAATGAAATGTTCAGAAAATGCTAAAATCCATGTTCTTGGTCCCCCAAGACCCTTTATTTTCGCAAAAAGGGGTTTTTAACTTACGCGAAAAACGAAAACAAAGTTTAAAGTTATGACTATTTAAAAGTCATGTCCAAAGGGACCTGCTTTAAATAAAATCTAGTTCAAGAGAAGACACAGAAACTGATTTAAGGAGTATGATATAATGGCAGATTTCCAATCTTAATTTTAAAAACACATATTTAGTTATTAAGTTTTCTAAAAAAAAGACACCAAAAACACAAGCTAGACACTTATAATTCTTATAAACACACATCGTATGAAAAGACACAACATCCATAGATCACTTGAAAAATTTTACTATTTAGACAGATCATGCAACACCAATAACAGAATAGATCAGTGGCTACTAAAATAGAAAAACTAATCCACAGTTAGTTAAACTAACTACGTTTTTAAATAAACTTCAAGTTAGTAAGTCCAACTAAAGTTTACCTAAAAGAATGTCCTTTTCCTACTTCAATAGCCACTAAGATTATAGTCTTGATACCAACTTCTTGTCGCTCCTTTATAAGGACTCCTTCTAAGAACTTGCCACGCCTCCTGTGAGGCAGGACCCTTCTCCGTAGCATACTTACTGACACTGAGCGGCATTAGGGCACTCTGCAGGTGGCTGAAGATCTGTCGGTGGTGGTGGTGGTGCGGCCCACCCAAGCTCCCACCACTGAAGTACAAGTGGTTCTGGTGCAGCGACAGCTGCTGGTGGTGGTGATGGTGATGATGATGGTGGTGCTGGGCCTGTTGCTGCTGATGGTGGTGCTGCTGGAGGTGGTGGTGCTGCTGTTGTTGCTGCTGCTGCACCACCGAGTGTTGCTGATGGGCCATCAGTTGTTGTTGCTGTTGCTGCTGGTGCTGCTGGAGGTGATGTTGCTGCTGATGGCCCAGTAGCTGCTGTTGCTGTTGCTGGGAGAGCGATTGCTGTGTCTGTTGTTGCTGCTGCTGCTGCTGTTGTTGCAAGTTGTAGCCGTTGTGCTGCTGCGTGGATGTGGCTGCTGCCGTCGGAAGTGCAACCACTGCTGCTGCCGCCGCCGCTGTAGCTGCTGCCGCTGCTGCTGTGGCCGTTGCTGCCGCCGTGGCAGTTGCTGTGGCTAGAATGTGATGATGGGTGGTGGTTGAGGATCGATGCTGGCTCTGAACGGTATTCAGGCTGTGAATGGAGGCGTGCACCGCCGACTGATAGATAATACCGTTGTTTGACATTGCCGTCATCGATTGGTGGTGCGCGTAGGCCGCCATCGTCGGCTGCACCGCCATGGAAGGTTGCACCGCTGCTGTGGCAGCCACCGGAGCCAGTGGCAGCGACCTATAGCCCGCCATTTGTGCTCTTCACTAAACTGATTACTGATCACTAATCACTGGTACTATTTTTAATTATTTTATGTCCGTAGATAGCGTCTCTTCGCTTTGGGATACGTGAGTTGACTGAGTGGAGCGCCACCGGTTCGGATTATTTCCTACAATTTTCTTTTTTTCGTTAAATTTGTAAGTTGAACATTATAATTTTTTTTCTCAGCCATAAATTAGTGCAGGGGTAGGAGTAGATTTTAGGCTTAGGTCGGGTTGATAATGTCACTCCGTGCCGCTGATAAGGTCCGATGCTTATCTTGACATCGCCATCTCCAATCTCGGGCGTGTGTCAACAAAAATCTCGAAAACGAACCGCTCATATTCGGTACAGAAATTTCACAAATTTCCTGGACAACCCCCCAACTACTAACTATTATACTAACTTGGCAAATGATTAAATATTTATACATGTAACGTTAGTGTGATTATAAGTTTTTAGTTCTCTGGGTATTACATTTGTTTGCCTAAACCTTGGACCAAGGTTCAATCCTCGCCGAGCTGCCCAGGCTAGACCGAATAACATATATATTTGTCCGAGTTATCAAGTGACAGCTGCCAGAAGTGGAACTAGAATCTGATAAGCTCTGGTCTCGTGTCCCTAAACAATGTACAAGAATTTCGTGAATCACAATTCGCCGGAGACCCAGCAGCCGACTCTTAACTTATCTCATACTTCCTTATAAAAATATTAATATTTAGATGGCATAATTATTAATGTTTATACTTAAAAAAAAACACCAATCAACAACATCAATCAACCAATAAATCACTACATAAACAACGAAATGAGTAAACACAAACAACTATGAGGGTGAAATACATTTAATAGAGTCCTGATGAAGATCGCCGGAGTCCTGAGTACACCAATTTAAAGTCACACAACATCGAGAGGAAGCACAACAACAACAACAACAACGAGTAAATGAACGACAAACAAACAACAAATAGAGTCGAAGGGGCTTGCGGAAAATGTAAACAAATTACATAAACAAATTGAGGCAAATTGCAAGAATCCGCGAATCAACAAACAGTCTCGGCGAGCTCCTCTTCCGATTTAAGTCCAGAGCTCTGGACACTCTGTGGTGACAGTTAATGTGGATGCACGGACAAATATTGGCACATATCGGCATCCCGGGCCATATCCACACGTTAACGGATCGAGGATACGTAAAACGTAACGAATATAATATCGAGAGATATATTGTTTCTATGGCGGAGGCCCAAGAGAAAGCCACGTCCGACACGCTTGGCCAAGGTCTGAAAACTGAAAGCGGAAGGCTGCCAGCGGCTGGCAAGGACTTTCGGCTCGGAAGGATTTTGCCGACAGGAAAACCGAAGCGTGCTATTCGGGCCGTGTTTATGGCATTTGGGCCCGGATTCGTCGGTTGCCAGCCGCTTTAGGCCTAAGCAAGTGCGAGCGAGACACCAAACCGGGAAGATGATGGATATGCAAGGGGGATGGTGTGGGTGGGGTGTGCCGGTAAGGAACTGGAAATAGTGGGTGCCTCTATAGATGACCATAGACTTTAAATAATGTCCATCTCATACATTTAAGAACAAGTTTTTTGCAAGAAACCTAAGCAACTAATCTCTAAAATCCGTATTCTTGGCCATAAATTATCTAGAAACTAGCCACATTAGCCCAGTTTCTAGAAAGTGGCTCTGAAGAAACTGTGTGGGTTGGTCGACAACAGCACCTACACTCACACACACTGAGCCGATTCTATTGCACAACAGCTACTAAATTTTAGGGGTTGTTCCCGACCGTTAGAGACCTGCGCAATAGATTAACCCCCTGCCACCACCCAACGCCCACCTAAGCCGGAGAGGCTCGTCATCGGCTCCACTTGGTCCTACCCCAAAAAAAGACCCGGGGACAACCAAAACAATAACAAAATCCAAGAGACCAAGGGCCGGTGCTGGTGCCAGAGCCGGAGCCGGGGGAAGGTGCCACGGAATTTGCACGTGCCTGGAAAGCCTTTGGACACCTTGCGAGCACAGTTTTTGCTGGAATTTTTAATCAAAACTAAAGCGCAGCTATGCAACATAAAAGCCGACTGCCACACATGCCATATCCATTTAATATATGTATATATTTTGAAAAATTAATAAATAAGTTAACTGAAACATATTAGGGAAAAATGTGGGTTATTGATTAGAAATTCCGCTCAAGAATTTACCCAAAAATGAAAGTGATTAATATCCTAGATTTGAGTTAATGGAATTCCTCTGCAGAATATGCATTGGCTTTAGTAGTTTACTCTTAAAAATTATTTCACATATTAAATAGATCCTAATGAGCTGATAGTGTACTAATTCAAAAGCTCATTTTTAGGAAAAATAAATTAAAATCATGCATTCTTCTTTGCTTTATTTGAGTTTTGACATCAAAAGCAGGACCATGTTATTGGTGCTTATCTTTGGACTTGTAATAGTAACCTCTGTATCTGTGGAGGCCAACTATAAAAGCCTTTTTTGTAACATATACGATAAGGAATACGGCGAATTTTTAAATTGTAAAATAAAGGCCATAAGCAGGTATAGGAAGACGATAAACGTCTACTACAAACAGTTAAAACAGGCCCATAATGTGGTGGTAAGTTATTCAAAAGAATTATAATTATTATTGGTTTAAAAATTAATTTCAATAGATTCGTATAGAATTTCTTAAAAGAGGAAATAGCTGGCAACCTTTTCTCTATAATGTCTCGGTAAATTTATGCGATTTATTGGAAAGAAACAGAAATTTAGTTGCCAGCCTCGCCTATGCCTATGTGAAGCCGTATCTTACTCTTAATATTTCCTGTCCCTTGAAGGTAAATCAGTTTCCACTGGAAAATTATTAAAATATTTACAATTTTAAATGTTCAGAAGAATGATTCGATAAAATGCAATAACTATGACGTTAGTATGGAACAAATACGTAATCGTTTTCCAGTTGAGACCGGGGAATATGCTGTGAGGGTAACATTGTCCGACAATAATGTTCCCAAGGTTTCTTTAAACGCCTCTGCGGTGTATTCCAACTACAGGGAACACTAGGTCTTTATTTCCGGATTTAAATAAATTCAATATTATATATCAAGTTAATTTTATGGAAAATGTTTACAACTGTCGTTATGGGTAATTAGAAATCTATTCAAAAGTGATTAGTAGCTAATTCCACAGATCAATTATGGGAAATAAATAAAAACCAAGCCGTGAATATCTTTGGGTTTAGTTTCACAATCTTTGGGATTACAAAGCCATGTTATTGTTTCTCATTTTTGGATTGGTTTTCATGTCCTCAGTGATCATAGAGGGAAAGTTTAGAAATCTATTTTGTACCCTTTATGACAAAGAATATGGAGAATTCATAAATTGCAGAATAAAGGCGATAAATCGGTACAGGAACTCAATTAACATATTCTACAGGCAGATATATCCCGCCGAAGATGCCGTAGTAAGTTTTTCATTATTGGGATTATAAAATATACAATTATTTTTTACAGCTTCGTTTGGAATTTTTTAAAAGAGGCAATGGCTGGCGACCTTTTCTATATAACTTTACATTTAATTTATGCGACTTGTTACAAAGGAAGACCAACTTTCTGTCCAGACTTGCCTACTCTTATGTGAAGCCATTTCTAATTCTTAATTATACCTGTCCCTTTAAGGTAAATATGTACTCTTTAAAGAATAAACATAATTTTTACAATTTAACATTTTTAGACCAATGATTGGGTAAAATGTGACAAATTCGAGCTTGATTTAGAGCAGATACGGAATCGTTTTCCCATCGACACCGGGGAATATGCCGCTCAGATTACATTTTACTACAAAAATGTTCGAAAAATTACAATTAATGGTTCGATGGAATACTCGAACTATAGAGAACCCTAAGATATTCTTTGAATCCAATATATAAGACCATGTTGTATTATAATTAAAAACCCAATTAGAATGAGCCAATTATAAACAGATTATCCAGTTCATCTAACTGGAAAGTAAACAAAATAAAGGAATAAAATGCATCTGTCATAAAAAATATAAATTATTATGAAAATGAAAAATTCTATTTCTGCCAACCTTAATTTTAATCAATTTGAATGAACTAATATATAATTAAAAAGAGATTTTGAAATATTTATGATTCTAATAATCCGATAAGTCAAGTTTATAAAATTCCAACAAGGCAAAGGCCAATGTGGACTCCAGTTTTAAAGCCAACAGCCATGAACTTAGTATTCTTTTTCGGAGTATTTCTTTTAGCTAGCCAATCGATAGTAGATGGAAAGTTCAAGAGTCTTCACTGTACTATTCTAGATGAAAACTATGGAGAATTTCGGATCTGCAAAATAAAAGCTATAAATCGCTTCAGAAACTCCATCAATGTCCTCTACCGCCATATAAAGCCCCTCAAGGAGGCCACAGTAAGTTTTTTAGTTGATTTCCAAATTAAAAGACTCATCATGACCGTCATAGGTTCGTATGGAAATATTCAAGAGAGCAAATGGCTGGCACCCTTTTCTGTATAATGTCTCGGTGAATTTGTGCGATTTGTTGCAACGAAACAAAAGCTATCTCATGAGAATAGCCTATGAATACGTTAAACCTTATTTGACTATCACCGACGCCTGCCCTTGGAAGGTAATCAATATTTCCAAATATATCATATTTTAATAAGTTTCATTCATAGCTGAATGCCACTGTAAAATGCGAGAAATTCGAGCTGGATTTGGATTTGTTGCATGCTCGTTTTCCCTTCGAATCGGGAGAATATGCTGCACAATTTACATTCTACCACAAAAAGATTCCAAGGGTGTCCGTTAATGGATCAGCAGAGTACGTCAACTATAAAGAAAACTAACTAATAATTTATTTGTTACATTTTCTTCAATATATTGATATATTTTATGGATAGTTTTCTATGCCCACAACGGTTGCTATATCTTTAGCAATAGGCATCTGATTCATAAGAGAAATACCATAATCGATTTGTAGATTAATTCTCCACAAATCTGCATCAAAATCTAAGAGCAACATTTTTTTTTTTGATATTTTGTGAAATTTTTCGGGTAGTCTCCTTCAAAAACGTGGAAAATGCAGGGAGCATTATTTGGTCCACAGCGATAGCTACATTTTTGGCACTAGGCATCCAATTCATGAGCGGAATACCTTAATAAGCGGAATAAAATTACAATTAATGGTTCGATTAAAATCTCGAACTATGAGAACCCTAAGGAGTGCCAATAATACATTTCAAATTATTTTTTATAAAAGTATATTTTTATTCTGTTCTTCGAGTCCAGTATACGAGACCATGTTGTATTATAATTGAAAACCTAATTAGTAGTAGACAAGATATTAATGAGCCAATTATAAAAAGATTATCCAGTTCATCTAACTGGAAAGTAAACAAAATAAAGGAATAAAATGCATCTGTCATGGGTATAAAATATATAAATTATTCTAAATAATCAAAAATGAAAAATTCTATTTCTGTGAACCTTAATTTTAATCAATTTGAATGATTTAATATATAATTAAAAAGAGATTTTGAAATATTTATGATTCTAATAACCCGATAAATAAAGTTAATAAAATTCAAACAAGGCAAACCCCAATATGGACTTTAGTTTTAAAGCCAAAAGCCATGAACCTAGTATTGTTTTTCGGAGTATTTCTTTTAAGCCAATCGGTAACAGAGGGAAAATTTAAGAGTCTTCACTGTACTATTCTAGAACAAAACTATGGAGATTTTCCAATCTGCAAAATAAAAGCGATAAATCGCTATCGTAACTCCATTAATGTCCTGTACCGGCAGATAAAACCCGTCATGGAGGTCACAGTAAGTTTTCACTTGACTTTCAAATTAAAAGAATGTCGTGACAGTCATAGAGTTATCCTGACAGGTTCGTATGGAAATATTCAAGAGAGCAAATGGCTGGCACCCTTTTCTATATAATGTCTCGGTGAACTTGTGCGATTTGTTGCAACGTAACAGGAGCTATCTCATGAGAATGGCCTATGAATACATTAAACCTTATTTGACTATCACCGACGCCTGCCCCTGGAAGGTAATCAATATTTCGAGATATATAATATTTTAATAAGTTTCTTTTTTAGCTGAATGCCACTGTAAAATGTGAGAAATTCGAGCTCGATTTGGATTTGTTGCACGCTCGTTTTCCCTTTGAATCGGGAGAATATGCTATACAGTTTACATTCTACCACAAAAATATTCCAAGATTGTCTGTGAATGGATCCGCAGAGTACGTCAACTATAGAGAAAACTAACTAATAGTTTATTTGTTATATTTTTTTCTATATAAAGATATATTTTATGGATTGTTCTCTGTGCCTCTGTGCCTAAAGATGGCTATATCTTTGGCATTAGTTTCTTGAAGGGAATATCAATCGATTAATCGATTTGTAGATTAATTCTCCACAAATCTGCATCAAAAACGTAGAACATAATTTTTTTTGGATATTTTGTGAAATTTTCTGGGTAGTCCCCTTTAAAAACGTGGAAAATGGATGGGGGCATTATTTGGTCCACAGCGATAGCTATATCTTTGGCAATAGGCATCCGATTCTTGAGCGGAATACCTTAATCGATTTGTAGATTAATTCTCCACAAATCTGCATCAAAATCTAAAAACATAATTTTTTTTGGATATTTTGTGAAATTTTCTGGGTAGTCCCCTTCAAAAACGTGGAAAATGGATGGGGGCATTATTTGGTCCACAGCGATAGCTATATCTTTGGCATTAGGCCTCCGATTCTTGAGCGGAATACCTTAATCGATTTGTAGATTAATTCTCCACAAATCTGCATCAAAAACGTAGAACATAATTTTTTTTTGATATTTTGTGAAATTTTCTGGGTAGTCCCCTTCAAAAACGTGGAAAATGAATGGGGGCATTATTTGGTCCACAGCGATAGCTATATCTTTGGCAATAGGCATCCGATTCCTGAGCGGAATACCTTAATCAATTTGTAGATCGATTTTCCACAAATCTGCATCAAAATCTAAGAACATAATTTTTTTTGGATATTTTGTGAAATTTTCTGAGACCCCTTCAAAAACGTTGGAAATGGATGGGGGCATTATTTGGCCCACAGCTATAGCTATATCTTTGGCAATAGGCATCCGATTGTTGAGCGGAATACCTTAATCGATTTGTAGATTGATTTTCCACAAACCTGCATCAAAATCTAAGAACATAATTTTTTTTTGATATTTTGTGAAATTTTCTGGGTGAGACCCCTTCAAAAACGTGACAAATGAATAAAGGTCCTAGTTGGCCCACAGCGATAGCTTTATCTTTGGCAATAGGCATCCGAATCTTGAGCGGAATACCTTAATCGATTTGTAGATAATTTCTCCACAAATCTGCATTAAAATCAGAGAGCATATTTTTTTATAGATTTTTTTGGGAAATTTTCTGGAACTATGGCGATCCTTGCCATCAATTATTTGATTCGAAAGCGAATTAGCTTAAATTTTAAGCCATTTTGTTGTTCGTTTCGTTATAATCTGCATTAAAAAGGTTGTTGACACAAAGCATTTTTTTGGGTTGAGTTTTTTGCTTCATTGATTTAAAATTGTTCGCGATAAACATTTAAGATTCGCTGAAGAAACATCGATTGAGCAATTTGGTGCCCACTTACCTAAACGATATAATGTTTTCATTAAAAGGTGAGTCCCATGGTGCCCGATCTATAAAAGGCACCTTTGCTTTGGTTTGCGGCTCAAATTGCAACACCGACTTGAAGCAATGTTACTGAAGATAATTTTTGAAATTTTACTAATTTCCTCAGTGGCTGTAGAGGGAAAGTTCAAGAGCCTTGTTTGTACCTCTGTGGACAAGGACTATGGTGAATTTAAAACTTGCAAAATAAAAGTGCTAAATCGATACAGGAACTCCCTCAATCTACACTACGTGCACTATCTTCCTATCGAAACTGCAATTGTAAGTATTTCATTGAATTGTGAGGTCTTTTCTATTAAATAAACTTCAACAGGTTCGAGTGGAGTTTTTCAAAAGAGCCAATGGCTGGCGACCTTTTCTGTACAACTTCACTCTCAATCTATGCGAATTTCTGAAAAAGCCAAACAACTTGGTGGCCAAAATTGCCTACTCCTACTTTAAACCATATGCTACTTTACATTATTCCTGTCCTTTCAAGGTAAATTATTTTCTATAGTAAGGAGTTATAAATAATAGAACTCAAAATTTTCAGAGAAACGATTGGGGGAGACTGGATAACTTTACTTTAAATCTGGAGGAGATACGTGATCGTTTTCCCATTGACACAGGGGAATATGCTGCCCAGGTTTCCTTTTACTACCAAAATGTTCTAAAAACTTCTGTTAATGGTTCGGCGGAATACTTGAACTACAGGGAAACCTAGTAATCAAATTTGTAAATACTTTATTATACAAATATATATATGAGCGTAATTTTTAAACAAAATGGAAAAGTCATTGAAGCACAAAAAGTTTGCCAATAATACTCTGATCCTATTTTAGGCCATCAAGCATTATTATTTTTGTCTGGGTTTATTGCACAGGTCATTTTAAATTGTTCGTAATACACATCAACATTTCCTGATAATACATGTATTTTGCAATTTATTGAGAAATTACCGAAATTATATAATATTGTCCACTAAAGGTTTATTTTGGTGAACACAAAAGTTGGCCATCTATATAAACTTTATAATATAAAGCTATTCCCCATTTAGTATTAATAGCTTCGACAACTAGTTGCAAAAATGTTATGCAAGATCATTTTTGGACTTTTACTAATATATTCAGTGGCTGTGAAGGGAAAGTTCAAGAACCTTGTTTGTACCTCATTTGACAAGGACTATGGACAATTTGTAAATTGCAGAATAAAGGCAATAAATCGATACAAGAACTCCATTAATATACACTATGTGCACCTTCTTGATACCGGAAATGCAATGGTAAGTTTTCCAATAACTTGTAAAATAATGTGAATAAAATAAATCTCAACAGGTTCGTGTGGAATTTTTCAAAAGAGCCAATGGCTGGAGACCTTTTCTATACAATTTTACAATCAATCTATGCGATTTTCTGAAAAAGCCAAATCATTTGGTGGCCAAAATTTCCTACTCCTATTTCAAACCTTTTACTACTTTTCATTTTTCTTGTCCTTTAAAGGTAAATCCGCTTCTAGAAATAGAAATAAATAATTTTAGAACTGTTACACTTTCAGAAAAACGATTGGGGAAAAATCGAAAACTTTACTTTAGATCTGGAGGAGATACGTGACCGTTTTCCCATTCCAACTGGGGAATATGCTGCTCAGGTTTCATTTTACTACAAAAATGTTCTAAAAACTTCTATTAATGGTTCGGCGGAATACCTGAACTATATGGAAACCAAGTAACCAGCTCTTAAAATTATGCCAGCGGAATATATTAATTACAGAGACCACTGACCAATAATACATGTTTCACTTACTGTTTTGAATTCGCTTCAACCATTAAACATTTTTTGCAATTATAGATGTAAATCTTGTTTATAATTTCTCAATTATTTTAAGGTTCATTTGTTTGGAAAATAAAATACACATCACATCCTCACCTTTATTTACGATTTTGATTTCAAAGCCAATGCCATGGCACCTGTGATAATTTTTGGTCTGTTGCTGGGAACGTTTGTGGGAGTGGAAGGCAAGTTTAAGAGTCTTCACTGTACTGTTCATGATAAGGACTATGCGGAAATACCAGTTTGCCAATTAAATCCAATTAATAAATTCAGAAACTCAGTAGATGTCTTGTACAAACAGAAAAAGGCCACTAATGAAGCCATGGTATGCTTTCTGTAAAAAATATTCTAAAAATCTAAAACATAATCATGAAATGTTAAAATCCTGACAGATTCGAATGGAAACATTTAAAAAAGGCAAGGTATGGCTACCATATATATACAACAGCACCCTTAAAATGTGCGATTTATTGAAAAAGAACAAAAACTTTGTCTTTACTCGGGCCTTTTCTTTTGTAAAGCCATATCTAACAATAACAAATTTTTGTCCCTGGAAGGTAACTATTTTTTATGAATTTTATATATGATTTTAATATTTTTTCCAACTAGGAAAATAGCACAATTAAGTGTACGAACTTTGAACTCGACCTGGATGGATTACGCAATCGTTTTCCCTTAGAGAAAGGAGAGTATGCCGTGGAAATCACAATTCTGTATGAAAATATTCGAAGAGTATCTATTAATGGTTCAGTCAACTACTCCGACTACAAAGATGTTTGGAAGAAAACGAAAAACTAAACCTGAGACTAAAATATATTATATGAACATGAATTATATTATTTTTAAAATTAGATTTAAATGCGCTGATAGTGCGCTGAATATTTTTTAATTTGTAAACCCTCCATAGATAAATATAACATTAAATAGTAATTTGTAACCCAGTTTAGTACATTTCTACATTCATTTTCAAATCAGCTGCCATGTTGGCCGTGTTTGTTGGCGGAATTCTATTGGTAACATCCATGGAAGTGGAGGCCAAGTTTAGTAGCTTCCATTGTGAAGTGATTGACAAAGACTTTGGAGAATTTCCCATTTGTACCATAAAGGAAATCAATCGTTTTAGGAACTCGATTAATTTCTTGTACCGACAGAAACAAGCAGCCAAGAAGGTTACGGTGGGTTGGCATTAGAACTTATTTATAGAATATTATTATTTATTTATTATTTTTGAATAAATATTTTCAGGTTCGTTTTGAAGTCTTCAAAAAGAGTGTAGGGTTCTGGCGACCTTTTATTTACAATATTACAATCGACTTGTGTGAGTTTTTGGGAAAAGAGAACAACGCTGTAATGAAACTGGCTTTCAAAAACTTGAAGCCTTACCTGACTCTCAAGAACTCTTGTCCCTTTAAGGTAAATATATATATATATACATATATTAGATACTGATTTTATACTATTTATTTATTTATATTTAGCCGAATGACACTGTAAAATGTGAAAACTTAGAGATGGATTTTCAAAAGATTACATCCCGTTTCCCCTTAGAGTCGGGGGAATACGGTCTTCAAGTTAGTTATTTCCAACAAAAGACTTTGAGGCTTTCCATCAACGGATCAGCCAAGTTTATCAAAAATGGAGATAAATAGATGCTAAATACTGAAAAAAATAATTAAATAAAGAATGTCTGGTATAATTTCAATGATTATAACTACTCTAAACTATAATTCAACCAGGGAAATAAATTAGAAACAAGTTAGTGTGTTGCCAACCAATTTATAGTATGGACTTGTTGCTTCATTGGTCAAAAATGATTCGCGATAAACATTCAATAGTCACCAAAGAAAAATCCCCCATTGTGCAATTTAACGTCCAATTACCAAAATGACCTAATGTTTTCATTATAAGGTTCATTTAAGTGGATCCGTGGTTGCCGAATTCAATAAAATCCCCATTAGTTTGACTTCTGGCTTTATAAGAACTATGGTAGCCTTTTGGATAATATTTCTAGTTCTACTATCCTCTCTAAATGTGGAGACGAAATTCAAGAGTCTTCACTGTACCAACTACGATGAATCGCTGGGGACAATATTGCAATGCCGAATCAAGGCCATCAACCGGTACAGGAACTCTATAAGTATTTGGTTCCGACAGAAACAGACCGTTAATAATATTCATGTGAGTTTATCTCTCATAAGGACATTCAGAGTCCTATAAAATATATCCTTTTCAGATGCGAGTGGAGTTTTTTAAAAGAGCCAATGGCTGGCGACCTTTTCTCTACAATATTTCCTTTAATCTTTGTGACTTTTTGTCAAAAAGGAATAATATGATTATTGGACTGGCCTATGAATATGTGAAGCCCTTTATTCCGGTAGCCAATTACACGTGTCCTTTTAAGGTTGGTGATTGAAGCTCCTAACTATGTATAATACGTATTCTAACTAATTAATTCTTTTTAGAAAAATCACCTCCTCAAGTGTACAGATCTAGAATTCGATATTGAAAAATTCCGTATTCGTTTCCCCATCGAAACAGGAGAGTATGCTGCCCAAATGAGTTGGATAGTCCGCAAGAAAGTGACTTTAACACTAAATGGATCAATGGAATATCACAATTACAGAGAACACTAAGCTCTAGTTTGATTCTAAAGGGTATTTTCACTTCAATTAAAAATCTCGCTTAAATGATTATTCGCAAAAAAAAGATGTGTGATTAGAGTTCTAAATTGAAATGCGGCATACTGACAAAAGTAAATCAGGGCATGGCAAACAAGTCCTGAAAGTAGCCAAAAAAAAAACAGGACTTTGACACAATAATCAAACGAAGTGTCCTTTGTGTGTGGATGCAACAAAAAACTGAAGGAAAAAAGCATAGCCCGATAGCTATAGCAGGTGGTGGGCGTGGCAGCGTCAAATTAGGCAGTAGTGTTATCTAATTAGCCGCCTACAAGATAACACCTTATGCCCCTGCCACAACCACTCGTTGGCTCTGGTGTGTGTGTGTGTGAAGTGGTGCCAGGCGCCGGCCATCATATTTCGCAATTTAACTCACACGAAAAGATTGTTGTTGCCCCTTTTTCTTTATCCTTTTTTTTTTGGTAAATTTTTTCACAAACTCTGGACTAGCTTTGGCACTGGATTTTTTTCCTTTTCCACTTTTTTTTAGAGGCGCTCAAGTTTCATAACAACGGAAATGCAAAAGTTTTTGTGCAAAACAAAGCACCAACTTTTTTATTTCTCTTGGCAATTATGTGCTCAAAGAAAGAGACGGGACGTGGAATGAGAAAGAGATACATAGCTGGATAGCCCAGTCAAATAATGATAATGAAGCACACGAGGCTCGGCCAAAAGGATTTTTCAAGAAAAGTCTACAAAAAAAAGTTGAAAATAAATCGTAACACGCTTTTCCAACAATTTTTTCGCGACTCAACACATGACGGGAGTTGCATGCAAAAGTATCTCATAGATAGATCCACATGTGTGGGGGTAATTTGTTTAATTTGCTTACCTTTCGGGTGGAAGAGGGGGCAAAAAAAAAAAAATACTGATAGAAGACCTCACCGAAAGGTAAATTTTCGTGGCTTTTCCAGTTTTTCTACTCAGATTTGTTTCTTTTTCTTTTTTTTTTTTTTGAAGGTTGGCCGCCTTTTAGCTAATGGCCATAAAGGATAATGGAAACAACAACAACAACTACAATAACATTAAAAGAGAAACTAAAGTCAAACTAAATTAAAATATTTTAAATTCAAAAGCTAGCAAAAGTTTTATCAATAAAATGCTAGCGAGGTAGTCTAGCTAGCTTTTTTTTTGGTTGATTTGGGTTTGGAATTTGTTTAACTGCAAATCAGATAGAGATCTCTTACAAATGTCTGCATTACCGAGTGTAAGCCCAGTTAAGGGTGTGTTGGCCGGCAATTGAAACATCAGCAATACTTGAGCAATATGCAATATGTCGAAAGGAATTCAACACCCCCATAAGGAGTCGAAGGATGTTGCCTTTTCTGGCTTAAAAATCACTTAAGACTAGTGTCTCTATCCGTTTTGGCCCGTCAGCAGAACACACGGCTGGCCAAGACGACACTCATGTATCGAGTGCAATAATCAACACGGTCTCTCCCCACCAACTTTGGTAGTCTTTTTTCTGTGGACCTCAGCAGATATTTTGGCTTTGGCCCGAGGGTGCACATTGTCAGCTTGGCTAATCTTTGCTTGGATCTCAAAAAAAAAAAAAAAGCCAACAAAAGAACGGTGTGCTTTATTTCTTAAATCTAAACCTTAAATATAAGTCAATATGTAGTCCTAGTTTAGCTTAAAATTACTTCTTAACAACGTGCTTACAAGCTAATTCCTTAATTCCCAAAGTTGCAACTCTCAATTGCCACAAATTGGCATCATTCTGGCCAAGTCTTGAGCACTTTACGCCCAAACGAACTGATTTTGTTGGCCACTTTTCTTTCTGGAAAAATCATTGAGCCATTCTGGCCACTCACGGAAACTTTACGATAACTTGTTACTCAGCACACACAACACTAATGAAGCCCCCTATACCGATTGTTTATTTTGGCCTGGCCAAAAGCAAAACACCGGCCACCAGGGAGTGTGAAAATCAATGGACGATGGGAGCAATAGCATTCACAGCTGAGTGCAGCAGCCGTGCCCTCGGGGGGCGTTGAAGACGCTTCTCGATTTAATTGAATAATTGCTAGTCATGCCACGTCCTGCCACGTCCAAGGCCTGGACGAAATCAGCGAATCTTTAGCCATCTCCATTGAAGCTGAAACGAGCCTTTCAACCTCAAAAAGTGACGGAACAAAAGCCGGGAAATCTTACGCCAGGAGACTGCGTCAGGACTTTGTTTCCAGGGCTCCGATGCAAATGCAACCTGCAACCTGCAACCTGCAACCTGCAAACTGCAACCTGCAACCTGCAGCATCAGCGATACACCTGCTGGAACTACCCTTTGGCTATTTATGCGCCGCATTTGATATTCGGGTCTACAAAATCCTCGAGACTTACCGTTCCCAAGTGGCACATTCGTTTGCGTTGTTGTCGATTGTGGCGCCTGCTGTTGTTGCTGTTGCTGCTGCTCCGTTGTCACCGCGCTGGACAATTTATTTGATGTTGTGGTGGCCGCTCCTACTGATGTGGCTGTGGTGCTGGCCGCTGCCTCGACTTTGTTGCCTCCAGCTCCGTTGATGGCCAATGTGGTGACACTCTTGCCCAACCTTAGAATCGTTGTGCCCGCTGATGACGATGGCGTGGCAGCAACCGCAGATGCCGCCGCCGCTTTAAGCTTGTGCAGCGACCCGGGTACGCCCTTGGCCGTCTTCGTGGTGCGTGTCACGCTTAGGATGCTCGCTGTGGAGAGCTGGGAGCTATTGGCCGGCGGCGAGGTGGCCATGGAAGTGCTACTTGAAGCTGTGGTCGAGTTTCGAATAACCAGTATGGATTGGGATTTCTCCAGACGTTTCAGAGTTTGCAGCACAAAGGGGGATTTGGTGTCGCCATTGCTCTCGGAACTGAGACTCCGCGTGGCCTAAAATAATTAACAAAATTAGTTTATAGTTTTTTAAGAATTAAAGTAACAGTTCCTTACATGTTTAAGCATAAAAGGCCGCTCCGCCAGCTTGGTTTGCGTGCCGCTGGCCTGCTTGGATCGCTCCTGGGCCTTCAACACGCTCTCCAGCTGGCTGGCATTGATGGGCGTCTGCAACAGGATCGTGTTGCTGCTGCTGGCCTCCTTGTTGTTACCGCTGGCCACAATGGAGATGGTAGAGTTGCTGCCGCTACCGTTGCTAATGGAGTTCGAGGTGCTGCTCTGGCCGGGATTCGAACTCTGGACAATTGTTTTGCGTGCCACAGTGGTGGTTGTGGGCAGTTGGTTAAGCGTAATGGCCGTGGACGAGTGGTTTTTGTTGTCCTGCTGTTGTTGCTGCTGCTGCTGCTGCTGCTGTTCGCTGAGCAGGCTAAGTATATCCTGCTTATTCTGGATGATAATTTGTCCATTTTCGTTGCGTGTTCCCCGCAATAGAATGATATTGCTGGCGGACTGATGTTGCTGCTGCTGCTGGAGTTGCTGCTTCTGCTGTGGCTGTTGCATGGCCCCGATCTTGAGCTTGGCCGCTCGCAGAGTCGTCGTTGTCTTGGTGTCTCTAGCTGCTGTCTTGATGGAATCAACTTCATTGCTTAGCTTGCCGCTGCTCAGTGATCTGATTAGAACATTTTTGGAATTGACTTGACCTGAAAAACAAAAAAAAAGAGTTATCAGTAATTTCCAATAAATATCCTGAAAGTCCACAAGTTTTCGAATAAAAACTGACAAGCTGACAAGCCGACAAGCCCATTGTATGCAAATTCAATGGAAAGTTCATAAGCACGACAAGATTTATGACTCCATCTCGATCGAGAGCATCGAGAACTGGCGGCATTAGAAGCGCCCCGTGCCATTGTTGGCCGGAAAAAGGGGCGGCAAGCATTACGTATCCGCCGCGTACGCCGGGACGGGTCATTCCACTGGACACCAGTGGAGGGGAGAATCCAGCGCTAAATCAAGCGAAAGACGACATGTTTATGGCAGGGACGAAGGACTACTTAGCCGAGGAGACCCCCTCAACACAAAAACGCAATAAAAGTGCAACAAACAAACAGCGAGTTACCAGCCAAGAAAGGAGGAGAAAGTACAGTGGATGGCTAAAGCAAAGGATATCCTGGAGAAGGGTTAGGGGTATCCTCTGTCCTGCATGCGTTGCCAAATATAGACTCTCAAGGCTGAAGGCGACACGGAACGTAAAGTGCGCGCCGGAAACATTTCAAAATGTAGCCTAAACACTTGTCCGGCTCTTCTGGTTGCACACCCCTTGAGGGGGGTCAAGGGGCCAACACCACCCCCAAAATGTGACTACAACTGTGTCCATGTGTCCATGTGTGTGTTTGTTTTTCGCAAAAACGTGCGGGTCATAATTAGCCGTTGACGCCGCCTTCAGCTAAAGCGGGGGGGAGGGGACAGAGGCAGCGCCACATGCGACCCATCTGACCCCAAGTGGACGAGTGTCTGTGACCCTTGGCCCTCCCCCCGTGGCCATGTCTCTGTGTGCGAAAAGGTCGCCTGCCGCCAGAATCGGACTAGGATCAGAATAGATTTGGACGGTCGGCAGTATGGCAGGATGGCCATCCATTCGGGCGCACATACTTCATTGTAATGTATGGCGGAGCAGCCACAACAACCTATGTGGGGCTCAAGAGAGGGGGGTGGGGAGAGAGGGGGGGCTGGCCCGAGAGCTGTCCGCGTAACACATAAAACACTCTTGGCCAGGGCGGGCTGAAGCTTCGCATATTTTTGCGTTCGTCGCGGCTTTTGATGTGCAACGGCCAAGGTACAGTGGGGCAAGAACGAAAATAAATGGAAATAAATTTAAATAATAGAAATATTTCAAAAATTATATCTATTATTGGCCTTAAGTTATAACTCATACTTGTGAGAAAAGATCTTAAAAAGTTCCTGCCACATATATCCTTTATTTTAGCCCACTGTATCCTACCACGTGGTCTCGACAATTGCCCACCCAGGGGGGAGGAGAAGCTGGCGGGGTTGGCGGTAAAAACTTTACGGATAGCTGTACAAATTGCAAGTCTATTGAATTTTTATTAGAAGCATAAATCAAAAAGAGCGTTAGATAGAGCGTGAGGAGTGCCGGGGAAGGAGTTCGATAAATATGTCAATAGATTCTGGACATAGATTGCCAACCAAGGGTTAAGAAAGAGGCCGAATCAACCAGGAGTCTGTGAAGGTTTAAGGAAACCACAAATAGAAAATATAAAAAAAATAACAAATAATATTTGATTAAGCTTATCAATAGACTAGAGGTACTGTCTGATTAGTTTTTAATGAGTTTCTGAGATAAGACATCTATTTTAGTTCCAATAGTGGGGTGTTTTTTTTTTTATAGCTGGGGTGGTAAACAATTGATTCAAAACAGCTGATTTTGTGTATAGGAATTTTTATGTGAAAACCCAGTGAAAACCCATGGGTTAAGGGCCCAAAGACACGTCAAAACAAAACAAGAAAACGAAACAAAACAAAACTAATTGGAAAACCAATATGCTGGGAAATCGAATCGGGCCACTCGTAATCGTTATCTATCATTGCGTTGGAATCGGGAGATACGGGGAATATGCCACAGATATTGGGGGAGGCGACAGATATTTCAAAGGAATCCCCTTTTCGAGGGGGTGGGGGGACTGGGGTGGCTCATTCTGTGACACTTACTTTGGAGTTTCTGGCTGGAAGTAGAAGAAGAAGATTGCGAAAAGCTGGAACAAACATCGGGCACATTTTCCATGTGGCGCAGCTTTTGCGACAATTTTAGAATGCACTATCCTCTGGCTGTGGCACATTTATTGAGATGCATTTCCATTTTTGCACACCAGCTCACACACACGCACACCCACGGGGGCACCGAAGACACACACACACACCAGCAGCAGAACGCAGCAGAATTCTCGGATATCGAAAAAAGGTAAACAAAACTTTTTCCACACCTTCGTGTGCAATTCCGCGTGCTATTCGTTGCCTCTGCCGCGGCTCATGCATTAAATGCAATAGAAAATCAATAATATCACCGTTTTGCACGCGAAATTATTAAAAAAAACCCATTGCGAAAATGTTTTTAGTTGTCAACAGAATCTGGAAAATAAATAGTTATCGATATATGCCCAGATAGAAATGAGAGTGTAGTGGTGGTAGAAGTCAGCTGGGAGAATGTGAGAATACAGTCCACATACTCTAATTGGTTTTATTAAAATTATACAGTTTATCTAAAAGAAATTCTGGTTTTAAACAGATTTTTAAAAAGATTATTTCTTTTTTAAATCCAGTAAAAAAAATTATTAATCTTTGAAAATAAAATATCGATATATTGCCGATATAATACAAGAAAGCACACAATCCATTTGGGGAGTAAGATTTAGGATGCAAAAGCTTGTTAAATTCTTAAAAACTCGTATTAATGGTAAAAAATCTGAAAAATATATAGTTATCGATATATAAGGAGATGAAAACAGAGTCCTCACAATCCACACTTGCGGAGCGCCACCTAGGCTCAATAAATGTTGCATACGAGACTTGCAGCACTGGTTATTTAAAATTTTCCCGCCAAAAGACAAATATTTGAAAAATATTTTAAACAGAAAACCTTATTTTTACGTTTATGTTGTATAACTATGCGACTAAAAACTGAATTTTTTCTGGCTATTCTCTAAATTGATTAAGCAAAATGTAACTTAAAAAGCTCAAATAAAAATAGACTTTTATATTCAGACTCCAAGTATAGAAAGCTTGCAAAGTTGGAGAAGATGTTATAATCCGCTTTTGAAGCCATTTTATTATCTATTTATTGTTTATATGTAAGCCCTTGTCTTTCCGTTTCCTTGATAAGTACCGAACTTTCGCCAAACTTTCCTTGAATTTACCTTCCAGTCCACACCACACCGCCCCGGCCAGGCCAGGCCGCAATTTCAGCGGAAGTCCCCGGCTCTATCAACGGTCGGTCGGTCGGCGATGGAGCGAACACCAGAATAATTGCTGTGTGCCAGTGCCAGTGCCAGTCGGTGCCAGTATGTAATCGTCAACAACAAAACTAACAACAATTGCAACAACATCAACACACACATATAGATAACTGGCTATAGCTGCTGGGTTGTTATTTTATTGTCGCTTTTGTTGCACATTGAAAATAATACACAAAATAATTGAATTACTCGAAAAGTGTGCATGTCCCGTATGCGTGTGTCTGTGTGTTTTTTATTGGGGGGCGTTCAGGGCTTGCTGATAAGCTCTGATCAACAGCTTAAACGAGATAAGCGCTGCTCATTTGCATTTACAGTGGGTACACTGGGTAACTGAAAAACAGCATCTTTATGAATACTAAAGGTCTTTTTAAAAGTCTAACTATCATACTATTTTTTAATGCTTTCTTTTAATAAATTTTCATTTTCTTTCCGTGTGTTTTGGGTTTTTTTTTGTTTTTTTTGTAACGACATGTGATAAGGAGCGTGAATTGGAAACGTGACTCGAGCCGGGCCGGGCATCAGCACGTAAATTATGCTGATGACTTGTCGTCGCACCCAGGCTCAGAAAAGCTCAGCACTGAAAACTGAAAAGCCAGCTCAATACTGTTGCGATGATTGCGCTTGAAAAATACCAGCACGTTCCTACCTGAGGAGGAAAAGCAACACCACCAACACCAACAACACCAACAACCTGCAACCAAGCAAGAAACAACAAGAATAACCAGCTACGGCTGCCATTTGATCGCAGCACACAAATATTTACAATACCATTTAATGACATTTTGCCATATAATACCAAATAACAAAAAAAAAAACATTTATTTGGTTAATTGGGCCTTTGAACTCGAATATGCGCGATTGCGATGATGAAAACGCCACAAAGATAAAGTCATGCGACGAAACTTGATTTAAGACAAAGCTCGACGTCTGCCCCCAGACCAACCCCTCCTGCCCGCCTCCTCATCGTATCCGCAGTCAACGCCCCTTGGGTCGTGATAACAATTATAAAAAAAAAAATAATAAAAACCATATACCAATCAAAATGCAATTGCGAATTTTTAAAGGCCATTATTACTTGCAAATAAGGGGGGCGGCATCAAACGCCCCCCCACAAGACATTTGGCTGCAACGCACTGGTCACCCTGTGGCCCCCAGAGTCGGGAAAAATCTCTCAATGAAATTGAATGGCCAGGCTTTCCTTTGGCCGGCGGAAAGTCAACTGGTAATCAAGTTGGAGCGGGAGAGAAACGGGCCAACTGCAGCCAACAGCGGCCTCTAACTGTAAACGGTCATTGAGCGGAGATCCAAAGGCCAGGACAACGAGCCACAGCCTCCAGAGCGGGCGATCTCAGAGAGCGGGTGTATGGGATCGGGATGTCACAGTGGGCTTGATTCGATAACCACTCCAATAAATTCTATATTTTATGGTTCAATTTTAATCCCTTGGGCTTTATTCGGAGAGGTGACTCTTACAAGAAACCTGTTTAGACTCGATTCAGACAATGCAAATTAGGGTTTTTTTTCTGAATCAGTTTATGCCAATTGGATACAATTTTTTAAAACGTAATAGGAGTCGGCAGTACAAATGGGTATACAAAAGCTGAAATATGAATTGGGGCCATTAAGTGTTATAGGTGATTGGATAACAGAAGAATTCGACTGCACTCGAATACCAGAAAGTATTTAAAGTATTTATGATTTCACGCCAATTTAATTTTCTAAGCGGATTTCTGTTCCACAGTACCTGCATCCAAACTGCAACTCTAACACACACATATACGCTCTCACCTGTACTTGAACTGCACACAACCACATCTTCGACTTAAGCCGGTTTTTGTGTAAAATGGGGGGAGGGGAGGGTCTCGGGGGGGCAACAGTCAAAATGTGGCAAAATGGTAAAGGAAAATGTGTACTGGAAAAATGCAAGGCATGCAACAAAACAATAGACCAACCAGCAAACAGCAGCAACAGCAACAACAACAAACGACATTGTCAGCAATAATCGAAATCCTGGTACATTATACGATCGACTGGAGGAACCAGTTTGATTGCAATTCAAGCCACCAAACAGCACCAGAAATTACGTATCACAAAAATAAATATATTTATCGTATCTGCTGGTGGAGCTGGTGGCCTCCTCGTCTTTTTCTGTGACCGAATGAAGCAACAACAACACTAAAATAATGTTGTCTTTCAACCAGGCTTTGTTTTAACGTCAGTCTAAGATTACAAAAACATACATATAGGCAACCCATCTGCATGGGTGAGTGAGTGAGAAATGCCCACCTGTTGCTGTAATAATTTAATTTCCTAAAACGATTTCGTTAGAATCTCGAGACAGTGCCGTATGTTCTGGCAATTGTGCAAAAATCACTTTTCTGGCAAATTGTAAAACAATTGAAAAGCAACAGGTAAACAAGCAGAAATACCCACACACTCACACACACATACATAGAGAAACAACCACAATCACACCTGAGCACTCATTCCAAGCCGAGTGAGTCCGCAGCTCCAACCGCAAAAGAGAAAACTACAGGGGATCACCTGCTTTGAAAATTGGAAGTCTTATGGGTTTAATAAAGGTGTTTTTGAGTGCATTTGCACCTGAAGATTAAATATTTATTGTTATTTGAAGTTAAGAATTCCATAATGGCTGCCTAGGCTATCCCCAGAAGTAGGCAACACTTAGTGTTCTCCAGCCTTCTCTCACAAGGACGAAGAGAGACTTATAACCCTGACTAGTTATCTGTGTAGCTCTCTCTGCAGGGTATTCAGGTAGTTCACCTGGTCGTCACCTGTTCCATAACAAGTTTTACATCTGTAGGCGACCAGGGCTGCGCAAACGCGCTTGAGAGTTAATGGCAGCCGAACTGATTACAACTGGAGCCGACTTTACAGCCCTGGAATGCAGAGCCTCTCCGGCCGAGCCGTGTTTTGGTTTCAGTCTCTTGGGGCTCTCTTGATCGTTCACTAAAGCAGCGGACCGTGAAGGTGCCGAGGATACTCCATTTGACCGCATTGTTTCTGCTGCTGCTGCTGTTGGATGTTGCTGTTGGATGTTTTTTATTTCGATTTGAAATATTTGCGCAGGTTGCCAAAATAGTGCCTAGTGCGTGAGTGAGAAGGCAAGACTGTAATAAAAACTTATCGGTTGTTTTTTTTTTAAAGCCGAGAAACGTCCGCAAAACCGCTGCCGTTGCCGCCCCCCCCTTCTTTGCTGCCATCCCAGCCCCACCTACCTACCCCAGCATCCGAGCGTTATTGTTATTGCTTTGTTCGCCTTGCGTCGCGTGTAACTAAAAAAATAAAAAAAAAAAAATAAAAAAAGCTAAAGAAAAACTAAACTGTGCCGTCGTCGCATCAATTGCACTAATTTCTTCAATCAGCGGACAAGGCAAGCGTAAAGAAAAGCGAGATTTCAGGCGGCGAGTGAAACTAGCGAAAATTGTTTAACTGGCTGCAAAGTAAGTGAGCCTATTACCAGCAACTAAATCTAAATCTAAATCTAAATCTTAAACTAAATCCGCGCTTTGAATCTTAAACGATTGTTTGTCTTACACGTCATTTTCTGCAAAGTCATTAACGAAAGGCAGGTCAAGAGAGAGAGAGAGAGCGACTGCTGAGTGGGAGGTATGTATGGAGGGGGGGCCGAGAGACCCACCGTACAGCCTCAGAGCCAGAGATCAAGACAATGTCTTTGTTTGGCTGGAAATTTGTTTAATGGCTTTTGGAAAATTAAAATTACAAATCACCAGTGCTCGGGCTCTCTTTACTCTCTCTTGGCCTAACTGGCTCTCACCCCACCGATAATCTCACAACGGCAATCTTTACAATTGCTTATCAAATAAAATCCGGTCTTTGTCAACTAAAGCAGTAGGTGACGAAGGCGCATCATAATCTTACAAGATTTTATAGTAAAAATATTAAAATTGATATATTAAATAGTTAGTACTTATATTTTTATTTACCATTGTAGGAGATTTTTAATTATATACATGGTATATATGGTGGTATTTATTCCGCCCACTCGGGAGTGTGATTCGTCCCCATCGTGGGGAGATCTCTCTCGCTCTCTGGCTCCCTTGCTCTCTTGCTCTCCGTATCGCGTGTGGGTATGAGTGTATGAGTGCGAGTGCAAGTGAATTAAACGAAAAGACTTGAAAAAGTTGGAGCTGGGCTCCAACATTTCGCTGCTGTCTCGCGTCCGCATTAGTTCGTTTTGCTTTTGGCGCCGTGGCGCTCCAGGAATAGCGGTGAATTGTGAATCGTGTTATTGTTGTTGTTGTTGGAGCCGTTGCTGCTGTAACTCCTGCCGTAACCTACCGAGCTCCAAGAGACTTTGCTTATAACGGTATGCGTGTGCGAAAAAGTCAAGAGAAAAAAAAAAATAAAAGCAAAAGTAAAAAGCAATTAAATTAATCATTGAAATTAACATTTGTGTGCCAGTGTGCCTAATGGCATCTTATAATGGTGTTTATTATTCGCATGTCCCTCTTGCTCTTGCAACACTCTCAACACACACACACGAACGGACAATACACTCGAAAAAAAAAAAACAGTCACGCACAAAAGCAAACCAGCACGCAAGGTCCGCGTGTCCCCCAGCCTCTCTCAGCTTCTGCTAATTATGAAAGTTAAAAAAAAATAAAATAAAAAACAGATACCAACAAACCCGCTCTCGGACTTGGCTTTGTTTGTTTGTTTTTGTTAGCCTTGTGCAATGGTGTTGGCCAAACACCTGTTGAATGCCGCCCGATGAAAGTGTCTGGGCCAGCAAGAAAGAAAGAAAATGCTCATAAACACATGGCAACATAGCTAGGTACCCCCCATCCCTCCCTCATAAAACCCCACCGTCAGCAAAAAGGGCATAAATGGAGAAATGAAAATGGCTCACAATAATTTCACAGTCAGTGCACACCGCAGGCCCAATTGAATTTGGGTACAAACCGCCTTCGCAGCTCCCCAGCTATCCAACTCCCCCAACTCCATCCTCCTCCTCCTCCTCCTGGAGGTGGTGGTGGGAGCAAGCATGTTCGGGCATATTCTAGTACCGCATTTACATATCTAATGTACTTTACGACGTTGTCTAATCTCAGGCTCTGGCAATCACAGTAATCAGTGCTGGCACTTTGGCTTCCTTTCAATATCTTTCTATGGGTTTTATATAGTTATAGTATTGAGGAAGTTGGGAAAGGTTATCCATAAAATTATTGATGTTTTTTCATAAAAAATGTATTCCAAGAAAGTTTAGCCTAAGAAGATTTCTTAATTTCTACATAGGTCTTTTTATAGAACCTCTTTTTTAGAACTTTTGTAAAAGATCTTTCAAAAATTTAAAACATTCTTTTAAAAATATAAATTTTAAAAGTTTTCTTTAAATTTTTGTTCTTTTTTAAGGACTTTAGATTAGAAATATCTTACCAAATACCGACACCTATTTTGTAGGGTTCTTAAGAAAGAGATAATATAATTTTAAAGGTTCTATTATCTTTCTTTTAAAGATTTTTCAATAAAAACCTCTACAAAAAATCATAAAAAATCAAGGAAATAATAGAGGCTGACCTCCTCTAGCTCCTCTAGCCTCCAATTCCCTCCAAGTGATAACCATTGTAAAATAATGTCAAGTTGCTCGGGACTACTAATTGAAGCGATTTATATATCCAGATCTGGCACGCAGTCTGCATTCCAAATGATGCGGATGCGGGAAGGACTGCGGGGGCGGTATCTCATATATGTATATGTATCTACAAGTGCGAGTACAACTTCCGCGACATCTCTATATGTGCGTAGATAAATCCCATGTACTGGGTATACATAATCATATGCATATTTGCGGTTTAGTCGCCGACATTATCTTTTGTTTGTCGTTTGGAAACAATGAGTGTACAGTTGTTTGAGTAATTGCGCACAATTGCCGCTGGAACACAGGGTGCTCTCTCAGCGTGGAACCCATCGGATTTTTTTTTTTTATTATTTTGGAGCTTAGCTTGGAAAGCTATCGTTGTGCTATTTTTTCGAATTTTTTTTTTATTTTATAACCCGACTGCGCCTTGGCTCTGGCTGGCGTCATCAGCGTCGGTTGCCGTTTTTGGCCAATTTAGCTTTCGCTTTTGTACGATTGCCTAACGATTGGCAACACGGTCGGTCTCCCCCTTTTGGCCAACACCAAAATAAATCAAAACTTAAAAAACACACACATGCGAGGTGCGGGCAAACAAACGAAAAAATTGTAAGCTTCATTAATTTTTTTGCAAGATTTTTCTTAATTATGAGACGGCACGAAATGTGAGAATTGCACTGGGAGATCCGATCAGACAAAAGATCCGATCCGATCCAAGGTGTGATCTCAGCTTGGCTTAGCGACTTTGTTCTAATTTTGGTTTCTGGCTTTTATTTCTGAGAAACTGTTGGCTTATTGTCTTGGCGGCTGGGACCCCACAATGACGTTGTTTCAGTGCAATTTTATTACAGCCATACAGTGCGTTTCGCAATTGTATAGGCCTAGATTTAAATCTATATATACATAGCTCACTTGTTTTTAAAATGAATTCTCTTTATTTTATAATGAAGGTCGTGTGGGTTAATAATAAATCGAGAGATCATTCAAAAGAGATAAAATCGAAACCGTAAAGAGACGATCACGAGAAGATAATAATTCAAGGCTATAAATAATCGTCAAAAACTTCCTGGAATTGATTTTAATTTTAATAGAAAAAAAAAAGAATATAATGTCCAAGTCCAAGTGCACTGGAACGACAGCTGATAGAGGCAACAGGTTTGTCAGTGACGCAGATGTCTATGGGATTGGCTTTCATGGATCACACTAGCCCCCCCAACCCCATACCATCCCATCGCAGCCTCCCTTCTCTGAACACGATTTGCAATTAGCCAAAAGAATACATTCAGATTCAGGTGGTTGTATAACGATAATTAGCAGTACGGGCAGTATAGCAGCCAGTGCAAATAGCGTATGCGCATTATATTTATAGTCGGGGGATTGAAGATTGAAGAGGAAAGCCCCGACGACAGCCAAAGTTCAATTCGCATCTCATTTATCAATTTTTGTCGTTATTTTCCAGCTGACGCAGTACACCCACTAAAGCTCTAAAACGGCGCCGACCACGACAATGCCTTATCAGCCAGCCAACAACGGCGGAGGGAGCATCGGCGGCAGCAAGACGGCGGCCAAGATGGCCCAGCTTAAGTTCTGGAACAAGCAGAACAGCAACAAGCAGCAGCAGGACAAGGACAAGGACACGGCCGACGGTGGAGCCAACAATAGCAACACCAGCGGCAACAGCAACGGCGATGCCAAGAGTGACACCAAGAACGGCAAGCGGAATTGGTTGCATACGCCGGAGCAGCTCATCAACGGCCACGCGGTCTATCTAGTCAAGGTGAGTGGAGTGGATGCCACCTGTGACGGCCTCAAAATATGCTAATGATTCGGTTTCCTCGTTGCAGTTCTTTGGTAACCTGAGTGTGGACCAGCCCAAGGGCATTGAGGTGGTCAAGGAGGCCATTCGAAAGCTGCAGTTTGCCCAGCAAATGAAGAAGGCGGAGACGGGCACCCAGGAGAAGTTCAAGAAGCTCGAGATCACCATCAGCATCAAGGGTGTGGCCATTCAGGAGCCGCGTACCCACAAGATTCTCCACCAGTTTCCGCTGTACAACATCTCGTATTGTGCGGACGAGAAGGGTGTGAAGAAGTTCTTCAGTTTCATTGCCAAGTCGGTCAAGTCCAAAGACGGTAGTGATTCCCTAACAAATGGTCATGCGAACGGAAACGGAGATGGTAGCCCCAAAACGGAGGAAAGCCACGAGTGTTTTGTGTTCATTTCCAACAAACTAGCCTCCGATATAACGCTGACCATTGGTCAAGCCTTTGATTTGGCCTACAGGTGAGGGATACTTCCATCATAATGGAGTTTATATAACTAATGGGTTTTGTTTTTTTTTTAGGAAATATATGGAAAGCACTGAGAAGACAAATCTAAACAAGGCGCAACAGCAAATCAGTCTACTGCAGCAGACTGTGAATGCCTACAAGGAGCGATTGCGCGAAGTATCCAACAAATTGCCAAAGTCCGAGCTGGATGCCCTGCTCATTAATCTGGGCATCAAGGACATCCTGGAAGCGCCCAGAACTGAGCTACCAAATGGTGTCGAGCCGGCCAGTGAGGCCCTGAGCAATGGCAAGCTGGGTAGGATTCAAAAACCATACTCCAGATGAGGATGAAACTAATCCAACTATTCCCTTTTTAGATGATGACAAGTTGCTTATTGATACCAACTCCACTACGGCATCCACCCACTCCTCGTCGCCCAGTTCCTTCTTGCCAATAGTCCCGCCGAGGAACAATCTTTCCAGCCAGATCAGCATTGGCGGCAAGGGCCAGAAGATGGATGAGCTGCTGCTGAACTCCGATTCGGATAGTGATTTTGATCCACGGGCCGATGAGATCCAGGATAATGTTAGCAATGGCCGGAATGCGATCAGTAACGATCTGTTTGGCTTCGAGCCGGCCAAGAGCTTTGGCCAGCAGCTATTCTTCAACAACAACGACAACAAGTTGCAGAACAACAACACGAACAACACCAGCTTACTGATCAACAGCAACAACAGTAGCATCAATAGCAGTGGCTTCTCCAACGAGATAAACATTACCCCGCCATTGTGTAGGTTTTTATTATTTAAAATTAAAAGTTTCTTAAATTAATAATATTTATAATTTTAGTGGCCCCACCGCCGAAGATAGCTGCTCCCAGGCGCCTGACCCCAGCAACGGGCAATGGCTTGAATGGCAACACGGATCTATTCGGATCAGATCCTTTTGATATGAACAATGGACCCACTATTTTTAAGGTGTGCTCCTTAAAACCATAAACTATAACCTTTAACTAATCCTAATATTTATTTTTTTTTTTAGCAAAATCAGCTAAACCTTGATGATTTCTCGCTGGAGAGTCTGGATCCTCTGCGCAAGTAGAGGAGAGGTGCTACCAACGCCATTTTCATGTTTAATTCTCGAATGAATCTTTCCGAAAATCCCGGATACCGGATCCCGGATGAATGTCTCTCCTCCGATTATCCTTCTCCAAAATCTAATTGCAATTTGATTTATTTAATGTGTATTATTGTTTATATATTGTATTGTATTGTATTTATTATTGAATTTCGTCGATTTTATATTGCATATTATAATGAAATGAATCGATTACTGTATAGAGCCGATACTGGAGGAGAATCAAAGCATAATGAACAATATTTAATGTTATCGATGCAATATAGAAAAATATTATTATTGTGTATGTAATAAATAAAATGTAGTATCTAAAGAAATATCCCCTTATACATATATTTATTCTTAACAATTTGTTTTTTATTTCATTTTTCTATCAATTTTTTTTTCTTTAAATAACAAGATAACTAGACATTACTGCCATGAATACACATTTTGAGTTGCTTCTGTTGCTGCTGTTGCACTTTGGGAATGTTTGCCTAGAGCTAGTGATATATATAGATAGGTATATCCAACGGTCCTGTTTCATTAACCTGAGTTGCATTTTCGAGATGGCTTCCTTTAGGCGTCCTGGACAAAATCGCTATATCGTTTCGGAGTGGTGGCCGACAGCTGCCGCGCATTCATATCCGAGCTCTAGAAGATCAAAGATTTTTGTAAGCATTATGGTTATAGCCTAGTGAGTGAAAGGAAACCCAACATCTGACTTGGAGTCTTATAAATTCTTTAAATAACCATATAAATAACGCCAACGATTGGAAAAATTCTGAAAGAAATCATCAGTTTAGAGAATAAATAAGAAAGAGTAAAGAAATAGAAAATAAAGCCAACGGATCACAGAGTGTTACCATAAAATGAACTATTAGTTGGGATAGATTAGATGTGTTATACATACATATAATAAAAGAACTAAGGATCTAAGGATCAAGGCAGGTTGTGGTAAAGCAAACTATCTGAAGTCCTAAAAAGTATTCTTTAATGTTTGATTTATAAAATAAAAACAGTGTATATTGGTGTGTATAATTTCAACAGTTTATTTGTTTAAAAACTTTCATCACTTAACCAATAAAATTAAATAGTGCGTTTAAAAAAGATAAAATGTATACAGACATTGCATGGAGTTCCACATAACGCTAATTTCGTAAATCTTTCTCAAGAGTATGTATCTGTATCTGTATCTGTATTGTATATATGTTTATATAAATATGTATTTATGTTTCGCAACTATGTTCTAAAAACGTAATTTTAAAGCCAAGGGCTCTGCGCCACTCGCTTCCCGCAAAAAAAAAACAGAACTTAAGCCCGCTCCGATTTTCAGCGAAAATGTTTTCTGGAATGTCACATGTTAAATGACCATTTGCTTTGAAGGATAACAGGATTTTGTGGGGATATTTAACATTAACATTACAATAAAACATTAAACAATAAATAAACACTTTTCACTTGACTGGGTTGCGGGTGCGGGATGTGGGTTTCTTGCTGGGATTGGATTGAATTGAATTGAATTTGGTGGTGCAGGGTGGCGCAAACTCTTTACACAGCCAGGCGGATTGATGTTTGGCATTTTCGCACGTTTACTGGCTGACGGCGCTCGTCTTCTTTTTTTTAGCGTATTTTACCTGATTGGACCAGTCGCCCGTGGGCACGGTGGCGCGATAGAACTTTGAGCTTGTCTTGTTGAAAATGGGCAACAGTTCGTTGGCCTCATCGGACAGTGCCTACAATTGGAGCAAGAGATTTGATTAATCTTTTAAAAGCTATGCTGTAAAATCTTACCTTCAGGTAAATGATGGCATCTGTTCCGAATCCCTCGCAGGAAAGCAGCACAATATCACCGTGGAAATAGCGCGCATATAGCCGAGAGATCGGCAGTCCATAGCCATAGCCCGCCAAAGGAACCGTGTGCAGATCCGACTTCGAGGGCTGGGGCGCTGTGCTGTACATGTACTTGAAGAGTTGGTCCGTCTGGGAGCGGGGAATGCCGCCGCCCTGGTCTGAGATCTTGACACAAATGTCCTCCTTGCCCTTGCAAATGGCCACCTTCAACGGCGGCAGCGTGTCATTATTGTCATGGCCGTGGTGCTCCACCACCGCTCGCATCGAGTTCTTGAAGAGTTCGAAGAGCATGTAGTATAGATGCGAGGGCACGTAAACTGTGCGGATAGGAAGGTTGTCGGCTGGCTCGCTGCTGTGCTGCTGGATCTCCAGCGCCGGACTGCTCAAGTAGTACTGATCGCACAGGAATCGAGCATTCTCATACGCATCTCTCACCACATCCGACAGATCGCAGGCGGGGTCCAGGCAGCCAATGTGACGTCCACCAGAATGGGGATTACCGCCAAAGAGTAGGGCTATCAATAGACTATGGTTAGTAAAGCCTTTCTAAGGACCTTTGTCCCCACATACTGTGCTGGTTGATCAGCATTCGAATGCTGATGCGTGACATGTAGAGGCGGTCGAGAAAGTACTGAATGGAGCTCTCGGTGGGTGCATCCACCTGGCCGCCCTCGTTCTCCTTCATTTCGATGACACCCTGGGCCATGGTCTGCACCACATCGTTGTGCCGATTCCTGATGAGATCCAAGTCTTGCACAAACCTAGTTAGGGGAGGAGACGATTAGAATATGATATAGTTTATAGTTAAGAGACTTACTTTTGGAGATTGTCGTGTGTGGGTTCAGCTTTTTCGTACTCCAGAACATCCTCGAAACTTTTCACATACCAGCCACTGACTTCCGTCACCGATCTTGTGTGGAGGAGGTTGTCGGGCAGGAGGGCGATCTCCTTCATGATATTCGCCAGTCGAACGGGTAGCTCTTTTCGCAGAAATATAAAAGATTTCTTTTCGCAGGCATTTTGACCTGAAAATAGATGAAAAACAAACTATTAAATCAAAGTTTAGATTATTCAAAAGTTATTTTTCTTTAGTCAAGCTTATCAATGCCCTTAAACATTCAACGATCATGAGCTCACGAGTGAACAACTCATGGCAAAAAAAAAATAAACAAAGTTTGGGGGACAAAAGAAAACAATTCTAAAACCCACATAAATTCAATTGGATTAATTATCAAGAGTACCACCGAGAAGTACACAGCATAGTGTACTATGTATCTTTATTTTCGAGTCATAAACAAGCTAAGTTCAAAGCTCTTTGGGCAAATGTGAAATAAATCAACCGCAGAAAACTTTGCCCCCGTCAAGCTTTACTGTATCTGTATCTGTATCTGTGCCTCTGTATTTGTATCTGTATCTGTGTTTTGTTGTTTTGTATTTGGTTTCGATTCTCTCAGTGTCGGTATTTGAGGTTTGTGTGTTTGTTTGTCGACAGCCAACACAGTTTCGTAACAAAAACACAAAAAATGAAAAGCGAGTAGCTTCACGATAGTGATAACAACAGACCCAACTGACTTATCGATGGGGCCTTGACCGGCTCCCCAAGACACGCCTCTCTTTCTCGCAATTCTGTTTTGCGAAAATTTAATGGCTATAATAATAATTAAAGGCAGGGAATTCTAATTCGAATTCCAGACACAACGCAAATAAAAGATATAGTATAGACGTGGCTATATAGCATAAATTAGAGGGGGAACCGCTTTTATTTCATCCGCTCATTTATGAGTCAATTGTAACGAATTTCAAAACAAAACAAAACAGAATCAATAAAACGAGTTATAAAAACACGAAAACAAAATTTTCGTAAACACGGAAAGAGAGGCGATAACCTGAAGACAAAGCCAAAGATTCCATTTGTTGGAAGAACCTGCCAGAAGGTGATCGAATCTGCGAGAGAGGCAGAAAGAGAGAGAGCGGCAGGTGGAAAGAATAAGTTTATACACACGCCCCACAACACCCACTTCCCCCCCTCAAGACGTCTCGCCCTAGTGGGTGACCTCAAAACAAAGCTTTTAATGCTTTGTTTTTGTTTACTTGTTTGCCATTTTGGACCCTCTCCAGACCCGCTATCTCTCTGGGGCCTCTCACTTGTTATGATTGTAGTTGGAAGAAAGCTCCAGACCCCAGTCCCCAGACCCCAGACCCGATCGGGTTGTCTACCCCCGGATCCGTCTGGCAAAAGAGCCGAGACTTTGATGCATTGCCATTTTGATAACTATCACACTCGCTTTCATCGGGCGATAAATAAAAGGCATTAACTGGATTAATCATAAGTACTATATGCGCTTAGATAGCTGGCACATGGAGGAATCGAGTGCCTCGACAGATTGAAAGCTTATGTTCTGCCAACTACTATATTTTAAATCCCAACTGTTGCGTGTTCTAACCCTCCTCTAAGTGAAAAGTTATCACGATTTCAATTCTAGACTTCAATTGTTGCCTCATTATCAGTTCGAGGGGGGCTATTTGGTCGCCAATGGCGCATTTAAATAATTTACATAAATTGGCACGCAATCGGGCGCGGAAAAGGTTCAAAGAAATGGCATTACGATGGTGCAACATATAGACCCACTAACGTCATGCCAACACCCACCCACCAAACCATGACCATCCCCTTTTTATTTATTTATATTTTGTTTCTTGAATCACAGCTGTTCCGGAGAGCTGGTCAGGAGAGCTGGTCAGGAGAACTAGTCCGGAGAGCTGGTCCGTAGTCTATGGTATGTATATTTGACTCACATTCGCCCTGTGACAAAAATACGGCGCGTGTGACTACGTCTTTATTATCGCCGGGGCCTCACTCTTTTTTCCTGAATTTCTACAAAATTCTACATTTGTTTTTTGTTTATTTTTTTCGACTAACTGCTGACGTCCGTTGATTTTTCTCCTTAAAGAGGTTCCAAAGTTCAGGCCCCAATCGTGGGTGGAATGAGGTGACAGCATCCTGGACTTTGCCCGAAATGGTCACTGCGATCTGATCCATAAGTATCTTTCCATTATAGTATATTTTTCAAAACAAAAATATACAAAATTGGCACATGATCCGCGTGGGCCAGTCGATGTGGGGCCTCTAAATAAACAATCGGAGAATACTTGACCTATAGGCCCTGTGATTCAGTCACCCAGGCGTGAATTTTAGAACCTTTTTCCAAATGAATCCGACTTTGTCTGGTCACTTAACTGACTGGTCGCTAATCGATACTTAGCCTGAATCACCAGTATACTCGGGGGCTTGATAATTCACTAACAATGGCCCCCCAAAAACTAATAACAACAACCTGGACACTATAGATATAAACATAATTACTTCAAGTTTATGGGCCACCAAAACACAATTAAGTCTTGGGGTACAGTTGGCGACAAAAACAAAATCCAAAATGTTACCTTATCTGGTACCGACATCAAAGTTCAAGTATACCCCAGGTACATATTAGTTATTTATTTGGTCACTTCGATTGGGGGGGGGGGGGCCTATAAAAGCTTGTAAACTAATTCCATTGCTGGTACTTGGTACTGGTACATCATAAAACATACACATAGTATGTATAGGGACCTGTTTAAAAATAGCCCAACAAAAGCAGCTTTTAAAGGGGGGGGGGGGGGGGGGGGGCCGGGATGTTGTTTAGTTCTAATTTTAGAAGATAATAGCTCTCAGCCTCCGGAGCGGCTGTCCTTAACCCCTCTGGTATTTTCCAGCCCAACCACTTGGCCTGACTTTTATTCCAGCTCACGTCAGTTGCCATTCTTTCAACAAAAAATGGCTAAGAAATTTTTACACTCGACTGCAAACAGAGGCGGGATTATACACAGAGAGAAAATAGGGTTTTAAAATATATATTTTTCATAAAAAACCAAACAATATTTTAGTAAATTTTTTGTAGTGCCCTAGAAGTTTCTGGCGTGTTGGCCACAATATTGAGGCAGGTTAAAGGCCTGGATTTAGGGATACAAAAGTGGGTGGTTAGCGGTGGGCTTGACATTGAAACGTCATTGAAGGCCACGTGCCGATTTCCGTCTTTATTGGATGTGTGGGCGCTAAAAACGCTATCCCATCCTCGTATTTCATTGCCACACATGTTTATGAATTCAAAAATGAGCACATCGTAAACAAGTCGAGAGTTAGTTGTTCTAACTTCCGTTTTTTTGTATTTTTTTTGTTGCAACAGTTTGCTGTCAGTGGGTGGGAAGGGACGTCGCGGCAGGCGGCAGGCGGCAGTGGAGGAAAAGCCAAGCTAAGCTGAACTTAACTGAGCATTCAATTGTTTATACTGCAACTGTATGTGTGTATCAATTTTCGTCTCATTCCAGCTCAATCAACAGTTTGCCGGACACAAAATAATATAAATGCTTAATTGGCATTTCAATGAAACGAAATTGTGTATTAGATAACGGCAATTTTGCGCAGTTTAGCATATAAAGAGATCAGGTTTAAGGTTTAAGTAAGCTTAAGCCTTAAATATATATATACTAGAATTTTTCTTTATTTTAAAAGCCAACTAACTAACCTTAGATAAGGTCTTTAGATAATATTGGATACTTTCTACAAAGACCTCTATACTAACTAATTAATTGGAGTGCTACTTACCAAAGTCCATGAACTGTTTTATCGACAAGGGCGATGGATTGAAGCCCGAGTAGAAATCGAGCATTTTGGCCAGGCTCGTCATCGATGAGGAGGCGGCCGACAGGCGTACTGGGAACAGGCGCATATTATGGCGTTTTCTGATTCGCGGGCGGTATTACTTTTGGGGGGATTTGTTGATTACGTTTGCCGGTAGGTCTTCTGGCTTATCTTAACAGCTTTGTTTGCCACTTTTTTGGGCCAACTCGGGTGTGTATGTTTGTGAGAATGCCGGTGTCCTTTTTCTCACCTTCTCTAAGACTCTCTCTCTCTTTCTCTCTGTGGTTCCTTTCGCAGGACGTTGACCGGGCGGCAGCTCTCACTTTCTTTAAGACGCGGTTGGGATGGGGGTGGGGGGTAGACAACAGCTGGAGCTCAATAAATCAATGGAGCTTTAACTTGAGGCCCGTAAAAGGCCTTACAAAATCGTCGAAAATATATAAATTTATATAAAAATCGATGTTAGCTCTGCTCCACTTGGCTAATGGTTATGCGGAGGGCGGGAGCGGGTGCGGATGCGGATGCGAGGGAGGCTGAGGTGGAGGCGGCCTGCTGCTGCTTCTGCTGTCGTAGATTCTTCTGCTGATCCGCCATAAAAGTAACTGTGTGCGGTGCCGAGATATTTGTACGGTGTATTGGGAAAACTTTTTGTGCGCCACGCGTATTTTCTATTGTTTCCAATTAGATGCAGTTTTTTTTTATTGTTGTTGTTCTCTTCTCGTTAGTCTTAATAGTAGCGCGGTCGAATGCCGACTTGCTTGTGGTTCTGAGAGAACTGGTGGAGCTCTAGTTCTCTGTGGAGCACTCTGGAACCTCCAAAACGAAACAGCTGTACGAACGCCGCCGATAGTATCGATAAAGTGCATCGATGAAAGCTTTCGATGCCTCAATGTTGGATAACTTTAGGTGTATTCCAAAAGATTGGCAGCACTGGTCGTAAGCTTAACGGCCCTGTCCACTTTATAAGTTGAAGATTGGCGCGCAATGATTTAAAAATTCACTTACATAACCATTTGTCCCTTTAACAAGTTAAAAGTTAAAACAAATTATAATCCAATTAAAACTTAAATGTATTTTTTTTAGATTATAATAATCTACGCATGAACGCTTATTTTTAGAAAAAATATACAACAGTTTACATAGAAATTCCAAAAATTTACACACGTCTTGCTTTTGGCCTAACAGAATGGTACATAATATTATAATGAAACTTACTAAAAGTGAAATGATAGACTTTTTTTTTGGATGCAGGAAATGTGTTCAGCAAATAGTGCCTCCGTTCTGACCTACAGGTTGGCTCGCGCACACACGGAATGAAATGCAGCAAAGTATTTAGTTTGTGGTTTTGGAATACATGCTAATTATGAGCGTCGATGTTCCCACCTTCGTCTCCGTTGTCGTTTTCCACAACGCTACAGAACCGCCTAACCTATGGCTGTCGTTCCATACAAAAGCATTCCATAGAGCTGGTAGTTCATCAGTTCCTAACAGAAAATAGCTGTGCAATTTTAGAAGCGTGGCACTTGAAGAACTCGTAGCCCACTTTGGCGGCGCTCTTCAACGTTCCGGAGCTGTTGTGAGTGACAGACGACGACGACGAAGTTGTGGCGACTGTTGCCCCCGCCAGTTCACTGGCCGACGATGCGATGGCGATCGATGGCTGGGGATGCGCAACAAGCTGGCTGTGTGGGAACATCCGGCGCAGCACATGGTTGAATCCGCTGGATGCCTTGTTTCCGTTGGCTTTAAATCGCTCGATTCCAAAAGCGCGGATTGCACGTGAGAAGCCAAACACCTGGGAACTGATGTAGGCCCGCCGCACGGCCAGTGTTTTACCATCCTTCTGTTCACTATAGATGACGATCTCGTCTACTTTCTGAAATAAAAAGAAGTGCGATTTATTAATAGGAAAAGTGCAAGTGAAATACTTCTCACAGAACAACCTGGTGCTTCCCATAGAACAATAAATTAAGGAAACTATCACCATATCTTATCTCTGCTTTATGGGGGGTTTGATTTTGATAAAACCTGACTAATAAACATAATACGGCAGTTGTTTTGCTCAACTTGCATACAATAACCCATATAACCTGTTTTTGCTCGATTGAATTCACGGAAACTTCAAGAACGAGCCTTCTTTTCATTATATGGATTATAAATACATATGTATATACATATTCTGCGGTTAATTAAAAAACAATTAACAAGTTCTACGAGCACCACAGATGTATATGCTATAAGCTTTCTGTTCCCCACAGTACCACTTGACCAAAGTCCACTTACCATTATCTTCTTCATGCCTAGATTACGGGTGAATGTGGTGAAGGTCTTTTTGACCGGGTCCAGCACCGAATCCTCAACAATCTTGACCGGCACATTGTTGTAGAAACGAGCACCCCACTTTGGCACAGGATTCGTCTTGGATAGAAGACGGCGGGAGTAGAGTTTACCGTCCCGTACCTCCCTCAGGATGGTGTCTTCGGTGAGAACGTGGGTACTGGAGGGATTCGGGTATCGATTCCAATAAGCAACCACCACGTTCATCCAACTGTAGTCAAACACCGTCTCCGTGCGGCAGGTGGATGAAGTCACGACCATGTTGACGGTTCTTCGCCGATAGAGAATGTGCCTCGCCGAAAATAAAAGTGAAAGCCTTAGCCCGTCGTGACCCTGAGCTGAAAAGAAGAGCGGTCGTGCCGATAATCAATTGCAATCGCATGTTCCGATTTATAAATAGCCCGCGGAGGGTTTCCCTACCAGCCGTTCGCTTTTCGCAGGCAGTTGGTCGGTCGGTGGTGCCTCAGACCTCCAGAGTGCAATGTGTGGGACCAATTCGCTGGCGCACGTTGATTCAGCTTGATATTGTTGTTGTCTCGTGCCCCTGCCCCTGATTTGGGCGCCTACTTTTCTGCACTGAGAATTTTGTAATTGCGTCACACACGACAGGGTGCTCCGGGATCTCCTGCTCGCCGGTTATCCTCCTCTTGCCAATATCCTCTTGCTTCTCATCTGAAGTCGACCGCGACAGTTAATGCCCTCGTCTCCGGCTGGCCCACAGTTTCATTGCACTATGTTTACTCAATTTAAGCCAATTTGAAATCCAATTTACGCTGGACAAAGGCCATCCGGAAACAGCTGTAGTATGGTGCTGAGTAGTGCTGCAAAACGTTGGCCGGTTGGCAGCGCCAAAAAAGTACTGCAGTACCAAAAAGTTGGCAGTACCGGGCCCCTATATCTGGCAACGCTGTTACTACCAAAACATAGGTTACAAAGTCTGCTAGCAATATATTAACAAAATGTCGGTGGATTGGTTTGGATATGTTTACGCCGCTACGGTGGCTGCCGGCGGTATTATGGGCTACGCCAAAGCAGGTAAGGGAGTTAGCAAGAATTCTGTATTTGAACCGCAACCGTTACTATTGTGCAACCAATTTTAGGCTCAATTCCGTCGTTGGCTGCTGGCTTGTCTTTTGGAGCCCTGCTGGGCTATGGAGCACATCTGAACTCCCAGGAACAACCACGACCATTGCTTCAACTCGGAACATCCCTGTTCTTGGCCGGACTGATGGGTGCCCGTTGGAATCGCTCTGGAAAGCTAATGCCCGCCGGCGTGGTCTGCATGCTCTCTATTGCAGCTCTTGTCAAGAACGTGATGACCTACAATCGCCACTTGCCGCTGCCCACAAACACAAAGGGTTCATAAACGTTCCATTTTGAAGATTAAACAATGCTGGACTTGCCAGGAGATTTTATTTCTTGTTTTTATACACGCCACTTGCTATTTTGGGCTTTTATTTAAATATTGGTTTGGGTTCTGGACCTATAGAACACTTTTAAAGCGCTGTGTCACTTCCAAGCTAGCGATAAGATATGTACTTTTGGTTGGCTGACGAATAAATTTTTATCATATACTTTATCATATATTTAAATACTTGTCATGTTAAAATAACTTCAATGAGGCATTTTATACCCCCACAATTATGAACAAATATATACTTTTTAATGTTTATTCTTAAACTTTAATTTTGTTTTTTTTTTTTTGTTTGATAAATGTACAGTTTCATTTATTATACGATGTTCAGTTAACTACAACTAAAACTTAGCTATTACATTTTTTTTTTTGTATAAAAAAGAGCATTATGCTAGGTAAACGTAGAGTAATGAATTTTTTGTTTTCGTTTAATTTAGAAATCTAACAATTTTAATACAATAATGAAATGAAAATTTAAGTTTTCTTGTAGGCAAAAGTGCGGCAAGGTTAGTTCTCGAACATGTCTCAACCTTTCTAGCAATTTTCTAACAGAAAATGATAAATATTTTGTTAAGTAAAAAGTACAAATTATTTATGTTTATCACATTGGAAAGTGGGGGGTGATTGGTAATTTTCCTTCCGATTAATTTGTGGCTCCGATAATAATTTAGGTAGTCTGCCGAAGGGGGTTTTTTTTTTAGAATGAAGTTATTACAGAATAATATGTACTATTTTACAAGAATTTGCATTAAATTAAATTACATAAAATCATTACATAATATATGCATGTACTGAACAGAACAACAAACATTCGGGATGCACTTGGGAAGGTGGCATCGCGTCCCTTTGCTGTTTGAGTTGATTTCAACAGACAATATTTTAAATTAGTTGCGGCTAGAACTAACAACAAATCAATAGGGTTTCATACAGATTATAATAGTAATAAATTCTAGCTAAAAACACTTTTTAACTGCAAACATTTGCGTTCCAATTTCGATGGCAGTGCCAGTTCCGGACGATCTCCATATTTCTCACTAGAACGGAAACAGCTTCCAGTTAACCACTGTGGAGAAAATGTGGAAAATGGGGAAAATAAAAAGAAAATTAGTTAAATTTTAAAATATGATGTGGTTTTTTGGGGCGTGCAAAAACAATGAGATAGTTCAGGGGCCAGGGCGATTATTATTTTTTTTTGAATGGAATCTAGAGGTATTTTTGCAGACGCCGGCCATTTTGAAGTGTGTGCATGAGTGTGGTATGTGCGTGTGTTCCATTCCATGCGTTCCAATTGCCAAAATACTTTGTATTTCTTTTTTCACTTATTTTCACCATTTGCTGCTTATTTTTGTTGTTTAGTATGCAGAATGCGTTTATTTCAATCCATGCCATTTCTTGTAGATCAAATGATACTTATTCGCTATAGTTTTAAATATTTCATATAGTTTCTATAATGTTTGCCTTCAAACGGTGTGTATGCATGTGTGAGAGTAGAGTGTATGGTGGTGTGTAGTTTTATGCTGGTATGTGTGTGCATGTTTCAATGCCAATTTTATTTCGATTTATTTTTGTTTTTTTTATGTGTGTGGTGGCGTGTGTTTCGATGCAATTTGGAAAAAAAGAGGAGCAAGAGATTAATCGCCTAAATATTTAGGTAATCAGCGATGAGATTTTGATCGACGATTTTTTTTTTTTTAAAGAGAGTGGAATGAGAGATATTTTTCTTAAAGCATGCTTTATGAGGTCTGCGGATGTGTGAGATGTCCTGAATGACAGAGAGAGCTAGGTATTTAATTCGGTTTACTAAAATGATATACTATAAATATTATTCTAGAATCTAGAACATGCCAAATTAATAGGGAATTAAGAATCAAAAACTACGATTCGGCTACAAAATTAAAAAAATGTGATCGATGCAATTCAATGCCATATGCCAGAATGCTTAAAATACGAGGTTGTTCCACATTAGGATTAAATGATGGCCCATTACGTATGCGTACTGTTGGCAGTAATATAAATGATGAGTAGCACTTGCATTTCACTGGACCGCAACAACCGGAGTTATATGTTTGTTGGTAATTAAAGAGGGCAGGCAGCAAAAAAAATTATAAGAATAAACTTTATTACTAAAATTAACGCGTTTCCATGCTCAAAACTACGCAAATACTTTATTTTTGTAGTATACTTTAAGGCAAAGCTTTAGATTACTTCTAGGGGAGTTAAGAACCCGATTGAATGCTGGATTTATTTGGGGCTTACCGCACGCAAGGATAACGATTTCGGTATCGATTTCGGTTTCGGTTTCGATCGGTTTGGCATTTGACAAGTGTATGGATGCGTGTTGCTTTTGTTTTGTGTGTGTGATTGGTTTTGATATTTTGTTGTTTGTTCTGTTCTGGAGAGCAGCTTTTTTTGTAATTGATCTGTATGGGGTTATCCTGGCTAGCATTATGTAGTAGCTTACGGACGTAGGGTTCTTAATCGCATCTCGCATTTTGTTTTTTTTTTTCTACATGACTCGTGTGCGGCGTATTAGTTTTTGTGTTTTGATTTTGGGTTTCTTGCTCTGCGATGTCGTTGTCGTTGTTGTCGCCTGTTCCGTGGTACTGGGCGAACTACTACTGTCCAACACCTTTGGCTGGTTGTTTGTTGTGTCGCCAATGTAGTTTGTCACGTAAGCCGGCGATACTGTTTGCCGATGTTGCTGATTACTATTGCTACTACTATTAGTTTTGTGAGCCTTAATACTACTCCGGTTTGGCGTACGTTTTAAAAAGGAGCTGCCGCCATCAGTGCTGGATCCTTGCCACTGCTGTTGCTGTTGCACATTGCTGCCTGTTGCCGTGCTAATGGACGATGAGACAGATGTTGTTGTGGTTGTGGCTGTCACCGCTCCATCATGCAGTGCTTGCAGTTTTTTAAAATACGCATCAAGAAAGGATGTAGTTGTTATCGGTTTATTGGTTGGCTTGGCACTTGGCCCGATGGTTGGTGATGCTTGTTGATGTTGTTGTTGTTGTTGTTGTGTTGCAGTTGTTTTGCCAGCAATTGTCGTTGACGGTACAATGGTCGCTATGGTGGATGGTGTGTTGAACTTACGTTTTTGCCGCTCAATTGCTTCATTGCTCTGAATGCCGGCAGTCGCCTCGTTCTCCTCATCGGGCAGCAGTTGCTGCTCCTGTTGCTCGTGTTGCTGTTGCTGCTGTCTCTGGTTCTCGTCCTTGTTGTTCTGTTGCTGTTGCTGTTTTGACCCATTGCTCGTGCTGACGCTGCTGCTGCTGCTGGTAACACTATAATTTTTAAGGCGTTTTTGTACCAAAGGTATTTCAACTATCGACTGTTGTTGTTGTGACTGCTGTTGCTGTTGTTCTGGTTGCAATTTGGTTTCATGTTGTTGTGTCTGTAGCATGTGTAGATAGTATTCGATTTGTTTGCGTAGTTCGTGTGTGTAATATTGTAAGAGGTTTGGTGTTTGTGTAGTTGTTGTAGTTGTTGATGTTGTTGTTGGTATTATTGTTGGTGTTGCGTAAGGATCACCATTGCGGCGACTGCTAACGCTGCTGCTGGTGCGCGTCTGGACCAAAACACCGTTATCCCTTTGGGCTTGCTGCTCCGCCAGGATGCGATGCAGATAGCCAAAGGACTTGGACTTAGGCCGAGCCGTAGTCGTGGTCGTGGTCGTTGTTGTTGTTGTGGTCGTCGTTGACGTCGCAGCCGCAGCAGCAGAGCTCTGATCAATCCTGTTGTCCTGACGATTGCCATCGTGCTCCTCGCTACTAGTGTTGCCCTCATCCTGCTCCTCCTCATCACTCTCGTTCTCATTCTCATTATCATCCTCCTGGGAATCGGTCTCCTCGCTACTATTCTCAACATCCTCCGTAGCCTCGGAGCTTGCATCTTTCTTGTTGTCAATTTTACTATTTTTTTTTTAATTTTTTTAATTGTGTTTTTTATTTATGGTGTGGGTATAGTTGTAGTTGTTGTTGTTGGTGGTGTTTTCGAATTGGTGTATAAAGGTGTAAAAGTTTGTATATTAAAAATTTTTATATTCTGTGTGTATATTTGTGTGTTTGGGAAACCCAATAGTTGTGTGCGTGTTTTGTTTTTGGTTTTTTTTTTTTTGTTAATATAGAACTCTTAGCTTACACAACAAAACTACTTGATAAACAGTCAATTGCTAAATAAAAAAAAAGGATTACCAAGGCTACTGTACTCACTTGTAGACTAAACGATAGTTGTGTCCATAATCAGGAATGATGTTCGAGGGCAGTGGTGTGCACCGACCATCCAGACAATGCTGATTATTGATTAGAGAAGAAGATTATAGTTTATCCATTTTAGAAAGAATTTCTTCTACTTACATAACCATTACCACAGGCCGAACCTTCTGCCGCTGGTCTGTAGGCCACACAGTATCCTGTCTGGGCATCGAAGCAGAACAGTTGGGCGCACACTCGCTCGTCCTTGAAGCAGGCATATGTTCCTCGATCTCTGCGGCACTGGGCATCCAGGGAGAGCAGAGTGCCCGGCAGTGAACGACCCAGGGCGCTGTCCTCATGCGGGGCATTGTGCAGGCAGGTGGCAGTATCTCCGCTGGAAATACCATAGTCATATAAATCACTCTATTTAATGGTAACTTTTTTAAGCTTACTTGAGGAAATGATGGAAACTCTGTACTGTACAGGCAGACCATCTAAATCCCCGCTCCGTGTGACGCAGATCGGACATTATATATCCATCCTCCCAACGGCAACGCTGGGCTCCTGGTCCGCCCAAGTAGCTGGGTGGTGGCGACCCGTCATGCACCGCTCCCAACCTGAGAAAATGCGAAATAATCAAAAAAAAAAACCAAGAGCATGAGACACATTTTGATTGAGCGGGAAAAAATGTTAATTGATTAATTGCACGCCGAATGATGTCAAACGGAAATGCAAACGAGTTTCAGTGACCAGTTTTTAGCAACGGAAATTATTCATGTTTTTTTTTCATCCAAATGAAATCCCCAATCGGGGATTTGGGCGTGAACTAGTAGAGCACTTGAAGTGGCTCACAAGAAAAAAAAAGGTTAGATGCCGGAACGGGCAATGAAAGTGCCAGTGTTTCAATAAAATATGAGTTTAGTTTATGATTGCCATTAAGGATCAATATAAATTTTAATACAGGTTTTGGTGGCTACTTACAGATGTCCCACTTCGTGAGCGGCCACAATGATGCCGCTGAAGCCACCGGTATCTTCGATGATGGCCACGCTGTTCACCTTCTCCAGTCGCTTGTTCACCACGCATGCGCCACCGACGTAAGCGAAGCCTTTTCCAAAAGAAAACACACGACCAAAAATTTGGGCAATTAGTTACTTGTTTTTCTCCGAGTTACATTTTCTTTTCATTTTTCATTATAAGTTTTTAGTTTTTTTCTTTTATTTTCTTTTGTTTCTTGTCCAACAGGAAGTTGACAATTTTTTTTTCCATGTCGCCATCACAGTTGCAGTTATTAGGTAAAAAACAAAAATAGTATCTGATGGTTTATTGCATCTGAGTAATTTCTTTTGTCTTTATTTTTTACATAATAACTGCAAGCTGTTGAAAGATGGGGGTCGCATTTTTTATGTGAGAGAGCCATTAGTTAGTGATGTATTTAAATGTGTATTTAGTTACAATTACCATTAGTTATTTTTTGGTTAGTCCATAGACCATACAGCACACCAAGGATTATTTATTGTTTTATTAGTAGTTATACCACAACCAGCTTATAGTAGGAATTTTGAATAATCTCTGAAAACAACTTTATAAACAGGAAGCTCACGATGTATACTTTTTTTTTGTATTTTTTTTGCATCCAACAATATGTTTATCTTATCCCAAGTGAGCAAAACATTTGCTTAAACTTCGTTATTATATACGTTTTGTATTGCTTAACCGCTGAAACTGAACAAAAGTGTTATAATAGATTCCTGATAGAGACAACACATGTTTTCGCATATTTTACATTTCGCAACAGAACGGAAATAAACATTTGATAGGGCAATGTTCACATAACCCAACATGTAAACAAAACATGCAGATGATAGCATCATTTCGTCATGGAAAGATATTTACACAAACGAAAATAGTAGAAGAAAGATGAGATACTTTTGGAGAAAAGTTCTCAGGAAGAGCAGTGAAGAAACTGTACAGTTTGAGGAGCACTGCCAAGATGGCGCATGCACAGCCGTTTCCTCTTCCGGCTGCTGTACAAAGCCACGTGTCACACACAAACACAGATATATAATATAATTATATATGTTCAGATCAGATCTTTGAAAGGAAAGAGAGAGGTGGAACAGCAGCAGCAGCATTAACAGCATAGAGAGAGATAGAAAAGAGGATAAAAATAGAGACAAAGAGACGTGCATGAAATTCAATTAAATTTGCTTAATTTTGTTGATGATGGAGCGACGCATTTTGGGTTCGGCGGTGACCGCCTTTAATGTTATTTATTTTTAACGCGTTTGCTTAACTTCTGTGTTTCGTTTTTTTTTCTGTGATTTTTTTTGCATTTATCTGTACAAATGTTGGCTAACAAATTGCCAGCCAATGGTTTTGGGGTCTTTACCTGCGGTACCGCGATTACATTCACCATAAGCGGAGGTGCGACGGCACATATCGAGTCTGCGGGCGAAAATTGTTCAAAAATGCGTAGAAATTTAGATTTTATTTGGATTTTGGGGTTTTTTTGCTTCATTTAATCAATTATCTCCTCTGGATCGAAGTTTGATCGATAGTTGGTTATTTTTGAAGCCAATTTGTTGGCCTCCCCAATTGAGCATTGGAGCAGTTTAAGATTTGAAAGTCAGAAAGGAAGGAGCTCTACCTTATAAACTACGAACCACTAAAAGATTATTCAAAGGGCGCATGTCTAAAATCATAGCTAATAAACCATTCAACTTTTAAGCTTCACTTAGACTATATTTTTCCACAAGGATCCTCCATTAGAGTAGGCTTTAAACCACAATTAAATACTAGATCTTGATGTAAGTAAATGCTTGAACCAATGAAACCTTAAAGCAGATACAAAATACTAACCAAATCAACCGGTTTTATGTTTTATGGCCACCCGATCCGCCACTCAAATTAGTTTAACGCTTTGAAATCACTTATTTTTTTGTATCTTTTTCTAAAATGTTTGTAAATCTAGTGTTTTGTGAGTTTATTTGTGTGTATGTTTGTGTCTGTGAGGCGTGTAATTGTGGTAGTAATTTATTAAGACCCACACGCAAATTTTAGTCAAAAATTTACTTGGATATTAAGGTGTTTCGCGGAGCTTGAAGGGGGAGGTGCAAAACCAAAAACTGACTAAGATAATGTTAAACACCCGCAATGACATTTGTTCTAACATAATTGTGTAACCATATGCGTACTGAGCGTGTGTGTGTGTTTTTATGGGGTATTTATGAGTCTATGTCTAGGAGATTCTTGGTATTTCTTTGAAATCTTTTTACCCGCTGTGCCCTTGGTGCAACGACCTCCTTTACGCCTGCGACACATATCATACCTAGACGCGAGTAAACATTACAATATAATTGAGAAATCTTTCAAAAGACATAGTTTGGAGATAGGTAGGATAGAGGAAGAAGAAAGTGGACTGCTCTGGAAAATCGGCTGTCGATTCTGCAAAGAGAATACAAAACACAAGGCGATAACTTGGCCAAGTCCATGGCCCACTCACTTGGTAATGGCCACGGCAATATCGTAGACGGGCAGGCGACGTTCTCGGAACAGATACTTTCCCATGTCCGTGAGGGCAGCGGCGGAATCAATGGCATCACGGCCCACACGATTGCGTTCCAAGTATGGGGTGGCATCGCGTCCCTAAAAATGAGAAAAAAGGTTAAAAGATTATTGGAGATTTTTAAATAATAAACTTTAGTATATATCAACCACCCCTCCAGACCTTTGTGGTCTGACATTTGGATTCTCGTAAAATCCATTTGAATACTTAATCGAAATTCCATTCTCCCAAAAATCAATTTTAAAATACAATTGAACCTTGTGACCCACATTAGAATTCAGTATGCCAGCAACAGGTAGTGAAAATTGCAAAATACCATCCATCCATACAACCCCCAAGGAAGCTCTCGTTGCAGCTCGATGATGATGATTTTGATGATGCAACGCTTTTGGCATTTGACTGGATGAGCCAAAGCGAATGGTAAGAGCTTCGAGTGAAATATTTATGGCCCAGTCGATGGTGAAAATGAAGTTGGAAACCAAAGCCGAAACGGAAATCAAGTGAACGTGAAAAACGTGCTGCAAATGCAACATCAACTGCAACTGCAACTGCCACTGCAACAGCAACGATAAGGCCAATGTTGTTAATGATAATTACAGGTGGAGATGATCAAACTGCTCAAGATGATGATGATGATGATGTTGCTTGACAAAGTCAAAGTCGTGTGGGTTTCCTTTGAATTTTTGGTTTCTTTTGAGTGTTAGGCTAGGCCACAGCACAAAACCAGTTGCAGTTGCAATTGTGCGTTGCATAATTGGAGCTAAAACCGAAGCTGAAGCTGCAGTGGCAATTTCATCAGCTATGTATGCCCGAACATCCGAGGGCAAGTTGCAGCAATCGTAAATTAATGTACAGGTATGTATGTATACCGACGTATGCATCGTGACTGGAGGGGCGTTTCCAGATTGGCTGAAGTGACAGTAACATAAATTAAAATAACACAATTGTCAATCACTTTGAGCCCTAGGCAAATCAATATGTTAATACGGCTCAACAACTAATCTTTGTCTGTGGCCCGAACCAGTTGCAGTTGCAGTTGCACTTCCAGTTCCCCAGTTGGATCTCGGATCTCCGGTCTCTCTGGCATCCACAGTGCAGGTGATAAAACCAAAGTTAAGTGACAAACCGCACTCGGTTGACACATTTGATTTGCAGCCATTTGCCAACTGCAAAACAATCTTGGAGATACTCCGGCACTAAGCTTGGTTGTAGCTCGGCTTTGCCAGACCGGAGTCGAAGTCTTTTGATAAATTACCAACCAGTCGGACAGACAGCAGATGTCTAGGAAATGAACATAGTCTGACAAACTGATCTATAAACACATACACCAGAGCACAGAGCAGATTTTGAAATTCGTATGAATACTTTTAGTGCCAAATGAGACGCTCGATTGGGTGTATCTTTCAGATAGTTTGAGGGGCTCTATCCAGCATTAACAGTCAGCACTCGATGTCTAATCATTTCGGTTTCGTTTCTATCTCACTATTCGACGATCTGACATATTGATCATTTGCAAGTGCGGGCACGTCTTAGAAACAAGCTACAAAAGCTCAAATTCGATTTTGTTTTTACTTGTTGGTAATTTTTGAAAGACAAAACTATCAAGAATTTTAAATGTTCCGTCTGTGGCCTTGGGTGTCGAGTGGGAAAGGCAAACGCATGACGCTCTGGCTTCAAATCGGAATTTACAAAATTACAAATAATTATTATGGAATTGCATTTTGAGTGGTTTATTAGAGCCGTTTCTGTCTCAAACTGAAGAGTCTTGGAAGACTCAAGTTGTTGGTTGAGGGGGAGATTCTCTAGGTCTAGGTTTTACGGTTTGGTAAATTTTAAAGAAAAACACCTAGAAAATTTGTAACCATTTCACAAAGACTATATAGTTGCCTTTATTGGGCCTTATAGTGGAATTTCACAAAATTTTAAAATTTTAAAGAGCGTTCCCCGTAAAATTTGAAAAAACACATAATTTGTTTTAAGATTTTTATACAGATTAGTGGACAATCAAATTACAAATCATTTGAGGTATTCCGCAAAAGAATCGGATAATTTTTGGCCAAGTTATGACCTTCTCTGTGGGCTGCATGGGGCCTCCATGCATTTTTCTACATTTTGAAAGGGATCGTCCAAAAAATTTGACAAAAAATCTAAAAAAATTATGTGTCCACAAATCTGTGGAGAATTAATCTACGATTCGTTTATTGTACTCCGCTAAAGAATCGGATAAGTTTCGGCAAAGATATGACCTTCGCTGTGGGCCGCATGGGGCCTCCATGCAGTTTCCCATATTTTGAAGGGGATCATCCAGAAAATTTGAGAAAAAAATTTGAAAAAAAATATGTTCTCACATTTTGATGTAGATTTGTGGAGAATCAAATTACAAATCATTTGAGGTATTCCGCTTAAGGATCAGATGACAGATTGAATGGATACAGCCTTTGCGGGGCCTTATAGTGGCATTTCCATACATTTTCAAAACTCTGAAGGGGACTCCAGTAACAGTTTCCAGATTTCCACATTACCCACGATGGCCTGGGAAAGACAAATTTTTGGACCACCATCCAAGACAGCCAGAAAAAAATAATGGCTCCCATACAATCTCCTCCTCGGATGCAGGCTGGAAAGTTGCTGGACCATGGATGACCTGGCACATCTTTGATTACAGATTGCGCAATTCAAGTGGTCTTTGCCGCCATAGTGGTTACCCTACGAGCGGCCAAGCATTTGTCAAATAATCGGGAAAAAAGCTATGAAAAAAATATAAAAAACTTATCTCTGAAACTGTCAGTAGGACCTAAAATGTAACCAACCAAGAAACTAGCGACAGTCACCCAAAACCGGGACCGGTTTGCCTTTCCCCCAAAAAGAGTACGAAATAAAACGAATATTAAAAAAAAAAATTACAAAATTAAAGCTTTGCGACAGTTTTGCAATTGCCTTTTGTGCGTAATTAAAAGCAAAATGTTATATTTTAATTTAATTTCCCAACCCCAACTGGGTCTCCTTTTCCCGAGCCGGGCTTATACATAAATCTTGTGGTATAAAGAAAAAAAAAATAAATAAAAACTGTCAATTGAATTGGCTGTAATTTCTAGGATTTCGCAAGGCTCACTAAACTATCTAACAGGGTGGTGGACAACTGGAGCCGCTCACACCCACTTCTACACACTCAACAAAAACAAAAAAAAATAGCCACACACACCCACTAAAAGCCACCTCCTTCCAATGACATATAGTACGTACGTTTTGACTTTCGGCGCCCACACAGCGGCTTAGTTGGGCGGCTTGGGCGACTTGGCCGACAGGCGACCGATTGTGCCACCACCCACAGAGCCGCCAAAGTTTTAGGTCAAGATATGGGGAATACTTTTTCTTTTCAAACAAATACTCTACAAAATGAAGTTGAAAGGGATATACTACTTTTACTTTAAACTACTCCTTTATTTTTGTTTAACTTTAGTATATATTTTAGTCAATAATTCAGCTCTTAAATTACTCGGCAACTCCACATCCCGTTAGGGTATACATATAAGTACTCCTTTTGATTGGTAACCACTTTTCCGGCACTTTTCCAACATGGCCCATGGCAACCATTTATTTGTTTATTTGCTTGTCTCTGTTCCCTGAGACCCGATCCCCGAGCTTTACGTTTCCATTTGCATTATTGCAATTTATTTGTTTGTCTGGCACTTGCATTTTTGGCTACCGGCACTCTATATATACCAATATCTGGCATGGATATGGATATGGATATGGGTCGAGGGGTTTTCGAGAAATGTGCCCTGGGGCCAACACCTGGCCTGCCCTATTCCGAGCTTCGTTAGTCGAGGAATTTGTTATGACAACTTGCAAATATGAGAACTGGGCAACAAAAAATCAACAAAAATATATATACATATGCCTATATATTTTTTTGTCGGTATCTTGGGTGTGCCGGTCGTGCATTATTTGGCATTTCTGTGGCACTTTAGATTAAGTTGCCAAGATAAGAGCCTTTGGAGAATGTTGCTCGGGGAATACTCAGTCTCCCGATCTGGGATATGGAAGTTGGAGTCCATTTCTTTGCTCCACCCAGGCGGATCAATTAATCAAATGGAGCTCAGCGGTGGAATTCCTTGGACTGATAGCACAATGAGTGCAGGTGATCATAACAAGCCGTAGATACAGATTTATAAAGCCAACACTATATATCAGATCGGCTGCAGATCTGATTTGGCGTGGGGGTAGCTTAAGTCGGCTACCGACTTACTGGCTGAACCTTTATCTGTGACATTTAATTAACATTTTAATTAATTGCGGGCAACTTTCCGTTAGAAGTTAAACAACCTCGGCCCCGTAATCACCACACACCGCCCCTTCCTAGTCCACATCAAGTACAAGTGTTGAACGCACTGGCGCTGCGCTTGCGCCACACACATATTTCAATGCAGCCAAATGGCGGCAACGTTGCGTATACGCAATTTATTAGGTGCGTATCGAGTGGCAGGCATCAAAGCTCGACGGGTAGTTACTCAGTTTTGGGTTTCACTGCAGGAGCTTAAGACAATTTAAGGCTTTCCATTTTTTTTTTACTAAAATAATTTAAAATATTTATTAAGGCTTTAGTTCAGACGTCTTGGTCTTCATTTAATAACAAATTATTGATTTAAGAGAAGACTTATCTTGGCCAGCTTATATACCCTTTGGTTACCCCTTTATACTAAAAAAAATCATTTAATATTCCTCTGGCAAAATGTAATTTGAGCGCCTGCCACTCGATTAGAATTTTTGATTTAGCCAAGTTTCGCTTTTAAAAGTTGGCAACTCTCGTAACTGGGTTGGCACTTGATCGGAGCTCATTGTTCTGCCTCCGGAAAGCAGAAAAACAGAAAAAAAAATGCCATTAACCAGGCTTGATTTGCAGTTGCTCTTGGCTGTTCTTAACGCCTTCGGGCCTGGCTGGCTTACGCAGTTTATGGCTTATTAATGTTGCAGCGTTTTGTTGTCATTTTGTTGCGGCTTATTTATTTATTTCGTATTTCGTATTTCGTATACCGATGGTTTTTGGTTTTTGTGGTGTCGCTTGAAGTAAGAATCAATTAATTGAACAACTCTCATAGATCTCGGGGCCCCAAAGTTGTTGCCTAAGTAATTCTCTTAGTTATTTGTCAATGGGTGATTAATTTATGTGACTTGGAAGTTTTGTGCATTTGCTGGCTTTTTGTTTTATGAAGTGGAACGATTGGCAATTGGAAAAGGCACTCGGTGTTTTGTTACTGGCATTTGGGGTCAAGTTGTTTGGCTTTTGCCTTTTTTTGAAAAGTTAACACTCATATTTTATGGGCAAAGCATGTAAATTGCTACTGTACTTGGGACCAAATCATTTATCAAACGAATCTCTTCCGATAAAGTGACGCAAAAATTCAATAAATTCGTTCGACAATCTTGTCGCAATGTTTGGCAAACCAGATCCGTTGACTTATCGGATATGTATATCCAATAATTTGTTGCCCCATTCGCATTCTGAGTAATTACCCGACTTCCATATATTTTTATTCCGTCGCATTTCGCACTTTGGTTCACTTTGGAGCCTGAATTCATTCCGACATTAATTAGCGGCACAGCAAATGTTTAGCGACGGATGCTAAGATACATTATGTATCCACCAGATACGCACTCATAGAAGAGGAAGTGGCCCGAATGTATACCTCCCTCCCTCCATGTGTGTGTGAAATTGGGCACAAAATGGAAAATAAAAACATGCAAGCCAAAAAAAAATCTGATCTGAGTCAACTTTTGGCTAGAAAGCTGAGAGCTGCAGTTAGCGTGGCCCATTAGATTATGTAACCACGGCCAACACGCAGTTGCCTCCGCTGCGGCTGTTGCATTATTTATGCGGTCTGAAAATAATTTTTTCTTTTTTTTGTTATTTTTTTTCTGCGGCAACCGTAGTTTTGGAGAGTTAAAGCCAATTGACGTACTTAGGGTAACCCGTCGACATCGCAGTTGTCTCGCTTGTTGTCGTGTGGGCAGCCGCCGCTTGATGCAACTTGTGGCAGCAACGTCTGAGTGCTGCAGGTGCCCCCCAGCTCCGGCTATGGCATCGGCATCGGTTGTGCCAATTTTCCACTTTCGTGTGCTGCACACTCACCACTCTCTCCCCCGACAAATGGCTTCCTGATCTGACGCCAAACTGATTTGTGTGAGAAAGTCTAAACGGAGGGAAATGGTAGCACAGACACGACTCTATAATATTGTCAAAGTGTTTTATGGCTTTTTGGTTATGCAATCAAATTAGTGGAATGGTAATAAGTGAGAGATGTTAACAAACATCAAAGAGTTACCTCACGACATGAAACTAAGAAAATGTAAGGCAATAATGTCTAACTTATAGACTTTAGAATCCTGGCTAGTAACCCAGTTTCCATTTCAGGATAAGCAAGCATTGCCAGAAGGTTAAAGCCAAAACTTGTGGCCAACTCGATTCGCGTGCCCATAAAATATTTTGCCTGCTAATTTCTGGAAACAAAAAAACTTGTTAAAATTTGTTTGGCCCGGCTTTGTGTTACGGCCAAGCAAATAACCAAATTGATTGTTCACATTTTTTCTAACGAATCGAAGCGCATGCGTTGCATGTTTTTCTGCCTGTTTTTCTATTTCTGATTTTTGCCATGTTTTTTTTTCTATCTTGGCCAGATTCCCAGATCGTGACAGTTCATTTCTGTTGCGAGTCGGTTTCGCTGGCGGCTAGTTGGGAGCAAAGGAGTCGTAAAGTTGGCCCAATTGGCAAGATCCATTTGCGGCCATGGGGTTAAAGTTGAGCTACCAAATGGATTACTCAATTAGCCAAATGAAAGTCCAATTGCTGTGATTGTGTAACTAGCTGGGGGCACTTTAAGCCAATAAAATGTATATTATGGTACTTACTCGGGAGATAATAATGCCGGCAATACTGATGCGTATTCTGGGTCCCTTCAGCAGACGGTATCTCAGATCAACTCCGTTCCAGAATGAAATAAAGTATCTCTTGACCTGCAAGCAAGATATAATTCAAGTTAATCGCATTGTCTCGGTTTGAAAGCACGTATTTTCGTATCTAGCAGATACATTCATCACTGACATAGACTTTCATCTAAGCCGCAGAGTGAGAATCTGAGTTCTTGGTATTCTTTGGGGCTAGAACGCACCCAGTTGGAGAATTCTTATAAATCTTCAGTGTGAGTGATGTGCATAGTAATTATACAAATAGTCTGGGGATTGGCTTTAAAAAGAAGTGAATTCTAAAAGCAAAGTAAACGAATTTAATTGCACTATCTCTCCATAGTAGAATTTATTGATTTACGCGGACTTTTAGTCCTCTGGACTATCTGTCCCCTTTGGGGATTTTTCTCTGAATTTTAAAGCCAGACCTATCTATCAATTCGAACATATGTATGACTGGCGGGTCGCATAATATCTACACATGTTGCCAGCCAGAAACCAAACAAAAAACAACTTTTACAAAATCCTCAGACTCTAAAATCCCCTCCGGGTTGGGTTGGTTTGGGTTTTCTGTATTGGATATTGGGTGCGACGGTAACGCGTTCGAAAATCGCACACACGCAGAGACAATCACAGCTGTCTGCCGTAAAATCGCCGAAACAACTTCATTTCGGGCTCTTAATTTCTTTTTTCCATTTTTTATTTGACCATTTTTAGTTTCAATTGGTCGGCATGTCACGCACACGTACCTGCAAATTATCGCCGCCATGTAACCGATAGCCATCGTAGTCGACAATAACCAAGACCTCTGGATAGATGATGTACGGGGCCTGGCGCCGGGATCGGGTCCGGGATTCGGATGGCTGCGGCTCTGACTCCAGGGCGCCCTCGTCCTCGTCGTTGAGGTCCTCGAAGTCGGGACTGTTGGGAGTGCTGCGGCGACTGCGGCGCTGGCGACGCTGCAGACGCTCCAACTTTTCACTGGCCAGCAAATCATCAGGTTCCATGAAGGCTAAAGTCAAGATAATACGAGAAAAAAAACCATGATATAACCGGAAACTACGAATTAAACTTAAATTAAGCAAAAATCGAATATCGGAATGTCTTTATTATGATATAAGAAGCTGGGCAAGCCAGGTAGCCGCACATTTAACTGTATTCGGTATAATTTTTTGGAAAGGAATACAATATTTTGGGAATACTTTGCGGGTGAGAAATACCAGGCATAAAATAAATAATTTTATAGTGATTATCCGAGGAATTTTGGCGCCACCACAAGCCCTAAAAATGCAAAAGGTAAATGCATCCGGCGAAGGGCGAATTGTTACATTGAACTCTTTGGCTTTTACGATGGTTTTGTGTTGAATTTTTGTATTTTTTTTTGCGTTCGAGCATTGAGCAGGAAATGCTATCGGCATCACGTCGATCTCGGGTATGAGATTTATGAACCATGGCTTAGACCGGGGTTTTCTATGGGGGCTAAGCTCCTCTCTGGGTCAATGCGCCCATTAAGAACGTAGCCTGCTTCTCGCAGGGGGAAGCCAAGTACTCCAAGTATCATCATCTATCACTTACCAAAGTCACTCAGTTGATCTTCGGCTGCGGATGCCTCGCGTTTGTAAATGATGTGATGCGACTCCTCGGGATTGGGACTGAGCTCGTGAGGCAAGGGCTTAATCACCAGATCGTGACCAATGCTACCCTCCTGGAAATAGAAGAATGAAACAACATATTAGAAAAGGTTAATCCCTGTAACGATTTATTGCCAACTAAAAAGGCATACGACTAACTTTAATAACATTAAATTTCCATCGACATTTGTCAAACCACTGACACCGTCAACTCCATTTCGGGCCGGACCACCGACTGCCCCACCACCGGTCACTATTAAAATAATTTATTGAATTTGTACTTAGCTCAGCATTCTTGGCCCGCTGGCCATATGAATATGAGCTGCGTTTGAATGACGCTGGCCAAGTCATAAAAATTAGCTGCAATTTGCATAGTTGCACATTTTATGCAAATAATCCAAGATCTAGATAAGAATTTGTTTCCACACTATTTTCAGTTCTCTGCGCGTTTTTATCGCCTCTGTAATTGCAATAATTAGCGGAGTATAACAGAGCCGACAGACATGGACATTAAGTTAAGACCTTGAGAAAGGTTAGCCACTAAATTGTTGGCTAAACATTTAGATATTCGTACCTAAATGCTTTCAAATCAATTTACCCAAGATTTAACGTTAGTTTTAATTGGCTTTTTGTTTTGTTTATCAATCATCGATTGGCTACCCGAACACCCACTTGCCACCAGGCGTGATCTGGACTAATTAAATCTCGGCAATAATGCTATAATTAAAACATAAACAGTGAGCAAAGGTAGTCGGACACCAGAGCTACTGGCCACCAGCTGAGATCATGCAAAGCGGAATACAAAGGAAATAAAAAGGAATTGTAATGGGTAATGGGGTTTATTTTAGACAGAAAGTGAGTCACTTGGGGCTGGGTATTGTTTTTTTTTAAATTTCAGAAACCATTCCCAGGAGCGTAAAACGAATTTCAAATCGCAAAACAAACGACTTAAACAACGAACTTGATTTTGCTCTCAATATATTTGAGTTGATATTAAGCCAGAAAAAAATAAGAAAACGCCAAAGTTCAATGTCCCTGCACACGCGACTTGGCTTAAATGTCAACACAGCCAACACAAGCCGGGCCATAAGCAAATTGCAGCCAGCAAGTAAGCCAAAAGCAAGCCAACAAATTGCCACTGATGACATGGCCCAGACGATGCCAGCCAGGCCGGCAGGCACTTGAAATGCAACTCGAATGCTATTGGAAATTTTTCGGCCTCTCGCCGGCAGCATCGCACTCGACCACTTGAATTATGATAAATATTTGAGCCGGCGACATTTAAATGACTCTCGGCACACGGTGCGTATGATGAATGTGCGCGATAAAAGTTTGGCATTCACATTGAATTAAAGTTGGCAGCCGCTGCCAAAAAGCAAAAAATCTGCCAACACCTAAGCCAACAACTTTATTAAAGTGCATATGGGATTTCTTCACTTTGGTAGTCTGTGTAGTTAGTAAAAAAAATACACTGTTTTAACTTAAAAATCGCATTAATTCTTTATTGGGCAACATGAATTTATTTTTCATGTTTGTTTCGATTCGCTATGGATTTATTTTTATTAGCCATTAGGCAGATCTATTAATTTACGCGGCTAGCTGTAATTTTTCTCGGCTTGTGCCAGTTACCAACGTAGTGCTAGTAAAAAATTTTTCATGTTGCGTTTTTCCGCATTTCCACCAAACACTACAAGAGTACAAATACTAGAGTAAGCCAACAAAACAAAAATACAAGCCAAGGCGATTTTGGGTGTGTGCTGCTTTATTTTTTCTTAGAGTTTATGTTTTTTTTTTAGCTGTTAGAGTTCTGTGGCATGTGTATGATGTAACTGCCCAGATAGGCTGTAATTTTCCAAACGCCTTGCCTTGAACGCAATTTATGTGAAAAGAGGCAATTAATAAATTAGCCAAGTACAATTTATTGGCCTGTTGAAAGTGTGGCTAAGTAATAGTCTCTTAAAGTAATATATATTTGCCTTTGATCTAATTTTCTTTAAATATTTCCTGGCAATGTTTCATCATCATTGCTGATCCTAAGAAATTAAGAGTCAAATGTTTACGATAATCATGCCCCTTATAATTTTCAGCCTGTCGACAAGAGCTGCTTCGGGCCAATTACAAGTTACAAATGAAGGAGGGGTAATGCAGTTGCGAGGTGGAAAACAGCAAATTGCTTTCAAATCACGCAGCTTACACACTAAAGATACATTTGCTCTGGCAGTATCAGCTTTCAGCTGGATGTTTGGCTCTCGCCATCGGCTTGGCCCAAAATAAAGTTGTCCGAGTTGTCTTGTTTATGTAATCACCCACAACACGATTGTTATATCCACAGGAGGAGAGCTGATTTGGAATTACGTTTACGGCTCGGTTCGGTTTCTTTCAAATAGCCAGCCAGAAAGCCAGCCGGCTAGGCAATACTAATGGAAGTCGGCAGGCAGCCTTTCACACATTTCGGACAAGTGCGAGTATCTGTCAGATACAGAAACAAAAAAAAAAAAAAGTATCGAACTGAGAGGCACCTGCAGATACGCCCAGATGAGATTGCAATCAACGGACAATGAGCTTGATTGATTTGTGATGATATTTTCTTTTTCTCTTATTCAATTAAATGTAAATCATTATTTTTTAATGTATCTCCAACAATGATCGCAGATAATCCGCCATCCGCATCAGCCATCAGTTGCATAATGTGACACGCCACAAACGAGTTCACTGAACTAAAAATTTACTTACAATCAAAATTAACACCTATTCGTATTTGTTTTTCGAATTTTTTTTTTGGGTTCAGCCCAGAGCATCAAAGCGTTCGAATGTGCAAATAGCAAAAATTGGCAGACACCTAGCCACAATACCAACAAAATAAAGCAATAAAATCTGACCAAAAAAAAATCACTTTGCGGTTTGTAATTTTGGGAAATTAGCATAATTTGTGCAAATTCATGACACGAACATGACACGGCCCGGAGTCAGCGGAAGGAGTTGCCGAGTCGCGATCATCATAATAGTCATGACTATTGCTGCTCCGGCTACTTGCCACTTGCCATTGGCCAAAAATCGAAATGACGTCAGATTGTTGGTTGTTAATTGAAATAGAAGTTGCCATCGAACAAAGGAAAATTTTCAAGTCCGATTTAAATATAAATGAAGCATAATTCAAGAGATTTATTTACGAATTTTTTTTGGTAAGATGGCATTTATTCGAAAAATCTCGCACATTCAAAAAAGCTGTTAACCTGTCGATCACAAAACCTTGATTGGTTGAAATAGTTATTGCTTGTCCGCTAGTCATCAATGAATATGCGTTAAGGTGTGTGCCTGATTTGTGTTATAAATACATATTTCTGTTTTTTTTTTTCGGTTATCATCTTGGTCAAGGTTAAATCTAATCGGCTCTTAAGATCGCTTTTCAATGCGAGTGCATGTTGTCGTAAACTACTACAGCCCGGCATCGACAATAAGAACAAGAACGGATACCCATATACCTTGTCGGAAAGAGACGGGTATGTTTCGATAGAGAGAGATGGGGAGATACCTGGCACGGCTGAGCCGTGTTAACAGTTTGTTTACATAAAGCAGCTCGTTAAAAATATTCCGAACCCACCTTCAGGCAGCCCGCTCTCGAGCTAGTCTTAGATATTTTGTCGCTGTATCTGTATCTGTGGCCATAGCTTTGGCTGGTCAATGAATATTTATAAAAGAATAAAAAATCAGCAGCAGTGGCCACCGCCCATGGTCACTCGGAGTGGCCGAAGCCAAAGAACCTGGCCCACACATAGGTTCTAGCTCCAACAGCAATCAAAAGCAATCAAAATTAATTTGCTCACAAAATGTATCTGCCACTAGAACGCACTCTCATGTGTTTTTTTGCGAGTTTCTTTATTTTGTTTTTGTTATGATGTTTTTCGTGGTTTCTGGTGCGTTGGTGCAACAAGTTCAATACGGAGTGTGCTTTCAAGTTGCCGCTCCAATAACTCCGTTCGGAAATATTGTATCTGCGAGTGGTAGGTAGCCAGGCAGGCGTATGGCCACTGGCCAGGCCTAATGAAGTTCGAGTTACATGTCAAAGTCAAGTGGAGTCGACATCAATCGGGTTTGATTGACTGATCGGAGGTTATCCTTGCACTTAGAAGTGTCTCTTAGAAGTGAAGGCCTCTCAAGGTTGTCCGACTGGGTGTGTGTGTGTGCGATGGCAGTGGGCTATTGCGGTTCTATAACAAAAATAGTTGACCATATCTTGCATAAAATCCATCATAAGATCAATCATATCTAGATTTTCTACTCGGTTGCATGATTAATGGCATACCCCTTTCATTTACCATCGTTTAATCCGCTTAATTGAAATTGAATCCCCTGTGAGAGAGATCAGCACCATGGCATAATCAAATCGAATCACCATCAACGGCTATCCACCGAATTTTCGGATAGATCTTGGCCCGTGCCGGGCTCTGCTTTAAGTCCCCATGGAGCGGTTTTTGACGTAACCGATATGGCCGTTTATTAAAATGCAATATGCTGCCTAAAAGTCGGAACGGCACCCGCCTGAAACCTTGTTGCTTGCCACACCATCAGGTTGCACCAATTAAAAAACATTTTTCTTGAGGAAATTGCAGCCACTACCCATAAAAATGCATGAAAAAAATGTGAATTTTGATTAAATAATACAGGCAGTAGGCTATAATTGAAAAACGGTATTTAATCCTTTGTATTTCGGGTTATGTGCCGTTAATAGAGCAGAGATCGTGGCTGATAACTTGGCACAGTGTACATGGGTTCGTGTCACGCTGCCATCTCTGGCAGAGGCGTTGTTCCCGATCTGCATATGAGCTGCTAACTGATCTTGTCGGCTTGGCGTCTGGCACTTATGAATATTGTGGTAACACGCTCGTTGTTATGTCGACTCGATTTAGTTTCACTTAAATTTTAAGATACAATTTTTTCTCCTACCAGCCATGTTCCTTGCGGCTATCGAATAACCATATTCAAAACTCGAAACTCGAAAGACTTAAGCAACAAACTCGTCAGTTGGGGGTTGTGTCGTCTACTCTATTTTATAAAAAATGAATGCAGATAAATATCCAGGGCGGAGCGCGGTTCCAATTTGCAAAAAACTATTTCGCTATTTTGCATTCATTGCACAATGACCATAAGCCGGATCAAGTGGCTGGCTGGAAAGTTTCGGGCTTAATCAGTTGGCCGAAATGTGGAAAACGAATATAGCCATCAAATTGTATAACATTTGTAAATGTCGCCGCCGCATAAATTGCAATTCTCTAGTTGCAGTAGTCCCCATCCACATCTTCAACGCCTGAATGTCAATTGGATAGACTTTGGCTCATAAATTGTGCAATTTAAACGCTTGAATGATGCTGCTCCGGGCCAATGCAAATGCAAAAATCAAATCAGTGGTCAGCCAGCTACTATATGCGTTGAGAACTCAAGAATCCAGCCAAGAAGAGCAACTATCGCAGACACATTGAACTCTTTGTAAATATCAAGGCTAGCAATTAGTTGGGAAGGTGAGAAGACTTTGTTGGAAGAAGCTCTCTCGGGGCGAATAAAAACTTGTTTCTTGTTCTCAGCTTTTGGCACTTTGGACATGAATGTTGCTTAATGATGATGCTGCGATTGCCGTCTAATAGAGTTGGCCAAAAAGGCAGAGAGCCGTGTCCAAATGTCGCCTTCTGCTACCTAATATTACTGTTTACTTTTTTTTTGTTTTTCTTTGCTAAATGGCAGCGCACATATTGATATTTCCAAAGTTGTCAAATGTCAAGAGGGGCTTTGAAAAAAAAGGGCAATTGCATTAACTGGCGGGTGTGACTGATAAAGTTCAACGGAAGTCGATGAACAAACCACTAAATGAGGTAAATGGAAGCTCTTAAATATGATTTATCAAACTGATGATATTTGATGACTGATGACTTTTACCTGAACAACAATCATTTTTTTATTTTTGAAAAGTCATTAATAGAGAGATGCATATCACGAGTGCTGCCTAATTGCTGGCTTACATAATTCGTGAAAGGTGGCTGGAAATGCATTTCATGACTTTCGTGGATTGGTTTTCAGGGCCAGACTTTTTGTGGCACCGTGTAATTAGCAGTTGGGAGAGGAGTCATGCATCAGATGTATTATTCATATGTGCATCAGCCTGTGCATCCAATTCATCAACGACCGCACGCATCGCTTCATCACATCGAGTGACTGACGTAGCCGGCAATTAGCATTTATCAAGCTTGGTTACACGGCCCCCGAAAAACTGGACACTTTTGTTTATTCAAGTGCACAAACAAATGACCGTAAACATTCAAGTCGGTGAAGAAAAAACGTAAACTTATCATTACAATTTATTTTGTATGTTGGCTGGCTGGCTGGTGGTTCCCTTGAGCTCGTTTCATTTTGATTAATTTCCAGGAGGTCCATCATCAAGCCCCGCATGTAATTGGCTAAAACAATTAGCCATTTATTTTGTGGAACTCCTCGCTATATAAACACACCATTTGTAGTGTAATTGACCATGAAATTAATATTCGCATGTAAATGTTTCACTTCAAATGCGGACCTATGATTCAATGTCAACATTGATTGGGTCAAAAATTGGATACATTACCTCGACTGGCAGTGGGTGGCAGACACACACACTCAATGGACACTCAAGCAGTGCTTCAAGTTCGGGTCAGTTAAGGGCATTCGATGGGGCCTTCAACTTCTGACATGTACATATTAAATCCGATTGGATTTCTGTGTTTGGTTTCCCACACAGCCATCAGCCATCAAAATGATGATTAACATTGGCTTTGGGATGCATCATTATTAATAAATATAGCTGCAGATTGTATGGGAATTGTTTCAATGGAATTTGAAAAAGAATCAGATTCAGTTTTCTAGGTTTTCTTGTTTGAAATCCCTCCCCAACGTCTTTGAATGCCATTCCCAAGAAAACTTGAATACCTGATCGAATAGTGCGTGTAACTGGGCTCTTGGGCAAGCTGTAATTAAATTAAATCACCGCCAAACACAACATGAGTTTGAAATTTCCTTTGAAAAGGTTTTGCAACTGAAAGCAAGTTCGTGTCTTAAGTCTTTCGTTTAGTGGGCTGGACAAAATGAAGTTGCAAGAAAAAATGGCTTTTATTTTAAGTAACTTCTGTAACCTGTACCGAAGTATTTAAAATATTTCTTGTTGTGCATTTTGTTGGAGGCCACAATTATGGTCGAAAACGGTTTTGGGGGGATACTAATTAAATGGCCATATTGGCGTTAAAGACAGAGGTTGTTAGAGAGGCGGGGACCTGCAACTTAATTTGTCGGCATTGTTTGAATAGTGAACCAAACAGAAACAAACTAACGATCAAAATTTATGGACAGAAATCTTACGCAACTGTCTTGGCCATCTTCTGGCGACTTCTTGTTAATTACAAGTTTTGGCAGCAGCATCTTGATAGCAGCTGGTTTAGATGTTTGAGAGCCGCGTCCGTTTAAGGTCAAGACAAAGCCGGAAGACGGCCTGGCATCGCCATCGCCTCACATCGACACACAGCTGGGCTTCCATTCAATTGCGAAACAATTCGCCGGCTTTTGCACCTCGAAATGTCAGCCAGCACAAACATTTTTCATGCTCCCATGTGTTTGGGCCACTCGGCACGGGGTACGTATGTTATTTTCTACATAATATTTATGAATTTTTCTGTTTGTCAGTCATCAGCTGCAGCTCTCGGCGCACTTGGCCATAACAAGTCGGTCAAGTCGGACCGGGCCAGACATTGCTGTTTGACCTTTTATTGGCTCTATGTAATTATTATCAAAAATACATTTTTTTCCTCTCCAACTTTTGTTTAACAAATTAAATTTAAGCAGACGTCGTTGCCAAAAAACCAAAATCCAAGGGGGCCAAAGCGACTTTTGTCTATGACCGTTGCTTATTGACCTTATTGTCTGCCAATATTTGTTGGCCATTTTATTAAATCGCCATCGCTGCTTATTTGTTTGGCTGTTCGGTTTTGGTTTGCTGATTATTAATTTATTTGAATTGTGACAGTTGGTTGTGCAATTCTCCATGCAGGCAGCTCTCAAAGGTTTCTTTCTTCTGGTTCTCATTCCCATAACTATAACTAGAGTTTTCAGATCAGAAATTTCCATTCCTCCGACACAATGGCCGGTAATTAAGGCAGAGACTTGAGAGACTTCCTTTATGCCAAAACTTGTTCCCGTATATTGAGTTCCATTTCCGCCCGGGTAATGTTAATTGCCAATTGTCTTAATATTAAACGTCATCAGAATTTATCTGATGCTAGTTAATAGCAAAAAAGATTGGATATTAAACCATAAACCAAAGAATGATTGCAACCTTCGGAATTCGCGGAGAGGAAGTACTATCTAATTGCAAAAGGGTGGGGTAAACAAAGTATTCTGTTTAAGACTGTGGTTAGGCTTTAAATTAATCCAAGCGATAAATAGTTTCCTTCTTGGTTGTGGCCTCCAGTTATCTGGAATTTTACTTAAAAACTTATCTAAGCGTTTCTGTTGTATAAACAACATGAACATTTATGGTCTAAAGCTATATATCTTGGTATTATCACCAATACGCCATCACAATTTTCACTCCTGTCAAATTGGTCCAAGGTGGTGAGAGGTAATAAGGGGATATTAGTTTTAAAAGGCTAACAAATATGAAATAATCAAAAATTACTCCAAATGTAGCACATTTTTTCTGGGGTATCCACCATTCGACCCTGGGTTTGTATGGATTTATTCTAAACTGGCAATTTACATTTACAGCTGCCGATTGCCTGAACGTTTTTGCGGCGATAAATTAAAGCTTAATCAGCAGAAATTGTCTAAATCCGCAAATTATCCGCCATCGTTCTGAATATCGCCCGAGCAACGGGCGTTTAATTGTATTGCCACAAATTGAAATGTGCGACATGGCCGGCATGTTCGACTCCAAAACTGACCATAACAATGGCCGTCTGTCATAACAAGAACTCTGGCTAAGAACCAGAACAAACAGAAAAACAAAAATAAAACAGAAATTGTTATGGAAACAGATTCTGATTCAAAATCAGTATCTGAGACAGCTAAAACTACAACTCAAAAAACAAGAAAGGAAAGCTTAGTTTGAGCGGAGCCGATGTTGATATACCCTTGCTAAATGGACAGCAATAAGATATAGTCGGATATAACAAGACAAAAAAAATTAAAAAAAAAAAAAAAAAGTTAACAAAAAAATATTAAAAACAAATATTACAACAACATATATTACAACAACATTAAAATTAAAGTTGTAACAACAAAAACAAAAAAGAAAAAAAAACATTTCCAAAAAAAATTTATTATTTTTCTGGGTTTTCGGGCCTGCTTAAGTGCAACCTATGAGAATCGAGGAGGAGGGCACTATTTTTTAATTAATTATTAAAAAAAAATTTATTAAATTTTTACCAAATAAAAGCATATTTTGGAGTGTTATTATATGCAAAATAACGGTAAAATTGTACTCTTCTTTACTATTTAGGTTGCAGGCCCCCTTATAAGTAGGCAATGGAAATATGAGTGTTTACATTTTGAACTTTAACTTTAAAACTGATGGACTAGTTTTCGTACAAACAGACATACAGAAGGTGATTCTGATCAAGAATCTATATATTTTTCAGTTTCGGAGACTTCTCCTTCACTGCGTTGCACATTTTTCGCAGAATTAAGAAAAATACTTTACCCTCTGCAAGGGTATAAGAAGCCATAATGGTTAGCGCTAATTGAAATTCTTGGGGTCCGTTCATTGATTGCTCTACTGAGGTGACCTTGTCGGCCGATTGGGGCGGTGGTGTGGGTGGGTGGGTCTAATGGATTTATAAATCACTTACCATTATCAAATCGCCGGTTTTTTCATGACGCCGCATTAAAATGGCAGCCATATTCTGCTCATCCTGAAAGACTTCGCCCACTTGGTTTTTGTGATGCTGAAAATAATACAAGAAAATGAGGTTTTAAATTATGAATTCAGTGTTTAAGATTAGTATTAGCTAAAAGCAAGTTATTATAAAATTGCATATAAAACTAAGAGTAATATTTTAAGACAGAAATTAAAAAACATATACCAATAACAGGTTAAAGAGTAACAAACAAATGTTATTCTTTTAAAATTAAGGTTTATATCTTAAAGTTGTAGAATAAATAAGAGATACCTAAGATTTGACATTATTTTATAGAATTTGCTGTATATTTTGTTTTGTTGAAAACTAATTTGTATAAAATGGCAATTAAAAACCCATTCAACATTTTTACGGGTCTAAATTCCAAACATTCCGCGAGATGTAAAACAAATACATGGCTAAAGCCGCAGCTGGCCATAACTAAAAATTTAAAGCAATTTTCGTTTGGTTTTTTTTTTGTATTTTTTGTCGTATAACAAATGTATATTTTTCGTTGGCACTGCAGCAGCCGACAGCTGAGCAAGACAAAACGCGTGGTTAGCGGCTAAATTTAATTAAATGCAGCTTTGTTTGGCTGGAAAAAAAGGGGGCTGGGGTGGCTACAGGGGGCTGGAGGACTCGGACACTTAGTGAGGAGGTAGCGTGGGGTTGCACTGGCCGACGTAGCGGTAAACTGAGCTTTGATTTATGCTCGCGGTCGGTAAATGTGACGCCTCAGCTTGCACGTCACTCATACGCCGTGTGTGCCGCGGCAGACATTAGACTGACCATGAAAACCCCACTGCTGGCCGCTGACCAGGCTTAAAGCCCAAGCTTCTGACATTTGGCCAACTGATCTAGTTTTCGTGGTAGTGCTTAATCTTTTTTTCCTCTGCTTCCAATCCTGTGACATAGACATTCGTTTTATGCGAGCTTTTCAATTCAAGGCGATTTCTTAACAAATACCCTGGGGATATTAGTCTCGAATTTGCATAAATTTTTAATTTTAGAGGCTTATCTTTGGTCCCGCTTCGGTCAAACTAATTAATTTAATTGCCCTCTGCGTAACCTGACCATTCAATTCGATTCAATTCAATTCCAATTGAGTTCTGCAATAAATATCGAAATAAATGTAATCTGACACTTGACATCAGCATCCAGTATTTGGCATTGGACCGCGTCCGTACTTCTCAAAAAGACTAGTTTGTGGCCGGCACTCTATCAAATTACAAGCATAAATCATAACTGCCCCCTCCAAAAATCGAGAATAGTATCTACAGTTACTAATCGCCGTACGCCCGATTGAAGCCATAAATGGCCGTTTGCATTTGCGATCCAAGTAAGTCAAGTGCCAAAATTCAACTTAAAATTAGAGTCAGAGCCATTGGCCTTTTGGTTTGATAGAAGCTGTCGAGAGGTTATCTAGGTATCTATCTTAATGTAAAATATATAACCATAAGTAGGATTTATGTATGAAGATTTTTGATAAGCAGGAATATAATTGATTACTATAAGAATACTTATATATAAAATTGAGAATTGAGATCAATTTCACTTTATCTGTAAAGTGCTATATTCATCGCCTTCCCTGACATTTTCAAGAACTGAGCAATTATTTATCTTTTCGATCGAATTACTGGGCTGTCCAGAATGACCACGCCCCAAGGCGTTTGCCGAGAGTGACCGCCAAAGCGTGTGGACACGCAAAGGCAACAAAAATCACAAAAAAATATAAAAAATCACAAAAATTTTCATGTGCAGCAGGCATTTATGGCTTAATTTGTTGTTGCTGTCGCTGTATGTAGTTGTAATTGTCGTTGGATTTGCCGTTGTTGCTATGATTTTTTTGTTAGCTAGTTGGACACGACGACCTTGTGGAAAAATAAGTTCAAAGCAACAAGTGGCAAGTGGCGACCCCCACGCCACCACACACAGGCTAAAGATACAGCTACACCGGGCCTCACGTATTTCGGCTGCCATGAATCCGAATCTGAATCTAAATCCAAATCCGAATTGGATTCCGAATCCAAGCCTGAGTTGTCAACGCTTAGCACCAAGACGTGGCTAAGAGTTTTGGCCATATAGTATGTATTTATGAACTGTCAGTTGGCCACTTACTGCACTCATTGCTCAGACTTGCTCTTGACTCCACTTTGCATGGACCAATTTCCTTTGTCTGTATCTGTGTTGACAATTGCTGTTCTCATTTTTTTTTTTTCATTTTTCGACTTATTTTTGTTCTTCTGGCCAAGAGTTGCAATTTTAATTAGTTGACTTGCAAATTGTAAATTGTTAGCTGTCGCGCATTTTATTTCTACTTTTTCAATACGTTTCTGCATCCATATAGGTATTTTTTTTGTTTTGTTTTTATTTATGGCGCCGTAAATTTTTTAATTACAAATGGCTACAAGACATAATGTAGATCTTTTTTGTGATTAGGCTTTGGCTGGCATTTTTTTTGTATTAGGTAAGCTGTGCCAGTTTGGTTTGATGGCTGCCCTAAAGGGCCCACCGATATTTTTTCCTTCAGAAGAAAATATTGTTCAAACTTGGCTTAAAGCGGTCTGAGATGAAAGATTGCTTTATTTTTTGGTTAGCGAAAGGTGAGAGAAAGGATAGCCTTTCTCAAAAATAGGAGTGTGGGTGTCTATCTGATAAAGAATTGACAAACTGGCTTGGTGACCAATTAATACTCTTCCGTTGCACCAAAAAAAAATTCCTCTTGTAAAAATTCCACTTCCTTTTTCAAATACTTCATTGCTCGGCCACCTAAATACGAGAAAATGAAAGTAAAAGCCAAAAAAAAGTTAACAACTTCCTGGCTGATACCTTTTTCTCGCCACTTTTCTTTGGCCGTCTTTCTTTTGGCAATTTTGTTATGCAAATTAAGCCGAAAAGTTGAAAGAAGAAAGACACAAATGACCCGGAGCAGCGAACTTGGCAAAGTGAAAATTAGCCTTTGAACTCTTTCTGTTGTTTAGTGTCGAAGCGAGAAGAAGGTTAAAGCATTAGTCTCAGGCCCTTAACCTGCCCCGAAAATGATAATTTTCCATTGTTCGAAACGAAACGAAAGTCCGTGGAAGTTAAGATTTTTCCATTTGTCTGTTTGCCAGGCCCACACTCTTCTTTTTCTTTCTTTTTTATATTTGGCTATATAGTTTTTTTTTCTTTTTCGGAGTGAGTACGCACCATAAATCCATGAGCCATTTAGCCAAAAGTTAACCTACAATTAACGCATTAGACGACGTGTGGGCGTCTTCTCACTGTGGGTTCGTTCCATTTGTTGGTTTGTTTATTCGCCGATTTGTTTGGCGTCGTTACGCATACGCCGCATTGGCCGCCGTGGCCACCGCTTTTGGGCTGCCAGCATAATAATAAGTTTGGATTTAGCGGTGCGTGTGTGTCGGTTGATTTGCTTTGGCAGTTAGCTTGTTTATTACGCACCATTATGCATTGTATATGAGAAACAAACTGGATTTCTTGTTTGCAGTTCGGCGTTTGATTTCCATACAATGCCAAGGCTATAGCTGCCCATTATTTGTCTATTATTCGGGCAATTATGTGACCCATTGAGTGGCTGGTTAGCGGAACTGAGACCCAACTGGAATATCTCTATCCATCGCAATGATCCTTTACATTTTTTTGCTGCGATTTCGTTTGATCCACCGATAAGGCAGTCGCCAGTTCCTCATTTTTTGAACCTTAATGGTGGCAGCAAAAAGGGAATGAACAAGCTCGGCTTGTTAAACATGCCACAACAATAACTGCAACATGAGCATAACAACAAAAGCAACAACTTGAGAAACTGTCAGGCCATGGCAGCCACTTGGCTATATTATGCAACCGATTTGCAGCCGCAAAGCAAAAAATGTGAGGCCGAGGGAGAGAAATGCAGCCTGAACTGCTTTCTAAGCCGCAAACTTTTCCTGCTGCCCCCTCAGTGTAGATATTTTTTTATGCGGAATTGCAACTTGCATCGCCCGCGCTTTTTTCAGAAAAGAAAAAAGATAACTCTTGAAAGAAAGAGAAAGAAATGGACACAGTGAGCTAATTTCAAATTCATTCAGCTGCCAAATCGACCAACTCATTAATCATGCTTTTCCACCAGCTCTACTAGCCGACAACACCAAGTTGGCATCGTTTTGCAATGACAAGATACAATTTTGCGTCTTGTGAAATGAGTGCAGCGGGCAGTTGTGTGGCATGCACCAAATGCTTTTTCATTACGGCAATCGAACAGCTAGTTTTTTCTTCATTTTTTAATTATGCACTTCGCGTTGGCACCCATCAAAAATGCATTTTGAAAACTTAATTAGCAGTAAGCTTTCAGTTTCAATCAATCGACGGGGAGAGAGAGAGCCATGCTCGCCTAAGTTCGTTGCCTAAGTCTTTCGTTTTGTGCTTTTTCAGGCCGGCAGGTTGCCAAGCCTTCACCGAAGGGGATTGTTCTTCTCGAGACAGTCATGATCCACGAACAATTGGTCACAGTCTACTGTCTGGAGATGTTTATCAAACAGCAATACCTTGGCTAAACAAATTAGTAATGGAAAAGTAATTTCCTAAATATACAATGTTTACCTTAAGCCAAGAGTTAAAACTAACAAACTTATACTCTTTTATTTACTTTATATAAACATGGAAAACATGATTTATTAAAAATTGTTTCGCCAACCTTTCGGCGCCGACAACTTCTGGTACATAATCCCATTTACTTGATTTAGCGCGCCCCTTTTTGGCAGTTTCCAGTTTCTAGCCAGGCGAGAGACCTGCACAACTTTTGTTTTATTTCGCTTTATTTCTGGTATATTTGCGGCTGCAGTGACCTTTGAATGGGGGCCTATCGCATTTTATCGATTGAATGCGGCAGTGGGAGTGCCGAACAACGCCTAGTGTTTGCCTTTTAATTTCTTGGTATGCCACAAGGAGTCCACAAGGTGGAAAAAAGACTGAAAGTGTTGGGTGTGCGGTGTGCTCGTGCAGCAAGGTTTCCACCTTCATTGTTCCGCAGAAAGAAAATTTCACCGCACGAATTAAATTCGCGAACAAATAATTGCACTTTATAAAGTTGCAATTATTTATTTTTCGTTTTTTAATTTAATTTTAAATTCCAATCACACGGCTCCACACAAAAGACACAATAATTTCCCGCAGTTTTTTGTTATAAAAACCAGGTCAATTCTTTGTACCAGATATCAATGGAAAATTATTTTTCGGTACTTTTGCGGTTGCCGAAACAATAAAGCACCAAAAAAAAAAAACGATCCAGAATGTCAGAAATTAGAATAAATATTTTTCTTGGCATTTTTTTTTTGTTCCTTTGACTGCCGTTGGAAGGTCTCTGACAAAGTGCCGCCATTACCAAAAAAAAAAATGAAGAAAAAGACAAAAAAAAAACGGACATAGAAAACATTGAAATTGTTGTAGTTATGTGGTCTATATCTTGAGGCCATTTGTTTGTGGCATGAGTCCAAAAAACACCGAAAACACAAAATAATTGCCAAGTCACAGAAATTCAAAGGGGGAAAATGCCTTGCGTGGGTTACTTAATCTTGAACAGAAAATACTGGAAAAATATGTATGCTACGACAGCAGCTTATTTCATTTTAATTAAAAGTAAAGCCAAATCCCCAAAGAAATGAAAGAAAAACCATTAAAATCTTTCCGCATTTCGTACTGTCGGGGCTTAAAACTTAAATTATCACACATAAATCACAGAAATAAGAAAAAAAAATCAGGTAACAGAAAAAACTTCACTGTTGGTAAAGTCCGAAGACATAAGAGTTCGAGTCAGCGGGTTCATTTCTTTTTTGGGCTGCCGTCTGACATGACATTTCACTTTCATTTCCGAAGTGCTGTGCCTTGCATTCAAAATTATGTTGTGTGTTTGCTGGTCCTCCCCCGAACAGAGCCTCCCTTTCCCATGGCTAGGCTCCAAGCCACCGGAGTAATAATCGCCGAAAATAAAACTTGTAATTTAAAGTGCGATCAATTGATTGTAGTTCATAGGAAATAACACACCCACAGCAGCAACAGCAGCGGCAAAAACCACATGAATAATAGCAAAATGGGAAAATTAAATTATATATACAAACAAGACATGAACGCCAAAAAGGTGATCGACGCCAAAAGAAAGTGAACTTTATTTTGAATTAAAAAAGAGTCACGTACCAACTTCAATGTTTTATGGACTATTTCGCAAGCTGTGGGCGTATTTATTGATATAAAGCTTCCATTTAAGTTCTTTATTTTTATTTGTAAGATTATTTCCTTACGTCCTTGACTTTCAGCTGTGCTTTGTTGATTTTCTCTCACAATTAAAAGCTCAAATAACAAACGAATGTAATTACACCTGAGTCTGTGTTTCGTATACAAATGCCAGGTCTAATCTCTTTATCATACGGCCAATTAATTTTGATTAGTTACAAATACAAGCTAAGCACAACCATGCTAACGTATTACATACCGAAACGGACACAAAAACAAAGTATATAAAAGCCTAAAACGAATTGCGGCTAAAGGCTGAAACAAAATATCAGCCTACCTCAAGCGGAAGTATGGCGAATCAACAAATCAGAAAACGTACAAAAGCCAACAAACGCAACAAAAACATCGGCGGTAATTTTTATTATTGTTTTATCAAGTTACATCATCAATGAAAGTGCAACAAACGAAAAACGTATAAGGGAAATGTCTGCATCAAATCAAACATTTAGGGCAGGAAAATAAATGATAGAAATTGGGAAAGGCCATCTATGAAATTATTGCCAAAGATGGGCTTAAAGACACTTTTGGTCTTAAGTGAAGATATTTTATAATTGAAAGTTAGGCCATCTGTTATGACACAAAATAGGTTAAAGGAGGCTAATAGTTTTTTAACTTTGGTTCAAGAGAATAGCTTAACTGTGACTATAAAATGGATTATTATTTTTAATTTTTTTTAACGTTCTAACTTGAAATATAAACTCTAGAGACTCACCTCTTCTTGGGCAATCTCCTGCAGGTCTAGGCCGTGGGTGGCATTTGGCTCGCTGCCCACGCTCCACATGCGCAGCTCATGAGGCGCTCCCTTGAAGAGTCCTTGGGTGGCGCGGAGGCTCAGATTCAGGTTCTGGCCAAAGGCACTGAAGGATACATTGTGTGACTTGATGTCACTAACAGACGGCCCATACAGGTGATTGCCACCCGAGCCCATGGCCTGGTGCTTCAGTTCGCTGTAATAGGCATTCTTGCTGAGATCCTTTTTCACGTGATGCGGCGGCAGGGTTCTCGCTGGGCTGTCGCCGATGCTGCGCCTCCGGCGATTATGGTTGTCGTGGTGCAGTAGCTGGACCAGCTCATAGTGGGGCACCGCGTCGTGGGTGTCCACGTGGAAGACTGACTGCAGCTGCTCCGGCGACATCTGTTTGTGCAACTGTAACGAGTGGGGGAAAAACACATTCAGGTTAGCAATCATTCGAGTGTGTATTGAACATGCCCTGGGCAATGGAAACAAATTGTAGCAATTGGTAGATGGATAATTGAAAAATTATCAATAATTCAATGCAATAATCAAGTGTTTGCGGGTCGCTCTCTCGCCAGCTATCTTTCTATTGAAAAGTGGGTTCGTGTTTGCATTGGACCCAGTCAAGAGCTATCTGGAGATTAACGACTAAGCCAAAGACATAGCCGGCTGGCTGGGTTTGGTTCGGCCATTGAGTTTTGAGTATCTTCGCTAACTGGGTCAGGGTCAAGACGGTGTTTGATAGATTTATTGTGTGTGTAGACATGCATGTATTTAAGTATTTCCGAAATCGAATGAAACGAATCGAGCAAGAAGCACAAACAAAAATCAAATATCGAAAAACAATCTTATCTGACTTGCGTGTAAACTTATTTTTTGTATTCGCCATAATTGCGAATTTCAATTAAAATAAAATTAAATACATAATGTTATTAATGGTCTTTTAATCTGTGTCCTATTGTCGGTGCTTATAAATAGTTGTATTCTATTAATTGGGAATTTCAAAATTAGTTTTTCATTGTGATTGGGTCATTCTCTAAATTCATTCATTAAATAAAGCTGATTTCGATTTTAAAAGTTTTTTTTTCAAATATTTTGTCATTTCAGATGACGTTCTACATCAATCAATCTTGATGTTTTTTTTGGGTTTTTCTATTACATTTCCGTTTTATTTATCCGTTTGCCAAATCTGCATCTCACTTGCAACTCCAATCAGTTAAAACTAAGATCTGTTACAAGGTCAAAACAAGAGTAGAATTTCCTTAAACAACGGCCAAGACGCAAGCGCAAAAACAAAAGACTCAGACAACGAACTTGCTGGCAAGCGCTCGACTGGCAATTTAGGCAAATTTCTTGCATTCATTTTGCCCAAAAAGGCCTAAAATGAGTCAGAAATGGTATTGCAGCAAATGACGACAAGACTGGACTAACATAAAAAAATTTACAAAAAAATAAGGAAAGAGATAACCAAGAAACCGGCAAGGTAAACAAGATTGGTGCTTTCGGCCAGCTTAAGACTTAAGATTCACATTTAACTGTAAAAACCAAGTCCGTAAGGTGCTAATAATGATGATGCCACTGCTGGGCATAGCTGTAAGCCAGCTGTAAGGCTTAATCATTCTTTTATAACCGAAGTGCAAGCGGAAAGTCGGCATGGGCAGGTGAACAAACGCAAGAAGAAAACCAGACAACGCACACCGACTCGAACGGGCACAATGCCAAAGAGTTTTTACTTTCATTTGAAACGTGTTTTGACCACAGACAACACTCGCTCACATGGCCAGGAGCCAGCCAGCTGTTTCTGTTTCTTTTTCTGTTGCTTTTGCTTTTGCTTGTGCCGTCGTTGGGGTCGCACATTGAGCAAGTTTTGCCATCGTCGCCCCATTGAAAGTGAAACTGACGCTTGAGAAAGGAAAACAGACACATAAAGCTACTCTTTCGATGAGGCGTTGAGTTTGCCACTCGAGTGCAATTGTGGCGTCGACTCGACTCGACTTGAGAGTGTGCATCGCCGGTCTGTAGGGCTCTTGGACATTTTCCAGCATTTGGAAAGTTTCTGCACCTGCACAAAATTATAAATATTCTTGTTATTCTCTATGCAAATCCCACCTAGTGGGTTAACCAGGCCACACCCAAACACCAATCAACACTTAACTCTCCGGCCCTTGTGACCAATTAAAGGCAATTAAACCCGAATGAGTGAGAGAGCGGGCTAAAAAGATCGATAAGCAAGTACAAATTATGCAAAAAGGCGGCATCCAGTGAACAAGATCAACGAAGGTGATTAGGCTACCAGGGCTGGGAAGCCTTTTAAAAAACAAGTAATCCCAATAGACTTGGCTTTAGCTAAGATTATTATAGAGTCTTACTATGTGACAGATATCAGAAGTACCTGAAAAACCAAAAATTGTCAACCAGTTTGTACTACAAGTACGTGTAGTAGGCCTGCAGTTGAAGCCATTTGTCCAAAGCTCAAGTTTGATTTTATTTTCGGTTTTCGCCGAGTGCAATGACGGATATTGTGAAATTTGCGCTTTTTGTAATTTGTATGGCTAGATGGCTGTTTCTGTTTGTTGGCTATTTGGCTGACTGGCTGCTGGTTGCTGGTGCTCGGGCAATTACTGAAATTGTGCGAGATTACTCATACGCCCGGTGTATAAAGCTATAACCGGCGTGGCGATGGCAGTGGCGATGTCGATGTCTATAGCGATGGCGATGCTTATGCCGATGCCGATGCCGACCAAGTGCAATCAGAGTCAAGTCAAAGTAAAAGGTGTAGCCGCCATATTAACGCAAAAAGTGTGCTTCAAATTGGCTCTGGTTGAGGCCAATACACTGTTTATGGCACAGAGTCAGTCAATACTAAAACAAAATTATATTATGTACTGGTGGTTGGGCAATTGTTTTCCACTCTTCTCAGCCGGTCAAAGTCAACAGCGAACGGCAGACGTTCGGAAGAGTGTCACTCGACCTTTCGCGCCGCCATACAAAGAAATTATTCACTCGAAAAGCCATGAACGCGGCAGATAGTCGCTCGAGGACCGACGATTTTGGGTCTAAAAGCATTACGGATTGTTAACTACTCGCCGGATAGTAAATTGCGAACGCTGTCGCACTTTTCCCTCCCATTTCCTTGGGTGTGTTGACCTTGTCGCCTCGGCTGACAAGCGGCGGAAATTAGCAACCGCTTCTGTCGGCATTAAATTTTCAGGTTTTTTTTCCTTTAACATTTTGGAATTTTTGTGTTTATGCCTGCGATTAGCAAAGTGTGAAAAGTTCAGGGTGTTACGACATGGGCTGTGTCTAATGCGAATGGCAATTTGGGTGATTTGTTTCTTTGGTTAGAAGCTGATTTGTGCGAAATATCAAATAGGAGTTATAACATTGAAGATTCATGATCTAAAAACAGCTCTTTGTTTCCTCATTTTAATGGTTTATGCATCGATTGCATAATCTTTTGATTATCCAACAATTACTCATGCCACTGACATTCGCTCCGATTTTTCCGAAATCCCACAACACTCACGCATTCCCCCCACACACACACAGCGGGGAGAACGTGACCCGAGAACCCGAGCTCAAAAAATGATTAAAAAACAACAAATAAAATAAAAGAAACCATGACAAAGACAACAATCGTGCCACAACGAAACTGTTCTTGATTTCACAATTAAAGGCTTAATTTATTTGGCCGGCTATTGATAGGCCAGCAAACATTTGGCCAGTCCGAGAGGAACGGGATATCTCATATTTTTTTCTCCATTTCTGACAGCACATAAAACATGAAACAAAATATAGAAAAAAAATCAACCATCGGGCTGCTGTTTCTACTGAAGCTGACTCATGCATTTGCATCGATATTCTTGGTGTACTTTTGCATGTCTGGTTTTTGTTTAAGTTTATTTTTTTACATCATTTTTTTTTTTGTTTCATGCTCGGCTGGGATTTGAAGGGCCTCGTCAAAGTTGTTACTATATCTTTTGCTGTTTCTGTTGGTTTTTGTTATTGTTATTGTTGGTGTAGCGTGTCAACTTTAATTGCAGTGGAAAACGGAGACGAAGTCGTTTATGGGGCATCATGATGCAAGCGCCATTTAAGCGAGCAAGGCAAGGCTATGTCTCCAGGTCGATGTCTCCAAACAGCACGAACTTGCTCCAAAAACTAACCAACAAAAAAAGGAGTGTATTATGCCCTAAAAATGTTTTTAACTAGACTTGCAAAATCAAAAAATATCGTTCTGTGCAGGAAGTCACAAAAAATCATCATAAAAATCAAGATAAAAATCGACATAAAAACCGCCTTGGACTAGCTTTAATTATGAAGTTTTCTTTTGATTCAAAGCCAAGTCATAACCTCCAGCTCGACGGAAAACGACGGCAATGAAAGAGAAAGACTCAAAGCGAAAGAAAGAGAGGGCAAGCTGTCCGACAAGCACAAAAGATAGAGACGGAATGAAAATTTACCTGAAATAATTACAAGAACTTTTTACGTTTGACCTTGGCCATAATTTTGCTGGCTTGAGCTTTTTCTTCAAAACAAACAAAAGCTAACGTAAGCTGGTCTGTCTTTTCAATGAGTTTCTTTGATACTGACAAGCACACATACAGATACACTGATAATACACACAGATACTCTGGTACTCTGGCTATAACAATGCCGTTTTATTTCTAACATCGACTCTCTTCGAGCTTGTGCTCTGTTTTGTAATTTAATTAATATACAAAAAATGTTTTTGTTATTTCTTGAAATGCTAATTACGCACAATGCGAATGACAATGAAACCGCTGACTGGCGGCCGTTTGTTGTTGGGTTTTTTTGTTTCATTGTTGCCTTAACGGTTAACTGTTGACTGTAAGTGCCCCCCAAAGGTTATGTATATTTATCGCATTGAATTGATTGATGAGTTCTTGGAGCTCGATCGAACGTGATCCGAGCCATTTGGCATTGACTAGCCGACTGTCTCATGGATACTTACATCTGGCAGGGCTTGGCATACTGTGCTGGCCAAGAGTAGCGCTGTAATTAGGCCCAAAGTAGAGGACATTTTAGTGTGCCAAGGGATCCTTAAAAATGATAAAACTGTAAAGAAAAGAAAAATAAAGTTATTAAAAAGAGTTATTAGAGTCTAAAGCCTAGTTCGTCATGCTCAAATGGTCTGTAATGTTGGCTACGCAAGCTACTAGCATCATCGGCTGTTAACAGTCAGTTGTTGCAACTTTATCGCTAGTTGTTGCCTCAATTAATATTTGCTTTTATTTTTGTAGAAAGAAAAACCTAGTTTTCTGGCCCGCTGGCCGAGTAATTAATTATTGCATAAGGCCAAGAAGCAGCCTCGAGTCAAAACAACAATCTTGTCCGGCCCTGCTGTTGCCTGTGTTGCAGTTGCAGTTTCAGTTGCTGTTGCACATCCGCCCCGACATCGAATGCGGCTAATTGTCAATAATGATGCAGCGATGCGTGGCAAGAGGTAAACAGCATCCATCCCATCCACCGACTAAGCCAGCAACATGGCCAAACCTTTTGACAAACCAACCAAGAAAACAAACAGAACAGACCAGCAACAACGGCTACGACAGCAATTGCAACTGCAACTGCAACAACAGCAACAACAACTAGGGAAACTTTAGCAGCTGCAATTTCATTTTGCAACATCTCAGCGGCATTTACGACAAATTGCATGACATTTTATTTCCCCGCTTGTGTCCCCGAAGGTTTTTGCACAATTTGCATGCAACATGCTGCAAGATCTGCCATGGCCCAGTTTAAGTTGAGGAAAGTCTCTCAGCTTGGAATCAATCATCATCCATCCATATGCGTTTCGGCCTTCTCCTAACGAAATGTTTACCGAGCGCGCTATCGAGCCAAAAATGGGCGTAAAATTGCCCAAGGGCATGACTCTAAATTGCATGTCTCACGTTTTCGTTTGGCAATTTCCAATCATCCGTGTGTGTGTTGAAAGTGAAATTTCCTAAACACTAAGTCTATAATGAATTGGTAAACAAATTTCAAGGAAAAAGAATTTTTTGTCCTTTATCAAACAAAAGACTTAGGAAACGAACTTGGGGAAAACAACTTCTTGGTGTAAAGTTTCTTGGCCAAAGGCCAAATGACTTAGGCCGAGTTGTAATAACCCTCATACGTTCATTAAAAACTAAAAACAAAAAGCCAAGAAAAAGAAATCCATCATGTTAACAGTGCAATTTGGCAACCTTCAAGGTAAGACTTTCACCCAAAAACGAAAACGAATTAAAAGCATTGAATGAGTGTTGAATGAAACCTCGACTGCAAGCCAAATTATCAGGAAATTCAAATGCAACAGCACAAGTTGGAGTCGTGAAGAAGCTGACCAAGTTTGAGGCTAAAACGTGATGAAAATAATGTTGTTTATATTCAGATTCATATTTTACAATAGACACTAAATAAGTCGAATGAAACAGTTATGAGGCAAGCGAGCGCGAAACTGGAAACACCATAGAAGCCAAAGACGAGAGATGGCAACGCCATTCAGTCTCGATTGAGTCGATTTGCATAATTAAGGTCGATTAGGGTCGAATCGTTTGCCATATGTGTATGTGTCTGGCTGCATAAATCTGAATCTGAGCCAGCTCAAGGTTATGGCTATGGCAAAACTGTTTTTTGATTTATATTCAAGCTTGCATAATTCCCGTTCATATTTTTATATAATTAACCCAACCAAAAAACAACATAAAAAACATTAAAAATTCAAAATAAATAAAAAAAAGATACGCATCATCAAATGTCAACCAATTTCAAACAGAAGCTGACTTTCTGGCCCACAAGTGTGGAAATGGAATTGTGCCGAAAAAAGCGGCAAAAAATCAAGCAAAAACAACGACCGCAGTGAAGACAGAAAAGCAAGTTGCATTGTCAGCTTCCGCATAATTATGCCGACTTGGACCCCAACACTTTGCCCATATATTTTACTTTTTTTGTGTTGTGTGGGGCTTTGGCTTTTTGCTTTTACCATAAAGTCAGCGTCTGTTTCGGTTTATGGGAATTTTTTGTGTGTGTTGCTGGCTGCTTTTAACTTTTGCTTTCTTAATGAATTTGCTGACACAACTATCTGAGCCGGAGTCTGTTGTAAGCCCGTTGCCTTAGCCGACTATGTACGTATTCGTATTCGATCTGTTTTTGGGGGGCGTCAGCGTTTTACATTAAATTGACATTGACAGCAGCTGCTGTCCCTACTGCCTGCTTGCTCCCTCTTCCGCCCTGTCTCTCTTGGCCCCTTTTCATGGATTTGGCCATCTCTCTACGGACTGTCAGACAGCTGTTTTTTTCAGTTTCGGCTTCCACCGCTTCTGTGCGCCGATAATCATCAAGGCAAGGTGTCAGCACCTGTGCCAGTAGCTTGATGAGCTCTGCATTTGGCTTGATAATGAACCCATTTCCCCACTTATTGCTTAGCTGTCTTGGCCGTCTGTCTGGCGATGGCATTGGCAGCAGACAGAACAGACACAGTCATCGTCTTCCTTTCCCAGTCTGTCTGTCGGTCTGTCTGGCTGATTGTCTCTCTTTTTGGCCAAATCTGGAGCACACACATAAATCGGCTCAAAGGTGACATAACAAAGTTCAACTGTGAACGTTTTGCACAAGAGATAATAAATTTTTCTTGATATTTCACCGACAATTCCAAGTTGCAAGTTGCAGACAACGATCAACTGGTGGCGGAGGCGGTGGCGGTGGAGGCGGAGATTACGTAAAATGTCTGTGACCTGAACTTTTTGCATTTGCTTAACGTTTTCAGAGACTCTTTGGCCAAATGTATGGGTGTCTGTGGAAAAGGGCGAGCGAATCTTTCGGCCATTGTTTTATCATTATAATACAATGACTGTGGTTTGGGAACTTGCACCTTGAGCCAGGCGGCTGTTGAAAACCTGCCAGCCAGCGTTGAGCAGAAGAAACAGCTGTGCAAATTTTCCATCAGTGTTAATAGAGCATCGGGTTATGAAAATAGCCAAGATTAAATAATAATAGTATTCAAGCGGTTGTCTTTTGGGCCTAATTTGAATTCTAAGTTCGCTGACATAAGCCGTCAAAGATATTAGCTTTTGGCTGGTTTCAGGGCCTCGGCTTAAGGCCCGGGTAATGTTTGCTTGAAACATCTGTTTTGTAGAAAATTATTCATTTATGTATATTAGATTGTTAGCCAAGAAACACCGACAGAACAGAAGACATGGACAACCATACCGTGCGTATACGTAATATGATTTAGAAAGATACATGCGATTTATCGAAAAAACCAGTTTGAAGACCAAACACCAAACAACCATCTTTTTTGGTTCCCATCCCCCCTCCAAAAAATATTAATTAAAATGCCATTATAAAATGCGCAAATATTGAAAAATTGCAGGCACAGAAAACGAGACACCACTGCGTATACGTAATGTGGAAGACTAATTTAAAGATGAGCTCGCAATGACAAGCAACATGTGGCTGATAGTTAAGGCAAACGCAAAACAGAGAAGGAAAATAATAGAGAAAACATAAGGTACAAGCAAAATATTTGTTTAAAGAACGGAAAAAACACAAAAAGTGAGGCTTGGCTTGATCGTGTTTTTGGAATTTGGTTTTAGCCACTGCTACTGCTATTCCTTGCAATTATTTCTGCTCTTGTTATAATTTTTCAGCTGTTGTTACAACATGCAACCAAAAACAACAACAACAACAGCTTACACTGATTGCGTGCTGCGTCGGCGTAGGAGTTGGCAGTCGCAGTCGCCGTCGACGTTGGCGTAGTTGCGGTCGAAGCCGGCGATTGTCGGAAAAGCCATAAACCGCATGAAAATGAAAGTGAAATTGTAATTGAAATTGAAGAAGACGTCGACTAAAATATTTGACTTCAACTTTGCTTCAAATTGATTTTATTTCCATTTGGCTAGCCATGATTATTTGGGATTATTGCCTGTTCAAATGCAATCTTGTGAATAAACTTAATAAATCATTTGTTTTTAGGCAGTTTTTTAATAGTATTTTAATATTAATCAGTGAGTACATTGACTGTCCCCCTTAACTATTCGATGAATGCTAAAACATATACACAAATAGAAAAAACAACTAAGTAAATTGAGTGGTTAGGCGACTGAAATAACACGAATTAAATATAAAAACAAACAGGTTACTCGAGTTTCGTCTTCGCCGATGTCAATGAAAAGGCTGAACGGGCCCGGCCAAAAGATATACTATGATATTGGAAAAAAAAATAAATAAACACACAAACAGCGACCAGACGATTTAAACATGAATTGAAACTGAAAATCTGATGAATGATGGTCGGATGTCGGAATGGCACTAGAGAGTATTTATGGGATATCCAATGAAAGGCCCCCAGAAGGGCTATAGACTGGGCTGTGTTACATGATTTCCAAAGAATATCAATAGCATAGAAAGTTGCAAATCGTTGAACAAAGGCAGATCTGATACAATCCGATTCGATACAATCCGATCCGATCCGAAAGCTTCAAAGCTCTCGCCCTGGCCCGCTCGCTCTTTCTCTAGCCCTCTCTTTCTTTTTGTTGAAATCAAAAAACTGCAATAATTGCAGTAACAATAAAAAAAAAACAGCAACAACAGGGTAAATACTGTAAGGAGAGCAAAGCGTGGCGAGCAATAATAACTGTAGCAATATTACAAAATCGCATTGGTCCGAGACTCGTAAAGCCTCAACTACACCAACAACAACAACACGTTTCAACTCAACACAACAACAATGAGATAATAAGGCCCACAAAACACCAACAACAAGTCGGCACGAAAAGTTGTTTCAACGAAACAAAATATAAAACAAAAACCAGCTCGACTCAACTTCAACAGGGAAACAAGCCCATTTTGTGGGCTCAACTCGGGCAAGACAAAAGTATTTTTTTTTCCTCCTTCTTTATAGCCAACATACCCAAGATCCTGCTCTAGAAATCTTGTTCCCAGCAGAGCCCTAGAGTTTCCATCAACTTGGCCAAAATGTCTACCAAAATCTCACATTTTCTCTTACTTGATTCACCAATTAGCAAGTTCACAACTAAAACTTGCTTATGAAGTAATAATTATAACCAAAAAATAAACAAAAAAAAACTTTAAAAAAAACTTGTCTGCAAATTAGTAAAAGCCAACTCTACAACTTTTTGTTATGTGAGGTAATAATTAAAAACCAAAGATCAAACAAAATTAAGGCTTGTAGTTGTTGTGTTTTAAGGTTTATAGCTCTCCCTGACATGTGCCACAAAAAATCTAAAGATATTCCAAAAGATTCAAGTAATCTTTTCAAAAAACTAACCAGTATTCTTCTGTCAAAAGTTGTCAAAAAATCTCAAAAAATCAAAAAAGATATTTAAAAAGATTCAAGACTTCTTTCAAAAATTAATGTCCCTATTCTTTTAATATTTCACCTTTTTTTTTTTTTTCATTTCAAAAACTCTACTTACTTTCTGCTACTATTTCAGTAGCAATTCAAAATTTTGTTGAAATTTTTTAGTTTTTTTTTGAAAAGCACTTTTTTTATGCGTTCACAAAAACACTTGTTGATCAGATTTGGAATAAATTTTAGAATTTTTTTTTCAAGAACAGTTTTATGAAAATTTCTACAATATATTTTTGTTGTTCCGTTTTTTTCAGAATTCTTTTGAGAAAACACAGGCCCTAAGATGGGGGTTTACGGATCCGGAATCGGGGAATCGTGGTCGAATCGGTGGCCGTAACTGGAGCCGTATTTCCAGAGCCGGGACACACGGAGCACGCACGAACCACGAGCGGAACAGAACGCAACGGAAAGAAAGACGAGCAGCGATTAAGCTGGAGGCGGTCAGTGAGCAAAGATTAAATACGGCGTGAAATTTGCTTGGCAGTGAATTTTTTTCTTCTTATTCGCTTATTCTTTGTTATTTTATTTTATCATTCTTATTTAATTTTTTTTCTTGACTTTTTTTTTGTAAACGAAATTTATTTTTCACTCAATTTTGTTTCATGGGGCAGCGCATTGCTTTTATTATTACTTCCCCGCCTTCTGGGTGGGCGGGATGCAGCGGGGTCGATTGGGGCGGGGGGGAGGCGAGGGCTCAGCGCTCAGAACACAAAAAAACATAAACAATAAAGAGCGCAGC